>NW_024096615.1:0-1412500 GCF_016545835.1 Crotalus tigris | reverse complement strand
ACAAACAACAACGGAGATAATGGATACCCCTGTCCTGTACCCTTTTCAATTTTAAATACCTCTGTTAACCCCCCCCCATTAACTATGATTTGAACCAATTGTTGTTGATATATAGCCTTGAGAGCATGTAAAAACTTATCCTCAAAACTCATTTTCTCTGCAACTTTCAAAAAAAATTGCCAGTTTAACATGGCAGTTCAGCATCTATAAAAATCAAAGCTGCAGGAATTTGATTATTCTTATCCAAATATTCAATTAGATTAACAATTTGTCTTACATTATATTTCATATATCTTCCAGTTATAAATCCAGATTGATCACTATGAATCACTTGTTTCAAAACATTTGTTAATCTATTTGCCAATATTTTCATAAAAATCTTATAATCTGCATTCAAAAGAGATATAGATCTATAATTCTTAGGCTGAGCAGGATCTTGAGCCTCCTTTGGAATCAACGATATAAAAGCTCTTCTCCAAGATGGAGGCACTTCTGCTCCCAACAGAATGCTATTAAAGAGTTCCTTTAATGGTTCTATCATTTCTTCAAATAAGATTTTATAATACCTTGCTGTTAGTCCATCTGTACCAAGAGCTTTACCAATCTTCAATTGTTTAATAGCAAAAATAATTTCTTCAGAAGTAATTGAACCATTCATCTCATTTCTTTGGTCATCTGAAAGTCTAGGAAAATTTGCAAATTGCAAATACTTATCTATATCTGAAACTTGTATATTTTCACTAGCATATAGCTTTGTATAAAAATCTAAAAAACTCTTTTTAATCAGGTTTGATTGATAAACCTCTTTACCTTTATAAACTATTTTATCTATAACCCTTGATTTCTGTTTCTTCCGTAACTGATAAGCCAGCCACCTACCAGGTTTATTTGCGTTACAAAATGTATTATGTTTCATATAACTTAAATTAATTGCAACCTGATCAGCCATTAACATATTAAATTGCTCCTTCAACATATTTATAGAAACTTTTAAACTATTATCCAGTGGGTTCAAAATATAAGCCCTCTCTTTCATTTTAATCTCTTCTTCCAACTCTTCATGTTTTTTTGTCTGTTTGAGTAGACATCTTTTTTGCACTGGTTGGATATAGTTGAAATCTTCAGGCTGTTTTGTTTAAGTATTTACAAAGTATCTACTGGTAAAAGGGATAGGGCCTACCTTGTTAATAAAATGGCTGACACAATGAGCATAGTTAATCACCTAACAACATTTATATCAGAAAAACTGGTGTAGTTGCTTTGTACAGCTTCTTTTATTTCCCACCAAATGTTTTATATCATCCTAGCATGTTATATCACTTTTGTTTTTTAGGCATCTAGATAGATTCACAACCAAAGTATCAGATACACCATCCAATTTTTTATTTTCAAAAAAAGAAAATCCCTACAACAGGTAAGGGATTCTTAGGAACTCTTGAAAATAATAATAATAATAATAATAATAATAATAATAATAATAATAATAATAATAATAATAATAATAATAATAATAATAATAATAATAGTTGGAAGGGACCTTGGAGGTCATCTAGTCCAACCCTCTGCTCAGGCAGGAAACCCTATACCATTTCTCACTTAGAGGTTGGCACTTTTCTCTAGAGTATGTCAGCCTCCTACCTAATTTTTTAAAAAATATAATTTAGGGTCCTCAGCTGGAATGAACTCTGTTGTTTTTCAGATAGGAGCTGTGACCAAAATCCATCAATGTTTGTCTCTAGTTAAAAAGCCAAATCCTCCCAAATTGTGAAAGATGCGTGCTAATAAAAAAAAATCCTTTTAACTCAAAGTTGCCAACAGGAAATACAGATTTGGGTTTTCCCAAAATCACCACCATATTAAAAGATATATGGTACTATAGATATTGGAGAAATATATACTTTAAAAAGTCTGCCTAGGATAATTTTACATCAAAAATGAAGTCATAATAGAAATTTGATGTAAGAGGTTTGTCAGAGACTTTATCTTGAAAAGCACATATATTGGGAAAATTTCAGTTAAATTAAAAAAAATGACATTTTTATGAATTATTCCCTTTTAAAAATCCTTTCAAATCTTATCTTACTTACATGACAAAGAAAATGAGATGGATGTATTTCCATCTATGCAACCATGAATAGAGAATGAGGAAATCTGAAAGAAGAGAAGTGGGCTAATGAAACTTGGCAAAAAAGACAGAGGAATGAAAATTGAGATAAAATATGGCTTAAGATGCTGGACTTGTTGGCTGGAAGGTCAGCAGCCCAGGTTCAAGATCTGAGCTGCACACAATGAGGTGAGATCCCATCCTCGCCCCAGCTCCTACCCATCTAGCAGTTCGAAAGCATTCAAATGCAAGTAAATAGGTACCACTTCAGTGGGAAGGTAACAGTGTTTCATGATATCATGCTGGCTAAATGTCCATGGAAATGTCTTCGGACAATGCTGGCTCAATGGCCTTGAAACGGAGATGAGCACTGTCCCCTGTATTCAGCAACAACTAGTGGAGTAAATCCTCAAGGACTCCTTTTAGGTTTATGGCTGAGGATCAGGAGGAGTTAATATAGCATTCTGAAAGATTAGTGGGAAGACTAATCCCAAGATAAATGAATGCAATAAAGCAGTGGTGGCAAACCTATGGCACGGGTGCCAGAGGCGGCACTCGGAGCCCTCTCTGTGAGCACACATGCCATTGCCCCAGCCTCCCCTCCGCCCATGACTCCCTCCTCATCAGCAGCCTCCCTGGAGGAAAGTCGCTCCCAAGGACATGGCAGCCAGGCAGCGTAGACAAGGCTCTGCCCTCACGTCCCAACGTGCACAGTTGATGCTGCGGGCCATGGCCACCATGGCACTGCTGGGCTGCTGGGCTGCCTGGGTGATCTGCAGCAGGCCCTGGAGGCGATCAGTGGCCCTGCGGGCAGGCAGGGTGGGGCGGAGCGAGGGCAGGGCAGGGGGTGGGGCAGGGGCAGGGCCAGTTTTTGGGCACTTGGTCTCTAAAAGGTTTGCCATCACTGTAATAGAGCAATAAAGGTAGTGGCATGAAAAGCAGGAACTTTAGAATAGAATAAGAGAAACAACAGAAAACGGACCAAATCAAAACTTTAATTGGATCTGAGCAATATGACAGAATGTATAGAAGAACAGAGGATATGAGCTATGGAACTTTGTAAGAGACAAGTCAAAGAGATTGTTCCCTTTATCAAAATATTCAGTGTCAGGAGTTAAAAAGGGCCACTGAGCAGCCAAATGGAAGATCTGCTCTATCTATATGACAATTCTACTCAAAAAGTTTTGTCAGCTTTGTGGACCAATCAGAATTGATGAGTAAGTATGAAATCTGTAGCAGGGTCTGGAAATTATCACCCAGTCTGGGAGAAAAAGAAATCTCTGTTCTCCGTAAATAAGAAGTGTAAATCAAACAACTCATTATTTAAAGCAGTCCAGATTTTAAGAGGTAGACTATTCTAGTTTCAGTCAGGGGAGAAAAACTATTTTGAAGCAACTCATTGAATAAGATGAATCACCTTTTTCTTTTAACAAATTAAAGGCAACTTACCAAAGGAGTCAATTTTACAATCTAAATATATTTTGCAGTCCAAATATAGACTCATTAGCTTTGTGAGTTTTCAGGCAAAGTAAAACATATTACAGGCAATATTAATTAGTACTAGGACCCCAAAATTATCAAATAAAAGTGGAAATGGAAACAATACCTTTTACAGTACCCCCTTTAAAAGTAAAAGTTCATATTATAATATTGGAAAAAACAATAATAAACCCTCTAAGCACCAGTGAAAAATGATCTCATAGCACTTTTGTGCATCAGTGTACCTCTTATTGTCTTCAATGTGTACACAAATTTTGAAAATCCCATTAACATATAGGCATTTCTTTAATATAAGCTGGCAATCCATTGAGGGTCTCAACTGCATATGTGTCCCTCTTATCCAACTTTTATAGCCTTCTTCTACTCTCTGGGGAGCCCAGGAATGCTTCACAAGAATTTGGCAGTGATTTTTGATACTGCCACTTTGTCATGATTACAAAAAAAAATAAGGTAGCTCAATTTTACTCTTATACACTCACTAACCTCCATGTGCTTCATTTGATATTATGTTTGTTTGTCCCTCTGCCCAGGAGCTTTTCTTCCTTTTCCCTCACTCAGTGTTCAGTTGATTTTGGTAGAAGAGGATCTTTTAGGACACCAGGACTATAGGGAGAGAGAGAGAGAGAGAGACATAAGAGGGCAAAATCTGAAGAACCAAATGAAAATAAGGCATATCCTTTAAATATTTATTAAGAGGAATTATAGAAAAATGAAATGGTCTATCCTTGAAAAGTGTGTGTTTAGGTGATTGGATCTCTGAGCAGAAACACCTCTATGAGAAAAATCAGTCCATTTGTAGTTTTAGATCCTAACAGGAGAAGGCAATAATAAGGCTTTTACTGTCATTACAACATGGTGTGTAGCATCCTGAAGAAAACATACTAGTGAGGATAGAATCAGTGTGTCATTTATATGCATATTGCCAGAAACTTTATTAAATTGACCAAGCAATAGCTAATTCCACTCCTTAGACACAACCTGTTCATTTGATAGCTAGATTGGTCCTACTCTGATGCATCTGGCCTTTATTTAAGTGCCTGTGAAATGTTCTCATTCTGAATGGATGTGCCACAGAATTCACAGCTCTTTATAATTAAGAAGAGATTGTTTTGAATGAGGTCAGTACTTAGTACAACTCTATCCCTTCATTGAAATAATCTCAGTTTGGGTTCCATTTCTTTATATATGTAAAACAAAGCAGAACTCAAAGACTCTTCTCAAATTAGGCATTTGTCCATGTATCTAAAAGTGATTCTAAATAAATATGAAGAAACCATGACTGTGAGAAGAGGGAAATTTGTAGATCACAAAATAACTACCTGATCCACTTTCATTGGTCCTACAGTTTTATGTGCCAGATTTTTAAAAAAGAAAATTTGAAGCATCTACCAGTTTTAGTGGTTTACCCTATTCCCAACTAGTTCTGCATGAAAAATTAAACATGGCTCAAAAGTCACATAACACTTTTCAGAAAAGAATGCAAATGCAACTAATATTTTTCATATATTTTCAGAGAAAAGGAAACAGGTGCCATCAGGAAGTAACATGAGAAACGAATCTGTAAGAAAAAAGTTGATGTGATAGCATGTTCACAGTTATTTGGGACATAGATATCTGGGGGGGGGGAATTGCCAAAATTGGGTGCAGAAGGAAGATGAAAATCAGAAAGTATTGCAGGCTGATAAATGAGAAAATGGAGGAGATACCAGTGGAGCTCCCTTACCTGGAGAGACTGTGGAGTCAGGGAGCTCTGAATTCTGCAGGAGAACCTCTCTGATTCTCACATTATGGAGAGAGAAAAAGAGAGAGAGAGAAAGAAAAGGGGGAGGGAGGAGGAGAGAGAGAGAAAGAAAGAGATGGGTTAAAACCAGCTAAAAGGAAAAGCAGCTTTTGGCTTTGACTATCTTGTTAAGGACTTTGTAAGGATCAAACAGTCAAACCATGAACTCTGAGTACATTTCTAGTCACCTCAGAACAATAGGTTTAAGTGCTGTCCCTACCTGAAGAAATTTTGGTGTGATTTGAGAGGCTTGTGTATGAGTTTTCTTTGTCTCTCATGTGTGCATATATTGTACAGAGAATGTCAGACCCCCCATGGGAATCATGCCACAGAAATCCTTTCGTGTCATTCCTACAAACCTAGATTCTGAATGTATCAATTTAGCAATGAGCACAAGGACAGTTGGCTGATGCTTCGATTTTTCTCCCTCATTCCAGACATCCTAGATCTGAGCCCAAATAGTGAGAACAAAAATCTTTCCACTAATAATAATTACTACGTGGGTCATATTTTCCTTTGTAACTGAACAAGATGCAGATACTTCTTTGCAGCTGTATGTATGCAAGGCAGCTGAGAGACCTTGTTTAATAAAAAGCCCGTGTAGATGGATAGGTATGTTCCATTTCCTTGATGCTCCTTCGTAAAAGTATATACTTTGCTGGAGTTGTCAGCAAGTTTCCTATCTGCTCTGATCTAGGAATGCTAACTGCAGGCACAGCAAGGCTTACCCTCTCGGAACAATGGAGGTAAGACGGAAAACCAAGAAAAAGAAAAAAAAACAGGAAAAAGCAAACCGCCAGCTATATTCCGAGGGAAGCATTCAAATTCTCCCTAAAGGAGCGCAACCCTGGATCTATCCCGAGACGAATTTTCCCAGACTCACAATCCTCCACGCGTGCTCCTCTCCTTTCAGGTAATTCCTTTTAAAAGCAAACCTGCAATTTGCTGTTCTGGAAATTCGTCCCTTCCTGCTATCTTTCAGCAGCAAAGGAGAGCAAATGGCCGATATCTTGTTCCAGTGTGAGGGCTCGACTCCGAAGAGGTTCAGCACCAGTGGCCACGGACAGCATCCAACGGAAGCGCAAGGCGGAACAAGGTGGGGTGCAGAGGCGCCCACAGGAGCGTTTCCCTCACCTTCGGTTCTTTAAGCCCTCCTGTCTTTCTCTTCCTCCGTCTGTTTCAGAGTCCAGTGGACCGAGCAACGGATATGCTAGTAGCTGAGCTCAGCAAAATCTCCCACATTCAAACAGCACAATTCTGCCCCCTTGCTCAGCTTCAGATATCTTGTAGCCACTTCCTGGAGGGCAGAGCTGACGCTTCTAGGGGTGAGTGAACGAACTGGGCAAGGCAGTTTCTACAGAGGTTTGATCCTTTTCATTCAGTGTGCTGAATGGGGTAGAAGGGCAAATCGCCATTTGAATAACTAGTATTGGATACAAAGATTGGGTCGAAGATGTATTAGGGTCTAGTTTGGATCTCTGAGTAATCATCAGTAGATGCACAAAGTTTTCTACTATTTATTTAACAATAGCGATGTATAAATAGCTGTAACAAAAATAAGTTGGCTGAAGAAGTTAAAATGAAAGAAAATGGGAGTGGATTTTGATTTGAAAGGCCTTGTAAATATAAGTGGCTGTCAGGCTCACAAAATCAAGAAAGACAAGATTTCTTTATTGTTCCACACCTATAGACAGAATCTTGCCAAATTGAAACAGACTACATGAAGCATGTACCTTGGGAACTATTACGGAGGGATGGCTTCACTTTTTTCTTTCCCACAAACTATCTGAATTGAGTTGCCTTTTACTCCTCTGGATTGCACGCCTTCCCTCCTGGAAATCCAGATTACTACATTCGATCATAATGCCTTTCAAAATTATGTAAGCAGCATTGCACCATCATAAGATAAGCCCCATCCTTTTCATATGTGCATGTGATGTTACAATGAACATACAAGGAAAGGATGGAGCTCTCATACTATTAATACTACATAACGTTAGTGAATCTCCCTCCCTCCCTAGTGAACTGAAAGTGGTAAAAAAAGTTTTTTGGTTTGACTACTTGTCTCTTTGTAGACAACCTGTATATTACCAAATCCTATAGGATTCCCAAGATTAGCAACATTTTATACATATAAAACCTACATGGCATATACAAATAAAACATCCACAGTAAATTAACACTAAAATATTCACAGTCAGGAGGGTCTAAATCGGGGAGGGGTCAAAAAAGTCATAATGATAGACCCAAAATAGTTGCTTGGACCCTTTAGTTGTAGCTGTTATTTTCAGCCTTTGAGTTAGTACCACAGAATGTAGAGTTCCTTGAAGCAAAACCTATTTACATCTCTTGCAAAAAAAGTGTTAGCCCAGCAACAATAACATGACTAGCTAATGCTGGTCTTTCAAGCCAGGAAGACCATGACGCATGCTAGGAGCAGTCAAGAGTTTTCTCTCTAACCCAAGAAGCTCCTACAAGTGCAGCCAACTTGTATTAAGTGGATTATCTGGATATTTCAAGGAACAGCAGTGTTTCAACACCAATGCTTCAATCTTAGCTTTAACATTGCTTCATCTTGCCTTCTTGCAAACAGCTCAGCAGTTCCTCAGTGGAACAGAGAGTGTAATCAGGAAGAAACCATAGCCTATTGTTGAAAAAAAAGCAACAATCCCCAGCTACTTATCTTTTTTGTTGCAAGGAAAGCAATTTAATCTTTCAGGGAATTGACTTACTACTTGAAGTGCGTTTACTGTGCTTGCTGAGGCAATTGGCTATGATGACACTACCACTTTTACAATTTTGCTGCAGGGATTTTTCTATCCCTGTACTCTAAGAACTCCAAGTAGCACAATATTTTCCCCCCAAAATTTCTCCTCATTCACTTGTCATATTGGGAACATCTCTCTCAGACTCATCATGAAGTGTTTTCTTTTGTCTGTTTTAAAGTTCTGTCCCACCAACTTCAGTGGATGATCCCTGGTCTTAATATTTTGAGAGAGGAAGACAAACATCTTCCTGTCTGCTTCCTTACTCCCTTTCTTGCAATCAGCATCTTGATAATGAAAATTAGATATTACATACAAATCTTCTCAGTTCTCAAAGACTTGAGCATTGGCTTATTGTAGTTGATTTTGAAGTGGATCCACCTTGGCTTATAGAATTTTTCTTATTCAAACCCAGGCATACCTGCTATACATACTACTGAGTTCATAGCATTTATTGTAAGAACTATTGTCACCCCTGGTCTACAGCAGAACTTCTGAAAATCAGAATATCGATTCTCACAGAAACCGAGCATGTCTTTGGAGTCATTTTTAGAACCACAAACTCCAATTTTCTGTTTTCTCCCAACTCAATCATGATTCTTAGGGAAATGGGAGAAAAGAGAACTAAATAAGCAGAATGGATCTTGAGCTTCTTTTCTTAGAAGGATCCTTGTTTATCCCCTTAACCTACTAGATGTTTCTCCTTTTTAAAATAATCCTCCTGACTATTTACTGCATACTTTTTATTTACCAGGGTCAAAAGTGAAAGAATATTAAATAAGGAATTTGCCATATCAGACATGCTGATAGTTACTGCTGGATAAACAACAAAATATGGTCTTTGCTAAATGAAATGTCTTTGAATCTAGCAAGTTATTCTATGTATGTAAACTGATTTTATATTCAACATTACTAGAACTTTGGAAGCTAACATTCATGTAAAAATCAGTATAGGTCAGTTATGTGATTACCTCTGAAGCCTCATGGCTATTCATTTCTGAGTCTAAATATTATAACTATTTTAACATATTAACTTATAAATGGAGAAATTAATTGTATAAAATAATAAAGTTTCTCACTGAACCTAACTATGTGTGAGAAAAAGTTAAACTGTAACCACAATGAATAAAGCTGCATTGAAGTTTTATTAACGTCTTTTTAAAATATATTTTGTATCTATGTTATTTTAGTATAATTATTCAGCTCTCTCTTACACCATACATGCACACAGAACATTCCATTATTTTTAGTTAGAGCAGAAAAATCCTCTAGAACCCCAGCTTTTCCAATCTAGAGCTGCTTATTCCATATGAAGTTTTCTTCTATAGCAGCGGTTCTCAGCCTGTGGGTCGCAACCCCATTTGGGGTCGAACAACCATTTCATGGGGGTCGCCAAACAACGAAGTCCGGCATTTTTCCCCCCTTTTTCATGAGCTGTGCTACTCCCTCTTATTCTATTGGCTTTTGAAAGCCAATAGAATAGACTCTATTCAAGAGACTCTATTCTATTGGCGTTTGAAAGCCAATAGAATAGACTCTCTTGAATAGAGTATAATTCTATTGGCTTTCAAAAGCCAATAGGAATTGTTCAGGTTGTCACTGCCCTGCTGAGCCCACCAAAAGTCCCAGTCTGCAAATGGTGCTGCAAGTTGTCTGCAGCTAAGGTGACCTTTCTGGACGTTTCCACCCCTCCCTGCTGAGTAACTACTAAATGTATGTAAAAGAGGGCCAGGGGTGGGAGGTGGGAGGCCAGTAGGCGCATGGAGGGTTGCTGGCGTGCATGGGGCCCAGCGGGTGGCTTACCTCCCTTGGGCTGAGCCAGCTGGTGGCCCAGACGGTGGTCAGCCTGTGCCATTGTTGCCGCTTGCCAGCTACACCTCGGCTGGTGCAGGGGGTGGCACCACGCATGCGCAGCACTCCTGGGCTGAGGCGGTTGCTGGGCGACGGCCTGCATGCACCCTCGGCCTGCCCAGCATGTGCTCCAGCTGCAGGAGAGGAGGCAGAGCGTGCGCGCCTCCTCCTGCCCCGCCCGCAGGGAAATACAGGTAGTCCTCGACTTACAACCACATGGTTGGGGGTCGCAGCATTAGGAAGGTTGAAAACCACTGTTCTATAGTAACAGTATCATCTACTACTCCCAAATAGTGATTTTTATTACGGTGTTATCATTTTGATGGCATAAGCAGGCAGTTTGAGGCCTGAGAGCGGCCTTATATTCCCCAACTCCTTTTTCAACACCCCATTCTGACCAGCTGTAGCTTTTGGGTAGTCTTCAGGGACAGCATCTTGTAGATCCGATTGCAGTAGTCCATTTGTGAAGTGATTAAGGCACAGGGGGCAATCTGAAAGGCCTCCAGGTGTAAAAGTCTCAATAAAGTCTATGCCTCTGAAGATCCAATCAGCTGTATAGAGGGGAAAGCCTGGAACTTGGACTTAAGGATTGTTCTTAAATAGCAGTCCTGACATCCATGGGAGTGGGTCTCTCCCTGAGATCTCCACTATTCCTACCTACCCACAAATGGATTGGATTGGATGTGGTGTAAAGGTGATGAAAAGTGTGTGTGGGGGGGGTAGGCTGCCTTACTGTGACCCTTACTCGTCTCCTTCACGTATGTTGTATGCCCTGCTGCCACTAAAAGTTTGCTTCCTCTGTAAAACAGAGGGGCAGAGGAAGGAAGGGAGGGAGGGAGGGAGGGAGGGAGGGAGGGAGGGAGGGAGGAATTTCCACAATAAATATTTGTGATTCTATGGACACTTTCCCAGAGGCAAGCCACACTGAACTCGAAGAGGGAGACTTCTGAGCAAACATGCATAAGAAAGCAATTCTGGTATGTTTTTCAAGGGACAGAAAAGAGAGTAAGTTCCAAAAGTGAAGTAAATGTGTAAAAAGTGTGATGATTACTTGGCAAGAGAGAACGAAAAAAAAGAATTCCAGAAGGCAAGAGTCCTGTGAGGCAGAATGAGGCAGGGATATGTGCTTCAATACAACTCATCACACATTAAGGTGTAAAACGTGATAAATAATTAATTATTAACAAGCCTTGCTACATAGGATTTCTGAGTACATCTTGAGGTAATTATCTTTCCTCTTCCTCTATAAGTTTGCTTTTGTTCAGTTAACAGATTTTATTGAAAATCATATTTTATAATTGATTATCATAAAACATGGGTCCTTGATGCAATGGCTGAAAACAGGATAGGAAAAATATACAGTTTGCAATGGCAGGAGTTAATTATCCCCTTCACAGCAAAACAAATACATGCACACAGACATAAACCTACCTGACAAGCTACTTGCAAGTCAAATGCACAGATCTCTTAAGTTAAAAGGAAATTGTCATGGTTCCGACAGATGAAACTCTTCAAAGAACTTCAAGGCATTGTTTACGTTAAAGAATCTTTATTCGAGTAGTATAATATCTGCATGTACATAGGCTAAACCAAAATCTGAATTCCCCTCCCCTGAGCACATAGTATCAAAGCACAATTCCCTTCTCTAATTAACAGTCATAAATCACATTCTCCAATTAGTTTGAAATGCTGGCTTTCCCACCAGTTCTTCAACCCATTTTTTATCATCTCTTATTTCAAAAAACCTTGGTTCTCATCCTTATACAGTATTGTTATGTCTAACTAAATTCCCATGCACATTCCTCCTCCTCCTCTCCCCCAGTATCATCTAATTCTAACTCTGAGAGTAAAACATAAAGTAAAGGGAAATGGCTGCATCTCCATATGTTGTCAAAGCAAGAACATCTGATGTTAGCAGCATTGATATAAATTGCTCATGAGCTGAGACTTGCACCTGACAAGCAGATTAACATAAATAGGTTTCAGGAATAGACATTCATATACAATACACAGGTGTCAAACTCGCCGCATCACGTGACATGTCGTGATGTATCATGACTTTTTTTACATTGCCAGAGCTGGGGTGGGTGCAGCCTCCATATGATGCAACCAGCCCATGGTCCAGCAGTTTGACACCCCTGCAATACATCATCAGTAAAAAAATACAGATTACAGGTAGTCCTCGACTTACGAGCACAATTGACCCCAAAATTTCTGTTGCTAAGTGAAACATTTGTTAAGTGAGTTATCCCTCATTTTATGACCTTTCTTGCCATATTAGTTAAGTGAGTCACATGATTGTTAAATGACTCTGGCTTCCCCATTGACTTTGTTTGTCAGAAGGTCACAAAAGGGGATCACATGACCCCAGGACACTGCAATCGTCATAAATATGAGTCAATTGCCAGAATTTTGATTGCATGACCATGGGGATGCTGTAACGGTAGTGTGGAAAATGGTCATAACAAAGTGCTGTTGTAACTTTGAATAGTCACTAAATAAACTGTTGTAAGTCAAGGATTACCTGTATTATAAGATACTATTATTATTAGTAGAACTGGATATATAATGGCAAAAATCTTCACTTCAAAAGACATGTGTTTATATTTGATAGGCAAAGAGTGTTTTAAAGAAAATGCGGCTGAGAAAATTCTGAAGGAAATTCTCTTAGGACAGAGCAATAGTTTCTTTTCAAGGATAAGTGTTCTGACACCTCTGTTTCTAGCACTCCCAGTGAACATAATGCTTTTTTAAAAAAAACAAAAAACAAATTTTATTGGTTTTTTAATTAATACAAAGTGCTCGAGACACACCGTGGGGCTGGGGTAATCAGAAATCCAAAAACAAAACATATATAAGTAATTCAATCAGTACATCAAATATTCCCTCTCTATTTCCTTCAAATAGCTTATATATTTAAACTAGTCTATTTCTACCTTAAATTTCTATTAATCCTAAACCTGGTTTAAAGTTTTATGCAATTACAAGACCATAATCTAATTTAACTTCAAATACACACACTATCAGTTCAGGTATCCCTTCCAAATATGTCCTAATTCTTTAATTTCATCATAAAACTTATTTATTTCTTCTTCCATAAATATCTCCCACATAAGGAAAAATGTGTCTTAAAAGAAGACTGGCTTTCTAGTTCAGATATACACAACAATATGATCCGTCACTCCACAAAGCCCTTCAGTCATATAGTTTTGCTTACAGCTGTAATCCCAAGCAGAGGATGGGTGATAACTGATTAGTAATAGGAATTTGCAACTGTAGCTAACTGTAAACTCAATATGAGTCTGGAATATGAAGTGTCTGCTAAAAAGACAAATTCTATTTTAAATCAATAGAAGTATAGTTTCAAATCATAGGAAATAGTACTTTTGTTTTGCATTGATCAAGCTAAATTTATATGACCCAGTTCTGAGAATGATATTTCAAAATAATTTAAGATAAACAGGAATATATCTATTTATCTATAAACTATCACACCTTAACAAAAAATGAAACACCCAATTTGGTGTAGTGATGAAGGCATCAGGTTAAAAACAGGAAGATCATATATCCCAGAGGGATGTAAATGCTTCCATGATAGATGATCCATATTCATTGTGTGGATATGTTGGAAGTGCAGAGTTTAGGATATAAGATCCATTCTGAACCCAGTTCCATGTGGACCAAGAGATAATCTTGCTTATGATCAAAGCAGATCAAGATCATGATCAGAGTAGCTCCTGTATCCTGGCAGATTTAGTGACAAAGTGTTATGTAACACAATAAAACTCTTAACTTCTGTTACCCTGCTATCTGTTAAGCTACTGCAAAAAGGATGCAATCTCTATTAGGGATAACAATTGGCATGTTATGTTTTTCCCTATCAGGACCATAGATGCTGAACTATAAGATGTATCCATTTACCATATAATATTCTTCTTGTTGCTCACTAATAACTGTAACTAGGGAGCAGTACACATGTAATGTATAGGATTGTTTTTCCTCCAGTCCAAATTAAAATAAATAAATAAATTACTTTTTCTAAAACATTGTTTATCAAATAAAAAAGTTCAGGAGTAATAAATTGCAATTTGTCATATAAAAATAGTCCATGAAGAACTCTATGAGATATTTAAAAGCAGCTAATTAGAAGGCTCTTTTTATACTTAGTACTAACCACATGAAATAACCATAGGCAATAATAGCTGGAGTTCATCCTTTTGCGAAAGGCAATAGAAAATGGGTGCTTTCCAAATATGACTACCGTAATTCAGTGATAACAGCTATAACTATAACATGATTTGGGATGAAAGAAGAAACTAGATGGAATACCACCTGTAGACCTTCAACTTTTATTTCTGTGAAAATAGAAAAGGGTGGAAAAAAGACTTTTTATTCAACTAATGCTTTATTTGGATAAACAATTGCTCACTACTTCCCAGGAATCAATCCTGCACAATACAATACACTGGCCTGAATCGTGACTGCAGAAAAATACATTTCTCCTCCTCCCCTCTTGCATTTTCCATGTGGGAAAATAACTTTTTAGTCTGAACCTCTTTTGATTAAGTTTGTAGCCTTATGAATTCAGTAAGATCTTCAGAGTAAATATGCACAAGATGGTAATGTAAAAGTGGCTATATATGAATAATTGTATTCACATTTAGAATGAGCTTGAATTCTTCTCTGCATAATTAAGAACTGATTAAGTTAATCCACCATATAGATTTTTAAAATTCTATCAGTGAACACAACCTACGGGACAATTTAGTGATGTATCAAATTCATTTCCATTGTAGGTTTGCACTGCCCTCATCTGGTTTCTGATAGCCTGTATTCTTAGAATTGTTTTACTGTACAATTTCCAAGTATTGTGGGTTTTTTACTCTCTGATTTTCAGTTATTGCTAAAGGTTGCCTACCAAATGACAGCACATACCAGAAGCTCCTTGAGGTTTTTCTGTTCATCATTTTTAACAGATGACCTGCCTGTAAACCAAATCCACATCCTTTCTATGGTCTCACAGTCTCCAACAAGCCTTTTTAAACTGCTGTGAATAAAGTAATACTTAATACTTTCATTAATATATGTAATACGAGAATATAAGAGGATTTGTGACACGTTTTTGGAGATAATTTCTCTAAAATACAAACATGTACTGTTCCAGAGAAAATTGGGCAAATTATGGTTTAGTCTAATTTCACAGAATTACTTTCACTTGTTATCTGGCAAAATGGTTAAATTGTGTGGAGAGGTTCTGCTAACCTCCTCTCATTCTAATACTGGATTATCCAATGAACCCAAAAGAGATTGACTTCAAAGCAGCTGGGACCGTTGACCTCAATGAAGCATTTGCAATGTCTTAAGCCTATCCAATAGCCCCATCTGCTTTGAAATAGTTGGATGCCATCCTTGCTGGATCATGTGGATTGCTGTGGCAATTTATTGGCCAGTTGTGAAGTTTTAGGGAAAAGCTTGAGTGGAACAACTCAATTCAACAACTACAAGTAGTCATTTTTAAACAAATTGGTTATATTCATTTCAGTTAAGATTCAGGCTAAGATTTGACATTGAAACAATTATGGCTATACCAACAGAGCACTTGGAGATATATTTCATCCTGATAATATCTGAACTGGAAGTTTCAGCTTATTTCATATTGTTTTCTCTACTTTTTATCATTTACAGTACTTAGATATCCCTGTGATATCCTTTGAGAGTCAGGTAGTGCAGTCTGATGTGATCAGAATGAACATGAAATTTTAGGCTGACTGTAGATTTTTTTACCCCAGTGCTGGATGACCCATGATTATCTAAGAAGGTTATATATCATAAGTAGGAAAATAATTGTAATAGCAAATGTAGTTCAATAATTAGTCAATATTTACTTACCTAAATAGGTAAACATAATAACTATAGCTTCCCTATTGACTTTGCTTGTGGGAAACTGGCAGGAAGCATTGGAAATCAAGATCATGTGATTAGAGGGTTATTACAAACCCACTGCTTTGCAAATAAAATGGGTCTGAACATCATTAACATTTCAATTCATAGAAATGATAGTCTTGGATTTTTTACACATTCTTTAAATTAGCAGATTTTGGGTACTTTGTTTCAAAAATTGTTGTGGCATAATGCACTGGTTGGGCTAACTTGAGGGTACAAAAGACAAACAGATAAATACAATTAGAATTTTAGTAGTCTATAAATGGATATTAAATAACTGGATAAAGTCTTTGGGATTTGGATTGAGATGCCAGTATACTATGTAGCTGAATCATACATGATGGAGACACTGTGGTTTAATGGTTACCGGGTCTAGGAATTTGGAAAAAGGGAGATCAGCTACTGTACATTGACCACCAGAAGCATCAGATGACTAATTTAATCTTTCATCGGATGTGAATAGTCAGATGTTATTTATGGGGTCAAAACTGTCTACTGTAAAAGGTGCATAAGCTTTAGAAGCTATCTAGGTCTTCAAGCTCAATGGTTACAGAAAGGGATATTTGAATGGTACATAGTCATCCTTCCCTTAAACTCTCAGAGCAGAGAGATATAAATGTTACATTGTGCCATGCCCCTGTGTGCATGTCATTGCTACATCCATTGCTGTTCTATCAGCAGAAGCCCTGCCTATTCTTAGGAAGATAAAGGATTTGTTAGTAACCAATTTGTACAGCCCATAAAGGCCTATACATCTAGTCTTAATTGGGTATATGACATACATTCCAAGGACCTAGATTGAAAACTGCCTGTTCAAAGTATGTGTTAAAAGCTCTAAAAGGGTTGGGATCCACATATGTCAGGGGTGTCAAACTCGCAACATCATGTGACTTGTTGCAACATATTGCGACTTTTTTTCCATTACCGGCAATGAGGAGGGTGCAGTTTCAGCATGATGCATCTGGCCAACAGGCCAGCAGTTTGACACCCCTGAAGAAGCACTTCCTACTATAAATTACTAGAACATTATGATAATTAGAGTTTCTCTATAGTACAATCTACAGAAAAGCAAATTATATGTCTATAAAAGACACAGCTTATTGGGAGAAGTGCTCCAATCTTGAAATGCTCTCCTATAGGAGATATGTTTAGTCCTAACATCATTTTCTCTTTATTGACAAGTTATTTCTAAATTTTAGCATTTTAAATTATTTTATATTTATCTTAGTAGAATTTGCCCATCTCAATATTATTGTATGTTAATGCTGTAAATTATATACAGTAAATACTATATCTCAGCTTTTTTATGTACAGCATACTGAATTTCACTTTTAAGGGAAGAAAAAGTTTTCTTCTTCCTTATCAAAATTGGGCTCCTAGTTTTATCATTCATCCCTTGTTTAAGGAAGTATGGAATAAGCAAGTAGCCAACAGTTTTCCACTCCTTGCTTTTGTTCCCTTAGTGTTTAATTTAGTACTCTGCCACGGGATGGCTACCAATCGGTTGGAGTCTTTTGATCAGTTGGATAAGAGATAGGAATGTAGCTGCCATTAGAGGAAAGAACTTGCAGCCCAAGAGTTGTACTTTGTACAGCTGATAACCTTTCCAAGAAATAAAGTGGAGTTTGTACATGAAATCAGAGAGGCAACAGGGAAATCAGAATGCAAATCTGGCTCTGGCTCATTCAGTTAACTCTGACTAGATTGCTTTAGGATAGGAGTAACAGAGTCTGTAGTATTGCTAAAATATTCCAGAATCCAATCAGCCTATGAGTTTTACGACCATCTAAAGATTTATTATATCATAAAGGTTTCAAGGACCACAGTCCATACATGCATGACACACAGTTCATAATGTTCATAGATCTACTTTTAGTACCATGACTCTTTTGGTGCCAATAGATACAGAAAAACTAAAAGAGAACTGATTTGTACCAGTTTGATATGGACAGATATTTGTTACTCTGAACAGAGAATAAACAATTGAGAACATGCTGGACTGCATATAGTAAATTGAATTTGATTAGAATCAAACAGCATTCCTTAGAGTAGCGGTTCTCAACCTATGGGTCGCGACCCCATTTGGGGTCGATCAATCATTTCATGGGGGTCACCAAGTAAGGCTGTCTGCCATTTTTCCCCCTTTTCCGGTGGGTGCCTTACCTCCCTTGGGCTGGGCCAGCTGGTGGCCCAGCCGGTGGTCGGACTGCTCCGTCTCTGCTGGTTGCCAGCTACGCCTCGGCCGGCGCAGGGGGCGGCACCACGCATGCTTGGCGTTTCCAGGCAGGGAAAGTCCTCGACTTATGACTGGTTGGGTAGTCCTCAACTTATGACCAGTTTAGTCCTCGACTTACGACCAGTTGGGGGTCGCAGCATTAAAAAGATTGAGAACCACTGCCTTAGAGTTTCAAGCTACATAATTAAAGTATTAATTCACCTTACTACATTATGGGCTTTTTAAAAAAATGGATTTGGAATGAAAACATCATGAGTGGGGATGTGGGGAGTGGGGAAAACATCATTAATAGGGGAAGAGTATTACATCTGTCCAGAAGCACAGCTCTTTGTGGGCAGTTATTTTTTTTTTATTAAAAAGTTTTTATTTTCCATTTATTCATACAAAATACAATTAACCATTGGTACCGCCTGCCCATTCCCCCCAGGCTGCGTCCACCCTCTCTAAACCTTCCCTACTTCCCTCCTCTTTCTCTCCTCCCCTCCTACTCTTTGTGGGCAATTATTAAAAACAATGGCATGTTGAGTATGATATACCAGTGATGGCAAACCTTTTAGAGACTGAGTGCCCAAACTGCAATCTAAAACCCACTTATGCATCGTCGGGTGCCAGGAGGGTGTGGCCCATTGGCTGGGTGTGGCCAATTGGGTGAGTGTGGCCCATTGGGTGGGCGTGGCTGCAGTGGTAACAGCAGACTGGGTGGGACTAAAAAATTCAATCAATCAATTCCAACTTTGCAAGATCTTTTCTTTTCCCACAAGAAGTTGAAATTGACTGTTTGACTGAACTTTTTTTTTTTTTTTTTTTTGCACATGGCAGCGGAGGCCTAAAGTGAAAAGGTTTTATAAAATCCAGCTGAAGGCCTAGCACTGGGGCGACGGCGCGCGTGCCCATGGAGAGGGCTCTGAGTGCCGCTTCTGGCACCCATGCCATAGGTTTGCCACCACTGTGATATACTGTACTACTCTGGTTTTCAACAGCACTATGTATTAGTCAGTCAACTGCCAGGTTAACCAAGACTATAGTTACCTATAAGAATATTTGGGGCATGTCTATGAAAATTGAAAAGGTTCAGATTCAAAATTGTACTTCTATAGCCTGTGTGGCAGGGAAGTCTTCCCAGTTGCCACTACACCCAGGGAAACCCTAGCTCTTCACTTTCTGTTTTCACACAATATTCTTAGGGAAGTTTTCAGTTCCACACTGATCACCATATATTTAAATCCCTTTCTCAAACTCTAGTTCTTCCCTAGTCTTTATTCAGTGGCTACATCTTACCTGCCCAATTCTGAGTAACAACTACATGGCAACCAAGGGTTTCAAAAAAGTTTTCTATTGATTGAATGATGACTCATAACAGGATTTTGGGGAAAAAAACAATTCAATGAATTATACAATGATTTAGTGCTAGAAGTAACTAGAGTTATGTGTATGTCGTCTTCAGAAGACTTTTCACATGATGGATGACCCTAGGCACAGCTGAACATTTCAGCTGGAGAAGTTGCCATTCATGGCTCCTGGAATGTTGTGTGTTAAAGGTCTATGGATAAGCATGTCATGGAATGTGTGGATGACCTTGGTTGATGCTGCTGCCTAGAAACAAACAGACCAGTGAGACAGGAGCCCCCAATGGATTAATGGTAAGAGGAAGGAAGGATCTGCCTTAATTGGTCAGGTGGTTAAAGTTTATACTTTCAAACCTGCAAGATGTAGTTTTACAATATAGCAGAATTAGCCTCATTTATCCAGGCGGGCTGACCCATAACTTAGATGCAGATGTGCTATAGAGCAGCAAGATTTAGGCAAAATTTCCTACTAGCTCCACAATGGGAGAAGTACAGTGATATATCAGTGAGAATGTCACTAGAAAGGAGGAACCTGGTTTGGACCACTTACTTTGATCTAGCATGAGAAAACTTCTGTAATGTATTTATTCTATAGAAATATTTTTATGAGAAGTTTTATTTCAAAGAATTATTTATGAAACACACAACATCACCAGGGAGCTCTGGCTATTTCTTCTTCCTCTGGAGAAATTCGGTGAGATTTTCCTACAGATTATGTGGAGATTTTTAAAAGACCAATTTTGCCTAAGTTGACATCCAGACATAAATTTTCATAAATATTAGTAGCATTATCATACTATGGTGGAACCTGTTCAGTCAGCCAATCAATTTAATTAATTTATCTATCTATGATACTATATTCTATTACATTCCTTCTTGTTTTTCTGCACTTGGGATATTCCAAGGGTGCTGCTATCAGATGTTTGTGCTGGAGAAGCATAGTGTTATTTGCTTTCATGAACATCAGCACTCAGTCCTATAAACTGGAAACAGAATTACAATCTTCTCATATCTCAGCTATAATGGTGGTAGAGGGGTCAAGAAAATCTGTGAAAATTTGTCAGTATATGTTAAACTAGATGCTTTACTTATGCATAATGAATTTTGGTTGGGGCAAAGCTATGTCTCCCTTTGAATAGTAAGTTGAAGGCTTGCTACAAAAGGGAGAAGAGTCAGATAAAAATTGTTTAAAAAGTGAGTAGAGGTAAAAAATTAAATATATAGTGGTTCCCACCCCATCTCAATTAAAAGCACAGAATTAGAAGATTAAAGCTCAGAATTAAAAGATGTTACATAAACATAAATCTCCCTTCAGTATTAGAAATTCCACCATTTATATCAGGTTTCATTATCTAATGATAAATTTTTTTCTGAAATTTGATTGGGCTCTATTTTTTGATAACACAGATCCATTCTTCTATGCCCTACTTTCAACAGAGAACAACACTTGACCTTCTATGGAATATCTTTTTCAGTATTTGAAGAATGCTATCATAGCCACACTTCATCTTCTTTTGTCCAGGATGAACATATTTAGATCCTTATAGGACTCATGGTGCTAAGTTCTTGAGCATGCTCATTATCCTCTCTAAACTGCTGTCTAAATCCTTCTCAAAGTTGTTTGCCAGGCTCTCCCATTAACACCTACACACATCTCCTACATAGAGCAGCATGGTAGGAAATGGCAGAGAGAGGGCTTATAATTGAAACAATGTGAGAGTTGTTGGTAGTAGTTTTGAGTATAGGACAGTCATGACCTACGATGAGTACCATTAGACATTGGTCACACATTAAATATCTATGCTTGATTCTGTGACAATATATCAGGCAATTGGATGGCCACATTTGAAAAGATCTCCTTACAAAGATCTTGTAATGCTATATAATTTTAATATAAAAAGTTTAATATCAAATGGTTTATTCAGGACTGATATAGTACAGCTTCAGAAGTGGTGACTAATCCCCTTTTCTTGTTTTCCATCTGCATGCTATTTATCTGCAACTGGTGGAATTGTCCTTCCTTTGAGCTATGTGGTACTGCTGAAGCCGTCTTGCCAATTCTTCTACTTTCTCAATGCTGGAAAGGGAGACATTGCTGCTGCTGCTGCTGCTGCTGCTGCTGCTGCTATAACTGCTAGTTTGATCAGAGGTAGTCTGCTGGTATACAGAAGTATAGTGAGAGCCCCAAAGATCCTTGTGTGGCCTATACGCAGAAGCCTTTGAAGACAGACAGATCTTTTCAGCACTTGAGGAAAAACCAAGTGGGAAGCTTTTGCAAGCAACTGCTGGCACAAAAAAGATTAAGGAGAAAGAGTTTAGTGAGAACAGTGGAAACTGATTTGCTGCCTCTTAGCCAGAAACCACAGAACACATCGTTAGCAATAATGCAAACTGTTCCATAAAGGAGAGAATAAAGGGAACAAATGAACCAAGCTGTCTTTGTCATAAAATCTGTAACTGGCTGAAATAAATACAGGTAGTCCTTGACTAACAGCAGTTTATTTACTGACTGCTCCAAGTTACAACGGCACTGAAAAATGTGACTTCTGACCATTTTTCACACAACCATTGCAGCATCCTTATGGTCACATGATCAAAATTCAGATGCTTGGCAATTGATTCATATTTATGAAGATTGCAGTGTTCTGGGGTCATATCACTTTTTGAGACCTTCTGACAACTAATGTTAATGGGGAAGCCAGATTCACTTAACAACTGTCTCACTAACTTAACAACTGTCTCACTTAGCAACAGAAATTTTGGGCTCAATTTGTGGTTGTAAGTCGAGGACTAGCTGTATGGAGCTCCTCCATCAGCAATTATATCTGAAATGATGTAACAATAAGCATGTTGTTTTGGGCCAAAGAATGCATGCGTGGAATTCTGCTGTCATGCATGGCAATGTGAAAGATGGATATATAGAAATGTGGAAAAAAGAGTTTGTACTCTTTTAAGCATGTTTAAAAATCCCCTACCAAAGCTTCAACCAGGGATGGAAGCCAAATAGCTCTCAGATGTTAAGATTTAAATTTCCAACATCCATAGCTAATGGTGAGGAACACTGAGAAAATTGCTTCCCAATTTTGGGGAGCCAGAATTTCCCCATTCTTAAATCAATGGGCATCATTGGTTTTAATAAGATTTTTGTTAATATATTAAGGTTCACGTTGGTACTATTGTGAAGATCAGGATACTTGGAACTTGTACATTTACCATATAACAGCTGATTCACACAACATACTGAGACAATTGTTTGAATTTCTATAAACTGCTCAGCCCCATTTTATCCTAATCTAGTGTGCTGTGTGAACTCATTCAATATGGGGTGTTGATTTTGACTTAATACAATGTGTAAACTCATTGCTATGTACATTATATAAATGATGGCTTAGCATTACTATTTATCCTACTAATGGGTTACAAAAACCTTACTAGATCTCATAACCCACCCACCCTCACCCAAATAGTGGCTACACTCATACAACATACTGAATCACAAACTAGTCATATTTTAGTCTTCCATGATGCGGAAAACACAATTCACATAGTGAAATTGTGGTTCAGTGTGTCATGTAAATTCCACAAAATTGTGGAATGACTGAAATGAGAAAAACACAAGAATGTTTTATGAACACATCGTTTTATTGATGGCATATGTTATGGTTTTTGTATACAATGTACAATAAAAGACTCATGAAGAAACATTGTTATCAATAAATGGAAGTAAAGTTAATGAAATTAAAGACAAAGGAAAATATAGTAATATAATAGTAAGTGAACAAGATTAAAATTTAGACAAGAGATATATTCTAGTAACAGGAAGTGGACACATTTCATCGAGACAGCAAATTTCAATACTAAATCATTCATTTCAGAATTTACTATTTAGAATTCATCTATTTAGAATTCATGTTCTACAAAACATGCAAAACTAAAAATGAATACTTATTATGAGTCAGGTGCTATCATTCTGCAGTATAATAACTCTTAGTAGTTCCTAAATTAAACCATACAACTGTTAAAAGTTATTTGCCTACTTCAAATGGAATACATTGCAAAAGGCTGGGTTCATTCTTCATGTAAGACATAATCCATTATCCACGGTTTACAATCATTTGATTTGTATATTGCACTAAGGCTAATGTGGTTAGTGCATTTTGGTTTAGTGTGAAAAGAGAACCTAGACATAATGTGATGACTACAGCTTGTTCTAGAAACCTTGATTTAAACATTTTTGGTGAGATTATGTACAAACTAAGTCATTTTGTTTGACAAGAAAAGTCGTAAAATGGGGCAAAACAAATATCTTGCTTAGCAACAGAAATTTTGGGTTCAATTGTAGTTGTAAGTTGAGGACTACCTGTACTTTGGAGTTTCTGAGCCCTCCTATCAGATGAATGACTCCGAGAGTGATGCTGGCAGGAGCATAAACCTAACATTTAGATGAGTTAGATGCCAGGTGATGATATCAGCTCAAAGATCACTCTTTTAATTATTGAAGAAAAGCATCAAACTACCAGAAATAGATTTTGAGATCATGAGGTGGCCAACGCAAAGCCAGAATGGCATCCAGATCACTGATGGGGCCAGTACTGAAATAAAAGTTTCTCATTTATCAGGGCATATACTATTGTAACATGGACTGTGAGAAGTATGAATCAAGGAAATCTGAAATTAATAAAATTGAAATGTGATATATTGCTTCCGTGTTTTTTTAAAATAACTATTTTAAAAATAAATGTAAATCGGAATGGGATAATTAAAAAAAGATAATTATATAATAAACCATTCAAGGGATGTCCATACAAAGGAATGAATGACAATGATATTAAAAAAGAACATCATTAGATGTGTGTTAAAATTGAATGTATTACAGAATCATCTATATACCACTAAAACTCTTGTTCCTGTAACTTTTAACTGGGTGTAACGTTGCTTCATAGAGCAAAAAGCTACCTCAAATGGGCTAACTGACAGAATGAATTCAAATTCTGGGGCCTAGGACTTCCATGGAATTGAAATATGGCAAAATTTATAAAATATTTAATGACATAAAATTATCATAAAACAACATGATCTAATGCAAAGTATCATAAATGATGTTTGACTGTGCTAGACAGTTCAACATGGGCTATTTTCAAGGCAGATATATCAAGGCTGTACATCAGAAGTTCTGCCATTGAGGCATTGAGGAATCTAGTGAGGAAATATCTCTGAATATTGGGATCATATCCAGAATATTTATTACATTATTATATCAATAATATTTATTATATTTATATCCATTATATTTATATCCAGAATTTTTCTTAAGTGTTTCTGATGTGATTCTGAAAAGTTATTTGGAGTTCAAGAGAGTATATAGCATCTCTCAGCAAGAGATAAGAGATATTTTGAAAACCGGTGGGGGAGGGAGAATCACATTTCAAGCAGGAAAAGATCAAAGTGGCTTTCTGAACAAGGCATTGTGAAACAAAGAGGATGGAAGCCTTGTGTAGACTGATGTTAATACAGGTAGTCCTCGACGTACAACAGTTTGTTTAGTAACTGTTCAAGGTTACAACGGAACTGAAAAAAGTGACTTATGACCATTTTTCACACTTACAACCATTGCAGCATCCCCATGGTTATGTGATCAAAATTCAGATGCTTGGCCACTGACTCATATATATGATGACTGCAGTGTCCTGGGTCATGTGATCACCTTTTCTGACTTTCTGACAAAGTCAGTGGGGAACCCAGATTCGCTTAACAATCATGTTACTAACTTAACAACTACAGTGATTCACTTAACAACCATTGCAAGGAAGATCATAAAATGGGGCAAAATTCACTTAACAAATGTCTCACTTAGCAACAGAAATTTTAGGTTCAGTTGAGGTCATAAGCTGAGGACTACTTGTATTAAGCAAGAACAAGGAAAGCTATTTCAACCAATGGAGGAATATAATAAGAAAAGAAAAATGATATTTTTATAAAGACAAGCCAATCACAAATTTTTACTTTGGATACGAATGTTCAACAATATGGCTAATATCTGATATAGGCAAATGAGATGAAAGAAAGAGGGAAATATCAAATGAAATGCCAAATGAACAGTCAATTTAAAGAGAAGCACAAAATCAAACAGCCAATGAAAAAGAAATAACAGAGAGGAAAAGAGTATATAATAAGATTTATCTTTGCTTCATTAATTCCAACTCATCCTTTCAGTGTATAAATCATGTCTGAAGGTGGAATATATTAAGGTTAATGTGTGTGGCAGGTATCTTTCTGACCAAGGACAGAACCTCTGAATTTACCAACAGTGCTATGGAACATAAGAACAACTAATCAGTCTCCTCTGAACCAGATAAAACTGGCTGTTCACGAAGCAAAAAATAACATAGTGTGAGCATATTATGTGAGTAAATGATGGACTAGAATCAATTATTCCATTTAGTAAGGTTTAGTGAGGAAGAGAAAAGAAACAGATAATAGAAGATGGAAATGATAAAAGGAATTATTGGAAAATTCCTGTTGTAAGAGAACAGCCATCTTATCATTGAAACAGTAGTTGAGCTATTTGGGTCTATGTGCATGTAGAATATATATGTATGTATACATATGCATGAAGTAGCATCTGGACAGTTTACCTTTTGGGCTATGTTAGAATCTATAAAATAAATGGCAAAATTCCAGACATAAATGTATTAAGACAAAAATAATCAAGTAGTTAATGGATGAAAAGACCTAATGGAGCACTTCCACTTTAGCTACATTTGAACTTATAACCTGCATTACTTTTTTCCTGTTTACTTTCTGTACCTGTACTTTCTTTTTTGCGATGAAAAGATGGTGATGAACTATTTCCTCTTCGTTTAATTCTGGGGTCAAACGTCTCATCACAAACAGATGAAGTCCATTCTTTACAACGCTCCTTTTTGTTGTTAACTCTTCCTCTTCCATTCTTTTTCTTCCAATCCCCTCCTACAGAAATAGATTTTTTCTGTCTCTCAGCATCTGCAACTGCTCTATGGACATGCTTTGGGACCTTTACATTTGGTCTATAATTCAAAGGAGGAAATAGAATGAAGGTAGGTATGGTGCACCTCAAATTTCAGCCAACATTTTATTTATTTTATTTATGCAATGACAAGGCACTCTCAATATATTTCTATCTGTCCTCTATATCTGTTCTATTCATTATTATATCTACTCTCCAATATATTACTGATAATCCTGATCCTACATACTTTCCATTTATGATTAAGTATCACATTGCAATTTACATATTAGTTCTTGTATATTCATGACTGAAGAACAGCACACTCTGTTCTTCCCCTCCCACTAAACACATAGCTTCAGGAGGGACACACATGGCACAATGACGGAGCTATGGGCTACCCACCTAGCCAGCTGAATTAAACCTCATGATCAGTAGAGTGACAGATGTCATCATCAGATCATCCTTGTACACTTCATACAGAAACTAACCTAACAATCCTTGCTGTAATAATCCTGTCATTATTCTCCATCTTACTATTACATACAATCCTTTTTTAGGTCTCTTTTGTTGTAAGGGCAGGTGTCTACAGGAGTGGAAGGTAATAGCTGATGAAACATGTATCATGACATCATGATATAATTTCTGACATTCCTTAGGTGTATCAGAACAACAAGGAAGAAGAGGATTTGCATTGAGACATCACTGCACATGTGTCATTTTTTGGTCATTACGGCTTGCTGCAGATGCTTATGGCAGTTAACTAAATTTTAGCAAATATATTCTCCTGACCTCACTGCAATTTAGAAAATGATGTGGCTCATTTTGACAAAGAACTCTTCCAGATAATAGTTTTAAAATGATTCATTTATTAAACAGTACAATGATTTTTTAAATAAATTGGATGCCAGCCATAATATTGTCCATTAACTGGAGATGCCTTCTGTAAGTACAAGATCTTGCTCAATAAAACAGAACTGAAATGCAAAGGTATAGCTCTGATGTTGAGGCAGAGCATTACATGATAGTTCCTGATACCGGTAGCTCTTGAAAAATAACATAAAACCCAATGTCACTGCTAGAATTTCTTCTATTTCCCTATAACAAAACTCTGAATTTTTGACAGGATTACAAAGGCTTTGATGCCTCACTCTTGATTGTATTGCTACACTAAAGTTGCATTGACAAATTTCTTCATAAGAACAAACTAAGCATGGACATTACTTATATAGTACTGAGATCTTATGATGGGAGGGAAGATTTAAATTTTTTCCCGTTTCATTTCCAACAAGTATCATCCTCAGTTATTTGCAACAGGCAGATGTTTTTTCTCAGAACCAGTAAGGATTTACTTTCCAATGCAAACAGTATCCACAGAAGACAGAAGTCATTGGAAATAGTGTTCATACTTTCTGAAATGAAGAATCTGTCAAAATTATTGATAGTTACACTAGCAGTTTTAGCAGGAACTTGATTTAACAAATATCTGACTATATGCATTACATGCATTTAATTTATAAAATAAGAAGCATTTATTCATGCTCACATGAGGTAATCCATCATCTTGGTCATATTGATGTAGCAGCAGGAACAAGTATACCTTCTGTGACTAATTTTTATTAGCCCGTTTCGTATACAATGATCCTACAACAAAACATTTTTTAAAAAATTAAACTTTGATTTTTAATATAATGAATTATAAATCATTCAAATTAAAGAAATTTGTTACACAGCAAGAAAAAGTGGTGAGTTGATTAACTGTAGGGCACAATGTACTGGAGCTCAATTTCTCATAATATTTTAAAAGGCAAGCATTATTTACTAATAATAGTTGGTTATGCTCAATCTTCCACAACAAAAATTGATTACTACAGTAGACATCTTCAAAGTAACGTCAAAGATAAGATGTTTAAAATAAAATGTTGAATAATCACTCTATGTTATTTATTATGTATGTTTCTTATGCTAGATACTGATTTTACCTATATGGAACTGAAGTAGAGACAACCATGTTAACCTAATTGTTTTAGGGACAAATTGGTGTCAAGAGCAAAATATGTAGCCTTTTTATAATTGTCTGCTATTTTATTGCTAAGATTTTTTTTATGACCCTGTAATCCCTTAATTCAGGGTAGAGTCAGAGAAACTGAATGGAGCTGAGCATTTACTGGTCAGATGCCCTTCCTGACGCCTACATAGACTTCGTAGCAGATATCGTCTCTTTGCACCCTCATAGAGAAATATCTGCTGCTACCTAGGAACTCTCAGCCTTTCAAGTGGGAGCCAAGCGCTTCACCTCTAGGCCATAATACCACTCATTTTATTGCTAAGAAATAATGATACTGAAAAGAAAAAAATGTAAGAGAATAACAGAGTTGGAAGGGACCTTGGAGGTCTTCCAGTCTTTTAAAACATTGTGCACATTTAACAAAACTCAGATTTTTAACACATCATTAAATCTTGTTTATTATTTTTCCATTGCACCAACAAAGAGCTGTTTATAAACAGAGAGTAAATGTATTTTATATACATATAAAAAATGCAGGATTATAAATCTGAGATACAAGTGTTTTCATAGATTTAATAGTATCTATTTCTGGAAAAGTGCAGCTAAATAAACAGCTTTGTTATATATAGCTTCTGGAAAAAATATTTTAAAATGTTATGGAAGAAGTATATAATTTTTAAAAATATATTTTAAAAATTTCTTGATAATCTTTTGCTTTATAAAGTTTAACACTAGCTAAATTTATTACATTCTGTCCTGAGCAGAATGTAGTAGCAGAAATAATATTACTTTGTGGTAGCTGGTTCAGTTGAGAGAACAGTTATTTATCCAACTTTTCCTTGTTCCAAATCCTTGGAATTAAACACATATCTGTATTAAGTGCCCATTTATCAACTATAAACACTTTATATAATTTTAGCATAGGTTGCATTCTATATGTAATTAGAGGTTTATATTTTCCTCTTTTTTTGTTTATAAATTTTAATTTTTTAGTGAAGGATATGCATTAATACAACTATGAAAAAGAGGAATTCTTCAAAATAATTTTCATGTCTTTTATAAAAGCGTTAGTCTTTAATAATGAAAGTTTTAAAATCCTGGATAAAATAGTAAGACTTTTTTCTCCTCTTTCTCCTTTTCATTATTTTTGGGATATAACTGAGTATTACAATAGGATCTACTTTGTCTATCTGATTAATGATTGAGATACTTAAGTATTAGGAATAAATCTTAGGTGAGGGGGGGGAAAGCATATTCTTGAAGGAAAGATTCAGAAGTCGCCATGTATCAATAAAATTAGTGCTTGTGGTACTTTTCAGGTAACACATTGCAGGAATTTAAATTAAGAAAAGACAAAAAAAAGTTGTATGCTTGCTATTTAATCAGTTAATCAATTGTTCCTCAACTTTCACAACTTTACGATGTATGTGCTTCCAGAATTCCTCAGCTAGTATCATAGATTGCTAAGGTTGAGGTACACTGAGTTAACCAGTCAAAAGATGAGGAAGTAATTCCTCCCCTGGTAGAGGGTTGAATTGGTACATTTAGAGCAGTGGTTCTCAACCTTTTTAATGCCGCGACCTCTAACCGGTCGTAAGTCGAGGACTACTCAACTGGTACAGCACCGTTTGCAGAATGGGACTTTTGGCGGGCTCAGCAGGGCAGAGACAGCCTGGACAATTCCTATTGGCTTTTGAAAGCCAATAGAATTAGACTCTATTCAAGAGAGTCTATTCTATTGGCTTTCAAAAGCCAATATAATAAAAGGGAGTAGCACAGCTAAGGAAAAGGGGGAAAAAATGGCAGACTGCATTGTTTGGCGACCCCCATGAAATGGTCGTTTGACCCCAAATGGGGTCCCGACCCACAGGTTGAGAACCACTGATTTAGAGCATTGCCATTCCAGCCAGATGTGGCTTGCTCATTGATTGCTTACCTTTTTATTGTTGTATTTCAAAACTGTGTAGAGTTTATCATCTAAATCAGCTTTATTTGGTATTGCTATGACAACACCAGGGACATAATACTCTTCTCCTAACGGCTTCCTTATTCTGGTGAATACATAATCTCCAACCTGTTGAATAATAATAAATGTGGGTTGAACACATCTTAAATGTAATTGTCCTAAGGTTTTAATGTCTTAATTTGAAGAAAGACGAGAATCCAGTAAGAGTATACAAAGAGATATACAGATTTTTAGTTAAAAATTTCAATCCATGTCTGACTCTTCTCCGCAGTTAAATGGCAATAGCAACAACAATAGCACTTAGACTTATATACCGCTTGACAGTGCTTTATAGCCCTCACTAAGAGGTTTTACAGAGTCAGCATATTGCCCCCAACAATCTGGCTCCTCATTTTATCAACTTCAGAAGGATGGAAAGCTGTGTCAACCTTGAACCGATGAGAATCAAACTGCTGGCAGTTGGCTGGCAATTGGTAGAATTAGTCTGAATAATGTATTCTAATCACTGTGCCACCATGGCTCTTAAATTCTACTCCATCCCAAAAAATTCAACCAAAATCAACCTATGCTTTATGCGCTAAAAAGTAAAAATAAAATATAGTCTTTGGTGCACGCTGAAAGGGCATGATGTATTCAGTTTCAGTTCTATCTGATTTATTAACTACAGTATGTCTTGAATTGGGATAGCTCAGCTACAATGATTATGTCTCAATAACCTTTTGTCTACTATAATGTACTTTACAGGATTCCACCTTTTAAGACATATGCCTTAACTGATACAAAATGCTAAAACCCTCTCAGCAAATGGCACCCACATCTACTCTCTGCATTGTACTGAGGTTATCTGCACTGGATGTTAATTCTCTCCCAAACCCACATCAAGGTCACAATACTGTCTCTTCAATACTATATATACCATGCAAGTCATTAAAGCTGATCTAGACTGCTTTCTTCAGGTGTCCTTGATGGGAAATGCACTGACATAGTTATTCTAGAATAGTGCTTCTCAATGTTTGTGTGACGGCGACCCCCGTCACACAAACGTTCTGCGCAGGCGCCGGGCCGCGCGCATGGGGGCGGGGCCCCCACGTGCGGCACGCATGCACAGCGGTGCCCCCATGCACGACGCGCATGTGCGACGCCCCCCACACGCGGCACGCGTGCACGGCGACGCCCCCATGCGTGACACGCACGCGCGGGGCTCCCCCCGTGCGTGGTGTGCGTGCACGGTGCCGCCCCCCTGCACGGCGCGCGTGCACGGCACCGTGAAAAATGGCGGATCGCCGCCTTTGGCGACCCCCGAAAAATGGGCGATCGACCCCAAATGGGGTCGCGACCCATAGGTTGAGAACCGCTGTTCTAGAACAAACAGATCTAGGTTGCAAAAATCCAGATTATCACTAAATGACAGCAAAAAAAAAAATCTGCTTCTCCTAGTTCAGGGGTTCTCAACCTTGGCAACTTTAAGACTTGTGGACTTCAGCTCCCAGAATTCCTCAGCCAGCTTTGCTGAGAGTTGAAGTCCACAAGTCTTAAAGTTGCCAAGGTTGAGAACCCTGTCCTAGTTGCTGTCTAACGGTAGCACTGTTTGGTTACTGTGGTTCTTTCACTATATTCACTTCACTTGATTTTGAGGTGTATTAAGCATTATGGAAGTTCATCTTGTCAACTATATTTAACATGCATCTTTACACTTCTGGTACCTTTAGATGCTGCTACCTATAAATACATGGGTGTAATGATTTGTGGTTTTTACAATTGAGTAGTTTTATGAGTTTTGTAACCTTTCACTTTCATGAGCCACCTAAGATTCTGCATATAGGTGAATGAATGGATGGATGGATGGATGAATGGATGGATGGATGAATGAAAGACATCAGAATGCAGAGTTTGTAGAATGTAGCTTCCCTCATCCTTTATAAAATATGGAAAGTAGAAATAAGCCCAGGTATTTATTAGACTATAATCTCCATTGTACAGTAAAAAGATGTTTAGTATTCTGCATGGGACTCATACTATTTGCTTTATAAACATGCAATGCCAGATGTGGTACATCATGCCCTTTCACACAACATTGCCGGACTCTGATACTTATCTGAAAATAAAAACAACTGAATTTAATACGGTTCATTTCCAATTTGATGCAGTGAGCTGCATTTTGCAAACAGCTATGTGTACAAATTAAAATGAAACACATCAAATCACAGATTGAGACTGTTGATCAACACCATTTTTTTTAAAAAAAATAATCTATTTAAATTTGCATGGAATTGCTGTTTCACAGAAGGCTATTTCCCTTTCAATTCTATAATAATTTTTATCAAACAATGTATGCTTTACATATACAACAACCTAAACAGAAACTACTCTTAGTTCCAGGACGAAAATTATTAATGATGTCTATAGCAATTCCTTTCCCAAGATGATCATCAAGACAGAGTTGATTTAATCAAGTTGATCAAAACTGCAGTGAGAAAAATAGGATAAATCTCTCTCCCATGCCCCACAACCCAAATCCTGATCCCGAACCCTGTCTACTCTAAAGACAATTACCCTTTTCACATATAGCTGATATAGTTATGATTTATTACCGTATGGAACAGAAAATTATTTATTATACCTATATAATAGATATTCCTTTAACTCAGTAAATTAAGGAGAAATATTTCTTTTTAGGAAAGATGAATTTTCTAGACCTAGAAACAAAGACTAAAAGAATGACTAGAGGTGACATGATAGCAGTATTCCATTATTTGAGGGGCTGCCACAAAGAGGGAGTCAACCTATTCTCCAAAGCACCAGAAAGCAAGACAAGAAATAACGAATGGAAACTAATTAAGGAGAACTTAATCAGTTCTAGGACTAACAGTGAGAACAATTAACCAGTGGAACAGCTTGCCTTCAGAAATTGTGGGTGTTCCATCAAAAAACAGAGACTGGACAGCCACTTGTTTGGAATGATACAGGATCTCTTGCTTGAGCAGGGGGTTGGATTAGAAGACCTCCAAAGTTTCTTCCAACTCTGTTATTCTGTTATTCTAGTCATTTTCATAGGCATGAGAAATTCCCTAGATCAAACTAGTTTTTTTAGCATACAGATACAGTAAACCAGTGGTTCTGATTTTGCATTCACACAGAACTTCCAAACATATTCAAATAAAAAGGATATTTCCTCAAGAAAGCATTATGCAAGCTAAAAGTATCTTGAGAAACAGCATGTCACTTACTTGCAAGGGTGGACAAGGTGTCGCACCTCCAATAAACAAAATGAATTTCAAGGGGACAATCTCAGTCTGCCCATTAACAAAATCAACGAGTGCATAAAATGATGTGATGCTTCTCACCACTGTTCCTGAAACAAAAGCATGGTGAAACCTCCACAATTCAAATTGCATATAGAACATCCAAATACACAGTCATATTTCATTCACTATTCTCTCTATTTCAATTTAAGTAATGGAACTGAAAAAGTTCCCACCTGAAGAAAAAGCAAGAGAACTACTGCTACTCAAGAAAAGATAATGTGGGATTAAACAATATGATCTGTAGTTCAGTTGATTCAATGTGATAAATTATTATTCTGGCCCCACCATCAATTGGACTTTGAAGAGTGTTGAGATGAAGATTTTAGGCTGTTTATTTATCAATCAAATTTAGAAATTGCCCATCTCCCTCAGAGGGACTCTGGGCTGTGTACAAATAAAAGCTTACAGCATCCGGTATTACCAGGCAGTCCTCCATGCAAATACTAACCAAGCCTGACACTGCTTAGCTTTCAAAATTAGATGAGATCAGGGTTTTCAGAGTATCATGGCTATTTAAGGAACTAAGGAGCTGGACTGAGGGAGCACATTCCCCCTTCAACCACATATCTGGCAAAACTCAAAAGGGTTGTATGCATGTATCTATATGCATATTCCTCCATGATGGCAGAGAATCTTCTTATTTTGAGTTGGGTGTTTTTAAATCTATATAAATACATGCAAAAAATGTAACTGCCCTCATCTGAAATATCCCTGCAACCTATTTTGATGTTCATGCATAAAATGTGATTAGATGTTTGGCTGGCCCTACTTCCAATTTCATATTTGCAATTCACTGTATCAATGGCAAATAACTGAAAATATACCATTATGTATTTGCACATTAAACAAATTGTATCTTTTAAGACAGGGGTTTTCAAACTTTTTCAGGCAGTGAAACCTATTAGGCAAAACAATCCATTCTTGGAATCTCTGAACAAGAGGCAAAATTTTAGTAATAGAAAACTGACTATGTTTTAATGTTTGCTTCTTTTTTCCCCTTACTCTTATTGAATCCTATCAATTTTGGAAAAAAAAAAGCCTGCTTTAAGTCATTCTCGTTTTTGGAAACATTCTGGAAAATTGAACTGTAGGTTACAAATTGAAAGACAAGAACTATTTTAAGATTTGGGAACCAAAGATAATCTCACCAGCAATGCCTACTATAAAAAAGAAACTTTTAAGATCAGCACAACTCCCAACCTTCATAATTCCCACTCTTTTTCCTGCCATACATCATTTTTTTGTTTCTCCCATTATGGAAACCAGAGCTGGATATTAAGCTTTATTCAATCAAGCAGAAATGTAAACCACTAAGACAGCTTCACAAGACGTCTAAGAACATAGGAGTATTTATTGAAGAAAGCTAGGAAACATAACCAATTATTATAGTTCAGGACTAGCTCTATGTAGTTATTAAACACCCTTCTATTATCTTACCTGCCATTTGACTACAGATAGTCCTCAATTTACAATTTATCATTTACAACCACAATTGAGACCAGAATTTCCATTGGTAAGTAGTAAGTAGAAACTAAGTAGAAACTAATCTTAGTAAGTAGAAACTAATCTTTTTTAGCCACAATTATTAAGCAAATCACTGGAGTTGTTAAGAGAATTGTGTGATTGTTAAGTGATTGCTTGTCAGTAGCCAGCTGGGAAGGCCACAAATGGCAATCACAAACTCTGGGATGCTGCAATAGTTTTATATATACGTGTCTGTTGCCAAGCACCTGGATTTTGACCATGCAACCATGGGGATGCTGCAGCAGTTGTAAGTGTTAGGACCAGTTTCATTGTAAATAACTTTTTTCCAGTACCATTGTAACTTTGAACGATCACTAAATGAATGGTTGAAAATCGAGGACTACCTGTATTTGACTTATTTGAATGGGCTGGCCTGTTTTCCTCTGTCCTTTGTTTTTGAAGTGGTCAGATTTGCTCTTGTCTTTACTACCTGTGCAGGAACAAACTCTCACATTGTGGACGTTTTTAAAATAGTTTAGACCGCAAGTATGCATCAAACACTCTGTTATTCATTAAAGTTGTGAATCTGAAAAAAGTTGCTGTGGCATTCAAGAACCCACTTATGAATGGTAACAGAAGTATTGGCACATTTTGTAACATTTACAGGAAAAAATTTTTAAAAACAGGCTGCCTTGATACACATCTAAGAAGTGCTGCACTTGGGTCAGACGGGAAGCACATCTTCCAAAATAGTGTTCACAGTAGGCAAAGCCTACTTCACATATATAATCGTCCAAGCCTGTTCTTTGAAATCTTTATTTTTGCTACCAACATTCTTTTTTGTGTTTAGATCTTAAAGAGTTGCAGTAAATTCTGTTAAGTACCTGGTTTCAGAAGTGCTAAATGAATGTTGGGACACTTGGTTAAATCATCCCTGTGCTACTAGTTTTACTTACCATTCAAAGAATTTATAGGTGCATACCAGATCTTTAGACTGAACTTTTTAATTTTTTAAATAAAATTTTACCCCAAATATATTCCTATAGGCAATATTTACCTGGGTAATAAAATCCTGTGCTTTCTGATCTTGCAATAACATTTTGGCCTTTGAGATAATCAAATATTTTTGTTTTTGGTTGTTTCTTTGCCTGTAGTTAATAAAAATGCCGGTATTATATAAGGAATATCTTTTTTTCAATACCAGATATTTGCTCTTTCTAATGTATCATAATAGAATCAACAGAAAACAAAGTACAGATATGCACAACACATTAAGACTTAAAGAGAATAGAGTTGACAAAAATTTGGTCCTATATAATAACATTATTTATAATGAACTGAAGTATTATGATTCAATAATATAATTGTTTTTGAACAGTACAAATTACTGAATTCCAAAGTTATGTCAATTTAAAAGAAAGAAAACAAAATACAATATGATAGACAAATTAAATTTCTCTACTTTTCTACAGTATCAAAAATAATCAAATGGGATTTATAGGAAATGTGTCAATCAAATTTTGAAAAATAAATTAAACCAAAGCTATTAAGAATCTCATTGTCTGATTATTGTATCTTCAGCTATATAATTCAAAGGCTGAAAGCTTTTGTTCAGCCAGTCTTTAAGTCTGCTTTATAATCATCAGCCCAAAAAAACCTAATCACCTTTTTCATAACATTTCAGACACAACATTTCCACAGTTCTTAACAGACTTTGGAATAGACATATACGAGGTTTGTATTTTCAGTTCCTAAAGATGTCAGGTCATAAAGCTGGAAAAGAAACTTCCAATTTTGGCCTCAGATTGTCTTTGCCAATTAGATCATACAATATGACTATCATGACAGAATCACAATATTGGAAGGGGCCATTTAGGCTATCAAGTCTAATACTTGCTCTAACCAGGAAACTGTGTCTAATTCTGCCTTAGACATGAAAGCCAGTTGGGTGACTTTGGGCCAGTCATTCTCTCTCAGCCCAACCTATCTGACAAGGTTGTTGTTCTGGAGAAAATAGGAATGAAAAGGAATATTAGGTACTGTATGTTTGCTGTTTTGAGTTACTTATGAAAATAGTAAAGGTGGGATAAAAAAAAATTTAAATTTTTTTTAATGAAGTATAAAACATGACTCTTCTCCCTGAAGTAAACATAAAATACATCAAACATGTATTTATACAGTACATTGTATGTACTGTATAAAATGCAAAGTGTTCTCTCTCTCTCTCTTTGCTTCTGTCTCTTTCTCTCTTGTTTTTGATCCCAAGACTTGGCATATTGTATGCTTCATTTTCTCCACATAAACTGATTTTAATTAGTCAAATATACCTTTCACTGAATTTTGTTTAAAACTGAATTACATGTGGTCATCTTAAGAACTATAGACTTTCAAAATCCAGATTTGTAAAGCAACTGTTTCACAATAATCTACTTATATACTATTATGGTGATAATAGAGCCTCACTTACAGATTTATTTATGCAATTCTTTAACCTATTTAATAATCCACATGAATAAAGCAATAAGCAAAGAGTTGGTCACAGAAGGCATTAATAAAAGACTTCTATTTCTCTTTGATAGTTAATAAACTTAGGGGTTCTTAAGAAAGTTATTCTCACATAAAAAACAGCTTTTAATTATTTCACAGAAATTACCTTGGATTTGCTAATATAAATGAGCAATTATTAATGGCTGCTAGTCACATTTTTAAATAATTATTTTTCTGGGGAAAGAGAACTTGTATGTTCACTTAGGACGATATAATTCAAAAAGCCAAAGCTTTTCATTCATTCTTGAAGCAAAATGAAATTTTGAATGCTGCCTACATTTCTGCCCTTCAATTCTTAAGGCTTTAAAGATGCAGATTAACAGTTACTAAGGATGGTGTTCTGACTGGGCTGCTAAAAAAGGTTGTCTCAGGATAAGTGATTGCTCTGCGTTAATCACATCATGTCTACAGCATATGCTGACAGTGAGGGGGAGAGGGAAGAGCCAGAATAAGCCTATGAACTAGGGAAATGAGTTAGTACAAATCAAGGTCACAGCAAAATTATCATTGTATAATTTATCAGTCTGATATATCTAAGAAGACATATAAATCAAATATTTAAGAAAGCATGGAGGACAATAACCTTAATGCAGGGGTTCTCAAAAGGTAGTTCATGAACCCTTCCAGATGTTGAAGAGGATACTTCAATTTGGGAGACTTATCCAGGTAAAGCAAGACTGTGGAGTCCTTGCTGCTCTCTGCGCTTGGTGGGTTTTTTTCAGATGTTTTATTACCAAACTAGGTAACATCATCAGTGCACTGACTGTGTTGCCTAGTTTGGTAATGAAATATCTGCAAGAAAACCACCAAGTTCAAAGAGCACCAAGGACCCTGCAGTTCAACCCTGAGCTACAAATATTCTCTTCTATCAAAGCAGAACTGCTGCCAGGATTCATTTCCGCCTATGCTATATCTCTCTGCTACAATTGTCCTATTTGCACCGTCCTGCTTCCAAGAGCCAAGATGCACTTGCCTGTTTTTAGAATCATGTTTGCAACCTTTTCTTCTATCAATTATAGATATAAGGCTAGAAGGACAGGCAGGGTTGAACTTCCTTGACTATTCATTGCAGGGGGAGACAGAAGAGTTTATATTGACTGTGCCTACACATGAGACTCTTAAATAAAATCCAGATACTCAAATGCTTGTATCTTATTTTTGGGTTGTTTATGGGTATCAACTTCTGAAACGAACCTGGTTGAAGCCATCTTTGTTGTTCTAAGTTGCCATAGGTTGGGGGGAAGAGGGGGAAGGAAAATGATAGCATTGCTAGACTAAACATAGAATGGTCCAATGGGAACCAAGGCCATTTCCACAGAAGCTGGAAGGTGGAGAAAAGAAGTTTAACGGAGCCCACCAATTGCTTTTATTGGGTAGCGTGATCAATCGCGTACCAGAGGGGAGGGAATTGTTACATTTAGTTATATTGAATTCCTTAGGAGAACTTTAGAGTTGGTTTCACTTTTGACCATGCCGATATTATGTATCCAATAAACATGTTCTTTGAGGAAACTTCAAGCCTTGGAGTTCTGATTTTTTGGGTTATTAGTTGGAACCTTGACATTAAACCAACTCTCTAAAAAACTCTTGAGGATCTTGAGCCCCGACCGCCTACCTGATTCTTTTGGAAGAACAGAAAAGACTCAGGAAAGATTCCAGATAGAGAATAAAGGGGAAGCAACTACTAATCCCAGCGCACTCCTGCAGATGGGAGCTGGACAGCTACCCAGACCAAAGACAGAGTTCCACTGTTGGGGGCTCGGCTGAAAGTCTCTGCAGACAAGTCTGACAGATGCGGGTGCAGGATGAAGTTCTAGCTATCAGGGATTTATACTGAGCAGAGGAGTACTTCCAGCTCAAGAGTACCCCAAGGCTGCCGAGGCTGAGTTCCCCTTGGTCTCTTCCCATAGACTTCTATCTCTCATGCCAAAATGGAGACTAAAGAGGGAAACAGGATGGGATGAATCAGGGGAATGGAAGTACCTGACAGCAGCCCATGGGCACTCAGTTGAAAGGCTGAAGGAGAAATTCAACCAAATGGAAATTAGAGAAGTGATCCTGATTGCCAGATATGAGATCTCAGCTGGAGCCGAAGCCAACACAACCCAACTGCTCCTCACCCGTCGGAGCCCAAGTCTAGTAATCATGCCCTGTGTGTCTTCCCCACCACCCAGGCCAGCAACAGCATTGAGCCCAGGACCCAGGCAAAGCTCTCCACTCCAACAGTGAGCCATGAGCCCAGTGGGGCAACCAAGAGAGTTCCAGAGATGGACCCAACCTCAGCCATGGCTCCAGTACCAGCATCCTGGTTGACATCCAGCGCATTGGGCACCTCCACCCTTGCAGACCCACAACTGATCAGAACCATATTTGATGGGGTGCCGAATAAGCTGTCTTTCTTTATGAACCAGGTATGGGCTTACTTAGACCCCTACGCTCTGGCCTACCCCAACAAGAGAGTGATGGTGAATGCAGTGGTAGGAAGCCTAGAACAGGAGGCTGCAGAGTGGATAACCAGTCTTCACAATGAGGACGTGCCAGAATTGGGGGATATAGATTTTTTCCTGGAAGCATTAAGAGCCAGATTTGAGGATGAGTCTCAGGCTCTGCAAGCCAAGGTGGAGATACGTGATCTAAAGCAGAGGGGTCAACCCATGAAGGAGTTTGTTTGAGAGTTCTGACAGGTCGCAGGCAGAATAAGACAATAGCCAGAGCTATTGTTAATCCAGTGGTTTAAGGAGATTTGGACCGTGCCCTGTTTCAAGCATGCACCTACAGGGGGATTCCTGAGCAAATCTGCGAGTGATACCAGATGGCAGTGACACTGGACATTGAACTTAAGTGCTACAAGAAGCCCAGTGCTCCCAAATCAAAGCCAAGGTGAAGCCAGGAAAAGCGCCAGTTCAGACAATGTCCAGCAGTGGCTTCAGTTGCCAGCTCTCCCAGAACTCCTACTGGCACCCCTGTCAAGTGCTTCAGGTGCAGCCAGCAAGGACATCAAGCTGCTGAATGCTTGGCACCAGCTCCCCAAGTGAAGACCACCCCTACCACTATGACTAGTTTACCTTGACGACATTCTCATCTTTACAGAAACAATGGAGGAACATGTCAGATTGGCTTGTGAAGTGCTCAAAAATTATTAAAAGTAAACATTTACACCAAGCTATCTAAATGTGAGTTCCATCAAACATGCCTTGACTACCTAGGGTACCGAATTTCCAACAAAGGGGGGGAGATGGACTCAGAAAGTCAAAGCCATTCTTGAATGGCAACCTCCTCAGACTTGCAAGCAGCTTCAGATCTTTTGGGGGGTTGCTAACTTTTATCGGCAATTTATTCCCTCTTTCGCTAAAATAGCCCTACTGATTATTGAACTTTTGAAAATGGATAAAGGGGGGGGGGTAACCCATCCCAGTCAACCTTTAAAATGGACTATGGAATGCAAAGCAGCATTTGAACATCTCAAAAGGTTGTAAGTCGGAGAACCAGTCCTCAAATATCCTAACCCGAGGAGCAGTTCATTATCCAAGTGGACGCTAGCAACATTGCAGTGGGTGCAGTTCTTCTTCAGAAAAACACCAAGGAAGACCTGCAACTGTGCATTTACACCTCCAGGAAGCTGACACAGAGCAGTGATGGGCATTGGTCATTGCTGTGCATTGGGCATTTCTAACCTGGCACCATTTCCTAGAGGGGAGTAAGATACCATTTGAAGTGTGGACTGACCATAAGAACCTTGAGGCACTTAGAACTCCATGAATGTTATCCCCTAAGTAGGTTCTGTGGGCACAATATTTTAATGGTTTTAACTTCTCACTAAAGTACATTTCTGGAGGGAAGAACTTCCTAGCTCCATGCTGGTGAACCTATGGCATACGTGCCAGACTGGGCACGCAGAGCCCTTTCTCTTTTTTTTGAAATTTTTTATTGATTTTCCAATATTACATTTATATCTTTGAAAAGCAATGTGGTGACTGAGTTACTATAATTCAATTACATACAAATATCATTAGTACAAATCCCAAACTATTACAGTATTTCCTCTCTTTTCCCTTAATATGTACTCTCATATTTAAATTAATACACTTCTTATTCTATCAATCAAATAAAAAATAACTTTCTTACATTTACCAATAATTTCTAGTTTATATATATCTTCATCATTTTAACATTCAATTTTTGAGACAATCACTGTTCTAGTGAATTTTTCCCAATTTTAATTTTCCATTGATATTTAAAATTAACGTTTAATATTTATCATTTCCAAGTTTTAAAAGTTCCCAATTCCCTCTATCACAATTCCTTACAAAATCTAGTATTCAGGGTATATGTCTTATCTATTTAAATTCTCACCATCTATATCAACAAATTAATAATACAATAAAATATTCTTATTTTCTAATGGTTTCCAAATATCTTAAACATAGTAACCAAAATTTGTTTTATTTCAATTTCTTCTCTCTTCCTCTTTGTATCTACTATCTCATATTTAAAGCTAATATTTTTATTACATTCATCAATAAGTTTTTAGCTTATATATGTCTTAATCACCTTTATATGATCTTTATGGGCAAATCAATATTCAAATTTAACTATTGATATTTCTACTCTAAATTTTAAGTGACCAAAGTTTTCTTTATCTCCATTCATAATAATATCTTGTATTCAAAATACACTTTTTATCTATTTAGATATATTCTATTTTAATTCTCATAAATAAGTCAAAACCCCATTCTTCTTCAGTCTTATTCTAGCTTCCTTTCTTTGCCAAATCGTCTTCCATATCCATGCTTTTGAGCCTGCATCAAGACATATTTATTACATTCATCAATAAGTTTTTAGCTTATATATATATCTTAATCATTTTACATAATCTTTATGAGCAAATCAATATTCAGATTTAATAGTTAATATTTATACTTCTGAATTTTAAATGACCAAAGTTTTCTTTATCTCCATTCATAATAATATCTTGTATTCTAAATACGCATCTTATCTATTTGGGTATATTCTATTTTAATTCTTATAAGTACATCAAAACCCATTTTTCTTCAGTCTTATTCTAACTTTCTTTCTTTGCCAAATCATCTTCCATGCCCATGCTTTTGAATCATCAAACAAATCTCCTTGTATTGTTATATATATTATTTGCCATTGAAAAAACCATCTAGTCGCCATTTTTTTGAAAGGGCTGGCAAGTCTAGCAGGTCTAGCCAATCTAGCAGATTCTTTATTTTTCCATCTCGACGTAGTTGTCCTGAAGTGTTTATCTTCTCTTCCATCTGTTTTTCTTGATCTTCAGATTCTTTCTGATTTATATAGAAAGTCTTTTCCTTTTCCATGTTTCTTTTCTGGATTTTCCATTATCTGTGTTTGTTGGGTGGTTAAATCTTCTGTCATAATATTTAATTGTTCCACTTTTTCTGTTGCATTCTGTATAGTTGATTTTTTTAGTTGTAGTCAAAGTTTGAATTTTTATATCCAGGCTGCCATCTTTCTTGTTCTAAGTTGTCAGAGGTTGGGGAGAAGAGGGAAAGGAAAATGACAGCATTGCTAGACTAAACATAGAGTGGTTCCATGGGAACCAAGGCCATTCCCACAGAAACTGGAAGGTGGAGAAAAGAAGTTTCACAGAGCCCACCAATTGCTTTTATTGGGTAGCATCATCAATCACGTATCAGAGGGGAGGAAATTGTTACATTTAGTTACTGTTATATTGAATCCCTAAGTGGAATTTTAGAGTTGGTTTCACTTTTGACCATGCTGATATTATGTATCCATAAACATGTTCTTTGAGGAAACTTCAAGCCTTGGAGTTCATTAGTTGGAACCTTGAAAATGGGTTGATCATTTCTGTACATAACTATTAACATTGAACTATTATGTAATCTTTGGAACAGTTTATGGTAGATTAACACAGGGCTTCCAACTGGAACAGAAAAAGCTAATTGAATAGCACAAAAAACCCCCAAACAAGTGAAAAGAAAGCTTTTCACATTTATTTCCTTTTTTAAAAAGACAAAATAAATACACAATTCGAAATCTCCCAGAGGTCTGGCTTTTTCCTGCTGATAAGCTCCCTATATTATACTTGCCAAAGACCTTATTAAAAAGTCTTTATTAGCATTTTAATAACCTTCCTTGTCAATAATTCCCATTTCTCTGACTGAATGTAATCTTTGAAAGGCAAGAGTTTTCATTTATCATCTGTCCATTTCAATTACAGATTACATTAGTCAATCAAAAAAGCAAAGCATCTGTTCCTAGCTAAGTACAAGGTGCCCATTTCCTTGAAATGAATATTTAAAGTAATCTAATAGCTAAATTAAAATGTTTCATGTCCTTCTCACGCCAGATGTAATGACTGAGAAAATCAACACATCTCCATTTTATTTGGAAAAATCCAAGAGTACTTCCATTATGCAGATAAAGTCAGCAATTTTATCATTTAAACAAAGGTTAAGGATTCAACAAATTTATTCACTTGTTCATTCATTGACAGGGCTTCTAGGCCCCTCTAGTCAAACTACTCTGAGAGGTTTAGTTTCTCAAATCCTTACCTTAGCAGACACCTTCTGAATAGAGAGCTTGCCTGATACTATGTCTGGATATATACATGCATACTAAAATGCATGAAAAGCATTATCCAGATATGAAGTAATGTTAATAATACTCCAAATAGTATTCCAAATAATACATTCACATTATTTGGCCTTGCTTTCTCAGGGAAATATCAACATAGCACGTAATACATTCTTATATTTAAATAGAGCAGATTTTGAAGACTTAGTCAAAGACCATCCTAAAAACACATCAGGCAATTTTAACAGCTACTTTCAATATTACTCAATCAATCAATCAATAATTGATTCTTTCAATCTTTTTTCTACTTGCTACAATCAAGAAACAATCCCTATATAGGCCGGCTTCTTTAAAAGGCAATTTCTGATATAAAAATGATGTCTCCCTTCCTACTATAATGAATTGACCTCAAAGTAGGAGAAGGAAACAGGGAGACTACATCTCCAGACTAAAAATTTTAAGAACAAACTACATATTACATTGCAGCCATATTTTAACAAATCATTGCAACACTAATACCTGGGCTCTTTCAAAGTGCCCTTGGAAACTTTACAGAATAAGTAGTTCAAATTCCTCACAAACTAAGGAGAGTTTCAGGAAGTTTCATAACAAAATGTCATAGCACATTTTGCTCTTAAAGCATGGATAAGGGACCTATTGCCCTGCAGATAACTTTTAATTACAACTCCCACCTGATCAATCTGCTAGAAATTTTACTTCAAAATCTACAGGGCCATAAGTTTCCTAATACTGCTATAAAGCAGTTTTTGATCATTTTTACCTGGTCTCCAATGTTCTTGGAGAAGCTGATGGCATCCTAAAACAAATGGGTTATCTTAAGTCAGAGCAAGTATGGAACTGAACTAGATTGGTTGTTCTGATCAAAGAACTTCATGGAGATTCTGATGGGGAAGTGTACTTTTGTTGGGCCTATAAGATCTTTTAATGGTATTCAACACCATTAACCATGCCATCTTGCTTGATCATCCAGAAGCGAGCATTATGGCATGATAATTGCACTCCAACTAGAATAGGCAATGTTAATCTATAGTTATGGAAAGCTGGACCCCAAACTTGTTGTGGCTTCAGTGTGGAGTCCCATCAGGTTTGGAAACTTTGCATATTTTATTTAACACATATATGGGCTCTCTGGGAGAGATCATCCATTTGTTTGGAGAAAATGTCATCAGTATACTAATAATATTTAAGCATGCATTACCAGGATGAATTGGAAACACTGTGGAAAGCATGAATCAAGCTGAATTGAGCAAAAGCAACTCGAATATTATCCCTCCAAGTTGCTGTATATAATAAATATTCAGGAACATTTTCCCACTTTAGTCAGGGTCACTCAACAAACGTTGAAGATTAGAGGAATATGGTCTTTTCTGTTACGGCCCACACATTCTGGAACTCTCCACCCTTCCCACCCATGGTTTGAACAGGTCCTCCCTCCTAGCCTTTCAATGCAATTTTATTTTGCTAAGATTTAACATTTATTTGAATGTTTTGTGATGTCTAGTGTGGATATTTGTGTTCTCAATATTATTTGATGCTATTACCCTGTAATTAACTACCCAAAATTTCCAAATTAGTTGAACTACAGAAACTGTCAATAAAATTAAAACAATCCATGTATTTTTCATTTTTAGTGCTTGTTGCATCATTTCAGTACATATTTAGTTCAAAAAATAAATTTTGACTACAACATGCTAGAAATATTTGAAAAGTAATGTTCAAAATCACACATTCTGCATATTTGGCTACTATTGTAGTGTTTTTCAAACTTGGCAACTTGTAGATGTGTGAGCCAACTCCCAGAATTCCCCTCCCAGCATGGGAATTCTGGGAGTTGAAGTCCATACATCACCAAGTTGCCAAGGTTAAGAAACATTGGTTGCTATTGTAAATTGTTTTTGTTTATGGAGTATTGTTTCTATTTCTTCATTCTTCTTTCATTTACAGAAGCTTCCTTGGAAATTTCTTCAACAGCAACAATTATAAAAAATAGCAACCACCAACCTCTTTAGTGGGACATATGTGGAGTGGGCAAATTCTCTGGGGTTCCTCTTTGGAGGCTACTTGAAGATCAGAAGCCTGTTGCAGGTATGTTAATGCTGTTAGAATTTCATCTTCCAACATCACAAGGTCCTCGTTGGCAACAGGCCAATTTGCATTGGCTAAGGCTTCAAGCAAAGATTCTTTATGTTCCACATAGGATACTGGCTGATCCTGTTCAAATCTAGCAACAAAGGTTATGTCTTAATTGTGTGTTATTATTTATATATATTATGATACTAGCATTCCAAAATCAATTATATATATCAACTGTATCAAGTGTATCCTTTATTGAGAGAAGGGCAACTGTTGGGTAAAAGATTCCTATTGTTTCCATGCTCACCTTTTCTTGCATAACTCGGATCATTCTAGGGCTCTTCCATAGCTCCAATTGCTATGTTTCCTTTTCAACCCAAAATTGGGAATAAATCACCAGGGCATAAATAATGCTACCCCACAAAGTGCTGTCAGTATGCATTTGGAATGGGAGCAGAATAACAGAACAGAATTGGAAGGGACCTTGGAGGTCTTCTAGTCCAAAGCCTTGCTCAGGCAGGAAACCCTACCATTTCAGACAGTTGGTTGTCCAATCTCGTCTTTAAAAACTTTCAGTGCTGGAGCACAACTTCTGGAGGCAAGTCATTCCACTGATTAATTGTTCTGTCAGGAAATTTCTCCTTAGTTCTAGGTTGCTTTTCTCATTGATTGGTTTCCATCCATTACTTCTTGTCCACCTTCAGGTACTTTGGAGAATAGGTTGAACCCCTCTTCTGTGTGGCAACCCCTGAGCTACCATGTCACCCCTAGTCCCTGTTTTCACTAAACTAGACATACCCAATTCCAGCAGCCATTCTTAATATTTGTTGACCTGTTGACCTATCAACCACCAGGTGGCAATGAAATATATATATATATCGCTGATCATTCAAAAGAATAGAAATAAAAATGTCAAAGCCTATCTGCATCAGGTTACATGTATGATGGACCTGCCCTGAGAAGAAGAACTGATGAGCAGCCACTGAAGACAGCATTCCCTAATGAGTAATAGAAGCATATGAGCTAAGTTCTTTCAGGGCTATTCAACTTCACATTTCCAATTACATTAGCCTTTAAAAAGACAGAAAGGGAAATGACTAAGGATACTGAGGCTGTAGTCTTCTCACAGTCAAGACAGGACTGCACAGCAGGTGTCAGATTCAGGGACCAACAGAACAGACAGATCTTTCTGGACTTCTGGTTTGACATTGCAGTGTAACGGGCGCAGAAAGACAGAGCTCCGTCCTCCACGTTTGATTTCACCCCACTGGGGACCCTAAAAAGGGTCGAAAGTCACCCCAAAGAAGTGACAAAGAAAGAGGGGGCCCTTGTTGACTGCAGAGGGGTTGTGGCCCTTCCACTGGATCTGAGGAAGTCCTCCAAACCAGCACGGGAAAGACTGGCTACATTCATGTGGCCAGTCAAAAGCTGCTGACAACCGAAGACAAGCACTAACTATCAATTTCTGAGCAACGTGGATGGAATTGGGTGAGACTTTATCCTCTTTTTATGGCCCTACTACTACTTTCCTGGAAAAAAGAATGCCCAAAGCAAAGAATCCTCCCCAATGAGAGAGGAAAGGGAAGTTATTGCCCTGCTCTCTCAGGAAAGGAAAAGTGGCAAATTAATTGCTTTGGGGGAAAACAGGAAACTACACGATCAATTTGGAACTAATACAGATCTATAGCTTTCAAATTTGGGGACTAAAAGTACCTTTGAGACTTTTTAAAAAAATATTTGAAAGTTTGCAAAATAAGCATGGATTTGAAAAGCTGGAAGATGGTGTCAATGACATCTAGTGGAGAATTATGGCACTACAATTTATTATGCTTAAGGGAAACTTGGCTTGAAGCCCAGACTCAGATAAGACCCTTTGTTGTTCCTGGACACTTTCACTTTTGCAGACTGCAGCTGGGAAAAGGGATAAACAAAAACTCTTGGGCTGCTTATTTGGGTTGTGGACCCTATATTTCTTTCCATGTTGAAATCAATCCAATAGACAATTGTTTTATTTCAGGCTGAGACTAAAAATAATGCAAATGAGAAAAAAGAACAATTTTCTAACCTAAACTTATAAATTCAGACGACTGCAAAGAAGGAAGTAATAACTCAGAAAACAGAAAGAAAATTAGAAGAAACAGATCTAAAGATAGAGGACCTAAAGGAATTAATAGATAGATACAGACAAATGAAAAATTAGAAGATGCAGTGATAACACCGAAAATGGAAAAGACATTTGTCAAGATCTCAGAACACATTTGAGGATAAGGAAGAAGAGCTGATCAAATGGATGATAAAGCTGTTGGGAGAAATGCTGAATATTGTCAAACAAGAAAACTGAAGGAGAAGGATGGAGGCCGTTTAATGAATATAAATGGGTTGAGTGTTCTTCCAAAAATCCTTCAACCAAATTCTTTTCCTCATTTCAAATAATATGTACAAAAACAGAGGAAGAACTATTTGATGATTTAAATGTACTGACTTGGAAAGTTATCTGGCAAAGGAAGAAAGCTAGAGTAAGACTGAAGAAAATTGAGGTTATTATCTATTAGATGGGATATTATACTACTAAACAGATGTTTAAATATGGCTAAGAAAATAGATAACTGTTAGAAATAAAAGTATTATTATAATTAGAAGGATAGGATTTCTAACTAGAATATTATACTTTATTATCAGATGGGAAATATGAAAATTCTAAAAGGGTTTGAATGAGGGAAGCCCTTGGTTATCCAAATATAATTTATTATGAGAAAATTATAAGCAATAGAGCTACTTTGAACATTGATGGGAAATTCAAACTTTTAAAAAGTGGGAAAAAACAGGATATTGATTGAATAAATGGTGCAAATGCAAGTGCAAATGCAATTGAAATATATTTTGGCTAGAAAAGATGTTATAAATTTATACTATCGATATTATGCATAATACCAGAAAAATGTGATGAAGATGTCTACGTTGAATTGTATATGTATTAACAGTAACAAGAATTGTATTTGCCCAGTATGGAAAAATGCATACTACCGGAAGAAGAGAGGACCAAGGAAGCACTGGATGGTGTAGTATTGGACTAGACTGAGAAAGTTAATATGTACCACTGAATTACTAATAAACCCAGAGAACATGTTGCGTATTAAGTACTTATGATTGTAAAGTTAGAAAATTAATAAAATATTTATTAAAAAAAGAAGAAGATACAGATCTTCCTAAAGAAGTTCGGTCAAGCTGATTGTGGTGAAGAGGAAACACCACCTTCTTTGTAAGTAAGCAACACCTCCTGACTTTAAATGTCTGCAGACTCAGGGCTAGCAAAGCTAAAGACTACTCTATTGAAAGAGCAGGTGCATAAAGGTGGTGTGAAACAGCAGATAACAAAGGATAATAATAAAGTCTGTAGAGGAAGTAACTGTTGTACTGTACTGTCCTTATCAAGGTTGGTACCATTTTATTTTGAGAAAATATTTTTGAGTTCTTGGTTTGGACAGTGATACCTCAAAGAGTCTAAAGGCCACTAAAAACAACATGGACTTCTGAGGCCCCACTCTGGCCTCACTATTTACTTGTATTGACATGTATAGGCAAGTTCCCAAGGATTAGGGGCTTGTGATCATTGTCCCTATATAAAAAAAGAAAGGATGATCCTGCTAATTATAAACCAATCAACTTCCTTAAGGCAATCAGCACATTCTGTGGAAGACACCTGTAATGGAAATTTCCAGGCTGGCTGAAACAAGAAAACATAATTGTAGAGGAGCAAGCTGGGCTTTAGGGAAGGCTGATCCACCATTGATTAATGCCTAGTATTCCATCAGCTCATTGAAAAATGTTTTTCCTGCAACACAACCTCCCTTTATATCACTTTCATAAACTTCAAAGCATTTAATTCCATATCCTCAGCTAAATTGTGGAAAACACTGGAGGCTACATTAACTGACTAACATCTACTTTGTTTAAAATGAAGTGAAGGGATCTCACTTAAAAATTAAATAAGGTATAACCATCCTGGGCCATTTCACCAGTGCCACTGAAACTGAGAAAGGCATCAAGCATGGCTGCATACTGGCCACTCTGTCAAATTCTATATTAACTCCATGATGGACCATCTTCATAACCAAACATTCACTCCCCAAATCTTGCTGCATCTCTATACCATGCAGCTTATGCAGCAACAAAAATCTTAAAAAGAACATGGAAAACAGAAACACAGTACTACAAAGAAGACCAGCTAGAACTCAATCATTAAGAAAACTAAAGTCATGGCATTTAAGGCCCAAGACCACTCCTAGAACAGAGCTGACTTTGAGATTAAAAAGATCTGAAGGGTATTGTTGATCCGGAATTAGGAGATAGTATGTTGTTGTTGTTAATTGCGAAGTCGTGTCCGACCCGTCGCAACCCCATGGACAATGTTCCTCCAGGTCTTCCTGTCCTCTACCATCTTCTGGAGTCCATTTAAATTCACACCTACTGCTTCAGTGACTCCATCCAGCCATCTCATTCTCTGTCGTCCCCTTCTTGTATTGCCCTCAATCTTTCCCAGCATTAGGCTCTTCTCCAGTGAATCCTGCCTTCTCATTAGGTGGCCAAAGTACTTGAGTTTCAACTTCAGGATCTGGCCTTCTAAAGAGCAGTCGGGGTTGATCTCTTCTAGGACTGACCGGTTTGAACGCCTTGCAGTCCAAGGCGTCTTCTCCAGCACCATAGTTCAAAGGCCTCAATTCTTTGCGCTCAGCCTTTCTTATGGTCCAACTTTCACAGCCATACATTGCAACTGGGAAAACCATGGCCTGGACTATACGCACTTTTGTTGGCAGGGTGATGTCTCTGCTTTTTAGAATGCTGTCTAGATTTGCCATAGCTTTCCTCCCCAGGAGCAAGCGTCTTTTAATTTCTTGGCTGCAGTCCCCATCTGAGGTGATCTTTGAGCCCAGAAAAATAAAATCTGTCACTACCTCCATTTCTTCCCCATCTATTTGCCAGGAATTGAGAGGGCCGGATGCCATGATTTTGGTTTTCTTAATGTTGAGTTTCAAGCCTACTTTTGCACTCTCCTTCTTCACCCGCATCAAGAGGCTCTTTAGTTCCTCTTCACTTTCTGCCATTAGAGTGGTATCATCTGCATATCTTAGGTTGTTGATATAGTATAGTATAGGAAGTATCAATTGTGAATATGTGCAGATGGCCTGCTGTCTTTGGGCACTTGCAGAATCCTGGATGCTGGATCATGAAAGGACAGCAAGGAAACAACCAATGTCCTAACCCACCCAAGAACATACGATATCTTTAGGGAAACACCCAAAAGGGAACATGTTTAGCTACTTCTGCTTTCTCCCTTCTTATCTACAGTATGCCAGACTTACTGGGTGAAATCTTTATCTTACGTGTGTCAGCTTTGCTAGATGGATTGCTTAGGTAATCAGAAAGAATAAATACATTGTCATTCTCTCATTTAGAGGAGTCTGTCTTTGTTCAGCTGAATAAAAACGTAAAAGCTTAAAGGTAACTTCTGGTTTCCTGTATTTTTTTATCAAGCAAAACCTCAGAACCTGTGTATCAGTATCAAAATGCATTTTCTTGCTTTGTCCTACATAGAAATCTGTTGATTCACTGCAAATAGTCATATAGAACTACTGCAACTAGCAACTAGAATTAGGTTCCATTTGATCCCAATGCTACCATTGGGTAGTTTCAGTATGAGTGACAAGCTCCTGCTTTTTACTTTACATTATAATTAATGGCACGTAGTCTCATATTTAATAAAATAAACTTAGCAAAAAATAAAAAAACTTAAATTAACCATATTATGTTTTCAAGGCAGGTTGAATGCACTTCTGTTGAGGTCAGTTAGAAAAAAAGCTTTTCAGAAGCATCAAATATGGTTTCCATGCATGAAAACAACAAAAATTCATAAGGCACCAGGGACAGAATTTCCATATAATTTTCATTCCCCAATTCAGTATGAATGTGGGAAGTATTGAAGATATACAAAAGTTCTTTATATCAATAGTGTGTTCTAAATAAGGTAACAGCAACATTCACCCCATTAATCCTTTTAACATATTAACATCTGATAAAGGAAACAGAATGTGGCATCTTACTTCTCTTTTTCCTTCTGCGGTAATGCTTTCCAAACAATTTGGTCAAGGCGTCTATAAAGGTAAATGAGACAATCTTTCAGAGTGCAACCCACTTGTTTAAAGGCAATGAACAATCTAAAAGAATGAGCTTATGAATCTCAGTAAGCATAGAAGCGGGTCCTCTTTATGCCTGGCAATGGCTTTCTATTGACTAAGGTCTTCCATCAGCCAACTGTTTAACAAGAGATGTCAAGGATTACCCTTGTAGCTTTCTGAATCTTAGGTCTGCCCTAGACAAATCTACCTCAAGAAAATTCACATTTGATATGGATTGTGATCTTCAAAAGCTCACAGGAAAATAAAAACGTTGGTCTTTTGGAAAATCACAAAACTCTCTTGGTTTTGCTAAACAGCTCACAAAGCTGCCTCTCTCAAAAATATTTTGCTAAAATAAAACCCCCACTTGATTCATTGCAGTACAACAGAGCCACAACAAACATTCATCTAATATCAAAATATCTCAGAAAAGAAGAAGGTATATGTAGGTACTTCCTCTTGCTAGGTGTGGGAATCATTCTCATCAATCAGTATTTACAAAAAGAAAAAGAAAAACCCAGCATCCACTCAAAAATTTCTGTTCAGTGTAGCACATTAACATAAACTATTCTTCAATAATCATCATTCACCCATAAAAGCCCATCAATAGGTGATCTTGAGTTCTCACACCAGAAAAATATCCAGTTGGTTAAATCCTATAATCAGACTTGCCTTTCATACGTTGTTATTGCTTCTTGCACCTTCTTTCTGTAGGCATCAAGATCTACTGCTTGAGGGTTAAGCAGGGTGACACATTTCTTATCACTGCTCACATGGGCGAAAGGGAATATCTGTAGCATAATACAACAAAACATTTATTCCTATATCTACAGACCCTGGAATCTAATTTCCCAACTTTCCCACGTAATCTAACATTTATTAAACTCTAATGGTATTACACGCTCCCCTTTAACAAAATTCCTAGTACAGTTTAAAATGACCTTAAAAGCTTGACAACAGCTAAAAGTAATTTATATTAATAACTAATAAAACTGACTTCAAACACCATAAAGGAAAAGATCCACTTTATTTAACCCCCCCCCAAAAAAAATATGGCAATACATTTGCTTAGTATTCATGTAGCAACTGATGTAAGCAGCATCATTGGAGTAACAATAAGATATAAATTATTATCTCAAATTATGGAGCAAAAAAAAAAAGAATGTTATAGAATTGTTGCAAATCTCATAAAAGCCTTTACTAGTTTTATTGTTTAGCTTAGATAGTGTGTGGTTGCTATTATTGCTATTTAAAGCTCTCAGAGATCATTACACATTTAATGAACCATTTTCTAGCTAGCTTATTATGTGCAAAAGAGGAAAGCTATTTGTGGCCATCATTTTTAACTTTCAGTGCTGTACAGTGTCACCCTGATAATGCAGGCACAACCGTCTCCCTGTTGCATGTCTTCTGAAACACAACTTCACCAATTACCTTCTTACTCCATTGGGTGCAGTGGCTAAAATGTAGTATTTTAAGCTAATTCTGCTGACTGCCACCAGTTCGATCCTGACCAGCTCAAGGTTGACTTAGTCTTCCATCCTTCTGAGTTTGGTAAAATGAGGACCCAGATTGTTGGGAGCAATATGCTTACTCTGTAAACTGCTTAGAGAGTGCTGTAAAGCACTATGAAGCGTTATATTAAGTGCTATTGCCATTGCTACTCTTGTCAACCAGCCACTATATTACCATCTTCTTAGGATGGCATACCATTAATCTGGAGAAACCAAAAGGGTGGTCCCAAATATAATAGCCTCACAACATAGGAAACATATGTAAGAAAATATTCCTAGATTCTGCTAGGTGTTCTATCTTCTACCACAATTAAAATGAAAGAATAGGCAGCACAGATCTGATAACAGTCTGTGACTAGAATAATACAGAATGTAATGTTTTAAAAGCAGCAAAAAAAATCACAAAGAAAGACTTACATCATCAAATACTTTGGAAACGACATGTTTATCTAAAATTGGAACGTAAGTAGTTGTACGAGAAACTGCTGTTGGGGCTAAGGCATCCATTATGGTAAGTCTTTTAGCAATCAAACCGTGAATCTTTAGCCATTGAGCTGAAGGGATATCCAAAGAGCTTTTTAAAAGAAAAAATGAGAGAAACACATCATGACCAATCCAATAGTGACAGTTTATTCTCAAAAGAAGGAACATATTCTTTTTGTTGCCTATATACTTACTCATCATTTATCTTTTGTTCAGGTTTTGGGCTCTTCTGTTCTGCAGGAGAAATTTTAAAAATTGTTTTATAGTGTCAGTGTTGTTTACTTGGATAATCAAAAATTCAAGTTCAGCAGAATAAAATCTGGACTAGGATATTAAATAGAAAAGGACTGAAAGCAAGTTTAATAGGTAAGAAAACTGCAGTGTATGAAAGATGGAATACTACTTAGGCAGCCACACCAACAATGTTCAGGGGTACAAACTAGGAGAAACCCAGATGCATTTATAGCAGGTCAGACCAAAGGAAGTAAGTCAACTACAGTACTGGAGTATGCAGAGGTATTACACAATAAGACTACATTAAAAGAGAATAAATATAATATAGGTTTAGAACATGACATTTTCTTGGATTAAAACAGATTCAGATATTCATTCATGGGTGCTCTTGATCAGTCATCTCTCATCTTAAATCTCTCACAGCAATGTTTCTAGCATAAAATGAATGGAAATGAACATGTTCCATTCCCATAACTCAATGGAAAAAATATTAGATAAAAATGCAGTCTATTAAAAAAAAATCCATTCAGTGATAAGCACCAAGTGCTATTTGCTATGCAGTTAAGTTAGCCAGCCTCTGTGAACGCTGCCCCCAAATCAGGGGAAAATGAGCACAAGAGAGATACAATATGCATGAAAGGTAACTGTTAAAGTTGTTGATGCAGAATGGTAGATAGATAGATGGGAAAGCTCACCTGGAAAACTTACCTTTTCTTTCAGCTGACGTTTTTCCATCTTGACTTTGTTCAGAAGGCTTGGCTGTGTAGCGCTGAGTTCTAAGCATGCTACTCTTTGTTGGCTCTACAAAAGACATTCACACATATGCATAAATAAGGAAAGAAGTCTCACAATGACCAGTAATATATTTTAGGCAAGAATGTTTTCCCAATCACATGTTTTTTTATCAATTCTTCTGTACTTTTCAACTTTTAGCTATTGGTGGATATTAAAATTCAGTAAAGGACCCAGTTAACTTAGAAAATTAATGACTGTGGGAATGAAGTAGCTCTCAACAGTTCCTCAATTTGTACTTTAAATTACAAGTTAAGAGATAATTCCTCTTTTTTTAACCAAGGACAATAGATCTTAAGACACAAACCCTAAGATGCTTCTAAATAGATGACTCTTACCATTATCACCTAAAGAACACTACAATATGTGACCATTCAATTTTTTTCTTTCTTAAGAGGTTGCAGGGAGAGTTGTGTGTGTGCACAAGAAATGTATAAAGAACATCAGAAAAAGCCATAAAAAATAATTACAAGTGGGACTCTTCCCATCTGCAAACACTCTCTCTACACTCCAAGCTTTATCTCATACTATGAAGTAAGAAAGAGGTATCTAAAACTACTTGACCACAAGTACCTCTGGTATTATTATTAAATCACATACACAATGGTCACTTTTCAGATCCTTGATTGCATACATCTGGGAACCATAAGGACTGTTACAGTGAGCATCAATGTGAAACATATGATGTAGAAGAAAATCTATACTCAAAAGACGAGACATATTTTAACTGAATAATCCCTGTAATTTCCTTTACCTGCATATAAAACTTTCTTCTTTGCGGTTGGACTCTCAGAAAATGCCATATCGAGTTCTGATGAAGCTGATGCAGTCTCTTCAAAGGCAGAATAGGGCCTAACTTGAGATGAGGGGTTCAGTCCCTCAACTTCTATGGTTACTGGGATTGTAGCAAAAGTCTGCCTGGGTTGTCTGTTTAAGAAACAGACAAGTCACTACCTAGGCCATAGCTCACGCATTACATATATTTGGGTGAAAGTACTCTGAGAAAGGTGAACTGCAATCAAACTAATCCACATATCAAGATTTTGTTGAATACAACAAAGAAGCAACTATATTGCTTCTTTCATAGCACAGAATAGCGGGATCACTTAGTCTCTTCTGCTGCTGTTATGTATATAAAAAGGGTTAAAGTGGAACAACTGAAAACTCCTCCTGTTGGGACTGTCCATGCTATTTATTTCCAATATTGTCTTCAGTAGCTCTGTAAAGTTCTATGCCTTCTGAAATAGATAGATATAGAAATATTGCTAATATCAATTGCTGGTATTAAGTCCTCTCTGCCTTTTGTACTTCTTGCCTGTTGTTCATGTCTCCCTCACCCAGTTTTGTCTGCCTTTTGTCCCATTTGGACAGTTAACTATTTTGATATTTGCTGATGTTTAATAAATAAGCTTCAACCTATATTTTTGCTAGCTGAATTTATGTGCATGCTCTGATTGGGTTATAGGATTAATGGGAAGTATGCTGGGGGTAAATGGAAATTTGGAAATTGCCCAAAGTCATTTTCCAACCAAAAGCTATGGACCATAACTAAACACTGAGCACCGAGATGATTCCAGTTATGTAAAAATAATTTTCCCAATTTATTTCAGGCACTTGGTCAAATATATGGTTGAAATAACATATAGAGCCACAAATTATGGATACTCAATGAGAGTTAGAATGTCCTAATTAAGACACATTTTTACCTCTTATAAAACATTTTTTAAAATTATTACACTGGAACCAGAAAATTTCATACAGATAGGAAGGAGTACAACATCTGGAAAACAAAGATAAAGGCACTGGTTGAAAAGTAGAACTTTTCTGGCATTTTAGAGATGTCATGTCCAGAAAAAGCCCAAACCAGGGTAACTTAGAGGAAAGACGATATACATACTAAAGTTTAAAATAATTCTGAAATTGAGCATGACATATAATAGATCCAACACTGTACTTCAGGAAAGAAAATATAGGACAAGTTAAGACAAATGTAGGGACACTATAAAATGAACAATAATACTTTAATATTAAAAATATATAAATCTGGAACTATTAAGGATAGGAAGTTTACTAGATATTAGTACCATTCTATTTAAAAGATACTAAAGTGAAACAGCATGAATTTTTCTGATGATTTAATCAACAAATTCTTATTAAGATAATCAGAAAATTGTAATATATGGAATATATGTGTCCAATATATCCAATGTATCATATTTTGCATGTTAATATATTGTAGATTAATCAGATTTCATGATAAAGTTTCCCTTTAGAATGTTTGCCAATGCTTTGAGTGACATACCTGAAGACATTTCTCTAAACAAAATAAAAAAGGAAATGTATTCATACATTATTGTAATGTAATGAACATATTAAAGGGATAGGGACTTTAAAGAACTAAAATTCACATAATGGAAAGAGATAGTAAAATCAAATACCTAAAAGAAATATTGAACCTGCATAGGGACTGTAAAAAAAAATAGCTATAGATGAAGAATATATATTAGCATTGTATACTTGAAATTGAACATGATTATAGTTTGAAAAGAAAAACTGATTTTTGCATGAGAACAATGCATACTCAATATACCTTCAACACAGGTATGTTTAAAAGTCTTGATTAATGTCACCAAGAAAAAGTTAATTTTGCTAATAGAATTTTGGTAAATGTGGAAAAAGCAGTAGTAAACTGAAATAATAATAAATAATATAATAAATTATGACAGCAGGTATATAATATTCCAAAAAGCACATGCATACCTGAATTGAATGCAGATTACATAAGTCTTATGTTACGCAGTGTAAATGTGAGGTTGTTCTTAAAAAAGCACATGTTATAAAGAAAATACAATGAAACTAATTTGCTGAAATTTATGCAATCTAGAGCAGGGGTGTCAAACTCAATTTCATTGAGGGCCACATCAGGATTGCGGTTGCCCTTGGGGGGCTGGGTGGGTGTGGCCAGGGTGGGTGCAGCCTACTGGGTGGGCGTGGATGGAGTGGGTGTGGCCTATTGGGTGGGCATGGCCAGCTCTACATCATTTGCGTCAAGGGTGCCTGTGGGGGCCTGGGCAGGAATGGGACAAATCTGAGGGTCTCTGGAAGAAGTGGGTGGGACCAGGGCAAATGCCAAGGCATGGTCCACTAGAGGAGCCTCACTGTTCCTCTCAGGCCATGCGGGGGTGGGCCAGATGGTGGTGCCAGCTGCCGGGAGCCGTGGACAGCAGAGGTGAAATGCCCAGCCTGGCCCTTGAGCACCCACGGCACCAAGCCCAGCCCCACTTTCCCAAGGGGACACCCAGCTGCACTTACCTCCTCCTCAAGGCTGCTGCTGCTGTGCTTGCTCTCCTTACCCAGGTTGTTCATGATGGGTATGAAGGCAAAGTCAGAGGGAGGCCCATTCCCTCTCCATGGGAGGAGACTCAGCTTTGTATTCAAAGCTTCCTTAGCAATAGGATGGGAGACCCCCAGGATAGGCCAGGAGGAGGGGGCAAGGGGATGGTAAAAGGGCAGCAGGGCAGGACTAAGGCAGGACTTCCCTCAGACCCTCCCTCTCCATCTTTCCTTTCTTCCTTCCTAAGTACAGAGTGGTGGGAAAATATTTGAGATGAGGGAGGGAGAAAAACACAACTGGGGAGGTGTCACCCTTCGTGAGGAATGAAGAAATGCACCATCACCTGGAAGTGGCCAGCACATGGCTCTCACCTACTTCACATATCTGGCTTGATGAGCTCTGAGGGATGGGATGCCATGAGCAGCATGAGAGTCAACATTACCTGCGCAATGCTGCCCAGCCCCTGCCTGCCTGGTTTCAGCAGGCAGTGGGGCGTTTTCCTCATAGCGCCAAGAGGCTGAACCAGGCGTCGCAAATCCAAAAAGAAGCATGATGCTGCCCAGCTCCCAGCCTGCCCAGTTTTGGCAGGCAGTGGGGCACTCTCCTCACAACGCTGAAAGGTTGAGCTGGGTAGTGCAAAGCTCGCCAGATTTGCACCTTGCTGCTTGCTGAAACTGGGCAGGCTGGGGGCTAGGCAGCATTGCACTTCTCATCAGATTCGCGCCACTCGGCTCAGCTCTTGGCGCTGTGAGGAGAGCGCCCTGCTGCCTGCTGAAACCAGGCAGGCTGGGAGCTGGGTAGCATTGCGTTTCTTTTTGGATTTGCACCACCCAACTCAGCCTCTCGGCACTGTGAGGAGAGCATCCCACTGCCTGCCAAAACCCCTCCCCCAGATCCCATCAAGCCGGATATGTGAAGAAGGCGAGGGCCATTTGCTGGCCACTTACAGGCGATAGTGCATTTCTTCATTCCTCACAAAGGGTAACACCTCCCCAGCATCCACCCAAGGGATGGGGCCGACGTGGCAGGCTGGTTCCTTGCTGTTTTCAGATGGCCTTGTGGAGTAAGACTGAATGTGTTTCAGCATAGATGGCCACCACAAAATTGTACATTGGCTCCCGGCCGACCTGGGCCAGAGCCAAGGCAGCAGGAGCTGTTCTCTCATTGTTTCCAGGATGGCTTCACGGGCCACATGAAACCACTTAGCAGGCCACATCCGGCCCCCAGCCTTGTGCTTGACATGTCTGATCTAGAGCAACCAGAGGAGTAGCAGGATGCATGCATAATATACCTGAGCACAATAGGATTGCAGAAAGAAAGAATCAAAGTCCGCTAACCATGATAAGATGCCTTTTGTTGGTTATTCAATGATTTCCAGGGTGAAGTACTTAACACAGCTACTTATCTGCATCCAAAAAGTGCAGAGAAACCCAGTTTGAGTTATAGAAGGAGAGGGGGACAAATCAAATGTGTCACACCCAAAGATATTTGGATGTAAAGCTTATGCATAGATCCTTAGGAATAAATTATAAAAGCCAATTAGAAATAATGCTGGGATATCAAAGGCTATAGGACTTTAGACTTTTAAAACTGGAAAAATTAAAACTGGAAAGGTAAATCCGGGCATTATTATTTATTTTAATGAAGGATAATCCCAGATTAAGTACAATATCTATATATAATATCTAGACAGACACACCAACCTGATTTTACCAATAGCATCTGAGTCAATCCAGAAAGTGCACAAGGGAAAACAGCTAAAAATAACATCGCACATTCAGAAGCGGTTACTGAAAATAAGTCAGAAGACTCTGAAATGGTATCCGATTCAGAAGGGGCTATTGACAAACAGTCTGAAACAGACTCAGTATTAGAATTAAGGAGTTCTCACTGATTTAATAAAGGAATCCCACTTGAGAGAATGTGCTGCACAGATAGAGTAAGGGATGTGTCTGATGCACATTTATGGGGGGGAAAATACAGGAACTATCAGCACTTAAATCATTTCTTCCCATAAGAAATGGGAATCTTTGCACAAAAACATGGATTCTAACAAAACTAAAAAAGAGCAAGAAAGACATAGACTGGAAGGGGGGATCAAAATCAGCTATGCCACTAGTGGAAATGTTTAATACTATAATGTTAAGTTACTAGCAAAGGCCTAAACGTATAAATATGGGGAAAAAGTATGATGAGGTTTTTGCACCAGTAGTTAAACTTGTAAGCCTCAGAATTCTATTTAGAGTAATCACTTTATAAAACAGCATGTGGAGCACTTAGATATTAATAGAGTATTTCTACATGAGTCAACCAAGTTTTGAAGATCTAGGGAAAGAATAACTGGTTTGTGAACTGAAAACTCAACACATAGACTAAAGGAAGCAGCCACCAAACTAAATATCCCATGCCTGGGCTTTGAACTGAAAAAAGCTAATCCATGTTTATATTCAAGAGGTAAAAATACAGGACATGTATACATTATGTTGAGAATCCAGCTGTATATGCAGAGGAGAAAAAAGACAGCTTGGAGATAGCAAACAATTTAAATAAAGTGGAAATAAAACATCACTCTCTTAGAATTGAAATAAAAAAGATCACAGTAAGCTTACTTTATTGTTTAAAAAAAGATAGTAGTCCCAAAGAAGTGTCTAGGTCACAGTGAGACCAATGAGTCAAATACATCCATGATTGCTTGATAAATAGACAGAGAAGGAAACCAAAGCAGGTTGCCAAATAATGAGCAGGATAGGACAGCTGAGGGAAAATTACCAGACATCACAAGTGTGAGTTGGCTGGAGAATTCAAAGAGTTGAAGACCACACACGTTAAAGTTGCCAACTTGGAAAAATACTGAGCGCAAAACAGGCGGAAAGCCTATGTTGCTTTCAGAGGAACAGAAAGAACTCAGAAGAGTGAAACTGACAAGCCTATAGAGGTACATTTATTCTATGTCAGACTGTCTTACAATGTCGGCAGTCCTCAACTTACAGCAACAATAGAGCCCAAAATTTCTGTTGCTAAGTGAGACAGTTGTTAAATGACTTTTGCCCCATTTTATGACCTTTCTTGCCACAGTTGTTAAGTGAATCACTGCAGTTAAATTAGTAACACAGTTATTAAGTGAACCTGGCTTCTCCATTGACTTTGCTTGTTAGAAGGTCACAAAAGGGGATCGCACAACCTTGGGACACTGCAACTGTCATAAATATGAGTCAGTTGCCAAGCATCCGAATTATGGTCACATGACTATGGGGATGCTGCAGCATCATAAATGCGAAAAATGGTCAGAAGTCACTTTCTTCAGTGCCATTGTAACTTTGGTCACTAAATGAAATTGCAAGTTGTGGACTACCTGTAAATATGCCTTGAGGTTTTCCAAAGGAGTATTATACTTTCCAGTTCATTATTGTGAAGGGATTTTATTAGGCTTAAAGTTGATATTAATAATATTGATAAAGCTTCTTGCACATAAACAAATATATATAGGTGTAGGTGCTTTATATTGGGAAATTAGTTATATAGAAGCAAATGTTTCAAGCTTTAGGTACAGGTGATTGCTTACATGAAAAGAGCATGGTAAGGGGAGGGGGGAAAGGACCTACAGATGGAGCCTGGGTTGCTGTGTATGACTAATAATAATAATAATAATAACAACAACAACAACAACAACATTGCAAAATACATCAAGAAACTGCAGCTTCCTGCAATAACTCCAGCAATGTTACAAAAAACTGTGCTACTCGGAACATCTTATATTTTAAGGAGATACGTGGTTGACACCTAGGATGCTGGTAGCAACCCGTGTCAACCATCTGCGCCAGCCAATTTGAATGTTCAGTTGACTGTGGTTCATGTTTAAATAATAATAATAATAATAATAATAAAGTTGGAAGGGACTTTGGAGATCATCTAGTCTAACCCCCTGCTCAGGCAGGAAACCCTATACCATTTCGGACAAATGGCTGTATACTCTCTTATTAAAAACTTCCAGTGTTGGAGCATTCACCGCTTCTGGAGGCAGGTTGTTCCACTGGTTAATTGTTCTAACTGTCAGGAAATTTCTCCTTAGTTCTAGGGTGTTTCTCTCCTTGGTTAGTTTCCATCCATTACTTCTTGTCCTGCCTTCAGGCGCCTTAGAGAATAGCTTGACTCCTTCTTCTTTGTGGCAGCCCCTGAGATATTGGAACACTGCTATCATGTCCCCCCTCGTCCTTTTCTTCGTTAAACTAGATATACCCAATTCCAGCAACAGTTCCTTATATGTTTTAGCCTCCAGTCCCCTGATCATCTTTGTTGCTCTTCTCTGTACTTTTTCTAGAGTTTCAATATCTTTTTTACATTGTGATGAGCAAAACTGGATGCAGTATTCCAAGTGTGGCCTTACCAAGGCATTGTAAAGTGGTATTATCACTTTATTATCATCATCTTGGCATGTATCATTCCTGATACAAAGACCTGATCTCTTTGTTCTGGAAAAGGTATAAAAGGTGGAAGACATCTTTCCTGCTTGTTGCTTTCATCTCTCTACCAGCCATGAAGAGAGATGGGGTCACCCAACTCTATTTTGATCAAAATAAAAGTTGTTTGCTGGCTGAAACCTTGGCTCAGGAGTTTCTTTGACTCTTTTAAATTCCTGAGTAATGCCGGGACAGTTGTGAGGCTAAGTGGAAAACCTTACAATTGTTTTGAGCAATAAAAACATTGGCTTTTTCTAGTTGGTTGTTTCTTCTCATAGAATGCTTGATTTTATTAACATCAATGATTTTTTTCCTTACCTTTTCAGAATACAAATCACTGTGACAAAAATTGTCCTATGCATAAGAGCTGAAAAATGAAGAAACAAAGAAGAAGCACATACTTATCGTGAAGATCTTTTGCTCCATTAAACAAATCCATCAAATCGCTGCCAGTGTAAAGGGATTGTACTTTGTTCAGTTGTTTTTTTCCTCGTTCTATCTCTCTTCTAACCAAATATATATCCTCACTCTGTCAGAAAGTAAGCCATTTGTTACAACTGTTGATCAGCACAAACACCACAGAACATCTTTTTTTTAAAGCAAATAATTACAAGGCATTATCTACAGTATACAATTTATAGTACAACTGCTTTAAATATTAAGCAGGCTTTGGAGTAATATTTTATTGCTTCCCCTATTCTTTCTGAGCATTGATTTCCCAAGAAGAATTTTCTATAGTGTTTCTTAAAGTATGGTCCTTGGTCCTTGGGGGTCTGTCAGGGGTCCACAATATCAAAATTATTTGCCAGACATTGAAGATATTTGCACAAATTTAAAATAATGTCCCTCTTATTTTTATTTGTTCAAAAATATGGGTTTTTGAATGCAAAATATTTTAGTTAATATCTAGTGGGTTTATTATTCAATAAATATTTGATGAATGCATAAATTTTAATTTTTAATTCAGTAAATATTGATAAATATATCCCATAGAAATATAAATTGTTTTAGAGTCCCCCATAATTTTTAAATGTGAGAAAGGATCCTGACAGCAAAAAGCTTAAACCTTAGTAGTTCTTAGCCTTTTCCCCCTCTCTTAACTAAAAGAATGTAATTCCAATAGAAAAGAATTTATATAGCTTGGGGTTGAACTATGGACTCCCTCTTAGCTTCATTGATTTCTTGCAAACATTTCATTACCTCACCAACTAACACCTGACTAGTGCTGATGACGTTACCTAGTCAGATAATAAAATGTCTACAAACAAATAACCAAATTGAAGGAGCACAAAGTATGTAATATTATTAGCCAGAGATTTTTATGTTATCTTCACAATAGCCCATGAGCTACTAATTAGTTCTGTAGGCACCATATAGCCCAAAAACATGCAAATGATGTCTGGCTTACTATAATGGGATTAGTCCCTAAAATAAATAACCTTATTTTAATTATCACCATATTACTGTTTGTTTTGATATCAACATTTTCCACATGTTAATTAAGCAACCCTCCTGGCTTTCATCAATCCCCAACACATCAAACTTCAGGGCAAACCAAAAATTTAGTGTAACTTTTTTCCCACTATTTTGCCATACATAGAGCAGCAATTTCCTCAAGTGTCCCAGAGACTATATTCAGGGGAGAAAATACAATAATTTGAGCCAGAAACTAAAATGGTATCAAAATGAAGATGTACAACTCACTTAAATATTATTTTATTGAACTGATCTAGTGTTGAACCAGTTAATAAATCTCGATTCTTAATATTGGTTTGTTGCAATCTTTTTGCTTGTTTTTTTTTTTAAACTATCCAATAGCCAAAATTCTCTGGGTGTTATTAAAATGCTAACTCTTTTGATTTTTGTTCTCTTCTTTCCTCTTTATAACTACATTTTTCTGTATTTTACTTATACTTTTGAGCATCTTTCCCCAAGTATAGTTTTCATTTGTTTAAGAAATTCGTATGACATTTATCTTCATTAAAGCTATTCTTCTGGTCATCCAACTATGGTGAAGAATAATGGGAGTTATAGTTTGTAGTAACTCTGGGATACAGCTGAAGTACCTATTATTGTTATTTTTTATGCAGTCTCCTGCAAGTTGAATTTAACTCCTAGTCATTTCAGAACCTATCCATATAGTTTATTTGGAAAAAATATAGATGATGAGGAGGAGTGAACGTCTCGGCTGCACGACGTATTTCTTGGGGGCTCCCTAAGAATCTTCGCTTTCCAGCTGTTTGGGGAGATCTGCCTAGTCTTAGACAGACCAGAGCTGTCCTGTAGGGTCAGTGAAGAAGGGAAGGATAGTTTGACAGCACAGGAGAGTTCACAGTCTCCTGAAGAGCTGAACGGAAGCTTCCCAGACCAGCAGCTGTCAGACAGCCATTGCGAGCTGTCACAAGCCCGGCGTTTGCTTCCAAGAATCAGAAAGAAAATTGGAGAATCGCCTGGGTGAGCTGATCAAGAGATTGTTAAAAGGAGGAAAACTTTCTCTCTTAAATGCTGGAAATGCTGAGGGGTGGAATTAGAAGAATTTGAAGCCGTGGAGAAAAGGGGGGGGGGAGCAGACCCTTAAGCTGCTCTGTTCCTCCTCTGGAATTTCAGCAGCGAAAAAGCGGAAGGCAATAAATCAATATATCAATGTAAAGACTGTGGAATTTAAAAACAATTGGACTAATAGAACTATTTGAGAGTAAACAACTGTAAAAGTAAACTGTTTGCTTTTTTCCTTTAAGTGGGTTGCTTCTTTTTCTTCAGCTTCCTTCTTCTAAAGCAGAAGACTAAGTGACCCTGAACAACATCTGCTGGGCTCACTGATAAGAAGTGAGACATTAATTGCATTTAACACAAAAACTGTTTCTTGTTTTGGAGACTGGTGGATTGCCTTATGGAGGTTTTATTTTCGATCTCCTTCTTTTTTTCGGATTAAGGCATGAAGAGCCTGAAATAAAGAAGTGTAAATTGTACTTTTTCCTGCCCTTGGACGTTTGAGGTGGGATTTTTCTCCTATTTTTGTTTCTTTCCTCCTCTTCTTGGAACATTTGGGGATTATAATAGCACACTGACATTTGGATTATAAATCATTGGATAAGATGAAGAAGATCACAACACATCTAACAACAGCCCCCCTCAACACTACAGAGTCCGGTGGTGCAGAAAACACTGGACTCTACAATACAACAAGATAAATTTAATATGGAACTGAAAAATATGATACAGGCATTACATACAGACTTCAAGGAAGAGTTAGGTAAATTAGAAGAGGAATTAAAAGAGGTCAAAGAATTGATGGGGTAAGTGAACAAAGACTGCAACAAGTGGAAGGGAAAATTGAATTAATGGATAAGAGAGGAGATGGACAATCAGCTGACATTAACAGATAGGAACCAGGAAAAAACGATTATCTCTCTAGAGATGGATAGAGGTGATTATTACTTAAGATTCCAAAATGTTGAAGAAGAAAAGAGAGAGAATTTAGTGGACGTGATGGCTGAAATATTAGCAGATGCACTAGAGGAAAGCAAGGAAAAGATAATTAATGATATAGATGAGATATTTAGAATACATACTAGATATGCAATGAGAAATAAGCTTCCTAGAGAGGTCCATATAAGGTTTACTAAAAAAAGCCTTAAGGGCAGATATATTACAGAAACAGAGAAATGTCACAATAAAATATAAAGGAAGAGAGATAGTGATATTAAAGCAGATTCCAAGAAGAGTGAGAGACTTGAGAAAGGAGTATCAATTTTTGATAAAAGTCTTAATTGAAAAAGGGATAAATTTTAGATGGTTAATACCAGAAGGAGTAATGGTAAACTGGCAAGAATAGAGACACAGATTAGACACATTAGAGAAAGCAGAGCTTTTTTATGATTACTACTTTGGACAGCAAGAAGAAGAAAGGCTGAGAAGGGAAAGAGGAATTAGACATCAAGGAGATCAGATAGAGAAACAACAGGGTAAGTATAGCAAAGAACAGGAGGAAAGGGCGTTGGTAGAAAGAGTAAGGACAAAAGAGGCAAAAGAGCAAAGAGAGATGAGAATGATGAGATCAGCTAAAACCTTAAATAAATAATCATGGAAGAAGAGATAAAAATAATCTCGATAAATATAAATGGATTAAATTCAACCATAAAAAGGAAAAGAACACTAAATAAACTAGGGAAACTAAAAATGGACATAATTTGTTTACAAGAAGTTCATATTAGGAAACAACATAAAAATTTATTAGAATATCCAAAATTGGGAGAATTATACACCTCACTTGCGGACCAGAGTAAAAGAGGTGTGGCATTATATATTCAGAAAACAATACAAACTAAATTGATATATTCAGATGAAGAAGGACGAATCTTAATGATAGAAGTAATTATGAACTGTAAAAAATTATTATTGGTAACGATTTATGCTCCAAATGAAAATCAAGAGAATTTTTATCTAAAATTACATAAGAAAATAATAGAACTGGAATACGAAAGCATATGTATGATTGGAGATTTTAATGCTATTGTAAAGCCTGAGTTGGATTATAATACAAAAAAAAAAAAAATAAGACTCTAAGAAGAACACTTCCTAAATCCTTCTATAATATGGTGGATGAATTAAATATACTTGATGCTTGGAGAGAGAAATATCCGGAAAAGAAACAATATACATTCTATTCTAACAGACACCTGTCCTGGTCGAGAATTGATATGACATGGATGTTAACAGATTTATTTACAAATATACAAAATATAGCCATAGAAACAAACACATGCGCGGATCACAACCCAGTTACAATCATATGGAAAGGACAAAAAAGAGAACAAGATGGACATTAAACCAAACTATATTGAATGAAAAGGATTTTCAGCAATATATGAAAAAAGAAGTACTTTTCTTTTTTAAGGAAAACAAAAAAGAAGATACTTCACTTCAAAATGTTTGGGATACGGCAAAAGCATACATGAGAGGTCTTGCTATCACTTATTTGGGGAAAAAGAACAAACAGAAAAGACAAAATAAGGGAAAACTGGAGGAAGAATATAAGATACTTGAGAAAGAATTACAGAAAGATACACAAAACAAAAAGATTAAAAATTTAATGGAACTGAACAAACATAAAATGAACTTACTAGAAAATGAAGAAGTGGCAATGAAAATAAAGGCAGCCAAGCAAACCTTTTTTGAGCAGGCAAACAAACCAGGGAGATGGTTGACATATAAAATTAAAAAGGAGAAAGAGAAGAGATGGATTAAACAATTGGAAGGTGCTGAGGGGATTTTACAACATCGAAATGAAGAAAAGAAAAAAATAATCTGGGAATATTATGAGAACCTATATAAGCAACAAACAGTTTCAGATGATAGGATAAAACATTTTTTGGAAGAAACAGAGATACCTAAAATGCCGGAGAAATTTAAAAAGCTATTAGAAAGGGAAATAACAATGATGGAATTAATAGAAGCAATCAACAGACAAAAAAATGGTAAAACACCAGGACCGGATGGACTACCAGCAGAGCTATATAAGACATTGCAGGAAGTACTAGGTAATGTAATGTTGGAACTTTATAATGAACTTCTTTCTGAAGGAAAAAATATAGACATTACTTGCCACATTCTTTTGAGATGTTTTCCAATTTCTCAATTTAATCAACAAACCCAATATTCCATAGACATCCTTGAGCACTGAGCTTCCTTGTTGGTTTCTTATGCAGGTATTAAACAAGTCCAATCCTGTTCAGCTTTATGCACAGTAGGCCCAATCAGGATCATAGGTGCATAAAGGATATCTTGCTCAAAATCTAGTGCCAACTATGATACAGAATGAGACAACTTGCTGTCCCAACTCTTTGCGGGACAATTCGCCATGGTCAATTTGCCATGGGACAACTTGCTGCAGGATAATTTAACAATTCAATTTAATTATTTAAAATAAAAATTATTTTAATTTTTGTCATTCAAATAGCCTTTGGCATCCTTTCTTAAAGGATTCTATTCCACCATTTCTTTATATATTAATGTATCTCTTGTCCCACAGTGAGTTGTCCCATGGCGAGTTGGTCGTGGTGAGTTGTCCTGTGGAGAATTGGCCACAGCAAGTTGGCTGTGGTGAGTTGGCCACAGCGAATTATCATAGACCCCTTTAATTTGGACCTGGACCATTTTTTTGTATATTTTATTAATTTTTACAGTAACAATCTTTAGTATTTAGTAAGCAGCACATTGTCTGGGTTTACATGTTTGACATTAATAGTAATACAATTTCCATTCCTACCCTTTATTCCATTTTTCTAACCACTTATAAAAAATTTCCCATGTTTGAAAGTATTCTGAATCTTGCTTCGCCTTCATTTTCAATGTAAGCCTATCCATTTCTGCACAGTTCAAAATTTTTATATCTTCTTCAAATGGTATTTCTTCATTTTTCCAGTATTGAGCAAATGTAATTCTCACTGCTGTTAATATATGTAATATTAAGTATACACATTTCTTATAATTTTCTGAAATTATGCCAAAAAGAAATAATTCCGGTTTATAGTCTACAAGCGCCGCTATCATTTTTTCTAGCCACCTATGTATTTTTGACCAATAGTTCTTTGCTTTAGGGTATGTCCATCAAACATGATAATACGTGCCTGGATTTTGTCTGCATTTCCAATGATTGCTAGACATATTTTTAAACCTTTTTGCTAGTCTTGCAGGTGGTAAATGCAAAATTCTTTATAAGTAGCTGGCCTCGTTATTTTATAGTTTCTTTTCCATAGGTTTTGCCATTTTTCTAACTCTACATTGTGCCCAAAATTTTTTGCCCAAGTTATCATTGTTTCTTTAACTTGTTCATCTTCCATCTTTAAATTTAACAGAAAATTGTATAGTTTCTTAATCAATTTGTCATCTGATGACAATAATATCCGGTCTAATGTTGTCTGATCTTTGTAAAAACCAGATATTTTTGCATCTTTCTCATATCTCATTTGCATTTGCATATGTGTCCCCCATGATAGCTCAATGCCCTGTTCTTCCCATTCTTGTTTAGTTTGTAGTTTCCCCTCAGTATTCAAAATATCTTTATAAGTCACAAGTTTCTCATAATTAATTAAGATGTACCAATGCCTCCGTTTTCGAAATCCATCCTGGTATTTTCATGTAGGTTCTTGATTTTATCTTTTCCTATGTCAAAAGGAGTGCATTTCTTATATAGTGGTTTTGAAAGTATTTGTGAATTTTGTTCTTCTCATACCATAGGAAAGCATGCCATCCAAGTTGTAGATCATGCTCTTCCAGGTATAATAGTCTTTTGTTTCTAAGACAGGAATCTTCAAACTTGGCCTTTTTATGACTGGCTGAGGAATTCTGGGAGTTGAAGTCCACAAGTCATAAAAGGGCCAAGTTTGAAAATCCCTGTTCTAAGAGTTATTCATTCTTTTAACCATGTTAGTCCGGTGCTTGATAGTACAAGACCCAGTCTGATAGCCCAAAGCTTCCATTTTCTTTTGCTTCTTGTAACATTTTCAGTCTGATTCATACCTTTTTCCTTGCCAGATAAATTTCAGTATCAATGTATTTAATTCATTGGAAAAAAATTGACAATTTTTATTGGTATTGTTTGAAATAAAAAGAGTAATTTTGGTGTAAAATGTTCATTTTCACAGTCACTATTCTTCCTAATATTGATAGTAAATTTTTCCATTTTTCCAAGTCTAGTTTTATTTGTTTTAATAATTTTATATAATTATCTTCTTTGATTATTGCACACCTTGCTGTTAGATATATCCCCAAATATTTAACTTTCTTAACTACTTGAAGGTCTGTTTTTTTTTATAATTGGTTTTTTTGTTTATCTGTAAGGTTTTTAACTATAACTTTAGTCTTTTCTCTAATGATTTTCAATCCTGCTACTTCTTCAAATTCTTCAATCTTTGCTAATAATTTAGGACTTGTCTCTAACGGGTCCTCTAATATAAATACTAAGTCATCCACAAATGCTTGTAGTTTGTACTTTTCATCTTTTATCTCCATTCCTTTAATTTCTAGATACTGTCTAATATTCCTGTTCAACGCTTCCAGAGTTAAAATAAATAATAGTGGGGATAATGGACACCCATGTCTTGTGCCTTTTTTAATGTTGAAACTCTCTGTAAAATCTCCATTCACAATTATTTTGTTTGAATTATATTCATGAAATTTTCTCCAAAATCCAATAGTTTAGTTGTTGGACCATAAATTGCCAATTGACATTATCAAAAGCTTTCTGTGCGTCTAAAAAAATCAAAGCCATTTGTTTCCCTGGGTACATTTTGTAATATTCCAATGTGTCTAAAATCATTCTTAAATCATTCTTTATTTGTCTCTTTGGTAAAAATGGACCTGGATCATTTTTAAAGACTTACCTCAAAAGGTTTTGGGGAAACAGGATCTGTCAGATAAATATGGTAGTAGTGAAATCGTCCACCTGTGCTGCTGGCCAGCTCGTGCAAAAATTGATTGGCTCCAGTATCATCACAGTTAAATGATATAGTGTGAACTGGAATGTTTTGTCGAAGTTTGAGTTCATCTAAAATTCTATTGGGGTGCTGTGCAATGAACAAGGAAGGGAAAATGTGTAAATTTAAGGATATCCAAATAGAAAGTACTTAAATGATCACTTAGCCTTTAACAATAAATCAAGTAGTGTGAAAGCCTTTAATCATTATTCCATAGCAATCAGTGGCTAGGACTTTCTTAAATAGCCAAATTCCACTGGATGAGCTTTACATTCCAACGTAAAAGCTCTTGTCCAAATGACTCTAATTTCTATGTTGCAGCATTTCTGGACAATAATGTAGTTGGTTGGCCAATTTGGTCTAGTGCATGAGGCATCAACCAAAAACTGGGAGACCCACATTAGGCATGATAGCCAGCTAGGTAACCTTGGATCATTCTCCCTTACACAGCCTAACCCACTTCATTTGGCTGTTGGTGTGGGAAAGATAGGAGGAGGAAGGAGTACTATGTGTGTTCTCTGCCTTGAATTATTTATACAAATAACAAATAAACTGAGAAGCTTCAGATTTATCTGGCTTCACTTGGTCTATATGGCTGATAAAGCTAACCTAAGCACTACAATGTTCACTACAGGCTACTCTCATCTACTGTTGTTACTTTCCGGAAGAACCTCTATCTCCAGTGGCATTTTGGAGAGAACTTATGCTCTCTACTACACTCTAAAACTTTTCATCCCTAAGCCAAAAATAGTAGCTACTTGCATGAAGCATAGGAAAATACTAGTATTTGAAAACACCTCCCCAACCAACATTAAAAAAAAATAAACTTTATATGAACTATTTTTTGCATTTCTGTGACTATACACATACAGTCCATATTTACACGATATCAGATTCTATAATACATTAAATAAGTTATTCTTCTACCATCTATAGAGCCCTATTATTTTCCTCAAAGTAGTCAATATTTTAAGGTTTTTTAAAAATAGAGGGTTAAACAATGTCGAATTTGCTTTTTGTTGTTTGCTATTTGCACCTAGACCAGGGCTGGAAACCTGTTTCCTCTTGATGATTTGCAAAGTACCTCAGCCTAACAGATTTGGCCACAAAAATCCAGATGATCACTAGATAGGAACAAATAGATGTATAAATCTTTGCTGTAATTGTTCATACTTCTGAAGCCCACATCTTGCAGCCAGAACTAAGTTAAAAATCTCTTGAGGTTCACATTTCAACAATAGTTTTGCTCAATCTGAAAGTTCTTGACCATGGGTTGTCAGATTTACTGATACATTTCTTATTTCTATGGAATATTTAACTAAAAAGAAACAAACCAAAAATATATTTAAAGAGTCTCCCCCATCTTGTCCCTCAGTTTTATATCATAACAATAGTCGAATGAGCTGAACCTCTGAAGTAGTATCACTTGGGGAGAAGACTAGAGTCAGAGATCCACAACTTATTTACTGGCTAAATCTTTTCTAATCATTATTTACAATAGCATTACTCTGCAGCATAGTGAGGAAACCCAAACTCCATAGAATAAGCAATACAAAGTTCAAGTTCCAACATCACTATTCACATGAAGCTCAAATTCTGATAGTGTATGTTCTCTGATGCACACCGCTGACCGCTAGTGGTATATGTAAAGAAATAACCAACACTATGGTATAGCAACAGAGCATCCGGTTTTACCAGGTGTTAAAAGAAAAACAACGCTAAATGTACAGCTGCCATTTCTGGTATTGCTTCTCTATTTTATGCTTAGACTGAGCATTTCCATTTTTGCCATCATCATGTTTCTGTCTCTCATACCCCATTAAAATCATCTCTATTTAGATCAGCTAAACCTTTCTTTCACAGGATTACAATTGCTGTCTTTCCACTGCAGCTTTATCCTCCTATGAATATTGCCAGTTCTGTTCCCTGCTCAGTCTTTATTTAGAAAGACTTTTGTTCAGGTAGCAGCCTCCCAAATTGTTGTTTTCCCCTCCTAAACCTAATCCCATTTTCCCATAAACATCACATTTTGGAATGCCCTACTTTAGATACCGAAATGCTTCTTTGCCTTCCACTGTCACCATATCCTCCTCCCAATCTTTCATGTTTTCAATATGTGGATGGAATAAAGACCAGGAGGAGACACAGGCATGTATGCCTTCCTTCATCTGTCCCCTTGTAGTCAGTTTTACCATCCTTGGTCTACATCATTGTTTTGCTTTGTCATCTGGCCAGTGTTACATCATCATATTGTCTTGATATGATTTCCTTCTTCATAGCTACCTGATCAGGTCTCCCATCAGTAAGAAGATAAATGGCTTGAATGTCACAATCAGCAAAGGCAATCTGAAGCGCTTTCAGTATGTTTGTAGTAGTCCCAACCTAGGCAGCAGTGGAGGAACAGAGAAAAATTAAAATGTTAATGTGGGCAGATTTATGGAATGGGTTATAAAAATTATTTCTCAGATGTGCTGGTGAGGCATATTTTTAAAATCTTTACATAATCTAATTCACATTGTAGATAATATATGTGATATTTAAAATCCCATTATTTTTTACTGATATGTTCAATAGCTGAAAGTAATAGTTCTGTAATGAAAGACTACAAAAATATATTTCTGTAGTTTGCTGGAAGAGAAGAGAACTGTTAAATGGAAACCAGCTACTTGGATTAAGTAGCTATTTGGATTAAATGAAGGACTACTGGCACTTCATTAGCCTGAAGACAGCTTCAGAAATGATTTTTGACAGATAACATTAACTTATTTATTTATTACTACTTAAATTTATATGCCTCCCATCTCACAATCAAGAGACTCTGAGTGGCTTACTGAGTTCTCTCTCTTCCTTTAGAGCAGTGGTGGAGAATATGAAGTATATGTGCAGTAGATACTAGGCCTCTCAATCCAATTAATAATTCTTCCCGGGCCATGCCCTTTGTCCTGCTTTAAATTACCAAGTGTATCTACACCAATGAGCATGTCAGATGGAGAATTCTGGGAACTGAAGTCCATACATCTTAAAATTGTCAAGGCTGAGAAACCCTGGTCATTTCCTTCAAAGTAATGAACACTCCCAATATCCCTCAATATTCCTTCCTGGATCAGGAATGTCCTTCTGAACCAACATTCTTGCTCGTTAAAAATATTACTATAGAAAAGAAGGCTGAGTTATTTTAAATCAAATCTGTATTCTAGTAAGCATGGTTACTGCATTAATAGAAATTAATACAATAAAGTATAAGTGTTTATAAAAACACCAATTACCATAGTAATAGTAGAGATAACCTAAATTCTGTTGGTCTACTTGGAAGGATTCCCTTCATATGAAATTTTACAGCAACACAAATATATTGAAACAGAACATGGAAGAAGGGAAGGAGAACTCCAAAAATAGTTTAGCTCCTTTCCATTTGCTTAAACTTTTTTCTATAGTTACCTGAAGTTGTTTTATCCAAAGTATAGCATCTTCTATATTTTCTTCATTAACTTCAGCAAGTTTGTCTTTCCAGGCTATTGCTTCAGCATCAAATTTAACAAAGTTAAACCTGGTTTTGTTCTGAAACTGTTCCTGTAAGAAATTGTCTGTTGAATGATTTCTCTGAATGAGAAAAATCATATTCCCTTTGCCCACCCTGTCATCATATATGAGAAGCAGTCAGCTATGGGATAATATTTCATTTGTCTAGCAAATACGTATTAAATGTTTTGGAAATTGTAATTCTGCTTCTTAAAAACACTGTCTACCTGTACTTAATTCTCTCTATGAGGTACTCAGCATTGCCAGAATTCCCACTAGCATAATGAACTTAATTACTTACTTTTACTTACTTACTTACTTACTTACTTTTACTTACTTACTTACTTACTTTTACTTACTTACTTATAAAATTTATTTGCCACCCATCTCGTATCCAACTCTGGGTGGCTTAGAACATAAAAACACTGAAAAGATTAAAACTATCCATTATAAAAACAGTGTCAACATAGCAAATGATGACACCATCACTGGAGAACAATGATATGAGGAATGTCCTAATTCATTGTCTGCCATTCCATCTGAGAAAATGGACTTAGAAAATCTCTTCCACTTGGAGGGAACTAGTAGAACATTGATGTGGAAGAATAAGATTCTAGCTCAGTTCTAACAACTCCAGGAAAGGTTGGAAAAGATTACACCTAGAACTAATTCTAGGCCGTGCATATTCAGCTAGAGTACGGGTGTCAAACTCGCGACGTCACGTGATGTGTCGTGACATATCATGATTTTTTTCCCATTGCTGGCAATGGACTGGACACAGTTTTGGCATGACACATCCGGCCCGCAATTTGACACCCCTGAGCTTGAGAGATCAACAATACAGGAAATCCTCAATTTACAGCCACAACTGAGCCCCAAAATTTCTGGTGCTAAGTAAGACAGTTGTTAAGTGAATTTTATCCCATTTTATGACCCTTCTTGCCACAGTGGATCAATCAGTTAAGTGAATCTTGCTTCTGCGTTGACGTTGCTTGTCAGACGATAGCAAAAGGGATCACATGACCCAGGGACACTGCAACTGTCATAAATCAAATTATCATTGGGATATTGCAATGGTCATAAGTGTGAAAAGCAGGCATAAGTCACTTTTTTCAGTGATGTTGTAACTTCGAAAAGTCACCAAATGAACTACTATAAGTCGAGGACTATCTGTAAAAAGCAACTTCCTAGATCCGTTTCAGAAAAAGTCAGTCATTCTACATTAGGACACTTGTCTTCACCAAAACAGCTGTCACTCACTCTTATAAGTTGATATATTTTCTCCTTCACCACAGGCAGTTTATATACCATAGACTGCGATACATCAATGAGGATATAGATGTGGTCTTCTGTGACATCGCCAAAGAGCGCTCGGCTTCCTTTCTTAAGATCCTGAATTCTACACAAGAATACTTTTTTACATGAAATGAAAGGCATAGGAAGAATGATGTCTGATGTCACTTCCTAGTATTCTAAATCATTTTATTTTTATTAATTTAATATAAAGGGTAAAAGAATGCCAAGTAAATCACTTTAAGAAAGGCAAAATAAATATTATTAATTAAAAGACATTTGAAATTGGAAGATAAACAAAGATCATTGGATAACTTGCAGGAATATAGTTTCTAGGCTATATATTGTAGATTTTAAGTGTTAGTAGTGAGTTAAAACAGCTGTCAGTCACTGAATTGGTATTACAATTTCCATTATTCTCAGCAAAGACCTAAAGCATCAAATGAAGATTAGCAATAATCAGACTGTAGTCTTCATACTACCATGTAATTGTGCCATCACATAACCTAATCTACTTTATGGAGTTATTGAGAAGGTACATTTCAATTGGACTTCTCTTTCCATCAGCTTTGAACAAAGGTGGAATATAAACAAAATAAATAAATGCAGACTAAAACTCATTCTGGCAGCTTTAATGATGCACTATTCAGTGTTTCATTGTTACTACTTTATTAACATCCATCCCGTAAATATTGAATAAATATTTAATATTAAAGAAATAATACTTGCTTTTAGAAGCTCCATGGTAACTCTTATGAATGTTTAATTCAAAATTTATTCAAAATCTCATAGATTAAAAGAATAAAGTAGGACTTGAATAGTCATAATTTCAACATGATGCAAATGTCTTAAAGGAAATTTATGACTACATTGGGATGAGTACTTCTAGAACTTTGGCCTTTATTTTAGTAAAATATATATATAGAATATGGGGCATTACAGAATAAAAGTGATGTTTTTACAGCTGAATTTCATTAAAAATAAGATACTAGGTTTGAAAGTCATAGAATGTAATTATGCTACTCAAATGAATCTTCATAAATGAATACAATATACGTACATTTGATATTGTAATTAGAAACCCTTAAGATTGCCCAAGTTTAATTTTTAAACAATTAGAGTACCCAGCATTAAATATTAGAGTACTTGGTCATTTCAAAAACTTTTTAATAAGATACATCAGCTTTTTTTCCTCACAAGATCTGTTTTTAGAAAAGATGTTATCCAGATGCAAACTAACCTTTCTTCCATCTGATAAAGAGCGCTCTTCATTTTATTTTCAAACTCCTTGCATCTTTCTTTATCCAAATGTAAATGAATTATAGATCCATCTTCCAAGACAGTATGTATAAAATTGTTACAGTATTTGGCATGGATTACCTTTTTATTTGTCTCCTAAAAGAACAAAGATTTCCTCTGTGAGTATGATTTCTTAAGTTTCCCTAAATCTACTCAAGCTTTAAAATCAGTAGATGTAAATGAGTTTGAAATGAATTCAGTAAGTGGTGTGCAACAACAGGACAAGAGAATCAGAGGCCTTGTAAACTTTTGATCAGCCTTGACTCAGCCAATGCAATTTAAATACACTGAAGTACAATCCCCTACAGAGACTGGGATATTGTGAATTCTTATTTAGCATACTGGAGACAAGCCCAGATAGATCAACAACCTTGAAATATAGGTAATCCTTGACTTGCAACAGTTCATTTAGTGACTGTTCAAAGTTACCACGGCACTGAAAAAAGTGACTTCTGACCATTTTTCACACTTACGACTGTTGCAGCATCCCCATGTCATGTGATCAAAATTCATATGCTTCGCAACTGACTCACATTTATGACAGTTGCTGTGTCCTGGGGTCACATGATCCCCTTCTTCAACCTTCTGACAAGCAAAGTCAATGGGAAAGCCAGCTTCACTTAATACCCAGGTTACTAACTTAATAATTGAACTGATTCACTTAACAGCAGTGGCAAGAAAGATCATAAAATGGGAACATAATTTACTTAACAACTGTCTCACTTAGCAACAGAAATTTTGGCCTCAACTGTTGTCATAAGTTGAGGACTACCTGTACATTTTGAAAGTTCTGCTGCAAAGTCTCTGTGGTTTACTGTAGATAAAAAATAAAGAAGTCACTCCCTTTGTTGTTGAAATGATTATTATGAATCAAATTATTTGTATTCCTGCACTAAAAGGGAGTAGAAAATGGGATACTACTATTTCTTTCTAAATTTCATTCTTACAATGCATTTTTATATCTTTTGAGGGCAGATGGTCCTCGTTAACAACTGTTTATCACTGACCATTCAAAGTTATAAAAGTTATGAGGACTACCTGTCTAAGTACTTAACTTAGATCCCTTTATTTCAATGAATTATTAAATTTAGCTGTTATGGTCAGACTGAATCCAATGTATTTATTGAGAACAGTAATACAAAGTCATTCTAGATGTGATGCTTGGGATGCTTTTTCTTTGAAAAACCCAGAATCAGTTTGGCTAATCATGTAAACACTTCCTAGAGCAGTGGTTCTCAACCTTTTTAATGCCGCAACCCCCAACCGGTCGTAAGTCGAGGACTACCCAACCGGTCGTAAGTCGAGGACTACCCAACCGATCATAAGTTGAGGACTTTCCCTGCCCGGGAGCGTCGCGCATGCATGGTGCCACCCCCTGCGCCAGCCGAGGCGTAGCTGGCAAGCGGCAGAGATGGAACAGGCCAACCACCAGCCCAAGGGAGGTAAGGCACCCGCAGGGCCCCACGGGTGCCAGCAACCCTCCCTGCGCCTTCCGGCCTCCCACCTCCCACCCCTGGCCCTCTTTTACTTACATTTTTAGTAGTTGCTCAGCAGGGAGGGGTGGAAACTTCCAGACAGCTCGCCTTCGCTGCAGACAACTTGCAGCACCGTTTGTAGAATGGGACTTTTGGCGGGCTCAGCAGGGCAGAGACAGCCTAGACAATTCCTATTGGCTTTTGAAAGCCAATAGAATTAGACTCTATTCAAGAGAGTCTATTCTATTGGCTTTCAAAAGCCAATAGAATAAAAGGGAGTAGCACAGCTAAGGAAAAGGGGAAAAATGGCGGACTGCGTTGTTTGGTGACCCCCGTGAAATGGTCGTTCGACCCCAAATGGGGTCGCAACCCACAGGTTGAGAACCACTGTCCTAGAGGACTAAGAAAATAGCAAACATACTCTTTACCCCATTCAGTCACAATTCCTAACCAGTTTTAATAACAGCAGGAAATCTTGCTAGGCAAACAATGGAATCCTGTAAGGGTATCAACATGACAGTGGCCAGAAGTGCAAATGAAGCTTTCTGCTATAGAACTAACAAAATCTGGAAATCTACTTGATCTCCCCACTAACCTCCCACAACTCCACCAAAAAGAAGAAAAAATATAATACCACAATGGGAAGATTTCTTACAGCATTTGTCTGAAGAAATTCATCTTCTGGCTTGGATTTTATATCTACAATTCCATTTACATGACGAAAAGCACAATCAGAAAAAGCTCTAGGTATGGTTAGATTCTGGGCTTTCAAACCATTCTTCTGAAGCCACTCTCTGGAATTCACAAAATCTTTTACTTCTGGCTCACATTCTATTTTATCCATTTCTTCTGCTGATATAAAAATGTTAATAAATAAGCATGTGCTAATATTACTCTGAAGCTATTAAATGACTTAATTTTAATTGGATATATTTGCATAGACATATTTATTTATGGTACAACTAATACATTCTCCTTTCCTTAGAAATATTATTTTTTTATAAGTAAGTCTCCTCTGATCTGAGTCAATTCTTAATCACTATGGTCTTTTGCAAGTCTACGTAATTTTCTTAGGTAACAGCTTGCAATGTTTTGCAACTGCCTTCTTCTGGGATTATGACCTGCTGTAGAGATTTGTGATTGAATAGGGCTGCTGTTCTCCTAGACATTGGAGTGAGATAAGGAGAAAAAGCAGCTCACTTTTGACCTGGAGGGGCAGCTGCGTTGTCATGAGACTGATGGACTGACCTGACTGCTATTCAGAGCTACTGTGGGGAAATTTTGAACAAGCAGTTCCATTGGTGCAGCAAGGTTTATAAATGTTGGGATCTCTGGGAGAACACCAATCTCCTCAGTAGCTACAGGACATGGAGAGGGGAGGGGAGAAGACAGAAGGGGAGACTAAAAAACCAATGTTATCTCTTGTGAATTGAGAAGTTAGAGAAGTTGGAGAGTGAAGTGTGCAGGGCAAGTGTCCTTTGGGGGAGAAAGAAGGTCCAAGTGTGGCTTTTCTAGAAGACGGGAAGCAAAGACCTAGAGGGATGAGCTCCGTTCAAGATTCTGGAAGGCTGGGAAGAATCCACGTAGTTGCAGGTGACATCTTCACTCAAGACTTAAAGGAGACAGAGAGAATTGACTACCAGTACAGAAATCTTGGTTTTTGGGAGAAAATTTGGCAGAAGACCCTACACAGAGCAGGTGTTTTGGCTGAACTGGAGAAAGACCAATAATGCTGAACACAGTCCAGTTCATTCCTTCCTTAACCAGCAATCTCTTTTATCAGAGTCTGTTAGGATCACTTTTTGTAATAAATTCTTTCCATAGAAGAGAGATATTATGTTGAACCCAGATCTACTGAGGCAAACTGTGGCAAAAGAATAAATGAAGGTGAAGATCATAATAATTTGAACAAACAGTAGCTATTGCATCAGTAAATGAATATATATGTATGTACACTGAAGGACTAACAAGCTAGATCTTCTTAACTTCTCCAATTTAGCTCTGTTATTTTTCTCAAGTTCAGAAGTAGATTACAAATAAAGTTGAGAGGAGTTTTATTCTAATATTTAGACTGTTTCTACACATTTACAATATATAGATTGATCTCTAAAGGATGGCACATATTGAGAATGCTTTCCATCAAACTGTTCATAAATCAAACCTATTGTAATTATGCATTTATAAAATACCTGCCACTATTTCAGACTTCTCAAACTCTATGAGAATTTTCTCTATCTGGATTAAGATATTCTTGGCTTCCTCTAGTTCCTTCCAAATCAGGTAGACATCTTCTCTCACACCAGTTCCTGCATTTGAGGGAAGATATAAAGACACAGAGAATAGATTAGCTAACACTGATGAGAGTTTTTCTACACTTTCATAATCTTTAAATATTGTTGCATCTGATAACCCCAGGGAAGCTACAACAAATCATTACTCTTTTTAAAAGAGCTTGTTCATGACTATTTAATTCTGGGGAGCCAATTCTATGCTGGATTCATATTTCATGAAAATAAACTAAACCTGTTAATTCCAGAATTATCATACTTCAGGGCATTATGCAGAGACCTAGCTCCCTGGATAAAGCTTTAATGCTTGGAAAGATGGAAGGAAAGAGAAGAAGAGAAGGATCAGCAGCAAGGTGGATGAACTCACTTAGAGTGGAAATGGCTGGAATGTCTAACATTGGAAGATCTGAAGGACCTTTTTAGGGACCAATTGTCAGGAAGAAAATCTATATGGTCACTAATAGTTGACAGTGATTTAATGACACAAAATCAATCATGAATTATATACCTTTCTCTGAATTGGGCCCAGAGCCTTTTAATAAAAAATATCACACATTATTTTAATATGTATTTAACAAGTCTCAAAGTTGGTGAAACCACCCAGACATCCAGGTTATTCAAGCATATTGTCTTAAAAGAATGAAACTGGGAATAACCAGGTGAGGAAAATGGAGGAGTATCACTGCTGTTGTTTTTTCTTTTCCTGTGCAGTCCCACGTAAGCTGAGGAAAGCTATGTTGATAGGCTATGCAGTTTTTCAAGACAGTATGGAAAGTGAGTGTGTATGCCATGAAGAGAAACAAATAGAAACCATCCTCTCCAAGATTCTCTCAGACAGCTTCCATCATAGAAGTCTATGAAGTCATTCTATGAAGAAAAGGAGTCCCTTTAGATCAATTCTGAAATACACCCTTATCAGAAATTGTCATCCTGTACTTCCACTTCTATGGTGCTTCTTAGAGACTACTTTTGCTCTCTCTTAATGTAAATATATCACCACCATTCATTCCAAAGCCTTATGTCTCAAACACTCCCAAACATGTGAGTATTATTGCAGCGAATGAACATCTAACCCTCATCAATGTACACAGCATAGAAAAGTGCCAGACATGCAGGAATCATGAATACAATATAATTAAGGAGAATGCAGTATAATTATGTTTATATACTGCAGATGAATGCAATTCCACAAATGCCTGTGCCATAAGTCTGCCAGTCAATATAATGTTGTAAAATTCAAGTCAGTTTGGTTCTCTCCGTCTCTCTCCTTTTCACTCCTGCCCTCCCTCCCTTCCTCCCTCCACATGAGACCAAGGAGTCATGCCCTATGGAAATTGAAACAGATAAGTCTTATCATCAACGGCAAGCATTTTGTTGTGAACCTATAAGAATTATTTTAAAAATTTTTGGAAAAGAATATTTCACTACTATGAATAGATGAAAAGAACAGCTATTGGGAAGCAGATCCAATTTTAATTAAATATACCTGATAATATGCTATTCTGTTGGCTTTATAAACCAATCAAATGAAATATCAGCATCAACCTTACTTGGTGCCGCAATGGTACTGCAGTTGGTGTGAACCACGTCATAAACTGATTTGCTAGCAAAGCAGATTTCAGAGAGGGCCATATGTCAGAGATTTGGCAGCAATCGATTCCTGCTGTCATTAATATAAGTCAATACAAATAATGCATGCATAATTTTCATAAACTCCAGAACAATTTAGGAGAAGTAGTAAAGCTATTCTCAGTCTTTCATTTTCACTTTTCATTGTGCATTTTTACGTGTTATTGTATACTGCCATCTCCTGGGATTTTCCTATATCTCCTTCATTTGAGTAAAAAAACACTGAAATGAATATAAACCAATTCTATATATTTTTTTAACAAATGGAAGGATCTCATTCATTTTATTTATGATTTATAAGTACAATGATCATACTATCAATATATTTTTCAATTCTGAAGCCCAAAGGATAATTTACAAAGCATCGATTTTTAAAAATCACATGTTTAAAAAGAAAAAGGCAAAGCAATTAGAATCACTTTGCCTGTAATCTTATACCATCTGACTGAGGATAAAATCCACAGAAACCAACATTTCATTCTGAAAAAAATAGGGGTGAGATTACACAGTACACAAGAATGCAATTCATATTCCAAAGAAATAAGCTGTTGCCACGGTATGAATGAATGTGTGAATGTGTTTGTATATGTGTGTTACATTCCTATGTCTGCCCATCTCAAAACAGTGAGTCTGGGTGATGTATAAAGATTAAAAATCAAGAGGTATAAACAGTAATCCATGGCACCAAATGTAAAACAATATAATCATAAAACCACATCAACAGTGGAACACACCTAATCTCAAATGCCTGGGGAAACAGCCAGCTCTCTAGAGCTTATGAAAAGCTATCAGGGTCAGAGCCATCCAGCTCTCCAGGGAAGATGCTGTTCCATAGGACAGAGGCTGCCACTGAGATAACTCCAGAGCCCAATAAGATGATACTGTTTCATAAGGGGGGGACCCAAAGTGTGCTCTCTTGAGTAGATATGGTGAGGGGAGGAGAAACATGGGCAGGATACAAACGCAGAAACGACTCTTCCTTAATTGCTACCTGTGTTTCAGAGAGTGGGACTCCAGAAAGCCCAAGAGAAAGATTTTATTATTCAGGCAAGTTTAAGTGGTCCTTAATTTGTCTTACAACCATGAAAGAAAAAATCACTGTCCACACTTGTTCCTTTATGCAAAGCATTTCTAGAGAAACAAAGCTACCCATGGGACAACATATAATTATCACAGAAGGCAGGATGCCAGAGTTTCAAGGAAGATAAAGCCAATATTCAAAAGAAATTCTCCTGCCTGGCTTCTTAAGCAACAGTTTCTAAAAATTATTGACTTAACCAATGTAGAGATTTGTTTTGGCTCAAACCAAGTAAGAATGTTAATGCCTATTAATATAGTTTAAATTCTCTTTTGTAAAAGCGTTCTTTTTTTTGACTGGATTTAATTATCAGGAGCAGAGACAAGGAATGCAATCTTGCACATACTGCAAACATCTACCTGGTTCTGACATGGAAGGCATGGTTTTCTGTTAGGAGTAGAAGTTGACGCAAACCCCAGCCTCCTGAACTCCGTCTCCTCTTTTCAAATAACAAGTAATTTAACTTCCACTCCTGTTTTTTTAAGCCTGTATTTTCTATTTCAGTGTTTTTCAGTGTATGAGAAACAAATTACTGTGTACAAAATACTATAAAGCAACTACACAGGATATTTAATTTAAATCAGAATTTATGGATTGATAGATTAGTAGATCTAATACTCTAAATACTGTTTAATATTAAATTTGAATAGTGTCACTGCCATTGCACTGGGAGGAGGGCAAGTGACAAAACACAAACTATGATATCCCAGCGTATATGCCTCACAATTCACGTATTTGCACCTGACATTGGGATGCAAATATGAAAGGGCAGCATTTGCGTGGTGGTGTCATGGTGTATTTCTTATCATTATAGCTTCCTGCCAATGGCTATGATCATTGTATTTGTGACTCTTAACTCTATATGATTGCCTGTGGTGCATGAATGCTTAATGTTTTTACAAAGCGTTTTGACAAGTGAATGGGACTGAAAAGAATTGCATTTTTCTTTTTTTTTCTTTTTTTTTATTGAAAAGTTTTATACAAATTTTTTTAATACAATACAATATCCCCCCCTACCTCCCCCCCACCCTAACCCTCCCCCCCTCACTTCCCAGAGTTGATTACAGGGTTAAAAATAAACAAACAAATTCTAGCTAAGCTTATCCAACTATTGTTGTTGTTGTTAATTGCGAAGTTGTGTCCGACCCATCGCGACCCCATGGACAACGTTCCTCCAGGTCTTCCTGTCCTCTACTATCTTCTGGAGTCCATTTAAGTTCACACCTACTGCTTCAATGACTCCATCCAGCCATCTCATTCTCTGTCGTCCCCTTCTTCTATTGCCCTCAATCTTTCCCAGCATTAGGCCCTTCTCCAGTGAGTCCTTCCGTCTCATTAGGTGGCCAAAGTATTTGAGTTTCAACTTCAGGATCTGGCCTTCTAAAGAGCAGTCAGGGTTGATCTCTTCTAGGACTGACCGGTTTGAACGCCTTGCAGTCCAAGGGAACTCGCAGGAGTCTTCTCCAGCACCATAGTTCAAAGGCCTCAATTCTTTGGCGCTCAGCCTTTCTTATGGTCCAACTTTCACAGCCATACATTGCAACTGGGAAAACCATGGCCTGGACTATACGCACTTTTGTTGGCAGGGTGATGTCTCTTCTTTTTAGTACGCTGTTTAGATTTGCCATAGCTTTCCTCCCCAGGAGCAAGCGTCTTTTAATTTCTTGGCTGCAATCCCCATCTGAGGTGATCTTGGAGCCCAGAAAAATAAAATCTGTCACTACCTCCATTTCTTCCCCATCTATTTGCCAGGAATTGAGAGGGCCGGATGCCATGATTTTGGTTTTCTTAATGTTCAGTTTCAAGCCAACTTTTGCACTCTCCTTCTTCACCCGCATCAAGAGGCTCTTTAGTTCCTCTTCGCTTTCTGCCATTAGAGTGGTATCATCTGCATATCTTAGGTTGTTGATATTTCTCCCGGCAATCTTAATTCCAACTTTTGATTCATCTAGCCCTGCCTTTCTCATGATGTGCTCTGCATATAAGTTAAATAGGCAGGGCGACAGTATACAGCCTTGCCGGACTCCTTTTCCAATTTTGAACCAATCAGTGGTTCCGTGTCCAGTTCTCACTGTTGCTTCTTGACCCGCATATAGGTTTCTCAAGAGACAAATGAGATGGTCTGGTACTCCCATCTCTTTAAAAACTTGCCACAATTTGTTGTGATCCACACAATCAAAGGCTTTTGCATAGTCAATGAAGCAGAAGTAGATGTTTTTCTGGAACTCCCTAGCTTTCTCCATGATCCAGCGTTATGTTGGCAATTTGATCTCTAGTTCCTCTGCCTCTTCGAAATCCTGCCTGTACTTCTGGTAGTTCTCGATCCACATACTGCTGGAGTCTAGCTTGTAGGATTTTAAGCATAACTTTACTAGCATGTGAAATGAGTGCAATGGTGCGATAGTTTGAACATTCTTTGGCATTGCCTTTCTTTGGAATTGGAATGTAAACTGACCTTTTCCAATCCTGTGGCCACTGTTGAGTTTTCCAAATTTGCTGGCAAATTGAGTGTAGCACTTTTACTGCATCGTCTTTTAAGATTTTGAATAGCTCAGCTGGAATACTGTCACCTCCACTAGCTTTGTTGTTGCTCAGATTTTCTAAGGCCCATTTCACTTCATATTCTAGGATGTCTGGTTTGAGGTCAGTGACCATCTCATTGTGGTTATCTGGGACATTAAGCTCATTCTTGTATAGTTCTTCTGTGTAGTTTTGCCATCTCTTCTTAATCTCTTCTGCCTCTGTTAGGTCCCTTCCATTTTGGTCCTTTATCATGCCCATCTTTGCATGAAATGTTCCCTTCATATCTCCAATTTTCTTGAAGAGATCTCTGGTCCTCCCTATTCTATTGTTTTCTTCTATTTCTTTGCACTGTTCATTTAAGAAGGCATTCTTATCTCTTCTAGCTATTCTCTGGAATTCTGCATTCAACTGGGTGTATCTTTCTCTTTCTCTTTTGCCTTTTGCTTCCCTTCTTTCCTCAGCTATTTTCAAAGCTTCCTCAGACAGCCATTTTGCTTTGCATTTCTTTTTCTTTGGGATAGTTTTAGTTGCTACCTCTTGTACATCAGGAATATGATTTAGTTCATACCTGAGTGGCCTAGTGCTTTTCCCTACTTTTTTCAATTTAAGCCTAAATTTTACAACGAGAAGCTCATAATCTGAGCCACGGTCAGCTCCTGGTCTTGCTTTTACTGACTGTATAGAGCTTCTCCATCTTTGGCTGCAAAGCACATAATCAATCTGATTTCTATGTTGACTGTCTGGTGATGTCCATGTGTATCCAACTATACAAATAATAAAATCCCTAGAATACTTTAACTCAAATACAAAACAAAAATTTCAAACAAAGACATAAATAACAATATAAATAATTCCCACTTTAAGCTTTAAGTTATTCAAAAACTAAATAATACTTTCTAATCCCATATTTATTCTGTACAAAATTTATCCATCTTCTCCACACCGAGATGTATCTTTCTTGAATGATCCTTCAAATAAGCAGAAATTTTAGCCATTTCTGCTAAATTAGAAACTTTAAGCAACCATTCTTCTATAATAGGCAAAGAATCTTTCTTCCAATATTGTCCAACCAATAACCTTGCCGCCGTAATAAGATTCAATATTAAAATAGTTTTTTTAACATCACAATCTACAATAATACCTAACAAGAATAATTGTGGTGAAAACTTTATCTTTCTATTAAAAATCTTCTGAATGTTCCACCAAATCTTAATCCAAAAGGCTTTTATGTTTCTGCACGTCCACCAAACATGATAATAAGTTGCATCCAAGCAACCACATCTCCAACACTTAGGCTGTAGATTAGGATACATGCGAGACAACTTTTGTGGATCCAAATGCCACCTATAAAACATTTTATAAAAATTTTCTCGTAAATTTTGAGCCTGAGTAAACTTCACATTCCTAACCCAAATTGCCTCCCATGTATCTAATGAAATCGGCTCTTGAAGAATTACATTTTTCAAGTAAGATAAATTCTGATATTGAACTAAATTGCATTAGCTATCATAGCCTAAGCATTTACATACAGCAAATATTACATTTGCAAGACATATATTTCTTTATTAAAACTGAATGAATGGTGCAATAGTTTCCTGTCCAAATTTCCTAATCTTGAGTGATCATATGTATTTTCCTATTTGAAACTTAAGTTCAACAATCTTGACATATATATATATTTCCCTGAAAAAAAAGATCAGAACATGTCAAAGCCAATTTCATTTGCATGTCATTTCATTTCTATCACAGGAAACAAATCCCCAAATACCAACATTGACCATCTAAACATATAATCTCCCAAAAGACTTGGATCATTGTTCCCCTCATTAACACTTTTCCAAGTTTTGATTCTCTCTGTAAACTTATTACAGGAAACCTACACTTCATAATAAGTCATCAAGGGTGTGGATTTCATTCTATAGGTACCAGTGAACAGCTGCTACAATAAGTTGTGGGAAATGAGCACTGCTCGCTGTCTTTATCACTGTCATTGCTTATAGCTTAACTGCTTCTGAAATCTGCCCAGAGTTCTATTGAGTATTTTTTTTATTCCCATCCCAATGACAGAACACCAAATTATCTCAATGGCAAACATAATAATACAAACTATTTTCTTTTACAATGCATACTTGATTAACAGGATTTACTCTCCAACAATGCAATAATGGCCAAGAATTAACAGGATAATTTGTATTGATGGCAGTAAACTAAGACCAGGTTTTGAAAGAGAGGGAAAACAAAGGGGATACTATACACTCACTATAAAAGTTGTCTTTGAAATACTTGGATAGCACAAATCTAAGGAAGTTGATGACTGTTTGTTCTCCGAGCTTGTTGTTCAGTTTCTGAACATTTTGTCATCAGGCTAGGTAACATCATCAGCAGAACTTTGATTGAAGTGTCTTGTTTCAGTTCTCTTCTGCTTTTATAGGTCTTATGTGGTCAGTTGGGTCAACTGATGGTGTTACCTAGCCTGGTGATGAAATGTTCGGAAACTGAACAACAAACCACCACCAATATCTATCACCAGAGCTACAAATATTTTCCACCATTTCTAAATCTAAGGATGTATAAATAATATGATTTAAAAATGAAAGTGGTAATTCCTGCTTATTAAAGTCTGAACCTTAATATTCATTTTAATTAGTTTCGTTCATTTTAGAAGCTATCTATTCAACATTTAACTTATATATTGTATATTGCCTCCAGTATATACTGTATATTGTCTACAGTATATACTGTATATTGCATACAGTATATACTGTGTATTGCATACAGTATATTGCATACTTATATACTCTATATTGCATACAGTTTCTATGTATTGGAATGACACCAAATCTCTGGAAATTTTTGATTCCTGTATCTGTCTTGATATAGGAACCCAAATCATTTCCCATACATTAAATAGATAGCAAAGGCCTTCACATCACATTTTCACCAGTATGCTCACGCCCAATTCTAAAAGCATTTTTCCTTTGGAAATATCTGTGAAATCTGCTTCCTTAGATATTTTGCTTGCTCACAATACAGTCATATGAGCTGTCCCTGGAGACCGATCCAAACTGCTTCAACTGATCACTGCTAGGATTTAGCAAGCTGTCTTTTCCCTTGGTGCCCATCATGGAATTATTGAAAGTTACAAAATTATATTAAAAACACCTGGGAAAGAAAATTACTGAGTCCTTTGAAAATCAGAAGTTCAGCAATAAATTCAGGGTCACTTCTGTGTGCAAAGCTATTTTGGTGTTCATCTAATAAACTAAATAAATTATATTACATAATATAATTATTACCCCTCACATGCTGGACATAAACTGTTTCAACTCCTCCCCTCAGGACACCGCTATAGAGTATTGCATGCCAAAACAACTAGACACAAAGACAGTTTTTTCCCTCATGCTATCGCTCTGCTAAACAAGTAATTCCCACAGCACTGTCTTATGCCTAAGGATATCTAATCATGTAATACAACTGCATTACTATTATCCTTCTCACCTTTCCTATTACCTACTCTTTTTTTTTTATTGAAAGTTTTATAAATTTTACAAAAAGACAAAAACAATACAAAACAAAAGACAACATATACAAAAAAAAAACTAAACATTACATATATATAAAAAACCCCCCCCATCCCTCACCCCTCACAAAAACCCTCCCTTCCCCCCCCCTGAGCTTCCCAGAGCAGAATATAGGCTTGATTAAAAATTAAGAAATAAAAATAAAAAATTAAATTAAAAAATTTATATATATATATATATATAAAAAAATATATATATATATATATAAAAATAAAACTTATAAAAAAGCTATGTGATATTTTTGTATACCCAATCTAAATTGTATAAATTTTATCCATTTGTCCCAAACAGCAAGGAACTTCTCTTGCGTTTGTTGCTTTAAGAAAGCCAAAATCTTTGCCATTTCCGCCAGATAAGCTACTTTAAGAAACCATTCCTGCAATGTAGGCAAAGATTCCTTCTTCCAATATTGTCCTACTAACAGCCTAGCGGCTGTAATCAAATTTAACATCAATACAACCTCCTTTGTATCACAATCTGTAACAATGCCTAACAAAAATAATTGCGGAGTAAATTTTACCCTCCTTCTAAAAATTCTCTGGATATTCCACCATATTTTGATCCAAAATGCTTTTATCTCTCTGCATGACCACCAAATATGATAATAGGAAGCATCCTTATAACCACATCTCCAACATTTGGGTTGCACGTCAGGGTACATAAGAGACATTTTTTGTGGATCAAGGTGCCATCTATAAAACATTTTATAAAAATTCTCCCTAAGGTTCTGTGCTTGTGTAAATTTGACATTTCTCACCCAAATGGTTTCCCAAATGTCCAATGAGACTGGGACACCAAAATTCTGCGCCCATCTAATCATACAATCTTTAATTAATTCCGTTTCTGAGTCCATTTCAACTAATACCCCATAAATTCTCTTGATATGGGTTTGTCTTTGATCCTTGACTTGCTTAATAAGATTTCCATCTTCTCTAAGAAAACCCAATTTACAATCCACCTTCCATTTATCTACTAGTTGCCTATATTGAAACCAAGAATAAATAATATTTTCTTGCGCTAAATCTTCCCGTATTCTTAACTGCCAGTTTTGCCCATCCCATCTAAGTAACTGACTATAAGACACCATGTCCATTTTTACTCCTCTTTTTATTCCTTCTATCGCATGCCAAGGTATAGCCCATAATGGAACTTTAAAATCACTTTTATAATATTTTCTCCAAATCCTAAGTAAAGAAATTCTTAAAATATGAGATTTAAAGACCCAGTCCATTTTTTTATTAAATATTAAATAGGCATGCCACCCATAAAGTAAATCCCATCCCTCTAAATGAAGTATCTCAGGATTTGTCAAATTTACCCAATCACTGATTAGTGTTAAGACCACCGCATCGTAATATAATTTCAAATTTGGTACCTTAAGTCCACCCCTCTCACGGAAGTCTTGCATAATTTTAAACTTAACCCTTGGCTTTTTCCCTGCCCAAATAAATTTATTAAGACCCTTCTGCCACTCACTTAAATTAATCTCATTTTTCAAAATCGGTAACATTTGAAACAAAAAAAGAAACTTGGGTAGAATATTCATTTTTATCACTGCAATTCTTCCCATGAGGGATAATTGCAACTTCTCCCAATTCTTCAAGTCCTTCTGTACCCTGACCCACAACCTTTCATAATTATTTTTAAATAATTTTACATTAGAAACAGACAACATCACCCCCAAATATTTTACCTTATTAACAATCTCAAAACCCGTCAAGTTAGCCAAAATCTGCTTCTCCTGACTAGACATATTTTTAGGTAAGATTTTAGTCTTATTTACATTAATCTTGAAACCCGAAACCAAACCATAATGATGAATCAACTGTAATAAGTTTACTGCAGAATAATCAGGTTGCGACAAAGTAACAACCAAGTCATCCGCAAAAGCTCTCAACTTATATTCTTTTTTGTTAACTTCTATTCCTTTAATTTCCTGAGACTCTCGAATTTTGATCAATAATATTTCCAGTGTTAAAACAAACAACAATGGCGATAAAGGACACCCCTGTCTAGTACCTTTCTCTATTGTAAAAACCTCCGACAAACCTCCATTAACAATAAGTTGTGCCATTTGTTTTTGATATATTACCGTAAGAGCTTGTAATATCTTTTCGCCAAAATTCATTTCTTCCATTACTCTTAGCATAAAATGCCAATTCAATTGATCAAATGCTTTTTCAGCATCTAAAAATATGAGCCCTGCAGGAACTTGGTTGTTCTTGTCTAAATATTCTAATAGATTAATAATTTGTCTAACATTATTTTTCATATACCTTCCTGTTATAAACCCTGATTGATCTTTATGCACAAGATGATGCGCCACCCTCATAAGCCTATTTACCAAGATTTTTACAAATATCTTATAATCCACATTTAAAAGAGATATAGGCCTATAATTTTTTGGTAAAGTAAGATCTTGATCCTCCTTTGGAATCAATGATATAAAAGCACTACGCCATGAAGGAGGAATCTCTAAACCCTGTAAGATACCATTAAAAAGATCATTTAATGGTTGGATCATCTCCTCCATTAAAGCTTTATAATAAACAGCTGTTAACCCATCCGTACCCGGTGCTTTCCCTAGTTTCAATTGTTGAATTGCTGAGGCAATTTCCTCCTTAGTAATTAAGCCATTAATTTCATGTTTCTGATCCTCAGTCAGTTTAGGAAAACTTGCCTCAGCTAGATATTTATTTATATCTAGCAGTTGCACATTAGTAGATTTGTATAACTTTTGATAATAATCCAAAAAAGATTTTTTAATCAATTCCTTCTGAGAAAATAATTTAGCCTTGTAATTTATTTTCTCTATTATTCTCTGTCTCTGTTTCTTTCTTAATTGATAAGCCAACCATCTCCCAGGCTTATTAGCATTACAAAATGTATTTTGTTTCATAAACAATAAATTGGTTGCCGCTTGATCTGCTATCAACATATTAAATTGTGACCTTAGTAACTTTACAGATTCTTTGATACTTTCATCAGAAGGATTTAGAATCAAGGCCCTTTCTTTTGATTTAATTTCATCTTCAAGTTCTCTACGTTTCTGAATCTGCTTCCGCTTATGACAATTATTCATTTTTATCAAAACACCACGCATAAATGCTTTACCTGCATCCCATACCATTGACATTGAAGTCCCCTTATACATGTTCAAAGCAAAATAGTCCTTTAAACACTCCTTTAACTTTTGAACATTCTTCTCTTGTCTGAACAAATTTTCATTAACTCTCCAGGATCTCCTTTCCTCTTTCTCTTGAGTCAGCTCCATCCAAACTGGGCTATGATCCGTCAGTGATCTAGGAAAAATCTTTACATTCTTTACTTTATTATACAAATCCGTAGTAATCAAAAAAAAGTCAATTCTTGAAAAAGATTGGTGTCTATCAGAAAAAAAAGTGAAATCTCTCTCCTCTTGATTACATTCCCGCCAATAATCCCTTAATTCCCAGTCTTCCTTCATATCAAAAAAAGCTTTAGGTAACCTTGCTTGTTTAAGAAAAGGAGAGGAACCTTTCTTGTCCCTTTGTATATCTAAGACACCATTCCAATCACCCATTAATACCACTGATCTATAGTCAAGCAATGTTATTTTTTGATGTAACTGCTTATAAAATTGTTCCTGTTGTTGATTTGGAGCATAAAGTCCCACTATAAGTACTTTCTTACCATATATACCAAGTTCAATCATCACATATCTCCCCTGGGGATCTGATTCTACCAGACAAGCTGGTAGGTTTTGTTTAACATATATAACAACTCCCCCTTTCTTCCCAGGAGCAGAAGATATAAAATGAGATCCCAAACGAGCATTGACTAAATATTTCTGATCTTTAAGTAAAATATGAGTTTCCTGTAAGCAAATAACATCATTGGTATGTTGCTTCAAATAATAAAAGATTTTTTTCCGTTTCTGAGGAGAATTCAATCCATTAACATTCCAGGTCAAAAACTTTGCCATCTCCCTTGGCACGCAGCCTGGAGAAGACACCATCAAGATCTGAAAGAGCTGCATGTGTTGCATAACTCTTGGGTCTTGCTCCTCCCACCGGCGGTGATGCACTTCCAGAAGAATTCTCTTTAGGCTCTTTTTTACGTTGCTCCTTCTCTTTACGCTTATAAGCTGCACGAGTCATCCTCTGCTCTTTAACCTCCATCTGGCGTTGCCTTTCAGCTTGTATCATCCCAGCGGAAACCAAACCTAATGCCTCAGATTGCTGCTCGACTTCCTTGCCACTCGGAGATTTCTGACCAGATGGAGTTGAGCCTGCACCCAGGACCGAAGTATAAAACTCTCTAGCTTTGTCAACTGTATTCAATCTGTAGCGTGTCCCCGCATGGCTCAAAACAATACCCATCGGAATTTCCCATCTAAATGGCATCAATCTAGCTTTGAGCTCATTGGTTAAAAAAGCGAAGTCTTTCCTGCTTCTTAAAATTTTGGATGGGATTTCCTTTAGAATGATAACATCTTGGGCAGCAATCTGAAATCTTTTGTTGTAAAAGGCTTGTATAATCTCATTCCGCAGGGACTTCTTTGTAAAATAAATCACCACATCTCTAGGCAAATTCTTCTGCTTAGCAATCCAGGAGTTAAGTCTATAAATTTTTTCCACTTCTCTATGTAATTCTCCTTTATCCATATCCAAGGCCACTGCCAGATCAGTAAGGACCACCTCCACCAAATCTTGATTCATATCTTCCTTGAGGCCTCTAATCCTCAGGGCATACTCCATCTGTCTGTACTGAAACATCAAAATATCTTCTTGTGAGGACTCCACCTTCCTTTCCACATCTTGAATTTTATCATCAAAGGAATCAACTTTGTTTTCCACTTCCTCAAGCCTTGCATCGAGCTTAACCACCACAGTAGCCAAGCCTGAAACTGCTGCAAGTATATCTTGTCGTAAATCATTATTATTTTCTTGCAATTTAGTCTTTATCCCCGTTATCTCTTCTTTAAGATCAGATTTAATTTCTGATTTAATCTGTGAGGCAAATTGCTTCATTTCCTCTCTCATTTGAACTACAATCTCTCCCATTATGCCTCTGACCTCTTGTGCTGAAAGTCCAGGCAGAGGGGGGGAGGGTGGTGGCTGAGCCGGTGGTACATGTTTAGATTGTTGTTGTAATTGTGCAGTGGAAGTTATAGGAGAAGAAACAACCTTAGGTATTGAAGCAGGCTGCTGTCTCTTTGAAGCCATTTTAAAAAGCGCAGTTCTCACTTCCCTTTCCCCTCCACACAAGAAGGGAGGAGGAAAGAAAAAGAAAAAGAATTTAAAAAGAGACAAACTATAGTCCTTGAAAATCCAGAGAAAATCCAAAGAATAAAAGATAAAAGAGCAAACAATTCAAAAGAAAAAATTCTAAGCCAAAAGCAAAAGCAAAAGCCAGTCCTTAAAAAGGGAAAGTAAAACAAAAGGGAAAGGAAAAAAAAACTCCGACACTTTCAAAACGCCATCTTAAATCCTTTCACTAATATAACAAAGAAAAGGAGGAAAAATAGTAAAAATCAAATAATAAAAAAAATAAACACCTAAAGTATATAACAAAAATCCTTTAAACTGCTCCGTCCGTTTAAAAATTACTCACCAAAATACTATAAACACGGAGATAGAAGCGGCGGTTTCTTTTGCTTCCTAGGAAGCAAAAACAGCTGGGAGGCGGAGATCAGCAGGAGCTCCGAGGGAACACTCCTTTCACCCCCTCTAGAAATAAATCCAGAGGGGGTTTAGGGGTTCTACCTCTATTCCTGCGTTCTCTGTCCCTTCCCTTTGCCTGGGAAGGGAATTCCGAGCCGCGGGCCAGCTGATGCGCGCTGTGCTCCGCGGCTCTGACACTTCCCCAGCTGGACGACTAAAAGATAGCCGCCATCGCCGTCGCCTCGTACCGGAAGCTCTCTCCTATTACCTACTCTTATTGGTATCTTATGACTATCACTTTGTTGGTTATATCTTATGATATATGATTGTATCTTATGATTTATGATTTATCACTTTGTTGCTTGTATGTATACTGAGAGCTGGAGACAAATTCCTTATGTGTCCAATCACACAGCCAATAAAGAATGTTCTGTTCTGTTCTATTATTGTCAGAAAAAAATGTAGAACATGTAAGTCAAATTTCTGTGTTAGATGTGTACATTATTAGATATCCTTAGGCATAAGGCAGTGCTGTGGGAATTATGTGTTTAGCAGAATGATGGCATGAGGGAAACAACTGTCTTTGTGCCTAGTTGTTTTGGCATGCAATGCTCTATAGTGGTGTTCTGCTCACAGTCACATCAAACTGTAAGATAGCTGGCAAATAATGTTAATAATTAATAATGTTTAGTCATCTATGGTTCTATTAGATGTTTGATTTATGCCTTCATAAACATTTTAGAACAGACTACAACACTCTATCTTCTATTAGCATGAACACACTAAACTTGCTATATAATCACTCAATTTAAATATTTTATACCAATTTCATTTTCCACATTTTAAACAAAATATTTTAGAATGCAAATGCTGTTTTTTTTAAGCACATTGGGGAGAAAAAAAAAGTAAAATTAAAAAAAAATGTTGTTCTGATCTCTTTTCTGCTGGTGAAAAGCTCTCACACAGTAATAACTAGGAGTGATATCATAACTACAGCAATAATACCAGTTAAATGCCCATGATTATTTGTATTCCCATTTAATGTATTAATAAGATGCAGCATGCTAAGCATTTCTAGAAGATTACTACACTTTGTGGCTGATTGATTCATAAAAAGAAAGGCACAGGTATAATTTTAAGATTTCTCAGCCCACCTATTGAACTATAAACCAGGTACCTAGAGAGAAGCAAAGGGAAAGCTTTCCTCTATCAGCAAAATCCAGTAGAGAAGCTTACTTGGATGCAGAAAATTATTAAACAATTGCTGAATCAAAATTAAGGGGAATTAGGAAGAGCTTCATATTCCTGAACAATTTTGAAGAAAACAAGAAATTCATATCCTTTCTTCTTATGTCAATTGTATGTAATTTTCCTTTGTTTTCATCTTTCCAAGATCTGCAATTTACTCTTGTGATCTGAGGGCTGGAGAAAATCAACCAAGCATGCAGAGTTAATTTTTTCCTACCTCTGTGGGAAAGCTTTTATTAGCGTATTTATCAAATGGATTTTGATAAACCTTTGAGCATGACTCCTCACAAAACAGCTGATGATAAAAGGGAGAAGAAAGGTGAATGCAAGTAGTAAAAATAGCATCAACCTAGGGCCATGGTGGCAAACCTATGGCACGCATGCTGGACTGGGCATGCAAACCAGATAGATGCTCCTCTCCCCCTCTCCATGTGCACCTGACTAGTGGGAACCAGAGAGGGCAGGGAAACTGAATCTAGCAGCCATCTTGCAGGAACAGCTGAGAGAGCTGGGCGGGGAGAGGGGAACCTATAAAAGGAGCAGGTTTTGATGGGAGTGCAGCAAGAGAGCAAGTGAGCGAGTAGTTAGCCTTTGAAAGCAATGGTGGGCATGAGTTTCGAGAAGACAAGTAGGACGCAGTGTCCATTTGCGCTTTGAAGAAGGCTAGCGGGGGAAGGAGGACACGTGAGTTTGGATTTTGGAGAGAGGGAGAGACGGAGAGAGAAAGAGGAAGGAAGGAAGGAAGGAAGGGAGGGAGGGAGAAGGAAGGAAGGAAGGAAGGAAGGAAGGAAGGAAGGAAGGAAGGAAGGAAGGAAGGAAGGAAGGAAGGAAGGAAGGCTGGGCCCGCCAGCACTGCTGGGCAGATGCACGGCCAGGGCTGCCCAGGTGACGCCAAATCCAGCCAGCCCTTCTGCGGGAGCACGGGGGAAGGGGGAGAGTGGCTACCCCCAAGCACTGCACCTGCCTGCTTTTGGGGTCCCTCGGCCTCTCCCCCTCAGGCTGGGGCTGGTCAGATTCCCCCCATGGGCAGTGCTGTGCCCACCGCCAGCCTGTCCCTGGCCAGTCCTCCTTCTCCATCCTCCTTCTGCAGGCAGATTGCAGCTTACTGAGCTGAGCAGCACTTCTCCCTGCACACATCCTCAGGCAGAAGAACCGGGGAGCTGCGGGTCTTGCTCCCCTCCAGCCTCCAGCCTCTATCCGCCTGAAGCCTGAGCTCGGCGTGCCCAGCTGGCCAGTGATGGGCTGGAGAGTGCCAGATGGAGGCAGCTGCCCCAGGACGAGTGATAGGCAGGGTGAGTGCTCCTGATGTCCACAGGGGAAGAAACGGTGAGAAGGCTCTGTGCCCAGCCCAGCCCTAGCACAGCAAGCGAGGCAGCAATCCCACGTATGGAGCCATAGCATCTGTGGCAGAAGAGTGCAGGCAGGCAGCAGAGGGCACGAGCCCCGATCCCAGCACAGCCCCTCCTCACTCTCCTCCCCCCCTCAGAAGAGCTGTGGGGCTCAGGACCCTCCTCCTGTTCCCCCCACCCCCTGTCCCCAGGGCATGCTGGCTACCTTTCTCCCCAAAGGAAGGAGATGAGCCATCTTGGCAGCAGCAGCTGGGCATTGGACAGGCATTTTTCTAGTCCAGCTCCCCCCCCACACACACACACAGGGTGAAACAGACCATGCCAATCCACCTTGGTGATGCTGAGCTGGCACTCCTGACTCAAGAGGGGGGATCCCCACACCCAACGTTCTGCAGTTAAAAGTCTCTGGCAAGTGTCTGGGGGGAGTTAGAGGGGTAGTGAGCCCACCCCTCGAAAGACTGTTTGTATCATTGAAAGCTGTTGTTTTTTTGCCTCGTTTTTGCTCTTTTAAAGAGAACACGTCCCCAACGCCCCCCTGTATAGCGAAAAGCCTTGCACCATCGCCATTCGCCTGCTGCGCTCCCCAGCCCCTCTCTTTCCCTTCCTTTGAAACAAACATCCCCCCCAAACCTCCCGTTCCTGCCTTCTGAATTAAAACAAGAGAAAGCCAAGTTTTTTCCTTTTGTGGTCTTTACATATTTAAACTGTAGCTAGAAGGAAGTTGGGAAGAAAATCATCACAAGACACTCTTCTGTTTTAACTATTTTTCCTTGTCATTTTTTGGAATTTTCATCCTGCTTTCTTGAGAGGGCAGCACTTGGGAGGGGGTGTAGCTGCCCTATTTCCCCTCCCCCAAGGCATCAGTTGAGCAAGATGCCCTCCTACCCACTGTCCCACCCCATCAGAGACACCCTGGATCTTCCCCAATCCTGTCCAATCCCCACAGGCATCCCTCCCCAGGAGCAACATCAAGCTGGCCACGTCCACCCTGACCACACCCACCCAGTCTGCCATAACTACTGTAACCATGCCCACCCAGTGGGCCATGCCCACCCAGCACCCGGTGATATGTAAGTGGGTTTTGATTTGCAGTTTGGGCACTCAGTCTCTAAAAGGTTTGCCATCACTGACCTAGGGGTTAGCAATAAATCAAAAAATAGTTGGAGGATTATTTTTTTAAAAAGAAAAGATCACTGGGAATCACTTGAGGTCCTCATCATCAAAGTTATAAGGGAAAAAATGGCACAAAAGTGGAAGGGGGTTCTTCTACCACAATCTTACTGCAATACATAAAAATAGCCACTTCATACTTCCGGTGGTTTTGCGCTGGCGATGGTGGCTACTTTGTAGCCGTCCTCCTGAGAAAGTGTTAGAACCGCTAAGAACAGCAGGCATCAGCTGTTCTGTGGTTCAAAACCTCCTTCCCGGGCAAAGGGAGGGAGGGGAGAATCATCCGAATAGTGGTAGAGCCTCTGAAATACCCCAAAGAATTTGGGGGGGGTGAAAAGAGTGCTCCCACGGAGTTCAGATTGTCTCCGCTTCTCAGCTGTCTTTGTCTCTAGGGACAAAGCACGACACCGCTCCCACCTCCGCGAATAAAGTGATCTGGTGAGTTATCTTAAAAGCGGACAGAGCTGAATAGAGGATTTTATTTTTATTTTATTTGGGCTTTTAGTTTAAAGATTTATTTTTATTCCCTTTTTTTCTTTTGCTGAAAGGGAAAGTAAAATGGCGATCGGCAGGGTTTTTTTTTTTTTAAGTGACTGGAACGGAACGGAACGGATTTGATTACTTATATTGATTTTTTGAAGGTGGATCTGGGTTTTAAGAGGACTATTTTCCCTTTCTGTTTAACCTTTTTTTTTTTTTACTTTTTTAAGGGATTTTTCTTGTATCTTTAGTATTTTTTTTAAGAAGGAGGAAAGAAGAAATAAAATTTTTGAAAATGGCTTCAAAGCGTCAAGCAACTTCTACAGTACCTAAGGTGGCTTCTTCTCCTGCGATATTACCAGCACAACAACCTAAACTCATACCACCATCTTCTCCTCCCCTGCAACCAATAACGGTAAAAGATATGCAAGATATAATGGGAAATGCTATATCTCAAATTAGAGGTGAAATGAAAGAGCTTTTAGTGGAGAATAATAGTATTTGGAGGCAAGATATAGTTTTGGCTTTAAAAGGACTTGCTTCTGTGGTTGAAAAATTGGATTCTCGAGTTGAAGAAGTTGCAGACAAGGTGGAGGTCTTGGAGGAAAAGTTTGAAGGAATGGGAAAAAAGGTGGAAATTTCACAAGATGAAATTGTTATGTCCCAATATAGAGAGATGGAGTTTGCTTTAAGAATCAGGGGCCTGAGAGAGGATATGCAACAAGATCTGAGAGAGATTGTAGTAAATGATTTTGCTGTGATTTTGGACAGAGAAAAAGAGGAAATATCTAGAGAAATTGAAAAAATATTTAGAGTCAACTCCTGGGTTGCAAAGCAAAGAAATCTGCCAAGAGATGTGGTAATTTACTTTGGGAAAAGATCTCTGCGCAATGAAATTATACAAGCTTTTTATAACAAGAGGTTCCAGATTGCTGCACAAGATGTTATAATTTTAAAGGAGATCCCATCTAAAATTTTAAGAAGAAGAAAAGATTTGCTTTTCTGGCAGAGGAACTAAAAAAAAGGCAAATGCCATTCAGATGGGATATTCCGATTGGAATAGTGGTGAGCCATGCGGGGACACGTTATAGACTTAATACTGTTTTTAAAGCAAAGGAGTTTTATACTTCGGTCCTGGGAGCACGCTCATCATCACCTATAATGCTTAAAGTTTTGGATGGGAAGGAGGTTGACCAGCAGTCTGAAGAAGTTGTGTTGATGAAAGCTGGAAAATCACAGGCAGAGTGGTTTCAACAAGTTGAAATGAAAGAGCAAAGAATGACTCGGGCAGCGCATAGACGTAAGGAAAAGGAACAACAGAAGAAAGATGTCAAAGAAGTTTTACAAGAATTTGTTTCTGAGCCTGTGGGAGGAGCAAGACCTAAGAGATCTTCGGTACAATCTTCAATGGCAGATCTTCAAGCAGTCTTCTCTAGGCTTTTGGATGAGAGAGATGGTAAAGCTCCTGACATGGAATGCTAATGGCCTTAATTCCCCTCAAAAGAGAAAGAAAATATTTCACTATTTGAAGCAGCATAATAATATTATTTGTTTGCAGGAAATGCATATTATTTCTAAGGATCAAAAATATTTAGTTAATGCTCGACTGGGATCTCATTTTGTATCTTCTGCTCCTGGGAAAAAAGGGGGTGTAGTTATTTATGTTAAGCAAAATTTATCAGTTTGTTTAGTAGATTCTGATCCTCAAGGGAGATATGTTATGATTGAAGTTGGACTGTATGGTAAGAAAATACTTATAGTAGGTTTGTATGCACCAAATCAACAACAGGAACAATTTTATAGGTTGTTATATCAAAAATTGATTTTATTGGATTATAGATCTGTTATATTGATGGGAGATTGGAATGGAGTTTTAGATACATGTAGAGACAAAAAAGGACTTTCTACTTCTTTTAAACAGGCTAAATTACCTAAGGCTTTTTTTTATTAGAAAGAGGATTGGGAGTTGCGAGATTATTGGCGAGAACACAATCTGGAAGAGAGAGACTTCACTTTCTTTTCAGATAGACATCAATCTTTTTCAAGAATTGACTTTTTTTTATTACAACGGATTTATATTTTAGGGTAAAGAATGTAAAGATATTTCCAAGGACATTGACAGACCATAGTCCAGTATGGATGGAACTGGTTACTGAAAAGGAGGAGAGAAGATCTTGGAGGTTGAATGAAAATTTGTTTAGGCAAGAAATGAATGTTCAGAAACTTAAAGAGCATTTAAAGGAATATTTTGTTTTAAATATGCATAAGGGTACTTCAATGTCAATGGTATGGGATGCAGGTAAAGCTTATATGCGTGGGGTTTTGATGCAAATGAATAAGATTCATAGACAGAAACAGGTGCAGAAACGTAAGGAGTTGGAAGATGAGATTAAATTAAAAGAAAAAGTTTTAATTTCGAATCCTACAGATGAGAAGACTAAGGAATCTATAAAATTGCTCAAATCGCAATTTAATATATTAATGGCAGATCAGACTGCAACTAACTTATTGTACATGAAACATAACACATTTTGTAATGCTAACAAGCCAGGGAGATGGCTGGCCTATCAATTGTGAAAGAAACAGAAGTCGAGAATTATAGATAAAATAAATTATAAAGGTAAATTGGTATTTCAGAAGGAATTGATTAAGAAATCTTTTTTAGATTATTATAAAAATTATATATGGGCAGGAAAGTACAGGCTTTAGATATAGATAAATATTTACAAGATGCTCATTTTCCTAAACTAACAGAAGATCAGAAACAAGAAATTAATGGATTAATTACTACAGAGGAAATTGTGACAGCAATTAAAGAATTAAAATTAGGTAAAGCACCTGGCACTGATGGACTGACATCAATTTATTATAAGACTTTGATAGATGAGTTGATAGAACCTTTAAGGGAACTTTTTAATAATATATTACAGGGTTTAGAGACCCCCTTGTCTTGGGGCAGAGCTTTTATATCTTTGATTCCAAAAGAAGATCAAGATCTTACGTTACCAAAGAATTATAGACCTATATCTCTTTTGAATGTGGATTATAAGATTTTTTTCGAAAATTTTAGCTAATAGATTTATGATTGTGTTGAACCAATTAATACATATAGATCAAACTGGTTTTATAACTGGAAGGTATATGAAAAATAATGTTAGACAAATTATTAATTTAATAGAATATCTGGATAAGAATAATCAAATTTCTGCAGGATTGATATTTTTAGATGCTGAAAAAGCTTTTGATCAATTAAATTGGCAATTTATGTTAAGACTGGTTGAGGAAATGAATTTTGGAGATAAAATTTTACAGGCCCTTCGAGCTATTTATCAAAAACAAACGGCACAACTTATAGTTAATGGAGGCTTATCAGAGGTATTTCCATTTGAAAAGGGGACCAGACTGGGTTGTCCATTGTCCCCATTGCTGTTTGTGTTAACCTTGGAAATTTTATTGATTAAAATTCAGGAATCGTCAAAGATAAAAGGAATAGAAATTAATAAAAAAGAATTTAAATTAAGGGCTTTTGCAGATGATTTAGTTGTTACATTATCTCAACCAACTTATTCTGTAACGGAGTTGTTACAACTGATAAATCAATACGGACAAGTTTCAGGTTTTAAAATTAATAATAATAAGACTAAAATATTGCCTAAGAATATGACTAATTTGGATAAGGAGACTTTGGTTAGATCGACAGGTTTTGAGGTTGTCAATAAGGTAAAATATTTGGGGGTTATTTTATCAGCTTCTAATGCAAAATTGTATAAAAACAATTATGAAATGTTGTGGGTTAAAATACAAAAGGATTTGAATAATTGGAAAAAGCTGCAATTGTCCCTCTTGGGGAGAATAGCAGCGATTAAAATGAATGTTTTGCCAAAATTTCTTTTCTTATTTCAAATGATACCTATTTTAAAGAAAGAAGCAAATTTAGATGAGTGGCAGAAAGGTATTAATAAATTTATCTGGGCAGGGAAAAAACCAAGAGTAAAACTTAAAATTATACAAGATATACGAGAGAGAGGTGGACTCAAGGTACCAAATCTGAAATTGTACTATGATGCCGTGGTTTTGACATTAATTAGTGATTGGGTTAATTTAACAAATGTAGATATACTCCTTTTGGAAGGATGGGATTTACTGTTTGGATGGCATGCCTATTTAATTCATAATAAAAAGGTCGATAGGGTTTTTAAATCTCATATTTTAAGAATTTCTTTACTTCGGGTTTGGAAGAAATATTATAGAAGTGATTCAAGAATTCCACTATGGGCTATTCCATGGCATGCAATAGAAGGAATAAGGAGAGGAGTTAAGATGGATACCACTTCTTATACCCAATTACTTAAGTGGGATGGTAAAAATTGGCAATTAAAATCTATGGATGAATTAATACAAGAAAACATCATCTATTCTTGGTTTCACTATAGACAACTATCGGAAAGATGGAAGATAGATTACAAGGTGGGCTTGTTTAGAGAGGATGAGAATTTGTTAAAACAAATTAGAGATCAAAGTCGAACTCATATTAAAAGAATTTATGGTATGTTAGTAGAATTGGATTCAGAAGCAGAGTTAGTTAAAGACTGTATGGTTAAATGGGCACAAAATTTTGATGAACCGATTCTATTAGACACTTGGGAGATTATTTGGGTGAGGAATGTTAAATTTACACAAGCCCAAAATTTATGGGAAAATTTCTATAAAATGTTTTATAGATGGCACCTTGATCCACAAAAAATGTCTCGTATGTATCCAAACCTGCAGCCTAGATGTTGGAGATGCGGTTGTTTGGATGCCACTTATTATCATATTTGGTGGTCATGTAAAAGTATAAAAGCTTTTTGGATTAAGATATGGTGGAATATTCAAAGAATTTTTAAAAGAAGGATAAAATTTACTCCACAATTGTTTTTGTTGGGTATTGTTTCGGATTGTGATGACAAAGAGATCATTTTAATGTTAAATTTAATTACTGCGGCTAGGTTGTTAATAGGGCAATATTGGAAGAAGGAATCTTTACCTACTCTGCAAGAATGGTTTTTTAAAGTTTCTTACTTAGCGAAAATGGCAAAAATTTCGGCTTTCTTGAAAGATCAATCGCAAGAGAAGTATCTCTTGGTGTGGAAAAGATGGATAAATTTTATACAATATAAGTATGATATAAAAAAATACCATCTAGCTTTTGAATAATTTATATTTAAAGTTTAAGATATTTATTTAGAAGTGTAATCATTATTATTTTTTAATTCTTTATTTCTTTTTATTTTTTTTTATTTTCCTTTCTGTTTTTTATATATAATGGAGTTAAAGTATGTTATAATCTGTTTATTGAGTATAATGATATTGGTTTAAGGTTTATTTGGGTTTAAAAAAATTTTTTTTCTTTTATGTTCTAGTTAAGCCTGTATTCAGCTCTGGGAAGAATGGGGGAGGGTTTTGGGGAGGGTTGGGGGGGATTTGGGAAGGGGTTTTTATTGTAAAATTTTAAAAACTTTTAATAAAAAAAATAGCTACTTCAGCTATTTTTCAGCTATTCAGAATCAAGCAGGGCAGGCTATGTTCAAACAACAAAGACCCATAGAATTTGCTCCTTAATGAGCCAACTATTTTCCAGGGGAAGGGAGGATTGTTCTGACCTAGATGTATCCATGTTTGAAAAACAGTTAAAACAGAACCTCTGGTTTAAAAAGCTTTCTCCTAAAGCATTGCAATCTAACTGTATAGCCAACTCATTTTATTCAAAGTTTCTTGACTCTGTATGTTATGTCCCGAACCTTGCAAACGGCTCGGGCGTTTGCAGGCAGTCCCGGGCAGGTGAAAAGCTGCCCGCGACCAGACAGGCTGTCGCCAGCGCCGTGCGCATGCGCGGGTGCTGGCGCGGGAAAAGTATCGCATTTACCCGGGAAATGTCTATATAAGAAGTTGGGAGGTTTGGGGAGCTGCTGAAGCCATCTACTTGTAAGCTGAACGCAGAATAAAGAAAACTGAGAACTTCAACTGCTTCTCGTGTCTGCTTCCCGCCACGGACTCAACACTGGCGACGAAGGTGGGATCGCCTTACACCGCCTGGACAGGAAGAAGTGTAAGCTTACCCAAGTGAGTCCTGAGCGGCGGAACGGCGTCGACTCGGCAGCTACCCGCCAATCCAGTGCGCATTCGGGGGTAGGCTGGCTGATAGACCCGTCTTCTGAAGATGGCGAAAATCGGAAGGCTTTCGGAATTCGACGTCTCACATCCAGAGTGGTGGGAGTCATACGTAGCCAGGGTGGAGAACTACTTCAAGGCAAACCAAGTGAGGGAAGAGAGCTTGAAGGCTGCCACCCTGCTTTGTGTTTGCGGTCAAGACGCCTTCGACATCGCAGAAAACCTTGCAGCACTTGTTCCAGTAGAGTCTGTCAGCTACGCAGATCTGAAGAAGCTACTGAAGGAGCATTTCCACCCCAAGATGTCCGTCATCGCATGGCGCCACACCTTCGAGCAGAGGGATCAACGGCCCGGTGAGTCGGCCAAAGAATTCATCGCCGCATTACGGAAGGCCGCCAAGCACTGCGAGTTCAAAGACCTCGAAGAACAACTGAGAGACCGATTCGTGTGCGGGTTAAGGCATCGAGATCTACAACAGAGACTTTTCGCTAAAGAAGAATTGTCCTACCAAGATGCCTTAAGGGAAGTCACCGCAGAAGAAGCAGCAGGCGGCGCTGTCAAGAACATGTGGCCGATCAGAAACAGTCCAGAGGTTGCATCCGTGCACCAGGAAGACGTCCAAAGAAACTCCGAGGAGGATCCGGACGAGGAAGTCGACCGTCTCCACCCCACGACGGAAGAAAAACAGAAGGGAAGCTCTTCAGCTCCGCTCAAGTGCATAGGCTGTGGAGGTCGCCACAGGAGAACCGACTGCAAGTTCCGCTCCGCTACCTGCCGGGCATGCGGCAAACAAGGACACATTGCAGCTGTGTGTCTGGGCCGACGAAAGGTACAACCTCCGGAAGAACTGCGCCTGAAAGGTACCAGATTCCCCAGCCAGAATAGGGTAGGGTTTTGCGCTTCGCGAAGAAGCATCCTTAGGACAGGCACACACAAGCTCATTAAGAAAAAGCTGTCACTCAAGGTGAAGCTACAAGGGGTTCCATTAACTATGGAACTAGACACAGGGTCTGCCCTTTCAATCATCTCCTTGCATACATTTAGGAAGATTTGTTCCGGTAGTGGAACTCAGGCCAAGTTAAGGCCTTCTGACATTGTGTTAACAGATTTTCAAAATTCAAGAGGGTGTGTTAAGGGGGAGGCCACCCTTAACGTGCAATACAAGAGTTTTGAAGGTCCACTAGACTTATTAGTAGTAGGGGGTGAACGAACGAGTCTCATAGGACTCGATTGGTTTGAGGCCCTGGGAATACACGTCACAGGACTCAACAGTTTACAAACACTCGACCTACAGGAAGTCTGCAAAGAATTTGCAGATGTTTTCAGCCCCCAGCTGGGCACATTCAAAGGACCCCCTGTGTCATTAAAGCTAGACCCCCACTGTCACTCCCATTAGAATTAAAGCAAGAAGGGTCCCTTTTGCTTTAAAGAGTAAAATTGACACTGAGTTAGACAAACTGATCCAACAGGGAATCCTAGAACCTGTTGATTACAGTCCTTGGGAGACCCCCATTGTCACGCCTCTAAAGGCAAATGGGGACATTCGCATTTGTGCTGACTACAAATGCACTCTGAATAAGGCATTGCAGCAACATGCCTATCCTGGTCCTGTGGTCAGTCATATTCTGGCCTCCCTCAAGGGGGGGCGCGTTTTTGCAAAGCTTGACCTAGCTCAAGCGTATCAACAGCTGCCTGTTGATGATGATGCTGCTATAGCTCAGACTATTGTGACCCACAGGGGAGCCTTTAAGGTAAAAAGGCTGCAGTTTGGAGTGAATGTCACTCCTGGGATTTTCCAAAGCATAATGGAAAACACACTGCGGGGCATACCGGGGGTTTGCCCCTACTTTGATGATGTCTTAATTGCAGGAGACTCCATACACATTCTAGCTGAAAGGCTAAGAGCTGTTCTGTTAAGATTCAGGAAATCAGGCCTCAAGCTCAAAAAAGACAAATGCATGATTGGGGTGCCTTCTACTGAATTTCTGGGGTTCAAAATTGATGCTGCTGGGATTCACCCTGCTGAATCCAAACTGACTGCTATTTTAGAAGCACCTAGGCCAAAATCCAAGGCCGAACTTCAGGCCTTCCTGGGCCTCCTGAATTTCTACAATTCTTTTCTTCCACAAAAAGCTAGTGTAGCTGAGCCTCTTCACAGGCTACTAGACAAGCAAGCAGTGTGGCAGTGGTCACACACGCATGAGGGTTGTTTTAACAAAGTCAAGGCTTTGCTCACTTCTAACAGTGTACTTGCACATTTCAACGAGTCCCTTCCTGTGTGCATCGCTTGTGATGCGTCACCTTACGGGGTTGGAGCTGTCCTGAGCCACCTCAGGTCTGATGGAACTCAGGTTCCTGTTGCATATTACTCCAGAACATTGTCTTCTGCTGAGCGCAACTACGCTCAGATAGACAGGGAGGCTCTGGCTGTTGTTGCTGGAATTAAAAAATTCCATGACTTTCTATATGGCAGGCACTTCACTGTCTTCACTGACCATAAGCCTCTGCTGGGACTGTTTACCACACGTAAGCAGACTCCCCAAATCATTTCCCCTAGAATGCTTAGGTGGTCTATTTTTTTGTCTGCATATGATTTTTCTTTACTCCACAAGCCTGGAAAAGAAATGGGCCGTGCTGATGGCCTCAGTAGATTGCCTCTGCCAGTAGTAGAAGCTGACCCTGCGCCAGCTGTCAACATTCTATCAATCCAAGCCTTGCCCGAGCTCCCTCTTAGTGCCAGGGATGTTGCCGCTGAATCAGGTACAGATCACACACTTTCACGTGTCCGTTCCTGGGTTTTGTCTGGTTGGCCCTAGTCCTGAGTTCAGAGTTTCTGGTCCAAAAGGAATGAGCTGTCCCTTTCTCAGGGTTGTCTGCTTTGGGGAAACAGAGTTGTCATTCCCACCTCAATGAGGACTAGGCTCTTAGAATCCCTCCACGAGGGTCATCCTGGCATTGTTCGTATGAAGGCTCTTGCGCGCAGCCACTTGTGGTGGCCTGGTTTAGATAAAGATATTGAGGCTAAGGTGCATGCATGCCACCTGTGCCAACGATCTCGACCAGAGATGCCCCAAGCTCCCGTGCATAGATGGGAGGAAACACAGTCCCCATGGTCTAGGGTGCACATTGACTACGCTGGACCCTTTCAGGGCCAGTTCTTCTTGGTTCTTGTTGACAGCCATTCGAAATGGCTTGAGGTTGTACCTGTCTCATCCACCACCACTGCAAAGACTATTCAGGTACTGAGGGGGATTTTTGCTGCACACGGGCTGCCAGATGTCATTGTGTCTGACAATGGCCCTCAATTCACTTCCTCCGATTTCCAAGCTTTCTTACAGGCAAACATGATTCGTCATGCCACGTCTGCACCCTTCCACCCGTCCACCAACGGTATGGCTGAACGTATGGTGCGCATCACAAAGGACGCATTGAAAAGACTCACCTACGGGGACTGGCATCACAGGTTGGCTGACTTTCTCCTTTCTTATCGCACCACAACGTCCACTTCTACAGGGAGAAGCCCAGCTGAACTTCGTTGGGGGCGTCAACTTACTACTAAACTTGACCGGTTGCATCCGGACAGACTGCCTTCATCTACCTCACATCCTCGGGCACCTAGACAACTACTTGTGGGTGCCCCGGTTTGGGCTCGCAATTACGGGCCTGGTCATACATGGGTCCCCGCTTCTATTTCCAGGGTCACAGGTTCTCTCTCCTACGAGGTAGCCCTGGACAACGGTCGTGTCCTGCGTCGGCACATCGACCAACTCCGCCCTAGGCGGGCCCTTTCAGATGAGACTCCTGGGTCTTTTCCAGGGGGGGAGGGGGACCCTTTGGAGCAAAGGGAAGGGCACGAGCTGCTGCCCATCTCCACTGATGGAGCTACAAACGGCCCATACCAGGGTTCCGCGAGAGCTCCGAACAAGAATTCTATGAGCCTACCTAATTACCAGGCATCCACGCCTACTCCAGCCAGGGAGTCACCCCGGGGGCATACTCACTTTCCACACACATCACACAGCACTCCAGTCATGGAGGATACCCGGGGGCATTCCAACAAATCATTCCCCGCAAGAGAGCTGGCACACAATTCCCAAGGTTGGCCTGACCTTACCCCAAATCCTACAGGGGGTCAAACATACAGGGAGGTGGTCGAGGAACCAAGTCCCGACTACAACACCTCTAGCCCAAATCAGGGAGTAAGTGAGTTTTGGGAAAGTACAGAAACCCACACAAGCCCGGACACAGAACGGGGTTCAGGGAATGGACAGCCTCCTGACAGGTCTTGGATGGACCTAGGAGGTTCAACAGAGACGCCCAGCAGTGGCTATCACTTCAAGGGGCCCGAGGGTCTACAGCTAGGCAGGTCAACCAGGTCACACAGTGACAGAAGCCCTGGCCTGACGAGCCCGGTGGGCGAGCAAGCAGGCCAGGCATCGGGGCACAGTCCTTGGAAGGCACCAAGGCAAAATAAGGAGAACAGGCTCACATCTCCCTCCAGTCAGGGAACTCATGCTAGTAACCCAGAGCTGAGCAGGTCACAGAGAGCAAAGAAGTCTCCTAAATACTTAGAGGATTACATAACATTGATGGCTAAACAAAAGCCAGGTAACGATAGGAGCACTGAGAAGTAGAACACTGCATAAAATAAATGATTATATGTTGGTAGTAGTTTTAGCCCGGGGGAAAGGGGTGTTATGTCCTGAGCCTTGCAAACGGCTCGGGCGTTTGCAGGCAGTCCCGGGCAGGTGCAAAGCTGCCCGGGACCAGACAGGCTGTCGCCAGCGCCGTGCGCATGCGCGGGTGCTGGCGCAAAAAAAGTATCGCATTTACCCGGGAAATGTCTATATAAGAAGTTGGGAGGTTTTGGGAGCTGCTGAAGCCATCTACTTGTAAGCTGAACACAGAATAAAGAAAACTGAGAACTTCAACTGCTTCTCGTGTCTGCTTCCCGCCACGGACTCAACACTGTACCAGTTTCAAATCATCTATAATTTCTCCATGATGGTGATTTCTAAACAATCAGAAATAATGCTTCCTCTTTTGGCCAACTAAAGAAAGTAAATGCTTCTTGGATTTAAAAAAAAATGCTGCCAAAAAGCTACTGCACATGAGAGCCAGTTTGGTGTACTGTACTAACTAAGGCACCAGGCTAGAAACCAGGAGTCCATGAGTTCTAGTTTCATTTTAGACACAAGGCTAGCTGGGTGATCATGGACCAGTCACTCTCTCTCAGCCCTAGGAAGCAGGTAATGGCAAACTAATTTCAAAATCTTGGAAAAAAAAAAACCTGCAGGGACTGCTCCAGGCAGTTGCCAGGAGTCACAGCTGACTTGGAGGTATGCACGCACACACACACACACACACACGCACACACGCACACACGCACACACACAGAGCTGCATATAGGCTGGCCACTCCTATTAGTCTCTTATGCTCAATATAAAGGATTAGGCAGTATCCCTAGCAGAGAAATTCAAGCATTCATAAGGAATTCTGACATCCTTAATCTACAGAGAAACACCATCTAAAGCTTGGCTGTCAGAATCAACCAGAATTTGAAACGGCCCCTGAATGTATAAAAAGGCCTTTTGGAAAAAGAGAATAATATATTTTTACCCCTTTTCTCTTTAAATATTTTCCCCTTTTTGGTTCTTTTAATCATGCCAACTGCTCAGAGTGGTTTGAGAATTGGGCAGCCTTACAAATCTAATACAGATAGTCCTTAACTTACAACCACAATTGAGCCCAAACTTTCTGTTGCTAAGCAAGACAATTGTTAAATTAATTTTGCCCCATTTTATGATCTTCCTTGCCACAGTTAAGTGAATCACTGCAGTTGTTAAGTTAGTAACACGGTTGTTAAGTGAATCTGGCTTCTCCATTGACTTTGCTTGTCAGAAAGTTGAAAAGTTGATCACGTGACCCTGGGACACTGTGACCATCATAAATATGAACCAGTTGCCAGTTGTCTGAATTTTGATCACATGAACACGGGATGCTGCAACAGTTATAAGTATGAAAAACGGTCATAAGTCACTTTTTCAGTGCTGTTTTATTGTTGAATGTTCAGTAAATGAACTGTTGTAAATCGAGGACTGTCTGTAAATCAATCAGGGGAGCACTCATCTTTTCTAGCTTAGGCACTGCCATTGCGTGTTCGATTTGTTGTATCATCCCTCCCACCCTCCCTTCTTAGGGCCTTTCCCCATTGCTGATAACAATCCATCACTGAGCCGAAGTGAAACCATAATGGCACAAACTTTGCTGTCCCCACTTCCAAATCTTTTGCACCTTCTATTGCATCTGTTTCAAGCCTTTATCAAAAACTTACAAAGCAAATTTCATGCTTAGAACCATTAAGGAGCCAAAAATAAAGCACCATGGTTCCCTGATGTATCTGTAATAAAACGTGTACTCCCAATACCCCCCAAAATGATATTGTAGAGATTCATTTACAAGAATGGATAAGCAAAATATAGCAAATAAAGCAGCTTTTCTTCATACAATAAGCTACAACATCAAGGCAGGAGTCTGAAAAAAGATCCCTGTAAATAGATCCCCTGTTAAAGTTAATAGGATTCTTAAATCAGCTATCATTTTTACTCAGGATCCTTGAACAACTCAAAAAAAAAGAGCTGCTGATGATTTTTAGAAAAGTATTGTGTTTGCAGAAGTTCCAGATCACTTCTTCTGAAAAAAAATTGAAAAACATGCAATCTTAATACATTTGCTTCAGCTGTTGTTAAATAAGTGGCATTTGCAAATTATCTGTGTGAAATCACAGTGTTCATTATCAGAATTGCTTAGTTCTGTTCACTCTGGATAGGTTTTTTTATTAACATACCCAATTTGGCAAGCAATTCTTTCCTCTTCTGGAAATTCTACACATTCACTTAAAACAGACTTAGAAAATATACAAATGATCTCTATTTTGAAACAGGTGATCTTCCCCACTTCACTTTCTCAGAAAAAATATTAATTTCACTCTTCCCTAAAACACAGGAAATAGGGGGTGTTTTGCTGAAATAACTGAAAACGGTACTGAAATAACATCTTTTTCTTCCCATAAAGCAAAGTGAACAGTGAATTTCTTTAGAAGTTATAAAAATATTTCTTTACATTATTATTTAGCATTTTAGCTCTGTCTTGTTTATGACATTATATTTTACAAAATGTCCCACATCAGAAGTATCAGGGAGCATAACTTGCTGCAATTTTTTCTAATATTTTTTTAATTTCTCCCTTGCGAAGTACCAGTAAGTATGAAAGCAGACCTATGATGATTTCAAAATATACACAGCAGTAGCTCAATCAAGACAGGTTTCCCTACATTTCATAAGTTAAGACTGTTGTGGCTGCATCAGTTTTGGGCTCGATTGTGGTAGTAAGTCGAAGCCTACCTGTATCTTGTGTGAATCAGTAGGAGCTTAAACCATCACATTCCATGTACTGAGTCCATGCACACTGTAGATACATACATATGAATCTGAAGTTTCTGCTATTGGATGCACTGAGCAAAGCAGTCCTTAAGGAACATGAAGGCTAATACAAGTATTCTTCAACCTACGATCACAATGGAGCCCAAAGTTTCTGTTCTTAAGTGAGACATGCCCCATTTTTAAGTGAGTTTTGCTCTATTTTACGACCTTTCTTGCCACAGTTGTTAAGTGAATCATTGCAGTTGATAACTTAGTAACCCAGTGGTAAAGTGAACCTGGTTTCCCTATTGACTTTGCTTGTCAGAAAGTCAGAAAAAGTGATCACATGACCTTGGGACACAGCAACAGTTGTAACGGTAAATATGAACCAGTTGCCAAGAATCTGAATTTTGATCAGATGATTATGGAGATGCCGCAAAGCTCGTAACTGTGAAAAATGGTCATAAGTCACTTTTTTGAGTGCCATGGTAATTTTGCTCACTAAATGAACTATTGTAAGTCAAGGACTACCTGTACCTACCACATGCCCATAGCAAGAACATTGTATTAAGGCATTCAGAGTCTGTCCTGTTGAATAAGGAGCAGCTGCTTAATTTGCTTCCTTATAATCACACATCTTTATAGCCTTAGGGGAAAAAACCAAACATTTTGGTATGGACTGGCATTTGTCTTCCACACTGAGTTAACTGAAAGCCCACACCCGCTCAGTGTTTTCCCCAATTCTCTCTTTTTGACTCTTGGGTGGTTTTTCTCAGAGTACTTTCACAGATAACATTTGCATCACTCCCAGATTAGCTCCATCAAGTCCTATACATTAGGAAACTGAGCCAATTCTGATTTTTTTTTCTGGTTCAACTGTGGTGCATCAGAACTTGCTTCAACTTTCCAGGTGAAATGCTGGAATTCCATAGAGTTTGGAATGACCCATTTTCCCATTAACAAGAACATGTCTTCTGGACTCTCCAACCCAGACTTCCATTTTTTTATCATTTTTTTTCTTTTTTCTTTCAATAGCTTTTAATACAATGGCTTTAGCATTAGCTCAAACAAGCTGTAAGATGGACAAATTGTGTTTTCATAGCTCCTGGTGATAATTCTAGGACAGAGCTTGTCAACTGGTGGTACGCTTACCACTGGTGGTACACCAGCACCTGGCAGGTGGTACGCGTATGACAGGTTAAAAAGCACTGTAAAAAAAGTGTAAAAGTGGATGAGGTCAAGCAGCAGCAGTGCCACACAGGCTTGTGGGAAAGTCAGCTGGAGCTGCTTGAAGTGTTGCCTGGGTTCTGCTGAGAGCCCAGGATCAGCACATGCAGCTACAGCTGATTGGCGCTTCCAGCGCACCTGGAGAGAAAAGGAGGAGGGGGGAGAGAGAGGAGAGGCTATAAAAGGAGCAGGTTTTGGTGAGAGAGGGAGAGAAAAAAAGACAACAGGGAAAAGAGGAGGGGACAGTGAAAGAGAGGAGAGGCGTAGCCTTTGAGAGAGAAATCAGCTGGAGGTGCACCAAAGAGAAAAGGGAGGGGGAGAGGAGACGATATAAAAGAAGGGGGGAGAGAAGAGAGGATATAAAAGAAGAGGGGAGAGAAGAGAGGATATAAAAGAAGGAGGGGAGAGAGGAGAAGATATTAAAGGAGGAGGGTGATAAATTTGTTAAATGAGTTTTGCCCCATTTTATGACTTTTCTTGCCACATTTGTTAAGTGAATCACTGCAGTTGTTAAATTAGCAACACAGTTGTTAAGTGAATCTGGTTTCTCCATTGACCTTGCTTGCCAGAAGGTTGCAAAAGGGGATCACATGACCCTGGGACACTGTGACCGTCATAAATATGAATCAGTTGTCAAGCATCCAAATGTAAATCACTTGACCTGGGGATGCTGCAATGGTCATAAGTGTGAAAAATGGTCATAAGTCACTTTTTTCAGTGCTGTAGTAACTTCAAACAGTCACTAAGCGAACTGTTGTAAGTCAAGGACTATCTGTACTTTATCATTTTTTTTCCTTTTTGGGGGGGTCATCAAGTTTTTGACACTTTGCTAGGTGACTGGTGGTACTTGAATATTGCCATATCCTAAAAGTGGTACAATCTGTGAAAAGGTTGAAAAGCTCTGTTCTAGGAGACTCTTATTTAATATTAAGCCCTGCCTTTTATCTCATATACTTTTCAACATCAGATTAAACTACTTAGATTGCTTAATGTTTATGACACAGGTTGAATTCCACAGATGAGAGGCCATCAGTTCGTTTTTTTCATGGTTAAATATGCAAACACTCTCCTATCTAATCTAGCATGATCCACTTCTCTTGTTAAACAACTATGACCCTTGCATTTTCTTTCAGTAGTGGTTTGTTGAAAAAGCTTGTTATTCTTCCATATTTGATACACAATCTTGGATAAAAATATGCATTTGAAGATTTTAAGGTCAATGGGGTAGCATTATTTTGTTTACTTTTACCTAAAGGGAGTCTTCCTTTCAGTCTTCTTGAATACAAGGTAGCTTTCTCATTCTTACTGAGTGAAGGGCCCATCACAAGCACTTCATCAGTCCTTTCAGCAAATGCATGGAACCTAAAGTGAAAAGCATATTAATTTGTAATCATAGGATATAGATATACATCTGGAATCACAGTGTGACCTCCTTTAGGAGGAAAAGTATTAAAAGTAAAACAATACTGTACCATTCTGGATGACCTTGGATTTTTCCTTCTCCCACCCTGCCTACCTCACATAGTTCTTATAATAGAGGGGACAGAGAAGAATCTCTGCCAATTTAAGCTCCTTGGGAAGGTAGAAATGTAATTTAAATTCCAAAGCAGCTGGTAAACAGACATGGGCAATATGATACTCTTGTGACTTTATCGGCTAGTTAATAAAATCTATTCTGGAATATCATTTAGAAGAGAATGCCAAAAGTCATTCAAGAAGTCAGGTTATATAACTATTTTCTACATTATTCATTTTTTTACCATGTGGTTATTAATCAGGGCATTTGTCATAGTATTAAACAAAAAAATTATCATTTTTTTTAAAGAACCATAGTTAGTTCATTGACATCAACTTTCTAACTGTAGAACATGGGTGTATCGCGGCTCTTTTTCCATTGCCGTCAATGGGGTGGGCGCAGCTTCGGTATGATGAAACCGACTCACAGGCCGGCAGTTTGACACCCCTGCTGTAGAACTACACATTCAATCAGCTGTTACATTTCTTCACTAGACAACAGATTTACAACCATTTTTTTTATTATCCCCGACACTACTAGCCTTCCAGAGATCTTTCAAGAAGTGAGTTTCAAACCAGGCTTGGGGATCCCTTGAAAATAAGGAGGCCACAAGACGGCTTTATGAGATATGAGTTTTTAAACCCCTATATATGCGTTTATTTTTTAATATTTATTTTAAAATGTGCCTTTCTTGGGTTTTTTTAATGGTACACTGTCCAGAGTTACATACTAAAATGGGTAGCTATATAAATTTAATAAATAACTTATTTTTTTCCAGTACATCAATGTTCCTGGCCATCATACCTTGAAAATCTGGAAAGTGCAGCTCAGCACATCCAAAGGAACTGATTGGAAAAGATATTCTAAGTGTTTTATCTAGAAAGATGATAGATATGCCCTCAGACACCAGGGAGATACAACCCTTAAAATTATTCCAATATGTTTAGTAATTGCTTCAAGAGAAAAGTAAATAAAGATTCAGCCTTCATCATGCTAAGCTATCATGAGGTTTATTTGATGTTAGCTTAATGCAGTATATGGATTTAGTCAATTGCTTGCAATTTGTATTCTCTTTGGACAGCAAATATGGCTTTTCAACAAACCCTGCCAGCAACTTTGTCATTAAGATAGGAGAAATGAGTCATACACCAAGGATTTGCATAGTCCAGATTTTTCCAACATGGATATATGTTAGACTATAGTTCCCATCATCCCAAAATAACCTGAAGAATGTGGTCTAATCTAGCCAGAAAGCATCAGTGTAAGCAACTACAGAAGGACCTATTATCATAGGGATATATAGAGCTAACGTTGTTAGATATCCCATTTACTTCATACCTGCCAGTGGTTAGCTGACTGAGATCCTTTAAGAAAGCAACTGTTTCTTCTTCTCTAGCATTGAAAGATACGGTATGGATTGGACATGGACTTCTTGAGATCTTCTGTATGAGCAAGTGCTTTGCACATTCTGGTATATCACCCACCACAAAATAGTATACAGCTTCTATCTGAAGTGAAGAAGTCATTCAACAAAAACATTTACAGATCTTCAGGTCAAAGGAAAACATGCTCCACACACACAACAAGCTATACATCCTTTCTATTTTTGATTGACAAAATTGCTAAAATAATAAAATAGAGAAATTAAAATTCTCTAACAATAAGAATGCTCTTAGCATGCAGAATACTCAGAAAAAGCTAAGATATACAGTGGTCTTCATATTACCAATATGGACCTTCATGTTCAATTCATACGTGGACTTGTACAGTACACATTTTAAATAGTGTCAAATGTCATCCTTGTTTGTCATCAGGGTCACAATGAAGTTGAGTGCCTTGGTAAATTTATCACACTTTTCATTTAAAAATGAAAAAGGAAAGTTTATAGTAGTTAAGGAATAGGATTCTGTTGCATCATTATTTGACTAAAAGAAGCAGCTGTGAAAAACTGAAAAACTGTTCTAACTGAAATATCTGGATTGTCTTGTAGCAGAACTATTAATTTTACAACCTGTATCCATATACAGTTCTAGAATACATTTTCTTGAAGGGGGAATTATTGAGGGGGTTGGACATACTACAACAGACTGCAGATAAGGGCTCACAGGACTGAATTACTACATGCTAAAACTATGTAATAATTAAAAAATGGGTTCCAGCATTCTGAATTCAGATAACTAGTGAATTGTGTATTGAAACAATACATCCCCAGGACATCTACGTATTCCCATGAAGAAACAGGCTTAGGAACAAATTGTTTTTTGATAGCTAAGATCAGTTTTATGAGGACAAAGTTACATGGAACAAAGTTAACATTTTTAATGAAAGGATGAAGAATGACGCATTCTACAGCCATGTTGCCTTTTATATGAACAGTTTGAAAATTTTATCACCTGAAGGAATTAAGATTAACCTGGGTCTGGCCAGATTCAGTTGCATAAACTAAGAGCTTCTGATATCTGCATGACATCAATATTACACACAAGGACTACACAAACCATTTGAAGAGACATTTTGCCAAGCAACTGAAACATTTCCTTCGAAGTCATTGTTTGAAGCATCAAGTTAGACACTCTGAAGTTTCCAGGCCTTCAGCAGAAGTCCTAGTGAGAGTGTTTCTGAGCATCTATGGAGGTCTGGAGGCTTGAAGTGGTTTTTCTGGATCTTTGGGAATTGCATCTGTTTCATTGCTGAAGCAGCAAATTCAGAAGGTGACTTTATTCACTTCACAAAGCATCACTCCTGATGTTTTATCAACTGTTTTTAATAAAAGTAGTAGTTTTTTTTATAAAAATAAAAAATTGTTATTTCTTCTTCCATAAAAAGGATTGTCTTTTCATGATTTCCTCAATTTGGTGCCCTCTAGAAGAGTTTGGTGACAAATTATCACCATAGACAATCCAGGAATTGTATGTTATGCCTATAAAATTGCACATTCATAACAAGAAGTTTTGCAAGAGTGATTGGGTTCCAAGCTCTAGACACAGTGATAATTTGTCCATATTCTATTTCAGAAATCAGTTTCATTGACTGATGTGGAACCCACTGCCTATATCAAAAGAGCCATGTTATACGGCTCTTTTTAAAGAATGTTTTCCCCCAGATGCCTGTTGTTCTGTGATTTGTTTTTTTAAATTGTTTTCATATTGTGTGCCATCAAGGTCACAATGAAGTTGGATGACCTGATTAATTTAATAAATAAATAAAGCTTCCATTTTCCAGAAAGAAGAACTATTTAAATTTCTCTCTTATGCTGTGTTACCAGAGTGGTTGACAATATCTGGACTTGCTATGTTTATATTTCTGTAGCAGATATACAGAAAGCTATTTCCTAATTGAGGTTGGATAACAAAACACGATATAAAAAAGATGTTGAGACTCTCTAGAAAGAGTACAGAGTACAGAGACGAGCAATAAAGATGATTAGGAGATTGGAGGCTAAAACATATAAGGAACGGTTGCTGGAATTGGGTATGTCTAGTTTACTGAAGAGAAGGCCGAGGGGGGCATGATAGCAGTGTTCCAATATCTCAGGGGCTGCCACAAAGAAGAGGGAGTCAAGCTATTCTCCAAAGCACCTGAAGGCAGGACAAGAAGCAATGGATGGAAACTAATCAAAAGAGAGAAGCAACCTAGAACTAAGGAGAAACTTCCTGACAGTTAGAACAATTAACCAGTGGAACAACCTGCCTCCAGAAGCAGTGAATGCTCCAACACTGGAAGTTTTTAAGAAGAGACTGGACAGCCATTTGTCTGAAATGGTATAGGGTTTCCTGCCTGAGCAGGGGGTTGGACTAGATGACCTCCAAGGTCCCTTCCAACTTTACTATTATTATTATTATTATTATTATTATTATTATTATTATTATTATTATTATTGATCATTGCACAATCAGCCAGATGTTCAGACTGAATTTGGCATTTTGTCTACCTATTGAGTCCTTACCAAGGACCTGGGATAGGCAGATGTGGATGTTTGATATTATTACAGATATCATCGCAGGATAGAGGTACTTCCTAGTAAGGCCGCCTTTTGCAATTGACTAATGGCGAATTTGTATTATTATTATTATTATTATTGATCATCGCACAGTTCAACCAGATGTTCAGACTGGATTTGGCATTTTGCCTATCTATCAAGTCCTTACCAAGCACTGGGATAGGCAGATGTGGATGTTTGATGATTGTCATGCCTCTGTCCGAGCCTGACTCTGAGGAAGACATGGAGTTCCCTGTTGAGGCCCAGGAGGGGGTGTCTGTGGCTTCGGAGGACTGTGGGGAGGAGCAGGCTGAGGCAGGCCAGGGCCCTTCAGATTTGGAACAGGGAAGGCAGAGTTCAGGCGAAGAGCAAGGCCCCTCCCCACCTGATCCTAGAGCAAGGAGAGCAGAGAGGAGAAGGGAACAACGGAGGCAAGCTCATTTGCTCAGGAGGAAAGTTTCCCGCCCCACTCCACAAGGCACACCTGGGGAGTAGGATTTAAGGAGACGCTGTGAGGTGGGGCATTTGCTGGAAACAAACGTGAAATCTTGAGATAGTGTGCTCTTGTAACCTGGACACTTTCTATTCTGGACCAGTTTGCTTCCTGCTGATCTTGCCTTGCAGTCTGCAGTTTTCAGTTTGCAGTTCACAGGCAAGCTGGGAGTTAAAAGGATTATACGTTTGCTTGTTATCTGTCTTGCTTTAAGAACAGTGTAAACTTCCCTGGCTGTTTTGTTTGAACTAGTGTCAGCATATGTGGGGGCTGTTGGGTGAACATTGGCAGTGATTAAAAGACTATTGCTCTGGCCAGTTGATTGCTTTGCTTCCGTTCAGGGCCCTGGGTCCTGTAGCCCATTTTTCACCAGATAGTCAGGGACTCCAACATCTAGCGCAGACCTTGTTAACCTGGGTGACATCCGAGCCAGTATGGCATTCTGAAATTTACGTCTCAACATATTTTTTATGAGAGAGACACTCTTTGTCCAACTCCTCTGATGATTCCTGTCCAGTATGGTTGAACCTCTGGCATAGCTCTCATCTTCCTCAGAGTACACAAACCCCACAACCATGTCAAGGTAGTGCCTCACTGGGGTATTATTATTATTGATCATCGCACAGTCATCCAGATGTTCAGACTGGATTTGGCATTTTGTCTACCTATCGAGTCCTTATCAAGGACGTGGGATAGGCAGATGTGGATGTTTGATGGTATTACAGATATCGTCGCAGGATGGAAGCAGTTCCTAGTAAGGCCGCCTTTTGCAATTGACTAATAGAGAATTTGTCAATGCCAATGGTGTTCAAGTGGTGCTCCAGTTGTTTTGGGATTGCACCCAAGGCGCCTATGACTATTGCTTGCTTTTGCCACAGTCTTTCTATTTCTATTTGTAGGTCTTTGTATTTTGTTATCTACTCCAGTTCTTTCTCGTCTATTCTGCTGTCTCCAGGCACTGCCATGTCCACTGTCTTTCTTATTGACAATTGTTAAGTCTGGGGTGTTATGTTGCAGGTGCTTGTCTGTTTGAATTCTGATGATGATGATGATGATGATGATGATGATGATAATTATTATTATTATTATAATTATTATTATATTATTATTATTATTATTATTTCTCTGTCTGTAATACAGTTTTGTATGACCCTCAGCTTTAATGTAAGTCCTGTTTTTTTGTGTGTCAGCAGTGTATGGCCTACACATCCATGGAAGGCAAAAAGGGGTAAGAAAACATGTGTTACAATGCTATAATGCAAACACCAGTCCTTGCATACTTATATGCAATGTTATGGCTCAAACATATATTTGCATCATGATATTACAATGCATGCTTTCTGATTTTGGCTTCATTCTGGTTAGGAATGGATGCCAACTTTATTAACCCCACTGGTGCTGAATCTGTAGCCTGCTTTCTTTTACTAAGATATACATTATTAAAGATTTCTGTCTAAACAAATAAGTTCAGAGATCTCTGCTTCAGATATACCTGATTACCTTCAAATGATCATATCCTCATTTACTAAGGTATGATCAGTGCCAATATTTTGCCTGAATGGTACACTCACACTTCAATGTACATTATGAATAATTAGATCGAGAAATTTCCAATTGTTTCTGAACAAGCCACTACAGTTTGGCTTTTTTTTTTAAGGCGACAACTATTGTGCCTCAGTTTGGCAAGCCAAAAGAGGAAACTAAAAAGTTTGTGAACCCTATTGCATTTTCAATATTACTGCATCAACATGACCTACAATATGATCTGTTCTCCTTATAATCCCTAAAACAACATAAAGAGAACCCAATTACATATGGAAAATTCAGAAGATTTCACCAACTTTTAAATATCACTCTATATTTAATTAGACTTTCTACAAAAAATGATATTCCCATGAAAGGCTGCATGCATGGAAAAAATATTCGTGAATATTTCCACCTAACCAAAAGGGATCATTCCAACCAGAGCTATATATTTCAAAGCTCTTTGGTATCATGAGAATATTTCTTTTCCTCTTGTTCCAAGGGGAATTGGAAAGAAAGCTTCTGCCTTCAGAACAGGACACTGTCATATACATCTATTATTGGTAAACTTCAGCCTGCGGAATAACTTGAAAGAAATTCCTTCTAAATAAACCCCATGATCTTTTATTAGTACTTGGGCCCTTCATAATTCATTCCCGCAGTACTTGCAGTTAAATCTCAGTGGGGTATCCTTAGTTCTAACTGAACACTTCTGGAAATAGGAGATTACCGTATGATCAAACAATGCCTCCAAGATTGTTTCTGTAGATCCAGTGTGACAAACAGCTGGTAGGTATTCCAATGTCCAGAGCCACTCAATGGCATCTTCTATTGAGTCCTTTGTGACAAAAAGAGGTTTCCCTTGCCACTTCACAAGATCCTGAGCCACCCTGCAAAGGAAGTAATTAAAATATTTGGAGGAAATGCTACATTATCCTTTTACAAAGACCAAGAGGAAGCAGTGTGTGTGTGTGTGTGTGTGTGTGTGTGTGTGCAATTCTTTTTCTCATTTATATTTTATATGACTTTCCAAATAGCTTGCTGTCATCTAAAGTGCAGTGGTAAAAAATTAGCATATCTCACTAATAAAATATAGACAACTTACCGGATTAAATTAAATTTCTCAATTTGGGCCACTTGCTGCTTTAAGACCATAGAAAGTGCTTCTTGGCAGAGATTGAACTCACTTAAAGGAGCAGTTCCAAAATCCAGAGCAATGGTGATATTCTGTTCTTGTATTACTCCAAAAATCTGCCGACTTTCAGAAGTTAACCACTCCATTCTTCGTTTGTACAATTCAATCATTACAGTTAAACTATTTGCAAAATGAAGGAGAAGACTCTTTTTGGCTGTCAACTACATTTAAATAAAAAGAGAATACTAAATTTCAAGGTAATGACCAGAAAACTTGAGAAATATAGAAACCCTTCCTTCCTTCCTTCCTTCCTTCCTTCCTTCCTTCCTTCCTTCCTTCCTTCCTTCCTTCCTTCCTTCCTTCCTTCCTTCCAACAGATCAATAAGGGCTTATTATAATCTATGTTTACTGAAGACATATTAAACAGTTTTCCAATAAGGAGCCAAATTGGACATACCCTTCTGCAAGAAACATTTAACCATGTTGCCCTGAACAAGAAAATATTATTCATGATCAGTGTGGGTAATAAGCTATAGAAATATTTAGAATTATAATGCCCTTTAACTTACATGCATCTACTGCCCAATCGTATTTGGATATAGATAAAAAAATGGCCAAAGAGTATTTGTTTTTGTAACAATATTTCAAAAGTATTTTCCAGCACAGTCATCCTTTGAATTTATTTAATTGAAAGAGGAACTGCTGATTTAGAATAGAATCTGGGACAATAATATCTGCTGAATAATTGTAACAGAATCTAACTAATGCTGGTCAGAATGTTGCCAAGAGGAATTGGCAACACTAATTGTTGCCTTACCATCATCCATCTAGATTACCGTAATGCACTGTACATGCGACTGTTAATAAAGAATATATGGAAAATGTAGTTGGTTCAAAATGCAGGGGCCCCCAGACTTTTGGGCTCCTGGCACTGCGAACATATAACATTGGTTTTGTAGATCCTGCATTAGTTTCCGATTGGTCTCCAAGTCCAATTTAAGATACTGGTTTTGACTTATAAAGTATTTGACACCCAGATGCTTTCAGGATCACCTTCAGATCCATCTTCAGACAACCAAATTAGATCTAGCAGGAAGAAAATGGTACCAATTCCAGTTTCAGGAATTTGGGGACAAAGGGAGGCTAAGGCAAGAAGGTTCTGATCTTAAAGATCAAGCTATTTTGGAGAACTTTCCCCAATTTGTTCTGATACTACCTTATTTTTATTTTCTTTGTATTTCTGAAGCATTTTTATTATTAATTTAGACTTGATTATGGCCATCATTTTGATTCCTAGCAATCATATAGATAGATTTTCTCCATGGTGCTTTGTTCCTAATTTGATTTTCCCAGTCTTCCAACAGTGTACTCATCACCACTATAACTGAGTCCATCCATATTGCTGCTGATCAATCTTTTATTCTCTTTCATTCCACCTTTCCCAGCATTACAGCCTTGTTCAACAGTTAGGCCTTCACATAATATGTCAGATTCAAGATAATTTAAGCCTGGTCATTGAGTTTTAAGGGAGAACTCTGAGTCGATTTGTTCAATGATCCACTAGTTTGTTTTCTTGGCTGTTACAGTATTCTCAGAATCTTCAACACCAAAGTGTAGAAGTATCAATACTGTTCCAAGCCTGCTTTATCAAAGTGCAACTTTCAATTCCATAGAATATCATAAGAAATACCATCTTCTGGAGTCCATTTAAGTTCACACCTACTGCTTCAGTGACTCCATCCAGTCCATTCTCTGTCGTCCCCTTCTTCTATTGCCCTCAATCTTTCCCAACATTAGGTCCTTGTCCAGTGAGTCCTTCCTTCTCATTAGGTGGCCAAAGTATTTGAGTTTCAACTTCAGGATCTGGCCTTCTAAAGAGCAGTCGGGGTTGATCTCTTCTAGGACTGACCGGTTTGAATGCCTTGCAGTCCAAGGGATTCGCAGGAGTCTTCTCCAGCACCATAGTTCAAAGGCCTCAATTCTTTGGCCCTCAGCCTTTCTTATGGTCCAACTTTATTAGCCATACATTGCAACTGGAAAAACCATGGCCTGGATTATACGCACTTTTGTTGGCAGGGTGATGTCTCTGCTTTTTAGGATACTGTCTAGATTTGCCATAGCTTTCCTCCCCAGGAGCAAGCGTCTTTTAATTTCTTGGCTGCAGTCCCCATCTGAGGTGATCTTGGAGCCCAGAAAACTAAATCTGTCACTACCTCCATTTCTTCCCCATCTATTTGCCAGGAACTGAGAGGGCCGGATGCCATGATTTTGGTTTTCTTAATGTTGAGTTTCAAGCCAACTTTTGCACTCTCCTTCTTCACCCGCATCAAGAGGCTCTTTAGTTCCTCTTCACTTTCGGCCATTAGAGTGGTATCATCTGCATATCTTAGGTTGTTGATATTTCTCCCGGCAATCTTAATTCCAACTTTTGATTCATCTAGCCCTGCCTTTCTCATGATGTGCTCTGCATATAAGTTAAATAGGCAGGGCAACAATATACAGCCTTGCCGGACTCCTTTTCCAATTTTGAACCAATCAGTGGTTCCGTGTTCGGTTCTCACTGTTGCGTCTTGACCCGCATATAGGTTTCTCAAGAGACAAATGAGATGGTCTGGTACTCCCATCTCTTTAAGAACTTGCCACAATTTGTTGTGATCCACACAATCAAAGGCTTTTGCATAGTCAATGAAGCAGAAGTAGATGTTTTTCTGGAACTTCCTAGCTTTCTCCATGATCCAGCGTATGTTGGCAATTTGATCTCTAGTTCCTCTGCCTCTTCGAAATCCTGCCTGTACTTCTGGTAGTTCTCGATCCACATACTGCTGGAGTCTAGCTTGTAGGATTTGAAGCATAACTTTACTAGCATGTGAAATGAGTGCAATGGTGCGATAGTTTGAACATTCTTTGGCATTGCCTTTCTTTGGAATTGGAATGTACACTGACCTTTTCCAATCCTGTGGCCACTGTTGAGTTTTCCAAATTTGCTGGCAAATTGAGTGTAGCACTATTACTACATCGTCTTTTAAGATTTTGAATAGCTCAGCTGGAATACTGTCATCTCCACTAGCTTTGTTGTTGCTCAGATTTTCTAAGGCCCATTTCACTTCACCTTCTAGGATGTCTGGTTCGAGGTCAGTGACCATCTCATTGTGGTTATCTGGGACGTTAAGCTCATTCTTCTATAGTTCTTCTGTGTAGTTTTGCCATCTCTTCTTAATCTCTTCTGCCTCTGTTAGGTCTCTGCCATTTTGGTCCTTTATCATGCCCATCTTTGCATGAAACGTTCCCTTCATATCTCCAATTTTCTTGAAGAGATCTCTGGTCCTCCCTATTCTGTTGTTTTATTCTATTTCTTTGCACTGTTCATTTAAGAAGGCATTCTTATCTCTTCTAGCTACTCTCTGGAATTCTGCATTCAATTGGGTGTATCTTTCTCCTTTGCCTTTCGCTTCCCTTCTTTCCTCAGCTATTTGCAAAGCTTCCTCAGACAGCCATTTTGCTTTCTTGCATTTCTTTTTCTTTGGGATGGTTTAGTTGCTTCCTCTTGTACAATGTTGCGAACTTCCATCCATAGTTCTTCAGGCGCTCTGTATATCAGATCTAATTCCTTAAATCTATTTGTCATCTCTACTGTATATTCATCAGGAATATGATTTAGTTCATACCTGAGTGGCCTAGTGCTTTTCCCTACTTTTTTCAATTTAAGCCTAAATTTTGCAACGAGAAGCTCATGATCTGAGCCACAGTCAGCTCCTGGTCTTGTTTTTACTGACTGTATACAGCTTCTCCATCTTTGGCTGCAGATCACATAGTCAATCTGATTTCTATGTTGACCGTCTGGTGATGTCCATGTGTAGAGCCGTCTCTTGGGTTGTTGGAAAAGAGTGTTTGTTATGACCATCGTATTCTCTTGACAAAATTCTATTAGCCTGTGCCCTGATTCATTTTGTACTCCAAGGCCAAACTTGCCTGTTATTCCGGTTATCTTTTGTCTTCCTACTTTAGCATTCCAATCCCCCATGATGATAAGGACATCATTTTTTGGTGTTAATTCTATAAAGTGCTGTAGGGCTTCATAAAACTGGTCAATTTCATCCTCTTCAGCACCAGTGGTTGGGGCATAGATTTGGACTATTGTGATATTGAATGGTTTGCCTTGGATTCGAATTGAGATTATTCTGTCATTTTGGGGATTGTATCCCAGTATTGCTTTTCCTATTCTTTTATTGACTATGAAGGCTACTCCATTTCTCCATTGCTACTGATGGTTGACCCTAAAAAGCAGAAGCTATCCACTTTGATGTCTTCACTATCAATGCTAAGGCTGTTTGTTCAATCTGTGTCATTAGTGTGGTTTTCGTTATAATTTTAGTCCCATTCTTTTCACTTCAGTACTTAAAACATTTATTATTAGAGCTTGCAGAGCCTTTAGATGTTTGGCTATCAAGGAAGTATCATCAACATAGTACAAATAAAAGTTATCTGAACTGTGACAGCATAGAAATATGTTTAATAAATAATAACTTGAACAGATATGTGATATCTCTTATCCAAACATTGGACAGCTTTTGCAGGAGACCAAGGAATTTGGAGAGAATTTAGGAAGCTACATCTTGCTCTGATGCCTTAGAATTTACTCCCTGCTTTAACAGATACCTTTCTCAATGCCATTATTAAAAGATTCTTCAGATATGTGCAAGCAGCAAACATGCTTGACACAAGTAAGTTCCACAGCTGACCATTTTATGTGCCTGCACATTCTCTTCAAAAAGGAATAAATTCATTACTCTAATAAAATATAAATATATCACACTTACATTATAGAGCTTGCCATCAGATATTGCTCTGTACTGATGATACAAACCATCTGCATATCGTGAAGCCACAATTTTTCCCAAGACAGAGACATAATCTACAATATAAAGTGTTTTTCATGTATAGTTTACATCATGTGCATTCTTTCTTCATCACAGTCTCTCACAAGTTCATGAAGTAGCAACTCCTACTAAGGCAAGAATACAAACTCATACACATGTTGCTGTTTATTAACAAAAGTGACATCTAAACATCTAAAAAAGCAACACATTATAACATAAAAGAGATAGCTTTGCACGTCATATTTTAGAAATACCTTCTTTGTGCTGGAATCCAATTTGGGAAAAAATCTCAGAAAAAGTCATCTTGTTCTTCTTGAGTCCATGAAGTTGAAGCCATTTAGCAGAGGAAATGAGAGGTTGTACATCCCATTGGACATCATTTCTCCTTTCTTTTGCTTCTATCGCATTCTTAAAAACAAATGACTGAGATGTTTTCTGCTCTTTTTTGGACTTTCCATCAACAGTATCTTCTGTAAAGGGAAATAAACTTATCTATAGCAAAATTATTTAGATGTCCCCTTCTTTCCCTAGGTATTATCTTTTCTTTTTTAAAAGCTATCACTAATAAACAAATTACTCACTATTAAAAGTAATTCAACATTATGGAAGCACAAGCAATAAAACACAGTCAAACTAGAGTCTTGGACTTCAAGAGAGCTAATTTCAATAAACTTAGAGAGGGCTTGGGAAGGATTCCATGGATGAGAATCCTCAAGGGGAAAACAACTCAAGAAGCTTGGGAAATTTTGAAAAATGAGATAATAAAAGCACAGTCTAGCACAATACCAACAAAGATGAAAAATAACAGCTCTCAAAAGAAACCAGCATGGCTGCATAAAGAACTCTCTGACAAATTGAAAGATAAAAAGGACAAGTATAGAAAGTGGAAAGAGGAGCACATAACTAAGTCAGAATATCAGCAAATAGCCCGAGCATCCAAAGATGAAGTGAGGAAAGCCAAGGCTCAAAATGAACTAAGGCTTGCGACCAAAGTCAAAGATAACAAAAAAAGCTTCTTTCAACATGTAAAAAACAAGAAAAAAGTGAAGGAAATGATTGGTCCATTAGTGGGTGAAAGTGGCAAGAAGGTGACAAGCAACAGAGAGAAAGCAGAACTATTTAACTCATTTTTTGCATCTGTCTTAACACAAAAGGAAAAAACAGACCAACCTATCAAAAATAGTGCCATAAAAAACAGTATAGAAACACAAGTTAAGATAGGCAAGAAAATGATAAGTGAACATCTGTCCAGCCTAGACGAGTTCAAATCGCCAGGACCAGATGGATTACACCCCAAGGTTCTCAAGGAACTGGCAGATGTGATCTCAGAACCACTGAACTATATTTTTCAAAGATCCTGGAGCACAGGGGAACTACCAGAGGACTGGAAAAGAGCTGATGTAGTTCCTATCTACAAAAAAGGGAAAAAAATGGACCCAGGAAATTACAGACCTATCAGCCTGACCTCAATACCTGGGAAGATCCTGGAAAAGATAATCAAACAACGAATCAACGAACACCTAGAGGCAAACAAAGTCATTACTAAAAGCCAACATGGGTTTGTCAAAAATAGATCATACCAGACAAATCTTATTGCATTCTTTGACCAAGTGACAAAATTAGTGGATCAGAAGAACGCTGTGGACATAATTTACTTGGACTTCAGTAAGGCATTTGATAAAGTAGATCACAACCTACTACTTGACAAGATAGAAAAATGTGGGGTAGAAAGCACCACCACTAGATGGATCCAGAGCTGGCTGACCAGTCGTACTCAGCATGTGGTCCTCAATGGAACGGCAACTACATGGAGGGAAGTGTGTTGTGGGGTGCCCAGGGCTCTGTTCTGGGCCCAGTGCTCTTCAATATCTATATCAATGATTTGGACGAGGGGATAGATGGGGAACTCATCAAATTTGCAGACGACACCAAGCTGGCAGGAATAGCCAACACTCCAGAAGACAGGCTTAAGATACAGAAGGATCTGGAAAAGACTTGAACACTGGGTGCTATCTAACAAAATGAAATTCAATGCTGAAAAAAGTAAGGCTCTACATTTAGGCAAGAAAAATCAAATGTACAGGTACAGTATAGGGGGTACCTTGCTCAATAGTAATAACTGTGAGAGGGACCTCAGAGTCCTAGTGGACAATCACCTAAATATGAGCCAGCAGTGTGCTGCAGCTGCCAAAAAGGCCAGCGCAGTGCTAGGTTGCATTAACAGAGGGATAGAATCAAGGTCACGTGAAGTGTTAATACCACTTTACAATGCCTTGGTAAGGCCACACTTGGAATACTGCATCCAGTTTTGGTCACTGCGATGTAAAAAACATGTTGAGACTCTAGAAAGAGTACAGAGAAGAGCAACAAAGACTATTAGGAATCTGGAGGCTAAAAAATATAAGGAACGATTGCTGGAATTGAGTATGTCTAGTTTAATAAAGAGAAGGATGAGGGGGGACATGATAGCAGTGTTCCAATATCTCAGGGGCTGCCACAAAGAAGAGGGTGTCAAGCTATTTTCCAAGGCACCTGAAGGCAGGACAAGAAGCAACGGGTGGAAACTAATCAAGGAGAGAAGCAACCTAGAACTAAGGAGAAACTTCCTGACAGTGGAACAACCTGCCTCCAGAAGCGAAGCAGTGAATGCTGCAACACTGGAGATTTTTAAGAAGAGACTTTACAGCCATTTGTCTGAAATGGTATAGGGTTTCCTGCCTGAGCAGGGGGTTGGACTACATGACCTCCAAGGTTCCTTCCAACTTTACTATTATTATTATGGATCATCGCACAGTCAGCCAGATGTTCAGACTGGATTTGGCATTTCGTCTACCTATCGAGTCCTTACCCAGGACCTGGGATAGGCAGATGTGGATGTTTGATGGTATTACAGGTATCGTCACAGGATGGAAGCAGTTTCTAGTAAGGCCGCCTTTTGCAATTGACTAATGGCAAATTTATCAATGCCAATGGTGTTCAAGTGGTGCTCCAGTTGTTTTGGGATTGCACCCAAGGTGCCTATTACTATTGGTACTATCCTTGCTTGCTTTTGCCACAGTCTTTCTATTTCTATTTGTAGGTCTTTGTATTTTATTATCTTCTCCAGATCTTTCTCTTCTATTCTGCTGTCTCCAGGCACTGCCACATCCACTATCCAGACTTTTTTGTCTTTCTTATCAACAATTGTTAAGTCTGGAGTGTTATGTTGCAAGTGCTTGTCTGTTTGAATTCTGAAGTCCCAGAGCAGTTTAATTTTATCATTTTCTATGACTTTCTCTATTTTATGATCCCACCAGTTTTTGCTTATGATGCAAAATGATATTTTTTGCAGATCTTCCAATGCACCATTGTTGCTACTTTGTCATGCCACTGCTTGTAGTCAGTCTGTGCAATCTTCTTGCAACAGCTTACCAGGTGGTCCACTGTTTCTTCAGCTTCTTTGCATAGGCGGCACTTACTGTCTGTTGCTGTCTTCTCAATTTTGACTTTATATGCATTTGTCCTTAAGGCTTGGTCTTTTGCAGCCAGAATTAGTCCCTCGGTCTCTTTCTTCAATTTTCCTGCTCTTAGCCATTGCCAGGTTTTATTATTATCTGCTTTCCCAGCTATTTTTTTCATGTATTGGCCATGTAGTGCTTGTCTTCCCATGCCTCTATTCTGTTCTTCATTTGGTCTTTCTTGTAGGCCAGTTTGGTCTCTCCAGTAGTCATTAAGCCTTCCTGATATACTAATTTCAGTGCATCTTCATCATTGTTCTTCAGATATTCTTCCAAAGCCATTTTTTCTTCTTCAACCATCTGATGTACTTGTAGCATTCCACGCCCACCTCTTTGCCTTGGTAGATAAAGTCTATCAATGTCACTGCGTGGATGAAGGGCATGAGTCATTGTCATTATTTTTCTGGTCTGCCTATCCATTGCTTTTAGTTCTGCTTGAGTCCAGTCCACTATTCCAGCTGTGTACCTAATGACTGGGATTGCCCAGGTGTTGATTGCCTTTATGGTATTTCCTCCATTGAGTTTGGACTTTAAGATCTTCTTCACTCTCTTGATGTATTCACCTCTAATCTTTTTCTTGACTTCAGTGTGCTTGATGTTGTCAGCTTGAAGGATACCCAAGTATTTGTAGCAATCTTCCTCATCCAGACTATTATTATTATTATTATTATTATTATTATTATTATTATTATTATTATTATTATTATTATCGATCATCGCACAGTCAGCCAGATGTTCAGACTGGATTTGGCATTTTGTCTACCTATCGAGTCCTTCCCCAGGACCTGGGATAGGCAGATGTGGATGTTTGATGGTATTACAGGTATCGTCGCAGGATGGAAGCAGTTCCTAATAAGGCCGCCTTTTGCAATTGACTATTATTATTATTATTATTATTATTATTATTATTATTATTATTATTATTATTATATCTGTAATCTGCTATAGATCCTAGAACTTCTAACCACTGTGATTGCTCCATTTCTCCAACATAACGTTTTGCAAATTGCTGAAATTTCTATACAATTTTATTAAGTAAAACCACTAAATAGCCAACCTACAATAACAGAGCAAGAACAAGTAATGTTCTCCCATACTTCAATGGACTGCATTGTGTTGATGCTCCTTTTATTTTTAAACCTTCACAGAGAAGAGAGTGAAAATTCACAGGAAGACTTCTACTGATATCTCTAGGTTCTTTTGAGGGCAGATCTTTCTGGGATACTATGTAGACAAGTGATCTTGAGGAGTGTTTAGCAAGCACTACATCTCTTACCTATAGTAAAAATCCAGAGGTAGAGTGATTGCCTTTATTAAGGAGGAAGAGGAAAATGCTGTTCTCCTCTGTGTAGTTCTGACCCCTCTGAGCTCCAGACCCCTTACCTCCTCAGATAAACTAAGGAAAAGCAGCCCAGGGGATGTCTCCCATCAACCAACTAATTAGTCATTGAGGATAGTCCTTGGGGTGAATAGAATACATGACTGGCTGCTCTGCCTTTTGGTAGAATAAGCAATTCCGTCAAGGATATTCTCCAGCCACAAAAGGAAGAGAAATAGTCCTACTATACTGTTATTAATATTACTTGTTATTTACATGGATATCTAAACATGCAATCCTGAAGAAAAAAATATTTTTTTGCTGCACCACTGAGGTAAGACACTACAATATAATGCTATTTGTAACTTGTCAAGATATACTTTGGGGAAGGGAATTGTTTTGTAAAACCTAAAAATTTTCAATAAAAAAAAAAGATATACTAGACATATCTAGTAGGAGTAAGCATTTAATAGATACTCACGTTCACTCCAAGCAAGCTGATTACTCATGTTGCCAGTCACTCCAAGGACACAGATTGTTTATTTTGCTTCCAAGTTCCTCTTAAATCACCAATAAAAACAAATATAATTTATTATATTGCCTGCATTTGTTCAAGGTTGTCTCAATAAACTTAAACTAGGAACAGTATTTATACATTTAATGATTTCTATAACAATAAATTTGAAGACTTTTTCAACAATAAATGGAAAGACTCCCTCAAATCTAACAAATTTATGATGCCATCAGCTTTCACAAATTATAATCCGCTTTTGCAGACCATAAAAGCTTATGCTGTAATGAATTTTTAATAGTCTTTAAAATGCCACAAGATTCTTTAAGTAGAAGGTAAACACTTAAATTATATCTATTCTGTGCTAATCACATTGCCTGCCTTTTTGGACCTATTTTCAAGTGGTAGAATTAGATATGCTCCATTTCTTGTGGAGGCTAAACAGTTTTGGCTGCCTATAGCAGGGACCCGATCCGTGGACCAGTACTGGGCTGCCACACAAACAAGCAAAGTCCCATCCACAAAATGCAGGCAGCACACAAAACCATGCCCCTTCCAGTCTGCGGAAAAACCTGTCTCCATGGGGAAACATTGTTTGCAGGCCAGGGCCTGCCACAGAAAAAGCACACTTCCTGGTTCCCATCAGCTGATAATCTTCAAAGAATGGGGCTAGGAGCATGCCCACTCTATCAAATCCAGCAAAGCTTTATCTTCTACAGTTAGCATAGGTATCTTAATCAGTATTTCCTGTTGAGAATGATAGGAATTGAAATCCAACACACCTGGAAAACACTAGGTTAGGAAAGGCTTATCTAGCTACATAGATGCTTGAAAGGAATGATCAAATCAGTCAGATAGGTAATCTCTTATATAGTTTGTAGGTTTGAAAGGTATAAATAAATAATAAAATCTCATACTACCCACAAAGGGAGTAAATATTTAGGATGAGGCTTTAAAAACACATAATATATAACACATACAATTAAAGATGCTAGCTCTGATCACTGATCAGGTTAGATCCTGGTAGTTCACTGTAGATGGTAGTGATATTAAGCATCTCAAGTTCCAAATTTGCATACAGGAAGTTAGCCTTTTGCATGCCAAGCACACATTCTGTCCTAATAAGGTAATGAATAGTTAATATAAGCTAGTACAGGTAGACTACAATTGAGCCTCAAATTTCTGTTGCTAAGTGAGACATTCATTAAGTGAATTTTGCCCCATTTTATGATCTTTCTTGCCACAGTTGTTAAGTGAATCACTGTACTTGTTAAATTAGTATAAAGGTTGTTAAGTGAATCTCGATTCCCCATTGACTTTGCTTGTCAGAAGGTCGTAAAAGGAGATCACATGACTAGGACACTGCAACCGTCATAAATATAAGTCAGTTGCCATGCATCTGAATTTTGATACATGATATCATTGTTGCTTGCACAGAAGAAGAATTACCTGAAAAGGAATCTGGTTGAGATTACATAAAATCATTATAATAAAACACAGGAGGTTCTTTCCAACATCTTTTAAAACTCTGGGAGAATGAATTGGGATTTGAAATTATAACAATTTCACAGAGACCTCTTCATATTATTACAGATTTGTCTTTAAATTTATTTCATCTAATCATTAAGAATGGATCCTGAACAAAAACTATAGGTAGCACTATATACTATTAAAATTGCACTATAAACTTGTTCCTATTTCAAGACTGTGTTGACAGGGTCGGAGATCAATTGATATAGATTGCATATCTGATAGCCATGCCCTTTGGACAGAACTTCTGTGATAAACTCATCCAACAATTATTCATGATCAATCTGTATTGGTTTGATGCCCAAATTTCCAATTGCAGATATATTGATATAAGAAATTAAATTTGTCACCTGCCAGGATAAGTTCCACAAAATTAAATAAATTTTTTCATTAGATTAGTGACTTTTGGGGAAAAAATAACAGAACAAAAAGTTCAGAAAAAGTCTGCAAGGAAGAGCCCCATTGTCAAACCTACCAGTAGACCAGTGGTGGCGAACCTTTTAGAGACCGAGTGCCCAAACTGCAACCCAAAACCCACTTACGGATCGCTGGATATCGGGTGGGCATGGCCACTGAGTGGGCGTGGCCACCGAACTGTCAGCTCATGCTCGCTTGCTGTCCACTCCAACTTGTGCTCACTCTCAAGCTGTCTGCAGCAAATGCTGCTTCCGCAGAAAGTTGCTTCTTTTATAGCCTCTTGCCTATTCTCAGACTGTGCATGCGCAGAGAGAAGGAGGGAGCAGCTGAGCCCAGCAATGGCTCGCGTGCCACCAGAGACTGCTCCGCATGCCGCCTGTAACACCCATGCCATAGGTTCACCACCACAGAGCTAGACCAACCCACAAAAGGCTAAAAAATACTTTTACTAAGTTTGGTTATAACAAAATCTTGCTAGTTTGATTGTGGGGTATGTCTTTCTCCTTCTCACACTCATGTGAATTAGGGAGGTGATGCCCTGAGCTTTTCTACATATTTTCTATTGCTGTGAATGTGAGATGTTTTTCCTTTGATGTTATTGCTTTGATAACAGAGTTCACATATTTCCGTCAAGATCATCATTCTTATTCTCTAACCCATTAGCTATACTTCCTTTAACAGATTATACCTTCTTTTCCCTTTTTGTCTGCACTCCCTAATTTTGCTTTTTTCCATTTTAACCTTTTTTCTTGTTCTTTGTATTTTACATATTTCTGAAATATAACAAGGTTGTAAAAAAAACTTTTAGAAATGATATCAACAAAATGAACTAAACCAATAAAGGAATTGGTTAGTTCAAATAATTTATCAGATCCAAAAGGCACCCAGTCCAGTCTTCTTTCCTATTCAACCTTCAGTCATCTGTATTCAAACAAATTTCTAGCCCCTTGTAAACTAAATCATTTCTTAATCATTTAATGATCGTGGTTGACTGAGCCATAGTTTGCTAAATCCAAGGCCCTGAATTTACATAACACTTACTAGTAAACCATATTTTAGGGTGCATATTTTGAAAATCCAACCACAGGAAAACAGAAGGCAGGGCTTCAGGCAGGGATTAAGGTGCCTTACTCAGAAAACTTGATTAGCCTCTACTTGCTTATTGCTCTTATCGGCTCCATATCAGAATTGGCAGAATTCAGCCTTGGTTAACGGCTTCACCAGAAATCCAAACTCAGATACAAAATAATATTGTTTTCAATATTATATCCAATATCATTCCAAACCTAGGATTTGTTTTCAGTGCCATATCTAAACTGAGCATTTTACTAGCCTAAGTGGGAAAATTCATTTTGTTGAAAAATGATTGAAATTCAGAAACTCTGGTTGGCTTTCTATTTCTTACTTTTAATCCCTAAATCACTCTGCCTGTCAACCTTTTTATTTTGATCCTACTTTTTCAATTATATGTCATCTGTCATAGATCCAAATCACAACAGTGCAACAGTCAACACTAGCAGCAACAGTCACCTTGACAACCTTTTAAAATACAGCTGTTGATGGATTGATTAGTTCAGGGGTAGGCAGCGGAGGTTGCCTACCCCTGGACTAGTTAATACACAAAAAACCTCAATATACAGTATGTGTACAATAAAGGGCATGTGCAAACATTTACTCTTTGACTGTTAACACCAAATAATTTGCTTCCTGGCAATACCCCAAGAAGAGCTGGGTTAACAAGCCACTGTCACAATGTGGGGCTGAGTTGCCAGCAGAGAAATGAGAAATATGCAGACTGCTACCAGCAATGCTAGCCTGCTATGCAGTATTCCAAGAATTAATCTCTTATCAATAGTGAATGCTAGCTAGCTTATTGTTGCATGTGAACATACAGAACAAATAATAATCATACAACATGCTAAGTCATAAGCAATGCTGTACAAACAACAATTTGCACAAGTAAGAGAACCAGTTATAAGTCATTTTAACACCATCATAACTTTGAACAGTCATTAAACAAATGGTCATAAATTGAGGAAAACTTGTACTAAGAAACATATTTAAGTAATGAATTAAAATAGATTTGGCTGTATATTGATATATATATTACTTCTGGAGAGTGTGAGTTTAGGCCTATCTTAAGCATGAAAGCAGGCTGGATGACTTTAGGCCTGTCACTTTCATTCAACACAATCCACTTTACAGGGTTGTTGAAAATAGGACGCTGGAGTATTAGGTTTGTTCACTGCCTTGAGTTATATATATAAAAAACAGAAATAAACTAATAGTAATACTGTTAGTCCTCATTTAGTAAACATATTTGGGACTGGAACCTCATCACTAAGTGATTGTTAAGTGAGGAGCTCCTGTTACCATGCCAACTTATAATAGCATTTCTGGCATTTCTGCTGCAGTTGTAGTGTGAAGCCTATGCAGTCAAATTTCATTTTATAATTTCTAATCACTTTCTTCTTTTCTTTTAGAACCATTCAATATAATGTTCTTCTTCTATTTACCTATACTTTTTCTGAGCTCTTCGGGAAAGAAACTCTTCTACAGTCACAGAGTTTTATATTATAAGAGAAGAAAGAGTGTTTCAAATCCTGAAAAGATTGTGAAAATAATGTAGCATTCAGATCCATGTAAATATTGGGGAGAGCATGACTGTCTGCGGTGAAGAGCCCCTCCTTATCCCTGGATGATCTCAGTATAATTTAGAATCCTGATATTCCAGGATTCTAAGGAACTGAGTTTTTCCATTGCTCTTATATACAGCCCACATCTGTTAAAATATATGGCATTTAATAATTTTCTGGGAATCCAGCCAGTTGTGGTTAGTTCATAAACTATGTTAAACAAATCATGGCTTAATGCAATATGTCAAAATCAGTATGCTTAAAACATGCAATTATGACTACAGCTAGTCCTCGATTTACAATAGTTAATTTAGTGACTGTTCAAAGTTAGAATGGCACTGAAAAAAGTGACTTATGACTGTTTTTCACACAACTGTTGCTCCTGCTTTTTGGAGGATCTCGCCCACCCCCCATGTGAGGTTGGCTCTAACCCTCTGATCCTTTCTTAAGGGCCTAAAGACCTGGCTCTGTCAGTTGGCTTGTGACCCCAATGGCGGAACAGCACAGTGGAGGTGGTTGATCAAGTAACAACAGATCCCACCTCCCCTCCATTCTGCCCCACTCTCTCCATGTGTCCTTAGATTTTAGTTTTGGGGTTGAATTTATTTATGTTTTAAAGTAGATTTTTTTAATGACTGTAAGCCACCCAGAGTTAGATGGGCAGTATAGTAAGATTTGCAGCCAATCAATTTTATAAATAAATGACTAGATAGACAGATAGACAGCCAGGAAGGATTCTCAGATGTCTGATCCAAAGGCTGTTGTTGTTGCTGTCCTCAGCACATTAAAATCCTGACAGAATTGCAATATCTTTCAGAAGAAAGTCTATGCAAATTAATATGCGGATTAAAGCCTAGCAAAAGTTTCAAATTTGGATACAAAGATACAAAGAAGCAAAGGTCCGGTACGTATAGAATTAGGCTGAGAAAAAATATGTTTTGCAGAAATTGTCTTGTTTACCTACAGCCATTTCAGAAACCGGAGAGGAGGAAAGGATGCCTGCGAGGCATGGTTTGGTATGCCTGCTCTTTGTTGCCTGCTGCATGGATCGGCGAGAAAATAATGGAGAACGGGCGGAACTATTCATTTTCTTACCTCTAAAAGTCCTTAGCTACATTTCTTGGATTGCCGTAACTTCCAGTGCAGAATGTTTGCATTTTCTCCACAAATCAAAGGATCATACAATCAAAACGTGCGGACGCTAGGAAAACTAATTAAGAAAAGCGGGTGTTCGCATTAATTTTTGCTATCTATATCAAGATGTTACTTGACATTCATACCCCGAAGCCCCTTGGTCATAAAAGGAGGGGAACTCAGTCCCCGGGATGCATTAACTGGAAACGGATGTTGGAATTAACCGGCCAACCAGGTCGTCAGCTTTCCACCCATTCTGGGAATCCTCCGTGCAAGACAATAAGAGGCTGCTAAGCACCCTTGCGCGGCTCTCCACTGGGGCCCCGCCTCACCTTCGGGCTATTAGGCCACTTCTATCCCATTGTGACGAGCAAACGCGGCGAATTCCAGGGCGCTGCTGCTATTCGTCCTGCTTAAAGCAGCCGCCCCATTTTCGTTGATCCTGGAGATAGCAAGGTTGCTAAGGCAGGGCCAGCTGGCAGGGGCGGGCGGAACCTAGTTCTAAAGGATAAATGTGCGGAGATTTAAGCGCGACTCTTGCAGTTTGCCTTTATCGCTGCGGGACTTAATCCCGGGCATCTCACTGCAATTTATATAATGTTTTTCCTCCTAAAGAGTAAACTCTTTAACTATGCACCGGTTTCCTGAACTCTGCTTCGATTGTAAAAGAATTGTAAAAGAAAATTGAGCAATGTTTTGTTTTGTTTTTCTGTATAGTTTAGTCGAGGAAACAAATTAACACCCAGGTCTCTTCTTGTTTTAGCCACCTGCTTTACTTGGGAAAACGAGTCTGTGGCTTTAGAGTCAGGATGACCATGCAAGGACATTCACCGCAATAATCAGAAGTAATCACAAACGGTAGCTTCCCATGCAGGCCTTAGAAGTCCTTGTCCTTTGGCTGCAAATGATGGGGGAAACTGTTCAAAGACGTTGTTATTACAAGGGCTCCAGGAAACTGGCTAGAATTGAAGAAAATGTTCAACAGGAGTAGTGAAGGGCTGCTTTTTATAAACAATTCCTGAATGTTCAATAGATTTGCAATACTGCTGGAGGGGGGATCCTCCATTGAAGACTAAGATCAATGAATGACTATCTGGTTTGCTCAGCCCCACCTCACCAAGGGATTTTGAGCCAGTCCCAATTTCTCAGCTTAACTTATCCTGCAAGCTTGTGATGAAGATTGTGAGGAAATGATCCAAATCATTGACATAAAAGATGGATAAGGTGAACTACAATGTTGTCTGGAACAGATCAGTCTTTGGTAGGGAGAAGGACAATCTGATCCCTACAGGTGCTTCTTAAAATAGTGTCCCTTGTCCTCAAGGACCCTTAGTTCACAAAAGTGGGACTCTACAAGTAGATTTTCCATAGATCTAATAATTAGAGCAATTCTGATTTCAGCAAGGTGCCAGTGATTTTCTTGCTATTACCAAGAACAAAAAATGGAACTACCTAGAAATGCTGTTATTAATATTTATACTATATTTATATAAATTAACTATCCTATCTGCGTGTTTCATAATTATTTCCCAAGATGCCTTTTTTTCTGTAGGAGCAGCTTTATCTAATGAGTATAACTTACTTGCTAAGAAATTACTCATATTAAACTATGTCGATGTTCTGCTCCATAAGTAACAACCCTGGAGAGAAAAGGTGACTCTAAATAATTACAGAAACCATGGGAAATTACACAGAAATAGATTATCTTGCCAGCCTGGCAGTTAATTATTGTACAGTAGAAATGACAGTACAAAATATAGCTTAGCCGCATTAAAAACACTAGAATCTTCTCACGAGGAAAAAAATGCCAAAAATCTGTATTTGAATAACATTGTAATGCTAGGTTTACACAAAGAGTGTGCTAGCTTTTGCATTTCATTAATTTTTCACCAGGCAAGATGGTAAAGGGGATAAGGAAGCTAAGGAGGAAAAATAAAGGTTTGCATTTGAACCTTGCCTATGTTAATCTTAGGGCTTGCCCCTATTATTAGGTAAAGGCTAACCACCTAAACTTTAGCTGGCATAAAATAATGCTGGCATGAAATTTGCTGTCTCTGTTTCAAAACTTGCTGGTCTTGCATCTGTTCCAAGTCACTGCAGAATAGCACTGTCCTGATTTCTGAGTGTACCAACTATTATAAGCAAAGTGTTTTGCTTTCCCTTCTGGCTTTATTGACTTTCCCTTTTACCATGTCAACAGCTGATGAGCAAGCACCTGCTGATGGAGCAGTGCAGCACAAACATGGTAGGTTTGATTTCAGGGCTCTTATCTGAGTTTCTCTAGGCTAGTTTATCTGCCCCTCTTCTTACATACTAGCTGGGCATCCTCCAATTTAAAAGCATATGAAAAAAAAGAAAGCAAAGAGAAAATGACAAGGCAAAAATTACTCCAGAGAGGTGTGAGGCTGAATTTGCCATGACACTGAGTTGTACTCAGTTCCACAGAGTGTGAAAATTGGAATTACTGTAACTGGCAAGCCAGTTCTTACTTTGGGAAGAGGAAAGTGGCTGAAACTGACAAGTATAGGGAATCTGTCAAATAAGTTAGAATAACCATTTCAAATATTCATTTTCTGAAAGCTGCCATAAGAAAAAAGGGTGATTGCTGCATTTAACAGTAAAAATGCATTTTAGAATACTACTATAAGAAAAAAACATATTTCTTTATATTCTTTCTTTATTATTTTTATAAATAACTCAAGGTGGTGAAGATACCTAATACTCCTTCCTGCTCTTATTTTCCCCACAACAACAACCCTGTGAGGTGAGTTGGACTGAGAAAGAGTGACCGGCCCAAGGTCACCCTGCTGGCTTTCATGCCTAAAGCGAGAGTAGAACAGTCCTGCTTTGGCACAAAGCTAGAAACCAGTAGACTGAGAGTTTCAGACCTGCCTTAGATATGAAGACTGACTGGATGACTTTGGGCCAGTTACTTTCCTCCAGCCCAGAGAGATCCTGTACTGGGAAGAAAATACTGCAGTTAAAGTTGGCAAGTGATTAGAGGGGAATTTGCCTCACAGTACTCCAACTCTCTAATCACTGCCACAACAGGTCATCTAATCTCACCTCAAAGATGACAAAGAACTACACATTTATGCAACTTAAAGCTGTAGCAGGATAGTACTAGATGAAGAGGAAAAGTCTTACCTTGAAATAGGTGCACCTAATAATGACTTAATACTCATGGACTGGATATGCGATAACAGCAAAAGTGGAAAACAAGGCCTTAGATGACAGTAATATGCTGAGGTGCAAATTAGATCTTATCAGAGGCAGAGAAAGTGCTACAAAAGTTGTTCAAGAAATAAAACTTTGTTTAACTGATAGTAAATCTAAGGAAAGAACTGCTACTTTCTCCTGGGATGGAAAAACTGTCAGAATCCAATTATATTTCATCTCTAGTTATCTACTATGGAAAACCCCAATTCTGCCCTCTCTGGATTCTGTCATACGATGAAGGGGAAGGTGGGGGTGAACAAAGGGATTTTATGGCCCTCACTTCCTTTGGTACAACTTCAAAAGGGACTGAATGTGGATACCACCAAAAGGACTAACCATAGCAATGGGGCCATCAGCTTTCATCTACTCCCCTCTGAAGTCTCCCTTCCGCCGGCAGTGAGGAAAAACGGGGTGGAAATGTAACACCTGGGATTATCACTGGAAGGATGGTGGGGTGGGATGGAGTTGCTGGGAACCCCTTAAAACTTTAAACCATAGGGCGTGGCCCCCAATCCTATCTAGAACACCTGCAACCATTTTCTCTTAATAGATGCCTGTTGGAAGAAATATTCCAAGAGTTCTGTCTTCTTAAGATGCAAAGTGGGGTGGGTCCTTAAAACCTTGAATGGAAGAGCTTGAACCCCAAGTCCTGTCTAGCATGCCTGCAACCACTTCTCTTAATAAAGGATTCCTGTTGGAAGAATTATTCCAAGAGTTCTGTCTTCTTAAGATGCAAAGTGGGGTGGGTCCTTACATTAGACAGGACTTGCAAAATTAATCCACCTGGAAGGGAGACCCTTGCCGGGGGATTTTGCAAAAAATTACCATGTCAGACAATGGAGCAAGAAGGGGGGAAAACTCCCTGGAAAGAGAGCCGCTACCCCAACTGAAACCCTGCCAGATGTCAGGATCTGAGAGGTCAGATTCCTCAGGAGAAAAGGTAGTGGAGACATGGGATCACAAACCTCGGTGGTCAATGGGCGTTGGAAAGAAAGGCAAATGGGAAAAGAAATCAAGGAAGGTGACCCTGAGACGGGGGGCCAACCAATCAGAATGGAAGCAGGAGATGGACAAATCCCTGCATGCAAGTGAAGAGGAAGGGAGCTGGGCACCGTACTCAGACTGGATCCTAGAGATAGCTATTGACCTAATGAACAGAACTCTCAACTCCCTAGGAGAGGAGAATTCTGAGCCCTACGGCTGCCCCAGCTCCTGGAGCCGCAAAGGAAGAGATACTGAGGGGGAAGTGGAACCTGCAGACCTGGGGACATCTGCTGATCCAGTAGCCCCCACACCCCGCCGACCCACAGATGGCGATCTGGATGGAAGACACTACCACCGACAAGGAAGGCACCGATCCATTCAAAGACTCCCGCCGCTGGACGTGAGATTCAAGGGGGAGCCAACACGCTTGGGATTTTTCCTAACCCAAATCCTCAACTACATGGGGGAATACGGGCGGCACATCCCCCGTGACAAAGCCCGTATCCAGATCATGCAATCTGCCCTGGATGGGCCGGCCGCAGATTGGGTGGTGAACTTGCACGATTCCAAAGCCCCAGAGCTCAACGACTTCAACCACTTCATGTCCTCTCTGAGAAGGCGATTTGAGGACCCCCTGGCTGATCGCAAAGCCTGCGAAAGGATAAAAACAATGAGGCAAGGCAAATGCCCGGTAGTCGAATATATGCAAGAATTCTGGGCCATTGCCAGCAAACTGAACTTGCCAGAAGACATCCTCCTTAGCCATTTCAAAGATGGACTAAATTATGACCTATATGATGCTTGCCTACCCCAAGGGGACCCACACCAACTTCAGGAATGGTACGTCTTGGCAGAGGAAGCAGAAATCGACATTCTGAAGAAGCACTGCCGAGGAAAACAATTGAGCCGCTCACCGCCTGGGTTGACATGTGAACCAGTGAAACCATCGGCTACAGCCAAGAAGCAAATGGGGTGTTTCAAGTGCGGGAAAGATGGGCATCGGGCTGTAGAATGCCACTCAAAAATGGCAAAAAAAAATTGGGGTACTACCAATTCAAAGTCTTGCCATTTGGATTACAAGGGGCCCCTGCAGTATTTATGCAATTAATCAATGACGTTCTAAGGGAGCACCTATTTAAGGGGGTCCTGCTTTACTTGGACGACATTCTTATCTTCACCGAATCAAAAGAGGAACATATCAACCTAGTCAGAGTGGTCTTAAAAAAACTGCGAGCCGCCCACCTATATGCCAAACTCTCGAAATGCGAATTTCACCAGGAAAGGGTAGACTACTTAGGTTATTGCATATCCCCACAGGGCATTGAAATGGACCCAGAGAAGGTCAGAGCAGTATTAGAATGGGCACCACCCCGCACAAGAAAGCAACTGCAAAGTTTCCTGGGCTTCGCAAACTTTTACCGCCAATTCATCCCCTCATGAATTTACTAAAAACGAAGGAAGCATCCTCAGTAAAACCTAGCCAGCCACTAACATGGACAATGGAGTGCCAAGCAGCATTTGAGAGATTAAAGAGACTTTTTTCTGCCGAACCAGTACTGAGGCACCCAGACATGGATAAGCCCTTCATAATACAGGCGGATGCAAGTGATGTGGCAGTGGGGGCTGTACTATTAGAAGAAAACAATGAAGAGGTATTGCAACCCTGTGCATATACATCCAAAAAACTCATGGAAACAGAACAGCGCTGGCCCATATGGGAGAAAGAGACGTACGGGATACGTTGGTCATTACTCACGTGGCGCCAATTCCTTGAAGGCAGCAAAATCCCTTTCCAGGTGTGGACTGACCACAAAAATTTGGAAGCCCTGAAAACACCCAGGAAGCTCAACCCCAAGCAAGCCCGCTGGTCCCAGCATTTTCACCAGTTCCATTTTACGCTCAAGCATTTGACAGTGGGAAAGAACTTCTCACATGCCCCAATATAACAGCACGTGAGCCAACGACTCTAAAGCGATGATGGTAGAATCACAACTGGCAGTGCCAGTAACCACCAGAGCCCAAGCTAAATTAAAACCACAGCTGGGCAGCCAAACCAGAATTGAATTCCGGAAAAGTTTGGAAAAAGATGAATGGTTCCAGAAAAACAAAAATGTGTGCACAATGAGAGACGGGCTGCCTTGGGTAGGGGAAAAGTTATATATACCAACAACCCAAAGAGTCACATTCATGCAGCTTTGCCACGACACAAAATCAGCAGGGCACTTTGGATTTGCAAAAACATTACACTTAATTAAACAGCAATTTTGGTGGCCATCCATAAAAAAGGACATAGAAAGTTACGTGGTCAGCTGCCCAAAGTGTGCAACTGCAAAGAGGTTGCAAGGGAAATTGCCCAGACTGTTACAAACAATGGCAAATCCCTCAGCCCCCTGGAGGGAAATAGCCATGGATTTTATAGTGGAATTACCAGAAAGCAATGGGAATACTGTTGTCTGGATAGTCACGGACTTGTTTTCCAAACAGGTGCACTTTATCCCTTGCCAAAAGATTCCCACCGCAAAATCTTTAGCAAAACTTTTTGTCCAGCACATTTACAGATTGCATGGGGCACCCCAACACATCATCTCTGATAGGGGAGTGCAATTTACGTCTGCATTTTAGAAGGAATTTTTATCCCTCTTAGGGACCACTCAGGGACTGACATCTAGCCATCATCCACAAGGGGATGGACAAACAGAACTCTGTCACTCAGTACTTGAGCAATATTTAAGATGCTTTATTAATTTTCAGCAAACAAATTGGGTGGAGCTACTCCCTTTTGCAGAAGTTGCCTACAATAATGCAGTCCATTCCAGCACAGGTTACACTCCTTTTCAAATAGCCACTGGTCAAAGTTTCAACCCCATGCCAGAATTAACCCCAAACGAACCAACGATCCCATCACTGAAAGAATGGATGGAACAATTACAAAACACCTGGCCAATAGTTAGAAAGCACTAGATGAAGCTAGGCAGACATACAACGCACAAGCTGATAAAAAAAGGGTTGAGCCTACACCATTCATTAGAGGAGAAATGGTGTACTTATCTACAAAATACCTAAAGTCCCTACAACCCTGTAAAAAACTTGGACCAAAATATATAGGGCCTTTTCCAATTAAAAGAATCATAAACCCAGTAACAGTAGAATTAGAATTACCCAAAAATCTCAGGCAAATACACCCAATTTTTCATTGAAGCTTGCTGAAAACAGAGCATCAGTCATTGTTATGGCCAAAAATCCCCCTCACCACCACCTCCAGTCATGGTGGAGGGCGAATAACACTTCAAAATAAAGGAAATCCTAGATTCTAGGAGATATCATGGAGCGACTCAGTACCTAGTTGCATGGAAACACCTCCCTGCCTCACAAAATGAGTGGGTCCATAAACGTCATGTCAGAGCCCCAAAGCTACTAAAGAAGTTTCACACAGAGTATCCTAAAAAGCCTGACTAAATTTTATACCTGTTTTGTTTTTCTTTCAGCTGGATCTATCTTATTTTTAAGGGGTCAGGATGTCAGAATCCAATTATATTTCATCTCTAGTTATCTACTATGGAAAACCCCAATTCTGCCCTCTCTGGATTCTGTCATACGATGAAGGGGAAGGGGGATGAACAAAGGGGTTTTATGGCCCTCACTTCCTTTGGTACAACTTCAAAAGGGACTGAATGTGGATACCACCAAAAGGACTAACCATAACAATGGGGCCATCAGCTTTCATCTACTCCCCTCTGAAGTGTCCCTTCCACTGGCAGTGAGGAAAAAGGGGGTGGAAATGTAATGCCTGGGATTGTCACTGGAAGGATGGTGGGGTGGGGTTGCTGGGAACCCCTTAAAACTTTGAACCATAGGGCTTAGCCTCCAAGTCCTGTCTAGAACACCTGCAACCATTTTCTCTTAATATAGATGCCTGTTGGAAGAAATATTCCAAAAGTTCTGTCTTCTTAAGATGCAAAGTGGGGTGGGTCCTTACAAAAACATTTCTGTTTATTCAGACTGCAGAAGGAAGTTTTCCTGGATGAGGAATACTGGGAGTTGAAGTCCACAACTCATAAAAGGGTGAAGTTTGAAGACCCCTCTTTAGGAGACTGATTATAGCTTTCTACTCTATTAATATTTCTATTATTTCTGTATTATTAACAACAATAAACTAGAAGCATTGGGAGGTTGTTTGTTTTGGGGTTCTTTTTGTTTTGCTTTCTTTCCTAAATTGCCTAAATACAATGCATTTGTATTCTTTATCACATAATGGATCTTTTTAGCAAAATATTGTAACTGGTATTACTGTAACGTCAAAGTAAACATCATCTCAAAAATGCAAGTAACATGATTGGTCAAAACAGGATTGTGCTAGAAGTTATCCACATATCTTAAGTTTGAAAAGTTTGAAAAACATTGATCCAGAGGATTTATTTATTGGTAGACAGTTCATTAAACATTTCAATACAGTGTGGAATTGCTGAATAAAAAGCAAAACCCATGTAAAGCTTCAGTAGGAAAGAAATTGAGGGGGAAAGCCAATTATAAATCTTAGATTTATTATAAATCTATAATACAATTTCAGTGTATAATTTTTGATCATCCTGCTTGAAAAAGATTATAGTGATGGAAAAGGTATAAAACATGACTAGAAGAATAGATCGCTTCTATGACAGAATATTACAACATCTGGAGCAGAGGAGACATTATAGTGTAACACATAAATCGAAGGATTTCTCAAAATTTTTACAATATTTTTGGCCTTAATTAATTGACTAAAGTCATTAATCATGGACTCATGTATTAATATGTTTTAATGTGCTGATATGTTCTTTTCTACTTCCAGAATCTCACAATTGGGGCAGTCTAATAAAGTATGATGACATGTTATTAAGGAAGACAGACTTTCTATTGCTGCAACAACATCTGAGTGATGCTTTACATCCTTAGGGTGGAACCATATTAAAAAAAATACTTGTTTCTATATCATTGAACTGTAGCAGATGATGTCATTAAGTCTGGTAATGACTGCCAATTTAAACGCTTTAAAGGACAATATCATGGAAGACTTAATGATTATTAGCCTTTATGGTTGTTTTTCTTACCTCAGAATTATATACAATACATCCATGTTATGAGTTTTTCAAGTATGTCTGTTTGGCCATTTATGAGAAGACAATAATAAAGTAGGTAGGGCATTGTCCGGATCTGGGCCAACTTTATGTTTTTATAATTTGGGTGATGTGTTGTACAACACAGATGGAAGCCACATGAATGGCTGGAATCCTGATTCACTCCTCTTATTTTTACAAAGTCACACTTCCTTTATTTAATCAGTATAAAAACTGCAGCTAGATTGAAATCTTGTGTCCAATTATTTAGTATAGTAGGATGCTCAACTGAAAACAATGAAATAGATCCAGATTTATTCATATTTCTGGTAAATATATTGAAATAAATAGGATATGTTAGTTCAGTTCATTTCAGTAACTAAATCTTGACTAATCTAGATTCAATTATTGGTCTGGATGTCTAATCTTGAACTATAATGTAATTTATTTGTTATTGTCTGAACACATTTGTTTTGGCTTAGCATGATATGTGAACTATACTCCTCTGACTTGTTCACCAATCCTGGTTTAATTTTATGCAGGAATGCAGCTGTTGACTTAATCAGTAAACATTCACAATGCAGACTGGCTTTCTGTGCTAATTAAAAAAATTACCACTGCTGTAAACTAGACTGGGAAGCTAAGAAAGCAAAAGTAAACTACTTCCATTTTGTTGCCAAGAAAACAATATAGCTGGAGCAAAGGAGATTTGATGGAAACTTTTCTCAAATTCAGAGAGGAGTATATTGCACATTCTAGCGGTGCAATGCCACAAACCCATTACATTTCTGCTCTGCTCTTAACACAGTTTGGGGAGAGGGGCTCCCTGTTGGGAATCTTTAAGCCTTGCTAGGGTTAGGATTATTTTAGGATTGATATGGCATCAGATGAATAGAGAGATCACTACATTACAACTGCAAACAACCACCATAAAGGTAAATCACTAGCAGGTGGTAAAGTCCTCCAGCAGGAGCTCTCCAAATTGGGTTAATATATAAATAACAGTAGATTTATTTCAGAGGAGATAAAATGAAACAGATTGGGGTAGCATCTCCAGTTTCTGGAGTGATTTGGGCTTTTTACTATTATAAAATGGCCCACTAATCCTTCTTCCTGCCTGTCCAGAAATTAGAAAATTATTTCTCCTCCCTTCCTGCTGTTCATAATGGACACATCTGAAGGTCAGTAGTTGTGACATGATTTTTCCAAGTATGACTTATGATATTTATTTATTAAATTGATATGCCACTCATAAGGTGACTCTGGGTGGCTTACCAATCATGAAAAGATAAATAGAAAAGCAGTTAAAACTTTAAAACTATGCAATTTTTTCAATTTTTTAAAAATGCAATAAACCAGGAACCAAGAGACAAACCATATAGGGATGAAGTTTTCTTACCCATCATCCCACCTCCAGAGCCCCAAGCCAATCAGCAAAATCAAGTTTTAATACCCTTGGAAGGCCAAAAGGGTGGGGAGAGCAGTTCTCAGCTCTGGTGATAGAGAGTTCCATGGGGTCAAGGCAAGTGCAATATAATAATAACAATAATAATAATAATAATAAAATTCACAGAAACAGAATTGGACGAACTGCAAAGATTTACTCAGGGCAAAGAAATCAAAGCCTTACCAGAAGTAATTCAGAATGTAGAGGCAAACCAGGGGGAGTTGGCAGTGAAGGAATCCAGCAGAGATATACAACTGTTCTCATTTGGAAACCAGGCACCTCTTCCTCAGGAAGAACAAAACCCTCTAACTAAAGAAATAAAAGAATTGAAACAAAGAATAACTGAGCATCTAGAACAGCACAAAAACAACAGAATAAGGCTACCTGCACTGAAGCTTGTTCCAAAGAAACAGCTAGCACAAGCATTAAAAGATGCAAATACTGCAATATCAAGTATAAGCACCAATTCACTGCAAGAAACAAACCAACTAATGTACAGCACAGTTGCAGTTATAACAGAATACCTGGGATGCAAAATCAACAAAAAAGAAAAACAAACAAACAGTGCACCCGAAAAATGGAAGGTTAGACTAGAAAATAAGATCAGCAAGTTAAGATCACATGCAAGCAAGCTAGAACAGATGAAAGAAAAGAAGCTGAAGAACAAGAAGACCAAAGAATACCTAATCAAGAAATACCACTTAGAAACAAGGAAGATCAAGGAAGCACTGGAAATAATAAAGCAACAAATAACAGCTATAGCCAGGAAAATCAGTAGATATGAAGCTCGAATTGCAAACTATAGGCAGAACCTCCAATTTCAATCCAATCAGAAACGTTTCTACCAATCCATCAATGGAGAAACTGCAAGGAATCAGTCAGTACCTGACAAGGAAGAAACAGTGCAGTTCTGGAAGCAGATATGGGATAACCCAAAGAAATACAACAAGGATGCGGCTTGGTTAAAAGAGGTGGATGCAAATAAAACAGAAGTTGAAATGAAAGAACTAGTAATAACAACAAAAATGGTAGAAAAAAGAGCAAAGAAAATCAAAAATTGGTCAGCACCAGGTGAAGATGAACTGCATGGGTTTTGGTTGAAACATCTAACTGTTATACACCCACTCATTGCCAAGCAGTTCAACAATATACTACAAGGAGGAGAAATTGAAAAGTGGCTAACAACTGGGAAAACCTACCTAATAATGAAAAATCCAGCAAAAGGGGCAACACCAGGTAACTACAGGCCAATTACCTGCTTACCAACAACTTTCAAATTACTAACTGGTGTGGTAGCTGATGCAGTACAACAGCATCTAGTTGAAAACAATCTCTTTCCACCTGAGCAGAAAGGAAACCGCCCCAATAGCAGAGGAACAAAAGATCAACTCCTAATAGACAAAATGATCTTGGAAAACTGCAAGAGAAGGAAGACCAACCTGAATGTGGCATGGATTGACTACAAAAAGGCATTTGACTCTCTGCCACATGATTGGATAATCAAGTGCCTAGAAATAACAGGAGTCAGTAGAAACATCAGAAAATTTGTGCAAAGATCGATGGCACAATGGAAGACACAGTTGCAGATCAATGGTGAGAGGCTGGGAGAGGTTAATATCAAGAGAGGAATATTTCAAGGAGATTCATTATCACCATTACTATTTGTTATTGCACTGTTTCCTCTGTCAACAATACTGAATAACTCAGGACATGGCTATCAAACATCAAAAACATCTGCCAGACTATCCCACCTCCTTTACATGGATGATCTGAAGCTGTATGGAAAAACATCATCTGAAATAGAATCGCTGCTCAACACTGTCCGTATATATAGCCAAGATATTGTAATGGAGTTTGGCTTGGACAAATGTGCCACACTTACTATCAAACAAGGAAAAATAGTGAAAACTGAAGGAATCAAGATGCCCCACGAAAATAACATTAAGAGTCTGGATGAGGAAGAGTACTACAAATACTTGGGTATCCTTCAAGCTGACAACATCAAGCACACTGAAGTCAAGAAAAAGATTAGAGGTGAATACATCAAGAGAGTGAAGAAGATCTTAAAAGTCCAAACTCAATGGAGGAAATACCATAAAGGCAATCAACACCTGGGCAATCCCAGTCATTAGGTACACAGCTGGAATAGTGGACTGGACTCAAGCAGAACTAAAAGCAATGGATAGGCAGACCAGAAAAATAATGACAATGAATCACGCCCTTCATCCACGCAGTGACATTGACCGACTTTATCTATCAAGGCAAATAGGTGGACATGGAATGCTACAAGTACATCAGATGGTTGAAGAAGAAAAAATGGCTTTGGAAGAATATCGGAAGAACAATGATGAAGATGCTCTGAAATTAGTATATCAGGAAGCTTACTAACTACTGGAGAGACCAAACTGGCCTACAAGAAAGACCAAATGAAGAATAGAATAGAGACATGGGAAGACAAAGCACTACATGGCCAATACATGAAAAAAATAGCTGGGAAAGCAGATAATAATAAAACCTGGCAATGGCTAAGAGCAGGAAAATTGAAGAAAGAGACCGAGGGACTAATTCTGGCTGCACAAGACCAAGCCTTAAGGACAAATGCAGACAAAGTCAAAATTGAGAAGACAGCAACAGACAGTAAGTGCCGCCTATGCAAAGAAGCTGAAGAAACAGTGGACCACTTGGTAAGCTGTTGCAAGAAGATTGCACAGACTGATTACAAGCAGCGGCATGACAAAGTAGCAACAATGGTGCATTGGAAGATCTGCAAAAAATATCATTTGCCTGTAAGCAAAAACTGGTGGGATCATAAAATAGAGAAAGTCATAGAAAATGATAAAATTAAACTACTCTGGGACTTCAGAATTCAAACAGACAAGCACCTGCAACATAACACCCCAGACTTAACAATTGTCGATAAGAAAGACAAAAAAGTCTGATAGTGGACGTGGCAGTGCCTGGAGACAGCAGAATAGAAGAGAAAGAACTGGAGAAGATAACAAAATACAAAGACTACAAATAGAAATAGAAAGACTGTGGCAAAAGCAAGCAAGGGTAGTACCAATAGTAATAGGCTCCTTGGGTGCAATCCCAAAACAACTGGAGCACCACTTGAACACCATTGGCATTGACAAATTCGCTATTAGTCAATTGCAAAAAGCGGCTTTATTAGGAACTGCTTCCATCCTGCGACGATATCTGTAATACCATCAAACATCCACATCTGCCTACCCCAGGTCCTGGGTAAGGACTCGATAGGTAGACAAAATGCCAAATCCAGTCTGAACATCTGGCTGACTGTGCGAGGATCAAGAAGAAGAAGAAGAAGAAGAAGAAGAAGAAGAAGAAGAAGAAGAAGAAGAAGAAGAAGAAGAAGAAGAAGAAGAAGAGGAAGGGGAAGGGGAAGGGGAAGGGGAAGGGGAAGGGGAAGGGGAAGGGGAAGGGGAAGGGGAAGGGGAAGGGGAAGGGGAAGAAATAGAAAGACTGTGGCAAAAGCAAGCAAGGGTGGTACCAATAGTAATAGGCTCCTTGGGTGTAATCCCAAAACAACTGGAGCACCACTTGAACACCATTGGCATTGACAAATTCGCTATTAGTCAATTGCAGAGGGTGGCCTTGCTGGGGGCTGCTTCCATCCTGCGACGATATCTGTAGAGCCATCAAACATCCACATCTGCCTATCCCAGGTTCTGGGTAAGGACTCGATAGGTAGACAAATGCCAAATCCAGTCTGAACATCTGGCTGACTGTGCAATGATCCATAATAATAATAATAAGTTGGAAGGGATCTTGGAGGTCATCTAGTCCAACCCCCTGCTCAGGCAGGAAACCCTATACCATTTCGGACCAATGGTTGTCCAGTCTCTTCTTTAAAACTTCCAGTGTTAGAGCAATTCACCGCTTCTGGAGGCAGGTTGTTCCACTAAGTTAATTGTTCTAACTGTCAGGAAGTTTCTCCTTAGTTCTAGGTTGCTCCTCTCCTTGATTGGTTTCCACATGTTGCTTCTTCTCCTGTCTTCAGGTGCTTTGGAAAATAGTTTCACTCCCTCTTCTTTGTGGCAGCCCCTGAGATATTGGAATATTGTTATCATGTCCACCCTCATCCTTTTCTTCATTAAGCTAGACATACCCAATTCCAGCAGCCGTTCCTTATATGCTTTAGCCTCCAGTCCCCTAATCATCTTTGTTGCTCTTCTCTGTACTCTTTCTAGAGTCTCAACATCTTTTTACATTGTGGTGATCAAAACTGGATGCAGTATTCCAAGTGTGGCCTTACCAAGGCATTGTAAAGTGGTATTAACACTTCGGGTGATCTTGATTCTATCCCTCTGTTAATGCAGCCTAGCATTGTGTTGGCCTTTTTGGCAGCTGCAGCACACTGCTGGCTCATATTTAAGTGATTGCCCACTAGGACTCCAAGGTCCCTCTCACAGTTGCTACTATTGAGCAAGGTACCCCATATACTATACCTGTACATTTGGTTTTTCTTGCCTAAATGTAGAACCTTACTTTTTTCATCATTTAATTTCATTTTGTTAGATAGTGCCCAGTGTTCAAGTCTGTCCAGATCCTCCTGTATCTTAAGCCTGTCTTCTGGACTGTTGGCTATTCCTGCCAGCTTGGTGTCGTCTGCAAATTTGATGATTTCCCCATCTATCCCCTCGTCCAAATCATTGATGAAGATGTTGAAGAGCACTGCACCCAGAACAGAGCCCTGGGGCACCCCACAACACACTTCCTTCCATGTAGATGCGGTTCCATTGAGGACCACACGCTGAGTAAGGCCGGTCAGCCAGCTATGGATCCATCTGGTGGTGATGCTGTCTAACCCACATGTTTCTATCTTATCAAGTAGTAGGTTGTGATCTACTTTATCAAATGCCTTACTGAAGTCCAAGTAAATTATATCCACAGCATTCCTCTGATCCACTAATTTTGTCACTTGGTCAAAGAATGCAATAAGATTTGTCTGGCATGATCTGTTTATGACAAACCCATGTTGTCTTTTAGTAATGGCTTTGTTTGCCTGTAGGTGTTCGCTGATTCGTTGTTTGATTATCTTTTCCACAATCTTCCCAGGTATTGAGGTCAGGCTGATAGGTCTGTAATTTCCTGTGTCCATTTTTTTTCCTTTTTTGAAGATATAAAACATATCAAACCAATTGCGTGTTTTCTAAAGGAAAAAAAGGGGACATATTTTCTGCTATTGTACTAGCTCAACAAATAACTGAAGAAACAAATATCTTTCTAGAGTTCAAATGTGTGCAACATGGTGTTTGTTTCATGCCTAGCAACTATGTTCTCTCTCTATTTATAGAATGAAGTATTCAAAGACTAGCCTCAACACGATAAAAGTTTAGATTGATGCACTCGGCACAGAGAAAGGAAAGGTATATTATATTCAGGCATCAAATATTTATCTAGCATATCATTTTAAAAGCAAGAACACACTGTTCTACAACCTGGTGATATAAAAGTAGGCATATGATTGTATGCAAAGCAAGAAATTTGTTTTGGAGATTCCTCACATTATATTCTATTATGTTTATATTAAAACCTTTTTAGAAACATTTAAGACTGTATTTGTAATTGTTATTCCATGTAATAAATATTGAACTTTTTAAAGGAAACAAGAGTTCTGCTGTTTATTTTAATAACAAAACTGCATGGTAGAATTGGCCAGCTGGGTCTTGATAACCAGCCCAGGTATAGGAAAACTGCTTGGGGGTTCCTGGTCAAAATCCATAACACAAATCTATTTAATACCTAATAAAATAACACTGTTATTAATCAGGATTATCATCTTCATTGAACTAGCCATTTTCCTCCAGTTCAACCTTCTTCTCAGGACCTCTGTGAAGGCCAAAGAAGTATGCCATCTGCTTTTTAAAATTCTTAAATGTCCTGGTTGTGGTTTTAATGAAGCTTCTGCCAGACATCCCTGGTCAGATAAGATAATAAACTTTATTACGGTTGTAGACCAGCAATAGCCATCACTTTTTACAATATTTTAAATAATAATAGTACTAACATTAAAAGTAAATAATGACATCCCTGTTAAGAAAATACATGTTCTCGAAATGTTAGGGTCACTCCCTAATTTATATGAGTGGATAGCCGATTAATGTGTGAGTAAATATAATGTTTCAAACATTATTAGAGATATCTCCAAAAAATTGGCACAAGTTGACGACTATAAATCTGTAACCAATTTTTTTCTTATGGACATTGCCGCAACACAGTATTTTGCCACTGCATGCGTGATGGAAGGTTTTGAGTCTTGGAGGAGAAAGCCTACATAAAAATTGTCTACCCTCCCTGGCAATCTCTCTAAGAAAGGAAGAAGACATCCTTGGTCAGAATATTTGTGCTTGGTTGTGCTTTGTTTAAATAATATAATGAGTAGACTTTTTTTTCACATTGCTTGAGGTAAAGAAAGAACAAAGATGTGCCCTGTTCCATAGTGTTCAAATAGAAATATTCCTCTCAAAAGAAGAAAGTGAATTGCCACTTGAAAGGTAATTTCTGCACCCAGGACATTTAGTGGAATCTTTATCTATCATGCAGATTTTAGAGGCAAAAGAACTGTGCCAAGAGAATTGGTACTTAGCTTTATACACTTTGATCTGTAGCACAAGCTTACACATGCCTAATTAGAAGTAAATCTAATTAAATTTAATTAGTTTTAATTATAGGTGAGCATAGGATTGTAGTCTCAAAGTAGTAGCCTTTCATGAAATGTTTAAGCTGTTTTGATAGCTGGGGACTATGGGAGTTTGAAATTCAAGATATATGAAATGCTCTAGTCAGAGGAAGTGTATTGCCTAACAGAAAAAACTGAATTTCAGTTGCAATAATATTATTCTCTTAACTATAAACCTTGAAAATAATGACTAAATTGTTTATTGTAATAAGCAAAACAACAATACATTCAGTGAATCTTTTTCTCCATTTTGCGTAACGTCCAGTGTAGTACTACTTTAGTGCTAAGACATTTTTCACTGAGGAAAATACTTTGTAAGAGAAATATGGGCTTCTCACTCCAAGACCAAGTATATAAAAGAAAGAGTTGCTGTGATCCTTTCTTTAAAGCAAGTATAGGCACTACTAATCAGGGCTGTTATTTCAGATCTGACTTCTGGAATGTACCAATGATGCTGATTTTCTAGTAGCACACAAAACTGTGGTACAATATAGAATGAACCTGATTTGCATGATCTCTAAAAGTCAGTTTCTCAACCTTTTAATCCTGGAGGAACCCTTGAAATAATTTTGATGACTCCAGGAACCTGCATAAAAGTAGTTATATCTTCAGCTAGCACTGTGTGACTTGTGAGGTTGAAAAAAATACTGTGTGTTGAGAGAGTTATGATTTCTTGTACAATACCCAGTGTTAGGAATACTAAAATTTCTACACATAGACTGCAAGATTTCTACACAATTTCTACATGTACACATACCTTGTAAGAGTTCTGCACGTAGGCTATAGGATTTCCACACTGAGCTGTAGGATTTCATGATAAAGTACATATAAGGGAATAGGTGAAGCAAAATAGTAAGGGGCAGAGATAATGTATTTTGTTTAGGCAGCTCTGATAAGATTGTAACCTCAGAGGAGGAGCCAAGGCGTTGGGATAGAATGTATATAATGTGTGTTTTTGCTGTGACTAGGTGTGGCTCAAATATTTATTTGGAGTCCACCATGCTTTGCAAACCGTTGTAGCCAATAAATCTCTGTCTAATTTCAACTTGCTGTTTGGTGTTATTCAGTGAGCTAGAATTTCTACCAACACCAGTGAGGCAGCAGACCAACACCTAGTTCCAATAATCCAAAAAATGTATGTATGTATGTATGTATATAAAGAAAAGAAAAAGAAAGATTTCTTTCTCCCATATTTGGGCCGACAGGGTGCATCAAAAAACACTCAAGGTAAATCTCCTCCCCCTGTCTCTTCCCTCCCTGATACAGCTGACAAAGTGAGAAAGAGCCTGTAGCCTAGAGGTTAATACAGCTGCCTAACATGCACACAGCCCAGGTTCGAATCTCAGAAGGGTATGTCTGGCTGAAGAGAGTTAAGAAGGTTGAAATAGCTATTCCAGTTCTCCCTTTATTCTTTGTTAGCAATCTAAAAAAATGTGTGTGTGTGTGTGTGTGTGTGTGTGTGTCTCCTTGATAGCTGCAAAAATGCGAATCCTGGGCATATTTGTTCAATAACACAAACTTTGATCTCCGGGAGAGATATAAACCAGTTGTTTATTGCTAAAAAGATATTTAAAAACAATAAAAACAACTATTTAAAATGTTAAAAGAAACAACTTAGCTTTTGCTGGTCCCCTGCCAGTGTCCTCAGAGTGAGGCTCAGGGGGTGGGGAGATTCTTTTTATACACCTTGCTGGTCTAACTGCTTACTCATTGCCCGTGTGATAGGGCCATCCTTCCTGATTAACTGTAATTGCCTTGGTTGCCCCACCTTCTCTTTTTCACATTCCAATTCCACACTTTTCCTCTCTCTCATCCTTGTCAATCTCCTCCCTCCCAGCAATGTTGCTGCCAGTGTGCTCTCTAACCGCTCCCTCCTACTCATTCCAGGCCATTTCACTGGTTAATTGTTCTCATTATTAGGAAATTTCTCCTTAGTTCTAAGTTGCTTCTCTCCTTGAGTAGTTTCCATCCACTCTTTCTTGTCTTGCCTTCTGGTGCTTTGGAAAATAGGTTGCTCCCCCCCCTCTTCTTTGTGGCAGCCTCTCAAATATTGAAACACTGCTATCATGTCATCCCTAGTCTTTCTTTTCTCTAGACTAACCACATGCAATTCCTCCAACCGTTCTTCATATGTTTTAGTCTCTAGGCCCTTAATCATCTTAGTTGCTCTTCTATGCACTCTTTCCAAAGTCTCAACATCATTTTTTATAATGTAATGATTGGATGCAGTATTCCAGATGTGGTCTTACTAAGCTTTATATAGTTTCCTGTATTTCATTATCATTTAATCTCTTACAATTTCTCTTTGTGCATGCTTAATGGCAGAATGTGTTAGTTCAAAATAGTGCAAAGTATCCTGTTGCTCTTGCTAACCAAGGTAACTTATTTGACTGAGATGTCTAAATTGTCTGACAACACGCATACTCAGTGTCATGATTCCGACAGACAGAGACAAATAAAGCAGAACTCCGAGGCTTGGAAATTCCTCAAAGAACATGTTTATTAGTTACAAAGTATCGGCACATCAAAAGTGAAACCGAGTCTAAAGACACATGTAACAATGCCCTAATACAAAGTTAAGAAATCCCACCTCTAAAGCTATGCAAGAAACTACGTTCCCCAATACATCTTTTTGGTGGGCTTTTCATGAAATGTCCAGCCAGCAGTCTCAAGAGCAGCCTTGGTTCCTATGGGACAAAAGATTATTTTGACTAGCAAAGCACCTGGCAATCCCCCCTTCCCCCTTTCTATGTGTCAGCTGAAAATGAATAGGGAAAATGGCCATAGCCATGCTCATTTTCAAAGTTGACAATCAGCTCCCCATCAGAAAGAAAGAGTCTCCTGCAGGGAAAAGAAAAGGCAGATTAAGCATTCCCTCGAGGCTTGTGAGGGTATTTATAATAAAACTTTTTTATCCATCTATCTGCTTTCACATTTGTACATTTCACCCATGTAACTTCTGAAAGGGGGTAACCTTTCCACTGAACAAGGTATTGTAACTTTCCCTTGTACAACCTAGAATCAAGAATACATTTTATTTCATAATGTGTCTCCCCGTCCACCACCATTGGACCCGGTGGCTTGTTTGGGACAGGTCTCAACGAGGATTCCGACACAGGTTTCAATAGACTACAATGAAACACAGGGTGAACTTTCCCCAAAAATCATGGTAGTTTCAATTCCACTGTGACAGGTTAATGATTTTAGTGATAGGAAAAGGGCCAAGGAATTTTGGCCCCAATTTTCATCTGGATAATTTTAACCTTAAATATTTCGTTGAAAAATAAATTAATTGTCCAACATGAAAAGGTTTCTGAGGGGAGCATTGTTTGTCAGCTTGCTGTTTGTAAACCTTGGTAGTTTTGATCAATGCCTTCTTCACATTCACCCAAACCTCCTGGAAGGATGTCACCCATTGGTCCAGAGTCTGGGAAGTAGGAGGCTCCTGTGGATACTCAGGCATGGGCACAAAGTCTCGACCCGTTACTATTTTAAATGGGGTGAGTCCAGTGCTACTGTGCACTGTATTGTTGTAGGCTACCTCTGCGAAAGGCAGGAGATCAGCTCAATTGGACTGCTGGTAATTTACATAGCATCTGAGGTATTGTTCCACCATTGTATTAGCTTTCTCAGCAGCTCCATTAGTATTTGGATGAAAAGCTGATGATAGCCACTGGGAGGACCCAATCATTTTAATGAACTCCCTCCAAAATTTTGCAGTAAACTGGACCCCTCTGTCAGAAATAATCTGCTTTGGGGCACCATGGTATATGTGCTTCAAAAATAGTTTGGTTAGCTTATGGGCAGAGGGAAGTCTCAAGCAAGCAATGAAATGTGCCTGTTTGGAAAACAGATCAATCACAGTCCATATTACAGTGTTCTCCTTGGTCTCAAGTAATTCCACTGTAAAATGCATGGCTATCTCCTCCCAAGATTGAGAGGGATTGGCCACCTGCTACAACAAATCTGGTGGTTTTCCGGGATGCCTCTTCATGGCAGCACTCTTAATATAACTCTAAATGTCCTTCTTCATTTTTGGCCACCAGAATTGCCTTCGCACCAGATGCAATGTCTTTAAAAAACCAAAATGACCTGCTTGCTTAGTTTCATGACTCCATTGCAATGCCCGGAGCCTGAGGCCATCTGGGAGGTATAACTTAGAACCCTTCCAAGCTAGCCCTCCCCTTAAGGTTAATATAAATTTGTTATCTTTAAACCAGGCATCAGTCTCTAACTTCTCTTTTAATTCCTTTAGCAAATGATTGTCAGGACCAGCAGTTGGTCTCTGTGTGTGCGATCTGGTTCTTATTTGAGAAGCATATGCGGTGGAGGAATAATGGAGTTAATGACTTCCTCTCGGTTGCTCTTGAACTTGGGCATTCTAGACAAGGCATCAGCCAAAAAGTTCTTACCTCCAGGAAAATATTTTAAAGCGAAATTAAAACAGTTGAAGTACTGAGCTCACCAAACATGCTTGGCAGATAATTTACAGGGGGTCATAAGAGGCTTCAAATTTTTGTGATCAGTCCATACCTCAAAAGGTATTCCCCCCCCCTTCCAAGAAATGACACCATGTCAACAAAGCCTAACAAACTACAAAAACCTCTTTCTCCCAAAGAGCCCACCTTCTCTCGGTGTCAGTTAATTTCTGGGAAGTGTAAGCACAAGGTTGTAACTCACCTCTTTGATTTTTTTGTAGGAGAATGGCCCTCATGGCCATATTGCTTGCATCAGCTTGAATTATGAATTGTTGTACAGGATCAGGGTGTTTAAGAACTGGTTCAGCTGCAAAGAGTCTCTTTAGTCTTTTGAATGCTGCCTAGCACTCTAATGACCACTGCAATGGCTGACAAGGTCGGAGTTTCTCCCCTCCTTTGCCTGTTTTGAGTAAATTGGTGATTGGCATGGCTATATTTGTGAAAGAGGGAATAAATTGACGATAAAAGTTGCCAAACCCCAGAAAACTTTGAAGCTGCTTGCGGGTGTGTGGGGGGTTGCCATTTCAATACTGCTTTAACTTTGGCAGGGTCCATTTCTATCCCTTCATTTGAAATCCGATATCCTAGATAATCCAAGTGGGTCCAGTGAAATTCACCCTTTGACAGTTTTGCATACAGTTTGGCTTTCAACAGTCTCTTCAATACCTCACGAACATTTTGATGTGTTTATCCATGGTAAATAAGGATGTCATCAAGGTAAACCAAAAATCCCTTATATAGATGATCATGGAGCATTTGATTTATCAATTGCATAAACACAGTGGGGGGGCCTGCAGTCGAAAAGACATCATTTTAAATTGGAAACTCCCCAATGGCAATGTTCCCCCTCCTTCATCCGGTAATAAACCTCTCTTAAATCCAGCTTGGTAAAGATTTTTCCTTTAGCCAGATGGGTTAACATGCCCTTCATCAGGGGGAGAGGGTACCTATTTTCCATGCTGACAGCATTGAGGGATTTAAAATCCACACATAATCAAGAGAGCCATCTTTCCTTTCCTTGAAAAGCACAGGAGCAGCCACAGGTGATTTGGCAGGCTGAATGAAACCCCTAGCTAAGTTTTTATCAATGTACTCTCTCAGTTCATTCATCTCTTTGGGTGTCATAGAGTACATCCTTGGGTTTAGGGAGCTTGGCACTGGGCAGAATTTCAATAGCACAGTCCATAGCCTGGTGTGTGGGGAGGATGTCACATTCCTTCTCACTAAATGCTTTTGCCAAATCATGGTACTCATTGGGGGCAAGTTGAATCTCCAGCAGCTTTTTGGCTACAATCTTTAGGGTTTCACAGGGTTCCCTTTGCATCTCGCAGATGGCCAGTGTTTTTGTTTTATTCTCAGTGTCAGGTGGGAGGGGTCCTTTCCCCAGTCTTAAGTTCCCCATTCCCTCCTCCCATAAGATGTTAGGACACCATTTATCCAATCATGCTAGCCCCCAAATTACTGCTTCTGTCATCTTTGGAACCACCACAAAATGGATGGTTTCCCAATGCCAACCCATTTCCAAATGCACAGGTTTGGTTAGGTGCATGGCAGGGGCACCTCCAATGAGGGACCCATCGGCCTGCTCAAACTTCATGGGCAGAGGCAATAACCTGGCTTGGATTCCCATTTTGAGCACAGTGGATAAGTTAATTAAACACCGAATGCAAACCGAGTCTATTAGGACCTTCAAACTCATGTGAGCCCCTGTTTGGGGCACTATCAGCTGGTGGGAATGGCAAAAGAGGGAATGGGCTGACTCATCATGAGGTCCTCCTCGCCTTCCTCATCACTGTCATTCAGTGCCAGCATCTGATGTGGCTTGGATTGGGGTTTGGCTTCAGTGGGAGGTGAGGCTTTGACACCCAGGCCTTGATGTGCCCAGTTGGTTTTCTCTCTTCCCCCTCTGGGAGCTCTTCATGGTTTTGTGGCCATCTGGTGCACTGCTGGATTGAGGATGAGGAGCTGGGTACTCCACAGCACGGTGACCCATCTGACCACATTGGTAGCACTTGATTGGAGCACTGGCTGCTGCTTGGGAGACATTGGCAGCTGCAGAGGCTTGGGGATGTCGGCCATAGAGGCATTTTTCTTGGACGTGTGGTGGCTTGGGTTCGGTGATGCTTAACTTTCATGGGTAGTCCAGCTCGATGTCCAGCATCACCGCCATAGAGTACCACTCATGCAACAGGTTGGGAAGACCTCAAATGATGCAGGCTTGGAGCAAGTCACGATCTAACCTGTTTGAAATAGTTGATCAGTGACTGCTCAGGCCACTGTCCCAGCCAGTTAGCAACTTTCCTGAATTCACAGACATACTCCTTTGCAGGGTGACCTGCTTCAGGCAGTGAATTTCTTTCTCAGCCAGTAGGACTCGGGATTCATCTTTAGACTGACCCCTCAGTTGCTCCATGAATAGATTAATGTCATGCAATTCAGGAGCCCTTTCATCATGGAGGTTGGTCACCCAGTCGGCCACTTCTCCCTCTAAATTTGCTGCCACAGCATTCATCATCATAGTCCCATCCAGGTAGGCATAATCGTAGTAATCCAAATGAGCCCACACCTGGTTTAAAAAAAAGGTCAGCTTCTTGGCATCCCCATCAAAGGTGGGCTTGATGGGAGTCAGCTTGAACCTTGGCAGAGACAGCTGCACCTACTGCTGGGCTTGGGCAGCTTACTGGTCCTGGGGATGTGGCCAAACCATTCTCCGGACTTCTCTTGGCTGGACTCCAGGACTGGCATCCTGACGTCATGGCAAAAACCTGGCTGGGACACTGGGCTTGGTACCATAGCTGGTGGGGGGATGGGTGAAGCAGCACGAACTCCTGCAGTTGGGCTGCAGCTCAAGCAAGGAGGGGAAGAGATGGGTAGTTCTTGGCATTTCCCCCCATAACACCCACCTCCTTGGTAACAGGAATCATATCCCTCACCTCCAGTCAGCCAAACTTCTTCTTCAGCTGTTCAAGAGAGTGGCTGAGGACTGCAGACTGAAATGTCCACTCGCCAGAGTCATCCCCTCCCATTGAACCCCTTTCCTTTCTTGCCATCTACAGATGAAGAACCCTGAGATGGCAGCAATAGGAGCTCCTGTCCAGTGGTTACAGGAGTGCTTCTGCACTGAGGGGCAGCCTTGGTTTGGAAGAGGTCTGCTAGGGCTGCAGCTCCTTCCTGCAGTGCCAGCTTCCCAGATTGGATCATCCCAGTCTTTGGCCGAGCCACTGCTAGTGACACCTCCTTGGTGGCTGGAGCGCCTGCCTATGCTCCGACAGCTTGAGTCCTGTTGCAGCTAGCAGCAGTTTCAATTTCTCTTCCATCTCGAGTTTTCGCCAAGGCTTTACTGCTCTCCCAAAAGTGAGTGGGTAGGCAGTCAGAGCCCAGCACTCTGAGAAAATGAAGTTTTAAGAGACTTGGTTTATGTCATGGTTCTGACAGACAGAGACAAATAAAGCAGAACTCCGGGGCTTGAAAATTCCTCAAAGAACATGTTTATTAGTTACAAAGTATCAGCACGTCAAAAGTGAAACCAAGTCTGAAGACACATGTAACAATTCCCCAATACAAAGCTAAGAAATCCCACCTCTAAAGCTATGCAAGCAACTACATTCCCCAATACATCTTCTTGGCGGGCTTTTCACAAAACGCCTAGCCAGCAGTCTTGAGAGCAGCCTTGGTGGCCATGGGACATTTTGATTAGTGAAGCACCTGGCAATCCCCCCTCCCCCCTTTCTATGTGTCAACCAAAAATGAATAGGGAAAATAGCCATAGCCATGCTCGTTTTCAAAGTTGACACTCAGCTGATACTCATTTGATCGAATTGTAACAATGATAATTTATTCATTTAACTCTAAAGAAGTCTTTGTTCTTTGTATATTGTTGGGAGTGACTACTATGAAATTACTTTGTATTTGAAAACATACCATTATTTCTCTGGGTAGAGCACTATATAAATGTTTCAACACAGTTTCTAGGAACACAGAGAGTTTTTTTCTCCCCACTTTTCTCTCTCAAAGAATAAAATATTGCTTGAACTGTCAAACTGAAGAAAACTGAGTATTTCATCATAGGAGGCATTATTGACCAGTGCTAAAAGTAAAAATGATGTTGTTTTTCATTGTTCCATTGGTAAAGGTAAAGTAGTAACAGTATTGGCATCAGGTAGATTAGCTGATCTCCAAAGAACTAAGTTCCTAGTTAGATGGAAGATAACCACCGTAAAACATCCCAGAGCTATAAGATAGATTGGAAAATTAAAAAATAAAAGCCCAACCTGGAGGGAAGCAATGGCAAACCAGTTCTGTACCATTAGTAAGAAAACAACATAAATATTCATGCAGTCTGTAAGATTTGATTGAGGTTTAGTGCCTTGTGGAAACTTAAGCATGATTGGTGGGTTAGAATAATGTGTGAATCCAGTTGCAAATAGGAACAAGTGTGTTTCTCTCAGTGACCCAACCATTTTGGACACAACTGTCAATTATCTTTATGACAGATATCATCCCTGAACACATTTTTGGTGATCCATGAGAAGAAACAACGAGGAAACTACCTCAAGCACATATACAGTTTTGGCATTTCCTATTGAATCACCAGTCACGAAGTGTCTAGGATGAATCTCCAGATTAGTGAATCTGAGAATTCCTGATGACAGTTGCTTTTTGTGGTGCCTTTATGTTGCTACACAGTGTTGTTTTTCAGAAAGTTTGATTATAATTATTGTTAGACAGTTAAAGGGATTTTCCCTAATTTTTTAGTTTGCAAGTCTTAAGAGATATTTCACATCTGTCTGTAGCTCCCTTATTTGGAAAAGAGACAGAAAGAGAAGGGCAGAAGGAAAAAGAGAGATTGTTGGAATTACAGAAAAAAAGAAAAAGAGGAGAAAGGAAGGAACGGTGAGTAGAAAAGGTGATAAACTGAGGAGGTAAAAAAGGACTACTGCATCTAGAGTTTACTATGATTGAAATCTCACTGCCTTGTGCAAAAATCTTCTCCAGAAAGGGAATTTGGAGACGTTCAAGAAGTTATTAAAAATGACTGGATCAAAAGCCCAGTCCTCTATTCAGGTAAAGACTCCAACTGACCACATGTCCATGTAGCAATAATCTGAATGCATGTTCATGACTGTATTACAAATATGATTACCATTGTCTTCTCCTGGGATGTTTTTCCCACATTCCACTGTAGCTTTCAGTTCTCAGCTGTTCTGATGATCTTCTTCCCAAGTGCTAATTGGATCCCACCCTGCTTTGCTTTTTGAACTCAGGTCAAGTTCAAAACCCTGCTCTAAATCTGAATCCGAGAATCCATGTGAAGACATTCCAGATACATACCTCATCTTATATGTTGTGAATAAGATAATTGGTTGGATCCATTGTCAAACTGCTCAGGAATTGGATTCAGGCAGGATCTTACCTTCTTGTAACTTAATTGATTATTTAATTTCTGACAGTCTGAAGTGATAGTGCCTGAGTTGTGATTTTATTTTATGTGTCCCCCTTTCAGATTCATGAATGCTATCTTACAATTCTTTAAATCAAACTTTGTCAAACTTAAGATGAATTAAATCTAAGGAAGACTATCTCCCTCACTTATACCACAAAATATGATGAAAAGTCCATTTCTCTATAGTAAGATATGTCATCTAGCATCATTGCTACTCTATGTATTAGCAATAAGGACAGGCTTCATAATAGTCTGAATGAAATAATCTTAGACATCTCCCTAAAGTTAAATTGTTCATATGGAAAACATATCAAACTTGCACCTGCTTTTAAATTTCTTCTTTTGATTCTTCTACTTTGAGAAGTTAAATTGACTGAGGTTTAGGGAAATAACTATGAATAGCTAGTTTGGGGCAGCAATGGGGAACAAGAATATTACTTGTGGATAGAGAGTTAAAGTGGGGTAAGGATTTTGCTAACTTGTACTGACAAAGTCAGAGCCAGTTTGGTGTATTGGTTAAGGTAGGCGTCCCCAACCCATGGGCCACACAATACCAGGCTGTGCAAGCGGTAGGCAAGCACGAGAGTATATGAAGCTCCATTTGCTTAAGCAGCAGGCACACACGCAAAACCATCTCCTCTCCCCACCACCATCACTGCCGCAAAGCTGGAAAGATTGGGAACTGCTGTGTCAAGACATCAAATTGAGACACATAAGTCCTAGTCCTGTTTTGGGCATGAAGCCAGTTGGATGATCTTAGACAGGTCTCATGAGGCAATAGCAAATCACTTTTGTAAAATTTTGCCCAAAGAATTGCAGGGACTTGTTCAGGCACTCTCCAAGAATTGGATACAATTGAACCGAAGCAACACCCACCCCTCCACCCCCATAACCTGGTAAAATAATTAATGCTATCACTTTATTTACTTTATAAATGAAGCTAAAACACCAATTATGACAGACAAGTCTCTATAAATTTTAATAATTGATGATAGCATCTTCAGCAATCTGCTTATAACTCTGAATAATTTATAACAACATTTTCTAGCATCCCATTTATTCTTTCATTTTTCTGATACAAAGCAAATTTTGGGGAAAAGCAAATTTTGCTGAATGCTATTTTTTAATTTGTTTGTTTCATGAAAAATTATGTTACTATAAAGAAATGCCTGTTTCACATATTTAAACTTATCCAGAAAATGGACAAAATGCCTCCTTTAATTCTGAAATGTATCTTAAATTGTTTCCAGTCACATGTTTCCCTCTTATATAATTTGTTTTAGCTTAATATTTTTGATTTCATTAATGTTTTTATTGGACATTTAACATTTTGTAGCAGCTAATGAGAGAACAAGTACTTTAATACACACATAGGAATTTTTTTTGTAGAGGGCAATCACATAGCACATAGCAGCAGCAGCAGTTGTGTAAGAAACACAGTATTCTGTGAAGGAATGCCATGGAACAAGCAAAAGAATGCTGAGCTGCTTCCCAGAGATTCCATATATGAAAGCATTATAATTCAGTGAATGTGAATAACTCCCCCTGTACAGATCAGCATAAGCATCAACTCATAGAAAGTTGTATTCATGTGAATACGATCAAAACTATCTTTCTGTCCTAACAACTTCCTAATTTAATCTTTAATGCTGAAAAAGCAGTAGGATGCTCATTTTTAAAAAGAAACCAATACTCTTCCACACTCCCAGGAGGGTCATATACAGGGCTATGGATTAGCCAAGTAATTTCACTGTAGAAGCAGAAACATTCACTGTAATTTTCCAGGGATTTCTGTTCAGTGAGTGTCAGAGTTCCCTTTTTTCACGTGAACAGAAAACAATGTTCAACAGAAGTAGGGACATTGTTTTAGTTACAGTGCTTGTGTCTTAATTTCAATTTGGATAAGTAAGCTATACCTTCACAAAAGCTATTTGCTAAGGTACACAAGTAAGACACTTTACTATTTTAATTTTTCTCTTCAGTGTATCTTTTCCATTACATTTTTTATTTGGATGCATAAAGAATATTCTTTATCATAAAATTTAGAAAAATTATACACAATATTAGCATAAAACAAGAAAGGAGGAATTATTATATATGTCAAAGAAAAATAAAATTAAATAAATATACTTGGATGAAAAGGGGTGAATTTTAATGTTGGAAATAGTATTAGAGTAAAAACAGTATATGCACTAAATAATATGAGAATATTTGTATGATCGCCATGCTTAGATGGAATTCCAGTCGAGTCTTATAAAAAATATGAGTGTTACTATAATGAATAATGTTGGATTCCTAGTAAGTAGCAGAATATGAAAGAAGGAAAATGTAAATAAGAAACAATGGGGCAATAAGGACAAATATTTCAAAGAAGAAAGAGGGGGGAAATGTAAAGAATAGAAGAGTACTGTTACAAACTGCTGTTAACAAAAAAGGATATATTACGTGTGTATGTGTGTAATGTTTCTTGTGTTTTGTTTTGTTGGTCTAAAATAAAAAATAATTATTAAAAAAAAGAAAAGAATATTCTTTATCCCCAAAATGAGGTCAAATTGGTTTTAAATGCCTAAAAGATTAAATATGGATGTTTTCAATACTTTTCTGCTGCAATTTAATGGAGTAATTTATGCCAAATCCTCAAACCAATAAAATTATCTTTAAAATAAAACAGTCATCTATTTTATCTGTTGTCAAACCTTCAGATGCTCTGAATTCAGCCATGTTTCTTCGCTTTTCGGTTGCCACAGCAAAGGGATGGGGGGAGATGCATTCTTTTAGTTTAGTCAAAACAAAAACTTTCTTTTGGGAACCAAGGTCAGGCAGGCTAAATGTTTAGCGGGCTGGAGCTACCTTTAGAGAGCCTGCCAAAGGTGTTAATTGGGGATACACTAAAGGGTGAGCTTTTACTTTGTAACCTTTTTTGGGGGGGGACTTTCAATCTTGGCTTCACCTTTGTTTGTGCTGATATTATGTAGCCATTAAAAATGTTCTTGAGGAAAGTAATTGCCTCAGAGTTCTTATTTCTACTGGTCTCATCTATCGGAACCATGACATTTGTCTTTCATATGCACAAACACCTGTAGTGAACTGTATATGGGATGTGATATGAAAATCCACTATAATGGCTGTTTTATAATTTACACTGAAGTCCTCAATCACAATAATAAAACTTTCTGCTATTTTCTTTTTCCTTTAGATTACCAGGCTATTATTGATTCAGAATCAAAAAGTCATCTGCTAAAACTCAGATGTTGCATGGTATGGAATACCTTTACATAATTGCTGCATTATATATTTTGTGATTTTCCTTCATTTAATTGCTTGATTAGAAGATAGAGTCACAAGGCTGGAAAAGACCTTGGAGGTCTTCTAATCCAACATCCTGGTCAAGGCATGACATATATTGCAAAATTTTAAAAAATAATAATAAAATAATTCTACACTCTGTCACTATTTAAAATATATAATATCTAATATATATATTACCTATATTTAATGGACATACAGTTTGTGCTTTTGAAATATTCAGTGGTTCACTGAATGAAGTATAATACTTTGTGATGTATTTATTTGTTTATTTATTTAATATTTATGTTGTTCTACAATAATACAAAGTATAAACCAATTATTTGTTAAATATCCATTAGGATCGTGCAAATAATTTTATGAGGCACCTAATGGTTCTCTTCCTCAGAGGAGCCACTCAATGGCTTTAAAGAATCCCTAACATCTAGGTATAAGAAGGATAGGAATTTTAGCAGAAGTGTTTTCCAGACATGTGTGGACTGAGAGAGCCTTAAAGCAGTTGTGCCAAACGTTCAAGAACTAGGGCTGCTTCACAGCTTTGAAGGAGTGGATCCAGCACATATTTACTTATTTATAATGACTTGCACAAATTTAATATGCATATTTAATACATTTCAACATAAATTTTGAATAGAAAAAGGGTAATTATTTTGATGCTCTATACAAGTTCAGTTAAGCTAAATAAAATACTAATCTATTTATTTGGATTACTATCATTAGATAGAAATATAGGGGAAATAGTATTGAAATCTGCAATGCAAGAAAAATAGTGTTGAAATTGCTTACCTGCTTTAGTTTATTCAACAAGTTACAACAAATCATTATTACTGTAGTGTGTAAACTCAGCTAATTCTGATGCCCAAATGCCTGAACATTAACAGTTGCATGCTGTAATTGTTTTTGTATTCCATCTCCTCTATAATTGCCTTTTTACAAAAAAAAGAAGAAGAAGCATATTTCACAGCTAAAAGCAGGACTTGCTCTTACGATATTATCCACAAATGCTATGCCCCTGGTAGGAAAAGCATATCTGTAATAATTATCATTACACCAAATTCATCCAATTACTTTAGGAATGGTTGGCGTTCTTTCCAGGGTTCTCATTCCATCCAGGACAATCTGTTGTGGTTATTCACAATGACTGAACTTCTATAATCGTGGAAAATTATATGATATTATAGTTGACAGTTAAGGGGATCAGACTCAACAAACTATATAATTTCACCAAAGAATGGCTGTACAGTGCTCCTTTTCAATTTGAAAATTGGAATATCATGTTGAACAAGGAAAGTCATACAGCATTATCTTAGATTCTTAGTAATTTGTAAACATTTTTTCCATCATATATCATTTTATTTGTTTGTCACAATAAGATGATATCATATAGATTATGTTATATCTAACTGTATGCTATGCATTACATAATTACTTCTGGAACTAAAGAAGCATTTGCCCAAACACGTGCTCAAACTAATGTCTCAGAGTCAGATGTTGAAACTCCGGTTCTATAGCACCTTCCTGCATGAGTAGTAAATGAATCACTCTTGAACAAACAGTGATGTTGGAAATACACCTCATAGCTAATAGGCAAGTACCAGTGAAAGAATAAATGGGAATTACAAAAGAGTTACTAGATAACTCATAAAATATTATGCTTTTTAATAACATTTACAAGATACTACTGGACTCTTTCTGATTTTTTGCCATCATAGACTAATACGATTGTCCTCCTACGGTACATATAGAGAGGCATGTATCTAGCGGAAGGGAGGAGAACAGAAATGAGAATTAAGGTTCAAATGCTTATTTTTATAATTTTATATACCAAGATATTCAAATTAAGTGATGAAGTATTTTATAATCATTATTCTAACCTTAGTAGTTCTTGCAATAATAGTTCTTATTTGTACAATACCACCAATATATATGGTCTTTAAAGAAGATTCGCTTTTCCAAGTTTAGGCTTATTTTACCAGGAATGCTGATAACAAATAAGAGTTTATATCTTGTTTATTGAGTATAATCAAAATATCAAAAATATTTTCTGATCCTCTTTTATTGAGATTTTGGACTTACTGAGTCTTTTTAATCCCAAATGGCTGCAATCTTGGACATCTTTAATCCAGAGGTTCTGCTTTAATATAAGTAGTATTCCATAGCTTCTACTTAAAATGTGGGTTCCTAATTTTTTTGCCATCCAACCTCCCTTTAATACAATCTTAATGTACATGCTTCCCTAAAAATCCAAACATCAAAATGAACACAAATGGACAACTATATTCATTCAATCTTTATTAGGGTTACGGACAAGAACAAAAAATTAAACATTAAAAATAAAGTAAAAGTGAATAGAACCAAACAGGAAAAAAGCATAGTAATATGTTACAATTGATAATGAGATCATCAGTGGGTACCTAATTTTACAGACAGTTTAACAAAACTTAACTACATTCAGAGAAACTGGATGATACTCATCTGACAATAGTAGTCGTACATAAAAAAGATCAGAGTTTCAGGATATTTAATCAGGTAAGATGTTAAACAGATCCAGATTATGACCAATTCGGATGCAAATGACACAGTAAATCTGAAATTTCTGTTTAAAAACTCACACATGGGTAACGGGTAAAATTCCTAAATGAGAGTTCTTACCAGTGGTGGGATTCAAATATGTGAACAACCAGTTTCTGTGTTGATGCCACTTCCGGAAGTCCAATGTGGACCTGGGCAACAAAAAATTAGTTAACAGTTCTGCCGAAGTAGTGCAAACTGGCTGAATCCAACCACTGTATGAATATAACAGCAAGGAGTAAGAGAGGCAAATGAAAAGCTAGCTGAGAGTAAATAGCATGTATTTAGATTTTTGTGTTTAAAAGATTAATACAGCAATGCCATGTACTATATATCTCCTTTACTTCTTATTGTAGATGTACAATAGGATAATCTATGGTACCTAAGGGGTTTTTTTATATTTCAGCTGCCATCCTGCTTCCACTTCATATTCTGTCTCCTTTCCTTTGTTCTTTCTACGTAGTACATTGTCAAGAACAAATCATTCTTGACTAACATGTGAATTTGTCACTTGCAGAGATGAAGGAATGACAACAATGATAATGATGATGATGGTCATCACTATCATCCTGACAGTCACCATGTCATTTTTCTACCCAGATTATCCACTCTTCCCTTAGAGGCTTGATGTACAGTCAAAATCTGAGGGTGAATTTTGAAGGTGTGAAGAGTCTATGTTCTGTGACTATAATGTAATAGTAGTAAAGTTGGAAGGGACCTTGGAGGTCATCTAGTCCAACCCCCTGCTCAGGCAGGAAACCCTACACCATTTCGGACAAATGGCTGTCCAGTCTCTTCTTAAAAACTTCCAGTGTTGGAGCATTTACTGCTTCTGGAGGCAAGCTGTTCCACTGATTAATTGTTCTCACTGTCAGGAAGTTTCTCCTTAGTTCTAGGTTGCTTCTCTCCTTGATTAGTTTCCACCCGTTGCTTCTTGTCCTGCCTTCAGGTGCTTTGGAAAATAGCTTAATTCCCTCTTCTTTATGGCAGCCCCTGAGATATTGGAATACTGCTATCATGTCCCCCCTTGTCCTTCTCTTCGTTAAACTAGACATACCCAATTCTCGCAACCGTTCCTTATATGTTTTAGCCTCCAGTCCCCTAATCATCTTTGTTGCTCTTCTCTGTACTCTTTCTAGAGTCTCAACATCTTTTTTACATCGTGGTGACCAAAACTGGATGCAGTATTCCAAGTGTGGCCTTACCAAGGCATTGAAGAGTGGTATTAATACTTCACGTGATCTTGATTCTATCCCTCTGTTAATGCAGCCTAGCACTGTGTTGGCCTTTTTGGCAGCTGCAGCACACTGCTGGCTCATATTTAGGTGATTGTCTACTAGGACTCCGAGGTCCCTCTCACAGTTACTACTATTGAGCATGGTGCCACCTATGCTGTACTTGTGCATTTGGTTTTCTTGCCTAAATGTAGAACCTTGCTTTTTTCACCATTGAATTTCATTTTGTTAGTTAGTGCCCAGTGTTCAAGTCTGTCCAGATCTTTCTGTATCTTAAGCCTGTCTTCTGGAGTGTTGGCTATTCCTGCCAGCTTGGTGTCGTCTGCAAATTTGATGAGTTCCCCATCTATCCCTTCATCCAAATCGTTGATGAAGATGTTGAAGAGCACTGGGCCCAGAACAGAGCCCTGGGGCACCCCACTACACACTTCCCTCCATATAGATGCAGTTCCATTGAGGACCACTTGCTGAGTACGGCCGGTCAGCCAGCTACGGATCCATCTGGTGGTGATTCTGTCTACCCCACATTTTTCTATCTTATCAAGTAGTAGGTTGTGATCTATTTTATCAAATGCCTTATTGAAGTCCAAGTAAATTATGTCCACAGCATTCCTCTGATCCACTAATTTTGTCACTTGGTCAAAGAATGTAATAAGATTTGTCTGGCATGATCTATTTTTGACAAACCCATGTTGGCTTTTAGTAATGATTTTGTTTGCCTCTAGGTGTTCGTTGATTCGTTGTTTGATTATCTTTTCCAGGATCTTCCCAGGTATTGAGGTCAAGCTGATAGGTCTGTAATTTCCTGGATCCATTTTTTTTCCTTTTTTGAGGATGGGAACTACATCAGCTCTTTTCCAGTCCTCTGGTAGTTCCCCTGTGTTCCAGGATCTTTGAAAAATATAGTTCAGTGGTTCCGATATCACATCTGCCAGTTCCTTGAGAACCTTGGGGTGTAATCCATCTGGTCCTGGCGATTTGAACTCATCTAGGCTGGACAGGTGCTCACTTACCATTTTCTTGCCTATCTTAACTTGTGTTTCTATTTTGTTTTTTATGGCACTATTTTTGATAGATTGGTCTGTTTTTTCCCTTTGTGTAAAGACAGATGCAAAAAACTAGTTAAATAGTTCTGCTTTCTCCCTGTTGCTTGCCACTTCCACCCACTAATGGACCAATCATTTCCTTCACTTTTTTCTTTTTTTATACATGTTGAAAGAAGCTTTTTTTGTTATTTTTGACTTTGGTCGCAAACCTTAGTTCATTTTGAGCCTTGGCTTTCTTCACTTCATCTTTGCAGGCTCGGGCTATTTGCTGATATTCTGACTTAGTTATGTTCCCCTCTTTCCACTTTCTATACTTGTCATTTTTATCTTTCAATTTGTCAGAGAGTTCTTTATGCAGCCATGCTGGTTTCTTTTGAGAGCTGTTGTTTTTCCTCTTTGTTGGTATTGTGCTAGACTGGGCCTTTATTATCTCATTTTTCAAAATTTCCCAAGCTTCTTGAGTTGTTTTCCCCTTGAGGATTCTCATCCATGGAATCCTTCCCAAGCCCTCTCTAAGTTTATTGAAATTAGCTCTCTTGAAGTCCAAGACTCTAGTTTGACTGTGTTCTATTGCTTGTGCTTCTATAATGTTGAATTCTAATATTGCATGATCACTTCCTCCCAGGGTTCCTATGGCTTCAACACCTTCTATCATTTCATCTCTGTTAGTGAGAATTAGATCCAAAATGACTAACCCCCTAGTTCCCTTCTCTACTTTTTGGGAGACAAAGTTGTCTGCTAGGTTTGCCAGGAACCTGTTTGATCTTCCACTTGGTGCGGAGTTTGTCTCCCAGTTGATGTCAGGGTAGTTAAAGTCCCCCATTACTATTGTGATGTGCTTCCTACATACCTTAGTTAGCTGACTAGCAAAAAGTTCATCTATTTCCTCTGTTTGGTTGGGTGGTCTGTAGTATACACCTATGGCAATGTCATTCCCCCCCCCTTTTATATTGACCCAAATGCATTCAAGACAGTTTTTATCATTGTTGTGCTCTATTTCTGTAGAGATGTAGTTATTTCTTATATAGAGAGCAACTCCACCTCCTCTTTTATTTGGTCTGTTTCTTTTAAATAATTTAAATCCCTCTAGCTGTGTGTTCCATGTGTGGGTTTCATCTCACCATGTTTCCGTAATGGCAACAATATCGTATCTGCCCTCATTAACCTGAATTTCTAGTTCACCCTGTTTGCTGTTCATACTCTGTGCATTGGTATATACACATTTGAGTCCTTTGTGAGTGGCCCTGTGTTTCCTTTCTACATAACCTGTGTGGTGCCTGAGTTCCCCTATTGTCTTATCACCTATTTGGTTAGTGCACTTTGTGTGGCCCTCTCTATTAGAGGCTTCATTTTGCTTGATAGCAAGGTTGGTATTCTTATCCACACACACATCTATGCTACATGCACTGATAGCTCTATAATTTTTAGATTGCCAGGGACAGGGTTGTTCCGTATCAATTAACTCCCTGTCCCCGCTGTTTAGTTTAAATTTCCCTCCAGAAAATCTGTGAATTTACAGCCGAGTAACTCAGTCCCTTTTTTTGATGGACTAGAGCATTCAAAAGATAAAAAATGAGAATATAACATCCTTCAGAATGTGGGACATCTTTGGATCAGTAAACATTAATCACAAATTATTTGAACATTCACTCCTAACTTCAGTACACATAAAATCACAATGATGTTGTAATTATTATTTATTTCAAAGTGTCATTGTATGTCATATTATACAGCAATCTGTAAAATATGCCAAAGAAACTACATTCTCTGACTAACAGGGCTAAATGAATAAAATAGTTTTATCTATAGATTATAGTTGCCACATTCTTCCTTCTTTTAAAAGATGGCCTGCATTCCTGAATATTACAGATATGCATGTTCACGTAATACATTAAACTATAATGTAGTTTGTTCAGTTTGGCTTAGCATAAATTTTGTCATTGAGGTTTAAAAATCATAGTTTGGTTTCCTGTCCTGTGTAAACAGCCTTCTATGACATATTCAACAAACCATACCTAACTGAAGGGTTTAATAGTTTGGCACAATGTGTGAAATCTTTTTCTAGGTGAGTGCTATCATTCATTGAGTTATTTAGAAAAAAACATTATATCCTCTGTCTTAGTTGTTCTGACAAGCTTAATGTGTTAATATGGTCATCATATTATCATATACACTGGTCAGAGTCACTTCTTGAGAGGGGGGACTGTAGAAATCAAATAAACAAATAAAATTATATCTCCTGTTGAATAAAAATACCTTGCTAGTGGTAGAATAATTAGTTAGTGTGCATAAAGTATAGGACAGCTCTCCCCCATAAACCATCCTGAGCCCTTGAAAGAAAGGTGATACAATAATGTAAAGATAACAATGATGGTGATGGTGATTATGATGATGACAATGATGATGATGACAGTCTTTGGCATCTCCAAATCTGCCTGAAGCTATGGAGATTCCAGATGCAGAGTACTCGACTATATGGAGCAATTGTCAGACAAAATATCTGCAGCAAAATTCTGTTCTAACACAAACATGCACATAAAAGGTTTAATGGGATCAATGCTTGACCTCAGAGCAGACTGAGTTCATAATAATTTTATTTGAATGCATTATAGTTAAATAGGGCTGGGCCAAGGGTGAGCTAAAGTTCAGGACCCTTCATCCTGGTGGCCCTTAGAAGTGGTTTCACATGGATATAAGGATATAGTATATTCCTGTAGATGAAAGGTTTTCAAAATAAAATAGTTTGTCGATTTCTGTCAGAACCCATATTCTAAGGGGGCTCTTTTCTGTCTTTTAACTCATATTATAGTCTTTCTGTACTTCTGGGTTCTGCCATGCCCTGGATGGGAGGAGGAAAGAGCACTGCGGGTTATTGCTCTGATTTCCTCAATCGCTACACTGTAACACTTCACTGTTCTGCATACTTCCTCTGTGAACTATCTCTCCTCTTGATGTCAGCTAGAAAGAGGGGGGAGAAGAAAGGAATGTGCCTCCAGCAACTGGTTTATCGTGTTCAGAAGGGAAGGTGTGAAGAGCCAACAAAACATCACTACAACCCTGAGATAGCCTGGCTGTCAAGCCCCATGGGCTCGACATACACGCAGGGGGGGAGACAGCTCCAAGAGGCCACCCCGCAGCCAGAAGCTGATGGTTCAATGCCAGTAACATCGCCAGGGAGGCCGCACAGCTCGGTTCCAGCATCACCAGCATGGGAGACCTACCAGCAGGCATACCAACTCTGCAGTTCAAGCCCAAGGATGCCAGAGGCTCAGGTGAAGGATGGGCGATGCCGATGTAGGATGGGGCATCCCCACGGCCTGTGGCTTGAACCTAGGGAATCCCTGCAGCCCATGGCTCGAGCCTAGGGATGCCAGTGGTGCAGGGGACGGACTGGCGATGCCACTGTAGGGCAAGGAATCCCCGCGGCCCCAGTTGGCATAGCAACCAGGGTCTTGGCAGCCAGCAAGAGGCTCGGCGACTTGGGATTGGGTCTCCTCCAGTGGCTGGCACGGTTTGCCTCCAGTGGTGCCAGCTAGTGTGGCTTGCCTCCAGTGGTGCTAGCCTAGTGCAGCTTGCCTCTAGTTGTGCAGACAACAAACGAGGAGGCCTAGTGATGCCGACAGGGAGCAGGGGCAGCCACAGCCTGGAACAAGAACCGCTGAGCAGCAGAGTAGTACCAGCACGGTTGCCAGACACCAGCAGACCGAGGGGCCAAGCCTAGGGGGCTTACCGCGACAGTGGCAGGAAGACAGGGTTCCTACCTAGAGTCTGCTGCTCCACTGCGCGACATGCTATGCGTCTTCTGACAGGTACTGGACAGCAGGTCAGGAGGGAGGCAGGCCTCTGGGTTTCTGATTATTAGGACTGAACGCTGGATGCTGGCTTGTTGACTGGGGGCTGGAGCTGCAGGGTGAGGAGGCTATGTAAAGCACTGGGAGCAGATCACTCCCAGCACTGACTTTGTTTCTGCTTGGATTAAACCGCATGTCAACCCATTCCTGTCTACTAGACTTTCTTCACAGACTGGGAAAGATGTGTGACAGTAAATCAGCACTCACCTTTTTGTTCACCCTTCTCATTTCCCTTGTGCTATCTAGGGAATGACTAAGGGAACACAGGAGGCCACACCAGTGGCTGAAGAGGGAGAGCCAGCTGGGGCAACAGGGCCAATGCCTGATGCAGAGGCTGGGGATGCTCAGTCAGCAATGAGGCCCAAGGTGTGGGAAGCACGGCCTGCAGCTCCGGTGAGTGAGGCCCAGGATGCAGGGGCCTCGGGCCCTTCACGGGAATGGTGGCATAGCTCTGCACTTATCAACCTGGATGCCGGTCAGGCACACACACCAGGTGCCGTGGGGCCTCTGATGGAATGGAGGGAGCGGTGTCTTATGGAGGAAGACGATGAGGAATTACTTCACGACACCCAGACGGCATACCATGGACATCCTGAGGGACCGGTTCGGGGAGGCCGGGTACCAGGATCCTCCCTCATGGCCAAGATGGGAGGCAGGTTGAGAGATGGCATCATGGCCCCAGGCAGAGACTCAGCCAACTCAATCAGATCTATCCCGATTCTGTCTGGCCAGCCCGAGATTTAGGGTGGCTCCTGGGCCTGGTACCCCTCAGGTGGGAGGTCCCGGTCTGAGTGTACCAACAACACAGTCACAGCCTATGTGGACAGGCAGGTCATCAGCAGATCCAGGTGGAGTACCCACCAGGCAGATGGCTAGGCCACCTGGGACCTCGGACCGGCAGGTGGTAGGGCCCAGCAACCAGAGCTTTCCCCCTGTGGCCTATGCCCTACGGGGAACAGGGCTGCCTTTGGGGACGTGGGGTCCAAGGGTGGTTTGGGGCCCACCTCCAATACCAGTGACATTCAACAGTAACCCGGATCATCTAGCGATGTTCCTTCTATCCGTCTCAATGGGCGATGGTGGTGTGGTAACGGCAGGTCTGCAGGATGAAGCAGCGACATGGGTGGCAGACCTCTACAGCAACCATGCCAGGGAGCTGGCTGACACAGGTCTGTTCATGGAGGCTCTGTGGTCCCAGTTTGAGGACGTCTATCGAATCCAGCAGGCTGAGGCTGAGGTGCTGGCGCTGAAGCAGCAAGGCCGGTCTGCCATGGAGTATGTTCGTGACTTCCGGCAGGTGGCCGGTAGACTGTGATCCTGGTTCACCAATTCTGAACAGGCCTGGACCAAGATCTGCACCAGGCATGTGCTTTTTGGGGTGTCTCGAGCTGGCTCCAGGATTGGTTCTGGGTAGCGGTGGACTTGGATGCGGGACTGCAGGAGTTTTATAAAAAGTGGGAGGACCCATTCATGCCACAGAGGGCAGTAGAGAGACCAAGGAATGAAGGATGGAGGGCCCAGGCTTCGGGCCTGGGTTCCTCTGGCCCTATACCCCAGACGCCATTCCGATGTTTCCGGTGCAGCCATCCAGGGCATTGGGCAGTGGAGTGTCCAGTCCCCATTCCATGTAGGCCCCCATCGACCCCTGGGAAAGCTGGTCCCACACCCAAGAAGGTCCTGGAGAAGTTGTGAGTAGCACTGCAATCAGAGGGGATCACTTCCTGACTGACGCCTCCGGTGGAGGAGGCAACAGCAGCCACCAGATACCAGCTGGTGGTGTATGACAGTGAGGGCGAATCAGCCGAGGACCCCATGGTGCATGAGCTGATATGCCATTTTGCCATCCCTATCATACTCGCTATATTGACCGGAACCTGGCCAGGGGCTTTATCCAACCGGCCCACTCACGGATCACAGCTCCAGTCCTGTTTAAGGAGAAAAAAGACAGCTCCCTCTGCTTGTGCATGGACTTCCACGGCATCAACAGGGTTTGTGTGGAAAATATGTACCCCCTGATGAAGGACCTGCTGGCCCATTTGGCAAACGGAAAGGTATTTACCAAGCTGAACCTGCAGAAGGTGTATTATAGGGTCTGTATCAAGCAGGGGGATGAGTGGAAGACAGTGTTAAACTGCCTGCTTGGTAGCTACCAGTTCAGGGTCATGCCATTTACCTTGCAGGGGGCCCCCCGCGGTATTTATGCAACTTACCAACGAGGTGTTGCATGAACACCTGTAGTGTGGGGTGCTAGTATACCTGGATAACATATTAATCTACACCACCAACATGGAGGAACATGTCTGATTGGTGCGACAGGTGTTGGGGAAATTGTTAAAGGCACACCTGTTCATAAAACTGTCCAAATGCGACTTCCACCAAACCTGACTGGACTAACTGGGCTACCGGATATTGGAGGCAGGAGAGGAAATGGACCCTAACTACAGAGGGTCCTGGGCTTTGCCAACTTTTATTGGCAGTTCATCCCCTCGTTTGCTGCGGTGGCCTTACCCCTGACAGATCTACTTTGTACTAAGCCATGCCCCGGTCAACCGTGGTCATGGACTATGGCATGTGAGAAGGCCTTTGAAGACCTAAAGGCTTTGTTCGCGAGGGAGCCGGTTTTGCTCCACGCAGACCCTGACAAGCCTTTTTCAGTGGAGCCAGTCTTGCTCCAAAGGAACAGCCGGGGGACATTACAGCCCTGTGCCTACACGTCGTGGAAACTAATGGATACCGAGAAGGCTTGGGCCATCTGGGAGTAGAAGGCGTTTGCCGTGTGGTGGGCACTCTCGATGTGGCGATACCTGTTGGAGGGGGCGAAGGAACCGTTCGAGGTCCGGACAGACCATAAGAATCTCGAGGCACTGCAGACACCAAGGCACTTCTCCTAAACGCTTCTGCTTCCAGTTAAAGTATGTACCGGGGGAAAAAAACGTCCTAGCTGACACCTTGTCAAGCATGCCCCAGTACAACACTAAGTGGGAGGAGGTGGTACAAACAATCATGCCCCCCCTACTGACAAGCCACAGCGGGGACAGTACCTCATAATGTGGCAAGCGACCTGGTCCAACAGCTGCAGAAAGCAGTCCAAGACGACCCCTGGTTACAGGACCAACCAGACCTGCTGACAAGATGGGAGGGGCTGGCCTGGAAAGGCAACAAACTCTATGTCCCACAAGCTCTGAGACAGGGAGTGCTCCAACGGTGCCACGACGTAAAGCAAGTGGGCCATTTTGGGTTTCTAAAGACCCTAATTTGGCAAGGCGCTAGTTCTGGTGGCCGCAGATGAAAGCAGATGTAGAGGTCTATGTCTGGGGATGCCATGTCTGTGCCACTGCAAAGTCCCATACAGGGAAGCCCTTGGGGTTGTTGCAAACAGTGGCGGACCCAACTCAACCATGGGAGGGCATTGCAATGGACTTCGTCATTGAGTTGCCAGAAAGCTGTGGTTACACTATCATCTGGACCATCAGAGACCTCTTCTCTAAGCAGGTCCACTTTGTTCCGTGTAAGGGTTGCCATCTGCCCAGCAGTTGGCCAGGCTCTTCATTACGCACGTGTATCGCCTGCATGGGGTCCCCCGATAGATCATCTTGGACTGGGGGGTGCAGTTCACAACCCGCTTCTGGCATGAGTTTATCCGGTTCATCGGTTTGTCCCAAGGTCTCAGCTTGGCATACCACCCCAGCACCAATGGGGCAGCAGAACGAACAAATGCCATGGTGGAGCGCTATCTGTGGAGCTATGTTTCATCCAACAAACGGACTGGGTTGACCTACTGCCATTTGCGGAAGTAGCATACAATAATGCTGTGCACAGCAACACCAGGTTTGCTCCCTTCCGGGTAGTGCATGGCATAGACTTCGTCCCAATCCCCAAGTACAACCAAGGGGACCCCTCGCCCTGCCAACCGCGGGAGTGGATAATGCACATTGGGGGTGGGTGGGATGCTGTTAAGAAGGCCCTAGTGAAAACCAAGGAAACCACAAAGACACAGGCCGATAAGAAAAGGAGGCCCCCAAAGCCTTTCTGGGGGTGGGTGACGTGGTATAACTCTTGACTAAATATCTATGCCTGAGGGTTCCCTGTAAAAAGTTGGGCCAAAATTCCTAGGGCCCTGCCGGGTCACACAAGTCATCAACCCGGTGACTGTGTGATTACAGCTACCTCGGTTCTTGGGGAAAATACACCTGGTTTTCCACAGCAGTCTGCTGAAGCCAGTAGGGGGATCCTCATGTAGGCCCATGAACGGGGTACCAGGGCCTGTCACAGGGAATTGCTATGAGATACAGGAGGTCCTGGACTCTCGGATCCAACAGGGATGGTTACACTACCTGGTATGATGGAAGGGGTACCCCATTACGAAGGCATTGATGGTGAGGAAGGCAGACATCCATGCCCCCCGCTTGTTGCAAATATTCCATCACCAGTGCCCCGGTAAGACGGGTGAACCGTCCACCATGGCAGACAAACGTTCATATGTTTCTCCTTGCCTTCCAGATGGAGCCCTGGTAGAGGGAGCCACCTGTCAAGCCCCGTGGGCTCGACATACACGGGAGGGGAGAAACACAGCTCCAAGAGGCTGCCCCACAGCCAGAAGCTGACGGTTCGATGCCGGTAATGTCACCAGGGAGGCCACACGGCTCAGTTCCAGCATTGCCAACAAGGGAGACCTACCAGCCGGCATACCGACTCTGCAGCTCAAGCCCAGGAATGTCAGTGGCATGGGTGATGGATTGGCGATGCTGCCATAGGGCGGGGCATCCTCATGGCCCGCAGCTTGAGCCTAGGGAATCCCCGCGGCCTGTGGCTCGAGCCTAGGGACACCAGCAGTGCAGGGGATGGACTGGTGATGCTGCCATAGGATGGGGAATCCCTGCAACCCTGGTTGGCATAGCAACCAGGGCCTTGGCAGCCAGCAAGGGGCTCAGCGACTCGGGATCGGGTCTCCTCTGGGCGGCTGGTGTGATTTGCCTCCAGCAGTGCCAGCTAGCGTGGCTTGCCTCCAGTGGTGCAGGCAATGATCGGGGAGGCCTAGTGACATCGACATGGGGCAGGGGCAGCCCTGTGGCCTGGAACAAGAACCACTGAGATGCGGAGCAGCCTCAGTACCAGCACAGCTACTGGACACCAGCAGACTGAGGGTCAAGCCTAGTGGGCTTACCGCAACAGCGAGAGGAAGACAGGGTTCCTACCTAGAGTCTGCCACTCCGCTGCATGACATGCTGTGCATCTCCTGGCAGGGACTGGGTGGCAGGTCAGGAGGGAGGCAGGCCTCTGGGTTGCTGATTATCAGGACTAAACGCCGGATGCTGGCTTGTTGACTGGGGGAGGAGTGCGGGGTGGGGAGGCTATGTAAAGTGCTGGGAGCAGATTACTCCCAGCACTGACTTTGTTTCTGCTCGGATTAAACCACATGTCAACCCGTTCCTGTCTACTAGTCTTTCTTCACGGACTGGGAAGGACGCGTGACACTGGCATTATCTGTTCTTTTCCACAATGGACTTAACCAGGGGATTGGCCCATGTGAACTGACCAGATGAACTTTGGGGTGGGGTTTGCTTGGGACACTTTTAACCTATTGATCTGAGTGGGAAACCTTCAGATCTTGTCTAGTATGCCTGCTATCAGCTTCTCCTAATAAAAGTTCCTTTTGGAAGAAACTGCTTCCATGAGGTTTTGAAGTGGGCCCTGACATTTTCATTTGTTGGCTCTAATGTACCAGAAATGTAGAAACCAACTACTGAAAGCATGAGAAATGGAGGTAATAGATGGGAAAATATTATTTCTATGTTTTCTAATGAAAGTAATACCCATAAAGGAGAATATCTGTAACTCAGAGTTGAAATGAGGGGTCCTTGGTACTCTCCGAGTTTGGTTGTGTTCTTATAGATAGTCCATTATACAAACTAAGTAACATCATTGGTGCTAGATGATGTTACCTAATTTGGGTAATGAAATGCCTGCAAGAAAACAACCAAGCTCAGAAAGCACCAAGGACCCCTCAATGAAAGTAATACACATGGTAACCTATGGGAGAGTATAAGGTAATTAACTTTGGAAGGGAAAAGTAAAATCATTATTAAGTTACAATCATTTTACCTGCACTTTACTTGTTCTAATGTGTATGGGAAAAAATATCTGAGTTCTTGGAAAGGCTCCAATCAATATGAATCTGATATCCTCTGGGATATAGTTTCTTCCAAATGTGGAGTCATGCTAGACAGGCATTTTGAGAAGTGAAGTCCAATGTATCTGAAGGACTGATTGGGAAAACCTAATGTAGATACAGCAATAGGCAATTTCAAATGTTCATCTTCCAACTACAGTACTTTGATTTAATCGGAGCACTGAATGGTAAAGAAGGACAGTGTTTCTGTACTTATATAATTGTAATAGAAATATATCAATTCAGTTGGAAAGTTTAATATATTCACAGACAAGAAGATAAAAACCTACGATAGAACTGGAGATGGGCATTTAGGCCATCTAATACAATCCCTGCTCAATGCAGGAATCCAGATTACAGCATTGTAGAGAGATGGCTGTCAGCTTGACTACATCTAGTGAAGAGGGATTTATCAGCTTCCAGTCAGACTGTTCTTGTTAGGAAATGTTTCTCTATAAAAGCATGTAAAAGTCAGCTTTCCTTGACAATGAATTGCACTGAAGAAGGGCATTTTTTTTGGAATTAACTCGCTTTAGGATTGCACTGTATTAGTTGCATAGAAGAATGTCAAGGTATGTGACTTGTCATTCCGCCTTTGCAAGTAGCATGAGGTAACTACAAAGAATTACTACTTTTGCATAATAATTTACACTTTGAAGCTTTGTTTCTTCTCCACACTTTTAGTCAAACTTAAACCCTAAACCCTCTATTTTAGATTACTTTTCCTATCTGTGTGAGGTTTGTTTTGTTAATTTTGTTTTGTGACAACCTGCATATTCCAGTACTGGAAAAAAAAGTATTAAAATCCATTTATAATTAGTTTAATTCCATCATTTATAAATAGTTGAGATAACTGTACAGATGTTTCTAAAAATGGTGTACACTTTGTTGTTTGTTTGGCTCCCAAGTTTCAACAGTTTTATAGCAGATTTTCTGAACTTAAATATGTAAATTATATGATAATCTGTCTGCTGACTACCAACTGTCTTTACTCCACAACATGTGCTTTGGAGCATGACTAAATATAGATGGTTGTCAAATGAATCATTTTATTGATTATTCCCTGACAAACTGTTCACATTTAGATTATGTCAAAGATTCCCAATCAAGAACAATTGTGTGAAACTTCTTACAGTTTAAAATCATACACACTTCAGTTTTAATTGCATTCTATGTGTTTTGTTTATTAATTAAATTTACATTCAAGTTTCAAAAAAGCTCCACTTTCCAAATTAATTACATTATATGGGATGGGAGAAAATGTGCAGTTTAATAATAATAATAATAATAATAATAATAATAATAATAATAATAATAATAATAATAAAGTTGGAAGGGACCTTAGAAGTGATCTAGTCCAACCCCCTGCTCAGGCAGGAAATCCTATACCATTTCAGACAAGTGGCTGTCCAGTCTCTTAAAAAATTCCAGTGTTGCAGCATTCACTGCTTCGCTTCTGGAGGCAGGTTGTTCCACTGGTTAATTGTTCTAACTGTCAGGAAGTTTCTCCTTAGTTCAAGGTTGCTTCTCTCCTTGATTAGTTTCCATCCATTGCTTCTTGTCCTGCCTTCAGGTGCTTTGGAAAACAGCTTGACTCCCTCTTCTTTGTGGCAGCCCGAGATATTGGAACACTGCTATCATGTCCCCCCCTTAGCCTTCTCTTCATTAAACTAGACATACACAATTCCAGCAGCCGTTCCTTATATGCTTTAGCCTCCAGTTCCCTAATCATCTTTGTTGCTCTTCTCTGTACTCTTTTTAGAGTCTCAACATCTTTTTTACATCCACACTTGGAATACTGGATGCAGTATTCCAAATGTGGCCTTACCAAGCATTGTAAAGTGGTATTAATACTTCACGTGATCTTTATTCTATCCCTCTGTTAATGCAGCTTAGCACTGTGTTGGCCTTTTTGGCAGCTGTAGCACACTGCTGGCTCATATTTACATCACATTATACAAGCATCACTAAATTATCCTGTCTTCCTATCATGATGTATTGTTATGTATTTGCAAATTGTCTTTTATTTTTTGGATTTTTTTTCAAAATTTGAAAAGAAATTTCAAAAAAGAAAGAAGAAAGAACTGACATTGGCAATGAGAAGAACCAGTGCTTTACCTTACAGCAATCTTTCCTTCTTAATAATCCCTCAAAGAATTTCTCCATTTGCCTTCACCTAGGTGAATATTGGTGTTCATATTTATATACAAAACATATGTTAGTGTTTTTTTAACCAATAATAGCAATTTTGGAAGCATGGTGAGTTTTCAGGCTTCTGTGTTTAAAAAAGATGTCCAATTTTTGCAGTCTCTTATTTTGGGAAAGAGGGTTGTTCTCCTTTAACACAAGGCCATTAAACAATATCTACCTCAGCATCTTGTCTGATGAAATAAGAATAAGGGACTTGTTTTAAAAAGCATGAGACCTAACCTATCTAGGTAAGAATGCTACTCACAGTGATATAGAGCAGTGGTTCTTAACCTTTTTGAATGAATCGCCCCCTTGAGCCAATGAGGAAGTTGTCATTGCCCCCCTCCCCCAACATAACCTCTCAATCACAACATAGGAAATAATTCTTCAATTTATGCAAACACTTGTTTTATTTTCTTTAAAATTGTCATTGGGACATATTGATGCAAATTATTTATTTCCAATCTTTTTCCCATATTTCAACTGTGTGAAAAATTTTGGTGCCACCCATCACTTTATTCCCAAACTTCGTGATACATATATTTCATTATTATCTTATTTATTCAAGACACTTAAATGTAATGACCACTTTGAAAACAAAATTCAATTGCAAGAAAGTGAAATGCCCGAAAAAAATAGTAATATTTAATGATTGAATCACAAGTAAAATTTAAGATGCAAAAAGAAATATAAAAAGGGTAGAGGCTGCTGCATAATGCGCATGAAGATAAGCGATGCGTATTCACATATGTACGGCGTTCTGTACTGAAGCTAGCTGGAGGAACATTTGAAAACACAGTTCAATCCACTAATAGCGAGCAATCTGATATTTTTGTATGACAGATATACAGCGATTCACTGTATGAAAAAGTCTCAAAAGTGTCCCCAAAACTTCTCACTCCATCGCCCCCATATCGCCCGCTTTTCGTTCCTTCCCCCCCACATCGCCCCTTTTTGTTCCATCGCCCTCCTGAAAATGAAATCGTCCCCTGGGGGGCAATATCGCCCAGGTTAAGAACCACTGATATAGAGAATTGACATAACTTCAGCATGCGAACTGCTCTCAAGCAACAGAATCAACTATGGCTTTGATCAGCAAGTTTAAACCTGTTTGTCTGATAAACAGTCAACTCACTGCATAGCACATAATACTAGTCATGTGTAAAACGAAGATCTATTTTTCATGTTGAGGACAGAATCACCCAATCCAGAAGGTCACAGGAAATGGAACAGAAAGAAGTAAAAATAAGCCGGACATATACAAGGGCTTATTATGCAAGAAGACATGATGGTAGGAAAGAGCAAATAAAGAAAAATCAAACAAAAAGGAGCTTCTCCCCCCAAAATCCCAATATACAGTATGGGCATTTTATTGTAGGAAGTTTATGAACATTCTGTAACACCACAGGGCTTCAACCAATTGTTATAAGAGATTCCATGACACAATTTCTGTGAGTTTGACAAAACAGAATGGCGTATTCTCAACTCTAATTTTCTGAGATTTATTTTTCACAGTAGACAGGGTGCTAGAGTTAATGGTAGAAGGCTGAAAATTCATATACATGTTTCCAGATTTATTTCATATTCCAATAAAATGTTTAAATGTTGTGAAATGCTATGGCATGGCGCTTAAAGAGCAGATCAGTGCTCTTGCTCCTGAAGAAGTTATCTCTTCCAATCTTCCATTTTATGGGAGGATTTAGGAGAATATGGCATAATGACAGTTGCAGACTCTCCTAATTAAGCAGTTTATCTGAATTCTTTTTACTCAAAATCAATATCTAAAGATGGGATGAAAACCATGTTGGACTATCAGGACCTGAATGGAGACAATAAAACCCACCAGGATCAACTAGACCTCTTGGTGGCATTTGATGCTTTTGACAATGGTATCCCCCTGGATCACTTGTGAGGGTAGGAGTGGATATCACTAATTCATTGTTGCTTTATTTCTTCCTGATTGGGCTGCTCCAATTAATAGTTATGGGACAGAAGCAGTCAAAGTATGTGTGGCATGTTCCTTGTAATATGTTACACCTACATGAAATTGTTGGGAGGTTTATATCCATCCTGGGCTGAGCTAGAGCTGGAATAGAGGATTTTATTCCATGTCTGGAGGCTGTGACAGATTGCATGGGGGGGGGAGTTAAAATTGAATCCTGGCCAAACAGAGGTTTATTTCCTCTATATTGGATGTGGATGAAGTAATCATCCCCCAAAGAAACAAGCTTGAGAGTCCTCCTGGATCCACACCTTTTGGTTAATAAGCAAGTAGAGGCCATAGCTAGGGAGGCCTTTGCCAAACCTCAGCTGATGTGTCAGTTGCTGCCTTTTTGGGAGTGGGAAGCCCAAACAAAGTGATTCATGTTCATATTATATCAAACTCAAGATACTGTACAGGATTCCAAATTATGTAATTTATTTAAAAGATTAAGGGAAAGCAGTAAATTTAATATATCTTAATTTCAGTAAGGCATTTGACAAATACCCCATGGTACTCTGATTATCAAGGTTTGAATTGAAGGAATGCCAATTAAGTGAATCTGTGATAGCTCAAAAATCATACTTGATGAGTGGTTTCTTATCAAACCTAGTAAATGTATCAAGTGACTTGCTAAAGGTTCAGTCCTTGGGTCTTTATTCTTCAATATTTCTATAAATGACAATGAAGAAAGGAGGCAAGAATGATTGTCCATTTTCAGATGATGTATCTGAAAGTAACTAATATCCTAGAATATAAAAAGAAGATTCAAAATCATATTGACAGGATAAAGAAATGGGCTGAAAAAACAGAATGAAATTTAACAGAAACAAGCATGGTTTTATTTGGTTTCTAAATAAAAATCATAAACAAGGCATAGGGAACATTACCCTTTGTATTGGTACTTGTGATAAAGATCTTAGAAAATGATGCATAATAATAAGCAGACTGAATATGACTGTGATCTGGCTGAAAAAAGGGCTAAATGTAATTTTAGACCTCGTTAATAGAAAAATAGTTTCCAAATCATAGCAAATTGTTTTTTCCTTTAGTTAGACCATGCCTTGAGTACTGTGTTTGATTATGGGCAACATCCTTTAAGAAAGATTTAGAGAAATTGGAACCAATTTGAAGAAGTGGAGATGGGATGATCTGGGAAGAAATTCAGGCAACAAGCAACTATGAGGAAACATTAAAAGAGTTGATAGAGGGACCTGGTTCCTTTGTTTAAAAAGCTGAAAGAATGTCACACATTAAGGATGGAATGCATTCCTATATTCACTACAGTTGTTTATTAGAAAGTATCTTCTACTGGTCTGGTTTCAAAGATAAATTACACTGAGAAAGAAGCATAAGGGCTTTGAAAACAGAGCACACCTATTTTGCAGAGTGAGTAGATACCAATCACCTATGCAGCATGCCAAAGATGATATAAGTATGCATCATGGACAATTAGGTTATTGGTGATAAAAGACACATTTTTTCTGTTTCTCCCAAGAGCTGCTCTGGCTCCACCTTCTTAATCTCACTGCCAATCTCTTCAGAGAGATTGCCAATCTCTTCACAAATAGGATGCTGCAACCATGGGTAACAAGATAAGGTTCCATCTGCATGTCTGTTGGCTTCTTGTCATTTGATGAAACATCCTGCTGTAATGTAGCCATGGTTCTAAAATCAAACCCTGCTTTATTTTCCGGAACCACTTGCCAGAAAAATACAATACAAAAGCTCATATTTTCTTCTGTTTTGACTGGCTCTGTTTAAAGTATTGCCCAATTGTGGACTTTCTTTCACCATAGATCAATTTGGGCAAGATTACGTTTTAGGTGCAATGCACTGAAAAGTTCTACATCAGCATTATAAAGCATGCAATAGTACATGCCCTTCCCTTAGACATTTTGCCCAGAGCAGTTTGGGCTTAGTCATATGCAGGGTTTGGTCCCATTAGGAGATCTCAATATGTATTTATGTTGTTCTCCCATAGCCCTCTCCAACAGACTGTTGTTATAGTAGCTGTATAATGATTTAGTTGAAGCTCAGATGAGGAACTATCGGAAGTGAAAAATTGATTTCTATTAAAAATTGACTTGCCCAATATTAAAAAATTATACTTAAAATGTCAGATAAAAGCAACTTATGACCATTTTATAACCATTGCAGCATCCTCACAGTCATATGATCAGAATTTGCACACTTGGCAACCAGTTCATAGTTATGACAGTTGCATTGTCCCAGGGTCATGTGATCACCTTTTGTGACCTTCTCACAAAGCAAAGTCAATGGGGAAGCCAAATTCAATTAAGAACCGTGTTACTAACTTAACTGTGATTCACCTAACAATCTTGGCAAGAAAGGTTGTAAAATGGGTAAAACTCATTTAACAACTGTCTCACTTAGCAACACAAATTTTGGACTGAATTACTGTAGTAAGTTGAGGACTACCTGTATTTCTTTTACAGATGCAGTCTGAAGGAAAATCTCATTTCTGAAGCTGATAGATCTTTGTAAGAAAATGGAGATTTGAACCCAGAAAAAGCTGCAACCAATACAATATTTCCTAGCATCACTTATCCATATACTTGTGCCAGGCAGAGAATGAAGGAACACACATGTACTGTGATGGTAACTGGTTCCTCTTCTGGGAGAAAGCTTTAGCTTGTTTTCAGGTCTTGAAGCCACTTTGCATTGGTGTTATGCATTCTCTTTCTCCCATGTGTTCGTCCCAGTACTGCTCAGTTTCTGCTGTTGGTGGCTCTGTTGTTACTGTCTTATTGTGCTGCAGTTGGAGTATATTTTGGATGGATTTTTTGGAGCACAGGGCAGTTATCTTCTTGGCCTCTGTTTCTATAGGGTATCTTCTTAGCCTGGTAGCAAGTTCTGTGAGCCTTTGTTTAGCAGTCTAGGGCTTCAGATGGAATCAGGCCTTTATATTTTTTCAGTAGCAATAGCACTTAAGACTTATATACCCCTTCATAGTGCTTTATAGCCCTCTCTAGGAGGTTCACAGAATCATTATATTGCCCGTGACAATCTGGGTCCTCATTTTACGGACCTCAGAAGGATGGAAGGCTGAGTCAACCTTTTGTTGATTAGAATCGAACTGGCTGAGAGTCAGCCTGCAATAACGCATTCTAACCACTGCGCCACCATGGGTCTTCAGTAGTAAAGATTATCTTTAATCTTCACACCCTTATGTAATTCCACCAGCTGACTAATCTCTTTAAGTTTCCTTGATCATAGCTGCTAATCTCATTTTCCAGAAGTGTGTGGGGTACATACTGATATACTATTGTTCTTCTTGATCATGTAGCCAAGCATTTCCAGGACTGCAGCAGCTGTAGCATATATATTCATTGGTTTGAATTATAGGGATTGTCTTGAGGGGATGGCAGAGACATTCCACCCTCAGGTGTTGGCTGCACATCCAATCATTTTTCTGGGCCTTCTTGAGTCTGGGATGTAATGTGTAATTGATCTATCTCAAGTTGTGAGAACACCTTCCTGTTCACTATGTTGAAGTTATTGGTAACTACCATATATGCCGCCGTATTAGGCGACCCGGCGTATAAGACGACCCCTGTCTTTATAGCCGGGCCGCATTCCTAGAACGTCGTCTTATATGCCGGAAACTACCAGTATTTCCGGCGTATAAGACGACCCCCATCTTTGGCGCCGATTTCAGCGCTCACGGAAGTCGTCTTATACGCCGGCATTTACGGTAGCTGTTTTTCAGTTAGTGTGAATGTAGGTCTTCTGTCCATCTGTAGTTCCCTCATAAGTTTCATATATCCCCTTTTACTAGGTCTACTATTGTAGTAGCATTCCATCAATTCCAGCTTCTCTCATCTCGTTCATGTATGATTTGTTCCAGTAGCTTACTTATCATCAGATTGTTCTGATTGCCCAACATCTGATGTGGACCTTGTTAAAGGGTAAGTATCAGCCACAATTTGAACTTTGGTCTCCCATGACAAAGGTGCATTCTTACACCATGCTGTCCAGCTAGTCACTATACAAACAAACATACACACAGAGCATGAAAATATAATAGTAATAATAAAAGCATAAGTGCCTTGGGTGCAATCCCAAAACATCTGGATTTGAACACCATTGACTTTGACAAAATCACCATCAGTCAATAGCAAAAGGCAGCTTTATTTGGAACAGCTTACAGCCTGCAATGATACATTTTACATCCTGTGATACCTTTAGCACCATCAAACAAAAGCATCTGCCTATTCCAAATCCTTTGGAAGGACTCAATAGATGGATAAAAATGCCAAATACAATCTAACTATCTGGCTGACTTTGTGACAACTATAATATAAAACAAAGATACTTAACTGCAGTAGCAGGTTGCTGCATGACTAGTCATCTGAATAAGCATAATTGTATGTTTGTCCCAAAGCTACTTTTCTGTTTAAAAGTATTTTTTATGAAACGTGCAAGTCATTCCAGTTGTCCAGATACAGCTACCTTGTCCATTATCTTTTTAAAGAAAGGTGGAAGAATTTTTAAAAAGCAAGAACTGTACATGTTTGTTCCACTTTCCCCTTCTTGTGCAAACTTTCTATTCCAGTCCTGGCCTCTTTACTTTGAATCCGCCTGTCTTTCCATTATGGACAATCCCATTTTTATAACTTTGTTAGTTTGTAAGAGAGAGAACATGGAAGGATTTCTGCATTTACAATGTATGCATTCTGATTACAGAACTATATTTGTTGTTGTTGTTAATTGCGAAGTCGTGTCCGACCCATCGCGACCCCATGGACAATGTTCCTCCAGGTCTTCCTGTCTTCTACCATCTTCTGGAGTCCATTTAAATTCACACCTACTGCTTCAGTGACTCCATCCAGCCATCTCATTCTCTGTCGTCCCCTTCTTCTATTGCCCTCAATCTTTCCCAGCATTAGGCCCTTCTCCAGTGAGTCCTTCCTTCTCATTAGGTGGCCAAAGTATTTGAGTTTCAACTTCAGGATCTGGCCTTCTAAAGAGCAGTCGGGGTTGATCTCTTCTAGGACTGACCGGTTTGAACGCCTTGCAGTCCAAGGGACTCGCAGGAGTCTTCTCCAGCACCATAGTTCAAAGGCCTCAATTCTTTGGCGCTCAGCCTTTCTTATGGTCCAACTTTCACAGCCATACATTGCAACTGGGAAAACCATGGCCTGGACTATACGCACTTTTGTTGGCAGGGTGATGTCTCTGCTTTTTAGTATGCTGTCTAGATTTGCCATAGCTTTCCTCCCCAGGAGCAAGCGTCTTTAATTTCTTGGCTGCAGTCCCCATCTGAGGTGATCTTGGAGCCCAGAAAAATAAAATCTGTCACTACCTCCATTTCTTCCCCATCTATTTGCCAGGAATTGAGAGGGCTGGATGCCATGATTTTGGTTTTCTTAATGTTCAGTTTCAAGCCAACTTTTGCACTCTCCTTCTTCACCCGATCAGAGGCTCTTTAGTTCCTCTTCGCTTTCTGCCATTAGAGTGGTATCATCTGCATATCTTAGGTTGTTGATATTTCTCCCGGCAATCTTAATTCCAACTTTTGATTCATCTAGCCCTGCCTTTCTCATGATGTGCTCTGCATATAAGTTAAATAGGCAGGGTGACAGTATACAGCCTTGCCGGACTTCTTTTCCAATTTTGAACCAATCAGTGGTTCCGTGTTCGGTTCTCACTGTTGCTTCTTGACCCGCATATAGGTTTCTCAAGAGACAAATGAGATGGTCTGGTACTCCCATCTCTTTAAGAACTTGCCACAATTTGTTGTGATCCACACAATCAAAGGCTTTTGCATAGTCAATGAAGCAGAAGTAGATGTTTTTCTGGAACTCCCTAGCTTTCTCCATGATCCAGCGTATGTTGGCAATTTGATCTCTAGTTCCTCTGCCTCTTCGAAATCCTGCCTGTACTTCTGGTAGTTCTCGATCCACATACTGCTGGAGTCTAGCTTGTAGGATTTTAAGCATAACTTTACTAGCATGTGAAATGAGTGCAATGGTGCGATAGTTTGAACATTCTTTGGCATTGCCTTTCTTTGGAATTGGAATGTAAACTGACCTTTTCCAATCCTGTGGCCACTGTTGAGTTTTCCAAATTTGCTGGCAAATTGAGTGTAGCACTTTTACTGCATCGTCTTTTAAGATTTTGAATAGCTCAGCTGGAATACTGTCACCTCCACTAGCTTTGTTGTTGCTCAGATTTTCTAAGGCCCATTTCACTTCACATTCTAGGATGTCTGGTTCGAGGTCAGTGACCATCTCATTGTGGTTATCTGGGATGTTAAGCTCATTCTTGTATAGTTCTTCTGTGTAGTTTTGCCATCTCTTCTTAATCTCTTCTGCCTCTGTTAGGTCTCTGCCATTTTGGTCCTTTATCATGCCCATCTTTGCATGAAACGTTCCCTTCATATCTCCAATTTTCTTGAAGAGATCTCTGGTCCTCCCTATTCTGTTGTTTTCTTCTATTTCTTTGCACTGTTCATTTAAGAAGGCATTCTTATCTCTTCTAGCTATTCTCTGGAATTCTGCATTCAGTTGGGTGTATCTTTCTCTTTCTCCTTTGCCTTTCGCTTCCCTTCTTTCCTCAGCTATTTGCAAAGCTTCCTCAGACAGCCATTTTGCTTTCTTGCATTTCTTTTTCTTTGGGATGGTTTTAGTTGCTACCTCTTGTACAATGTTGCGAACTTCCATCCATAGTTCTTCAGGCACTCTGTCTATCAGATCCAGTTCCTTAAATCTATTTGTCACCTCTACTGTATATTCATCAGGAATATGATTTAGTTCATACCTGAGTGGCCTAGTGCTTTTCCCTACTTTTTTAAATTTAAGCCTAAATTTTGCAACGAGAAGCTCATGATCTGAGCCACAGTCAGCTCCTGGTCTTGTTTTTACTGACTGTATAGAGCTTCTCCATCTTTGGCTGCAGAGCACATAGTCAATCTGATTTCTATGTTGACCGTCTGGTGATGTCCATGTGTAGAGCCGTCTCTTGGGTTGTTGGAAAAGAGTGTTTGTTATGACCATCGTATTCTCTTGACAAAATTCTATTAGCCTGTGCCCTGCTTCATTTTGTACTCCAAGGCCAAACTTGCCTGTTATTCCGGTTATCTTTTGGCTTCCTACCTTAGCATTCCAATCCCCCATGATGATAAGGACATCATTTTTTGGTGTTAATTCTATAAGGTGCTGTAGGGCTTCATAGAACCGGTCAATTTCATCCTCTTCAGCACCAGTGGTTGGGGCATTGATTTGGACTACTGTGATATTGAATGGTTTGCCTTGGATTCGAATTGAGATCATTCTGTCATTTTGGGGATTGTATCCCAGTATTGCTTTTCCTATTCTTTTATTGACTATGAAGGCTACTCCATTTCTTCTGAGGGATTCTTGCCCACAGTAGTATACCTGATGGTCATCTGAGTTAAATTCACCCATTCCTGTCCATTTTAGTTCGCTGATTCCTAAGATGTCGATGTTCAGTCTTGTCATCTCTTTTTTGACTACGTCTAGCTTGCCTTGATACTATATTTAGTGAATGTTAAACAGGAAATAATAGAACTGATATCTTTTATCTGAATTCTCTATCTTTAATTGTTTCTTCTTTCATTAAGAATCTTTCCTGGCTTTTCCATGTTTTATTTTTAAACAGATAAATAGTGCTATGACCCAGGGTTGGTATGCAAGCAACAGGCAGAGGGTTGTCAGCATTTATTCCACCACCATCCCCAGAATCCAGCAATTCCCAGTCAGTTCCCAAAGTCTCTGTCACAATACACACCTACAGTCCAAGAGCAAGGCTCAAACACATACACACGCACATACTCCGTGCAACTTCCCGGCAATGGACGTCTAAAGGAGCTGCAACGCTCCAGGGGCAAGTCAGGATCTCAACCTCGGTAAAGTTCACGATTGATGACTCGGAACTTTGTGGCACGGAGAGTCCACAGGGAACGCAGCAGAAACTCAGAACAGAGCTGCGTTGCCGTTAGCCCACAGACATTAAACAAAGAATCAAATACGAGTCCACAACAGCAAAGACTCTGGAGCAAAGTTCTTCTCAGAGCTGTGGAGAATGTTGCCGTGAAGTACAACACTTGTTCCTGACAAAAGCCACTTCTCACGGTGTCTCCTTAAATGCCACTCTCCAGGTGATCCTTGTGATGGGGGGCGGGGCGCTCTCCCAAGTAGTCAGGTCGCCCTGTGCTGACTCTGCCTCCTCTCCATTCTCTGCACTCAGAGATCAGGCGAGGGAGGCATTTGCTCATCTCCAGAGCTCCACTGCCTGCCCTTTCCATCTTCTCCCCCATTCCTCGGTCATCCTGCACCCTCTCTTCCTCCCCCCCCTACTCTTCCGAAGCCCAAAGGATCCAAAACTGCCTTGTCCGTTTGTCCCAGGTTGTTCCTCATGGGCCACAGGGACTGTGCCATCCCCGTCCGCCCTGGCTCCATCTCCTCCTCCTCGGACCCGGGCTCACGGGGCCATGACAAATAGTTTGGTTTTTACAATAAAATTATGTTAAGTAACATGAAAGCCATGGTCTGAAATAAAGAGTTTTTTGTTTCACAAATAGCAGTTTGTTACATGTGGTTTAATTTTCTTCCCATATCTATTCCAATTTCTCTTCATGAATCTTTATTCAAGGTGTAGGTTACATTTTTGCATACTGTACACCTTATCCCACTTGCATCCCACATAAAATACCTTGTTTGATTTTGGCTTAGTAGTCATCTAAACTCAGCCATTATGGATTTTAGGGGTTTTAAAAGAGTTTAACGTTTATGCCTTAATTTGTGGAAATCCCTTTACTCTTACAGGGTCTTACAATTTACTTTGAAACGAAGTCACCAAAGCTAATTCCAGTGAACTCCTTGTACTTATTTTTCCAAATTCAGCACCCTTCCCAACTAGTCTATTACTCAGAATGGGGACAATGGCAGTTGTAGTCCATTCCAATTCAAGGGCAACGAGGGAAGTGCTGTACAATTCTTTGTGTGTGCCTTTTGTTTTGAGGCGACCGATACTTGGTTTCTCCGTGCAGAAAAGGCATCAGTGCGAGAGGCGGGACTTTAGTGAAAGTTCAGGCATTAGCCCAAATGCACAAGGATTTAAAAGTGAGCATCGGATGAGAAATAAAGCGACTATGCCTGGGACGATAGATAGGATGGACGAACCGAATAAAACTTATTACAGAAATATCGTGATGATTGCTGGTGAACTCCATGGCGTATAACTAAAGACACCAAAACTCCCATTTTAAAATTACTGAACTTCTGTGCTTGCAAATATCGCGCACATTATGAGAATTCGAAAGAAATGTTACAAACAGATGCTTTTAGAGCGCTTAACAAACTGGACATGGTCGCTTTAAATGGAAAATCAACGCTCTTATGAAACATGGCGAAACTTTACTTCCGGAGCACGGTTTTTGTTTTTTAAATAGTTTCAGAGGCATCTATTTGCAGCCATCTGCCCTTTCTAAAGATGATGGAATGGCCTCAGCCCGTTTTGGCCTCTGGACTTCTTTGTAAAATACTGTATGGTTAGTACCTTGCCCTTATCCAAGATGGCAACTCTTCCATTCCCATTTTTTTTTTGGTCCGTCCTAGAGGGGCGGAGCCGAGCTCGAAGCACGCCCTCCTGCTTATTGATGCACGCGGATCCGAGGGTGTGTGTCTGTGAGTCATGTGCGCGCGCCGAGTGCTCGCGCCCCAGCCGCGGCTGCCTCAGGCACGCGCCGAACGACAGAGGGAGGAGTGAGCGAGCGAGAAGAACCGCCTCGCGCACTCTACGGGCCAAAGAGGGGCCCGCAGACAGACGCGGAATTCTCAGGCGCTGAGGCGGCAAGAGCGTGATGGCGGCGGCGGCAACGAAGGCAGCAACAGGGCTGAAATGGGAAACTACTCCGCGCTCCACAGGGTCTTCCTCTCTTCCCGTGGTGACCGAGAGCCTAGCGGCGACGACGGCAGTCCCCTGGCTAGGAGTAGCGCTGCGGTTATTGGTCGCGCTGCTTCTCAACGCGGCCCGGGCCGACAAAGAAGGTGAGGAAGAAGCTGGCGATGGATACCTCCTACAGGGGCGTTTAACCGAAGCGTCGTCTCTTAGCTGGAGTGGCCCAGGGGAAACCTAAAGGAAGAGGGCGATGTCTTCAGAGTCTCTCTCCCTCCTTCTTTCCCAGATGGTTCCTTTTTATTGCCTGGCCGCCCCTCTGTTGGATGGTCCTGTGCAGTTGTATCTGCGGGTCCTCCCTAATGATTTTCTGGTTAGCATGAATACAACAATACTGTTTCTACGCCCCCTCCCCTTTCAAAGTTTCTGCATCTTGGGTGCCATTTCCTAAATCACTGCTTTTCACCTTTCTCGAAGGTCCCTTACGATTTCTTCTCGGAAATTTTACTTCATTTTCTTCTTCCTTAGTGCTGTAGTTCACTCTCGTCCACTCCCAACCGGGTTGCCAACTCACTGCCCGGCCCTGTTAGTTGCTCCACCCGGCTTGGGACCTGCCTCCCCCTGGGCTTGACTTTCCCCACTTTGTAGCCGGGCCGTAATAGCTGAAGCTGTGCCTTAGCCTCTCAACTAGATTCTTAAAGCTGAAACAGTTACTGCACCATTTTCAGTCAACGTTAGAGTTGGCTTGCTTGTTTAAAATTACTCTAAATTATTTCTTCAGGCCACCCTGAGCTTCTTTCTTTACCTCACTGGATAGCTCTCCTTCCTGTCCCCCAATCGAGAGATGTTTGTGAAAGTATAAATATTGTAATACTAATTTTGCTGCTTGGTTTATGATGAGTGGGAGTGATGTGTGGTTATTGTATTGAAGCATGTATTCAGGTTGTGAAAAATTTCTAGAGGGTATAGAAACAGTCTTATCATATACACTTAGTCTTGGCTTTAGTGGTTGATAGCAATCCAAGAGGAACATGAAATGAAGGAAATGTACCCTCAACCTTCAATTTGGTTTTCCATAAGCACATATTAACATGTTTGGACATTTGTAAGATGGAACGTTTAATTTGTTTTAATACGTATATTTTTCAGCTGCTTATTTATAAAATATAAATTATTATTAGTTTAAGGCTTTATCACAGCTCAGGAAGAGTTTTGGCCCTGTTATCAGTGGGTGGTTTGTCAGCTGATTTTTAGAGCAACAGAGAAGTGGCTTTAAGCCAGGAGTCACAGAAAATAAATCATAGCAGGTATTCTTGGAGAAGGAGCATGTCAAACAAATGCTATATGTGAGCCATTTTTCTAATAAGTGCCTATTTGATAACAATGTTTAACTGTATTATGAAGATAAAAGATAAAATAAAAATCTACTTGAGTAGTCTATATTTCAAAATTTTAAGTTTGTCAGGGAAACTCTGATTAAGGAACTAGAATCTGTACTGACTACTGATTAAAAATTGTTAGAAAAATACAATATGCAGATTGTATTACTTTCTGATTCTATAGCTGATATTTCAGAATGGTCCTTGTCTTGTGAATGGCTTGTGGAGATTCTGTTTGAATAAGTTGCTGCTTCATCCTGTCTTAATAATGTGCCCTCATGCTGCCTTCATGTGTTGCCTGGAACTTGCGAAGTCAGCAGTTAGCTCATTGGTAGATTTCCTCCATTCTGCCTTCTGATTTATTTATTTATTTATGTAAAGCATTTATATTGGTACCCAATTCAAACATGAAATTTTGGGAGGTATATAAATAGATAAACAAAAATATCAAATATAAAATAATATATAAAATCAGATATAAACAATTGGCAGCCAGGAACTAAGATTTATTGCCTTTTTATAGGAGCTCTAATCATTTTTACCCAAATGTTCAAGGAAAGATCAGGTTTTCACTGCCTTTGTAAAGGCCTAAAGAACTGGGGCCTACCATATGGTTGAGTGGGAATAACTTTAGAGCAGGGGTGTCAAACTGCTGGCCCAAGCCGGATGTGTCATGGTAAAACCGCGCCCACCCCGTTACTGGCAATGTGGAAAAAGTCGGGACATGTCATGACATGCCACATGACGTTGCAAATTTGACACCCCTGCTCTAGAGGGCAGGCACTGCCCTGGGAATGATATGCCCCTTAGATCTCATCAAATGACATTATTTCAAGAGTGTGCCTCCCATATGAAGCATTTGGAATGGGTAGATGCCATTGGGAGAAAGTGGTGCTGCAAATAATCAGGGCCTGGCCACAAAGAATGGGTGATAACCAGCTTCTTAAATCCCACCCAGAAGCCTATAGGAAGATTATATTTTAATTAATTGTAGCTTCTGGATAGTTTATTGGGCAATCCTGTATAGAGCTTATTGTGGAAACAAATGAGATGACTAAGGTATGAGTGACTGCAAGTGGGGCTTCGACAAGATGAAAATGTCTCTGTTAGTTTATAGTAGTTTCTAGGCATATTGTTTGAAATGGATACTTTATTGTATAGAAAACTGGCTTGTTCAGAAGTCTTGACATGATACTTGACATTTCATAGCTGCTGAAAACAAATATTTCTACTTCTGCATATCCATTTGAATAGGTCTGTGCTTCCAGTATCTTCTGATACTAAACAAGCTTTTTATTTAGGGCATCTTGGATCCTCTACCTCTGCATTCTTCAATGAATTTTATATGACATTTCCATCAGTTGGCTTATTTATTTTAAAGGAGTACAGAATATATTCTTAAGCTGATTCTCTTTTTCAGGTTATCTGACCTTAACTGGATTGTTTGCTTATCAGAAAATATTTTGGTCTTGTGACTTGGCAATTTGTTACTTTTAACTTCGATTGTAATGTCTGCTATTGTTGATAACTGTGTAAGCAATTAGTCAATTACCTGCACAATGATTTAGAATTTTAAATCAAAATTTAAATACAAGTTTTAGGAAAAAGGGAAAATACTTATATATATATTGAAATCTTGTAATATAAAGGTAAAGGTTTCCCTGTCCAGTCATGTCTGAGTCTAGGGTGCAGTGCTCATCTCAGTTTCTTGGCCAAGGGAGCCAGCATTGTCCAAAGACATTTTCTGTGGTTACATGGCCAGCATGGCTATATGTCAAAGGCATACAGAATGCTGTTATCGAAATGGTACCTATTAATCTATACACATTTGTATGCTTTCAACTGCTAGGTGGACAGGAGCTAGGGCAGGAATGGGAGCTCATGCCATTGCGTGATGCTCGGGTCTTGAATCTGGGCTGTCAGTGTCAAACCTGGCTCAACTACATAGTTGCCTGTACCTGCTTTCACTCATTGCTTTGCCAAACAGTGACGGGAGGAGAGTGGTGAATTCCTAAGGATGGAGGGAGGCTATAGAATGCAAGTGAACCATCTGTTGCCGGAGAGGTGTTATCTAACAAGGCCAAGTGATGAAGAATGTTTTGACCGAAGCAGATGGTTTTTCATAAAGCAAAAGAACTGAACTCAGTTGGTGAACTATGAAGTGTATGTGGCCCAGAGGGAAAAAGGGAGTTACTTATGTGAGTTTTTGCGGGAAAAATCCCAGAACTGACTTTGCTTCTGCCACGCCTAGGTGGATTTTTCAGTGAGCTGATATGTTGGCAACAGGCAAAGAATCAAGAGGAGAGGAAAGAGCCGGATGAATCCTTGGCTCAAGAAGCCTCAGTGGTACTGCAGACCGGGGCAGGGGTGCAGCCAGCAGGTGTGCATCGTAAACTGAGGGCTGAAAAGCCAGAGCCACAGTCAGTGAGCTAAAGGGAATAAAAGAAGACTTGCGGGGTGGCAAATTGGGAAAGACAGCAGAGGCCGAGGACTTCCTAATCCCCACAGGAGTTAACGTGACCCGAGGGAGCAAATGAAAGGTGAGGCAGTAGACTGAGAGGAAGTTCTCCAGTATCGCCCGCAGCCCATCAATGGAGTAGCTGGGACAGAAGTTCAGGGACTGGAGATCAAGAGAGCAATGTCACCAGGAGCTAAGGCAACCATGGCCAGGACAGAGGCAATGAAGTTGCTAACTACCTCGTCCCCTCCTACAGCCAGTGGTGCCAGCACCTGTCAGGACAATTGGATCCCCCTTTCAGGGAGCAGCAGCAAAGAATTTCACCATCCTTCCTCTCACGTGGCAGAGAGCAGCCCTGGTGGCTCAAGTGGGGATCGAGGCCTCTCCGTCTCCCCTCCTGGCGGCAACAGTGGTCCTACCATCTGGGTACATCGTGGTAAGAGACAGGCAAACACCACCCTCCCTCATGGTTCAGTTCAATGGGGAGCCGGGCAAACTGGCTTCTTAGCCCAGATGTGGCACCACATGGAGCACTATGCGGAAATGTACCCAGATGGTGCAGCCCGGGTCAACGCAGTGGCATCCAACCTGGAGAATGGCGCATCTGGATGGCGCATCTGTACGATGCTGGGTCGTGGGAGCTGGGCAACCTGGATGTATTTATACAGATCGTGTGAGAGCTGTTCAAGGATCCCATGGCCCAGTGTGCTGAATCCCGTATCCGCACCTTTAAGCAGAGAAAGCGGCTGGTGGCAAAGTACATCCAGGACTTCCGCGGTCTTGCCAACCACTTTCCTGATGGCACGAATGTACCCTGGTCTCCTACTTCCAAAGGGGATTAGACCAAGAGCTATAACAGAACTGCATGCCCCAAGGGGTGCCGCAGAACTTGTAAACATGGTGGTGGAGATCAACCTGATGGAGTTCCAGGACTACACCCCACAGGAAAGTCAGCCCTACAGTATATCTGAAAGAGGCCCAGACCCCAGGAGAGAGAAATGGGAGCTCACCATCAGCCAGAAGGGGCAAGCCTCGCCAAGTCCCAGGGACTTGCTCCGCTGCAGAAAGGATGGTCATCGAGCAACCAAGTGCCTCACACCATGACCAGCAACCGCTCCTTTGCCTACCGCCAACTCAAGGAAAAAAGAAGTTGAAATAGAGGACATGTATGGGGCAGTGAAGAAGAAAGAGCTCTGACCAACCCCCAAAATGGTCCGGTCTTTTACAAGACTCATAGCGAGGGGGACAACGATTCGATGGTAAGTGGCACCATAACCCCCATGACGGCCCAGGTAGGGATTGTGGTGCCCTTGGGAGAAAGAGGGGCCACCATGGCATTGTTGCACTCAGGTTGTACCTATTGCGTGATTAGCACCAGGTGGTGGAGAAGCTGAGACTGAGGCTAAGAAGACTAAGGCAACCCATGGCATTTTCCCAACTACACGGGTCAATAATGGGGTAAGCCAGCCACTTGTCTAACCCAGCCAATTTGGCTCAAAGTAGGGATTTAAGTAGAGACTATTAGGTTTATTGTAATCCCCAGGATGACTGAGCCCATGGTCCTAGGACTAGTGTGGTGGATAAAGTGGAACCCCTCTGTAAGCTGGAGTAGAGAAAAGTGGTGGATGCAAAGGAGAGCTACTAATCAGCAAGAGCCAGGGAAAATGCAAGAAGCCACCCACGCACCTGTGGCTACAAAAGTGAAAGTGGAAACTGCAAATACACTAAGAGGAAAAGGGTTAGAGCTGCTAATTCTAGCAGAGTATCGCAACCTAGCTGAGGTTTTTAGCAAAAAGGAATCAGATGTGCTCCCACCTCACTGACCCACTGACTGTGCGATAGAGATCATGCCAGGAGCCAAACTGCCTAAGTCAAAAATATACTCTATAACCTCCAGAGAAATGGACAAACTCCAAGTGTTTATAGACAAGAACCTAGTGAGGAGGTTCATCCAGCCAGTGAAATGTAGCATGGTGGGCAGTTCAAAGAAAAGAAGGAAGGGTCCCTTAGACTGTGTGTTGACTATAGGGGACTGAACTTCATATGTGTGGAAAACGTGTACCCTCTCCCCCTTATGAGGGACATGCTAGGCTATTTGGCAAAGGGAAAAATCTTTACGAAGCTGGACTTAAGGGAGGCATATTACCAAGTGAGGATTAAGAAGGGGACAAGTGGAAACAGTGTTTAATTGCTCCCTAAGTTGCTATCAGTTCTGAGTAATGCCATTTGGGCTGCAAGGGGCCCCTGTCGTATTCATGCAATCGATAAATTAGCTCCTGCATGAGCACTTGTACAAGGGAGTCTTAGTGTACTTGAACAATATATTAATATCCACACCAAGATGCCCGAAGAACACATGAAGCTGGTCAGAGCAGTACTCAGGAAACTTCAGGAAGCCAACTCTACGCAAAGCTATCTAAGTGTGAATTCCATAAGACCCGCTTAGACTACTTTGGATACCTGATCTCCAAAGAGGGAATGGAGATGGATCCCGGTACGGTGAAGGCAATACGGAAGTGGGAGCCCCCTAGGACCAGAAGGCAACCACAGAGTTTCCTAGGCATTGCAAACGTTTACTGCCAATTCATCCCCACCATTGCCCAGATAGCTCTACTGATCACCTATTTGCTAAAGGGGGAGGAGTGAATCCAAAAACCAGCCAGCCCCTGGATCTTTCCTTGATTACCAAACCACTTTTGAAAAGTTGAAGCGCCTGTTTGCTGTGGAGCCAGTCCTGAAACACCTCAAGCCAGAGGAGCCATTTGTAATAGAGATGGGTGCCAGCAATATAGCAATGGGGGAGGTCCTACTGCAAAGGAATGCAAAAGGGGAATTACAACCCTGTGCCTACATGTCTTCCAAGTTATCCAACACTGAAAGGCACTGGGCTATCTGGGAAAAGGAGGCTTACGCAGTCTGATGGGTTCTCCTATTATGGAGATAGTTCCTGGAGGGTAGCAAGATCTCCTTTCGAGGTCTGGACAGATCATAAAAACCTGGAAGTGCTGAAGGCCCCCCAGAAGCTATTCCCTAAGGATATCCAGTGGTCCCAATACTTTAACTGGTTCAGCTTCACACTCCAGTGTCTGCCAGGGGAAAAAAAACTTGCTTGCAGTTGCCCTCTCCCATATGCCACAGGACAATAGTGACTGAGAGGCAGTGGTGATGTCCATTATTCCATCCAAGCAGTGTACAGAACTGGTTCTCACCCAACAACAAGCAACACTCCAGCCAGAGCCAGCCCAAGACTTAGCACAACCGTTAAAAGATGTCCTAATAAGAGATGAGTGGTTCCAGCAACACAAAGACGACCTAAATATATGTCCCAGCCAGCCAGCAGACGTGGATTTTACAAAGTAGTCATAATGTAAGGGCAACAGACATTTTGGGTTCTTAAAGACCCTGCACCTAGTGAAGAGACAAATCTGGTGGCCAAAGATGAAAAAGGACATAGAAGCTTATGTGGCAAAGCTGCTCAAAGCACGAAGCTGAAAGCACCAGCCTGAAGATGACGAATGGGACTTCGTCGAAACGTCGCCAAGACACTTCCAATTTTACGTGGGAGAAAACCCGAACAACCAAAGACCTACATACAAATACCCGCGAAAACCTCAGAAAACATATATAAATTCTGAGTTAGCCATGGAGAAGAGACAGGGGAGAAGAGGAAAAACTTTAATTTGGATGGCACCCTATGGTTCACTTTCAGGCTTGCCATAATTTAACTCATACAGATTCACGTATCATTCTGGATATAATTGTATTTTAAACTGTGATATGAAACTGAATCCAGATTAGGCTAGAATTCCAGTTTAGATTGCATGTTAATTTGTTCATGTTTCCTCTCTCCTATTTTATCCTTTCAACAATTCTGCTTATTCAGCATACAGTACTTGATGATTATGTATAGTTTTGTAGTTGATCTTCCTTATCAAGCTGTTAATGTTTTATTGCCATCCTGGATATGGTATTACAGTATAACTACTGTTTCTTTGATTTCTAATCCTGCCTTAGGCATGAAAGCCAGCTGAGTGACTTTGGGCCAGTCATTCTCTCTCAGTCCAACCCACCTTACAGGGGGTTGTGGGAAAATAGGAAGAGAAAGGAATATTTTGTATGTTCCCTGATTTATATCCCACTTTATTTATAAAAATAATAAAGGTGAGATATAAATAAATAAAAATTATTTTGCAATTAACTTCTTGTTCTTTTTAAAGCACTATTAAAATTTAAATCATATCTATATTCAAGGACTGTATCCAAATTTTGTGTTTTAAACAATTCATTGTTTTTAAATTATATGTGAAATAATATACAATATTGTTTTGGGTTTTATAAAAATATTTTAATACAAAACCTATCTTATACATAAACATTGATCTAATTGTTTTTTAAAATCCATTTCTCGATGAATTGTTAATAATATAACAGAAAAATTGGAAAATTGATATATGTCCATGCTAATTTACAGAAGGAAGAAATATAGCAAAAATAATTCAACGCATTTACTGTAGACTTTTCATCTTATCCCAATACCCTCATGTGTTTTTTTTAACTGTTATTTAATGGAGGGAACTGGCTCATAGATATTCAAATATGTATTTTGGTTGGTTGAGGCCTTGTCTCCCTGCGCATATTGTATCTAGCTATTATACTGAAGTTTTTTTGATTTGCCTGAGAAAGAATGATTTTTTTTGTACCCCAATCCTGATATTTTTTTGCCATTCTTCAGCGCTAAAATATTCTTAACATGTTAGTCCTCTTTGTGCACAGTTTTCCCAAACAACAGTATTTCCTTACTTTGGCCCCTCTTTCAACGGTGTTTATAGGATTTCTTTTTCTCCAGTACAAAATAAAGAATGAATGATGAGTAACAGAATAAGATACTGGGACTAACAATGGGCATTAAGACATGAATAGGTGTTATTTTAAGGGTAATTTGGTAGAACTTGAATGGATGATGGTTTGGCCAGGTCTTTTAAGACAAGCTGATCTGCTTAAACAGCAAATGGAAGCCATGGCCTACTTTAACTAAAATGCCTTGATGATAGTAACTCATATTCTAATCACCACTTGGTTGGATTGTTGTAACATGCTCAAAGGGGATGCCTTTGGAGATACTGCAGATTGTAGCTGGTATAAAATGCAATAATTAGATTGCTAACTAGATAAGCTGGACAGGCAGGAATAATACCTATTTTAAAATTGCTGCATTAGTTGCCAGTAGTTTCTAGGCTTAAAACAAAGTGCAGCTTAATACCTTCAAAGGCATTTCTGGTGCAGCATCAGGATATATCAGGAAATGCCTTGGCAGAATTGAACTTGACTATCTGATCCAGTCATTAAAAGAGGATAAATTGCAAGTCCCTCCTCCATATGATGTGCATGATCAGATAACAGGCCTTCTCAGACGTATCCCTTACTTTATGGAATACCCTCCTCCCTGTAGAGCAGAAAACCCCAAATCTGCTGGCATTTCTTAAACAAGCAAAATAATTGGTTTGAGCATTTGTTCAGCCTTTTGATCAGCGGTTCTCAACCTGTGGGTTGCGAACCTTTTTGGGGTCGCACGAGCCTTTCACAGAGGTCGCCTAAGCCCATCGGAAAACATATATTTCCGATGGTCTTAGGCAGGGCTTGTCAACCGCCTTCTTTCCCTTCCTCCCTCCGCTCCACCTCACTTATTTGTGGAAAATATGCTGCTTGACGGCAGTCTTCACGAACTCTACCAAATGTGCCCTGCAGGGGGCGCATGAAGAGCGCAAGCGCAGAGCAAGGCCCCGCCCTCCCCAGAGACTCATTGTGCAGCGACCGGATTGACTTCTTCTCGTGCATGCAGGTCAGCGAAGGGGAGGCCGCTGCAGCACCCAACTCCTGCGCCCGACGGCTGGCAACTCCCAAACTTGCGCTTGTCAGCCGGGAGATCTGGTGATGGCCGCCGGTCTCCTTTGCCACCCCATCCGTTCTCGACTCCTCCACCACCCGTTCATGTTGAGCCTGCCAGTGCTTGACAGGGAGAGAGGGAGGGAAGGAGGAAGGGACTCCTCCTCCTCTCCTAAGCTTCAAAGCACAATCAGCTTCCCAAGGGCTCCACAATCCTCATGAAAGTGGGGGAGAGGGGAGAAGCAAAGGGGGCGAGAAAGCTCGCGGTGGGCTCAAAGCAGCACCCGTAAGCGTTGGTGATGAGAAATTTCCCACAAACCCAGGGAAGAGGTGGAGAAAAGGAGCCACCTTTTCTGCCACCTTCTTCTCCTTGGCTTTGCGCTCTTCTGTTCCTCGGCAGCCGGGCTGGCAAGCCTCTCCTGGCTGGAACTTCCTTTCCTTCCCCCCCTCTTGGTCTCTTCCTACTTCCCACCCTCTCCCCTTGTCCCTTCCTTCCATTCCTTCGCCTCCCTCTTTGTCCCTCCTTCCCTCCCTCTCTCCCCTTGTCCCTTCCTTCCTTCCTTTCCTTCACCTCCCTCTTTGTCCCTCCTTCCCTCCCTCTTTCTCCTTGTCCCTTCCGCCCTTCCTTCCTTCCCTCTTGTGCAGGATCAGGGTGAACCTCTACAGCTGATCTGCGCTTTTGCAGAGCAGCCAAGAAGCAGGTCAGCTGTAGCAGCTCTCCTTGGCTCCTGCCCAGCAAACTTGCTCAAGCTTTGCTAGCTTGCTAATTTAGCAGAAGCGCAAATCAGCTGTAGCCTGGTGTTGATCCTGGAGCTTCTGCTAACTTAGCAAGCGGCTTGTTTTCTGGTGAAGCTGAGCAAGTGAGCTGGGCGGAGCTCTCCTCTGCCTCTGGCAGCCTGTCCCCTTCCCCTTGTCCCTTCCTGGGCACGGAGGAGGGGAGGAAGGAAGGGACGAAGAGGGAGGGAAGTAAGGGACAATGAGAGAGGGAAGGAAGGAAGGGACAAAGAGGGAAGGGAGGGAGGGAGGAACGAAGGAAGGGACAATGGGAAAGGGATGGAGGGAGGAAGAGACTAAGAGGGAGGTGAAGGAAAGGAAGAAAAGAAGGAAGGGACAAGGGGAGAGAAGGGAGGGAAGGAAGGCAGGCACCCACCCCAGTCCCATCCCAGAGCCACAGATTTCCCCCCCCCCCCCACAGGCACTCTGCAACCTGAGTGATCAGCTGGCCACGTCCCCTGGCCATTGATCACATGACCCTGGGACACTGTGAACATCATAAGTATGAATCAGTTGTCAAGCATCCGAATGTAAATCACATGACCTTGGGGATGCTGCAACAATCATAAGTGTGAAAAATGATCATAATTTGCTTTTTCAGTGCTGTTTTAATTTCAAACAGTCACTAAGCGAATTGTTGTAAGTCGAGGACTACCTATACTTTCCCATTTTTTTCCTTTTTTTTTGGTCAAGTTTTTGATACCCCCCCCCCCCAGCCAGCTGGATGGGGGGTTGGGGGGTCACCACAACATGAACTGTATTAAGGGGTCAAGGCATTAGGAAGGTTGAGAACCACTGCTTTAGATTAAAGGATTTATGAAGTTTATTGATGGGTTTTTAGTATTTTTTTATTTTCATATGTAATTTACTACTTTATTAAAATTTTGCCACCCATCTCATAAGAGATGACCATGGACAAATTACAAACATTAAAACTAGTACACATTAAAATTATAAAATAACAATAATACAGTAAATGATACTGTTAAAAGATGGGGAGGAGGGAAATACAAAGAATACGGAGTGAAGTGGCAGAAAAGTCTCTTTTCCTGAAAAGTCGAAAATTCTTGACTGATGGGGTCTGCAGCATGCTCCCTCTATGACATAGGTGGGCCAATCCCAATGAGGTGAGATGGTTCTTCAGCTAACCTGATCTCATGTCTTGAATTGTAGCCAGAACAAACTGGTAGCCAATGCAGCTTACAGAACAGTGGTGTAACATGGACCACCCTCGGGGCTCCAAGAACTGCCCATGTCGCTGCATTCTGCACTAGTTGTAGCTTCCGAATACTGAATTCTGACAGGAAGGGGTCTAAATAATCAGTTTCTTCCAGGACTCTTTGAAACTGCCAAGCAACCACCTTCTCTACCATCTTCCTTAAAAAGGGAAGGTTGGAAACTAGACAAAAATTGTCCAGACAAGTGAGGTGGTGGGGTTTTTTTAAGAGGGGGCAAACCAGGGCCTTCTTAAAAGACCTCTGGAACTCCCCTCTTGCAGTGAAGAATTAATTTCACCAACAAGGAGGACTAAATATCTAATTGAGAGGTGATTGCACTGACAGCATCAAGGACCCTGTCCACTTCATCAAGATCAAACTGTTCCCATACAACTGGTAAGATCTATCTCTAGGTATCTCACATGGGTTCCAACTGGGAATGAATTTGAATGAGGGACTAAGTGATCCTGAACAGGGCTTCCAGGCAGCATTCTATGGATGCAGTAAGGGTGGAGAAATAATGATGTTTTGCCCCTCTTACCACAACAACATAAGCCTTAATGGCAACTCTAAGTCGTTTCCAAACAGAGCTATGCCTTGTCTTCCTCCAGTGGTGCTCTAGGTATCTTTTAACCCTTTTCCACAGCTCCTCTGTGAACCATAGGGTTCCTCTGGAACCCATTCAGGTTCATCAGTTGCTGGGGGCAGACGACTCAAATGGGTCCAACCTCACTGTGGAGGCAGGCAGCACAAAGGAATCACAGGACATCAAGGCATGATCTGAACATGACAAGGGGGGAACCAGCACCCCCATCCCTGCCAGGTCACATTGCCATTGCTCCATAAGAAAATTGTATTTGGCTGCCATGATAATCATGAACTCCTGGGTCACTTCCAAGGCCAAACCCGGAAATGGCAGATTGAAGTCTCCCAGAACCATACTTCTGGGGAACTCCAGTGCCAGCCTCCAGATGGCCAGTTCATGCAAAGAGATTGCTACACAGCAGGAAATCTGGTTACAATAGCAGTTTCATTTTTGTTTTCCTTTGTTGTACTGCACCCTGAATTGGTCAGAATTGGGCAAGTTTTAAATATTGTAAAATAAATAAGTTACAAGGTTGACTTGAATGAAATTTTTATTTGTTTCCTTTTCTTACAGCTTTTATCCAATCAAATAGCATAATAGAAGTCTTGCGCTTTGATGAAGGAGGCTTATTACAGGTAAATATTTACTGTTAAATAGAATTATATAGTAACATTTCTTTAAATAGCCAGCTTTAGTACTTGCATTATTTTCTTTAATAAAATAATAATAATGGTGGAACAACTGGTTAGACAATTTCCTTTTCAAATGGTCTTTTGCAAGTCCCCTATGTCAAATTATTTTGTCTATAAGCATATTTCAGCAAATATCTTTTTTTATGCTGAGATAAAATTTTAAGTGACTAGCTGGATTTTTTGTACAAGGAATTTCTGGATGAACTGACTCATTTTAATAAAATTGATTGAAACATTGAAATTAACATAAAAGACATATTTGAACAATTTAATCAGTTTCAAATTTGAAATCCATGGTTTTTTAACATGGTGTTTTAGTAAATGATGAATTATTTGGAATTAGATTCAATATTTATGTAATCTAGAATAATTTCAAATGTATAAGTTTCCATTTTTCAATTTGTTTCTGTGAAAGAATATTGTGAATGGAGGAAGGGAATGAAGTAGAGGGAAGTGGACATTATGTAAATAACATGGATCATATACTTGCGTCACTTTACATCATGTGTATTCAACCTTTTGGCTTGTCTGGTCCAGATTGAGTGAAGAGGAATTGTCTTGGTCCACATATAAAAGATATAATGTAGTTAATATATATAAATCACATAATGTTAAGAGTTTATGTTCTTGTGCATTACTAGCTGTCCAGGATCACATGTAGGCTGCAGATTGAACACATCTGCTTTATATCATGATGTATATGGTATCATTTTGCTGTTGTAGCTTTTATTGTATGCTTGTGAACATTATTAAGGATTAAGACAAATAACAGCTTTACAAAACATTGTCTTTAAACAATATATATTAAGGTAAAATAAACTGGCATGGGAAATGTTATCATGGGTATTCATAACTTTAAATCAGAAGTTACAGTGGAGAAGGTAATGCTCATCTATGACAGGAAAAATTTATGATCTTAATGATATTTTGAAAAATTGTAATTAATTAGAAAGTAACAAGAATGCAATATCTATAGCATGGGTGTCAAACTCCCAGTGTCACGTGATGTGTCATGATGTATCACGGCTTTTTTCCATTGCTGGCAGTGAGGTGGGCGCGTTTTTGGCGTGATGCATCCGGGCCTTGGGCTGGCAGTTTGACACCCCTGATCTATAGGATAGGTTTGTTAGCAGTGGTTGTAAATCAGGATTAGTAAAACCTCCTTTGAAGTTAGCTTTTTGACTATTTGAATAGTTCATGTAGTTTTCTTTTTTTTTTAAATAATTTTTTTATTTAACTGCAAAGTTAAAATACAAAATGGGAAAAAGAAAAAAGCAAGCATCAAATGGTAACAATAAAAACAAAAACTTGTACAATAAAATAACAAATGACAAATGTATCATTAACACTAACATTATGAGGTGGCGCAGCAGTTAGAGTGCAGTACTGCAGGCCACTTTAGCTGACTGTTCAGCAGGTCAGCGGTTCAAATCTCACCGGCTCAAGGTTGACTCAGCCTTCCATCCTTCGAGGTAGGTAAAATGAGGACCCAGATTGTTGGGGGCAATGTAAATATATATATACATTGCTTACTGGTGTACACTGCTTAGAGAGTGCTTGCACTTAAAGCGGTATATAAGTCTCATAAATAAATAAACAAACAAACATAAAGTGTCCACCCTGGTTGAATGCTGAAAAATGTAGCTAAAATATCTGCTACATTCTGCCCCCTTACATAATAGGTCTACAAGTAATTATAAACGTTCCCATCTCTATTTAAAAAAAATTCTATGTTACATAGAAAAATGTCACCAGTGTGAAAATCTGTTTATCAATCATGTCGACCCATCATCTGTTGATAGTATAAAAAAGCAATAACACTAATTTTTGAAGTCCTGTGTACCATCAGTTACTGTATTTAATATGCAGAAAGTCCACAAATGCTTCCAATATCTGAAGAATGGATTTTAAAATTGACTGAGCTAGCAGAGGTGGCAAAATTAACTAATTAGAGACAGTGGATTAGATATAAACCTATCTAATCCATTGACTCTAATTAGTTAATTTTGCTACCAGTTCAGTCAATTTTAAAATCCATTGTTCAGCAGATGGCTTATTTTTTTCTTTTCAATACTTATCATAAACATCCTTGAAGCAGTCACCATGTCAAGAAATAACATCTCAATTGTTTTTCTATTCATTTGTCCATAATACCTAGAAAAAAGACTTGAGGTTTCATTAATATTTCTATTTTATATTATTTCTACATAGTCATTATTACATTTATCCAATGTGATTTAGCATACTTACAAAACCACCACGTATCGTAACATTCAATCAAAGTTTGATTGAGTTTCCAGCACTTATTGGAAATCCTTCTATATATTTTCTCCAGTTTCTTCCATGTAGTTTTCATGGCAGCAATAAGAAAGTAGTTTTGCCATTGAGTTTCAGAATCTGATGTTGCTGGCTACCCCATGTGGATGACATCTCTGGGCTATCTTGGTGATCAAACATTAACCAGATCTGAATTCTAGCTTTGGGGAGATCAGTCAAAGTCAACTAAACAGTGTCACCTGAGGATCAGAAAGCAGAAGCTGATTCTCCATCACTGAAGATGGAGAATCCACCAATGGATTAGCTCTGTCTTCCTGCCCATTAGACCAAGTCAGCCAAACTTGCCACGCCTGTCCTGGGCTAAGCCACACCCAGTCTTGACTTGGTCTCCAGCCCAAACGGACGTGACAAGTTTGGCTCCCAGTCTAAGGCAGGTAGTAGAGCTTAATTCCATTGGTGGATTCTAATTTCTTTGACATCCACAGCCATTTCAACAGCGCTGGGATCAGCGCTGTGTGAAATAGTCTATTGGAAGTTCGGGGGGTGGTTTTTTTCCCCCAGATCTCTGGGGCTATTGTTGAGGCTTTAGCTCCCTCCCAAGTGAAAGTCCTTTCAGCTGTTCAGCACTGGGATCAGCGCTGCAGCCAGAGTCCATCCAAACCTCCCGGGGGATGGAGATTCCTCCCTCGCTTCCTTTTCATTAAATTGAGGAACTGGCTAGGCTCCCTGTCTCGTCGGATCGAGAGGGGCAAGCGGCCACTATCCTTTTGGGCCTTCCGGGGGAGGGGGGATTCCGACTGCTGAAGCTTTACCGGCTTTCCCTTCATTCTGTCAAGCAGCCGCTGCACTCCTCACTGAATCGGGCAGTCACCTTAATTGCAACACCAAATTGCTCCGGTCGTCATTGGGCGCCGGGTCACGCCATGGTAGCAGAAGGCACTTCCGTTGGGTTCTTTTTTCCCACCAATTAGAGCAGAAGCTTTTCTTGCGTGCCAATTGCGAGTGACCGCCATCTTTCGCACCAAATTGTTCCGGTTGCCATTTTGGCAAACACGGCAGCCAAACAAGCCGAGCAATTCCTGGTGGAGGGTTGAGCCTCCCCAGGAACGGTTTCTTTTCCTTCTGAGGGAAGGGAGGGCCTCGGGGTGCTGCAGTGGTCATTACCAGCGGTTCCCATCTCGGACAGCCCCCCCTTCCTCTTCGCAACTGGTCGCCCCGGCCTGCTAACTTATTGGGCCCACGTTGTCAGGCCCAGCCCATTGGGATCATAATTCACAAAATTATAATCATACAATTTGTAATAAAATTATAATTCCTAAACTTATAATTCATAAAATTATATTTCATAAAATTCTTAATTCACAAAACATAATTCATTTCTCAATTCTTCAGAAGCTTCTGTTCCCAACACTCTCTGGTGCAACTCATTGTCCTGGCCACCTTTTAGCGTTATCAGGAGCTCTACGAGCAAGCAGGTTTGCCGTGGCCATAAACAAGACCGAACCCCAAAGGGGGACAAGCAATCCGCTTCTTCTACCAGTCGGGTGGTCAGGAGAGCAGGACAACACAATTCCCTGCTCCACCTGCTCAGCCTATCTCGGCAACCGATCCCCTGCCAGAGCTCCCTCTCAGCACCTCTGAGATAGCTCACCTCAGGATGGAGGACTCCACAGTGTCTCAACCTAAGAACACCGCCTCCCCATCCACCAGCCGTAAAAGGCAGAAATCCTCCAAGCAGGAAATGGCAGGCAGGATCAAAGCTAAGGCCAAGACCATTTCTGGAAGGAAGTCTTCCAAGTTGGTGGAGAAACAGGCTAGCAGAAGGTACCAGGCTTTGGAGAAAGAATTCTCCAAAGCGCAGAAGCAGGCCAGAGCAAAGGTGGAGCAAACAGAGGATGCGCTCTTCGATCTCCCTTTGGGGCCCTCGGCTTCTACCCCAGGGGTCTGGTTCCCGGAGAGGAATCTCCATTCTTCTGGGGTGGATCAAGTTCAAGTGATCCACCAACCATCATTGTCACCATGGGTCCCACATTTGATTCCAGAGGCCACCTTTACCCCCAAAGCGGCAGGGCTCAGGGGGGCTGAGCCCGAGAGCTCCCCTTCTGAAGATTGTCTCCAAACCCTGATCGCTCAGGCGGTTGACAGGGCACTTGCTGCTAGGTCCTACCACAGACCCAGACCTGAATCTGTGGCTTCCATACCCCCACCTTTCTTTCAGTCGGGTGCACCCGAGTACCAGGGTTCCTCCTCTCCGTCCAGGTCCTATCATATTAGGGCCTCATCTCCTACAGACGACAACCAACCTGACATGTCTTGGTGGAAGGAGGAAGACCCTCCCCCAGACCCTCCCCCATTTGGAGGGCTGTTCAACCCAGCCCTTTTCCTGCCACTGTTCTGCAGGGCCAGTTCCACGGCCAACATAGGTCCTGATCAGATCCCGCAGCCAGACCCACCGCCCAGCTCAAATTCGAACCCGGTGTTCTTCGAACCCGTCGTGACTCAGCACCACGTCCCTTAGCCGGCACTCTTTCGGAACGCAATCTGGTAGCAATGGGTATCACCTGGCACCTTTCCCCCTCTGGGGGAAATAGACAGGAAACTGTTCAGCGCAGCACCAGACCTGGCAGAGGACCTCAAGGTGCCAACGATGGATGAACCCTTTGGTTCCCTCTTGTCCTCGTCTACAGTGTCAGGGGATATGGCAGAGGTGCTAAAGGCCGAAGACAGGAGATGGAAATTGGCATTCCGTAGGACTCACCAGGTGGCGGCATGGGAGGTAAGAGCGGCCACTTGTGCATCCTTCTTTTCCAGGACCTCCCTACTCTGGCTTCGCCAACTATAAACCAGGCTTCCCCCAGAGGAGGTACGTACCCAACAAGACCTGAGCACGCTTGTTGCAGCATCTGAGTACATCTCGGATGCCACGCTACATGTGGCCAGGTTCTCATCTAGGACATAACATCCAATGTCTCAGCACGTAGGATGCTATGGCTCAGACATTGGCAAGCTGACCCAAAGTCCAAATGGCGTCTAGCTATGGCCCCTTATCAAGGTGGTCAGCTGTTCGGAGAGGCCCTGACTCCTTATTTGACCAAAAATAAGGACAAGCGGAAGGTGCTGGCACACCTCAGCAGATGGGCCGAAAGGCATGCTAACCCGTACGCCCGCAGGCAGTCCTTTCGGCCAGGAATGGGCATGGGCTCCTCTCAGCCCCCCCTGCCCCTTCACGGCCAGACTGTTGACAGGACCGGCCCCAGACCCAGACAACAATTCCAGAGCAAGCGGCCATTTCGAGGGGGGGTCGCTCCTATAGAAGATCCTAGTGACTCTCGAGCTGCTCCCCCCATAGGTGGCAGGTTGGTGCTCTTCGCCCACCAGTGGGAAGCCACCACCACAAACTCCTGGGTCCGTCAGACCATTCAATATGGTCTGTCCCTGGAATTTGTGTCTAGTCCCCCAGGGCGTTTCATTCCTTGCCCCCAATCAAAGAACCCTGTCAAAAGCAGCCTCATGTGAGAGGCCATTCAACATCTCTTGGAGATAAAGGCCATAGAACCGATGCCGTCCAATCAACAGGGGCAGGGATTTTACTCCATCCTCTTCATGGTTCCCAAAGCCTCGGGAGGATGGAGGGCGATTCTAGACATCAAAGGTCTGAATTACCATATTGCATATCAAAAACTCAAGATGCAAACCCTTCAGTCCATCTTGGGCAGCGGAAGGAACGGAGATTTCCTGATATCCATAGACCTCGTGGAAGCGTATCTCCACATCCTCATCTTCCTCAACCACCGGCAGTTCGTCAGGTTCTGCTACGTGGGTCATCACTACCAATACAGGGCTCTTCCGTTCGGCCTCTCATCAGCTCCAAGGGTGTTCACCAAAGACCTGGCGGTGTTGGCCGCACACCTTCGTATGGTACCTATGCGTGTCCAGTGTTATCTGGACGACATTCTCATTCAGTCGTCCTCCCTTCAAGCCGCCCAGTCAGACCTGATATTATCGATCAGGATCCTTCAGGAGCATGGGTTCTCGGTGAACTTTCAGACTGTTCACTCTACCTGACTCTTACACCTGGGCACCATCATAGACACACTCAGCTGCCAGGTATACCTGTCACAGGAACGTCGGGACAGCATCCGGACTCTGGTCCTCAGGTTACGCAGGGAACACGTAGTACCACTGGTCCTGCTTTCCCAGCTTTTGGGAAAGATGGTCCCGTGTATTGCAATAGTGCCTTGGGCCAGACTGCATTCCAGAAACCTCTAATGGTTCCTCTTCCCTTTCCAAAGGTTGGGCACCAGCTCCTCCAACCAATGGGTAAAGGTTCCCCCTCAGACCCTGCAGTCTCTCCGGTGGTAGTTCTACTTCAAGAAACTCGCCCGGCTCACGCTTATGACAGATACCAGTCTATTTGGGGAGCACACCTGCAGTCTTAATTGGCTCAGGGACAATGGTTCCAAGCAGACCTGAAACACTATATCAATTGATTGGAGCTCAGAGCCATACACCTGGCCCTCCGCCACTTCTGCAACAGGGTGGCGAGGCAACATGTATTAGTCCTCAGGACAACATGGCGGCAAAGGCCCACGTGAACTGGCAAGGGGGTACCCAATCAAGGTCCCTCATGGCTGAGGCCCAGGCATTGGGCTCCTGGGCAGAGACCAACCTGTCCTCCCTCAGGATGAACACATCTTGGGGGAGGCAAACCGACAAGCGGACTTTCTAAGCAGGTCGACTGTGGACCATTCTGAATGGCGCCTGCACCCGGACCTCTTCTCAGAAATAGCACAGAGATTCGGACAACCAGTTGTAGACTTGTTCGCTTCTGCGGTGAATTCCCAACTCCCGAGATTCTTCTCCCGGTTCCCATCTCCGGGGGCGGAGGAAGCAGACGCTCTCCGAAGAACATGCCCGGGGGATCTGCTTTACGCGTTTCCCCCTCTCTGATTCCGGCGACCATCCACAAGATGTTGCAGGAATGGGCGGAGGTTATACTTGTGGCCTCGTATTGGCCACGAAGGCCGTGATTCGCCGACCTAGTGAATCTCTCCAGATCTTCCCCATGGAGGATTCCCCCGGGTTGCGTGTTTCTCAGCCAGGGAGTTCTACAACACCCAGAACCAAGTGGCTGCAGTTAGCCACCTGGCACTTGAACGCTGGATCTTGAGCGGGGAATCATACTTGACAAAGAGTGATTTCCATGATTCAGGCCTCCTGTCAGCCAGCGACAAATCGCATCTATGACTCCACATGGAGGAATTTTTGCAATTGGTGTGAGAGGCAGCTACTAGATGTTTCGGACTTGACAATCCTGAGCATCCTGGAATACTTGCTCGAGGGCCTCAACGGGTTTAGCGCCTAATACCATCCGCAGGCAGGTTGTGGCTCTGTCCACCTTACTTATCTGCGCCAATTCAGTTCCTTTGCCCAGCATCCCAGGATACGCTCCTTAAGGGCGCCACCAACACAAAACCACCCGTGGTACATAGGTATCCTTCCTGGGAATTGCCACGGGTCCTAAGGACCCTCACCAAATCGCCGTTTGAGCCTATCAGAACTTGTACTCTAAGGTCTTTGTCTCTCAAGGTCACCTTTCTGGTCACTATCACGTCAGCCAGGCGCATCTCTGAACTCGCGGCACTGTCGGTCAGGGAGGACCTCTGCATCTTTCACCAAAACCAGGTGGTTCTCCGATTGGACCCTACCTTCATTCCTAAGGTCAACACCCTTTTTCATAAGGCCCAAGAAATCGTTTTGCCAGATTTTTGCCCTAGTCTGTCCCATGCCTTATAACGGCAGTGGCACACACTGGATGTCCACAGGACGTTACACTACTATATCAAGCGAATGGTGTCCTTCCGCAAGTCTGAAGCCCTCTTCGTTTCCTTTCACCATAGCTCTAGCAGACAGAGGGCATCCGCCTCAATCATAGGTAGGTGGATCAAGGCTTGCATTGCGGAGGCATGCCAGTCACTTTCCCTGCCAGTGCCACGTCATGTCATGGCAATTCTACTCGCAGTGCTGCGACCTCCGCGGCATGGGCTACACAGGCCTCTATCGAGGTTTGCAGGGCGGCAACATGGTCTTCGCCTTCCCCATTTGTATGGCATTATAAGATAGACCGATTTGCATCTGCGGATGCTTTCTTTGGAAGGAAGGTCCTTCAGCAGGTGGCTACTGGGGACATGGCCCCGGCCTCCTCTGTTTACCCCCCATTGGGACAGTGAGGCTTTGGTATGTCCCATTGGTGGATTCTCCATCTCTGGTGCTGGAGAAGGGGCGTTGTCTTACCTGAACACCTTTTCTCAGCACAGAGATGGAGAATCCACTCCCTTTAGGTCAGTTAGGGCATATTAGGGATCTGGGAGTCAACACGTCGGACTGTCGTCAGCTGCTTTCACCCTTGTCAAGATTGGGTGTGGCTTAGCCCAGGACAGGCATGGCAAGTTTGGCTGACTTGGTCTAATGGGCAGGAAGACAGAGCTAACCCATTGGTGGATTCTTCATCTCCATGCTGAAAAAAGGCGTTCTGGTAAGACAACACCCCATCTCAACTGGATGGCTTCAGATAACTGAAGATTGAAATACTACAATTGGAACTATCCTTGAGTTGGCCCAGAAATTTCAATTGGCAAAAAAAAAAAAAAAAAATGCCCTGGCTAGGGCAGTCTATTGCTTCTATTCTATTCTGGTTGTTAATTTATGTCAGTGGTTCTCAACCTTTCTAATGCCGTGACCCCATAATACAGTTCCCCATGTTGTGGTGACCCCCAAGTGGGTGTGGCCACCAATAAGAGGGAGTAGGACAGCTAGGGAAAAGGGAACAAAATGGTGGACAGCATGGTTTGGTGACCCCCATGAAATGGTCGTTCGACCCCAAATGGGGTCCGGACCCACAGGTTGAGAACCACTGATTTATGTGTACTGATGTTCAAAGCCTGTAGAATTTGATTATATGACAGAATACCTTCCTCTCATGTATTATATGCGTATCAGCCAAAATTGAATGGGAATGTCCTAATGCAGATGCCCAATTGTAGTGAAAGACCTCCATTTGTGAAGTTCCCTGCCTTCATTAGCTTAAAATATATTTCTTCAATCTGTCAGATAAATGCTTGTTGTTCTGATATTACTGCCTCAATTTTTAGAATTGTTTAAAAGAGAATGAAACATTTTAAAAAGAAGTATTATTTGTTTTTAAAAAACTATTTAGGGACTGATAAAGTAAAATATTTTAAATCTGTTTAACTTTTTCATCAGTAATGAATTTGAGACATAGTAGCAAATCCACAATTAAAAAAAATGCCTCCCAATGCCTAATTCCAGAATGATTTTATGAAATATCTTTTTAATTAGTTACAATACTGAACTGTGCTACAACTTATATAGCTTGTTTATTTTGATTTATTACTCAGTTTCTCATGGTTAAAACAAACCATAGCAAGGTTTGTGAAGTTACCTTTGTTATTTGTTAGTTTGTTTTCAGAGAGAATTGTTTTAAAAATTTGTGTTTCACTTTTCATTTCAAATGATGCTATTATAAAAGGGTTTACAGGTAATCCTTGACTTATAACAGTTTGTTTAGTGACCGTTTGAAGTTACAATGGCACTGAAAAAAATGAGTTATGACTGTTTTTCACACTTACATGGTGATGTGATCATTTGCTTGGCAAATGACTCATTTTTATGACAGTTGCAGTATCCCAGGGTCATGTGACTTTCTGACAAACAAAGTCAATGGAGAAGTTGGATTCAAATACATTACTAACTTAAGAACTGCAATGATTAACTTAACCATGGCAAGAAAAGTCATAAAATGGGGCAAAACCTACTTAACAAATGTCTCACTTAGCAACAGAAATTTTGGAGTCAATTGTGGTCATAAGTCAAGGACTACCTGTATTTGATTTCAAAATAGTTTTTTAAAAAATTAAAATGATATTATTCATCTTGGCTTATGAAAAGGAGATGACCCTTTTTAATATTTAATTTGCATTTTGGGTGAGAATTTATATAGCTATACATTATAGCTGTTCCTCATTGAGCTTCTTCATTCATTTACCATCTTTCTGGGCTGTTATCTTCTACTTTCCCTTTCAGGCTGCCAGCTATATCTTTTCTCCTGTCAGAAAATTAGTAATATGATGGATGGGAGAGACGAGTGAGTGTGAGGGAGGAGGAGGGGGAAACATATATCTCACAGCATACAGGTAGTCCTCAAGTTACAAGAGTTCATTTAGTGACCAAAGTTACAACAGCACTGAAAAAAGTGATGTATGATTGTTTTAATACATACGACCGATGCAGCATCCCCATGGTCATGTCATCAAAATTCAGACACTTGGCAACTGACTCATCATTATGGTGATTGCAGTGTCCTGAAGTCATGTGATCACTTTTTGCTAACTTCTGACAAAGTCAATAGGGAAGCCAGATTCACCTAACAACCATGTTACGAAATTAACAGTGATTCACTTAACAACTGTGGCAAGAAGGTCATAAAATGAGGCAAAACTCATTTAACAATTGTCTCACGTAGCAACAGAAATTTTGGGTTCAATTTTAGTTGTAAGTCTAAGACTATCTGTATTTGTAAGTCATATGATATACAGAAACTATTCCTTGAATTTAAATTTCAGTACTTTCAATACTCAAAAAATAATATTTTATGTGCTAGAACAGCAAAATTATTAAGCAGCATATTTATTCAAAGGGAAGGTGTCTTTTTCCTGTAAAGGGTGACCTTTGAAAAAAGATTGGTTGTCTTACCTTCTGAGAATACTGACAGATATTGAAGGGGAAAGTTTGCTTCTGTCTGACCATGAGTGGGGATTCTAGAAAAAAATGTTGGGGAATCCAGTGATTGAGTTTCTGTCCATGCATCTGCACATTTTTTTGAGTCTTCACTCTCAGTAGGGCGAAAACAATTTAAATGGCTTCCCTCTTTCTTCTGCTTATTTCTTACATCTTTGAAATAGCATAACCTTATTCAAGTATTACCAAAAGGTTAAATCTCACTACAGTAACTATAATATTGAAGATAAATTCTTTCCCACCCTAGTAAAATGTTAACTCTTTTTATAATTCCTGACAAGTACTTTCCTCTACTTTCTCTTTCAGTTACTTCATTTTTATTTCATCAGTTCTCTTTCCCCTCAGTGCAGCTATCCTTATTATAATTCCCTCCCCCCCTTTCTGCTAGGAGGAAGAAGGAAAATTGCTTGTAATTCCAGACCATTTTGGTTGCCTTTATTTATTTATTTTATATAATACAATGCTGTTTTAGAAGACTAAATAAAAAGATATAACAAGTGTAAAAGAATATAAAAGAGTGAAGAAAAAGAGGGAAAGAATTAAGTTGGTTTGAGGTGGGATGCGGTTTGGGGGAAAATGGGCGGGCAAGACTGAATGTGGTGTGTATTAATTTGTTTTATTTTTTATCTGAAGTATTTATAAGATTGTTGTGTATTGTAAAGTTGAAAATAAAAATTTTTACAAAAAAAAAGAATATAAAAGATAGTTAATGTATATCAAAAGCAAATAAACAGTGTGGATGGATATCTAACAATCTAACCCCTCAGTGGGTTTTAATGTTATATCATTAAAAAATATTATTTCATGGACATTTGATATCCATTTTGTAATCAGGACATGACTATTAAACTTTAAATATACTTGGTTAAAGTAATAAAATCAGTATAAAAAAGAAAATAGTAAAACTATAACTGATAAACAGTATATAAGTAATACGGTAAATTATATGTAGATCACATGTCAAGTTAAAATACAAATTCAAAAATCTGAATTTTTTTATGTGACACAGTTCCCTGTATAAAATTTAGTCTATAATTGTTCCCAATACACACTCGTTATATGTAGAATTAGTGTTGTTATTTTTCCTACTTTCCTATTTCCCCTTTCCCATTTTCTAGCTTGTACTTTTATCCCAGTACTGCTGAGGTAGCTTAAAATGGGTGAAGAGCCAGTTTGCAGTGGCCAGGAGACTGAGTTCTAGTCCCGTCTTAAGCACGGAACCTGACTGGGTAACTTTGGGCCAATCTTTCAGCTTAACCTACCTCACAGGAGTGTTGTTTGGGGGGAAGGAAGAGAAATAAGGAGTATTATGTATGTTCATCGCCTGGAGTTACTTATAAAGTAATAAAGGCAGGATAAAAATCTAATAAATAAATAGCTTTTGATGAGGAATTCTATTTTTGAAAGTAAAAATATGCAGCATTTATAGTTTATCTACAAATTCATTAGTGTGTATCAACCTAAAATGTTTGTGAGATTAGATATTCTCTAGTTACAAGTAGTCCTCAATTTATGATAATTTGTTCAGTGACCATTTTAAATTATGATAGGACTGGACAAAGGGACTTATTATCCAAAGTTATAGCTACTGCAGTGCCCCTGTGATCACATGAACAAAATTCAGGCCAATTTGGGAGTGATTACAATTCTCAAATCACGTGAGCTGGGAAGATGCAGTGTGGGCTTGGGCCTGCACCAAGCCTTCCAGGGCCTCCCTCACCCCTGAGGCATGCTTCACTTAACAACCACAACAGGGAGTGAAGCAATTATTTGGGCGCCTTGCTTAACAACTGGAACAACAGATTCCATTATAGTCATAAGTTGAAGACTTCCTGTAATGGGATAGACAGATGATATTCAGTTCTAAATAATTTGAATATTTAGAAGTAATTTCTTTAAAAATGTTTTACAATTGAAGTTTTCTATTCTCTTTTAGACTGAGACAGCTATTGGTCTCAATTCATATCAACAGAAAAGGTAAGTTATTTGCTATAATAGAATATTTGATTTAGTTAAGCAGTTCTTTCAATATATTTTGTAATTTGAATTATTTTGACTGTTTGATAAATTTACCACATTGTCACTAATTATTCCTTTTTTAAATCTGTTTATGACAGTGGTGACTAAGAATGCCTTTTACAAGTTTTAAATCGATGTTTTGGGCAGAGATATTGTAACATATGTGCTTTGGTAACCGTTCACTTGAATTACTACAATCATAGTATGATGGACTACTTTTCAAGGTAGTTTCTAAATTTGAGTTCATCAAAAAGAAAATTTCAAAGTTTGTAATTCGATTAGCTAACTTAATCATATCACGCTTGTTCTTTGTTAGTTGCATTAGCTGCCAATCTATTTCCAGGGCCTAAGAAAGGATTTGGAGACTAATTTTTAAAGTTCTGAATGGCTTACAGCTAGGGATGTGCAGCTATTTAAAAGGAGAAAGGGTGCTTTAAAGGGTCTGTGAGCATTCCTCCTGAACGAATATCTTCCTTTTTTCAGCTCACACTAGAAACACACAGTGCCAAGAAAATACATATTTGAATTAAAGAACTGAGAACAGGGTATTTATTACATTGTGCAATATTTCCTAAACACAAGAACATATCTTCTTGAAACCATAAAAATTATAAAATTAATTGTTTTATTAGCAATTAAAAAAATATCTCATAGCAAGCAAGGTTTTCATTTTTTAAAAAAGTTATACGTTCAGTGACTTGTTCAACTAGTTAAAAAGCAAGATATAAAGAAAAAAGTAAATTATAATTAAATGACTTCAGATTAAATATGGCAAAATATTTACACACACACAAACATTTTGATTTTGAAGCTCTTAGGACAAAAAATCATCAACTTGTGTCAGTACACTTTATTTACGTACTAGTTATGGAATCTTGGTAACATTAGGGTAGAATAATAGAAAATACTTGTAGCTCGGGTTTTAGATTTTGGCAGGAGTTTGTTCTCTGAGCTTGCCATTTAGTTCCCAAACATTTTGTTTTCAGTCTAGGTAACATCATCAGCAGGACTTCGGTAGAAGTGTCTTGTCCTATTTAGTTTATATATGTCTTGTGTGCCAGTGTGGTCAGTTGCCATGTGATTGGCCATTTGTTTGATGCTATATTAAAATTCTGAGAAACTGATTGAACATTAAGGTGGCTTGCAAGGTACTTTCCAAGTTAAAGATCCTAGTTTGCATAAAATGGTGTAAATATATTATTTGCTTAGACTACTCTGTTTCAGATAAAACTGAGTTTTATTTACAGTGAAAGAAAAAAGTATTTGATCCCCTGCTGATTTTTTATGTTTGCCCACTGACAAATATAATTTTAATGGTAAATTTATTTTAACAGTGAGAGACAGAATAACAACAACAACAAAAAATCCAGAAAAAGGCATTTCAAAAAAGTTATCAATTGCTTTGCATTTTAATGAATGAAATAAGTATTTGATCCCTTTGTAAAACATGATTTAATACTTGATGGCAAAACCTTGTTGGCAATCACAGAGATCAGACGTTTCTTGTAGTTGGCCACCAGGTTTGCAAACATCTCAGTAAGAATTTTGTCCCACTCCTCTTTGCAGATCCTCTCCAAGTTATTAAGATTTTGAGGTTGACGTTTGGCAGGTCAAATCTTCAGCTCCCTCCACAGATTTTCTATGGAATTAAGGTCTGGAGACTGGCTAGGCCACTCTGGGACCTTAATGTGCTTCTTCCTGAGCCACTCCTTTGTTGCCTTAGCTGTGCGTTTTGGGTCATTGTCACACTGGAATACCCATCCACGGCCCTAGTTAAAGATCATCAGCCAAACAACCATTGCAACACACAATGGACTTATTGAATTATAAAATATTATTAATATATAATTAAATATAAATAAATAATAATATTGACATTAATACTTAATATAAATAATATAAATTATAATTAAGTATTTGTACATACTGTACCCAAGTGGGCACCTTTGGACAAGAGGTAAAGTTACCGTATGTAAACTGATGAACTTGAGACACTGTTGGCACACGCACATGGTGGCAAGTGCGTGGTGGCCAAGAGTGTCCGGTAGCAGCCGCAGCCTGCCAACCCCTTGGTAAGCGCACTCTGGGGTTGCAAAGCCCACACAGTGCAGGTGACCATCGAGCCAACCCTCTCCATCCCATTGTCTGCTTTCCCATGGCCACAACAGGGCAAGTGGCGACATAGCGCATCCAGCGGGCTGGTGCTGCCGCTACAAGGTGAGGCATGGTGGGCAGTGGAGCTGACCCATGTGCCCTGCACCCGCGAATTTTGGGGCCCTGCAGCCAGGCCACCTTCCCGCCACCTGCCTCACTTCACCTCATGATGGTGGTACTGGCCCACCGGATTGAGCAAGAAAAATGAAACTCTGCAAGCCAAGTCCGTCTGCCCATCTGAACCACTATCATGCAGCTGCGTCCCCTTAGCAGCTTTTCCAAGTAGAGTTCGACAAGTGCACATTACCCAACCCTATCAAAACCTACGGGTCTTACTTGCTGGCTGCCTGCCTACCCTTCCATTCATACCTGTTGTTTACCTTGTAGTACAGACAACCAACCAAAATAAAGCCATTCTCCTCTCTAGTCTTTGGGGTCAGGCAAAGAAACTCCCGTTGCCCCCATTCCCCTTCCTTTGCTGCCGCCTCTGGCTCCCTGGACAGAGGGATCTTCAGAGGTGCACGCCTACGTACTCCCGAGGCAGCCAGATTCAAGACTGCCTAGCTACTCGGAAGGTATTCCTGGCTGAGTTCCAGGTTGGCTACTAAGATCTTTTCAGCCTTTCCTCCTTTTATATGGAGGAGGAAATTATAATTACAACAGATTACTTCTATCTTAACATTACATCCTCCAGCTTTTGCTTGCCATTTCAGGGAGGGCCAAAGCAGATGTAACTAGGAGAGATTCAGCATTGTCCAGCCAATTATCCAGGATAGAAACTGGTAGGCTTTATCTGTGAAGAAATCTTGCATGCCTATTTTTCTATTCACTATTTAATATTTAGTGAATATTAAGTATTAGCATTACTTCAGTCTAGATTCATCAGTGCAACTTAGAGTTGTCTTGTCTGAATATAAGATCCTTTGCAGTCTTTTCCTTTGTAACAAGAATGCATAATCTGCAGATTTAAGATCACATGCTGCTTTTCAGATGCTTCATGTAAACCTCTGCAAAAGCTACTAGTCTGATGTTTAGATTTTATTTTTGTATTGGCCTTTAGTACTATTTGATAGTACATAATGTACTGCTACAACTGTGGTTCTTAGATTTAAAAGTTATATATCCTTGTTGCATGAATCTTGTATTTCTCAAATGGGATTGTTCAGGAAGGATTGCTGTTTCAAAGAAACAGGGCTGATAAGCAAAAATTGCTGCCCAGATGAACCAGGAAAATGTGTGGGATAACTACTTATCTCTTTTATATATTTAGATGATACATTTCATTTTTCTCAAAAGTTCAAAGTAGCAAACCTAAAACCCCTATCCTGATTTTTCACAAAACAACCCTCTTGTAAAATAAATAGAATTAAAGGATAATGACCTGGCCCAATAAGCTTCCATTACTAAAAGTGGTCTTCAATCTGGATCTCCCTAGATTTGGTTAAAACCAAGGTATTAAGCAGCCATTTCAGGCTGGGTCTCTTCCAAACACTACATAGCTGAGCAGTGTACAAGGTAATAATCTATATGATTTAGATCTGGAGTCTTTTGGAATTGGTAGCCATCCTCCAAGTTATTGTTAATCAAGGCAAATACATATGGAAGTACTTAAGGATTTAGGGGAGGAAACATCAATTTATTGGGTATTGAATTGCACTGAAAACCTAGCTAGAGGATTCTCTCTTAAATGCATATTTGACAACTAAATTAATTTCTGGATTTACCTATAATAAATCCTAGCTGTATTAAAATTCTTGGTCTTCAGAAATCTCAGTTGTTTAATCCAATTAATCCAATCCAACTAATACCTTAGGTTTAATTTTCCCTGATTCTCTCATTTGATCAAGCTGATTCTTCCTGTCCTACTTGGCCATTAATTTCTAGAACAGTTGTTAGCCTTAGATCGCATCTTAGACTTGCCTTTAGACTTGCTCTTGTTCATCTGCAACCAATTTCTCTCGAGTAATTATTTCTCTCACAGCACATAAAGCAATTTTGCTTTCATGTTCAGTAATCTGATGTAACCTACAGATAGCTGCTCATGGAAAATGCTGAGTCATCTAGTTCCATCTAGGCCAGACATGTCAAACTCGCGACATCACATGACATCACGCAACATATTGGAACTTTTTCGCTATTGCCGGCAGTGGGGTGGGCGTGGCTCCGGTATGATGAAACCGGCCCATGGGCCGGCAGTTTGACACCCCTGATCTAGGCTGTGGGTGGGAAATCCTTTTTGTATCCTGAGACTGACTTTTGTTTTATTTCATTTGAATGGCTGATCTTTGTTTTATTTCATTTTAATAGCCAGTTACCACAAAGTTGGAGCAGTGATATTAATTGCAGTGTGGGTGTGGGGAAGATTGTTGAATAAATCATTGATCTAATATGTCCTTTTAGAAATTTATATTTTAGGATATTAATTTTAAATTATCCTACACTTTTCTGTTTATACACAATAAATACATTGAAGCTTCAGGAGGTGGCAGGTTCTAAGCTAATTTTCATTGAATTCAGAAAAGCTAAACAGGCTTAGAACATATGAATATGAGAGACCACCTGGAAATCCCAGGGCTGCAGGCTTTAAAGGAGAAAGTCTTTAAAAGATCCCAGAAATAAATAGTAGAAACCACTTTTATATAATTGCCAAGGAAGCTCCATAAGTGTGCCTATGAAGTTCTAATGAATTAAATCCAACTTAAAAGTTTTTAGTTAAACAAATGAATTAAAACTTTTTTTGATATCTGATCTCAAATTTTCTGATGAATTCTGACGTAGACTCATATTTTTGTCTTTTAAGAAAAAACATTTCAGTTTTACAATATGAATAATAAAATGTTAGGTAAATATAAATTAAAATATAGTCAAGATATCAAGAAGACAGAATACTGGATTTCTTAGTTTTTTTTTCCAGGAGAAAATGCCATAACCATGTGACCATTTGAAAGTGCCTTTTCTCCAGTACAGGAGATGGAGAATCCACCAATGGGTTTTCTCTGTCTCCCTGCTCTTGAGACCAAGTAGCCAAACTTGACACGTCTCCTCTTGCTAGGAGATCAGTCTTAACTTGGTCTCAGCTCTTGAAGACGTGTCTGGTTTGACTCTCAGCAGATAGCAGGTCAGAGATAAATCCATTGGTGAAGTCTCCTTATTTTAAATTGGCAATCTTCCAAATTACAACCCCTCTAACCAAAATTCCCCACAAGTACTGGGTTCAGTATGAACCTTATTAGTGGATAGTGTTTGGGGTGGTGGTGGGGGGGAAATTCCCCTCAGCTTTCTATTCCTCCCCAGGGACCTGGGGGGAAAAACCTTACAGGAGCTGCTACAATCACATTTCTCCCCATTTCCCCAATTTCATTCCTTCTGGGCCCCTGTTGTTTGGCTGGCTGCTCATCTGAATCTGGCTATTGATCTCAGACTCTCAGAGGCTTCCGAGGCAGCCAGTCGTGGGCGCCATTTTGTTTGCCGTTTTCAGGCAAACGAAGTGAATACAAGCCTCGTGGATTGCCTGCCAGTAGGGAGGCAGAACACGAAGGGATTTGTTAGTAGAGGCTACCGCTGTTCTGCGATTGCCTAAGGTTATAGGAAGAGCTGTTGGGGCCGCATAGACTGTCCTCGGCTGAGGATGAGTCGTGGCCGCCATTTTGAAACCCATCGTTACTCAGGAGGCGAACAAAGACTCTTCCAGTCACAACCATTCCATCAGTGAACTTCTCATTCTGTGTTTAGCGTATCATAGCCTATAATAGATTATTCCACTGAAAAAATCTGGCGTTTCAACTAAGGGCAGTTAATTCACAAAGGTTCCTCTAGGCCTTACAGGCCATCTGAAGTAACAGCGGCCATCTTGAAAACATGTGGTGGCACCCAGACCTAGTGAGGCCTAGTTATTGCGATTAGTCAGGCCCAGAACACAGTAATAGCCAGCAATTGCGTTCGCATCTCCCTGTATATTCACTCATTTTTGTTTGAGGCCTCTGCACCCCTTGTGGGTCCTTTGTCCTTTTCTCATTTTACTGGTGCACACTGACTGGCCACCTAAGGCCTCCAGGCGGAGCCCAGAGAGTGGTTCCAAGCGTGACTTCGGTATCTAACTCAAGAGCCATGACCAAACCCCAGAGAGAAAATATTTCATTTTTGGTTGGGTGGTCAGGGGAACAGTCTTGTTGCTTGTTCCAATTTTGCTCTCGCCAGCTACTTGCCTGCCAGAGCATACTCTCAACCTTTCTGAGACTGCTCCACTGGGATGGAAGGCTCTACGTTGCCTCAGTCCATGAGCACTGCCTCTCCATCCTCCAGTCACGGCTGCAATAATCCCTCTGAACAGAGGACAGCAGGCAAGTCCAAATCCAAGACCAAGCACACCCTAAAGTCTTCCAAGCTGGCAGAGAAGCAAGCCAGCCGTAGGCACCAGGCTCTGGAGAAGGAGTTCTCCAGAGCACAGAGGCAGGCCGGACTAGATGCGATGCAGTTGGCGGGCCCTGACGCTGATCTCCCACTAGGGCCTTCAACCTCGACTCAAGGCGTGTGGTCCATCCCAGGGACGCCGCTCACTCTAGGTTCACCACCCCCAGTGACACAGCACACAACTATACCCCCAGGCATGGTGCCAGAGGCCACCTTTACTCCCACGGCTGCTGGACTCAGGGGACTGGACTTTGGAGATCTTTTCTCCGATGGACGCCTTGAGGCTTTACTTTCTAAGGTAGTGGATAGAGCCCTGGCACAGCGCTCCCTTCAGACACCTGATGAAGGGGCTTCCACTTCAGCAATGCCACCTTATGGGTCCCCTATGGACCTTCCTATGCCCCAGGAGCCTACCTCTCCTGCGCACTCTTCCATGAGCGATACTCATCCCCACAAGGTGAGGAGTTACCAGATATCATTCTGTCAGAGGATGAGGAACTTCCTCCCGAGCCTTCCTCTTCGGGAGGCCTTTTCAATTCGGCCCTTTTTCTTTCAATCCTGCGCAAGGCCAAGGCAACAGCTAATATAGGCTCAGATCAGTTCCCTCAACCACAGGCCCCATCGGATACCAGCCCCAATCTGATATTTTTTGAGACGTTGGCAACCGAACATCATGTTCCGTGTCCCTCTATCTTCCTGAAAGGGATAAAGAAGCCAGGGGCTTCCCCCGCTTCATTCCCTACCATCAGCGGAACTGACAAAAAGATCTATAGCACCTCCACAGATCTCACCGATGCGTTGGAGGTCCCCAAAGTAGATGAGGCATGGATACCCCTGGTATCCCAAACGGCGATTGTTTAAAGTGGACGACAAGAAATGGGAACACACCTTCCGGAAGACCCATCAGTCAACGGCATGGGCAATCAAAACGGCTAGCTGTGCGTCATTTTTTGTCATGACTACACTTTTATGGCTGTGCCAGCTTCAGGCTAGAGTACCTGCTGAGGACTTGCGGAGTCACCAGGACCTAAGCAAGATGGTAGCGGCCACTGAGTACACGGCTGATGCAACGCTTCAGTCCGCCATTTTTGCCTCTAGGTCCGTTGCTTCCAACATCACTGCCAGGCGGATGCTGTGACTTAAACATTGGCAGGCTGATGCCAAACTCAAATGGCGTCTAGCGACTGCCCCTTATCTGGGCAACAATTTGTTTGGGGAGGCCTTGGCTCCATACCTTATAGAAAACAAGGACAAGCGCAAGGTCATGGCTCACTTAAAAAAGAAGTCCGAGAAACGGACCAACCCCTACTTTTGTAGGCAGTCCTTTCGGCAGCCAGCAGGTACAATGGACTCCCAACCATCTCGATCATATACTCCCAGACAGGAATGACCGTACGATTGCCCTTATGACAGGCCAGCGTTTCGATCCAGACAACAGGCCCAGGCTAAGCGGCCATTTCGAGAGGCACGACGCCCCTATAGAAAGTCCAAGTGACTCCTACTCTGTTCTTCCCATCGGGGGAAGACTAACCCACTTCTTCCATCAATGGGAACTCACCTCCACGGACACCTGGGTCTTGCAAACCATCCAGTTCAGTCTGCCCCTAGAGTTTCTAGCACAACCCCCGGATTGTCTTGTTGTCTGTTCCGTCTCCAGGGATCCCCTCAAACGGACTCATGCAGGAGGCCATCCAACATCTTTTAGAAATTCAGGCCATCGAACCGGTACCGTCAGAACACAGGGGAAAGGGGTTCTACTCCATCCTCTTTGTGGTTCCCAAGGCATCGGGGGTGGAGAGCAATCCTGGACCTCAAACATCTCAATCATTACATCACTTACAAAAAGTTCAAGATGCAATCCCTCCAGTCCATCCTGGGAGGCATCGGGCAGGGGGACTTCCCAATGTGTCCATAGACCTCACGGAAGCGTACCTTCACATTGCTATCCACCCAGCTCACAGAAGGCTCCTAAGGTTCTGTTACAAGGGCAGGCACTTCCAGTACAAAGCCCTTCCCTTCGGTCTCTCTTCAGCACCCAGGGTATTCACCAAAATCCTGGCCATCTTAGCCGCCCAGTTGAGGAGGATACCAATACTTGTCCAGTGTTATCTGGACGACATTCTGATTCAAGCGTCATCCTTCCAGACAGCTCAGGCGGACGTAAAACACACCATTCAGGTCCTTCAACAACATGGCTTCTCAGTCAACTTTAGAAAAAGCCAGACAGTTCCCTCATCCAGGCTCTTGCACCTGGGAGCCATGATAGACACCACCAACTGCATGGTCTATCTCTCCTAGGAACGAGTGGTCAGCATCAGGGAGCTTGCTTGCCGGGTGTACAGGGAACTTACAGTTCCATTGGTCTTACTCTCCCAACTATTAGGAAAGATGGTCTCCTGCATAGCCATAGTTCCCTGGCCCAGACTCCACTTGTGGGACCTCCAATGGTTTCTGCTACCCTTCCGATGGGTGAATGCCAGCGCATCCAACCATCAAGTCAGAGTTCTGGTTCACATTCAAAGGGCGCTTCGCTGGTGGTTCTCGTGAGCAGCGACCAAAGGATCTCCTTTCAAGGAACCGGACCGCATCACCATCACAACAGATGCCAGTCTGTTCCGATGGGGGGCCCATCTACAGTCTCAGTTCGCGCAGGGCCGTTGGTCCTGCGCAGACTTGAGACACAACATCAATTGGCTGGAACTCAGGGCCATCCACCTAGCTCTTCGCCAATTCAGACAAACAATCAGGTGACGCCACGTCCTAGTCCTCACGGACAACGTGGCTTCCAAGGCACTCATCAACCATTAGGGGGGCACCAGGTCCAAGTCCCTCATGTACGAGGCACGGATCCTGGTCTCCTGGGCAGAGTCCAACCTGGCCTCCCTCAAGGCTGAACACATATTGGGGGTCAACAACCAGCAAGCAGACTTTCTGAGTCGCTCCACCGTGGATCCCTCAGAGTGGGGGTTACATCCGGACCTGTTCTCCGAGATCTGTCACAGGTTCGGCCTACCGGTCCTCGACCTGTTTGCATCATCGACCAATGCCCAACTCCCCAGGTTCTACTCCCGCTATTTCCTTCCAGAGGTGGAGAGGATGGACGCCCTGCGGACTCTGTGGCCACTGGGCCACCTTTACGCCTTTTCTCCCCTTCTGCTCATACCTGCGACCATTCGCAAATTAATCCAGGAAGTGATCTTCACGGCCCCGTACTGGCTGCAGAGGCCGTGGTTTGCCGACTTGACTCTTGCCCAATCTCCCCCATGGAAGATTCTCCCTCATCGCGTGTCCCTACACCAGGGGTCCCTCCAACACCCGGACCCCCAATGTTGCAGCTAGCCGTCTGGCACTTGAGCGCAGCATAATGGCACAAGAACTATTCTCCCCTTGCGCCATGATTCAGGCTTCCCGCCGTCCGGCGACCAATCGCTACTTGGAAAAGTTTTTGCCATTGGTGTCAAAGGTGGCAGCTTGACATTTCCAAATTGACCATCCCTCAGATAGTAAATTACCTTTTGGAAGGTCTGGACAGATGCCTCGCCCCCGCGACTATTCGCAAACAGGTGGTAGCCTTGTCCACGATTCTCACCTGCATGGACTCTGGTCCCTTGGCTCATCATTCTAGGATTCGCACCTTTATCAAGGGTGCATGTAACACCAGGCCTCCTGTGGTACACAGGTATCCTTCTTGGGAACTGCCTTGCGTCTTTCGCGCTCTAACAAAACCACCCTTTGAGCCCATAATGACTATTCCGTTACGGAATCTATCCCTTAAGGTTGCGTTCTTAATTGCTATCACGTCAGCCAGGCATATCTCTGAGCTAGCTGCTCTATCGGTTAGGGATGACCTTTGTGTTTTTCACAGCGACCGGGTGGTCCTTCGCCTGGACCCCACATTTGTGCCCAAAGTCAATTCGCTCTTCCATAGAGCACAGGAAGTTATCTTACCAAATTTTTGTCCCAATCCTTCCCATGACTTGGAGCGGCAGTGGCACACGCTGGACGTCCGTAGGGTGCTGCAGCGTTATATAAAACGTACAGAGCCATTTCGTAGGTCTGAGGCCCTCTTTGCTTCTTTCCGTCCGGCTTCTCTGGGACAGAAAGTTTCTGCTGGCACTATTGGCAGGTGGATCAGGGCCTGTATCGTGGAGGCATACCAGTCCTCTTCACTACGGGCTCCAAATCATCTCACTGCCCATTCCACTCGCAATGCTGCAACATCTGCGGCATGGGCCACTCAGGCGTCCATCGAGGAGATTTGCAGGGCTGCGTTTGTACGCATTACAGGATCGACCGTTTTGCTTCGGCGGACGCCTGCTTTGGTCGGAGGGTCCTCCAGCAAGTGGTCTCCGGGGACTCTATTCCGGCCTTATCTGTTTCCCAGCCATCGGGACAGTGAGTCTTTGGTATGTCCCATTGATGGATTCTCCATCTCCTGAAATGGAGAAGGGGCGTTGTCTTACCTGAACGCCTTTTCTCAGTACGGAGATGGAGAATCCACACCCATCCCTTTAGGTCAGTTAGGCCTTATTTAAGGGTTTGAGAGCCAACACCTTGTCCACCTTCAGCCACTTTGCCCTCGTTAAGACTGGATCTCCTAGCAAGGGGTGGGGGCGTGTCAAGTTTGGCTACTTGGTCTCTAGAGCAGGCAGACAGAGAAAACCCATTGGTGGATTCTCCATCTCCATACTGAGAAAAGGCTCCATCTCATATATCTGCCAATCTTTCCTTAAGTAAAACAATCTAAGTGTTCAGTATAGGTGTATACAATTTTCCATATATTGGGTTATTTGGATTTTATAGATCAATTATCAGCTGCTTGAAAACAAAACTGTTTTAAACCTTCAAAATTCCAAATTGCATACCATGTTCTTTGGAAGAGCTATCATATCTCCTTTTATTTTATGCAGACCATGATGTGGTTGTTTCTTTTCAGAAGGTCTCTGAGGGAACTGGCAGAATGCTGTAAGCATTCAGTTATCAAAAACAAACAAGCAAACAAACAAAGTCTTGTTTTTTTGCCAAGAGTCCCAAGTTGTGCTCCTGGCACATAGATGCTGCCAAACTGAACAGGTTATCAGCTTTAAATATTTAAGAGTGGTATTTCATGCATTGGCTCAAAAAGGCCCATATTTGATATACAACAGCACAAAAATCCTCAGATGCCATCCAGAAGTTTCTACACAGGGGTTGAGCAGTATTTCATAGCGCCAGTGATAAATCTCTCAGGCAAAATCAAAGGCAGGCTCTGCCTCATTTTGCCTTCTGGAACAAGTATAGTCTCTTAGAGCAACTTTACAACTCTCCTGATGTGCCCCAAATGTTATCCTTTGGCTGGAGACAAGTATGAATAAGGTGGAGGCAAGGGTGTATCTTGTATCTTTAAAATTATGGCTGAAATTAAAATATTGCCCTAGAGCAGGGGTGTCAAACTGCTGGCCCGTGGGCTGGACATGTCGCCAGGAAACCACGCCCACTCTATTGCAGGCAATGGAGAAAAAGCTCCGATACGTCGCGCGACATCATGTGATGTCGCAAGTTTGACATGTCTGCCCTAGAGGATTATACTCCTCCTCCAGAATGCCTATAATTTTGGGGGGGGGGATCAAATCAATCCCAGCTGAAATTATTCCCTTCGGGATTTCTCCCCTAACAATGGAGTATGACAGGGCTAAGCTAGCCATTAAATAAAGAATCTTTGACATAGAATGCCATGAAAATTGAAAAAGTACTAGGTTTTTTAAGCCTTAGAGTGGTTCAAATATTTAGTGATTCCTGCAGGATACTTTCATAATTAGAAAAACCAAACCACAGAAAATCTTTTATGCTGATAAGGTGTTAAATCCTCCTGTCTACTATACTAAAGGGCACATATAAAAGCACCCAGTGGTTTAATAGCTTTGTTCCTCTAATACAGGAGAGGTAAAAATTTGGGGACATGCCATCTTCTGTTGCCCTTTCTGTAGAGATAAAAGGTTTCCTTGATTGGCAGGGATCCTGATAAATTAGATTCAGCCTGTGTCCAATTTCTATTAGAATGCAATAGTCCCTGCATCATGTCTATTTCAGTTTTGACTTAATGGGCAAATGGAATCTATTGTTTTTACTGCTGTTACTGCTTTTATTGTTTTATCTGTACTGGTCTAACACCATAATAAAGATATACAGTATATACATGCAGTTTCATCAATAAAGATAACTCTGTATGTGACATATAAGCCTGTCAGAACTGCCTCCAAATAAGCATTTGGTTTTCACCACATCACTTTAAATGAGAATTATATCTAGTCTTGATTAAAGTTATATTGAATAAAATAAAGTTCATTTTCATATTATTTTATTGCAGCTTTTGTAATGAATGTCTTGTTGAAAGTTGTCTGAGTAAATAGCTATATAATATATAATTATAATAAGACTTGCACTGTTGTGATACTTAAGCCAAATTCCCTGATGGTTCTTTTTCACTTATTTCATGTGAATGTTAAAGATGGAAGGAAATTATGAATGGAACCATTTTATCTTAAAGAACAAATACAATTGGTATAGTGTCTCAGCTTTATATTCATGAACATTCCTGCACATTCCAGGAGTGATTTACCACGCCAAAATTCTGTGACAAGTTGACCCAGTTGGATATCATAGTTAATAATAGCCACTGAAAGAACTCTGTTCCTCTTATGTCTGTAATTAGAAATCCAACCAAGGCTATTTCCGTCTTCAAATCAGGATATTAGCTAACCTAAAATTGATTTAAATAATCTTTGTCATCCAAAGCTACCTGGAGGTGAAAAATAACCATTCTTTTTCCCAAAATTATAGGAAAGATTTTCTTTTCTTTTAGCACATAATACTCAAAAGCCCACATTGGTATCATTAATGCAACATATTTCATTATAAATAAGATCTTAAATTATCTGCAATATATATTCTAGTAAAACTTTCATATGTATAATCTTTAACTGGGTGAGATAGTGCATCATAGGGCAATTATTTTTGAACCATTGTACCTCAAATGGGCTAATTTACAGAATACATCCAAAATCTGGGACCAATGACTCTCATGAAGTTGAAATTTGGCAAATAGGTGGTTGCTTCAGTGCTCCTGCATTGCATGCTGCCGCCCAAAGATTAAAATAAAAAAGTATTTCCATAATGTGAGGCATAGTCTTTTTTCAACTAGATTTCTGAATGTAAGTTGTCTTAAAGAGTTCTGTATGGTCTAAGACACTGCCTGTGCGTGTAGGAAAAAGATACATATGTTTTTATGTAAAAATGACTCAATTATAAAAATAGAATTTTTAGTTATTGTTAGGCTATAAGTCTTTACCTATATATCTGAGCATGTTAAAATTGAGTGCCTTTTTTTGTGTGTAACAGTGTATCTATGTATCGAGGAAATTGCAGACGTATTCGGTTTGAACCACCAATGCTGGATTTTCATGAACAGTAAGTTGGGAATATTTTAGTTAATATACTAAACAATGCCTTCAGAAAAAAAAGTATACAGGTAGAGAGCAAGTTGTACAATAATTCCAGAAACTATTGCATAAACTTATTTTTCATTATGTCAAATTGCACATTGTGTGCATGTGCAAAACAACAGCTGCCACTTTTGCATCCCTTGAATAGAAGACCTGAAATAAATCAGGAGTTATATAAAAGTAAACTGTTAAGATGGTTTAACTGTAAGCCAGGAGACCATGGTCCCTAACTCTTCCTTTGGCATAAAGGTCAACTTGGTGATTTTGGGCCAGCCTAACCCAATTTTTCTCTTGTAGAGAAAATTGGAGAAAGAAGCATTGTGTGCACATTTTAAGTTGCATAAAATAAAAACAGACAATAAATCAAACAGTAGTAGTAGCAGCAGTAATGTTAAAAGAGCAACAATGATAATAACATGATGTCAGATATGCAGGATTGCTGCTTAGCACTTCAAATGATATGTACGTATATGAATCCTATTTAAGCGAATGGTTTATTTATTTGTTCATTAGGTTTAAGTTCCATATTTTTATAAAAATGCAAAATGGCTTATATGGAGATATCTCTTCATATTACCATGACAATATCCTGTAAGCTGCATTACATTGAGAGTAACTAGTCCTTTTGAAGAATTTTGCAGTTTCAGCACCAATGCCACCTGTAGTAAATATGTTTGTATTTGGCAACCTGAATGAAGAAGAAATCAGAATATAGAGGAATTATATCATGTTGCAATCCCTGAATTCTAAGTTTTTGACAGAGGATTTAAAAACAGAAGTAAACTTAGTTAGTAGCAGGCAAGAAGAAGTTATTTATGTTCCCCATTTTTCTTCTTTTTTATCATCAGTGAACACTATAGCTAGGAACATAGATTGACTGTAGATATTTTCTATAATTAAAGAAAAAGATTTTTATAGAGCTGTCTGTCCTGCAATGATCTGGCAGTTTTAAAATTAAAAGAAGACAGTTCATGCATGGATTTGACTTCCTTCATTATAACTCTTGAATTCCTAAATTTATGATGTATAACATAGACAGTCATGTTCAAGTAATTAGCATAGATGTAAAATCAGAAGAATGTTGACTGTCTTCCAGTCTTTACAATTCACAACTGTACTTTAACACAAGCATAATTGAAACAAAATTATATTCTGAAATTTGTGATGGAGTTATGGAATCTGTTTTGTTAGTTCTTCTTCATAGGAAGGTAGAAAAAGTCTGAGTAGTGTGTTGAGCTGTTACAGAATTGAAATAAGTTGAAATAAAATTCAAGATTCTTTTCTTCCCTAATATTAAACACCTGCCACAAGTATATCATTACCCTTATTCTCTGGTTGCATAGCTTATTCACTATAAGTATAACATGTTTGTAGTATTTTCTGGTTCATAATGTTGGGTAAAGAAACATGCTGAATATTTTATTTAAGTCAGTTGCTCTAAAAACAATGTGCAGGTAGCAACTCAGGCTTTCTGAATGTGAGAAACTTCTATAGCAGCAATTCAAATGAACTAATGAGAGCCCTAATTAAATAAGGAAATAATTATATTAAGTAATGCTCTACTAATTATTTAATTATACAATATAGTTACTTTATTTGCATGAGCACTTTACTGTATATCACATGATGGGATGAGCTCCCATCTTTACCTACCTCCTGCCCACCTAGCAGTTTGAAAGCATGCAGATATGAGTAGATGAATAAGTATCACTGTGATGGGGAGGAAACAGCACTCCATGACATCATGCTGGCCACATGACCACAGAAATGTCTTTGGATAGCACTGGCTCATGGCCCTTAAAACGGAGATGAGTGCCACCCCCTATTTACGACTAGCAAACTCCTTTCCTTTATTTGCATACCACCCAATTCTGGAAAGCATCTGAACAGCATCATCTAGTAGGAAAAAAGTCTGAAATAATAAATCCATAAAATAAACCAGATACAATATTAAAATAGTACACAAACACACAATGTACAACAGCATACAACTGCATGTTCAAATCTTCAATCATACCATTCTGTTTTTCTGCACTTGATGAAACACTCAGTCATGACTATTCTCCTGAGGCCCAAAAGGGGATAAGTAAACTAGTCTCTATAGGGAAGGTAATTCCAAGATATAGGGAAAATATTGAGGCCCAAGGCAGATGTCATTCTTGTATATATAGGAGCTGGAAGTAATTGACCCTATTCAACCTGATTAGATAGTCTCCAGCATTAGATGGATAATGGAGAAAATGCCCCCAGATAATCCATTCCAGAGCCATATATGGTCTTAAAGGTGGCAACTGGCACCTTGAATTACATCCAGAAGCCTACTGGCAATCATTGCAGCTCCCAAAGCAGTGGGTAAACTTTCACTGTCCAGGCTTGTTTTGTACCAGCTGTAGCGTCTGAATGTTTTCCAAGGTTATTTTCATCAAGAGCTTATAGTAACCTGTGAAGGGTGACTAAGTGATTGGCTGTGAACAGGGTTTCCTGATCCACAGAGGTTTGCAGTTGATGCACAAGATGTGACTGTACAAGTGTTTTGTAAGTTGCGATTATCAGTTTATTTCCAGGTCCAGTTCAAGGTGCTGTTGTTGAACTTTAAAGCCCTATATGGCATTGGATCAGGTTATTTGAGGGATTACCTCTCCCCAATTTCATCTTCCCACCCCACTAGATGCAACAAAGTGGGAATGTTTTAGGTTCTCTCATCTGGGGAGCTATATCTGGAAGGCCCTGGGTAGTGGGCCTTTTCTCCCCTCCCCCCCAAGGTGAGGTCAACCTCATTGTTTCTGAGCTTCGGAGGTCCCTCTGGTTATGCCAGTAGGCCTGAGGACCCAGGGGTTGGGTGAAAAAATGAAGCTTGTTTTTTCAGTGAAGGTATTCATCACAATTAATTGAAAACAAGATTGCATAGTAGTCAAACTGTGAATAGCTATTGAATATTAATTTAGTTAATCATGTTAACTAAATTAATATTGTTCATCCTTTTCTACTGCTTTTGGTTTAGTTTTTTACTTAAGAAAAACCAAGATTACCTTGGAGATACCATGTGACCCTAGTTCGCAAAATATGATTTAAGCCCAGTACAGAAAGAAAACATTGGAACTCAAGCTAGTTCTACCTTAACTCTGTTGAGTATGAGAGGGAAGAAAGGGAGATGCTGTTAAATGGCTTTCAAATTTCTGTTATGGTAGCCTACATCAATAAAAAAGAATTGTAATATTACTTTTGAAGTCTGTTTTCTGACCTGGCTTACTTCAAAAGGCTGAGAATTCCCAAGACTGTCCCTAACCCTAAACATGAACCCTAGAAACTTGTCTTTGAGAATTGTTAATTGCAGTGCTGTATTTTTTTTCAGAACAAAAATGCATCAGTACTTTAGAGACATATCTTAATTACTAATGGAAGAAATAATATTTAACTGGAATATTAATTGGCTCAATTCTCAACTGAAGCTTCAAAGTAGCATGCCAACAATTTTATAAATAAGATTATTTATAGTCCCTAATATAACTGAAAATCTTATTTGCTTACTGTAGTAACTCGCATTGTAGAATTAGCATAGTGATAACGTATGATTATTAGGGAATAATAGCTTAAGCATTGATTTATCAATATAATTCCCTTTGTATAAAGCTTCTCTCTCTCATGTAAAAACTTTATTTTTATTTCTTTCGTATGTTAAAGTTAGTAATTCTTTAATATGACATTCAGTGTTGCTGCACTTGTTTGCTTTAGGACAAAGAGTTAAATACTGCTTGTATGATAACATTACTATTTGCATTTCTTTGTTTTATTAACTTAATACTATACCACCTATAGAAAGAAATAAGACAGATATTCTTAATGATACCATGTATACCAGATTTTTTTTCATGATGTATCAAAATATGTTATGATCTGCAAATATAAATATTCTGTGGTAAGATAATAGATAAATGATTCTAAATGCTTTTTCTGGTCTTTCTTTTTATACAGGCCAGTTGGGATGCCAAAAATGGAAAAAGTTTACTTGCATAATCCCAGTTCAGAAGAGACTATTGTATTAGTTTCAATATCTGCAACAACATCACATTTTCATGCTTCTTTTTTTCAAAATAGGGTGAGCCAGTTTTGCTTTATGAAGTTGTTGTTATTGTGAAATCTTTTTATCCTATCATAACAAACTGTACTTTAAATAAAATCCCAATAACTAAAATATGTTTATATCATTCCTCCAATGAGGAACAATTCAGTAACAATGAGAGATCAGTTTCTCCAGAGATTGCATTTGCAAATTTATTAAGTAATGCAAAGGAAAAACTTAATGACTTCAGCTTTATTATGCTACTGTAGTTCTAATTCTGATAACTAAGGAAGACAAATGGTTCATTATTATTTTTTTGTTAGATTTCTATTCTGGTTTTTTCCTCTCAGGATCTAAGATGTGCTACATTGCATTTTGTTCTTCCATTTTTCTGCACAACAATATTGGAAGTAGATTGGGATGAGAAAAGCGATTGGTCCGAAGTCATCCAGTAAACATCCATGACTAAGGGTGGACTTCAATCTGGATTTTTTCATTCCTAGTCCAGGGATTTTAACCGATATCTTGCATACATCAATTCTTCTTTTGTATACACACTGTGCTTTTGAATCAACAGCATGGCATATGTTCTGGCTTTTTTTCTCTCTTTCAGAAAATTATCCCAGGAGGAAATACGTCATTTGATGTAGTTTTTCTTGCAAGAGTTGTGGGAAATGTAGAAAACACATTATTTATTAACACATCTAATCATGGGGTATTTACTTACCAGGTAAGAACTATGTGACATTGCTTTCTAGTACAGTGTACATTAAGATAACATTGTACAGTTGAAACTAGCAAAGGTCTATATTATTTGAAGTTCTGTTCATAGAATTGCAATCTGGGAAGCAAGCATTTTGGTCAGAAAGTTGAAACCATTTGCTTAGTACTCATATCCAAAGGAAAGCAACTTTGACAAGTTGCTGCTTAGGCTTTTCTCGTATGGGTTAGATCAGCGGTTCTCAATCTTTGTGTGATGGCGACCCCTGTCACACGGACACGCCGCGCATGCGCGGCGCCGCCCCCATGCGTGGCGTGCATGCGCGGCACCGCCCCCTGAGGGGGAAAAATGGCAGATCGCGTTGTTTGGCGACCCCCGTAAAATGGTCGTTCGACCCCAAATGGGGTCACAACCCATAGGTTGAGAACCACTGGGTTAGATTAATTCCAATGAATGGGAGTTCCTATTTTTCTGGGAATTGATTTCACTATCTAACTTGAAAGATATCACCCTCACTTTCCATGTGTGGACCAGTTGCGTTTTGAATCTTTCCTAAAGTACAGACTCCAGAACTGAATACCCTACTTAAACTGAAGATTGACTGACTAAAGCAGAATAAAGTAAAATAATTATTTCTTATAATTCAGAAAAGTATGTCCATTGATGCACTCCTACACAACTTTTTTTCTCTTTTCTTTTGTTGCCACATTATAATGTTGAACATTTTTTCGATTGGTTAACCATCCTACAGGCTTTTTGATAAGAATTATTACAGTGTATATTATCTCTCATTCTGGGCACCTGATTTCTGTTTCCCCAAAATTTTGAATTTGTTTCTTTTGAATTTTATTTTATTTTCAGCTTATCTTGAGGCCCATCAGAATTGTTTTGAGTTTATTTTGCAATGTTTGCTAGATTACTCTGGATTCTCTTCTGTAGATTTAATATGCATTCTCTTATGTCTTCGTCCAAGTCACTAATAAAAATGTTGAAGAATACAGTCCCCAAGACTATGGCATCCTACTTGATACCTCCCTCCAGTTTTACAAGGATACGTTGATATGCACTCTTTGAATATATTTCTTGGAAAGCTGAGGTTTGGCTGGGTTTCCTCCTTGTAGATATCAAAATAATTAAAGCCATTCATCACTAATATTTTATATCTTTTTGGAAAGTATCATATATGCCTTCTGCTTGTTTAGGTGAGTGAAATAAACAACAGTTCTGGATTTATTTATTCCTCCCTTTATATTAACTAGATGCTCTTGGGAATAAATTCTTTTAGGAGCAAGTCCCTCTTCTTTTCTATTAATATGGGAACATTACCTATGTTCCTTTTGAACAAATTGTATTCTTCAATATAATCGCAGAAGTCATGTCACCAGATGTAAGACAGAATTCTATTTCATTTTGTTTATTCCCAATAATTATTATTACAGAAGGATAGACAACAAAGTCTATACATTTTGACTTTGGTATTCCTTATTTGTTTTATTAAGAGATGTGAAAGATCCCATTTTAGCAACTTTTGTACTATCCTGTATAAGAATAGGCCTTTAACTTTACTTCTGAATTTTCATCTCCAGGTTATACAGGATTCATTTTATAGACCTGTCTTCTTCAGAAATTCACCACTATTTGTTCTCTTCTGCAGCATATCTTTTTCTTCCCTATAATTCAAAGCCTGTTTGTTTTGTAAGGGCTTGATAGCTGTAGAAATTGTTGTCTCTCTCCCCCCCCCCCAATATGTCTTGTTTTTGGTTGTCATTCTTGTCCAGAAGCATGCTCCTTTGGTTCATGTTCTTCATTAAATAGAATTGATTCCTCTGTCAGTCATCTTGAAATGTCTCATTTTTTTTAATTGGATAAATCTTCATTTTATATTATGAATTAAAGCAGCCACTTATTGTTCCCATCCTGTGACTTTCCCTTCAAGCACTGTTACAGCATTGTACTTGCCGAAAGTATATGCCAGATTGTTGGTGGGTAGAAATGCAAACATATCAGAAACAGTGCTACTTACAATTAAAGTTTTCTATTTATTTATGCTTTTATTTCTAATGTATTACCCACAGAAGATTTTGTTGTTCACTTCTTAGGCTCTCAGAAACAAAGTCTTAGATGAAAAAATAGTTAGACTCCTCCTTAAATATTCTTGCTAAGTCCATTATTAAACTCCTATTTGCTCATTCAATTTTCCCTGGAAAATTACAACTTTATATACCTCTTATAGTCTCTGCTTATGCAATTACTCAATCATTCCCAGTGAGCAATCAGCAAATGGGAAGATTATTCTTCCCCCTTACATCTAAACATATAGCCCTTGAAGGAAAGAAATACTATGGTCATTCTCTTATTGAATTCTACTGGAAAACTTTAATTTGTGACTCCTTGGTGATCATTCTTCTCTCAAATAAGAATTATTCATGGGGGTAAACATTCCAGCATGGTAATGTCTAGAGGTTTTGAACTAATTATTTTGCCTGAGGGTACACATTACATGAGAAAGGCCAGAAATATGCTCAGTAATGCAATGCAATGCAACACGACATAACATCCACAAAATGTTTTTTGAACTTTGCAAAGTTGGTGCATTTAACAATATAAAAATTTGATTTAAGAAGTGTAGTGAATTATTGTTGAACATTCTGTGGTATTAATGATTCTAATGTTATTAAAAATATAAGAGAAAGATATTTGAATGTCAAAGTAAGTTTTTCAAAAAACTTTTCAATGTATGAAAAGAAATTATCAAAAAGTCTTACAATTCAGTTTATATAAATATGTTTGCATAATCATTTAATAACTTCAATATTCTAAATTATGGAATCTGGAGATAAGAAAATATCAACAAATCAAATATTTTTGCTACTACTGCATTATATTATATTAGAGAATAGCATAAAATGTTCATTTCTGCTGGGTTGAAAGGCAGAAATATATATATATACTTGAATTTTATATGATTAGGAAATTAAGTAATGCCTGAGGTCTTTAAATCTTACAATAATGAACTTCAGATTCAGAAACAGATGTGGGAATTTCTTTAGTGCTGAGAATTGGGTTAATTTTAAAGCTAGGAGAAATAAAATAAGCATATTAATTATTATTTTTTCTTCCTAAACAGGTGTTTGGAGTAGGAGTACCAAACCCTTACAGACTGCGGCCTTTTATAGGAGCAAAAGTTCCAGTGAACAGCAGTTTTTCTCCTATAATAAATATACACAATCCCCATAGTGAACCTTTGCAGGCAAGTAGTACCATTTTCATATTTATAGGTATGTTAAAGAATTGTAATATATTACGTGCAAGTAGTCTTTGACTTACGACCAAAATAAGGGTTGGAACATACATCAATATTCAGTGCACTCATTTGTGAAGTATCACATAAGCACACCTGATTTTACCCGCTTTTTTCGTTAAGCGGTTGTTAAATGAGACATCATGTGACCGTGATGTTGTGGTTCCGGCTAATGAAACATTCCAAATAACTTCCAGGCATTTATTTTCCTAAAGTCTTTTATTGTTACAAAATGTCGGCACAGTCACAACGGAGGGATGCTAGGATCTAAGTTCTCTTCCTCTGAGCAGTTAAATTATCAGCATGTTCCCTCCCTAAATTAGCCATCATATCTCACATTATCCAATTAGCGTGAAGGTCAAATGTTTTCTTCCTCTTTCTTTCCCAGGCTTTACCCCCAACCCCCCTTCTGCTCGTATTAACCCCATAATTATCAGACGATTCTACATATTGTCAAAAGCAAGAATATACAATATTTGCAGTGTTGACATCCACCCCCCCTTACAAGAAGGACAGATCCTGTAAAGTAAACAAAAGCATATGTTAAGGGTTATCTTTCGGTTTGTTGGGGTGTTTCATATGAAACTTTTTGACCAATCTGTCAGCTTTCACTTCACTGGATTTCACCCAGGTGGCTTCAGACAACGGGTATCCCTTCCATTGGATTAGGTACTGCAATTTCCCTTTAAAAATTCTAGAGTCAAGAATAAGTTTTACTTCATAGTGGGTCTGTCCCGCGACTACGAGGGGCCCAAGTGTTTTCTTCGGAGGAGGTCTTAAAGTGGAGCCTCGATAAGGCTTCAGTAAGCTACAATGGAAAACTGGGTGAATTTTCCCTAAAAGTCTAGGGCAGTGGTTCTCAACCTGTGGGTCGGGACCCCATTTGGGGTCAAACGACCATTTCACGGGGGTCGCCAAACAACGCAGTCCGCCATTTTTTTTGCCTTTTCCCTAGCTGTCCTACTCCCTCTTATTGGTGGCCACACCCACTTGGGGGTCACCACAACATGGGGAACTGTTTTATGGGGTCACGGTATTAGAAAGGTTGAGAACCACTGGTCTAGGGAGTTTTAGTTCTACTGTGACCGGGTTGATGATCCTTACTATGGGGAAAGGCCCCAAGAATTTTGGTCCCAATTTCTTGCTGGGCAATTTGAGCGTAGATATTTAGTTGACAGATAGACCTTTTCCCCAACTTGGAATGTTCTTTGGGGAGCCCTCTTTTTATCAGCCTGCTTTTTATAGGTCTCAAAAGTCTTTTTTAAAGCAGTTTTTGTGTTTTTCCAAACTTCTTCCCACCCTCTCACCCACTGATCAAGTGTCTGGGAAGCAGAGGGCAACTAAGGATATTCAGGTATTGGGTTGAACTCTTTTTCTGTGGCCACTCTGAAAGGCGTGCAGCCGGTGCTGCTGTGCACAGAATTATTGTACGCCACCTCCGCAAAAGGGAGGAGATCAGTCCAGTTCGTCTGTTGGTAAGAAACTTAGCATCTAAGATATTGCTCCACCATTTTATTAGCGGCTTCTGCGGCCCCATTGGTGGCCGGATGAAAAGAAGATGATAAACCTTGAGATGATCCAATTAATTTAAGAAAACTTCTCCAAAATTTTGCTGTGAACTGCACCCCCCTTTCCGAAATTATTTACTTAGGGGTGCCATGCAGCCGGTAAATATGTTTTAGGAACAGTTTGGTCAGTCGTTGGGCAGATGGGAGTCCTTTGCAGGCAATGAAATGAGCCTGCTTCGAGAACAAGTCTATTACAGTCCAGATGACAGTATTTCCCCTACTTTCAGCTAGGTCTACTATAAAGTCCATAGCTATTTCTTCCCAGGGTTGAGAAGGGTCTACCACGGGTTGCAGTAACCCAGGAGTTTTCCCCGGGATTCTTTTCATTGTGGCACATACAGTACAACCTTTTACATAGTTTTCCACATCCCTTTTCAGCCCCGGCCACCAAAATTGCCGGCGGGTGAGGTGTAGGATTTTCAAATATCCAAAGTGTCCAGCCTGCTTTATATCGTGGCTGTGTTTGAGAGCATTAAGACGGAGTGCTTCTGGCAAATATAGCTTTGAACCATTGGTTGGTGAGGAGCTCTCGTTTTATTTTCTTCGCTCCAGGGTCATCAGGATTGGGGACCCTGCGATGTGTAAGTTGAGCGACAGTTTGTGGATTGGGAATAATCGCCTCGTTAACCTGCTCTCGTTCGCTTTTGTACTGGGGTAACCGGGATAGCGCATCAGCTAGGAAATTCTTTCCTCCTGGTATGTACTTTAGAGTGAAGTTGAAGCGGTTAAAGTACTGTGCCCACCGAACTTGTTTGGTGACAATTTGCGGGGAGTTTTCAATGCTTCTAGGTTTTTGTGATCTGTCCATACCTCAAATGGCACTTTGCTCCCTTCCAGATAGTGTCGCCAGTTTAATAACGCCCATCTAATCGTGAAGGCCTCTTTCTCCCAGATTGCCCATCTCCGTTCACTCTCAGTAAATTTCTTAGAGGTGTAGGCGCAGGGTTGCAGGACCCCATTTTTGTTCTTTTGCAGTAACACAGCTCTAACTGCCACATTGCTGGCATCGGCTTGAATCACAAAGGGTTCCCCTGGGCAGGGGTGCTTTAGAACCGGTTCAGCGGCAAATAGTCTCTTTAAATTCTCAAAAGCTGTTTGACAGCTCATTGTCCATGCTAGTGGTTGGCCCGGCCGTGGCTTCCCTCCTCCTTTGCCTGTCTTAAGTAGTTCTGTAAGAGGTAGGGCAATCTCAGCAAAAGAGGGGATGAATTGTCGATAAAAGTTGACAAAACCTAGAAAACTCTGGAGCTGTTTGCGAGTCTTTGGGGGCTGCCATTCGATTATAGTTTTCACCTTGGCTGGATCCATTTCAATACCCTCGTTGGAAATTCGGTAGCTAAGATAGTCTAATCGGGTTTGGTGAAATTCACATTTCGACAATTTGACATAAAGCTTGGCGTTCAATAGTTTCTTTAACACTTCTCTCACCAGCTTTATGTGATCAGTCATATTCGTGCTGTATATCAGGATATCATCAAGATACACCAAAACCCCTTTGTACAAGTGATCATGTAGAATCTCATTAATCAACTGCATAAATACAGCTGGGGGCTCCTATAGTCCAAATGGCATGACTTTGAACTGATAGCTCCCCATAGGACAGTTGAAGGCAGTTTTCCATTCGTCTCCCTCTTTTATTCTCACCCGGTAGTATGCCTCTCTTAAGTCTAACTTAGTGAAGACACTCCCCTTAGCCAGATGGGTCAATAAATCCTTTAGGAGGGGGAGGGGGTATTTATTTTCCACACTCACAGCGTTGAGTCCCTTATAGTCTACGCAGAGATGAAGAGACCCATCTTTTTTCTCTTTGAACAGCACAGGGGCTCCCACAGAAGATTTGGCCCATTCGATAAACCCCCTCGCTAGGTTTTTGTTCACGTATCGCTGCATCTCCTCCATTTCGAGGGGGGACATAGCATACATCCTCAGTCGTGGGAGTTTGGCTACGGGCACCAGTTCGATGGAGCAGTCATTAGGTCTGTGAGGGGGTAGGGCATCACATTCTTTTTCACTGAACGCCTCCACCAGGTCCAAGTATTCCTTGGGGATGACTGGTTCGCCTGGAGGCAGTGAAGTAGCCATGTGCGCTCGCTCATTGGGTGGCCTAAGATGTCCAGTAACATCTGTTGAATCAATGGGGGGATCAGGCCCTATAGGTAGTCTCACAGTTCTCATTCCTTTCTCCCACCAGATAAACGGCTTCCATTTGTCTAACCAGGCTAGTCCTAGGATCACCGCCTCAGTCATTTTTGGAGCCACCAGGAAGCGAATAAACTCCCAGTGTGCACCTATTTCTAGGCGTAAAGGCTCGGTAATTGTGTGATAAGAGTCCCTCCCATCAGGGAGCCATCGGCTTGCTCAAATCTCACCGGTTTGGAAAGCTGTTTTGCCCTTATGCCCATTTTTATGGCAAACGCCAGACTAATAATGCAGCGGGTGCATCCCAAATCAATTAGTGCATTCAAGTCTATTTGTGCCCCAGACTTAGGATTATAAGTTTGGCGGCCAGTGAAAAAGACAGGATTTGTCGACTCACCATTGGGTCGTTTTCTCCTTCATCGTCACTGTCAAAGAAGGGTAGAGCAGGGGCAGGTCCATCTGGAGTCTCGGCGTCCTCCTGTGTGTGGGGTGTAACCTGGGCGACAGGTTCCTGCGTGAATCGGTTGGATTTTTCTCTCGTTGGCCGCTGAGCAGGTTTCTTTTGCATTGCTGGTTCTGGCCTCCTCTGCAGTCGGGGGTAGGAGACTGGACAGGTGGCCGCTCGATGTCCTCCTTGTCCACACTGGAAACACTTGAAGGAAGGGCGTGTAGGTGGCCTGGGTCTCTCACCTCTTGCAGTAGTCAAAGGCTTTCGTGAGGGTGATTGCTGTCCGGGTAGCTCTGGTTGCCATTCAGGTTCATGTGGAGGAGGCTTCTTATAGCGAGAGAGCTTAACATCTAACTTCACAGCCGTCTGGTACTACTCCTGCAGCCGTCAGGTACTAATCCTCCAGGTACTTCTCGATAGATGCAGGCCTGAAAGAGGTGATCATCTAATCTCTCAATGAAGTAATGGATGAGGGACTGCTCAGGCCACCCTTCTATTCGACCTGCTATTTTGCGGAATTCTCGCATGTACTCTAGGGCAGGCCTCCTGGCTTGTTTTATTTTATGAATTTGTCCTGTTGCTTTGAGGCCAATGGATGGGTCCTCAAATTGTTCTCTCAGACTTAAGAGAAAGCGGTGGGGTTCTTCCAATTCGGAGGCTTGCTCGCTATATAAATTGTTCAGCCATTCAGATGCTTCTCCCTCTAGGTTGGACGCAATGACATCGACCATGGCCCCTGGTTCCGGGTACAGATAGGCCCACGTTTCAAGTGAGAATGCACTTGGTTGAGGAAAAAAAATCAGCTTCTCTGGGTCCCCATCAAAGGTTGCATTGAAAGGTGGTGCGAACACAGGCTGCTGTGGCCCCCACTGGGGCTGGCTCCACGGCTGCTGGGCTCTCTGCTGCTGGCCAGAGGGGTCTGATGGTGCCCCCTGCTGCTATAGGCTTCCCAATGGTGGCTGTGCAAGTGGGGGTTGTAGTGGTCTTCTCTGTTGTTGGACTGCAGGGGGTGGTGACGCCCTCTGCTGCTGATCATTCATCTGCTGGGGAAGCCCATCTACCCATTGCTGCAGATGCCTCAGACTGGAACTCCCCCTCTCTTCAGGGTTGGGGTTTCTGGCCGGTGAAGGCAGGGTCCGACAGGCTTCCTGCTGGGCTCCCCACTGCTCTTGTGCCCCCCCAGTTGCTGTAGGCCCCAACCTGCCTGCAGATTTATGCCCAGGGGTTGCACGTTTGGGGGGTGTGGCCAACCTCCTTGCTGTGGCTGTTCTCCCAACAGCTGCTGATCTCCTGGCTTCTGTACCACCCCAAGGCATTGCAAGGCCTCTATTAGCTGTGGTAAATTCAGGGGACATGGATCAGCCATCTGCTGGGAAACCCAATCTCCCCATTGCTGCAGAGGATTCAGACTGGGATTCTCTCTCTCTCTTCAGGGCTGGAGTCCCTGACAGGAACATATGCAGTGGAAGGGCTGTAGGTTTCACTTTGTAGGAACTGATTTCCGGTTTTCATTTCTGAGTTTTGCAATCTTTCCAATGACTCACCCATAACTGTGTTATCTGTCCATTCTGCTTTTGAAGTCTTCACTCTCAGCTGGGAAATCTGCCAAATTCCTCTCTCCCCTGGCTTGCTGGCTGTTGCTCTCCCCCCCCCCCCGGAAACTGTTGCAGCCACGGGGCTGGCCTCAGACAATCTTTCTTTCTCCATAATGAGATCTTCCCCGAATCATTACCAGCTCCTCTCAAGCATAGAGATAGAGGATGGGGCTCGGGACCCCAGGTCGTTTGAAAAGAATGTGAGATCCTAGCATGATGTTGTGGTTCCGGCTAATGAAACATTCCAAAGAACTTCCAGGAATTTATTTTCCTAAAAGTCTTTTATTGTTACAAAATGTCAGCACAGTCACAATGGAGGGATGCTAGGATCTAAGTTCTCTTCCTCTGAGCAGTTAAATTATCAGCATGTTCCCTCCCTAAATTAGCCGTCATATCTCACATTATCCAATTAGCCGGGCTTTACCCCCCTCAGCCCCCGTTCTGCTCTGTATTAATCCCATAATTACCAGACAATTCTGCATATTGTCAAAAGCAAGAATATACAATATTTGCAGCGTTGACACATGACTTGGAACTTCCTTCCAGCTTCCCCATTGTCTTTGCTTGTCAGAAGTCAGCTGGGAAGGTCGCACATGGCGATGATGTGATTGCAGAATGCTATGACTGTCATAATTACATGACACTTGCCAAGGCCCTAAATCACAGTCATGACTGTGAGAATCCTGCAATGATTGTAAGTGCTAGAGCTGATTGTAAATCACTTTTTTGAGCACCATCATAACTTCAGTCACTAGATAAATGGTTATGATCTGAGAACTATATTTCATGCAATTCTTGAAATATTTGATCTTATCTATTTATTTATTTTCAGACTGGGTTATTATCTCTACATTAGTGTTCTGACATCGGTATTCTGACAGATCCAGTGCTTTGCTGTCAATTGACTGGCAGAATATGAAAAATTTAAAAGCATTCTCTCCTACTATGAGCTAACAAATTTTTTCCTGGCATGATATAATGGAAGGCTGCTAGGGTTTAGAAACATTTGACAGGTTCTTCTAATGTTTCTATTCCCAAATCTTACATGGTCTTTCTAAAGTTAGGATTTCTTGATGTTTGCAAAGCTAAACTTGGTAATTAACTAGAAAGCAAAAGGAGAATCCTGTATTATAGATAGAACTCTCACCAAACTAATTGTGGATTAATTGATTTTTTTTATCCTTTAGAATAATAGGAGACTGTTATTATAACACTGTAGTTACTAATGATTTCTCACTTCAAAATTGGATATTTTTAAAAGAGTTATGTCACAAATATTGTATCTAAACATGTAGCCACCTTGGGACATCTAGTTTGAATTTGGATTCAGGTTTTATTAACATTTTTAACAACTTTTTTTTTATCCTTCCCCCCCCCTCTTTTTTTTTTTTTTTTTTTGCATTTTCTCTCAGGTAGTTGAAATGTATTCAAGTGGGGGTGATCTTCATCTAGAGCTTCCATCTGGCCAACAAGGAGGAACAAAAAAACTGTGGGTAAGTGACAATTCATTGATATTATTATCTGCTTTTGATGACCACAATTTAGTCCAAAATTTCCATTGCCAAGCAAGGCAGTTGTTAAGTGAGCTGTGTCCCATTTTAGGACCTTTTTGCCACAGTTAAGTAAATCACTACAGTTGTTAAGTGAGCAATCGGTTGTTAAGCGAATCTGACTTCCTGATTTTGCTTGTCAGATGCCAGTTGGGAAGGTTACAAATGGTGATCACATAACCCCAGGACAATGCAACTGTCATAAATACATGCCAGTTGCCAAATTTTGATCATATGATAATAGGAATGCTGCAGTGGTTGTAAGCGTGAAAACCGGGCATAAGTCACTTTTTTCAGTGCCATTGTAACTTTGAATGTTCATTAAATGAATTGTTGTAAGTCGCAGCCTACCTGTAGTACAAATTGAAACCTCTTTATGCTTCTTTATTGTTGTCATTAGAAGCATGGTTATGATTTTTGTATAGTGATAATAATCACTAATGATATCTTTCTACTAAATATGTAATCAACAGATCAAAATATAGTCAACATTATACTAAATGGACCTTTAGGGGTTTTTTTGACTCATATTTTCCACTATTGTCTATTCAACAGGAAATCCCTCCCTATGAAACTAAAGGAGTAATGAGAGCAAGTTTTTCTTCAAGAGAAGCAGATAATTACACAGCATTTATTCGAATAAAAACAAATTCCTCAGATACTACAGAGTTCATTATTCTTCCAGTAGAAGTAGAAGTTACAACTGGTTTGTGATATAGTTTTTAATCAATTCCATGTACTTCTCTTCTACAGTGGAAAAGAAACTAATTTTATTTTCTTTTAAAGCTCCAGGAATTTATTCATCAACAGAAATGCTAGATTTTGGTACTTTAAGAACAAAAGGTAAATCCTACATTTGAATATTTCTTATAATTATTATTGATTTAATTATACAATTTACATTCTGCCTGATTCCACACATTTGGGATGGCACCTGTAAATACTATAAAAATGATCTTTTAAAAGAAAACATACCTTTAAATCAGCAGCACATCAGTCACCTCAATCCCAAAGCTTTAATGGGGAACAGCCACAACATTGCTACCAGTAGGGGATAGCGGGGGGATCTGAACTGTTCTAAAATGATATTTTTCTATATCACAAAAAACTGTGGCAGAGTTTGACTCTTATAAACACCTGGAGAAAAGCGACCAGCATTCTGTGCAGTTTATAGATGCAGCACTGTTGAAGTGCCTCCTAGCTCGCTAGCATCAATTACTGCAATAATTCAATCTCAAGGTAATGAAGGCCTCAAGGCCTCTCTTTCAAAATAATAAAATTTGTGCACCAACTAAAACTGGGAAAAGGCTGTCCTAGTCGTTTTCTCCACCAGCAACTAAAAAAGAAACTATAAATTCTTATGTCATGGGCTTCTTCTTTCAAACAGTGCAATCAAGGTTAGTGTAAGAGGCTTCTCCAAATCTGATTGCTTCTGGAAAGATAACAACTCAGTCTTGCTGTGAGTCAGTTTCAGTTGTTTTCTCCCATCCAGACATCATGGATGGGAGAAAACTTCATCTCCTATCTGGGGGTGTTTAACTGAAGTACCGTGTTTCCTCGAAAATAAGACCGGATCTCATATATTTTTTGTCTTCAAAAGAGGCACCATGTCTTATTTTCAGGGGGTATCTTTTATACTCACCTCCAGCATCGACAGCCCCACCTAGCCAGTCCACTTCTTCTGGCCGAAGGAGCAGCTTCATTCTGCAGCTGCATTCCTGCCTGCATTTCTTAGTCAGGCCTTTCCGGAAAGCCTATGCAGCCAAGTACCGAGCGAGCTATGGATTGAATCCATAGCTCATTTCTCGACTTCATAGATATTGCAGAACCGAGCTATGGATTGAATCCATAGCTCAGTTCTTGGATGTGATGGCCTTCTGAAAAGGCCTGTGACTGAAAAATGCAGGCCTGGCTGCAGAAGATGCTGCAGAAGAAGTGGGCCGGAAAGGAGAGGCCTGGCTGCAAGGTGAGTGGGTGCGGGACGCGTTGGGGGCAGCTTTACAACCCCATCCCTGCCCTAGCTTGATTTTTAGGTGTGTGCCTCGCCCCCAAACTAGAGCTTTTTTGGGGGGTAGGGCTTATATTAGGTCCACCTCCAAAAATCAAGCTAGGGCTTATTTTCGGGGTAGGCCTTACTTTCAGGGAAACACGGTATTTTAATATTTTCATGCAGGTCTTAAACACATGCAGAAAAGAATCAAACCCTGGACAACCAGTATAAGAATGGCTAATGGCACAATTACATATTTCTCATTAGTGCAAACCAGTGCTTCCCCCCCCCCAGCTTCTTATGCAGTCTAAAAAGAACAAGATATCATTATAGAATAAATCCATTATTTTTGTTCTGTATTTTATGCATGTAATAACCATCTCGTAGGTAGGTAGGTAGGTAGACAGACAGACAGACAGACAGATTTATCTATATACGTGCTTTATTTAGTTATGCATAAAGTTTTTGTAGTACAGATAATTAAAGTAAAATTAAGTAAGTGAAACTAAGATTAGTATATCCAGATGAATGTACAAATTCATTTGACTGCCTGTACACTATATTTGAATATATCAATAATAACTTCCTGCCTTGGGCAGGGGATTGAACTGGAAAATCTTCAAGTTCTCTTCCAGCCATATGACTCTGTGATTCTACACAGTGAGTTAAAGCTTCAGTTGCATTTCATTGCTGTTGATTAACAGTGCTATACTATTTGCAGAGCATTTTAAAAAGATTTGGAGATGTATAATTGATTTCAAAAGCTTTCAGTTTGTTATAACTCCCTGTTCAAATATATTGGGAAAAAGATTTGCATTTGACTTTTCAACCTATAGTTATACTTTTGGTCAATATTAATTGCTACTGTATATTAAAGAAAAAGGGATCATTTAAAACAATCTGTTTAACAATTAAAGATTACAATTTTCTAATTATGACAATTAAATATGCTTGACCTTGGAAAACCAAAATAAATATCTTACAGCTAAAATTAGTTAAATTCTGATTTTGGGTTCTAAAGTACTTACAATGCCTTCTATATGTCTCAACAGATCTGCCAAAAATTTTAAATCTACATTTGTTAAATTCAGGAACAAAAGATGTACCAATAACAGTAAGTATTGCCTGTTTAATTTCAAAGTTCATTATAACTTTCTTTTTTTTTTGTACACTTAAATTTATATGGGTTACTTTGGGCCACCCATATAAGTTTAAGTGTTATAAAAATAACAAGGGTGATAGATAGACAGACAGACAGACAGACAGTATTAGAAGTCAAAGCTTGAGTTCTGAAAGTTTGGCTCCCCTTTTCTTATGACATGGTGGAATATAGTTTGGATTCCCAGGTGGGAGGGGTGACATTCCAAAGGGCAAGGAGGCAGTGAAGCCATTGAAGGTTTGGTCTTTGGGAAGAAGACAGTTAAAAAGGATCATCCTTAACTATTCCCATAATATATCTATAGTGATGCAAACAGTTGCTTTAGTTTGGCAAGTTTTTTAATTCTAGGTGAGGAGCAGTAAGGGAAATTGCTGTAGGGCAGTGGTTCTCAACCTGTGGGTCGGGACCCCATTTGGGGTCGAATGATCATTTCACGGGGGTCGCCAAACAACGCAGTCCACCATTTTTCCCCTCTTTTCCTTAGACTCTCTTGAATAGAGTCTAATTCTATTGGCTTTCAAAAGCCAATAGGAATTGTCCAGGCTGTCTCTGCCCTGCTGAGCCCGCCAAAAGTCCCATTCTGCAAACGGTGCTGCACCAGTTGAGTAGTCCTCGACTTACGACCGGTTGAGTAGTCCTCGACTTATGACCGGTTGGGGGTCGCGGCATTAAAAAGGCTGAGAACCACTGCTGTAGGGTAACTCCAGATGCCCTTCTTGGTTCTTGGGGCTTGACACACCATTTGCATTGTCACCTATCCTTTATACATAGTGTTTACTTTTTCCAAATCAGTGCCCACCTTTGCAAGTAGATTATCAGCTTTTGGCACCACATCTTGCCAGAAATTTATGCTACCTGTTTATAATATAAGTTAACAGTGCTTTAAGTAGGGTTACCCTGAAGGCAGATGGAATTAGTAGGTTTCCAGACCATGAAAGTTTCTTGCTTACTAAGCATTCTGAGACTCAATTTGTATATACTATTCCTTTTCTCTCCAGGTGATGGATGCAGAGAAGTCTGATTGTTGAAGCTTAAAAATTTGATTTAGAGAATGTGCCTCATTTGACTTAATATATCTTTGTCTCTCTGATTTATTACATTTAATAAGAGAAGGTTCATATACTTCTATCCAGGAAGTGATTAATATCCTACAGAATTATGATTGTCATAACAATTACATAGATTTGAGACCCTCTTAAAGAAACATGTCCCAAATTATTTTTGTTCAAACTATAGCCAATGAAAATATAGGTAGTCCTCGACTTACTGCCATAACTGAGCCCAACATTTTTGTTGCTAAGCGAGACAGTTGTTAAGTGAATTTTGCCCCATTTTACGACCTTTCTTGCCAAAGTTTTTAAGTAAATCATTGAAGTTGTTAATTTAGTAACATGATTGTTAAGTGAATCGGGCTTCCCAATTGACTTTGCTTGTCAGAAGATTGCAAAAGGGAATCACATGACCCCGAGACACTGCAACCATCATAAATGTGAGTCAGTTGCCACGTTTTTGAATTTTGATCGCATGACCATAGAGATGCGGCAATGTGTGAAAAACAGTTTTAAGTCACTTTTTCAGTGACGTTGTAACTTAGAAGATCACTAAACGAACTGTTGTAAATCGAGGACTACCTGTATTCACTTTTAGATTAAAGTTCTGGAGGTAATATTGGTGTGCATTCTGTCTAAGTTACCAGAGTGCTAAAAATGGAGTGTTGGTGCATTTGCAGTGTAGCAGTATTTCTTATATTGTCCTAATCAGTTTTCTCATTTGTTGTTTTAATTAGCAGAATACAGCGGTTGAGCAGAATGATTGTATATATGCTTGTACACATTCTTGAATTGCTCATTTAAATCTCATGGAGCTTTTTTCCTTATCCTCCACACAGAATATTACATCTTTGGGTTATGATTAGTTAGTAGCTTGCATAGCCAGCAGTTGGCTGTTTTTGGCCTCTCTAAATTGATAATAGCATGATCAAAAAGAAACCTTAATATAAAAGTAATTGCTGGATTCAAATTTAGAAGCCTGAGAAATGTATTTCTTAACATCTAGCATTGTAGCAATTCTCTAAATAAGATACAATATGCATAATCACATTAATGTTATAGAAGAGACTTAAATACAGATGCAGTTGTAGCCTAACAAACATTTCATGAATCCCTGGATCTGATCTGTTCCCTATTGTATGGCTTATATGGTATCAATAAAAATACAGAATTGTCTAGGGATACTTTCTAAACAATATACTATTAAGTTCCAGAAATAAGTCTACAGTAATTGAATACAAAACTGCTGCTGTTAATCATAATACTAGAATAATACAGATAATCCTCCTTGATAGAACCTGTTTCCATTTTTTATTTGTTAAATTACTTAGCCAGTTCTCTTTGTATTGATTATTTGAAAATCTTATTCAATGGTATTTTTCTTTTGGCTGTAAGGTGAGATTAAAATATAACAACAATAGTAATATTCTGTAGAATCCTAATGATTTGATCACTGATACTTTACAGCAAAATTGATTGAAAAAGTGGTCTATATATTTAAACTTACCCTAAAGGCTAAAGTATTTTTCATGTGAGTAGGGAAGGACAACTTTTTGTATTCTGGACATCATTTCAGCATGGTATGAGAGCAAAGAAGTCTATTTCAAACTTCATTTGAATGTAATGAGAAAAGCAAGACTATGTTTAGTTAAAATCTAATCTAGATAGTCCTAGGTTTAAATTTTTAAGTATTTTCTAACACTATAGCCAATTTCTATAGCCACTAAAGTTTATTCTTTTATAATCACTTATCTTAACGCTTACGAATTTCAGAAAAAAGAAAATGTTAATACTGAAATAGACAAAGAGCTGTAATTATTTGGTTTCTGTGCCAGAAATAATCAGGAATAAGTAACTCTGGGGAATGCTGGGGAAAACAGATGAGTTGTGAGACCTTAGTTGCACCAAAAGCATTGCCCCACAGGTGACTGGATGTAAGTTCCCTTAGACCTTAGGAACAAGATAGGTTGCAGCCTGTAAGGGTTTGTGATTAAAACCATTTTTCTGCAGTGGTTCCATTTCTTCATTAGTAGGAGGTTTCAGTTGGTGTGTGAGGGGGAAAGCGATATATCCATCAGTTAAGTTACTATAACACATAACACATGAGCTGACTTTTAAAATGCCTTGGAAGCTTCCATTAATCTAAAGCGCAATGGTCCATTTGCTAATGCCTATGCCACCATCACTACACTGGATATTGTTCAATTTCTGAATCCAAGTTAGGCTCACGTGACTAAGCTCTTTTACATGTAAAAGAACAGAATAACAGAGTTGGAAGGGACCTTGGAGATCTTCTGGTCCATAATCCCCTGCTCAGACAGGAAACCCTATACCTTTTCAGATAAATGGCTGTCCAATCTCTTCTTAAAAACTTCCAGTGTTGGAGTACCCACAACTTCTGGAGGCAAGTTATTCCTCTGATTAATTGTTCTAACTGTCAGGAAGTTTCTCCTTAGTTCCAGGTTGCTTCTCTCCTTGATTAGTTTCCATCCGTTGCTTCTTGTCCTGCCTTCAGGTGCTTTGGAGAATAGCTTTGACTCTCTCTTCTTTGTGGCAACCTGCTATCATATCCCTCCAATCCTTCTTTTCATTAAACTAGACATATCCAATTCCAGCAACTGTTCTTTATGTTTTAGCCTCCAGTCTCCTAATCATCTTTGTTGCTCTTCTCTGCACTCTTTCTTGAATCTCAACTTTTTTTATGTCGTGTCAACCAAAGCTGGATGCAGTATTCCAAGTGTTGTCTTACCAAGGCATTATAAAGTGGTGTTAACACTTCACATGATCTTGATTCTATCCCTGTGTTAATGCAGCCTAGCACTGTGTTGGCTTTTTTGGCAGCTGCAGCACACTGCTGGCTCATACTTAAGTGATTGTCCACTAGGACTCCAAGATCCCTCTCACAGTTATTACTATTGAGCCAGGTAAGCCGTATACTATACATGTGCATTTGGTTTTTCTTCCCTAAATGTAGAATCTTACTTTTTTCACCATTGAATTTGGTGAATTTTTCATCATAAATAGTGCCCAGTGTTCAAGTTTGTCAAGATCCTTCTGTATCTTAAGCCTATCTTCTGGGATGTTGGCTATTCCTGCCAGCTTGGTGTTATCTGCAAATTTGATGAGTTCCCATCTATGCCCTCATCCTCTCGTAAAAAAGAGCCTTGGGGTACCCCACTGCATACTTCCTTCCATGTAGATGCAGCTCCATTGAGGACTATACGTTGAGTGCAGTTGGTAAGCGCATTACAAATCCATCTGGTGGTGATGCTGTCTAACCCACATTTTTCTATCTTATCAAATGGAAGGTTGTAATCTACTTTATCAAATGCCCTACTGATTTCCAAGTAAATTATATACATAGCATTCCTCTGGTCCACTAATTTTCTTACTTTTCAAAGAATGCAATAAGATTTTTGACAAACCCATGTTGACTTTTGGTTATGACTTTGTTTGCCTCTAGGTTTTCACTGATTCATTGCTTCGTTATCTTTTCCAGAATCTTAATTTTACATTTGTAATACTGTTCCTTTGGGAGGGAACTTTAGTCTTGGTTTCACTTTTGGTTGTGCTAATACTTTGTAACTAATAAACATGTTTTTAGAGGAATACTCAAGCCTTGGAGTTCTGCTGTACTTGGTCTCATCTATCGGAACCATGACATTAAACCAAGACTAAAGTCCCCTTTCATCAAACGCAGTATGTCTTAAGAGTTTAGCTTCTTTCTAATGTAATCTAAGAGGATATCAAGTGTTACTTTTATAAAAAACTAAAATGTAAGGGCTTTAGGTATCTTTATAATCCAAATTACTATGGATTGTTGTCATTCTAATATATTTTGGTGGTAGCATACAGTTCTAGTCATCATATTTTCTAACCTAAGAAATAAAAGTTGAAAAGATATAATGAAATAAGTGTTTGGGAATTATAATTAATGTGTGCTGCTACTGTGAACTGTGTGATTTCTTAATCTGACATAATGCTCTAATGAACATTTTCAATACTGAATAGAAGGTCTGAATAGAATAACAGAGTTGGAAGGGACCTTGTAGGTCATCTAGTCCAACTCCCTGCTCAAGTAAGAGACCCTATACCATTCTGACAAGTGGATGTCCAATCTCATCTTGAAAGCATCCAGTGATGAAGCACCCACAACTCCTGAAGGCAAGCTGTTCCATTAGTTTATTGTTCTCAATGTCAGAAAATTTCTCCTTATTTCTAAGTTGAATCTCTCCTTGATCAGTCTCCATCCATTGTTCCTTGTCTAGCTTTTGGGTGCTTTGGAAAATAGGTTGACCTTCTCTTTGTGACAACTCCTCAAATATTGGAATACTGCTATCATGTCACCTTTGATCCTTCTCTTTACTAGAGTAGCCATGTCCAGTTCCTGTAACCATTCTTCATATGCTTTAGCCTCCAGGCCCCTAATCATCTTTGTTGCTCTTCTCTGCACCCTTTCTAGAGTCTTTTTTTACATTGTGGTGACCAAAACTGGATGCAGTATTCCAAGCATGGTCTTATTTTATTAGATAGGGCCCAGTGTTCAAGTCTGTCGAGATCCATCTGGATCTTGAGTTTATCATCTAGGGTGTTGGCTATTCTTGCCAGCTTAATATCATCTGCAAATTTGATGAATTCCCCTTCTATTCCCTCATCTAAATAATTTATGAAGATATTGAAGAATATAGGGCCTAAGACAGAACCTTGTGGTACCCCACTGCTTACTTCCCTCCATGTAGATGTAATACCATTAAGGACTACTTGTTGAGTATGGTTTGTCAGCCAGTTAAAAATCCATCTGGTGGTGATGCTATCTATCCCACTTTTTTTTAGCTTACCTAGTTGTGGTCTATTTTGTCGAATGTCTTACTGAAGTCTAAGTATACTATGTCCACAACATTTAACTGGTCTACTAATTTAGTGACTTTGTCAAGGAATGAAATAAGAGTGGTTTGGCATGATCTATTTTTAACAAACCTGTGCTGACTACTAGTTATAACTTTGTTTGTTTCTAGATGTTTGCAGGTTTGTTTCTTGATTATGTTTTCCAGTATCTTCCTGGGTATTGATGTTAGTCTGATTGGTCTCTAGTTTCCTGGGTTTATTTTTTTCCTTTTTTTGAAGATGGAATCACATCAGCTCTTTTCCAGTCCTCTGGTAGTTCCCCGATGCTCCAGGACTTTTGAAAGATATGGTACAATGGTTCTGAAATGACATCTGCCAGCTCCTTTAGAACTCTGGGATGTAATCCATCAGTTCCCAATTATTTATATTCATCAAGATCAGACAGGTGTTCTCTTACCATTTTCTTGCTTATTTTAATTTTTATTTCTAGTCTGTCTTTTACAGTTACGTTTTTGGTAGGTTGGACTATAGTTTATTTTTGCGTGAAGACCGATGAAAAGAATAAGTTAAGCAGCTCTGCATTTTCTCTACTGCCTTTTACTTCCTTGTCATATTGTCCCTTTAGTGGACCAACTATTTCCTTGGCTTTTTTCTTGTTATTTATACAGTGAGGGGAAAAAATATTTGACGTCCTGCTGAAGCAATCAATGAATCAGATTCCAAACTCTCCATCATGGCCAAGACCAAAGAGTTATCCAAGGATGTCAGGGACAAAATTGTAGACCTACACAAGGCTGGAATGGGCTACAAAACTGTTGCCAAGCAGCTTGGTGAGAAGGTGACAAAGTTGGTGCAATTATTCACAAATGGAAGAAACACAAAATAACTGTCAATCTCCCTTGGTCTGCGGCTCTGTGCAAGATCTCATCTTGTGGCATTTCAATGATCATGAGAATGGTGAGGAATCAGCCCAGAACTACACGGGAGGATCTTGTCAATGATCTCTAGCCAGCTGGGACCATAGTCACCAAGAAAAAAATTGGTAACACACTATGTTATGAAGGACCGAAATCTTGCAGCACCCGGAAAAAAAACGCATGTACAGGCCCGTCTGAAGTTTACCAATGAATATCTGAATGATTCAGAGGAGAACTGGGTGAAAGTGCTGTGGTCAGATGAGACCAAAATCGAGCTCTTTGGCATCAACTCAACTCGCCATGTTTGGAGGAGGAGAAATGCTGCGTATGACCCCAAGAACACCATCCCCACTGTCAAATATGGAGGTGGAAACATTATGCTTTGGTGGTGTTTTTCTGTTAAGTGGACAGGACAACTTCATCACATCAAAGGGACAATGGACGGGGCCATGTACCCTCAAATCTTGGGTGAGAACCTCCTTCCCTCAGCCAAGGCATTGAAAATGGGCCGTGGATGAGTATTCCAGGATGGCAATGACCCAAAACATACGGTCAAGGCAACAAAGGAGTGGCTCAAAAAAAAGCATATTACAGTTCTGGAGTGGCCTAGTTAGTCTCCAGACCTTAATCCCATAGAAAATCTGTGGAAGGAGCTGAAGGTTCGAGCTGCCAAACATCAGCCTCAAAACCTTAATGACTTGAAGAGGATCTGCAAAGATGAGTGGGACAAAATCTCTCTTGAGATGTATGCAAGAAACGTCTGACCTCTGTGATTGCCAACAAAGGTTTTGCCACCAAGTACTAAGTCATGTTTGCGAAGGGATCAAATACTTATTTCATTCATTAAAATGCAAATCAATTGATAACTTTTTTGAAATGTATTTTTCTGGATTTTTTTGTTATTCAGTTTCTCACTGTTAAAATAAACCTACCATTAAAATTATAGACTGGTCATTTCTTTGTCAGTGGGCAAATGTACAAAATCAGCCGGGAATCAAATAATTTTTTCCCTCACTGTATGTTGAAAGAAACTTTTTTTATTATTATCTTTGACTTTTGTTGCAAGACTCTGTTAATTCTGAGCATTTGCTTTCCTGACTTCATCTTTGCAGATTCTGGCTATCTGCTGATATTCTGCCTTATTTATGTATCCCTTTTTCCCCTTTTTTATACTTATCCTTTTTATCTTTCAGTTTATCAGAGAGATCTTTGTGGAACCATGCTGGTTTCTTCTTGGATTTCTTGTTTTTCTTTTTCAGTAGTATTGGATTGGGCTTTTATGATTTTTCAGAGTTTCCCAAACTTCTTGTTTTCCTTTTAGGATTTCATCCAAGGAATCTTTCCCAAGCTGTTTCTTGAGTTTGTTCAAATCAGCTCTTTTAAAATGTAAGACTCTGGTATGATTATGTTCTACATATATTTATTAATTTGTTAGCAAAAATTACTTCTATTTTTTGTGCTTGGTTGGGTGGCCTGCAGTATACACCTATAGCAATATCATTTTTTTTTCTTTTATATTGACCCATATGCATTCTAGGAGGCTTTGTCTTTGGTTTTGTCGATTTCTATAGCAATATAGTAGTCTTTTACATAAAATGCAACTCCACCTCCTCTTTTATGGACTCTGGATTTTTTTCTTCTTTTTTTGGAACAGTGTGTATCCTTCTATCAATATGTTCCAGTCATGGGTTTTATCCCACCAAGTTTCAGTAATTGCAACTATATCATATCTACCCTCATGTATTAATAATTCAAGTTCTCCCAGTTTGTTCCCCAAACTTTGAGCATTTGTATATAGCTAGGGATCTTTATATCTGACTCTAGGTATGCTTCCTATAATTATTAAAGATAATTATTAGTAAAAATAATAGTAGTGGATTGATTTGTTTATTAGTATGCAGAAACAATTTTGCTTCTTTTTCAGAGTATTAGACCCACACCACAAAATGAAGCTATCACAATCCATTTCAAGCCAATTACATTGCGAGCTTCTGAAAATAAATATACCAAAGTTGCAACTATTAGTTTTGATGGTATGTGATAATGTTTGTAATAGCATTCAGTGAAATCAAAATACATTTTTAAATTTTACTTTTTATTCAAAGCCAAGATATATTAATGAATATAAATAAATGTACTACTATTTACTTTTAGTTTGAAAATAGTCATTATTTAATATAATACAGACAGAAATATATATAGTATATAGTCTATCAGTTAGAGTATTTGAAGTGCTATATATCCATCTTGCCATTTAATACATATGCAAAGAGTCAATTTGTACAGTATGTCAAGTTAACAGATGCTGTACTTCAGCAAATCTTTGGCTATGGGACATAACTAACTACAATCAATACCTCATGTGAATTTCAGCAGTTTATATGAATCATTTGCAAAAGTAGTTAATTTAAAAGAGGAGTCAGTATAATCAGGGCTAAATTGAATGTGACTGCATATCCTACAGAATGATTGGTTGATCATCATATTGCAGCAAACATAGCATACCTCAAATTCAGCAAAGTTCTGGAGAGGCTCCCATGAGATTCTTATATAGAGGGTGGCAAAATATAGGGTGGACTACCATTAAATGCTTAAAAAGCTGGCTAATGATTGTATTCAATGAGTGTACGTCAGTTACTCTACATCAGATGTAACAATGAGTTCCATTCTGTGCCATTCAACATATCTATGAATGGAACTGATGAGGAATTTAAAAATAATATCAGAATTGCAGACAAAATGAAGATAGGGTGGTGGCAAACAACTCAGCAACTCTATCACGATTCAGTAATATCTTCACAAGCTGAAAAAAAATGATAGTAACAAACAAGATGGCCTGTCAACAAGTACAGTCAAGTCCCACATTTGAATAGAAAAAAGGCAAAGGTTAGGATGGGAGAGACAATATTGAATAGTAATACATGTGAAAGATATCTGAGTATGTTTTTGAAAATATCTGAATACAAGACTACAATGTGATACAGCTACAGAATAAATGCAATTCTAGGCTGCATCAGTAGAAATGTAATGTCAAGATCAATAGAAGTCAACGTTTTTCTACTTTGAATTTATCAGGCCAAATAAAATCTCAGATCCTGTTCTAGTTCTGCGTTGTATAAAGGATATTGGCAAACTTGAGCAATGTCTATAGAAGAGCAGTTGATAAAGAGCCTAAGAGGAAAAAAACATATGAGGAACTTTTGGAGGAACTGAGTATGTTTAGCTTGGAGAAGAAAAGTCTGCTGAGTGACAGCTGTATTTAAATTTTTGAAAGTTTATCATGTAGAAGATAAAATTATTCCAGGAGAGAAGAGTTTTATTCTGCTGCTTTAAATGTTTCAGCAGATTCCATATAATGTAGTAATGGATTCCTGCAGTGGGCAGGAGTTTGAACTATAGATTATCTCCATGGTCTCTTCCAATACTGAAATTTTACTGTGTATTACCTGATTCAATATACTGTAATACACAAAACAATTCAAAGTGAAGAATCTGTTGAAGGCTCCATCTTCTCCTTTTGACTAAAAAAAAAATGAGTACTCACTTTTAGTTTGCAAATAATATTTACATAATACTTACAGTATTATGCTTAAATATCAAAATAACAGCTTCTGATATGTTTGTGTGTAGTTAAAATGTACATAAAGTAACATTGATTCTTTTTGTTCATGTTATGTGTATGCAAATGTGTACATATCATAGCATCAAAAGCAAAACAACCTGCACAATTTTCTGGAAAAATAACTGTGAAAGCAAAAGAGAAGACCTATTCAAAACTTGAAATTCCATATCAGGCAGAAGTATTGGATGGGTAAGGTTACATTAGCATGTATTTTTGAAAATTGCTTTGCATTTTTGACTTTGCACAACATTTTATAGATAGATAGTTAAACAATTGAATAGCTCCTTATAGTAATGTAAAATGATTTCAGGATTGTGGGATTTGGTTTATTTGAACAGCGTTAAAGCAAGATATGATTTTTCCATTGTTTTCCTGGATTTGGGGAATGAGTGGTATATCTTTCACTGTTGAGTTCTATTAAGTCCAATGTAATTGAACTGGGTAGCATAGAATAATTTATCAGAATCATGTTACTGAAATTCAAATAGAAGACATATCTATATAATCTTGCAGTTGGCAATTGCCCACTCTTCATTTATTTGAATGACTTGTATGTCTAATTTTGGCAGAATATGTTGATTGGAAGGGGTATTAATATGGAAATGAAAAATGAGTTTGGGTTTAAAGCTCTTTTTGTAGAAGTACTATATTAAACTTTCCAAAACAATCTTAGTTCAATATTATTAGAAAAAAATGTGTAATAACTACTATTAGAAGAGTGCATAAATCTCCCCCTCAATGTTCTTATTTTGAAATAGATATTTGGGATTTGATCATGCAGCAACATTGTTTCATATTCGTGACAGTCCAACAGACTCTGTGGAAAAATCAATCTTTTTAACAAACACATTCAATTTTGCAGTCTTCATTCATGATATAATACTTCCGGAAGAAATCAAAGCAACGTTTAAAGTAAGCTCCATTATATATGGCATTATTTTATAAATTTTCAATGTTACACAAATTGTATTTAAAGTTAACTGCTGCTTTATTTATTAAACTAGGTTCACAACTTCAGCAAACCAGTTTTAATTCCATCAAATGAATCCAGATATATTTTCACTCTTTTTTTTGTGGCTTCTTTATCATCTTTCCACATTGACAACAATATTCTGCTCATTACCAATGCCTCTAAATTTCATCTACCTGTGAGAGCATATACTGGATTTTTAGATGTGAGTACTACGCTCTTTGATTTTTTTTTCTCCCTTGTTTTGAAAAACATAGGGTTTCATTGTAATTTCATATATAGTGAAATGTTTTATGTGAACACAAAATAAAACTTTAAAATTTAGTCTTTCAGCTTACTTAAATCCAAATTAAAGGATATGCACTAGCTGCAAAATTCACTTCTGCTCTAATTTTGTGCTTTGGAAATAGCCTGATGAAATCAGATGTTGCCAAATTCAAGAGGGATCTAAATCCAAAGAGAAACTCCTTCTCCCATTGGCTATTGTCAGAAAAAGTGCAGATATACTTAACTTTTTTACTGCTAGATTTTAGCAGAATACAATTAAATGTGCAAGCTTAGTCGACTTTTTTTTTTAAATTCACCAGTTTCACAGAAAGAGGCATGTGTTGGATGTAGGCTTTAACTATTTTTAATTAAAATATTTCTTACGCAAAATTCAAATCTGGGATTAAAAATAAAAACTGTGATTAATTGGCCACATGGAAAGGAGAGAATGAAAATATGCAGGCATCATTAAGTATCCATTTGCCAGACAATAATAGTTTCATAGAAATAGGTGCTCCATTCCTTTTTAAATTCTGCTTTTTAAAAAGGATGTTGTTTCTAGAGAAAATCAGATGATACTTGCAAGTATTTTGTTACCTGATGTGTAGATAAATCATTCCATATTTCCAGAAAGTTTGTGAATAATGTAATAAAATATTTTGATTTAGAAATAATGACTGAAGTCTTCCATCATAGATTTACCAACCTCATTGTGGATTGATCAGGTTTTTTGAACCTTATTCCTTTCCCTTCTATCTGTCACCATTTTATGTAAAAAGCAAATGAAATGTTATGGAGAGACAGAGAGCTTTGTTTTAGCACCCATTTTTGGGTGGTGGTAGTCGTGAATTAACAAATCTGTCCCTCCCAGGTTTTTTTGTTTTTGGTTTTGTTATCTTTATTGAAGAAATCTGGATTTCTGGGGAAGGGAGGACATTAAGCAAGTGAAAGATTTTGGGAAGCATGTCCTGAAGCTGCCTCCTTTGTATGCGGGCAAAGGAGACTTCCCCAAAGCCTAAGAGAGGTTTGTAATCTGTTGACAGTCAGCTGATTAGGGCAGAAGCCTAGCCCACAAGCATGGCTTCATTGGCTAAGCATAGAAACTTGTTTGGAAGCCTCTCTAACATTGATATGCAATGCTAGGCCCTAATAGTAGTAGTAAAGTAAAGTTGGAAGGGACCTTGGAGGTCATCTAGTCCAACCCCCTGCTCGGGCAGGAAACCCTACACCATTTCGGACAAATGGCTGTCCAGTCTCTTCTTAAAAACTTCCAGTGTTGGAGCATTTACTGCTTCTGGAGGCAAGCTGTTCCACTGATTAATTGTTCTCACTGTCAGGAAGTTTCTCCTTAGTTCTAGGTTGCTTCTCTCCTTGATTAGTTTCCACCCGTTGCTTCTTGTCCTGCCTTCAGGTGCTTTGGAAAATAGCTTAATTCCCTCTTCTTTATGGCAGCCCCTGAGATATTGGAATACTGCTATCATGTCCCCCCTTGTCCTTCTCTTCGTTAAACTAGACATACCCAATTCTCGCAACCGTTCCTTATATGTTTTAGCCTCCAGTCCCCTAATCATCTTTGTTGCTCTTCTCTGTACTCTTTCTAGAGTCTCAACATCTTTTTTACATCGTGGTGACCAAAACTGGATGCAGTATTCCAAGTGTGGCCTTACCAAGGCATTGAAGAGTGGTATTAATACTTCGCGTGATCTTGATTCTATCCCTCTGTTAATGCAGCCTAGCACTGTGTTGGCCTTTTTGGCAGCTGCAGCACACTGCTGGCTCATATTTAAGTGATTGTCTACTAGGACTCCGAGGTCCCTCTCACAGTTACTACTATTGAGCATGGTGCCACCTATGCTGTACTTGTGCATTTGGTTTTTCTTGCCTAAATGTAGAACCTTGCTTTTTTCACCATTGAATTTCATTTTGTTAGTTAGTGCCCAGTGTTCAAGTCTGTCCAGATCCTTCTGTATCTGAAGCCTGTCTTCTGGAGTGTTGGCTATTCCTGCCAGCTTGGTGTCATCTGCAAATTTGATGAGTTCCCCATCTATCCCTTCATCCAAATCGTTGATGAAGATGTTGAAGAGTACTGGGCCCAGAACAGAGCCCTGGGGCACCCCACTACACACTTCCCTCCATATAGATGCAGTTCCATTGAGGACCACTCGCTGAGTACGGCCGGTCAGCCAGCTACGGATCCATCTGGTGGTGGTTCTGTCTACCCCACATTTTTCTATCTTGTCAAGTAGTAGGTTGTGATCTACTTTATCAAATGCCTTACTGAAGTCCAAGTAAATTATGTCCACAGCATTCCTCTGATCCACTAATTTTGTCACTTGGTCAAAGAATGCAATAAGATTTGTCTGGCATGATCTATTTTTGACAAACCCATGTTGGCTTTTAGTAATGACTTTGTTTGCCTCTAGGTGTTCGTTGATTCGTTGTTTGATTATCTTTTCCAGGATCTTCCCAGGTATTGAGGTCAGGCTGATAGGTCTGTAATTTCCTGGATCCATTTTTTTTCCTTTTTTGAGGATGGGAACTACATCAGCTCTTTTCCAGTCCTCTGGTAGTTCCCCTGTGTTCCAGGATCTTTGAAAAATATAGTTCAGTGGCTCCGATATCACATCTGCCAGTTCCTTGAGAACTCTGGGGTGTAATCCGTCTGGTCCTGGCGATTTGAACTCATCTAGGCTGGACAGGTGCTCACTAACGATTTTCTTGCCTATCTTAACTTGTGTTTCTGTTTTGTTTTTTGTGGCACTATTTTTGATAGGTTGGTCTGTTTTTTCCCTTTGTGTAAAGACAGATGCAAAAAATGAGTTAAATAGTTCTGCTTTCTCCCTGTTGCTTGTCACCTTCTTGCCACTTCCACCCACTAATGGACCAATCATTTCCTTCACTTTTTTCTTGTTTTTTACATGTTGAAAGAAGCTTTTTTTGTTATTTTTGACTTTGGTCGCAAGCCTTCAGTTCATTTTGAGCCTTGGCTTTCTTCACTTCATCTTTGCAGGCTCGGGCTATTTGCTGATATTCTGACTTAGTTATGTTCCCCTCTTTCCACTTTCTATACTTGTCCTTTTTATCTTTCAATTTGTCAGAGAGTTCTTTATGCAGCCATGCTGGTTTCTTTTGAGAGCTGTTATTTTTCCTCTTTGTTGGTATTGTGCTAGACTGTGCTTTTATTATCTCATTTTTCAAAATTTCCCAAGCTTCTTGAGTTGTTTTCCCCTTGAGGATTCTCATCCATGGAATCCTTCCCAAGCCCTCTCTAAGTTTATTGAAATTAGCTCTCTTGAAGTCCAAGACTCTAGTTTGACTGTGTTCTATTGGTTGTGCTTCTATAATGTTGAATTCTAATATTGCATGATCACTTCCTCCCAGGGTTCCTATGGCTCCAACACCGTCTATCATTTCATCTCTGTTAGTGAGAATTAGATCCAAAATGGCTAATCCCCTAGTTCCATTCTCTACTTTTTGGGAGACAAAGTTCTAATCTATATGGGCTTTTCCTTCTCCTGGTTTTTTTTTTTTTTTTTTACTTTACAAACCATTTGCTGTTTGTCTGCTTCCTTTATGGACCCAGCTGGGTGGTGGGCTTCCCAGGGCCTCCCCTGTCCGTGAGGTACCCCATACTCACTTAACAACCTGTGTATTTGTTTAATGGTGGCATCAGGGAGAACGGGGTGAGGATTGTTAAGTAAGGATGTCTCACTTAATGTTTGTCAGCATAGAAATGAACCTGTGTAATGGTTTTAGAGCATAGGGTTTAGTTACTTATACTGCTGCATTTAAACATTTTGACTTGGCACATTAGTGAATTCAGATATTGTTTTTTCCATAATTGTGTGACCTACAGGCTAGACAGCTGGAAGGCAAATACATTGTTATTACAATGATTATTTATTTATAAATAATCTAAATATTCTAGTGAATAAATAATGTTGGGGAAGAAAAGAAGATTTATGTTATTCACTATAGTAACAGATGTATGAGTTATCCTCCTTTTAATACAATTAATATTGTTATTCTTTTTAGTATTTTATATTACCCCCAAAACCTGATGAACAAATAATTGACTTTGGTATATTAAGTGCCATGGAAACTAGCACCATTATGTTTGCAGTGCTTAATAGTAATCCAATTCAGGTAAGTTCCTTCCTTCCTTCCTTCCTTCCTTCCTTCCTTCCTTCCTTCCTTCCTTCCTTCCTTCCTTCCTTCCTTTTCATCAGTTTTATTATTTATGCTAATACTATCCTATTTTTCTAAGCTTTTCCTAAAAAGCTGGAATGTGATAGGTGATGGTTTGACCATAGAACTCCTAGCTGCTGAAAAAGGCAATAGAACTACAATAATTGCTAGTCTTCCAGACTTGGAAAAGGCCAGTATATTGGATCAAACTTCGGTAAGTTACATATTTCTTGATGTTCTTTATTACCTCTTGTATTTATTCTGTAGATGAAAGCATGTATTATGATTTACATTTTTAATAAATAACTTAATTGGTCCCAATATATTTAATGTGTCTGATGTTTTCACAAATAAGCAATTCCTGGTAGCCTTACTCTCCCACCTGTTAAAAAAATAGAAATTTATTTCAAAGTAATACAAATAAGATACCTTCATTTGATAACCTAATCTTGACTAATCTTGGAAGATAAGCAGAGTTATATTTTGAAGGGAGACTTTCTGTGGATTACAGAGCTGTTGGCTTGATTAGGGAGATGAAAAAATATCCTGGAATAAGTTAATGGGAAACCAATTCCGTAATGCCCCCAACAAAAGTGCAGAATATGTCTAAAACAGAGACTACATGCTGCATTTATCCTCAAAATCATCTTGTGAGTCTTTATATCAATCATTCCTTGAGAAGAATGATGGTAAGCAGTAAGGCAGCACATTTCCAATTTGTATTAGTCTGAATGAGAAAGTGTTTCTTGCGGGGATCTCAAACTGCAGTTTGTCATGGGACAGACCAGGGACAACTAGTTTCTACCATGACTGCTAAAGCTCCACCTTTCTATGCCGTTAGAGTAGGAAGCACAGCTTTGTTCCTGGACAGGTAAGCTCAGGAACACCTGGACTCCTAACTCTACATCAAGGCATCTTCATAATATTGGTAGGGCCACGCCAAGTTCATCACCAAGCTTCCTAACTTAAAGCAAGGAGGAATGTGACAATAACAGTGGGAGCAAGGAGCAAGAATTTCTGAAACTAGAAGTGCAGTCATTCCTTAGCTTAACCAACCCAGATATAGAATCATACTTCTCATCCTGAAGCTATAGCAGTGAGAACAGTGGTAATGACAAGTGGGTCAAGTTCCTGCACTGGCCTGAAGATTTTTCTGGTATCTTAAGGAACTCCTCATAAGAGAAGCAATAATAAGATCTATCTAAGACAGTACCTGGATCAGCTCTGATAGGCACAGCATAAGGAGGTGAATTTGTTGCTTCCAGCTGTTACCCATACAAGAGTCATCCACTACATTCGCAGTTATCAGTGTAACTGATCATCACTGTGCATCCATCAGGCCGTTTAGGTTCACTATGTGGGTGTTCAGTCATTCTCAGAAAGAATAAGCAGTTATGCCTGCATTGTGCTGATCATAGACTTCAGTTAACATTAGTACTGTTACAGTATTAAGGAATGCCTCGTTGCCACAAAACTACAGAAAGAAATAGGAGGAATTGTGCACTTTTTTGCAGCATTTGTTTTAATTACAAGAATTCAGAGTCTTTCTTATCAGATTTCAGTGCTGTATCCTTTGGGATAATAAAAAATCCTTAAGCAGCCTTCAAGATAATTTGAGCTTAACACTGCTGCTCTAAAATATATTGCCTCATAAAAATAACATTGATGAGCAATTCACACTTAAAACAATGAATAAAGCCTAGTTCTTATTCTTTCAACATACAAATCACTCAGATTACTGTTAACTTTTTGGAGGAAAAATAAGAGACTAAATTGGAATACATAATTACTTTTATTTTTCAGGTAACATTAATGCCTGGTTCATACACTATATTCAGAGTAAGATTATTACCAAAAGAACTTGAAGGGATCCATGATGGAGCTATACAAATCACAACAGATTATGAGGTACTTCTCAATTCTAAATTATATTGATCCTGAAAGTATCATGTATGAAAGTAGAAACTAAACAAATTTAAAAAGGAAAAACCCATGCACTTGGAGGTAGCTAGTTTGATTTCAATTACTGATCTTTTTTTGTTTTGCTTACCAGTATATTCATTATGTACTGTAATGAATACAGTACATAATACTCATTTACAGGTAATCCTCAATTTATGAATGGTCATTTAACTACTGTTCAAAGTCACAACAGCCTCGAAAAGAGTGCTTCACAACCCCTGGCCTAAAGCATCCCCATCACCACTGTCATTTGACTGCATTTTGGGTACTTGGCAGCCACCTCAAATTTATAGCTGGTTGCCAAGTTCCCCATGGTCATGTGATCAACATTAGCAATCTTTTCCACCAGCTTCTCCAGAGAATCAAATGGGGAAGCTGGCAAGGAGGGCTATAAATGGAAGGGAGCTGAAATTCTTCAGTAGGCTGTAGGAAAAGAAAAGAAATCTTAAGGATTCCAGTTCTGTTTCTGCAGTTTGCTATGCAGCCTGTATGTGCAACTTGCACAGAAGTGAGAGGAAATCCTTTGTCAGATTGCAAGAATATTTGAGAGTGGAAAAGCTGCCTGCAGCAAGGATTCGAGTTCCACTTAACTTTCCAGGAGATCATTTAATGACTAGCTGGGAGTGCCAGGATTGCAGTTGTTGAGTGAAGCAATTACGAGGGCATCTTGCTTAACAACTATGTTGCTTAGCGACAGACATTTTGATCCCAATTTTGGTTGTAAGTTGAGGACTGCCTGTATGAACAGCTTTTTTGATGTCAAAACCAGAAATTTTACTTCTTTTTATAAGTTTGTTTTCTGAAAGTAAGTTACATTAATCTGATATTTTTGTAACTTTGTTCAAGTACACAGGAAAAGTGCTAAATTGCTGTAACATAAAAGTGACCCAGACCCAAAAAAATGCAAAGCACAGGGCAGTTTGATTTGTTTAAGAAGCATTAGCTTCTTAATCACAAATCTGATACAGGAAGGCATCATGAATTTCTTTTATTTCTGATTTTTAATTCTGGGGTAGTAGATCTTTGAAAATAATGGTGGATATTAATTTAATTTTTTAAGTAAACATAAGCATACATATGTTTATAAAATTGATTTTCATAACGCATAAGTGTTATCAGTAGAAATGATGGTACAAAAATTAATCTGATTCAGATTATTACGTTTATATTGCTTCTTCCCTTTTCTGTAGATCTTAACAATTCCTGTGAAGGCTGTCATTGCTGTAGGCTCCTTAACTTGCTCTCCAAAACACATTCTGCTTCCACCTTCCTTTCCAGTAAGCATTTATTTGGAATTTTCAAAAGATTTTTCTTGGTTTTTGGCTTTCATGATGGGTTCAGGGAAAGTTTTGCTAAATAAAAGGTATGCTGATGTTGCAGGAATTCATTGAATGCTTTGCACTATAAGGCAATTAGGTACTGAATTGTCTTAATTTTTTTAGCAAACTTGGAGTGCTTTCCTAACTTGCTTATTCATAATTATAAAGTAGGTAGGCTGAGTAACTGAATCTATCTAATCTCTAAGAAGATAATATTAAGTGTTTCAATTATATTTGTGACTTAATAAGCAACTATGGTTAAAACACAATTTTTTGGCCTTATTTTTGATTCAAGGCAATTTCTTTTTATGTTCTTTAAGAATAAATGCAAGTAATTCCCATGCTGCTGCACGTTCAAAAATATAACTGCTTCTGCTCTGCAAGTGTAACTAATTTTTGCATGAGTAGCATTTATAAACTTGAATTTATGATATGTGTACAATACCTGTTAAATAGCAAACACCCACACACATACACAAAACCTATCAGAAAGGGAACTTCCTATTATATGTAGGACAAGTGATTGTTTTCATTCTATTACAGTGGAATTTTTCTTAATGACATTGTCAAAGTTCTGTTGTAGAGTAATGATAAATATGATAAATCTTCAGAGTCAGTTAAACCTACAATACAATGGAAACTAATTGAATAGAAAAACACAATTGGTGAGAATCAGGAAAAGGTTAATATAAAGGAAGTAAGATAAACATATAGGCAAAAATAGCTGGGTCTGAGAAAGGAAGAAGAGAAGTCATAAAAATATATTTCCTCCTCCAAGGTGGGATCCTTGGAGGAGGAAAGGGTGTACTTGATAGATTCTGGAGCCACCAGATTTACCCTGAACTATATACCTCCAGGAATGCAAATTGGGAAAGGGAAGATTAAGGATCAGGCAATTATGGACATGTAGTAGAAGCAACAATGTTTAAATCTGCTATGGTCCAGACAGTAGTAAAAGGACCTGAACAAAAGTATGAAAATATGTGGGGTGATTGGAGTTGGTTAACAAATTGGCTTCCCAATTTTGGATGGTTCAAACAAATATTTATAGGACTAGTGTTTATAGTTGCGATAGGTATTATATGTTGTGTTTGTCTCCAATGTTTACCCTGCTGTATTTCATTTTGCACCAAAACATTGGGGTCAGTAGCGAAAAACATCTCTGGAGAAGATGTAAAGATTCAATTTATGTTATCTAATAAAAATGAAGATTCATCAGAGTATACAGAAATACAGGGGGGGATTGATAAATATGCATCAATATGATAAATCTTCAGAGTCAGTTAAACCTGCAGTACAATAGAAACTAATTGAATAGAAGAACACAATTGGTGAGAGTCAGGAAAAGGTTAACATAAAGGAAGTAAGATAAACATATAGGCAAAAATAGCTGGGTCTGAGAAAGGAAGAAGAGAAGCCATAAAAATATATAGGAAATGGCTAGCCAGGAAAAGACAGGTTGGAGAATAGGAAAATAAGCTGAATAAGATAAGAGGAAAGGATATTTTTAGATGCTGAAAAAGCTTTTGATCAATTGAATTGGCAATTTATGTTAAGATTAATTGAGAAAATGAATTTTGGAGAAAAAATTTTACAAGCTTTTGGTCTTATTTATCAAAAACAAACGGCACAACTTATTGTTAATGGGGGTTTATCAGAGGTCTTTACAATTGAAAAGGGGACTAGACAGGGATGTCCATTGTCACCACTGTTATTTGTTTTAATTTTGGAAATATTGTTGATTAAAATTCGAGAATCACAGGAAATAAAAGGAATAGAAGTTAATAAAAAAGAATATAAATTAAGAGCTTTTGCAGATGACTTAGTGGTCACCCTGTCCCAACCCACTTATTCTGTAGTAGAGTTATTACAATTGATATACCAATATGGACGGGTTTCGGGTTTTAAAATTAAAAGCAATAAGACTAAAATATTACCTAAAATATGACCATTTTGGATAAGCAGACTTTGGTTAAGTTGACAGATTTTGAGGTTGTTGACAAGGTAAAATATTTGGGGGTTACTTTATCTGTTTCCAATGCAAAATTGTACAAAAATAATTATGAAAGGTTATGGGTCAGGATACAAAGAGACTTGAAAAATTGGGAGAAATTGCAATTATCCCTTTTGGGAAGAATTGCGGTGATTAAAATGAATGTCCTGCCAAAGTTTCTTTTTTTGTTTCAAATGATACCTATTTTAAAGAATGAGATTAATTTAAATGAATGGCAGAAAAGTATCAATAAGTTTATTTGGGCGGGGAAAAAACCAAGAGTAAAACTTAAAATAATACAAGACATTCACGAGAGAGGTGGACTTAAGGTACCGAATTTGAAATTGTACTACGATGCGGTGGTTTTAACATCAATTAGTGATTGGGTTAATTTAACAATAGGGTTTTTAAATCTCATATTATAAGGATTTCTCTATTTCGGGTTTGGAGGAAATATTACAGAAGTGATTTTAAAATTCCATTATGGGCTGTACCCTGGCATGCGATAGAGGGGATAAGGAGAGGAGTTAAGATGGATGGTGTTTCTTATGCACAATTACTTTGATGGGATGGTAAAAACTGGCAGTTAAAATCTTTGGAAAACCTAGCACAAGAAAATATCATATATTCATGGTTTCAGTATAGACAAATAGTGGATAGATGGAAGTTAGACTGTAATGTGGGTTTACTTAGAGAAGATGAAAATTTTCTTAAACAAGTAAAATATCAAAGACGAACTCATATTAAGAGAATTTATGGGGTGCTAGTAGAATTGGATTCAGAGGCAGAATTAATTAAAGAATGTATGATCAAATGGGCACAAAATTTTGGTGAACCAGTTCTACTAGATACCTGGGAAATTATTTGGGTGAGGAATGTTAAATTTACACAGGCCCAGAATTTAAGGGAGAATTTTTATAAAATGTTTTACAGATGGCACCTTGATCCACAAAAAATGTCTCGTATGTATCCTGACTTACAGCCTAAATGTTGGAGATGTGGTTGTTTGGATGCTACTTACTATCATATTTGGTGGTCGTGTAAAAATATAAAAGCCTTTTGGATTAAGATATGGTGGAATATTCAAAGAATTTTTAGAAGGAGGGTAAAATTTACCCCACAATTGTTTTTATTAGGTATTGTTACTGACTGTGATATTAAAGACACAGCATTGATGTTAAATTTAATTACAGCCGCAAGGCTGTTAGTAGGGCAATGTTGGAAGAAGGAATCTCTGCCTACTTTACAAGAGTGGCTTTTTAAAGTTTCTTATTTGGCGGAAATGGCAAAGATTTCGGCTTTCTTGAAGGATCAATCGCAGGAGAAGTATTTTGCGGTATGGAAAAAATGGATAGATTTTATACAATATAAGTTGGATGTTAAAAAATATTATTTAGCTTTTCAATAACTTATATTTAAAATTTAAAATATTTTTTAGATTTTATTTTTTTCTTTTTTTTTCTTTTTTTTATTCTTTTTTCTTTTAAGTATTATTCTTTTGATAGTTATATTTCCTTATATATATATATTATTGTTAATCATCTTATAATTTGTTTAATTAATGTTTTTAGTATTTAGATTTAATTATGGTTTATACTTTCTTTTAGATTATTCGAAGAAATCTTAATTAAGCCTATGTTCAGCTCTGGGAAGCTCGGGGGAGGGAATGGGAGGGTTGGGGAGGTTTGGGGATGGGTTGTTTTATTTCTGAAAAATTTTAAAAAACTTAATAAATATTTACAATAAAAAAAAGATAAGAGGAAAGGCACACTGAATTGAAAAGCAGGAAAAGAACTTATTGTTTAAAATGGGGATATAAATATCTACTGAGTTTAAAATAACCATTTAAATGTCTATTTTTTCTTATTATTGTATATGTGAATATGATTTAATATGTTATCAGGAAATGTGTATAGGCGGTTGGAAAGAGTATAACCTCATAGTATCTCAGCCAATGGGGAAAGAGGAGGGATGTGGCGGCCGGGACAAGGGATGTATAAAGAAGGAAATATTTTGGGTTAAAACTTTGGAGAGAACCAAGCTTTGATAGCTTCTCTCTCCACTTATTGCAATAAACAAAACAAAAGGCCTTCACTGTGTCTTGGCTTGTTATTGGTCAGGCGAGCTTGCCTCTGGTCACAAAGGAAAGTGGCCAGGAGCACATAACAGTAACATGTAAAATGGAGAAAAGAGAGACTAAACTAAATTCAGCTTTATATCAGTAGACTTAACCTTATTTCACTTCTTGCACATCTCCAAGTCTTTGCTGGAATATTTCTGAGCCTCCAGAACATATTTGGAGAGATATACAAAAAGGAGATATCAATTTCTTCAACAAATAATGGCTTATTTTTTGCATCTAGGCCAGGGGTCTGCAACCTTAAACACTCAAAGAGCCACTTGGACCCGTTTCCTAGAGAAAAGAAAACACTGGGAGCCACAAAATTTGCATGCGCACGTGTGCACGCACTCAAGGGGTGGAGAGCTTGATTGAAGGAGTTTAATTAAAAAGAAATAGAGGCTGCTGTGCATGAGTTCTCTCTCTCTTTCTCTCTCTCTCTTTCCTCTTTCTCTCTCCCTCTCTCTTTCTCTCTCCCTCTCTCTTTCTCTCCCTCTCTCCGATCTTCTGCTCACCTGGCAAGCTGGCTTCAAGCTGTTCTTCAACAAGTTGACACAGATTCTTATTGGGCTGGCTCTCTCCTGCCCTTCCTGCTTCCTGCTTCCTGCAGAGACGCAGCCAAGGCAGGAGCCCCGCCCAATAAGCTTGTCAGCTCATTGGAGGACAGGGTGAGGCCACTCTCTTTTTTACACACACACACAGAGAGAGAGAGAAGGGAAGTGCAAGTACCTTTATCTGTCTCTGTCTCTGTCTGTCTCTCTCTCTCTCTCTCTCTCTCTGTAAATGGCAGAGGAGGCTGGGAGCCGCAGGAGAAGGTTCAAAGAGCCGCATGCGGCTCCGGAGCCATGGGTTGCCGACCTGTGATCTAGGCACTCTAGAAGTTTGCTCACTTTATATAATGTAGCAACAAAGTATACACCTATACTTAGATGAAGATCTTATATAAACAGGCAACATATCAGTACTTTGTGATTTAACCCTCAGTTGTATATCATTCTTTTTATCCTATTTGTTATTGACCAAAAGATTAAAAAAATACTTTAGTCATATAATAATCATATTGTATCTAGTCATTTATGACTATGATGAATGTCTTAATGTTGGTGAGCTGCAATTTCCTACTGTCTCAGCTAGTATGCCCAGTGACGAAGAATTCCTTATATAAATATCTGAACAAATATTTGGTTTCTGTTTCTACAAGCTCTTCGTTAAATAATTGAGTTTGCTACCCTAATTTCTTCATGTATTTTTATGTTCATGAATTTTAGGTTGAGTGCATCACATTAAAGCAGAATAACTGGAATAGCTTAGGTGTAATAATGAAAGATTTCCTTTTACAGTTCAGTATCCTCTGACTGAACAGTTCAATCCTAAACACTTTAATAAATTGGCAGATTTTGAAACATTTGCACGAAAGCATTTCTTCACTTGTGATCATTTAAACTATAAAAAATCATTCAACTGGTGTGGCTTAGAATAGCCTAAATGAAATGTTAAAGTGAATGTTTTTATAGTGGTCTCTGAACATGTCAAACAATTTAAATGTTTTTAATAAATGTGTCAGAATTTTGTCACCCTGGGCACGAAAGTATTAAAACGAAAACATTTATATTTCTTCTTCTAGGGCAAGGCAGTTCATCAAAGTTTGAGTCTTATGAATTCTTTCTCACAGAAGGTGAAAATACAACAGATCCGATCATTATCAGAAGATGTTCGGTTTTATTACAAGAGAATACGAAGTAACAAGGAAGATCTAGAACCAGGGAAAAAATCAAAGGTTTGAGCATTTGAATATGATTCATATGAACAGAATTATCGTGTGAGAGATTATGTACTAGAATTGTCATCATTTCCCAAATCTTCCAGAGGCATGATGGGAGATGGGGAAAGGGAAAGGGTTTTTTTTTTTTTCTTCCTTTAGTTTTCTGTCTTTATGGGAGGTTTTTTTTTTTTTTTTGGTCTCTTTTTACTGGAATCAGTAAGAAGGAAATTATTGCATTGGTGAAAACACTGACATACTTCAAGTATATTTATTGGGGATCATATAGGGCTTAAAATTCTGTAGATCACAAACCCTCTCACACATCTTTGAAATTGCATATATACAACTACTAAAAGGATTCTGAGATTCTCAGGTATACAAATGGGAAGTATTACTCACTTTTATAGTCTAAAGTAGCGTTTGCCAGTATTAAGAGTACACTATATTTGCTGTCCCAAAATATATTGTTGTTATTCAGGGTGTTTCCATCTTGCTTATATTTTTCAGATAGCTAATATTTATTTTGATCCTGGTTTACAGTGTGGAAACCACTGTTATGTAGGTTTGCCTTTTCTGAGTAAATGTAAGTAATAATTTCTATAATTAAGTATTAAAGGCGCAGTTATTGTTGAAGTTATTTTGGATTAAATAATGTATCGGTTGTTGTTTTTTTCCTAGCTGAATCAAAAGTACAGCACAGTATATCAATGCAAGAAGATGCATGGGATTCAGATTGGGAGTTGCATGATAATTTATTCAGAGAATGGATTGGAATAAGAGATTATTCAAACAATCAGTGAGTTTATTTTAAAATATAGTAACTTTTGAGTTAACTCTGATCTTTTAAGATAGGTCATTTGCTTGTGAAAAAGTTGTAAATGATATGTGTTAAGCAAATAAGAAATATAAAAGAAATTATTTTCTAATGAAATTGCAACAATCAATTTAGAAATTAGAAATTTAAGGTAAACCATTTGACAAATATACTGAAGAAGTTATCATAGATTAAACTGTAATAAGTGTTTTTCCTTAGTTATACTAAGCATGCCCATAGAGGAAGTCAGCATCAAAATAGAGATAAGTGAGCAACAATGCTTCAGCTTTTTAAATAAGTGCTTAAATAGGCAGGGCTTTGGTTGTAATTTCGCACTTGCTGTCTTCATCTTTTTGACACACAGAAATGTGCACATGCACAAAGAGACAATTCTGATTATATTAGTCTTTTAAAGAGTTCAAAGAATCAGAGTATGTGTTTGTCAGATAGTTAAGTTTAGCATCTTGTGAATGGTTCTATTTAGCCATATTGTGGTTCATAAACTCTTTGATTGCATACTGTAGAAGTATGTGCATACAATAGTGACCTTTACTAATAATGGTTCTGTTCATTAAATGTGTGAGCAGTAGCGTAACTCTATGACCAGTAGAGGTTGTAAACAAATATCTTCCAATTCCCATATTTATTTATTTTTATTTATTTTTCACATTTTTGAACTCCCATTTCTCTCAGAGACGTACATATACCAAATTATACATAGATTTCATCAGTTTACCATGCAAACTGTTTTATGTATTTCTAAGTATTATTTCCACCCTCAGTTATGTCATTATATCTCTATAGCTAGAGCTGGTAATATATTTTAATGAAATATAATTCTCTTTAAAATCAAAATTGTAATGCAGAATTGTGAAATTATGGTTTTTTTATTAAGCAAATTCCATGAACTACTATTACTTTGTTTGTTTGTTTGTTAAACATTTTTTAATGTCTAGGCTAAGTGCTGTATTTGAAGTGGACACAGATCTTCAGAAGGCTGTAACATCCAAAATCACAGCAGAATTGTCCTGGCCCTCTTTACTTGGCTCACAGCACCAATTGGATTTCTCACTTACCAATACAAATGGTTCATCTGTAAGTCTTGGCATTGTTAATAAAGTAAATCTTAATATTTTTATCTATTTTATACAATAAATCTGAATCTAAATTTGTTCCATTAGGAAGAAGAAATTGTTCTAGAAAATCCTGCAGATGTTCCCATTTTTGCTCAGCTTCTTCCCATAGCGCTATACTCTAATCCATCAATCTTTGTAGATAAGCTACTTGACAGGTGAGGGTTGATATTAACAGGTTTTATAAGGAGATTAATTGTATGCTCTATTGCATTTTTCCTCTTAATTATAAGTTTCTTGTGTGTTTTTCTGTCTAATGTGTAACCACCTTTGAAAAGTAGATCTCCTCAATCATATCATCAGGGTGTCCTTAGTGATGGTTATTGGTTTCAAAATGAGGGGTGACCATGGGATCAAAGCCCTGTTTCTGCTTGACATGCATTGTACGTGCATAAAAAGGGGTGGACTGATTGTTTAGCTGCACCTGCAAGTTTTAAACAAAATTCTTTAAGCCAAAATATTTCACAATTTTATTGAATATGAATACAGGTAATTCCCAAGTTATGACAGTTCACTTAGTGACCATTCAAAGGTACGCAATAACCCCCCCCCCAAATATTTACGACACAATCCCGAAATTACGAATGTTGCAGCACCACCGCAGTCATTCACCTTTACGAATGATCACAGGAGCACTGCAACATTCACCTGCCTATTCTCTCCCCCGCTCCCCACAATTGCTTACCCCCTCCCCTCCTGCGGGGTGAAGATATGTCTCCTCTCTGCCGCAGTTTCCTTGACGATTTTGCTTCCAGCATCCGATCAGTTTGCAATGCTTTTCACACACAGAGAGAAATGTTCTGGGCGCCATGATGACGTGGGATTTCAGGCCATGAGATCATGGCGCCAAGAAGCTTCCAGTCTCTGTGCAAAATGTTTGCAAGACAATGGGATGCTTTGAGACAGCGAAATCACAAAGCTCCAAAGCATCCCTTCGGCTTACAAAAGTTTTGCAAGGAGACTGGAAGTTTCTGGGCACTGTGATCTTGCAAGACTTCAGGCCACTAGATTACGGCGCCCTGAACATTTCACTCTTGGGGCAAAATGTTTGTAAACCAATAGGACGCTTTGAGGCAGTGTGATTTTGCTGCCTCAAAGTGTCCCGTCAGCTTGCAAACATTTTACGTAGAGATTGGAAGCTTCTGGGCACTGTGATCTTGTAGCCTGAATTCCTGCAAGATCATGGCACCCAGAACATTTCACGGCATGCAAAAAGTGTTTGCAAACCGATCAGATGCTGGAAGCAAAATCATCAAAGAAATTGCGGCAGAGAGGAGACAGAACTTTGCAAGGTAAGTTACCCAGTGTGACAGGATGGGGAGGGGGAAAGCAATTGCATGAGATATCTCAATGAGTCGGGTGAAGCCTTGGGTGGTCTTAAGCTGGTGGCCTGTTCCATCACTAGGCCACCCATGGCCTTTCCCACCCTGAGATACCTTGTGCACTTAACAACCTGCACATTGGATTAGTGAATGCATGGGCAAAAGCAGGGAGTTTTCACATTTTATGTGATTCGCTCAAAAGAATCCTCAGGTTATGAATGTAATTGACCTGAGTGTAATTAATATAAAATATTCAAATATACATATTTTAATATATCTTTTCAAAGGGTTTATTTCTTCAAATATATTTATATTTTTTCTAAATTCATAAATGCAGCTAATAAAGTATTTTTCTTTTAGATTTAATTTAAGTAAGACAGAAGACATCAATTTGAAGACACTAGAATTTCAAGTTTCTAGAAATTGTGTAAGTAACCCTCACTTCTTGGTTTTCTTCTGATGTCAGTCTTGGTATAATACAGTAATTAAAAATAAGAACTAGACATTTAAAATTCCTGGTTGTATTTGTATTTCCACTATGAACAATGAATATCCCAAAGCAGAATGAGCAGCCCTTGGACCATGGATCCATTCTCCTCCCTGCTGTTTTAAGTTGCCCAAAACTTAAGTTGCCCAAAACCCTAACCTCTGAATTTTATTCTCTTTTCAAAGGGTCAGACAATGCAGAGCTCCACAGGATTTACAGAAGGGTTGTCTCGGCAATCAGTTTTAAATGTAATTTTAAAACCTGGTGAGAGAAAATCTATTAAAATAAAATTCACTCCAATCCTTAATAAAACTGTTTCATCCCTAATAATTATCAGGTACAGTATGCTTTCTGAATATAATTAACATAAGTATTACTTCTGAATTTTAACTATACTTTTTACAGGTTGATTATTCATGATGACTTGCAATGATTTTATAGCTGTATAAGAAATTAGGTGAAATTGTATTTATATATGATCCAATTTATAGAGCTTGTTGTCCTAAAAATATCTTTAATGTACATATTGAGATATCTATCTATCTATCTATCTATCTATCTATCTATCTATCTATCTATCTATCTAGGTAGGTAGGTAGGTAGGTAGGTCGGTCGGTCGGTCTTTGGTTATATTTGATGGCATTAATATATATATATCAATGCCATCAAGTCAACTACAATCTTAAAAATTTTGCATTAGAGGAAATATGATTAGCTAAGATTATGTATTGATTATCATGTGGAAGATGTACTTGCATGAAGAGACACAGATGCATTTTTACCAGACATTTGACCTGATGATAAGCAAATCATAGCTCTTTCTTTGTCCAATTGACACATTTATTTGCTCAATGAGGCTGCCAAAACACTATAGAGAAGTCAAGTAGCCTGCAATGGGCTTAAATTTAATTCAGTTAGATACTGTCCTGCCTAGGGTTAAATTAACTCTCAATTAGTCAGTTGTTTTGTGGGTGCAGCTACAGATAGTCATGTACTTACTACCACTTCAATGACCATTCAAAGGTACAACAATGTTGAATGGGGGGGGGCTCAGAAGTTGTAGGTGCTTCATCACTGGAGGTTTTTAAGAAAAGATTGGACTGTCTTTCTATATCTGTCTGAAATGGTGTAGGGTCTCCTGCTTGAGCAGGGGATTGGACTAGAAAACCTCCAAGGTCTCTTCTAGGTCTGTTCTGATTGAAATTGAAATTGTGGAATACCTTAAAAAAATAAAGATTGTTATGTGGTTAATTTTATAATGATTCTATTGCTTTTGTTTTATAGAAATAATTTAACAGTAATAGATGCTATAATGGTTAAAGGACAAGGAACAACAGAAGGCATGAAGATTGCAGGAAAAGCACCTGGAGCAGCTAGTTCATTGCGATTCAAAATCACTGAAGCATTGCTAAAAGATTGTACAGAAAGTGAGTACTTTAATCACGAGAGTTAAAACAGTCCATTCCATGAAAGAGCGTGCAAGAAAGATAGTCAATAAAGTATTACTTTTTTCTCTTCTTTAAAAAAAGACTAAACAAAACATGGACCAATGATAGTTGTATTAAAAATAAAGAAAACAGATATAGACTGATATTTTTTATATAACAAATTATGGACTATAGTATTGAATGTTTTGTTCTCTTTCTTAACAGAAACAAAGTTAAAGGAACCAAATTTTACTCTGAAAAGAACATTCAAAGTGGAAAATACAGGACAGCTTCAATTTAACATAAAATCCATGGAAATCAGTGGATATTTATGTGAAGGATATGGATTTAAAATAGTTAATTGCCAAGAATTTGCACTAAGTGCCAATGCCTCTAAAGACATTGTCATATTGTAAGTGTCCTTGTGCTGAATACTGGCATCAATTTCAATTTACAAGATAACCTAATTATGTGTTCTTTCAATTATGTATAAATAAACTCTTTATTAGGGATTTACACAAATCCAGAAATACATTTTGCTTCAGACCTGAAATGAATTGTTATATACCAGGTGTTCTGCCATACCATTTTAGATTGGCTGCTCTTCAACAGAAACAAATCCTCTATGCTTTAGCTTGTTAACAAAATCCAGGGAATGTAGGCCAGAGCTAGTACTCATCAATCATTTATTATCTCTTCTTTTGCAAAACCTGTTTTTACATCTCTCCAGTTTTTTCTTCTCACTTCTACAAACTCCCCTAGCATCCCAACAGATCTGTCTGACTAGCCTGCCCATCCCTCTGAATTCTACATCATTGTCTTCCCTCAGTCTCTCCAGGCTTTTCGTTTGTAGCTTCTATCAGTACACTGGCCTATGTGCTCTAAACCTTTGCTGCTAATATTCATAAATGTAGTTGCCAAGGAAATTCCTTGGTTTTTTTCCCCAGCTTTCCCCCATCCCTCTAATCCTTTCTGCCCAGATTGAACTCCATTTCAGTTCTTATCCAGAACAAATGGAACATTTCAGGAATAAAACGCTTTGTACATCCCTGCCTTTTATTATATAAATAAACCTATGTACAGATACAGGAGAAAATAAGATGTTGGTTAGGACAAGAAAATGTTCCCTCCCTTAAATTATCTTCCCAGGAACTTGGAAAATAATAATGTCTTGTCAGCTTAGCCAGAAAGCACTTAAAAGGCCAAAGGATGTTGATATATTTGGGAGAAAATACTAGGAAACAAGCAAAATACTCTAGGAAGCAGAACAAGTGTAAGATAAACCCATGAAAACAACTCCCTAGAAAGTAATTGTTTTCATGAAATCCTTCTATGTGCACCATTGTTTTTAGTTCCAGCACATTATCTCAAAGATTTCAACCTAATTACCTCACTGACCTTACCATCACCTAATGTGTTGAATCCAATCATATGCATATTCTCATTCTTACAACTCTATATAAAGAAGTGGCATCCTTGCCCCCTTTTTTTAGGTTTACTGCACCTTCCTCCAATACTAAAGTATTTATGCTTCAGTGGCAAATGGGTCCATACTAAAAGCCCTAATACCTTCGTGTTATTGTGGGTTTATTAAACTGAGCTGTTTTGTTACTCATCCAAAATGGTTGAATAACAAAACGTCTCAGTTTAATAAACTTTGGTCCAATTGCTATGATTTAACCTTTTTAGATACTTTTGGCCTGGATGATTGAGTCTTCATTTTCAGACTACTACTGAGTTATTCATGTATCATAATGCTTTACTCTGGGGTCTTTCTGGATACCGTATGTACATGGCTGAACGTAGCGATCTTGGACTCAATATGCCACCTGAGATCAAGGTAGTGGATAGCCTGTACATAAATAGCCTAAATATCTAAGAGCCTTGTGGATTATAGAATATGAAAGTTCATTAGACAGAGCTTCATTATTTCTTTCCTTTATCTATAAGCTAGAACAATTTAACGTGGATGTTTTGTTAAGTTTCTTCTATTTTTCAATAGTTTTGTATGCTCCCATATTATTTTACTTATATTTATCTTGCCATGAACACCCAAATATGTTTCATAATGAAATAATGCATGATTGCATAGTGAAAGAAATAAAAACAAAATTCAAGCAGGACTCAAATATGAAAGGATTTTCTCCTATTTAAAATAAAAACATTCACATAGCTTCCTTCACCTTTTCAATATTGCTGCATAATTGTTTTAACAAGAATTGAAGGAAATTATGATATATCTTTGGTTATTGTTGGACCATCAAAAATGACATTGACTTTTAGAATGGCTCTAACTTCATTTGAATTTGCAAAGTTGCTTTTTTGTTATTGTTGTAAATGATATAACCTGGATAAGTAAAAAGTCTTTTTTTATTCCAATAGGTTTACGCCAGATTTCACTACTTCCAGAGTCATTCGTGAATTGAAACTAACCACAGCAGGAGGTTCCGAATTTATATTTGTATTAAATGCATCTCTTCCCTATCACATGTTAGCAACTTGTGCAGAAGCTTTGCCCAGACCAAATTGGGAGTTGGCGCTGTACATAGTAGTCTCAGGAATAATGAGGTATTAAGCATCTTTTTTTTTAGTATTTTGTTGGCTGGTGTTCTCTACTTGTTAAGAAAATAAGTCTTCATGCAGGTGGACCTTAACCTACGCCCACAGTTGGGACCAGAATTCCCATCATAAGTTAGTGTGGTCATAAGTCGAATCATGTAACCAGACCCAATTTTACAACCATTTTACATTGGTCATTAAGTGATCACATGGTTTTTAAGTGATTCCAGCTTCCCCAACTGTGTATTTGTTGGAAACTGGGAAATTGAAACTCACAAATTGTAATCAAGTGACTGTGGAATGTTGCAACCAATCGTTAAGTGCAAGCCAGTTGAGAAGTGTTTGAATTGCAATCACGTGGCCTTGGGGGTGCTCAGATGGCTATAAGTTGAGGACAGATAAATCATTTTTACTTAGGCCATCATAACCTTGAACTGTTGTTAAATGAATAGTCATAAATTCAGGACTATTTGTGCTCTTGTTTCTGTGAAAAGCAAATAAGGCTTAAGTGATATATAACCGTTGTTCCTCTTGCTAGATGCTAATATTCCCTTGGAACAAACAAAATAAGTAACCAAAGGAATGAGAAATTCTGGGAAAATACAACTTGATCCTTTGATGAAAAGAGGAAAAGTAGTGATTTGCCTTCTTTACTTTCAAATTGTTGCCTAACTGGAGCTTTCAAATTGATAGCATTGGTATTCCTCCTAATCTTAAAAGTCTTCTTTTTCAGTTATCAAATCAGTTGCTGCTTTGCCATCTATTTCCCCAGAATTTAATCCTGCATGAAAAATCCTGGAAAATCTCAGTGTCCATATTGGGGCTGCCCAGGTAGAAATAACTTAGGGTTTTGTGAAATCTATGATGGCCAGAAACTTGACTCAATATGTATCTGGCCCAGACATTATAAGGGACAAATCACTCATCTGTTTAAATTGATGGCTGCTCCAAACTTGTGCAGGAATGTTTTTCAGTTAAAATGGCCTTACTGTGCACCTGATGAATCTGGATAGTTAAATGTGTTCAGGGAAGTTTTTGTCATTGATGCCCTAGCTGTTTATTGGAATATGGAAGTATCCCAGTTAACTAATACTATCAGTCCAAAGACTCTTCCTTCTCTCACAGAGCTAAAGCAGAACTTTTGTTTCATAGAATGTAGAGAGCAACGACATTAGTATTATGACAGCTGGAGCACAAGCAGAGGAATTTTCAATATTGTGCAGGTTGAGTAAGGACCTTCTGAAGACCCATTTGAATCCTAATTTGTAGCAGAGGAAGCACTGAAAATTGTTTCTCTTTCCTTATTTTATCCCCACAAAAGAAACTGACATTCCTTTCCTCACTATGCAGCATAACTTCCACCAGTATTTTTGGAATTGGAGGTTTAAATGATTGGCAGCTCAGCACAAGCAACTTGAATTATTGTTTGCAGGCCATCATCTTGATTTGTATTCCAATGTTGAGATAGTTCATAAGGCTCAATAACTGCTGTTATTTTGGATTTTCAATTTGTAGATTTTGAGATTAGGAACCCAGAGTATGTAGAGAGATCATTGTTTACTTAATCTCTCCCCTTTTCACTTGTTAATACAGTGTTAATTCTCTTGTTAATATTATTAAATTTTAAGACAGAAAGTTTCTCTTATTGGAACTACAGGATAGTTTTAAATATTCCAAGTAAAGTTAGTAGGCTTGCAGTTTCATTTGCACGTGAATGATACTGAATATCACATAGTTATATTTTTAGCCATATTTGATGCTTAATTTTTTGGGGTGATTTTGAGGGTTGAATTAGAAGGAAGAACTGTACCTTATTAATTATCCTGTACTTTTTTCATAATTTTTGTTATATAAACTAAACTTAGTAAAAGATTTAAAAAATGCAAAAAAGAAAAAGAAGTAAGATAAAAAAAAATATGCCAAGAAGTTACTTTCATTCTTCATCACCACAATTTTGATAACTCTTTACTCTCTATAACAGCTACACCCAATCTTTCTGGCTTGGCGACCTGGCAAGGGGGAGGGAATGGTTCTGTGTGAGTGGCAGGGAGTAGAGCTGCACGCATGCAAGCTCACCCACCCACTTGTGTGGCCTGGTTCCAAATGGGTCACGGCCCAGTGGTGGGCTGCAGCACAGGGGTTGGCCTATAAGGTTACAAATCAATATCTTTTCTTCCCATAGCCCATCCCTTATCTATATGCAAATCCATAAATTATTAACTTTTTCAATCCTGGTGTCAGCAAAAAATCTGTAAAGGATTACCATAACTTTATAAAAACAAGTCTTAATTTAACAATCAAACAAATCAGTTTTATTTTCCTTCCATTTAATTCTAACAGTCTTGATCTTTTAGAACTAAGAATAAATTTCCTGAGAGTTAGAACAATTAATCAGTGGAATAGCCTGCCTCCAGAAGTTGTGAATGCTCCAACACTGGGAATTTTTAAGAAGAGACTGGACAACTGTTTGTCTGAAATGGTATAGGGTTTCCTGCCTGAGCAGGGGGTTGGACTAGAACAGAGGTCCCCAACCTTTTGGGCACCAGGGACTGGTTCCGTGGAGAGAGGTTTTTCCGTGGACCAGAGGATGCATGGTTTTGTGTGCTGCCTGCATCCCGCGGATGGGGCTTTGCTTGTTTGTGCGGACCGGTTGCTGGCATACTGTGGCCTGGTATTGGTCCATGGACCAGGGATTGGGGACCCCTGGACTAGAAGACCTCCAAGATCCCTTCCAATTCTATTACTATTACTATTATTTATTTATTATAAATTATAATTATTGTAATTCATTCAAATATTGTTGTAGAATTTGGTCTCTCTTCAATTTTTCTTTTTCCCATCACAGAGGTTTCTTTGAGACTTTAGCAAACCACAGTAAATCCATTGAAGAGTTATTATCAGATTTTGATTTGCTAAACTCTCAAAGAAGATCTTTTAAAAACTTTAACCAGGTTCTTTTGTATTCAGTTTAAGTTCTTATCCTGGTCATTCTCTTGCTTTGTCATTTGTAATTTCACTTTAATTGCTTCTTCCATCTTATAACCCTCACTTTTTTGTTAGCTAGTATTTTTGGTTCCAGTATTTATACATCAGATTTCACATCTGTGGGATTTGAGAGCCAGTTTGGTCTAGTGGTTAAGGTTAGAAAATTAGATACTGAATTTCCAGTCCCGCCGTATGAATTTCCAGTCCCGCCTTAGGCATGAAAGCTGGCTGGGTAACTTTGGGCCAGTCATTTCCTCTTAGCCCATGGCATTAGGCTCAAGTGACAAGCTTGTTGGTCAATTCCTGTCACAACTAATGGATCAAGAGTCGGTTGATCCATAAAAAGCAGACCTTGTACTTGCAGGAAACATAAATTAACATCTTTTGGATATAGTCTATCCATAGAGGCAGACATCATTGCTGATGTTTCTAGTATTGTAGCTACTTACATCTGATCACATTCTTGAAAAATCTCCTGAAATATTTCTAATGTTATAGGGTCTTGTATCATTTTGTAAATCTCCACACTAACTAAAACCCAAAGTGTTTGAGTTTTTTTCCCCTCTAGTATCCAATTTCTCAGATTATAAAATCTCAAGTTTCTGTTTTGATTCAAGATAACACAAAACATTCTAATTTCCACAATATGCTGTTTATTTTATTTAATTATTTCCAAAATCTTACACTAAAAGTTTCATGGTCCAAACTTGTCTGGACACTTAATTCATTTATAATTTTCTTAGATCAAAATCTTGCTTAGTTCTTTGCCATTTATTTCCAATTTTTAACATTCTTAAACTTAAAGTTAATTCTTCTTGTTCCAGAAGGAATGTAAATTCATCAGATGGGTTTTCAAATTTATTCTGAAATCTTTAATAGTCATAGTATAGTAAATGAGCAATTTCTAAAAATTAATGGATTACTACTGAAATACTTGCAGTGGTTGCCATTTGTCTATTTTTTTCCATAAAGTGAAGCAGTAAAAAATTAAAACAAATCATGTCTGATTGGCTGAATCAGTATTTAAGCTTATTTTGTATATTTTACAGTTTAGTAAATCAAGGAATGGAATTTTATAATTAGTATCAATGCAAATAGACTGTCCTATCTTTTGATTTTTAAGTATCAAAATAATAAAAGCACTTACACTTCTCTTGCAGTGTGCTCTTCCTTTTGGTAATTGGAACAGCCTATTTAGAAGCTCAAGGAATTTGGGAACCATTTAGAAGGCGCCTTTCCTTCGAAGCATCCAATCCTCCTTTTGATATGGGAAGGCCATTTGATCTCAGGAGAATACTTGGAATTTCATCTGATGGAAAGTATGGCTTTACTTAGAAATTAAATGCTTTCGAAGTGACAGTTTCACTAATTTATGTTGCCCTCAGAATGGATTTGTACTGAAGTCACAACATTTGAGCAAATCTATATACATACAGAATAATTATGGAATTAAAAATTACTGGTCAAATTTGTTGCTTAGACTATATTATCTTGCTTAATAAATACCAATTAATATATTATTTTCTCAAAATTAGATTATTAGTTTTAAGGAAAACATATTAAAAGATTATTTTAACCCTAGATATATGTCAAATTAGTAAATCCATGGTAGACATCTTATATTTTGTAGCAGTAGCAGTAGAAAATAAATCAAAGCGCAAAACTAAATAATAATATAGAGCTTTATTCTTATCCTAATATACAGATCCTTTGGAATGGTTCTATCATGTTCTTGAATATATTTTAAGGGATGCATGAGACCAGCCTTTAGTTATTTGCAGAATTCTAAGGCTAATATATGGTTGAAATTCAGTTATACGGAAAATATATACATGAAGAAAGAGTGGCAGTGGAATCTTAAAAAGTGTCAGCAGTGATTACAGAATGGAAAGTTATTTAATATATTGAGCTTTTAGATCTAAATTAAGCATTAATTCCACATACCTCTTCACTTTATTAAAATTGAATTTAATATCTACTCATTAAAACCTCATGCATTTTAGTAAGTAGCTTTATCCCCATATTCTAACTATTTGTATTGTGAGATTTAAATGTGGTTATTTTTATTTCAGCTTGAATCCCCTTGGGTCAGAGTCAAATCACAGCTCTTCCAGAGGAATCTATGGACCAGGAAGTTCCTCATCACGATCCAGTGCAGGAAGTCATAAACAATGTAACTCATCAGTGAATCTACACAGCCATAGAAATTCAGTTGAAGTTGATAACATGAAGTTTAAAAACAGTTCTAATATTGCAAACAGAACTTCTGTGCAGGCAGGTTCTGCACAGACTGGGAACAGAGCAGGTTCTGTCTGCTTGGATTCTAATGCTGCAACTCAGAATCATGCAGCAGGCAGGAAGTCCAAAAGCACAAAACAAAATTTGCAATCAAACCAACAGCATACACCAGTTTTACTAGAGCAACATTTACCAGAGCTACCAGTGGTATCTCAGCAACAAGAGCAGCAGAATGAAAATTCTTCATCACAGATGCAGCAGTCTACACCTTCACATTCAGAATGTGCTAACAACACAAGGCATAGTTCAGAAGACTCTGATATTGCCACTCTTATGGAAACCATGGATAAAGACTTTGATCACCCAGAATCACCTTCTCCCGATGTATTTACAGAGCAACCACCCTCTCCAGTAGCAAAAAATAAAGGTAATAAATTCCTGATTAACTGTACTTTTAAGTAGTATAAAGTAAATATATAAAGTTAAAATGGGTTGTTGAAAGACTAATTTCTAAACATTCAAGCCTGTATCACACATTTCTTCTTTATGAGCAAGCCAGTATAAGGTTTTACTGATCTCTGAGTCAGCAACCACTAACATACAGGTAATTTTCGACTTTCAACAACAATTGAGCCCAAAAAATTTATGTTGCTAAGCAAGACATTTATTAAGTGAGTTTAGCCCCATTTTATGAACTTTCTTGCCACACTTATTAAGTGAATCACTGCAGTTGTTAACATGATTGTTAATTGAATCTGGCTTCCCCATTGACTTTGCTTCTCAGAAGGTCACAAAAGGTGATCACATGACCCCAGGCCATCAGAAATATGAACCAGTTGCCAAGCATCCAAATTTTGATCATGTGACTGTGGGGATGCTGCAGTGGTCATAAGTCTGAAAAATGATCATGTCACTTTTTTCAGTGCCATTGTAACTTCCAGTGGTTGTAAATTGAGAACTACCTGTATCTCTGAGCTTATCAAGAGATTAGTGATTTGGAGAAGTATTGCTAGATAAGGGAGACAACAGAAGAGGCAATAACTATAATACAATGCTAGCTGCTTATACTCCTTCCATAATGGGGGGGGGGGAAGCAAGCAAACCGCTTTCTTCTGTATTTCCACTATCTTTAGGGAATGCCACTATTGCATATTTTGGAAGTGGACCAGAATTGTTCAAGAGATAAAGAAGAATTTGGCAGCTGGTCTAACATTTTAATATATGTACATGTGCCTCTGTGCAGAAGAATCCTGGGAACTAAAACAAACTTTAGTGATAATATGTTTTCAAGCTTTAAAAAATGTCCACGAGTTTGGTATTTTAGTCTCCGAAAAGATTTCATTACACAATTCTTTCAACATAGGACTTAATATATCTTGTAATGCTACATAGAATTCTGCAGGAAGACCGTCTGGGCCCAGAGTCTTGTCTTTTTTTTATATATATATAGCTTCTATAATCTCCATCATTGATATTTTCCCATTTAGTATATTTTGAATATTCTCCGGGATTTTTGGCAAATCTGTTTCTTTTAGATACAACTGTATTTTCTCTTTAGAAACCACCTCTGCCTTGTAAAGTGTCTCATAATAATCATTAATAATTTTTTCATTGCATCATTGTGAATCTTGTAGCTTATTTATCGTTTTTTTTTTCTTTTTCTTTCTTCAATCTATATACTAGCCATCTCCCTGGCTTGTTAGCATTTTCAAAAAAATGCTGTTTAGTCCATTTAATCTGTTGTGCCACTATATCCATCTCAGCCAGGTTTAGTTTATGTTTTATTATCTCCATTTGTTTCTTAAGGACTTTTTTTTGTGGGTCTATTTGTAATTCTAGTTCCATTTTTTTAAGTTCTTCTCTCAGCTTTAACTGTAGTTGTTTCTTTTCTTTGTTCTTTTTAGTAGTATAGGTTATGGCCAACCCTCTAAAATATGCTTTAGCCATGTCCCATACATTTTGAAGGGATGTTTCTTCTTTCCTATTTATTTTTTTAAAAATTCCATTTCCTCTGTTGCTAGTTGTAAGAATTATTTTTCTTTCAATATAGATTTATTCAGAGACCATCTTAGTTTTTTCTTGGTTTCTTTCCAAGTCACTTTTATTGGGTTGTGATCTATCCAAACATTAGTTTCTATCTCTATTCTTGTATTATCATTTTCAAGTCAAAATGTCCGTATCATATCAATTCTAGATCATGATTTATGTCTATTTGAATAGAGTGTATGTTGTGATTTTTCTGAGTTTCTCTCTCTCCATATATCTTGAATACACAGTTCTTCTTTCATTTTTAAAAACGCTTTAGGTAAAATATTTCCTCCTTTTCTCCCTTATTTATGGCTTTTATAGTCCAGAGTCGCGTCTACTATTGCATTAAAGTCTCCCAGTATGCAAAGATTTTGGTAGTTTAAGTCCACTATTTTCTTTTGTAATTGTTGATAGAATTGTTCTTGCTTATCATTAGGTGCATATATTGCTACCATCAATATCTGTTTTTGGTTCACCATAATTTCCACCATTAATATTCTTCCCTCTTCGTCTGCATAAATTTATTTGGGATTCATCTTTTATGTAAAGGGCTATTCCTCTTTTGGGATGCAAGTGTAAAATAAAGTTTGCCTATTTTCGGTTGTTCTAAAATTTTGAAATGTTGTCTCTTAATATGTGTCTCTTGGAGGCAAATTATGTCCATTTTTAATTTTTGTAGTCTAGTAAAAAAATTCTCCTTTTTGAGGGAGAACTCAGTCCATTTATATTTATTGATAAAATTCCAGTCTCCTCCATGTCTTTGAGTTATATCTAGGTCTCAATCTTCTAGTCAATCTTATCTGTCTCTGGTCTCTCAGTCTTGCTCCTTCTTCTGAATATGTATTTTTAACTTCTTCCTCCTGTAGTTATTTGGCCACTCCTTCAGCACCCATTTCCTCTTGCTTCTTGGGTTCAGGATCACTTTTTTCCAAAAACGCTCTGTGATTGTCAAAAAATTCCAATGCTTTAAGCGGTGTATCCAGTCTATATCTTTTCGTATCCCAGTAGATTAAGATCCCTTCTGGGATCAACCATCTAAAATTCACTATAATACTTTTTATTTGCATTGCCAGGGGAGAATGTAGGTATTCTAAAGAGATAAAACATAGCACACAAGATTGTGTTTCTAAATCTGTCCAGTTTTCTCCTTTTTATTTGTAATATTCAAAGATAAATGCTTCTGAACCTTCTTTTTATATCTTGGTAGCTCTGTAAACTGCATGCAGTTAACACCTATGCTGCCCTGCCTTAGCCCCGCCATGCATGTTGTCATTAAAAGTTTGGAATGTAGTAAAGGAAACAAGTCATTTATTATTCTATTTAGCAGTTGCCTACAAAGTAGTCATCTTCAGAGACCAGTGTATCTATCCTAAACTCAGGTTTTATCTTCAATTAAATGCATTCCCCTTAGCTCAAGGGCTGTGAACAAAACTTAACTTGCCAACTCTTGTGGTTAGCAAAATGTTGATCTTCTAATTGGGTCTTCTTGGGACCGTTCCTCTGGAAATCTGCTCCAGAGATATTGATCCCTCCACCCAAAAATGGGCCCAAAGATCTTCAATTCATCCTTGATGTTTTTTCAGGCCCTAAAACTTGTAAAATCTGACTCGATCTGTCAGCTGCTTTTGTGCCATTTTTCTTTGTAGCTACAATTCTCTTCTGCCCATTTGAATTTCCTCCCCAATTTCTGTGAAAAATCTCTCTGTATATGAAAATTTTGTTTAATTCACTCCCTGCTACTTTTGCAAACTGAATGTATTAGTTCCAGATTTAGCTTACATATTTGCCCCATATATTCTTTACCTACAAATGAGACTTTCCCACCTTAAGTCCCTCAAATGCAGAAATAGAGCTAATCAGTTCATATTGCTGACTAGTGGACTTTACTTCAAATGCATGGCCTACAATCACCCATTTTCATACTTTGTTCCAGAGGGATTTCAGATTAAAACATTAGATGCACAAACCTGGAACAGTCATCTAGCAGAAATAGGGTCATCCTGTTGGTCCATCACTAGCCCTGGGGGTGTGGGGGGGTAAATTTACCTCCCTCAGTGCAGGCACGCAACTTGGGTGTCCTCCTGGACTCACAGCTAAATTTGGAGCAACATCTATCGGCTGTGGCCAGGGGGACCTTTGCCCAGGTTCGCCTGGTGCACCAGTTGCAGCCTTATTTGGACCGGGAGGCTCTACTATGGTCACTCATACCCTTGTCACCTCAAGACTGGATTACTGTAATGCGCTGTACATGGGGCTACCCTTGAAGAGCGTTCGGAGGCTGCAGTTGGTTCAGAATGCAGCCGCGAGAGCGATTGTGGGTGCGCCAAGGTACACCCACGTGTCACCTATTCTCCATGAGCTGCACTGGCTTCCTGTGGGCCTCCGGACGCAATTCAAGGTGTTGGTTATCACCTTTAAAGTCCTTCATGGCTTAGGACCAGGTTACTTACAGGACCGCATACTGCCGCATAGTTCCCAGAGATCGGTGAGGTCCCACAGATTGGGGCTCCTTCAGGTCCCATCGGCCAGACAATGTCGGCTGGCGGGCCCTCGGGGAAGGGCCTTTTCAGTGGTGGCTCCGACCTGGTGAAATCAACTTCCCCCAGATTCGAACTACTCCCACCTTGCCGGCCTTTAAGAAAGCCATTAAAACTCTCCTGTTCCGGCAGGTCTGGGGTTGATGTCCCCGGGGGGACCGGGATACGATTGGACATGCTGTATGAATGTACTTATTTATTGTTTTATTGTTATATTGTTTTAATTTTGTATGCCACCCTGAGTCCCTAGGGATTGGGCGGCATATAAATTTTATTAATAAAATAAATAAATAAATATCTTACCTTTATCCTAAAATCTTACTCAAAATGAAACATCAGGTCATGGAGATGGAGATAGTCACTGAGTCATCAAAATAACTGCAGAGGTATTTGGCTACCAGAATATGTGGATTGGTGGGTAAATGACCAGGGAGATTGGGACATGAAATGAAAGTTGGACTTTAAAAGAAGTAGAATAGAAGAGTATTTGCACCTTTGAACATTGGTATTCAAATCAACCCAGAATTCTCACTAAGATCACAAATGACCAGACTCAAATTCTTGTACTTTGGACACATTATACAAAGACACAGCTCTCTAAAAAAAGTTCTAATGTAGGAATGGAAGGGAAGGGAAGAAAAGGATGTCCAGCAGCAAGGCAGATGGACTAAATTATGGTGGTGATGGGTGTATTTTTGGGACACTTGAAAGAATAGATTACAATAGATTATCATGGAGAAAATCAATCTATGTCAGGGGTTCTCAACCTTGACAACTTTAAGACTTGTGGACTTCAACTCCCAGATCCCCTGATCTATGTGGTCACTAGGACTCAAAAATATGACATAAAATCAATCAAAATGTAGTGCCTAGTAAAATACAGTATTTAGCAATAATTTTAACATAAACTATTATTTTCATGTTATGCTAGGGATTGCTTATTGGTAGAATTTTAGAGTAAAATTTGTATTGCCTTTTTGGTTAAGTTAAAGCAACCTTGAGGTTTCAGGATATAGTTAACCTGAAAATTAAAATTTTGGTCAGATTTATTTATTTACAAATAACCACCTCTCTCATGTATGTGACTCTGGATAGCACACAAAATTCAAATCAAGCTATTAATCATTAAAAATTGTAAATATAAAGAGAAATACAAGAGGGTGCATTCAAATCCCACGTATAATATAACCATGTGAAAGGTTCTTCATTTCCATGCTATTTCTTTCTGACTTAATATTTATGACTAAATTATTTTATTCATATTTGCATAAAGTTGCAGGTAAAGGTTAGGCTTCCTTGCAATCTATTTTAAAACTTAATGTTAGGGCTATCTTCCATAAAAGAATATATATATATAAAGTAGTTCTTGTTAATGATGATAATTGGGACTGGAATTTCCATTGCTAAACAATTCAGTTATAAAGCACAATATCACATGATCATACTGCTTGGCAATAGCAATTCCAGCAGTCCCCATTGCTGTCATTAAGCAAAAACCTCGTTGCAACCACTTCACCATTTGCGACCCTTCCTGCTGGTTTTCAACATCCAGAGTGGCAAAGCTAACTGCAAGTTCCAGCCAGTTCTCAAGTAGCTGGTGGACAAGCAAGTAGTTACTACCAGGAAGGGGGAGGGTATGCAGTGGCCAGCAGGGGGCTGTGGGGCTGAGTGTGGCTGCTTCCAAGTGGGAGAGAATTGTAAGAGTGTGTGTATGGCTAGCATGAATGGAGCTGGGGATGGCTGCTGTTAAGGTGGGGAAAAGTTCCTGCTTTCTCCTGTGGACTTTGCTTTTAGGAATCCAGCAGGAAGGATCACAAATGGTGATCCCATGACTGTGGACACTGCAAAGTGCAAGCACCCAGATCCTATAGCAATAGCACTTAGACTTATATACAGCCCCATGGTGCTTTACAGGACTTTCTGAGCAGTTTATAATGTCAGCATATTGCCCCCAATAATCTGAGTTTTCATTTTACTGACCTTGGAAGAATGGCTGAGTCTACTTCGAACCCAGTCAGGATCAAACTCCAGACAGTTGGCAGAGTTAGCCTGCAATACTACATTCTAACCACAGCACCCCCCAGATCTCCTTATCACAGTGGTCCCCAAACCCCAGGCTGCAGCCCACTACCAGTTTGTGAGCTGTTTAGAACCAGGCCACTCAAAGCGGTAGGTGAGCAAACATGCATCCCTTCTTCCCCACCCACCGGTCTGCAAGGAATTCTGCCTTATCTCTCAGTAGTGTATTTTTTGCAGGTTCTCTTTCTTTCCGCTTTTTCCAGCATTGTGGTTTCAAGGGAGGCTGTTTTTTTGCATGGGATATCCAAAATCTGATATTTTGCGCCTGGTTATTTCTGCCTTCCATGAGAACTGTGGGTTGATTTGTTCTGTAATCCATTTGTTTGTGTACTTGCTATCCATTATATTTCCAAGAGACTTCTCCAATACCAAAATTCAAAAACATCAAATTCTTCTATGGTTCAAAGTTCACTTTTCTCATCCATAGAGGATCAGAGGGAAAATGGTCTGCCTAATTCTAGTTTCTGTAAATGTAGACCTGTCATGGCATCTGAATGTCTTTTCTAACACATTTATTTGTTTGTTTGTATCCCACCTTTGTTATTTTTACAAATAAGTCAAGGCAGCGAACATAGCCAACACTCCTTCCTCTTCCTATTTTCCATACAGCAGCAGCTGAGACAACTGATCTAAGATCTTCCAGCTTGCTTTCATGATAAAGTGGGACTAAAACCTCTGGTGCCTTAACTATTAGACTAAACTAGCTCTTTAGAGCTGGGTCCTCCCCCCCCCGGGCTGTGGCCCACTACCAGGCCATGGTCTGTTCAGAACTGGGCCACGGAAGCAGTGGACAGGCGCATGTGCAGCTCCAGTTGTGCAAGCAGCAGGCAAGCGCACAGCAGCTCCATTTGTTCAAGCAGTGGCCAAGCGTGCACTCAGCTCCATTTGCAAAGTGGTGCATGTGCCCGCCACTTACGCAAATGGAACTGTGCATGCTCTTGCCTGCCACTTGCGTGGAACCATCCCCTCCCCCCCCGCTGATCTGCAAAGATAGAAAGGCTTTGCATTTTCACCTATTAGAATAACTTGATCAATATACCATATTGATAGTATGGTAATATATTCTTCCTTTAATTTAAAGACTCTGATTATCTTCTTCCAGTCCAGATTGCCTCAATACATTCAGAATATAGGTTGAAACCAGTCTATTTCACCAATTTCTATCTGGATTGAAGATTCTTGTCTTGTGTGCAAATTTCTCATGAGGACAATCAGATATTCTGGATTTTCATTTTCCTAAGGACATTCCATAGCTTGATATGATTGATAAAAAGCCTTTCTAGAATCAAGGAAATACATTGTGACGACCCAGGGCACAGCACAGAGGCAATGTAGTCAGCTGGCAATTCAAACCACCCTTTAATTTCTCCAAATTTTCCCCAAATGCTCCCACATTTCTGGCAAGCCTCCAAACAAAAGAAGACACACACACTTTCAGCCGCCTCTGGCTACAAGTAGTTTCACATACAGTCTGATTAGGAAAGGAATTTACTCAAGGCCACGGAGATAACAAGGAATCACACATACATCATAAAACTAACAAGTCTGTGTGAATACACACTTGCCTGAGCAGTTTCAAAAGGGGAACCAAAATACAGCCTGAGATCATTGAACATCCAAGCAATGTTGTCAGCCAGTCCAATGGTCAGAGTTTCCGGGTTTCCAAGCCGAAGTCACAGAACAAGAGATCAGCAACAACATACTCAAAACTCCAAGGAATCAGTATTTGTTCCCAACAAATGCCTCTCCCTATAGCATCTCCTTAAATCTCAATCTCCAGGTATGCCTTATGGAGAGGGGCAGGACGCTGTCCTCCCGAGTAGTTGAGCCTGCCTGTGTTTGTGTTGTTCCCTCCTTCTCTCCACTCTCTGTGTTCTAGGATCAGGTGGGGGTGGCCCTTGCTCATCACCTGAACTCTGTCTCTCCTGATCATCCTGTCCCAATCCTGAAGGGCCCTGGCCTGCCTCAGCCTGCTCTTCCCCGCATTCCTCTGAAACCACAGACATCTCTTCCTCGACCTCCATAGAGTCCCATTCCAGCTCATTTTCCTCCACAGATTCAGGCTCTGACAGAGGCATGACACTCATGCTGATTTCTTTCGGATATGATTTGGCTTTCTTAGTTACCCAATATCAGTGGGTAATGTTTATTTGTTTGTTTGTTTGTTTATATAATGTGTTTCTAGACTTCCCATCTCCCTCATTGATGGATTCTGGGTAGTGTAATGTTTTCTGTTCTTCTGTTTTTTTTCTAAAACTAACTTGAACATCAGACATTTCGCTTTATATATAGGACTTTATGTTGCATCATCCTGACCATTATTTGTTTATCAAAGGTAGTATGCAAAAAGTTACACAATCTGTTACCTTTGGTATTTTGTTTGGGTATATATTAATGTTATTAATAATTTTGATTTTGAGCATAGCATAGCTTATTTTTTATTGACCAAGTGTTGACCAGTTATTCAGCCTCCTATCAGTATGCAGATTCATCCCCATCTCAAATGAGACTAATGACTGTTGTATCACCTGCAAACTTCAGTACTTTAACAGAGGGATGAAGTCATTGGTATATAGAGAAAAGAGTAATGGAGAGAGCACGCAGCCCTTGGGGGGGGGGTACCTGTGCTAATTGAACCAATATTCAGTGTGATAATTCCTAGTTTCACCTGCTGTTTTCTATTTGTTAGAAAGTTTATAATCCACCTACAAGTGTGGCACAGCTAGCTGAGTTGGTTTAGAGAGAAGAATTTCTGGAATGATGATATTGAATGCTGAACTGAAATCTACAAAAAGGACCCTTGCATAGGTCCTTGGGAATTCAAGATGTTGTAAGATGTAGTGCAGTGTCATATTAACAACATCCCCTGTCAATTTGCATGGTAGGCAACTTGTAAGGGATCTAGCAGCGAATCTATGATGATTTTCAGATGGCCAGCACTAACCTTTTATTACCCAGGTCGCCCAGGCAGAGGCAGGTATTGATGGAGTCTCTTTATTGCTCTGTTAACTGCCACAACAGATGGCCTTACAACGGCCAGTAAGGTTCTACCCCACATTTCCCTGAAGGCAGCTACCCTCAGTCCCACAGACACAAGCCAGTAACCAACCAAAACCAATTTGCAAAGGCAGAGAGGAAGTCCAGAGACACAAGTGGTGATGGGGGCCAGTTGATCAGCACAGACTTTCAAACAAGAAGGAGTTATTCCATCTGGGCCTGATGCTTTTCCAGTCTTTTGTCTGTGAAATATACCTTGCACCTCTTTTTCTAGGATCACCAGAGGTGGGGGGCCCAGAGGGATGGAGTCAAGTGTAGGAGACTTGGCTGTTGTTTGTATATTTGAGATGGGGAGTATAGTGATAGTTGACAGTGGTCTCCTCTCAAACCTACCGTAGAACACATTCAGGTGATCTGTCAGTTGCTGATTTCCTTCAGTAAGAGAGGGAGGTCTGCTGTAGCCAATGAATATTTGTCAGGCTTTTCCACACATTTCCCTCCTTTTTACCAGATGTTTTTGCAATTCTGTCTGCTTTATAATAGTGAAATCTAATAGAAAAAATGTGCAAGAAAGAAAAAAGAAAAAACATGAATACAATAATGAGAAAAGAAATGTGTAAAAAAGTGACTTCCAACATTCATCACAAGAAATGTAAACAAATTAATGACTCTTTGCCCCATATAAGTTTACAAACAATTATCTCTTCATCCCATATCTATTTCTTATTCTGGTGTCAGCAGAAAGTCCTAAATGATTACCAGAAATAACAACTTATCTTGTTTTAACCTTGATCAAATAAACTAAGTTCATATTTCTTCTTTCTAATAGTCTTAGTTTTTAGTTCATTCAAATATTGTCATAGGATTTGATTGCTCTTCATTTCTTCTTTGACCCATTATTACATAGAGATCTTCAGGTCTTTAACAAGCCTCTTTTGTAAATCCAATAAAAAAAATATCCAGGTCCCTTCCTTGGTTTTTCATTTGTATTTCTGATTTTTAAAGTATTAGCCAGTTTCTTTTGTATATCCAGTGAGACATCTTGTTCCAAGTCATTCTTTTGGCCTGTCATTTGTAAATCCAGTTTCAGTATCATCTCTGTCTCTCTCATCAGTTAAAACTTTTTCCACATCTTTCATTTCTTCAATAGCATGTTTTAGGCATAGTCTGCCCATAGAGGCAGATATCCTGACTGACATTGTTGATATTTATGGCTTCATTCTTTAAAAATCTCTTTTAATATTTCAATGTCATAATGTTTTGCATCATTTTGTAGGTCCCAGTTAATTAACACAAAAAGTAAGCCTAGAATCGTTAGTCCCCCCTACTATCCAGTTTTAAAAATCATAAAATTATTTCTCTTTGTTGTCTTGCAAAAATCAAAATGAATCTATTTCCCACAAGAAATTGTTCTTTATAATTAATTCCAAAATATTATTGTAAAAGTTTCTATGTTTCAAATTTATCTGGACCCTTAGTCCATTTACAACTTTGTAAGATCAAAATCATATTTAGCTTTTTGTTGTTTATTTTAAATTCTTTAAATTTTTTAGCAGATTTTAAAATGTTCTTTTATACAGGGTTGTAGGTAGACTCACCGGGTGTTCATTCTGAAAGTCTCTACTAGCTGAAAAGTTGTTAATAAGCAATTTCTAAAAGTGATTAGAAAGTGAAGTTAGTAAACTTAATGTCCTTTAAAAGGCTGCAATTGTGAGCATGATGGCTGATCCCTTCATCTTCAAGCAGCCAGATCCACATGAGACCAATGTCCTGCAGGCTTTTCACAAGGAGCAACATCTAGAGCATCTGTAGCAATGTTTAATCCTCTCGTTATCGAAAGAGCTTCCAAGGAACCTGTCTATTTACTAGTTCTTTTTTTCCCACAGTCGGCAGGTCCACTTTTATAGTCTACCATTCTTCCCCTGAAAACCTTCTTTCTCCAGCATATAAAGGAATGTAGAATCCACAGATGGGTTGATTTAGTCTACTAGCCCAATCAGACCAAACAATCAAAGTTGCCACGCCTCTGCAGAGTCTGACCATGCCCCAGTTTCGTTTGGTCTCAGCCCTGAAGAGACGTGAGAATTTGGCTCCCAATTTAGATTCAGAAAGGTAGTTATTACCATTTGTAGATTCTCTGCCCTTTTTTTCCTTCTTTGGGGGGGGGGGATTGGTTCAGCTCTGGGCTCAGTGCTGCACCATTTCTTCTCTCTTTAATCAATTCCCTTCTCTGTTGAGTTTTTCAGAGACAGACAGCTCATTACAGACAGCTGCCTCCTCATTACAATCCACTCCCCCACCCCCTCCCAGGATCTTTGCTGTGAATACAAAACTTTAAACTATTAGTTTTCGGCTGAAAACTCTCAATCACCTTCTTGGGTTCATTACCAATTCAAACAACCTGTGGGTGCCATTTTGAGCCTCTAGAAGGCTCGATCCTCACATTACTCAAGTACTTCTTTGTTACTGTTGATTGTCAGCTGTAAATTACCCAAAAAACCCACAGGTGAACTGTTTGACTAGAAGAACATATTACCAGATTATTTGCAGAAGAGGATCTTTTCTCTCAGCTTGTTTTATCTCTCATTAGATTGTTGCGGCCGCCATTTTGGGCTCCGCCCAATCGCACACATTAAATTGACTGCTTTGACCTAATTACAGCCTTTTCAGTCACAAAGCAACTTACTTATTTGGTGATCCTCCCTACGTGGGGGGGGGAATGGGAGTTTAATTACACTCTTTTAGGTCTTCATTACCTCATGCTTCAGCTGCTTAATAGGAGCCATCTTAGGTTACCTAGTGGACATAGGGAAAATACCTTGAGGCTCTCACTCCATTTTATCTAGTAATATTCCAGACTGTGTGACTTACCAGTACCTTTCAACTATCCAGTGCCAACAGATTGGACTGCTGCTTGCCTTGCCTGTTTTCTGCTGTCTGCATAGTGGTCGTCACTTACTGTCCTAGCCGTCACTAAGTGAGACACGAGGGTCAAAAAAAAACATTGAAAATTAATTAAAATAAAACAGAATTAAAATAAACAAGATATATATCTATATTCATATATAGACTTATCTTTAATTGACATTTGATACTTTTTCGGCCAAATTGTCTCTCTATTACAGTGGGCCTGAAAAATTGAACGGGGAGGACAGCCCCTGAGCGTAGCGCGGCTTATATTGCGTAGTGACTCCGTACTTAACAGTGGGCCGGACCTTACAGACCCTCGTGCAGGCCTGTACCACCCAGGTGGGCCGTGGCCTTCCTTTCTCCTGCAGACCAAGGGCCAATCCAGGGATCTCCTGGTGAAAACCTGCCCTTTCTTCTCCTGCAGAACAGGACTGATCCAGGGATCTCCTGGTGAACATCTGTTGTTTCTTTCCTGTTGCTTATTTCAATATGGCGGATAACACCGTTTCACAGGCTTCCACCTCCAGTGGAAATGTAAAACGCAAGCCATCCAGTCAAGATACACCTGCAAAAGCCAAGGCCAAGGTCAAACGGACCTCTAAGGCCGATGACAAGCAAGCAGATAGCAGACATAGGGCCCTGGAGCAACAATTCTCCAAAGCCCAGCGACAGGCAGGAAAGACGCAGCTTATCCCCTCCCCTCCTCTTGCATCCATATCGGGCTTGGTCTCCCGAGCAGACCCTGGACCAGGGTTCTTTGCTGGGATATGAACGGGACCATCTGTCCCTCTTTGAACGAGAATTGAGATTACAGGTCCAAGATTCAATTCCAGCTGCTGAGCCAGGATCTTCCTCAGTGTCCTGTGGGTCTCGGGGAGGTTACTACAGTCGTACCTCCCCCAATCCCGTCAGCATCTTTCACGCCGACGGCGGCAGGTCTTCAGGGCCCCGAACATCCTTCATTTACTGTCCAGCTCCAAGCCATGATCTCACAGGCGGTGGCTCAGGCGATGGCAGCTTCAGGGAGGGCCATTCCAGTCCAAGGACCATCAAGCCCCCCCTATGCCCATGGAAACTATGCATCCCAGGGAGTGTGTGATCTCAGATCACGGTTCTCCACCTTAATCTAAAGGGAGTGAGATATCAGATTATTCCACACAGATACCGGAAGAAGGCATGTGGTCAGACGGGGAAGACATTCAGGTGGAGGCCACTCCTATGGTAGGGGTGTTTAATCCAAATTCCTTCTATTCTCTTTTACAAAAGGCCTATGTCACCGGAAAAATTGAACCGGTGAAACCACAGACGATGGATCAGGACTCTGGACAGAGTTCTGACCCACTGTTTCTGAAACCAGTCAAGAAGAACCTACAGATACCTTGTTCCCCCCATGTTTCTCAAATCCATTCAGGATCAGTGGGGATCTCCTGGAAGTTTCTCTGCTCTTGGGGGATTAGATCGTAAGCTCTTAGATACACTCCCTTCCCTCAACGATGTCCTCAAAGTTCCAGGTGTAGATGAGGCTCTCGCCCCCATACTGTCAGACACCAAAATCCCAGGAGATATGTCGGAGGCCCTTAAGGCTGAGGACAAGAAGTCTGAGATTTCCCTCAAAAGGACCCATCAGGCATCTGCTTGGGCTATAAGAGCCTCAACATCTAACTCCTTCTTCGCCAGAATCGCATTAATCTGGCTCAGGGAATTACAGGCCAGAATATCCCCAGACGAAGTAAGGGTTCACCAGGATGTCACTAAACTAAGGGCCGCACTGGAATACATGGCGGATGTGTCTCTGCAGTCGGCCAAATATTCAGCTCGGGCCATAGCTTCCAACATGGCCGCACACCGGATGTTCTGGCTAAAAAATTGGAAGGCCAATATCAGGCACAAATGGAGAGTAGCTGTGGCACCATATCAAAAGGGTCACCTTTTTGGAGAGGCTCTCACTCCTTACCTGACTGAAAACAAAGAAAAGTTGAAGGTACTAGCTCATATTGTCAAAAAAACGGGCAGATGTTTTTCTCCATACAACCGGCGTCCGTCGTTTAAGTCTGGCTCAAACCGAACTACCTGGAGCGGGTATCGGCCCTTTCAAGCAGGGCCGGACCGCTCATCGGACCGGTCTGGCTACAGAGACAAGCCAAAGCCACAATTCCAGGCTAAGCGGCCCTTTCGCGGCAGAGGAGGTCGTCCTTTCCGAAAGTCAAAGTGACTTCCCCCCATTGGCGGAAGACTGGCACTATACTTCCACAAATGGGAAAGCACCACCACGGACAATTGGTTTCTAATCACTATCAGAGACGGACTGTCTCTGGAGTTCCTCACATTCCCCCCTCGGCGCTTCATCTCCTGCCCCCTATCCCGAAATCCCGTGAAACAAGGTCTCATGGAGGAGGCCATTCGTCATCTGTTAAGCATAGAGGCAATAGAGCGGGTACCCCCAGATCAATGGGGACTGGGTTTCTACTCCATCCTATTCGTGGTACCAAAGGCCTCGGAGGATGGAGGGCGATCCTAGACCTCAAGGCTCTAAATCGGTATCTAATTTACCAAAAATTCAAGATGCAAACTCTTCATTCTATTCTGGGCAGTATTTGGCCAGGAGACTTTCTTACATCCATAGATCTGACAGAAGCTTACCTGCACGTTTCCCATACATCCAAATCACAGGCGTTTTCTCAGATTCAGGTATTCCAACCATCACTATCAGTACAGGGCCCTGCCATTCGGCCTATCGTCAGCTCCAAGGGTTTTCACCAAAATCCTGGCGGTTCTCGCCACACAGCTCAGGTTGGTACCAGTCCGCGTTCATTGCTACTTGGACCATATCCTAATCCAGTCTTCCTCGGCACTGAACGCCCGATCAGACCTGGCACTGACGATCAAGACACTCCAGGATCATGGATTTATGATCAACTTCCCAAAGAGCCATCTGAACCCAACAAACGGTTTGCTCCACTTAGGTGCAATAATAGACACCAACCAGTGCCGAGTTTTCCTGTCTCAGGAGTGTCAGCTGAGCATACGTACGATGGTCACCAGGGTGTGCAAGGAGAAACATGTAACCCTGATCCTACTGTCACAGTTGTTAGGGAAACTGATCTCATGTATTGCCATAGTGCCCTGGGCCAGGCTTCATATGAGACAACTGCAGTGGTTTCTACTCCCTTACCAGAAACGGGGTGTAGCATGTTTTCCACAGAGGGTGCAAGTCCCACCACAGACACTCACGTCCCTCATCTGGTGGTTGTCCCCAGCATTGTCTAAAGGATCCCTGTTCAGAGAACCGACTCGGGTAACCTTAACCACAGACGCCAGTCTGTTTGGATGGGGGGCACATCTGCAATCCCAATTCGCCCAGGGGCGGTGGTCCCAACAGGATCTCAAGAAAAATATCAATTGGTTAGAGCTCAGAGCCATACACCTAGCACTTCACCATTTCCACAAGAAGTTGGCGGGCCGCCACGTGCTGGTTCTGAAAGACAACGTGGGGGCAAAGGCCCTTGTCAACAGGCAGGGCGGCATTCGATCACGGATTCTAATGTCCAAGGCCCAGTGTCTGGGGTCATGGGCGGAACAGAATCTGTTGTCCCTAAAGGCGGAACACATCTCAGGGGTGGAAAACGACCAGGCGGATTTTCTGAGTCGATCTACGATAGATCATTCGGAGTGGCGTCTACATTCCTGTCTCTTTCGGGAGATAACTCACCGTTTCGGTCGGCCCAAAGTCGACTTGTTTGCATCCCCGACGAATGCCCAGCTTCCCCGGTTTCTATCTCGGTACCCATCCCAGGGTTCGGAGGGAGCAGACGCCCTCCGCAGCCCTTGGCCGGCGGGCCTTTTATATGCATTTCCACCTCTTCCCTTGATCCCGGCCGTCATCAGAAAGCTGTTACAGGAACGGGCGGAGCTAATTCTTGTGGCCCCATATTGGCCGAGGCGTCCATGGTTCGCGGATCTCGTGAACCTTGCCATAGCCCCCCCTTGGCAAATCCCTCCAGAGAGGATAATTCTAATGCAGGGGGTCATACACCACCCGGACCCTCAGTGGCTACAACTAGCCGCCTGGCATCTGAGCGCCAGTTCCTGATGTGTGGATCTTACTCTTCAAGGGTGATAGCTATGATCCAAACTTCCAGATGGCCGGCGACGAACCGGATCTATGATGCCACTTGGAAGAACTTCTGTGACTGGTGTACCTATAAGGGTTTGTCTATCTCTTCTGTCACTATTCCAGTGATTCTTGAATACCTCATGGATGGAGTGGATAAGGGCTTAGCGCCCAACACCTTGCGTAGACAGGTGGCTGCTCTTTCCACGGTGTTCACCTGTGCCAACACCACTCCATTGTCCCATCATCCCAGGGTCCGGTCCTTTATGAAAGGAATCTCCAACACCAGACTTCTGGTAGTACACAGGTATCCATCTTGGGAACTACCTCAGGTTCTGCAGGCACTCACTAGGTCTCCCTTTGAACCTATAAGGTCTTGTCCTCTTTACATTTTGTCCCACAAGGTGGCCTTCCTAGTAGCCATCACGTCGGCGAGGCGCGTGTCAGAGCTGGCTGCTCTTTCAGTTAGGGAAGACCTGTGTACCTTGTATCAGGACAGAGTGATGATGAGATTAGATCCCTCATTCATTCCCAAGGTCCCTGTTTCACTGGGCTCAGGACACTGTACTACCAAACTTTTGTCCCAATCCTTCTCACACACTAGAAAAGCAGTGGCATTACCTAGATGTACGTAGGGCATTGCATCATTACAGGACAGCTTCCTTTTGCAAATCGGAGGCATTGTTTGTCTCTTTCCACTCAACTTCCAAGGGACAGAAGGTCTCCTCCTCTACTATAGCCAGGTGGATCAAGGCCTATATCTCTCAATCTTACCAGGCTTACTCTTTACCTGTCCCAAGCTGCCTGACAGCGCACTCTACTCGTAGCGCTTCCACGTCGGCGGCGTGGCAGACTCAACCATCCATAGAGGACATCTGTAAGGCGGCTACGTGGTCGTCCCCTTCACCATTCATTCGCCACTACAAACTCAACAAGTTTGCTTCCGCAGAGGCCGCTTTTGGCCGTCGGGTTTTACAACAACTGGTCCACTTCAGCAACGACACTTAACCAACCTGCTTCGCACCCGTGGGATCATAGGGGCTTTGGTATGTCCCATCTGTGGAGTCTACATAACTTTACATGCTGGAGAAGGGGCGTTGTCTTACCTGAACGCCTTTTCTCAGCATGAGGAATGTAGAATCCACCCCCTCCCTGATCATTACTAGCAGTTAGGTTAGTGTCAGCAGTTCGGAGCCATCACGTCACACAATCATTCGCTTCGCCCTTTCAAAACTGGGGCATGGTCAGACCCTGCAGAGGCGTGGCAACTTTGACTGATTGGGCTAGAAGACTAAATCAACCCATCTGTGGAATCTACATTCCTCATGCTGAGAAAAGGCGTTCAGGTAAGACAACGCCCCTTCTTTGGTATTGTTATTTGGACTGATTTCTTGAAATCTGTGGGCCACTATGTCATTGTCCAGGCTTGCTGAAATAGTTTGGTTAGACTCTACTGATTCTTCCATGGTTGCTTCCCATATTTTGGTAGACTTTCCATCAGTTCTTGTTGTCTCCTGACTTAGAAGCAGGCTAATTGTTTTTTGGTTTTTTTTAATGCAGTTGACTGTACAAAACTGCTTAGCAGGCAACATATTATATAGACTTGGCTTAAAGAGAATTATTGTCTAAAGAATATCATAGAAATAAAGAACAGCTGTCTTTTTCAGAAAACAATGTGATAAAGTCCTTCATAAATAGAAAATCAACAGCAATTGGATTTGAGCAAATTTCGGCCACTATAAACAGCAAATCTATAAAAGGGAAAGATAAAACTATTTCATCTTCTGCATAAAAACTTCCACTGCAATTATTTATTTATTTATTGTACATATTTTATTAATTTCAAGTTTTACAATCGTAAGTACTTAATAAACAACTCTATGTCTGGGTTCCTTTATCATTCAGTGGTATATATTAACTTTCACTCAAAATATCCAATACTACACCATCCAGTATTTCTCTGATCCTCTCTTCTTCCAATAATAATCATTTTCCCCACTATTCAAGTATAATTCTTACTGCTATTAATATCTATACAATTAATTATAAACATCTTCATCATGTTTCTGATGTTATACATAGTGCCAATAATATCAGTATCAGTTTATATCTTCTCTAGCCAAAACTTATCTCAAATGTATTTGCAATCCTGTTTTTTTTCTCTTTTTTCAATTTTAATTTCCCATCAATATTCAAAATAACTCTTATCAATTATCATTTTTCTCATAATTAATTACATTTGGGTAACTAAAAGCTTTTCTTATACTGACCCTCTTAGTATTTTCATATTTCCCATCTTATAGACACATATGTTATCCTAGTTACAAATCACATGCTTCTATTTTATAATGGTCCTTTTATTTCTAGCAATTGTCTATTTTTTTGATCATATTCAAACATCCATTAGATAGTATAATACCTTATCTAATTAGTCAGGACCTCTATTTTCTTCAGTCTTGCTCTAACTTTCTTACTTTGCCAAATAACTTTACAAGTCAATACATTTAAGTCACCAAGTATTTCTTCCTCTGTTTCTGTATATATTATTTGGAATAAAAAAGATAATTTAATTAAAGTGTTTTTGTAAAAGCGCTTAGTCCATTTATATTCATTAAACGGCCTCCATTTTCTTTCTCCTTCAGTTTCTCTTTTAGTTTCTTGTTCCCCAGTTTTCAACATTTTTCCTAACAGTTCTGTCATCCATTCTATCAATTCTTCTTCCTTGTCCTCAAATATGATTTGAAGTCTTGAAAAGTAAAATGTCTTTCCCATTTCCGGTGTTATATCTGGGTCTTCCAAATTTTTATTTTTCTTCACCTGTCTATTGTTTTCTTCTTTTGAATCCTCTATCTTTATGTCAGTTTCCTCTATTTTTTCCTCTGGTTTCTCAATTTCTAGTTCATTCTTTATGGTCATTTTCTGAACTTTTTTCTTGTCAGTTTAAGTTGGAGGGTTGCTCATTTATGTTATTTAAATTATTTTTAGTCTCCTCATAATTTAAAACAATTGTTTCTTGAATTGATTTCAACATGGAAAAAATTTCTTTCTGGAATCCATTTATATTTTCTTGTTGATTATCCATGTTTCTTCCAAAGAGAAATAGTCCAGAAGCAACTTTCCCACTGTTTCTTAATATTTCTTAATAATTCTTGAAACTAAAAGTCAGTCAATATTTGTAATCCAGGCCAGCCAATTTAGAATGGTTTATTATCTCCTTCATACAGATAAAACAGCCCAAGGATCCCCCCCCCTTTTCCTAGCTGCAGTCTGCTAAAGTGAAAGTTTCCAGGAACAACAGAGAGCCGTATCTATGTCTGGGCTTCATGCCAAATTTTCTTTAAGCATAATAAATTGTAATCCCAAGGCTCACCACTAGATGTCGTTAACATTTATCTTCTAGTTTTTAAATCCAAACCTATTTCACCAATTTTCTAAATACCTTTTCGAATATAAAGTCTTGAAAATACTTTTAATCCCCAGATTTGCCAAAGCTATGTCTTCATATTAAATCCAAATTAATCTTGTAGTTTTCTCTAATTTCCCCCCAAAGAAAGTTATTTGCTGTTTCTCTTTTCCTGAGATAACAGGGTGGGAATTCCCCTTCTCTCTATCATCTGGGAGATTCTTTGCTTTAGGAGTTCTTTTTTTCCAGGAATAGGTTTTAGAATTATAAAGAGGGGATTGTTCTTGCCCAGTTCCATCTGTGTTGTTCAGAAGTTGCTAGTTATTGCTTATCTTGGGTTGTCGGTGGCTTCTGGCTGGCCACATAAATGCGGCCAGTCTTTCTTCCGCTGGTTTGAAGGGCTTCCTCGGATCAAATGGATGGGCTGCCGCCCTTCCGCAATCTACGAGGGTCCTGTTCTTCTTCATCGCCTCTCCAGGAGACTAACCTTTTTAGGGTCCCTAGCAGAGCAAAATCAGACGTGGAAAAAGGAGCCCCGTTTCCCTGCGCCCGTCATGCCATGACGTCTAACCCAGAACCCACTGCAACAATTTAATTGCCAAACATATTGGAAATAATTATGTTCCCGTTGCAGTCATTCTTTTTGCAGCAAAGTGTTGAGCCTCATACTTTATCATATGCATATGTGTAACTATAAAGATGTAAAAACAAATGAGGGCAATTCAACCCAATCTCTTAAGACAGAGGTCCCTAACATTTTGGGCACCAGGGACTGGTTACATGGAGAGAGATTTTTCCACGGACTGGAAGGGGTGTTTTTTTTTATTATTGAAAAGTTTTATACAATATACATCCCAAGACCCACCCACCCCTTCCCCACTTCCCAGAGCTGAATACAGGATTACAAATAAACAATCAAACTCTAAAAAAAAACATTACCCAACTATAATCTTGTAATCTGTATTCAAAAGAGATATAGGTCTATAATTCTTAGGCTGGGTAAGATCTTGATCCTCCTTTGGGATCAACGATATAAAAGCCCTTCTCCAAGATGGAGGTACCTCTACTCCCAACAAAATACTGTTAAAAAGTTCCTTTAATGGTTCTATCATTTCTTCAGATAACATTTTATAATAGATTGCTATTAATCCATCTGTACCAGGAGCCTTACCAACCTTTAACTGTTTGATTGCCCAAATAATTTCCTCAGAAGTAATTAAACAATTCATCTTATTTCGTTGATCATTTGAAAGTCTAGGAAAATATGCTGCCTGTAGATACTTTTCTATATCTGAAGCTTGTATGCTTTCACTAGCATATAACTTTGAGTAAAAATCTAAAAAACTCCTTTTAATCAAATTTTGTTGATATACCTCTTTACCTTTATAATCTATTTTCTCTATAATCCTTGACTTCTGTTTCTTCCGTAATTGATAAGTCAACCACCTACCAGGCTTATTTACGTTACAAAATGTGTTATGTTTCATATAATGCAAGTTAATTGCAGTCTGATCAGCCTTTAACTTATTAAATTGCTCCTTAAGCATATTTATAGAAGCCTTTAACCTATTGTCCAATGGATTCAAAATAAAAGCCTTCTCTTTCAGTTTAATCTCTTCTTTACGTTTTTGCATCTGTTTACGCCTATGCGCATTGTTCATATGAATCAGAACCCCTCTCATGTAAGCTTTACTAGCATCCCAAACCATTGCCATCGAGGTACTCTTATACATATTCAAAAGAAAAAATTCCTTCAAATATTCTCTACATTTCTGTGAGATCCCCTCATATCTAAATAAATTTTCATTCAATCTCCAAGTCCTTCTATTCGCGTCTTCAACAGATAACTCCAACCATACAGGACTATGGTCTGACAATATTTTAGGGGAAATCTTGGCATTCTTGACCCTAGAAAAAAGATCAGTGGTGATTAGAAAAAAATCAATTCTGGAATACGATTGATGCCTGTCCGAAAAAAAGTAAAATCTCTGTCCTCAATATTCCATTCTCGCCAAATGTCTCTGAGTTCCAAATCGTCCTTCAAATCCAAAAAAGCTTTAGGTAATTTAGCGTGATTGGAAGATTTAAAAAAACCCTTCTTGTCCTTATTTGAATCTAAAACACCATTCCAATCAGATTTATAATCCAATTGAGTTAGTTTCTGATGTAACAACTTATAAAACTGTTTTTGTTGTTGATTAGGGGCGTATAGTCCAATAATAAGAAATTTCTTGCCTTGTAATACTAAATCAATGATAACATATCTTCCTTATATATCAGAATCAATTAATTTAGCTGATAAGTCTTTTCTTACATAAATAACTACACTCCCTTTTTTTCCGGAGCAGAAGCTATAAAATGTGATCCCAACTAGGAATTAATCAAATACTTTTGATCATTTAAAGCAATATGAGTCTTCTGCAAGCAAACAACATCATTCTTATGTTGTCTCAAATAATGAAATACTTTCTTTTCTGTGGTGAATTCAGGCCATTAACATTCCATGTCAGAAACTTTGCCATCCTTAATGGCCTGAAGCCTCTGGAACATTACTTGAAGATCAGCTGTTGATGATCTCTTCAGTCTTGTCCCTCCCACGGGCTCTGTAATCGAACCTTGTATTATGGATCCAACATCAATCTTCTGCTGTTCCTTTTCTTTACATCTATGTGCAGCATGAGTCATCCTCGGTTCCTTTGGATCACCTTTTACCTCCAAACACTGTTCCATAGGTCCAGCCTGTAAATCTCTTACAACCAATGACATTGCACCTTCAGCTGGCTGTTTTTCCGGCCTTTCTTCTATTCTCTTAGGTCGTGGAGATGGTGGCGGACCTGCTTTCAGGACAGAAGTATAAAAATCTTTTGCTTTTGAGATTGTATTAAGTCTATAACGTGTCCCAGCATAGTTCAACACTATTCCAACAGGTATCTCCCATCTAAACTGAACCTGTCAATTTTTAAGCTCCTCAGCCAGAAAAGCGAAATCCTTTCTTTTTCTAAGGATTTTTGGAGGTATTTCTTTTAAGATTATAACATTTTGGGCTGCAATTTGAAATCTCTGCTTATAAAAGCCTGTATAATTTCATTACGAAGTGAACTAGAGAAATAAATTACCACGTCTCTAGGTAAATTTCTCTGCCTCGCAATCCATGAATTGACTCTAAATATTTTGTCTATCTCTCTCAATATTTCCTCAAGTTCACATCCCAAAATAGGAGCAATATCTCTTGCCACCTCCTCTCTCAGATCCTCTCGCGGATTCTCCTTCAATCCTCTTATTCGCAAAGCAAATTCCATGTCTCTATATTGTGATATGGTAACTTCATCCTGTGTTGTATCAATCTTATCTTCAACTTTACGAAGTCTGTTTTCTAGTCTCGCAGTATTTTCCACAACTTCATCCATTCTGTCATCTATACGTTCAATATGGGCGGCTAGCCATTGAAATGCAAGCCCTATGTCTTCCCTCATTTCCCTGTTTTTATTCTCAAGAAGCTCTGCCACCTCTTCTTTAATCTCTTGCGCTGTTTTTTTCAAAGCATCTTGTATATCTTTAAGTGTAAATGCCGGTGGTGGAGGAGACGGTGGGGGTGACTTAGGCTTAGTTTGCAACACAGTCTGAGTTACCAGAGAGGAAATTGAACCTTTAGGGACAACAGGGATTCCGAGATGCTTTGAAGCCATTTTCTATCTATTTAAAACCACTTCTTATAAAATCAGCAATTACAAAAAAAGGGGAAAAAAGAAAAAAAAGGGAAAGAGAAGGCTAATTCCAAAAAAGAGAAAAGAAAAGAAGGATTCTTGCTTTTTAAATAGATAGCCAAAACCTGTTACATATTTAAACTTTGTTGCTGAATATAAGTCTTTCTTAACACTGTCCTTTCAATCAAAGAAACCACACTCCAGCGCCATTTTTCTCCTCTTGCTTTTAGTGAAATTGAAAGGTGAAGAAGATTCTTTTAACTCTTTTCCTGAGTTAAAGTCCCAAGCATTGACAATTCTAATCTCTCCTGGTCAGCTCCGTCTGCTTTTAATTTACTCACAAGTCTCTTTAAGATGCAGATATGGAAGCGGCGTTTTGCTTTGTTCCTGAAACTCAGGACAAAGGCGTCCTGAATGTGGAGAAAAACCTCGGGCTCCGAGGGAGCTCTCACCCTCCAACCTCCAAATAATTAAGGAGGTCCAGGGGAGCTCAACCTCTACCCGTGGAAAACTCTCCTCCTCCTCTTCTCCCAAGGAGAGAGGTTTCAAGCCGCCGAACAGCTGATATTCGCCATCTCCATGTGCTTTCACACAATCCCAGAGTAGGCGGCTTTTCATCGGCGCAGCAGTCGCCACCGGAAGTCGAGGGGGTGTGGTTTTGTGTGCTGCCTGCATCCTACGGATGAGGCTGTGCTTGCTTGTGAGGCCTGGTTGCTGGCATGCCGTGGCCCGGTACCGAGCCATGGACCAGGGGTTGGGGACCCGTGTCTTAAGACCAATGCTTCAAATGCAGGGTTGATGCTGGAGCTTGATTATCTATTAGCAGAGCCACAAAAAGAAATTACTGATTGAAATACAGGCTAATATTTATCTCTATCCCAGCTAATTCTTGTCAACAGGTTTGACTCATTATGGAGAAAAAAAATTATAGCCTCACACTTGACCTATTATGGATTCTCAGTGGGTTTTTTTTCCATTGATAATACTAGGGTCTGAGGACCTTACAAAATATGAAGAAATATATCCTGGATTGAGACGAACAAAGATATACAGAAATAGAATAGAATTTCTCATGATTGTTTATTTGTTACCCTGTAATCAGCTCTGGGGAGGGGGGAAGGGGTGGGAGGGGTTTGGGTTATATTGTATTAAATTTGTAAAACTTTTAATAAAAAAAAGAAAGAAATAGAATAGAATTTCTCATGTGTGTTTGGTGGAATAGGCCTTTTTTATGTACATTTATACAGCATTCTCTCTATCGCTCACAAAAGAGATTGTTCTTTTCCTAGGTTTAATGCTTTGAGTTCTGGAAACAACCTTCCCTTCCAGAACCAAATCTGTTCTTGCAGGGAGGGCATCACTGAATCAGCATAATATTTACTGTTTATCTACTGTATCATGCATGGCATTCGGAATTAATATCACTTTTTTAAATCACTTCAACCACTAAACTAAATTACGAGAATATCTTTTTATTGATTATAATTCCTTAGAAATATAGAAAAAGATAGCAAAATATTACTTTATCATGACCACTATAAGAACAATACAAAGCAGAAATTAGTTTACATCAGAATGTCATGTCAGAAGGCATCTAGCTATGATTTTCTCTTTTACTGTTTTAGTTTGATATCTATTTAACGTTTTATAAAGGATGTTGGTTTATGACATTTAATAAATTTTAAAACAATGTAACTACCCTTATCATCCCAGGGAAAGGAAAACAATTTCAGCGAAAATCTAAGCCTCCAAAGAAGCGTGAAGAAAAGGAACACAGGGGAAAGGGAAGGCAACAAGAGGATGAATTAAGAGATGCTTTAGCAGACGATGACAGTTCTTCAACCACAACAGAAACTTCAAACCCAGATACTGAAGCCGTTCTGAAAGAGGTACAGAATTTTAATAGGAATAGCTTGGATAGCATTTTAAAAAATAGAATCTTATCTATTCAATGCCTTGGTAAAAAAATGTTTTAAAATTATCAACATCACTGCAGTTTTTAAGTGTTATATTAATCTGTTTCAGAATAAACAAGCAGATATATTATTCAATATGGCGTTCCTCTTCCATCTGTTGTTTCTGTATTTTATAGTGTTAAAATATGAGGCAATCTTGTGCTGAACCTTTAGCAAAGTTCTTTCCTATGTCCTGATTCACAATTAGGTAAAACCATCAATTTGGAAGGAAAAATAGATTTACCCCTGCTAGAGTGAGATTAGGGCCAATTGACAATGCAGGCAACTGTAAGTGTCCAGAGTTTTAGAGAGGTACAAAATGTTCTGTGGATAAACCATCCATAGCTATAAGGCATAGCATTGTAGAAATGTGATTATTTAGTGTCCAAGTGGTCTTCCGAAATCAGATATAAGCAGGTTTCATATTTCTAAATGCTAATTTTAGAATGAAAAATTATATTATATGATTAAAAGACTATTTCTGGAAAATAGCATTATATTAATCCAACTTCTTAGATAAGAAGAGAATAAAGTCATGTAAGATTAATCCACAATGTTCAATAAGTATGTGATCATTTTTATGAGACAGCTTGGAGAAAAAAAATGTATAATAAAATTACTCTTTCTTTTAAAAAATATGAAATCCAATTAAAATTTTCTTTTGTTTTTGATTTAGAAATATAGAGCTGAGGAAAACTAATGGCAGAAAAAGACCTAGTGGTCCATCAACTCTGCCCTTTGTGTTTGTTTTCTGTTTCCTTTATAATTTATTTATTATTTTAAAATATTTTTATATTTTCTTAATTTTTATTTTATTTTTAATTTGTGTCAGATGATAGACATGTGTTTATCCCAAGCATGTTTAAACTAATGATTGATTCACTACCTCCGGTGGAAGTTGGTTCCAATCTTCCACTACTCTTTCTGTGAAATAATACGTTCTAACATTACTTTTTAACTTCCCTTTTATCAGTCTGAGGTTATGCCCCTCCCCCCATGTTCTTGATTTTTGCTCCGTGTTGAAAATATTGGCTTCTAGAACCTTAACACACCTTTAATATATTTAAAGGTTTCAGTCATGCCTTTTCTACTTTCAGGAGCCAGAAAAGCAAAAGGGAAAACAGTTAATACCAGAGAAACAGGAAAATGAAATACATGTAAAGCAGAAAAGCAAAAAAATATCAGTGAACAAGAAAGATGCTTCAACAGATTTAAAGTCAAGGTAAACTACACACAATCACAGTATAATCCAAATAGTTTTACATTCTTTATTAAATATATGGAAAATGATGTAGCCTTTGGTCCCAGTTGTTATTTGATTTACAAAAATGTATCAGTGATTATTGATGTGATGTCTTCTATATTAAGGAGGCTCTGGAAAATGTGAAACATGGTTCAAATACAAACTGAGAAAAGGAGAATTATAATTAATGGAGTATTTTATCTAACAGAAGTCTTTCTGCAAATAAAATGTAAACAGACATTTTTCTGCTGTTACAATCATTAAATCTAAGAATATCATATTGATGAAGATCAGAGAAGCTGATAATCTGTTTTGCATTTTAGGAATATAAGATTTTTTTTCTCCAGTCAGTCTGCTACAAAGACTTTTTTTCTGTGCTTTTAATTTTGTTTTAGTTCTTTTGAGGCATCATGTTCTTCGCTGGAAGGTAAACAGCACAGAAACTTTTCATCAAAGCTATCTGCTCCACATACATGCACAAATGGATTCAAATCAAGAAACTTCCAGAAATTGAAAGGTATGGTTTAACTGCTAAAATAGGGAGACATATTACTGAATATGTCTCCCTAATTTGAAATGGGCTTCAGTTCTCCTTTATTCTTTATTGACCTTACATGTGAGGCTGAAGAAGTTTCTATCTTATAATTATAGCTTGTTTTTTTATTTCTCTGTAGGTACAAGCATGAAAATAATGGATAGCAGGCCATCATCATTAGCAAAGTTTTTCTCTAGTGGCTCTGCTCAAGAATTAGGTAATACCAGCAGTTCAGAAGGAGAAAAAGATTCACCACCACCAGAGTGGGATTCAGTGCCAATTCACAAAGAAGGAAGCTGTAAGTATCAGCAAGTCACAGATATGCAAACATTTTGTATCCAGAACAACTGGTTTTAATTGGCCTGTGTCCAATTTGAAACAAATGTGCTACATTAGATTTGACCTACATTAAAAAATGGGCTGTTTTCTTTCTGGTATAAATGAAAATATGATTGTTCTCAATGGGTTGGGTGGGTTAAAAATTAAACCAAAAAGAATCCTGAGGGCTTTTTTTAATATCCTGCAGGGGGACCATCAGTGGTGATAGCTGAGGAGAGGGAAGGTGCTGGGAAGATCAGGGATTGGTTGGGTCAGCACACAGGACATGTGGAAGAGGAGGAGATATCTCCCCAAACTTAGCCCCTGTAAAATCATTATAGAATCCCTCTGGATTTTGTTTCATTCAAAGTACAGAACAACCAAATATTTCAGGTTTCATTTCTGCAAGACTAACCAATCTATAAAAAGTTTGCTGCACTACTAAATGTTTTTTAGGAAAATGAATGTGGCAGATTTCAACAATTATGTTCTCATTCCAGCTTCTGACAACCTTTACAAGTTGTCTCTGCAAACAATTAGTGCAGATGCTTTTCTGAAGCAAAGACAGACCTCACCAACATCTGCCTCTCCATCTCCACCACCTGCATCATTGGCCTATGTCACAAGGAATAGTTATAGCAGTATCGTGAATAATTGCAAGTATGTTCAGATGAAAGCTAAATACAAGAATTTTGTACACTTATGAAATATGTTTTAGTATATGCCTTTTCTTTGTGGCTGAAAGTTCTGAAAACTTTTCTAAATGTATGAAGCAATGTATTAAGAGATGCTCTTAAGATAAATGTTTCTAGACTTCCAGTTTCCCATCGTGGCCGCCGCAGACACTGGAAGGCGAGTTCTGTCTTCCAAGTTTGGTTTCGCTCCACTGGGGGACCCTGGAAAGAGTTGAGAGTTGTCCTGTAGGGGCAACAAGCAAGGAGGGGACCCCCGCTTGATCGCGGGAGGGCGGTAGCCCTTCCACTCGATCTGGGGCAGGCCTCCAAACCGGTGGACAAAAGACTGGCCATACAAATATGGCTTGTCACTAGGCTGTAGATAGCCGAAGTCAAACTTACCACTAGGCACTTTCAAAGCAGCGCGGATGAGAGTGGGTAAGATCTGAACCTATCTTCAATCCTAAGTATTTTCTTTTCCTGTAAAAGCTGCCCAAAGTATCTTCCCCTCCTGTGAGGAGAGAGGGAAGGGAACTTCTATCCCACCCTCTAAGAATAGCAGCAAGACTATCTAGGGGAGTTAAAACACTGAAATCTAACTGGATTTATATGTTTCTAAAATTTGGGAACCAAAAGATTTCTTATCTCTACTGAAGACTTTGGTTTTTATTTACAAAGAAGAAATAAAATTGGAAAAAGGATTATAAAAATTTTGGATTTGAAAAACTTTAAATGGCATTGGTGACATCTTGTGGCCAAGTTTGATATAACAACTTGTTATTGTCTAAAGGAGACTTGGCTTGAAGCCAAGACTACAGATAAGACTTTTTCAGTCTTGACAAATATCAACTGTGAGAAGCTCAGCTGTATTCTATACTCCGTTATAAAATTATTTTCATTCTCTGACTTTAAAGCCCTCAATTTAACACACCATTAAGGGAATATGGATGAAGACCGGGAAGAGATTCTTTTTATGTTGAAAGCAATACATGAAACCATTCTTTCAGCTTGTGATGGAATAAGGTGCTACAGAAAAGAACAAGATGTCAGCCTAGATATACGAACCCAAGTTTTGACTACAATTAAAGAATCAACTACATAGAAGATAACAGAAGGGGAACAATTAAATACTATGATAGAGTATTCAACTGACCAACAAATACGGTCAATGGAAAATCCAGAAAAGGGACTAACAACACTGAAAATGGAAAAGACTGTCTATATAAACCAGAAGAAACTTGAGGAGCAAGAAGAGGAACAGACCAAATAGAAGACAAACATATCAGGACAACTATGGGGATCTGGAATAATAGAGAGACGATTCACTAGCCCTTCCAAAAAAATGGCAACTGGATGGTCTCTTTTATTTCAAATAATGTATATAACAACAGAGCAGACATGTCAAACAGAAGCCCCGGGGGCTGGATGCGGCCCGCGAAGTGGTTTCATGTGGCCCGCAAAGCCATCCTGGAAACAGTGAGGGAACGGCCCTCGCTGCCTTGGCCCTTGCCCAGGCCAGCTGGGAGCCAATGTACAATTTTGTGGTGGTCATCTATGCTGAAACGCATTCAGTTTTAGCTCCACAAGGCCATCTGGAAACAGTGAGGAACCAGCCCCTGCCGCGTCAGCCCCACTTCCTGGGTGCATGCTGGGGAGGGGTCACCCTTTGTGAGGAATGAAGAAATGCACCATCGCCTGGAAGTGGCCAGCAAATGGCCCTCGCCTATTTCACATATCCGGCTTGATGGGCTTTGGGGGAGGGGTTTCAGCAGGCAGCGGGGCGCTCTCCTCACAGCGCCAAAAGGCTGAGCCAGGCGGCACAAATCCAAAAAGAAACGCGAGGCACCCAGCTCCCAGCCTGCCCAGTTTCAGCAGGCAGTGGGGCACTCTCCTCACAGCGCCAAGAGCTGAGCCAGGTGGCGCAAATCTGATGAGAAGTGCAATGCTGCCTAGCCCCCAGCCTGCCCAGTTTCAGCAGGCAGCAAGGTGCAAAGCTGGCGAGCTTCACACTGCCCAGCTCAAACTCTTGGTGCTGTGAGGAGAGCGCCCCGCTGCCTGCTGAAACCACGCCCAGCCAATAGGCCACAACCACTCCATCCACGCCCAGCCAGTAGGCCACACCCACATCCCCCCCCCGAGGGCAACCGCAATGCTGATGCAGCCCTCAATGAAATTGAGTTTGATACCCCTGCAACAGAGGGAGATCTGTTTGATGACTTAAAAGCACTGACATGGAAGGTGAGCTGGCAAAGGAAGAAAGCAGAATAAGGCTGAAGAAAATTAGGGTTTTGATTTGTTAGAGAGGATTTTATATTACTAATTAAAATAGAATATACTCAAATAGACAAGATGTGTATTTTGAATACTGGATTTTGTTATGAATTGAGATAAAGAAAACTTTGGTCATTTAAAACTTGGAAGTATAAATATTAATAGTTAAATTTGAGTATTGATGGGAAATTAGGATATTGATTATCTATAAAGATTGAATGTAAAAGTAATTAAGATATATATAAGCTAAAAATTTATTGATAAATGTAATAAACATGTTTTTATTTAGTTGATATAATAATTATTAGCTTAAATATGAGACAGTAGATATTAAGGGAAAAAGAGAGGAAATATTTGATGTTGAAAAGGGAAATTTAAATTTAAGACATTTGGAAATTAGTTGAAAATAAGGATGTTATACTGTATTAACTAGATCAGGGGTAGGCAACCCAAAACACTCAAAGAGCCATGTGGACCCGTTTCCCACCAAAAACAAAACACCGGGAGCCGCAAAACCCTTTTGATATCTAAAATGAAGATAACACTGCCTATATCCTTTTTTACCTTTATTATAGGTGTGTGTGTGTGTTTGTGTGTGTGTATATATGTCTGTGTGTATATATATATATACACACACACACACATACACACACATCCATATATCCATACATACACACACACACACACACACACACACACGTAAAAAAAGGATATATGCAGTGTTATCTTCATTTTAGATGTCAAAAGGGTCTCTCTGTCTCTCTCTCTCTCTCTCTCCCTCTCTATCTGCCCTTGGTCTGCCACTCTTCTTCCCCCATCTCTCTCTCTCTCTCTCTCTCTCTCTCTCTCTCTCTCTCTCTCTCTCTCTCTCTCTCTCCCCCCTCTCCTATCTGCTGCTCACCTGGCAAGCTGGCTTCAAGCTGTTCTCCAACAAGCTCAGGGGTAGGCAACCTCTCTCTTTTATGACTCATGGACTTCAACTCCCAGAATTCCAGAGTCAGCCTAGCTGGGCTAGCTAGCTTTCTCCTGCCCTTCCTGCTTCCTGCAGAGACGCAGCAAAGGGAGGAGCTCTGCCCAGTAAACTTTTCAGCTCCTCGGAGAACACTGTGAGTACACTCTCTTTTACACATACACACACCAAAAAAAAAAACACAAACAGAGAGAGAGAGAAGCAGGGAAGCGCAATTGCCTCTTTCTGTCTCTGTCTCTCTCTGCAAAGGCAGAGGAGGCTGAGAGCCACAGGGGAAAGCTCAAAGAGCCGCATGCGGCTCCGGAGCCGCAGGTTGCCGACCTGTGAACTAGATGATGTAAGATGGTGGTAAATAGAATATACTCAAATAGATAAGATGTGAGTCTTGAATATTATACTTCGTTATGAATTGTGATAAAGGAAACTTTGGTTACCTAAAACTTGGAAATTATAAATATCAAATGTTAAATTTAAATATTGATGAGAAACTAAAAATTGGGAAAAACTAACAACAGGACATGGATTGTCTATAAAGATTGAATGTTAAAGTAACTAGGATATGTATAAGTTAAAAATTTATTGATAAATGTAACAATGCTATTTTTACTTAATTGATATAATAAGAACTGTATTAGTTCAAATATGAGACAGTAGATATTAAAGGAAAAAGAGAGGAAATATTTGATGTGGTAGCTTGAGATTTATACTAAAGATTTTTGTATGTTATTGAATTATCAATTAACCCAGCCACCACGTTGCTTTTTAAATACTTAAATGTAAAATTAGAAAATTAATAAAATAGTACAAAAAAAGATAAATTTCTATAGAAGCTTTAGATATATTTACATTCTCAGCAAAAAAAGTCAGATTTCTAAATAATTTGACATGAGTTAGTAACAGTTAATTAAAAGCAAATATGAAAGGAATGGTTTTAGACAGAATACTGTATACTAGGACTGCCAAAACTGCTTTCATAAGTCATGTGATATTGCACCTTATACCCACATCATTTAGCAACAGAATTCCCAGTCCCAATTCTTGTCAATTAGACAAGGACTGCCTGTACTTGTAATAGTTAGCCTTTATAATCAGTTCACATTGTTTTGCTGTCTGCTCAGAATATAAATTGTCACCACAAATTCCAGTATTAGTACATTGTAAGGAATACTATATGTCTTTCCATCTTTTGTAGAGACTCAAAAAGCAAAGTGCTTAATGTTGCCAAGCATAAGGTGACAAAGGCAGCCTCTCTTCCTGGCAGGAATGGAAATCCTACTTTTGCTGCTGTAGCTGCTGGTTATGATAAAAGCCCAGGTAACACAGAGACTTGGAAAACCAATTTTTGTGGTAGCCTGCAATTCCAATATCATCTTATTTGCTAATTAAAATTTCTAGGTGGCAGTGGCCTAGCAAAGTCTTCACCAATTAAAGCTGAGCCTTCTGGCTGTATGAGCATTTCACACACAGCTATGGACAGTGATGGCTCTGACAGGTAATCTTTTTGAAACAGAAAAAAACTCCAAGCCTATTAGGATGGATTTCAGAAGCTTCTATCTCTGCTCTTCTATGTTTAAAAACTTTCCTTATTTAAATTTTCTGAATCTGAAGGGCAAGCTAATTAACATAGTATTGCATATCTACAGGTTTTTATTAGGATAGTAGTTCAAAAATCCAGCATTCTCTCTTAACATGGTATTGAATGATAATGTCTCTTTCACTTTTATGGGTAAGCCAAAAGTGACTTAATTCAGTTATCTAATGGTTTTGTTAATTATCTAATTTTTTAAGCACAGTTCTCATAGCATATATCAATAATTCAGAGCAGGAATTTTCTGTTAGCTAAATATGATTTTGATGTGCTGAAATTGGTAGTCCAGATAATGATTAATTGTCTTTATATTACAGAAATGATTTTTCCTAACAAAAAATGCCCCTCTTTTCTCTTAGTTCTGGTTTGTGGAGTCCTCTTAGCAATCCTAGCAGCCCAGATTTTACACCTTTGAACTCTTTTTCAGCATTTGGAAACTCTTTTAATTTAACTGGAGGTAAGTAATGTGAATAGAACAAAATTCAGAAAATAAGTCAGTAAGCTAAAAACCATGAGACAATGAGTTCTAGTCCTGCATGAAAGCCAGCTGAGTCACTCTTTCAGCCCAACTCACCTAACAGAGTTATGAGAAAAATGAGAGGAGGAAGGAGTATTAGGTATGCTTGCTGCCTTGAATTATTTGTAAAAATAATAAAGGTAGGACAAAAAAAATCCAAAAATAAACTAATATACTTATTTTTAATTGACACTGCTTCAGACAGTAGTAAATTATTCTAATATTACAGATATTAAATACTGATGTTTTCAAGTTTTGCATTTATATTCTAATGGAAGTATTGAGATTTTCTAGTTATATTGCATGATCGCCAACGTCCGATAACGGATATGGAACAAGAAGAAGAAGTAGTTATATTGCATGGGTAGGGTGGCTCTTTCTGCTGGTAGGAGAGAACAGAATATACATGTTTGCCCTTGTGTGTTCCTATGTATGAGACAAATGCTAGTTAGGAAATAAGTTTAATAATGATACACAGGTAGTCCTTTAATAACCAGAATTAGGAGTGGCAACTCAGTTGTTAAGAGAAGTAGTTGCTAAATGAAACCACGACTATCCTTATTCTCTTATTTCAGCTTTCCTTGCCTTTACAGATCTGTGAAGGTCATAATGCGAGTATTGATCACAAAGTTACTTTTTCATCCCTTACATAACTGAGAACAGTTGCTAAATGAGGCAGTCACTAAACAAAGACTACTTATATACACTTTATAACCAATCTATAACTCTTAATAGTATCTTTTATTAGCCTGGCCCTTCCCTTTATTTCTGCATGGCGTCTGATATATATGTGTACATAAATGTGACACATATACACATTTTATAGAGAAATTCCAGGAATATTTTTATTTAGACTTGGCAACCAAAGATTGGAAGGTGAGAAGATAAGCATTCATCGTATTTTTGTCTTAAGTTTATAAATAATTTCTTATTTGTTTTTTTGTTTGGGGGGAATCATTTTAAATCCAGAGTAATCTTCCTCTCTGCTAAGGTATTTAGCAATGTTGCAGTAGTTAAATACAATTTTTAAAAAACAATAATTTAATAAGTAAAGTATAAATGGAAGCAAAAGGCTAACTTCTAAAACCATCATAAAATAAAAAAAATCTGGATGTTTACATTGAATTGCTCTCTGGCAGCATATAAATTATAGCAAAGACATTTTAGTCTTTTCAAACAGTATCTGCAGCATACTGATCAGATTTAGCCTTCATGTGAAGGCTTCTATTTTGCTTTCAGGATGCCAAGTTTTGTAATTTATTCAAAACCAAGGCCTTGTATTTAAAATAGAAGCTACATCTGCCTTACTTTTCTTGCCATCTCTTAGAAGTTTTCAGCAAACTTGGAGTGTCACAGTCTGTTTATGGTCAGGATGCTCAGCGAAACTGGAGTGAGTTTAGCAATGTTCCTTCATCCATCTGGGATTCTTCAGCTACAGATTTCGTACCTTCCTGGCCCACAAGTTCAGGATCCCCAACTCACACAACTTCAGTAAGTATATGTTTCTCACACTACAGTCTTTAAGTATTTAAAATGATTTCTTCAATAATTTGGAATGCTGAGGACGTATTTATTTGACAATTCTGGGACATGGACTTAATTGTTCTATTTTCAATAATACTAAATTTTGACTACAGTATTACCCAATAAGTCCTTAGATACTAAAGAAATAACTTAACTGGATACTGGAAATCTGAGTCTAAGGTTAATCCACCTAGAAATATGCACACAGCTCCTGTTTATGCATTTATTTTACAGTTTTTATACCCTGCCCAGCTTGAAGACTTGGATAGGTTAATACAGAATAAAAAATAAAAAGATAACAATAAACCTTCACTATTGTTTCCCGAAGACATACATTGCTTGCTGATATTCATGTTTCGTTTTAGCAAAAAGAGTAGTCTAGGTTTTCTCATGTTGCAGAGATTTATTTTCCACTCCACTGAAAAAGGGGAAAAACTGGATAAAATGCCGATTCAGTGGAGTCTGCTGAAGAATTCATCTAATTATTTGAGAGCTTGAATCTGCTTTTATGTAGATTATTGAATATAGATGTAGATATAAATATAGTAGGCTTTACACATCTTGTTTATTCAGAGTCAGATGACAATTTTGAAATTAAATACTACTTGAAGATCTTGGGAGACTTCCTGAGAGGCAAGGGTCATTATAAGCAATAGGCGATTGATTTGAAACCTGACCGATTCTAAAGTGCTATGTAATTAAGTTTATTGAGCAGGATTAATGATTGTTGGCTACTGTAAACTCACATTGACCGATATCAGTGGGCAATATCTTGATTATCTTATTATTGATACACAAGTACTCCAAGGATTTGAATCTGATCTTTAATGGCAGTTCTATGTCCTCTATGGACAGTTGCATTGACCAATAGCATATTTGAACTAAAAACTGTCTAAATATACTTTGGTTTGATAGCAGGTTTTTTTAAACAGGTTTTTTTAAAAAAAAAAACATTTCTATTGTATGTTATAATATTTCTTATGGTAACTAGAGAAGAAATGCAAAAGCTATTAGCAATACATGAATTAAGCTGTCAGGCATTCAGTAACAATGTCAGTCCTTTGAGACAGGGCAGGTCAGAAAATAGACTCCATAAGGAATGCTGGAACTCCACTTTATTGATAGATTATAATAACCAAATTTTGACTGCCTGACACCATTTTCCTTTACTCTTTCTTATAGCAAAGATAGCCAAGGCAAGCAACTTTTAAGCTTATTTCTTACACTCTCTTTCTTCCCAGACTTAATTTGTGTTTTGCTAATAGCCTTTACATTCCTTCTCCAAGTCAATTCTGTGGTTCAAATATTGAGTAAGCAGATAAGTCCCGCATCTTAACATTCAAATATATTGACATCTTTAACCAAAATCTGACTAATATCATGTTTTAACCTGGTAGTTATAATGATGTGTATGATAAATCCTGTGGGGGTTTTTTTAATAATGCAGTCTATCCTTGGCAACCCAAGTGGCCTGTGGTCGACGACTACCACTCCATTCAGCAGTTCCATTTGGTCAAGCAATCTGAACAATTCCCTTCCTTTCAACACTCCAGCTCACCATTTGCCAGGGATTGACCTTGGGAGTGAAAATACCCCACCCTCCCCTGTTGCTGCTCCCACAGTAAACAGTTCTGAAGAGTTGGGACAACCGTATAATCCTTGGCTAATTTGGAGTCCTGCAATTGGGCGAAGAAGCTCGGATCCTTGGCCTAATGTGCATTACCCATCTGAAAATTGAAATTAAGCAAAATAAAGTGACTGTAATTATTCAGATGCGATCATGGTAAATTCTGTAACATGACTGAGACATAATTCACAAGCCATTTGTTCCTATTCTTTCTTTTTGTTCCTCCCAACAAAAACCATTAAAAGTCTAATCATACATTCATCACTTGCTTCTCTTAAAGTCTGTTTCACAATTATGGTAGTGTGAAATTGCTGATCTGATCAGTGAATTTTTATGTGCGGTCATCTACTGCACTAAGACGATGGTTATGGCTTATTACCATCTACTGTTTAAATTTTTAAAAACTTGCTAAGTTAAAAAAAATACAGTGATTTTCATCTACCCTGCTAGATTTAATTTTTTCCAGTATTATGCCCCAAACCTAATTTTAAGGAGCATCTCGTGCTAAAAATGCAAAGTATTTTTCTTTAAAAAAATAAAGCTTTGTTAAAAGACTCTATGAATGTAAAAACCTTTGGAGCAAAAATGGCTGAATCTAAGAGCATTCTGTTCAAACTATACATTTTATGTGTCTGTTTGTACATTTGTAAACCTGAATGCATTTTTAAGTTGATCTGAAATGTGCATAGCCAATACTTGTGGATGACACAAGATTCCTTGTGCTTTTTTACCAATACAACTTTAAGTTGTACTTGAAAAATAAATAATGCTTTTTCATGTTTGTGTTATGTCTTTCTTATGAACCTTTTGTAGTATGTTTAAATTTCAAATATTTGGCACAGTTTAGGTTAAGATTTAAATAATAAATCATGGTTTAATCACTGAACAATCTTTCCTTTAATCTAAAAGATCTTTTGTAAGCCATCTTAAATAGGTTTGCTGCCTGAGTTGTTGGACCATAGTGAACTCTGATCATTCTGAAAGTTCACTGCTGAGAAAAACATTGTATAAATATAACTGCCATGTAAACGTTTTTTTAAATAGCAGCTACAAGTGAGCCCGCTGGCAATTTTGTGACAGCTGCTGCAGCTGAGTCACCAAACAGCATATCATCTCTCATACACCCACCATGAAAGAAAGTCTATTTACCTTGGCTGTGAAACATTTTACCTAGAATACTGATTACATACCAGGAGCAAAATGCTTGTATGGATTTTCGGAGCTAAGTAAAGAAGACTGATATTCTGAAAAAAAAGGATCAATAAGTTTGGAGGGGGGTATGACTCTTGATTTGTGACAACTGTCTCGACAAGCAAAATCCTACAGCTTTCTTGGCAAGGTTTTTTTAGAAGTGGTTTGCCATTGCCTGCTTCCTATAGCTTAGAGACAGATACTGACTCAAGGTCACCCAGCTGACTTTGTGTCTAAGGCAGAATAGAACTCAGTCTCCCAATGTCTAGTCTGATGATTTAATTCAGGGGTGTCAAACTGCCAGCCCGCAGGCCGGATGCGTCATCCGGAAGCTGCACCCACCCCATTGCTGGCAATGGCAAAACTGTCCCGATACGTTGCGCAACATCACATGATGTCGCGAGTTTGACATGTCTGACTTAATCCCTACACCAAACTGGCTCTTATTTAAAAAGCTAGATTTTGTCTTTCAATAGTAATAGTAATAGTAGTAAGGTTGGAAGGGACCTTGGAGGTCATCTAGTCCAACCCCCTGCTCGGGCAGGAAACCCTACACCATTTCGGACAAATGGCTGTCCAGTCTCTTCTTAAAAACTTCCAGTGTTGGAGCATTTACTGCTTCTGGAGGCAAGCTGTTCCACTGATAAATTGTTCTCACTGTCAGGAAGTTTCTCCTTAGTTCTAGGTTGCTTCTCTCCTTGATTAGTTTCCACCCGTTGCTTCTTGTCCTGCCTTCAGGTGCTTTGGAAAATAGCTTAATTCCCTCTTCTTTATGGCAGCCCCTGAGATATTGGAATACTGCTATCATGTCCCCCCTTGTCCTTCTCTTCGTTAAACTAGACATACCCAATTCTAGCAACCGTTCCTTATATGTTTTAGCCTCCAGTCCCCTAATCATCTTTGTTGCTCTTCTCTGTACTCTTTATAGAGTCTCAACATCTTTTTTACATCGTGGTGACCAAAACTGGATGCAGTATTCCAAGTGTGGCCTTGCCAAGGCATTGAAGAGTGGTATTAATACTTCACGTGATCTTGATTCTATCCCTCTGTTAATGCAGCCTAGCACTGTGTTGGCCTTTTTGGCAGCTGCAGCACACTGCTGGCTCATATTTAAGTGATTGTCTACTAGGACTCCGAGGTCCCTCTCACAGTTACTACTGTTGAGCATGGTGCCACCTATGCTGTACTTGTGCATTTGGTTTTTCTTGCCTAAATGTAGAACCTTGCTTTTTTCACCATTGAATTTCATTTTGTTAGTTAGTGCCCAGTGTTCAAGTCTGTCCAGATCCTTCTGTATCTTAAGCCTGTCTTCTGGAGTGTTGGCTATTCCTGCCAGCTTGGTGTCGTCTGCAAATTTGATGAGTTCCCCATCTATCCCTTCATCCAAATCGTTGATGAAGATGTTGAAGAGTACTGGGCCCAGAACAGAGCCCTGGGGCACCCCACTACACACTTCCCTCCATATAGATGCAGTTCCATTGAGGACCACTCGCTGAGTACGGCCGGTCAGCCAGCTACGGATCCATCTGGTGGTGGTTCTGTCTACCCCACATTTTTCTATCTTGTCAAGTAGTAGGTTGTGATCTACTTTATCAAATGCCTTACTGAAGTCCAAGTAAATTATGTCCACAGCATTCCTCTGATCCACTAATTTTGTCACTTGGTCAAAGAATGCAATAAGATTTGTCTGGCATGATCTATTTTTGACAAACCCATGTTGGCTTTTAGTAATGACTTTGTTTGCCTCTAGGTGTTCGTTGATTCGTTGTTTGATTATCTTTTCCAGGATCTTCCCAGGTATTGAGGTCAGGCTGATAGGTCTGTAATTTCCTGGATCCATTTTTTTTCCTTTTTTGAGGATGGGAACTACATCAGCTCTTTTCCTCAGTTCCCCTGTGTTCCAGGATCTTTGAAAAATATAGTTCAGTGGCTCCGATATCACATCTGCCAGTTCCTTGAGAACTCTGGGGTGTAATCCATCTGGTCCTGGCGATTTGAACTCATCTAGGCTGGACAGGTGCTCCCTAACGATTTTCTTGCCTATCTTAACTTGTGTTTCTGTTTTGTTTTTTATGGCACTATTTTTGATAGGTTGGTCTGTTTTTTCCCTTTGTGTAAAGACAGATGCAAAAAATGAGTTAAATAGTTCTGCTTTCTCCCTGTTGCTTGTCACCTTCTTGCCACTTCCACCCACTAATGGACCAATCATTTCCTTCACTTTTTTCTTGTTTTTTACATGTTGAAAGAAGCTTTTTTTGTTATTTTTGACTTTGGTCGCAAGCCTTAGTTCATTTTGAGCCTTGGCTTTCTTCACTTCATCTTTGCAGGCTCGGGCTATTTGCTGATATTCTGACTTAGTTATGTTCCCCTCTTTCCACTTTCCACTTTCAAAACAATCTGCTATATCCGGGAGATGTTTTTAAACCAGTGTTAATACATATTGTACATTTCCGGTGGTTACTTTAATTGATTTTTTTTTTCTCCAACACTGCACAATAGTTTTCACTTTAGAGCAGGTAACTTTCAGCCAAGAATCCTAATTCACTCCTGGGACTTAATGGACCACAGTGATCATGATTGATTTGTAGCTGCTTCATTAGACAAAGGGAATGAAAAGGCTTACACAATCAATTGTTTGAATAATGCTACTTGAAAATGCATTTTCCAGGACTAATTGTTATCAGTCAAAACCCTTTTAAACACCAGCTTCTGCTGAAGACTTGCTTCACAATGTTTCCATTGCCATAAATCAGCTCTTCTCCAGGAGCTGGATAAGTGCTCTTGGAGAGGAGGAGACTGGGGTGGATGCCATCCCAAAGGCATTCTAACCTATGGGAGGAGGCCAATTATAAAATTCACCATATTTCTGAATACAAAATGGCCAATTATAGGAAAGAAATACCTAATTTTTATGGAATCTTTTCCCTTGGAATGGATGACATAAAATGTGTTACGGCTACATAGTTTGACTCATCATGGAGATCTTTGAATCTTAGACTGAAAAAAGTGATCCACCTAGATAGTATATTTTCAAGAATTCAAGCAAGGCTTCCACTAAATACAATGCAAGTTGAAGTTTTTTGGGGTGATAAAAATCTGCTGGGCTATTTCATGTCAACATGCTAATAAAAGCTTTCTTCTCATCTGTATTTTTTACCCATTGTCCAATTGCTGATGAACAAATCACATCATAACATATTGGCTATATGCAGATTAAGAGTCTTCACACCAGAGGGTTTTATTTACCCTATTACTACCCAAAAATATTTATATGTAGCTATTCATTCAACCAATTTTGGTTAAACTTGAAAGTCAAGCACCACTAAACCTCGAAATACTTGGATGGGGGAAGCCCATCTAGTTTGATAATGAAATGTCTGCAAGCAAACAACTAAGTTCAACAACACCTGAACCCCACAGTTCAACCTTGAGCTACATATATTCTTTAGGTTTTCTTATATGGGCTGCTTATGGGGAAGTTAGGCATCTGCAAGAGAAGGTTAAGCAAAACATAACCCCAAGTGCCTTGTGATACTACCTTCCTTTGTGTTTTAATATGCAACTAAGTTTAATGAACTATCTTAATACAATCACAACTTGGTCAAATTTATGACTACTAAATTAAAAAAGATTGATGCTTATTTGTTATGCTATAATACAGAATATGGTAAAAGTTTTATTAATATTGAGACATTTTATTTTGGTTATACATGATCATAGAACACAATTTCAATTGCATTAAAAATTCTAGCGTGTTAGTATTTCTACAATATTTGATAATTTTACTTGGGCAAAATAAATATGCTTTCTTTAGTTAAGTAAACACATTGAAAGCTGGAGGAAGGAGGGAATAGCATTTAAAGAGAATCTGGCTGAAGGATCCGATTTCCCTTATACTACTCGGATTACCCTGAATAGGTTGAGAGTTGGAGTGCCTAAATGTAAAACCAATATGCTGAAGTGGAAGCAGATAACAACATGCTGTGTGAATGTGGAATGATGCAGAGACAAGCCCATCTGTTGGCATGTCAGCTACTACCAGAAACATGTTCTTATGACTTATTTTTGGCTAATGACAAAACCAAAAAGGTAGCTTCATTCTGACAGTTTAAAGTTTGATCTAGACACAAGAAGAAAAAGGGAAAGGACGGGAAGGGATGGGATGGGAAGGAGACAGAAATAAATGCAAAGGCTACTTTAGATATTGTGTGTTTTCTATTGCATTTACCCAAAATGCAATGAAGGAGAGACTCAAATAGTGTATATTTGTATAGATGAGTGTAATTTGTTTAAACAATTAAAATGGAACTCATGCCAAACTCAACATCTTTTATATTAACATTTTGTGTAGAAGTAATAGTACATTAATTTATTGAAGGGGAGGACATGTTTCTTCTGCCTCTATTTTTATTATTTTATTATGTTTATGACTTATACAGCTGCCCATATTATAACAAGAATCCTGAGCAATGCACAAAACAATAAAAACAACAGAAATCCCCAAACCATAAAATAAAACAAAAATCAGTAAAATATTTTTTTCTGTGATTCCTGAAAGGACTTCCAAGAATGTCTTTTAAAAGTTCAGTTTGCGGGGCTTCAAGTTTGCCATCGCAGCGCTGCAGACATTGGAAGACAAGCTGCATCTTTTGCATCTGAATTCGTCCTGCTGAGTGACCCTGGAAAGGGTCAAAAATCACCCTGCAGGGGCGACGAGCAAGGAGGGGATCCCCACTTGATCACGGGAGTGGGGCAGCCCTTCTGTTTGATCTGGGGAAGCCCTCCAAACCGGTGAGAGAAAGACCGGCCATAGCAATATGATTCATCACTAAGCTGCTGACAGCTGAAGTCAAAATCACCACCAAGCTCCTTTAAAGCAACGCGGATGAAACTGGATGAGATCTGATCTTCTCTTTAAGATTTTAAATATTTTTTTCCTGTAAAAACTTCCCAAAGTATTTTTCCCCCTGTGAGGAGAGAGGGAAGGGAATTTCTACCCCACCCTCTAAGAACAGTGGTGACTAACTACCCAGGGGAAACAGAGCAATTATAAGAACAATTTTAATCTAACTGGATGTATATGCTTTTGAAACTTGGGGACTAAAAATGTTCCTATTCTTACAGGAGATGTTTGTTTTTATTTAAAAAAAGAAATAAGACTTGAAAAACGATAATAAAAACTTTGGACTTAAAAAACTTTAAACGGCATCGGTAACATCTTGTGGCAAAGTATGGTATTACAACTTGTTATTGCTTAAAAGAGATTTGGCTTGAAGCCCAGACTCAAAAAAAAAAAAAAAACTTCTCTGACCCTGACAGCTACCATCTGTGAAAAACTCAGCTGCAAAGAAGGAACTTCTGGGCGGCATATCTGGCCTGTTTGAACTATGAATGTAAACTTTTACTGACTTTTAGAGCTATACATGGGGAATTGCTTTCCTATTTCTTTACACGAGAAGCATATGTTATCACATGAGATGATGGAATACCTTGGACTATAAACTGTTACTTGACAAACAATTTCTAATATAAAGACCACCTATAACACGTGAAATAGATGTCCCATACCTAGCTATAAAAACAAAGAACTATTCTTAATGTTTGATTCTAAAGTCTTCAACGTAACATACTATCAAGAGAATATGGATGAAGATCAGGAAAAAAATCCTCTCCGTGTTGAAATCCATACACTAAACCATTCTTTCAGCTTGTGACAAAATAAGATGCAACATAAAGGAACAAAATGCCAGCTTAAATATACAAACCCAGATCTTGACTACAACCAAAGAACTAACAATGCAGAAAATAACAGAAGTGAAACAACTAAATACTAAGACAGAGGACTCAATTGACCAACAGATCCAGCTGACGGAAAAATCAGAAAAGGGAGTGACCACTGAAAATGGAAAAGACTTTTTACAAAAATAAGAAGAAATTTGAGGAAAAGGAAGAAGAACAGATTGAATGGAAGATAATAATAATAGTAGTAGTAGTAGTAGTAGTAGTAGTAGTAGTAGTAGTAGTAGTAGTAAAGTTGGAAGGGACCTTGGAGGTCATCTAGTCCAAACCCCTGCTCAGGCAGGAAACCCTACACCATTTCGGACAAATGGCTGTCCAGTCTCTTCTTAAAAACTTCCAGAGTTGGAGCATTTACTGCTTCTGGAGGCAGGTTGTTCCACTGATTAATTGTTCTCACTGTCAGGAAGTTTCTCCTTAGTTCTAGGTTGCTTCTCTCCTGGATTAGTTTCCACCCGTTGCTTCTTGTCCTGCCTTCAGGTGCTTTGGAAAATAGCTTAATTCCCTCTTCTTTATGGCAGCCCCTGAGATATTGGAATACTGCTATCATGTCCCCCCCTTGTCCTTCTCTTTGTTAAACTAGACATACCCAATTCTAGCAACCGTTCCTTATATGTTTTAGCCTCCAGTCCCCTAATCATCTTTGTTGCTCTTCTCTGTACTCTAGAATTTCTAGAGTCTCAACATCTTTTTTACATCGTGGTGACCAAAACTGGATGCAGTATTCCAAGTGTGGCTTTACCAAGGCATTGTAGAGTGGCATTAATACTTCACGTGATCTTGATTCTATCCCTCTGTTAATGCAGCCTAGCACTGTGTTGGCCTTTTTGGCAGCTGCAGCACACTGCTGGCTCCTATTTAGGTGATTGTCTACTAGGACTCCGAGGTCCCTCTCACAGTTACTACTATTGAGCATGGTGCCACCTATGCTGTACTTGTGCATTTGGTTTTTCTTGCCTAAATGTAGAACCTTGCTTTGTTCACCATTGAATTTCATTTTGTTAGTTAGTGCCCAGTGTTCAAGCCTGTCTTCTGGAGTGTTGGCTATTCCTGCCAGCTTGGTGTCGTCTGCAAATTTGATGAGTTCCCCATCTATCCCTTCATCCAAATTGTTGATGAAGATGTTGAAGAGCACTGGGCCCAGAACAGAGCCCTGGGGTACCCCACTACACACTTCCCTCCATATAGATGCAGTTCCATTGAGGACCACTTGCTGAGTACGGCTGGTCAGCCAGCTACGGATCCATCTGGTGGTGATTCTGTCTACCCACATTTTTCTATCTTATCAAGTAGTAGGTTGTGATCTACTTTATCAAATGCCTTACTGAAGTCCAAGTAAATTATGTCCACAGCATTCTTCTGATCCACTAATTTTGTCACTTGGTCAAAGAATGCAATAAGATTTGTCTGGCATGATCTATTTTTGATAAACCCATGTTGGCTTTTAGTAATGACTTTGTTTGCCTCTAGGTGTTCGTTGATTCATTGTTTGATTATCTTTTCCAGGATCTTCCCAGGTATTGAGGTCTGGCTGATAGGTCTGTAATTTCCTGGATAAACCTATCAGGACAATTGTGGGAAATTGGAGTAATAGGGAGGTGATTTAATGAATACAAATGGCTAGTTCTTCCAAAAAACCTGCAACCAACTGGTCTTTCTTATTCCAAATAATATATATAATAATGGAGAACTATTTGATGATTCAAAAGCATTGATGTGGAAGGCTAGTTGGCAAAGGAAGAAAGCCAGAATAAGGCTGAAGAAAATAAGGGTTTTGATTTATTAGAGGGGATTTCATATTACTAACTAGAGAGTTGAATATGGTGGAAAATAGATAATTTTTAGAAAATAAAGTAACATTATAATTGAATAGGTAAGATGTGTAACAAGAGTAATAGACTTTGGTATGAGAAGGGAAAAAGGAAGAAATTGAGATAACGGAAATGTTGGTCACCTAATATAAAATATTTGGAAATCAGTTGAAAATAAGAATTCTGTTTGCCCAATATGAGATAATAGATATTACCAGAAAAAGAGAGGGAGTATTTGAGCTTTTAAAAATTAGACCTAAACGAAAAAATTTATGTATATTACTGATTTATTGGTTAACCCAGACAATACATATAATGGTTTTGATCTATTAGAGGGTATACTGTATTATTAATTAGATGGTTTAATATGGTGGAAAATAGATAACTTTTAGAAAACAGAATAAGACTATATTCAAATAGATGTGTATTTAGAATATTAGATTTTGTTATGAAAAGGGAAAAAGGAAGAAGTTGAGATAAGGGAAACTTTGGTTACCTAAAGCTTGGAATTATAAATACCAAATGTTAATTTGAATATTAATGGGAAATTAAAGCTTGGGAAGAAAGCAATAACAGGACATTGATTGTATATAAGGATTGAATGCAAACATAATTAAGATATGTATAAGCTAAAAATTATTGATAAATGTAACAAAGATGTTTTTACTTAGTTGATAACAATAAGAACTGTATTGGCCTAATATGAGATAGTAGATATTAAGGGAAAAAAAGAGGAAATGTCTGATGTTGTAACTTGAGATTTATACTAAAGATTGATATATGTTATTGAACTATTGATTAACCCAGTCATCACGTTGCTTTTTAAATACTTAATTGTAAAATTAGAAAACTAATAAAATATTATTTTAAAAAAAGTTCAGTTTGCCATCATTTTCAGATGAGGGACTCCTGAAAATTCTTGTATAAGTTCTAGAATAGGCTTAAAATCTTTGTAAATATCCCACTACCCAAAATGAATAAAATGGGAAATCCTGGCACCATTTTTACCTCGTTACCCTATTCATTGCAACTTTAATTTCTACTATCTACTATTGTCTTCTCATTTATAAGGCATTTCTGTCCTTTACAAAATCTATTTTAAGTGCCTGAATAGACATGCTATTTAATATTTCAAAGGTCTTTTCTGAAATGGCTGAAAACCCTACAAGACTCTCATACTTAAAATCCATGCAATTTTTGGAAAGGGATAAAGCCTTTTGAGGCAGCCTACCTAAATCTTGTTTGCATATTTAAATTCATTCAATCCATATTTAACTTTCCCTGTTATTTTTGTTTTTTAAAATAAACTTGGTACCTTAAGCACATTTGAACAGAAAGGTAATATTATGAATAAATAAGTGATTCTCAAAGTTTGATTGGATAGAAAGTGTGCAGAGATATTTATCCTTGAAGGAGGTAAGTATGATATCATTGCCTTTGAAATCATTGTCTTAGGAAAGTGAAATATTGATAGCAATTTTTTCAGTAAATGTCTTTTTTGTTTTGAAAAGATTGCTGAAGAACAATACATATAATAAAACTTCTTAGAAAACAAAGGAAAGTCTCTTTGAATGTTTGGAATAACCTAATAATCCTGCCCTCTTGAGAACTGTAGTTCTTGATTAGAGGAATAAAAACTGGATGAAGTGCAGATATCAAATAGATGGGCATAGAACTAGTTCTGAGTTTTTTTGAATACCTATCTTGTCGACTGACTCTGCAAGCATTTTTTTTTAAAGGAAAAAGGAAAGAAAAAATAATTTTAAAAACAGCATTTGTTCCTAAGGATCTAATATGTTTATAATTACCATCTTTTGCGCCTGAATCTTATCCTCTTGAATGGCAGGATTTCTTTGAAATATACAAGTGCAAAACTCTGGGCAGTACAGCATCTGCATACAAGATTTACTATTTAGAAATATGCTGAACAATATTACAAATCAAACAAGATTTCAGATTAAGATTCATTTGGGAAAAGGTGCAAACAAAACCTCTGCTTCATGCACAGTCGTTCTACAAACTGATAGATTGAGGAAGCAAGCTCTGTCAACATAGGTTCTTGGAATTTGATTTTCATTTCTGTGTCTTAAGGACTTTTGTCAAACGCTACCAGCGCCACCTTATGGCTATAAAAATGGTTATCTAATATTCTGCTATCCTTGTTTTTCTATGCTTAAGAATGGATCCAAACTTAGTTATACTAAGATTAAACTTCATTAGTTCCCTTCTTGCCTCTAGCCCAAGATTATATTATATATTTTACTTATTTAATCAGTGCAGATTACTTTGTTCTTAATGTAAAAATGTTTCCAGAATCCGTCCCTTTGGGCCTACAAAGTCTAATGTACATGAATCAAAAAGTACATAAAATTGAAAAAGAGGAAAGAAAAAAATGAAGATTATGATTAGTTCAGTTGCTTAGTTAGCCTAGATTATATTGTAGTCTGATTAGAATGTGTTGTAATCTAAATTACTTCCTTTGAAACATTGCAATAAGAATGTCTGCCAGTTAATTATTTTAGCAAAGCATCTGCCCTAATTTCAAATGGGGGGGAAAGCCCATAAGAATAAAAGGAGGAGCTTATTAATCCTTCTGTTTAGAAAACATAACAGAAAATCAGAATTGGAAGGCACCTTGGAGGTCTTCTAGTCCAACTCTCTTCTCAGGCAGGAAATCATGATTTCAGACAAATCATTGTTCAATCTCTTCTTCAAAATTTCCTGTGTTGGAGCATTCACAACCTCTGGAGGCAGGTTGTTCCACTGGTTAATTGTTCTAACTGTCAGGAAATTTCTCCTTAGTTCTAGATTGCTTCTCTCCTTGATAAGTTTCCATCCATTGCTTTTTGTCCTGCCTTCAGGTGCTTTGGAGAATAGCTTGACTCCCTCTTCTTTGTGGCAGCCCTTCAAATATTGGGACATTGCTATCATGTCACCCCTAGTTTATGAGACTTTGTTCTAGAGTCTATATGTTTTCTTTATAAAAAGGGACCCTCCTGGGAGATTGCTTTAGAATTGATAGCAAACAACATTTTTATCTTAGGTTGCTTCACTAAAAATATCTTTTGGGATAATATGGGCTGTGGATCAGATACTAAATGTTGCCATTTGTGATGCAACCTAGAATGGTGTGGTATATGTTAATGCATCTACAATACGGAAGTAAGAAATAAGAAATGATGTTTGCTTATAACCCAACATATAAATATTAGGTAAAAACAAACATTTCTAGGATTTAGTAATATGGAGGGTATACCAAGTGTCAGGCCCATAGATAATTTGTTGCATGCATTGCATTAAATGTTTCAGTTTATTGTCATTTTCTTCTAAATGTCTCATTTGTTTGATTAATGAGCTTCAAATGTTGATAAAGACAGTAAGAGTTCACTGGATCACATAATAAAACATATTGCAAACTGGGCCTGATTTTTGCAACACTTTATAAATTTAGAAATTGAAGACAAGTTTCCGCACCTAAAAAATTTAATTAAATTACTGTATCTTCCATTTCTGTCAACCTTCCCTTTCATAGTGTCTTCCCATAATTATGTTCCTTCCTTTTCTTTGACATCTGAATTTCTTTTTCTGGCCATTATTCCAGTCCCTAAATTCTGTTGCTATTTTTTTTTCTATCTTTTTTCTTATGCAGTCCTCCAGATCTTGCTCTTACTTCAATCCTATCAATCCAGTTATAGCAAAAGCAATCACATTGGTTACTTTATTGGCTAAATAATTTAAAACTGTAAGCATTTCCTTTCTTTTCTGTTAAATAATAGAGGAAGAGGGGAAAAAGCTATTGTGATGTAATATTCCAAACAAACTTGCAAATAAATTTTTAAACACAAATTGAGAATAGCAGCACAGTTAAAAGATATGAAATGTATATTTCCCTCTTCTCTTATTTTCCTCTAATGAAAGTCATACATGATGGATAAACAGATACTATCCTGTTCATTTGGCTATACAAATTATAAAACAATTGACAGATCTATGCCTAAAAAGGCTCTTTTTTTTCCATTCAGTTGTACAGGTAGCCCTCAACTTAGGACCACAACTGAGCCCAACATTTCTATTGCTAAGTGAATATTGCCCCATTTATAACCTTTCTTGCCACAGTTGTTAAGTGAATCACTGCAGTTTTTAAGTTAGTGACATGGTTGTTAAGTGAATCTGGCTTCCCCACTGACTTTGCTTGTCAGAAGGTTGCAAAAGAGGATCACATGACTCCCAGGACACTGCAACCATCCCAAATAGGAGTCAGTTGCCAAGTGTCTGAATTTTGATCACGTGACCATGGGGATGTTGCAATGGTTGTAAGTGTGATAAATGGTCATAAGTCACTTTTTCCGGTGCCGTTGTAAGTTTGAACAGCCACTGAACGAACTATTGTAAGTTGAGGACTCCCTGTATATAATTCTCAAAGACTGCTTGGACAAATCCCTGAAATTTTCTTGGTGAGGTTTTCAAAAGTGGTTTGTGATTGTCTGCTTTCTAGGGATGAGAGAAAATCACTAGATGGCTTCATGCTTAAGGTGGAACAAGAACTCAGTCTCCCAGTTTCTAGCCTGATGCCTTACACCAAACTGCTTTCTTTGGTTAATCTACAAAATGGTAAAAGGAAGATATGCAGGTACATGAAGAATATTTTAATTATGTATTATTTACTTGACATTAGTTAACAGAAAGTTGATTTTTTTTCCCCCAAATAATGTTCTGTGACTGCGGAGAAAACAGATTTACCCATGAAAAATAGAAAGCTGTTGAAAAGAAAAAGACAAGCAAGAAATGCAAATGGCTGCAAACATCTCTGCTGCAAAATAGGGAGGGCTGAAGATTTGCTCTTATTATTTGCCTGAATAAACAGAGTCCCATATCTTTCTTACATTTTTAAATTCAGAGTCATTTTCCTTTTAGAAAAATGTGATTCTTAAATTTTTCCTACAAGAGTAGATATGGTGAATAGGTGATTGTTCTGAGAATTTCAGTCAGGTACAAGGAATCAAGAACGACACAATGATTCACTCAGAGTAGTTTATTGTTGCTCACCTTTAGACAGGAATCTTGCCAGACTAAAACATAATCTGCATAACTATTAGATATCCCTATGAACAGTTACTCTGGACCTCTTCCTGAATATCAAGAGTTCCAGGGTGATTTGCCTTAGTTTCTTGGGAAAAACCTCCTCCCCTCTGCAACTAGGCACCACATTGCACCACAGTTTTTGGGTGGGATTGGAAAGGATTTCAGTAAGTGATAGATTTGGCATATTCTGCTAAATAAGCACAAATTGTATTGTGTAGTGAAAGCTCAATTATTTCAAATAAAGGAGTTTTTTGAGCCACTCAGATCTTTCACATTTTCCATTGGCATACCTTGATTATCTTGAAAATTGTGCCTTAGATCATAGCAACATTCAACTTGGCGTAATGATAGTTCTACAAATAATTACAGCAAGTCTTGTTGAGTGTTTTCTACGGCTAGTAATAATATCACCAAAAAGTGCATAAGAAAAGTATTTGCTAACTGAAAATACATGCTATTGTACAGTAATGTTGCCATTGTTTTATTAGCAGATATTAGTTTTAAAGTAGGATATGCTTCTCATACCAATGGCATTTATTGAAAATTTCAATTGGAAGCAGAAGACAGCTATAACACAAGCAGTTATATGCCAAGTGGTATACTAAAAATGGCATAGATATGGAATCATACTGATCTACCCAAGTTTTAGTAGAAGGGACAATCTGCTTTAGAATGTCAGTCCTCTCATTTGCTAATCTCACCACAGGAAGATATCTGTGGCAACATCACCATGGATATGCAGCATCATTTTCTGCACTATCCTTGTTTCTAACTTGTACCAAATGAAATAATTTGAACGTATCAAAGTATTCTCCGCTATTTATCATGTGCTCTTTTATTTTAAGACAGCTTTTATAAATTGTAAATTGTAACTGAATGCTTTATCCACCCAAGCAAACTGAATACCATATTTCCATTAAAATTGACTGTGTATTATTTTTAGATTTTTAAGAAAAAATATAATATTGATCAAATGGTGCCTGTATCAACATCTTGTAGTGCTTCAGACGAGGGGGAAGATAGACATCATGCTGGAGACATTATTTTATTTTTAAATTTATAGTGTTTGCTCAAAGGACCCCTTTCCTGAATACTTTCTAGGGATGCATAATTCTTATCGTCCTGAAGAGTTCATGACTATAGAGAACTCAGTGAACAGGATTCAGTTGATTGTAGTGCAAAGGAAGAGAAAAAGAAGTTCAAAGTGTATTTTTCATGCTGGCAAAAATGTTAAAAGATTATTTTATACTTCAGAACAATTAGAAAAGAATTCAATTAGAACCTTTTGCATGGGAGGCTATTATAGTGTTTCAGGCAAACCTTGGTTTGCCCAGCAGCAATAACAACATAAATATTTGGAATAGAACCTCATAAGCCCCTTTTATTTCAAAGCATCCATCATAAGCCCCTGGAATTTTTCTAAATCACAGTTTTTCATTACAAATGCTTTGTGTTCCTTTTTCAGATGATCAGACCAATCCATTACCATCATTCCTCTGGTTAGACAGCCACTAAGCTCAACACTTACGCCAATTACTGTGATTTCTGTGACAAAGTTTTCATCAATGGCAGCAGCCATGGCATAAGAGTCGCAAGAAACAAAGCCTAAATGAGGCTTTGCGATTTTTAAAGAATGAGCAAATATTTTCTTCATGAACCTGGCTTTCTCAGTATCCTGATTTACCCATTCATGGTAGAATTCCTAGGAAGGAAAGAACAATGTTGAACATTAAAAACCAGCCAAAGAGGGAATTATCTAATAAAAGGGGGGGGGAGATCAATGGGCAATCACCCTGGAGGAGTCACATCTACCTTGCTAGAAGCCAAAAGAAGCAGACCCAATAATGTTATGTCACTGGAATGAGTAGGCTTGGATTTTCTGCCCGCATTTTGTTTTGGGGACTTTGAGGCAGGCCTAAGGCAACCACGTTGCCCTGCAAGCCTCCCAAACAGGAAAAATAAGTTTACTACTATAGAGAGCATAAATCCAATAAAAGATGAACTGCTAACTTATTAATAAAATGTTCTGCCTTAGGAGATGTTTTATTTAAAAAAAGGTACAAATGCAATACAAAACTTTTGCAAAATTTTTATAGCAATGTTTCTATAGTGTATGGATGTATGTACCTATGCATTTAAAAACATTTCATGGGAGACTTCTGGTTTTGCATAGTAGTGCAGCAGCCGAGGGATCGCAGGGCTCTGCTCCCTACAACTGATTTCTGCCTGCCAGGGGATCCTAAATGGGCCTGAAGTTGCTCTATAGAGGAAACACAGAAGGGGAGAAGTCCCATCGAGTGCGGAGAGACGGTGGTCGATCCGATTGGTTTGGGAAAAGCCTCCAGAAACTGGCAGGAAAAGAGGGTAGCTCAACTTCCGAGTCTAGCTCAAGCTACAAGCAACCGAAGTCCAAAAGTACTCCTTCAAGCTGACTGTAAACAATGTGTTTGGAATTTTGGGTAAGAACAGTGATTTTCTCTCTTCTATTTAGAAATTGATTTCCTGTAAAAAAGAAAAAAGAAAAACCCCAAGAAGCAAAAAGCCTCTGAAAATGAGGAGGGGGACTTTTGCCCCACCCTCCCGCAGACGGAAGTGGTGAATTAAACCTTTCAGGGGAATAGAAATATATTGAAATAAAAAAAATAAGATTAATTTGGATAAGTTTGAAATCGGTGGAATCTGTTAAGATTTTCCTTTTATATCATCAAAACAGAAGTAAATAAGTGTTTATTACCAAAAGAATTGGTTCTGACATCTAGTGGTGATAAAAATATTACTAAAGATTTTACTTTTTTATCGGAGGAGCTTAAACGTCGTCAAATGCAGTTCAGATGGGAAATTCCAGCTGGGATAGTGGTGAACTACCTAGGAAGGCGTTACAGATTAAATACAGTGTTAAAGGCAAAAGATTTTTATTCTACCGTTCTGAAGGCTGTTTCGTCCGTATCCCCTCAAGCTAGCAAAACTGGAGACGAACAAGTAATTGGAGGTGCTATTGCCAGTGATTTGCAAGCGGAGCCTGCTCTATAGGTTTCAGAGATTAAAGAACAAAGGATGACTCGGGCTGCGCATAGACGCAGGGGAAAAAAACAGAAGCAAAAGGCCAGTGAAAAAATAGAAGAACTATTGTTACAGAGCCTGTGGGAGGAGCAAGACCAAAGAGATCTTCTACAGCTGATCTACAAGTTATGCTTCAAAGGCTTAAAGCAGCTTCTGATGTCAAAGTTTCTGACATGGAATGTTAATGGCTTGAATTCACCACAGAAAAGGAACAAAGTATTTCATTATTTGAAACATTATAACAATGACGTTATATGTTTACAAGAAACTCATATAACTTTGAAAGACTCCAAATACTTGATAAATTCTCGTTTAGGTTTGCATTTTATATCTCCTGCCCCAGGGAAAAAAAGGGGGAGTTGTAATTTATCTTAAAAAAACTTATCGGCCAAACTAAGTGACTCTGTTTCTCAAGGAAGATATGTTATTATTGAGTTGGTATCGCAAGGCAAGAAATTCCTTATTGTTGGATTATATGCTCCAAATCAACAACAGAAACAATTTTATAAGTTTTTGCATGGTAAAATAAATCAGTTGGATTATAAATCGGTGATTTTGATGGGTGATTGGAATGGAGTTTTGGATACAAGGAAGGATAAGAAGGGTTCTTTTAAAATTCTTAATCAAACTAGATTGCCAAAAGCTTTTTTTGATATGAAAGATGATTTGGAACTTACTGATATTTGGCGAGAGAGGAATTTAAATGAAAAAGATTTTACTTTTTATTCTGACAGACACCAATCATTCTCCAGGATTGATTTTTTCTTGATTACTACTGATTTTCTTTCTAGGGTTAAAAAAGTCAAGATTTTTCCTAGGACTTTATCTGATCATAGTCCAGTTTGGTTGGAGTTATTTATGGAAGATGGGAATAGAAGATCTTGGAGGCTGAATGAAAATTTATTTACACGCGAGGAACTGGTGCAGAAATGCAAAGAACATTTGAAGGAGTTTTTTGTTTTAAATATAAATAAGGGCACCTCAATGTCTATGGTGTGGGACGCTAGTAAAGCTTACATGAGGGGGGTCTTGATTCATATGAATAATGCTTTTAGGTCAAAATGGACTCAAAAACGTAAAGAAATTGAAGAAGAGATTAAATCTAAAGAAAAGGGTCTTGTTTTAAATCCAATGGATAATAAGTTAAAGGTTTCTATAAATTTGCTTAAGGAGCAATTTAATATGTTAATGGCAGATCAGGTTGCAACTAATTTGCATTATATGAAACATAATACTTTTTGTAATGCCAATAAGCCAGGGAGGTGGTTGGCTTATCAATTACGTAAAAAACAGAAGGCTAGAATTATAGAGAAAGTAAAATATAAAGGTAGTGAAGTTTATCAACAAGATTTGATTAAAAAGTGTTTTTAGATTTTTATACAAAATTATATGCTAGTAATAATATACAGGCTTTAGATGTAGAGAAGTATTTACAATCAGTACATTTTCCTAAACTTTCTATTGAACAACAAAACGTGATGAATTGTTTAATTACTTCAGAGGAAATTGGTTTTGCTATTAAACAGTTAAAGATTGGAAAGGCTCCTGGCACAGATGGATTAACGGCTAAGTACTATAAAATGTTAGGTTAAGAAATGATAGAGCCATTAAAAGAACTTTTTAATGGTATATTGTTGGGAGCTTCGATTCCTCCTTCTTGGCGGAGGGCTTTTATATCATTAATTCCTAAGGAGGATCAGGATCTTACTGAACCTAAAAATTATAGACCTATATCTCTTTTAAATGTAGATTATAAGATTTTTTCTAAAATTTTGGCAAATAGATTAATGCAGGTTGTGAAGGATTTAATTCATAGTGATCAATCAGGATTTATAACAGGAAGGTACATGAAGTATAATACAAGACAAATTATTAATTTAATTGAGTATTTGGATAAGAATAATCAGATTCCTGCAGCTTTTATATTTTTGGATGCTGAGAAAGCTTTTGATCAATTAGACTGGAAATTTTTATTTTTATTAATTGAAAAAATGAATTTTGGAGATAAGTTTTTACACGCTCTCAAGGCTATATATCATCAGCAGTCTGCTCAAATTATTATTAATGGGGGATTGACAGAGACTTTTAATATTGAAAAGGGTACAAGACAAGGTTGTCCATTATCTCCTTTGTTATTTGTGTTGACAATGGAGATTTTGTTAATTCAAATTCGAGACTCTACATTACTTAAGGGAATAAAAATAAATAATAATGATTATAGATTGAGAGCTTTTGCAGATGATTTGGTTTTAATTTTACAACAACCGATTCAATCGGTTAGTTATCTATTGGAACTTATAACTCAATATGGAAAAGTTTCTGGTTTTAAAGTTAATAACAATAAGACTAAGATATTATCTAAGAATATGACTGAGAAGGATAATGAAACTTTAGTTAGACTTACAGGTTTTCAGATAGTGAAGAAGGTTAAATATTTGGGAGTGTTTATAACTGCTTCTAATGGAAAATTATATAAGAATAATTATGGAGTATTATGGACAAAAGTACAAAAGGATTTAAACGATTGGGAAAAATTGCAATTGTCGTTGTTGGGGAGAATATCAGCTGTTAAAATGAATGTTCTACCAAAGTTTCTCTTTTTGTTTCAAATGATACCTATTTTAAAAAAAGATGCTAATTTGGATGAGTGGCAGAAGGGAATCAATAAATTTATATGGTCTGGGAAGAAACCAAGGGTGAAGTTTAAGATTTTGCAAGATGCTTGTGAAAGAGGAGGGCTTAAAGCACCTAATTTGAAATTATATTATGATGCAGCCGCATTAACTTTGATAAGTGATTGGCTTAATTTAACAAATAAAAATATTCTTTCTCTCGAAGGGTGGGATTTATTATATGGTTGGCATGCATACTTAATTTTTACTAAGAAAGTTGATCGGGCTTTTAAATCGCATATTTTAAGAAGTGCCCTACTTCGAGTTTGGAAGAAATATTATTATAGGTTAAATTATAAAATACCTATTTGGGGGATTCCTGGACATGCAATAGAGGGGATATCGAAGGGGATGAATTTTGGAAAAAAATTCATATAAAGAATTACTTATATGGTCAGGTAATGACTGGCAATTAAAGTCTTTGGAGGTATTAAGACAAGAGAACATTTTACAGTCATGGTTTCAATATTTACAAATAGTGGAAAGGTGGACTTTAGACAAGAAAGTGGAGATAACATTAGGAGATGAAAATCTGATAATACAGATTAAAGATCAGAACAAGGCTCATATAAAAAGAATTTATAATATCTTAATAGAATTGGATTCGGAAACGGAATTGGTTAAAGATTGTATGGTGAAATGGGCTCAGAATATTCAGGAATCAATCCCATTGGATTTATGGGAGACAATTTGGATTAGAAATGTTAAATTTACACAGGCTCAAAATTTAAGTGAAAATTTTTATAAAATGTTTTATAGGTGGCATTTGGATCCTAAAAAGTTATCTTGTATGTATCCTAATTTACAGCCCAAATGTTGGAGATGTGGTAGTTCTGATGCAACTTATTTTCATATTTGGTGGACTTGTAAAAATATTAAGGCCTTTTGGATTATGATTTGATGGAACATTCAAAATATTTTTAAAAGAAAGATAAAGTTTACTCCTCAACTATTTTTATTAGGGATTTTTGAGGATTTTGATGTTAAAGAAATTATTTTATTGTTGAATTTAATTACAGCGGCAAGGTTATTGATAGGTCAATATTGGAAGAAAGATTCGTTGCCTACATTAGAAGAATGGACATTTAAGGTTTCCAATTTGGCAGAAATGGCTAAAATTTGTGCTTATTTAAAGGATCATACCCAAGAAAGATATATTATGGTATGGAGAAGATGGATAGATTATATTCAGATTAAACATGGAACTGAAAAGTTCCATTTATTTTATGATTAAAAAATAAGTATTATTAATAATAAGGTTTAAAGGGAGTTAAGGGTTAAGTATGATATTAATTGTTGTACATTGTTAAACTTTTTTAGATTATGATTAATATATTTGTTAACTTAATTAGATTATGTTTAATATGTTTGATATACCCTGTATTTGGTTCCGGGAAGTGGTGGTGGTGGGGGAGGGTAGGGGGGTGGGATATTGGGTTTATTATGTAATTATTAATAAAACTTTTTAATTAAAAAAAAATTACTACAGAGATTGGCAAGGCCCAGGAAAAGATAAATTTGATCTTGGTGACCTTCAATGTCTTAATAACAAAGAACAATTGTGACAAAAAAAAAGGAAACATCTTGGGCTTTCTATAAAGTGAGAATTATAAACTTAAAAAAAAAGAATTGACCTTTCTGGATTACAAATATTAACTCAACTGTAACTCTAAAGCCATCTGCAGAGAAAGGGAAACCTGATTTTTGGCTATAATGGAAAAACAGAGATCTGCAGAAAGAATATATCAAGAAAAAACAAATACTTTCCAGAAGGAGATCTATGCTATGTTGTAACTAATCCAAATAATAATAATCTCAAAGCACGAGGAAATTAAACATAACCTTGAAAATATAAATGAACACATCTCCAATTTAACTTTACAACATAAAAACTCCCAGAAAATTAAAATAGAGAGTGAGCAGAGAAAATAGACAGCTGATTATGAGACAGAGGAGAGACATTTTAAGATGGAATTTAACAATACTAAGAAATATGACTTAATCCAGATCGAAAATTTTTTTACAGGGAACTCTGGACATGGAAAAGACAAACTACACTTTAAGATTACAAAATAAGTTTGAGGACAAGAAAAAAGATTTGGTAAAATGGATTTTGCCAGGAGAATTATGAGATCTTAAGAGACAAAAAATAATAAATAAAATCAAGAAAGACAAAAAGGAAAAGATTTTCAATGAATATGAAGGGGGCGAAACCTTCCTATAAAAACATCTTACCTATTTTGCCTTTTGTACCTAAAACAATATTTATAAGCTTATGGGAAGACTGACTCATCAAAGCATATTGAACAGAAAAGATGTTGGGAAAAAAAAAAAAGGCTAAAGTGAGAATCAAGAAATTAGATGCAGTATCCAAGCCTGTATTACAACATTCCAATAGAAGCCAAAATGGTATAGTCTTTAGGATTTAGGACTGAATTGGGAAGATCTGACTTAAATTCCAGAAGCTAATTGGAAGACTTTAGAACAGTCACTGTCTCTCAGACTATGATATCTCACAAGGCTGCCATGACAGAGAAAATATGTACATTGCCTTAAATTTTTGGACAGCAGAGAGGAATTTGTGATAAAGAAACACCTAAAAGCCCTAGTAAAACCTTGGGGAGGAAAAAAAAGAAACAAAGCCCTATTATTCCAAATTAGAGAAGAAGATTATAATATGCACTGATATCAAAGATTCTTAATTTCAATGCAGTGGATAAATCAATGTAGCATGTGTTCTTAAATAGCCAGTGAAGGTGCTAAGTGTGGAAAGGAACACAATTTTGGGATTGTTGCCTGTTTGGGAATCCTTTAAATGTGCATCTCTGCAAGTTTTTCAAAAATGAATTTAGAATGAGTGGGGATGCTTTACAACAGGAAATTTCTTTTTCTGATAAATGGTATACAATAACAAATGTTTTCAATCATTTTTATAATTTTAATTATATTTTTATGGAAGCCAACTAGAGTTGGTGAAATTAAACAAAATAGATATAAGTATTATTGATAGCTAAAAACAAGGTTCCCCAGCCTCCGGTCCATTGCATGCCAGAAACCAAGGCCCTTTGGGTCCATGGTAAAACCCTCTTTTCACAGAACCTGTCCCTAGTACCTAAAAGGTTCGGGAGCACTGCTATAAAGCATCAACTAGTTTCATATTCCTAATAAAAAATCTTAATATTCTCTACACTTTTCACTGCACTTTAAAAGCCTGCAGAACAGCTGATCACAATAAAATAATTCAGTGGTTGAATGTAAGGCTATGATGAATGTTGAAGTTATTAGCCTAGAAGTCTTCAATATGTTTCTTTGACGCACTTAAAAGAACAAGTATTCCTTGACTTATGGCTATTCATTCAACGGTCATATGAAAAAAAATTGGTATTTGGCAATCTCCCTGCCCTTGAGACCAACTGTCTGTTTTCTTCATCCCATCCTATTTTGAGCCTGCTTTCCCATCCCACTGGGTCTCACACTTTCCTCTCCATTCCCCAGCATTGATTGGTCACTTATCTTTTTTGGTAGATCTTTGGGAATCAGCTGCTCCTCTGCTTGACCTTCCTAACAGCAGAGGCTGCATGCCATTCCAGAAGCAAGTAGAATGAGTCTATGCAACCTAGTTTAATTAACCTACCTATCTACACAGAATGAAACCAGATTGAATTCAGTGAAACTAATTCCCAGCACAGACAAAAGAGCAGAGAATTATCTTACCCAGGGCAGTGAGCAGGCACAGGTGAACTCCCAGGCTGCAATATACATTGGACAGGTGTACTCATTTAAGACAATGTAAGCAGCTTCAGGATCAGTTGCAAAATTGAATTCTCCACACACTTTAACATTTCCTCTAGCTAAAGGAAACAAAGACAAAGTTTTTTTAGAACTATTTCATTATTGCAGTAGATGCATTGGAATGAATCTATGTATAATCTCATATGTAAACATCATGCTCATATAAAAACATATTTTATTGACAATGTAAAATTTTATGGCTACCATAGCTGAGTTGTAAAAAACCAGACAGCCACTGATAATTGAAATTTTATCACTTATATAAATTTCCTTGCACATAAATTGTAATTTATTCATATAACTATGCATGAATGTTCCCTACATTCACTAACATACCTATAATATAGCTATAAATATGAAAGTGGATACATGTAGCTTTGTTTGAACTATGTGAAAAAAGCTTTTTGCAAACATTTTAAAATGGTGAGATGGATTTCCTTTTAATAATAATAATAATAACAATAACGACAACGACAACAACAACAACAACAACAACAACAATAATAATAATAATAATAATAATAATAATAATAATAATAATGTTGGAAGGGTCTAGTCCAACCCCCTGCTCAGGCAGGAAACCCTATACCATTTCAGACAAATGGCTGTCCAGCCTCTTCTTAAAAACTTCCAATATTGGAACATTCACAGCTTCTGGAGGAAGGTTAATCATCATCATCATCATCATCATCCCCCAGTGAGGCACTACCTTGATGTGGTTGTGGGGCTTGTGTACTCTGAGGAAGATGAGAGCTATGCCAGAGGTTCAACCATACTGGACAGGGCTCATCAGAGGAGTCAGACAAAGACTGTCTCTCCCATAAAAAATATGGTGAGACGTAAATTTCAGAATGCCATACCGGCTCGGATGTCGCGCGGGTTAACAAGGTCTGCGCTAGATATTGGAGTTCCTGGATATCTGGTGAAAAATGGGTTACAGGACTCAGGACTGTTGGCGAGCAACCAGGGCCAGCAGCTGCAGAACTACTGGAAGAAAAGGTGTCTACCCGTCGCAGATACACAGTGATTGAAAAGATCAAGTCCAACAAGAAGAGGATATCCAAAACGAATGCACCAGTTCTGGAAAGAACAACATCCAGAATCAGAAATAACAGAACAGAGACTAGCAGATCAACGCCGATTTATAATACGAAATAAAGTATTCACAGAAACAGAATTGGACGAACTGCAAAGGTTTACTCAGGGCAAAGAAATCAAAGCCTTACCAGAAGTAATTCAGAATGTAGAGGCAAACCAGGGGGAGTTGGCAGTGAAGGAATCCAGCAGAGATATACAACTGTTCTCATTTGGAAACCAGGCACCTCTTCCTCAGGAAGAACAAAACCCTCTAACTAAAGAAATAAAAGAATTGAAACAAAGAATAACTGAGCATCTAGAACAGCACAAAAACAACAGAATAAGGCTGCTTGCATTGAAGCTTGTTCCAAAGAAACAGCTAGCACAAGCATTAAAAGATGCAAATACTGCAATATCAAGTATAAGCACCGCAAGAAACAAACCAATTAATGTACAGCACAGCTGCAGTTATAATGAATCAGTCAGTACCTGACAAGGAAGAAACAGTGCAGTTCTGGAAGCAGATATGGGATAACCCAAAGAAATACAACAAGGATGCGGCTTGGTTAAAAGAGGTGGATGCAAATAAAACAGAAGTTGAAATGAAAGAACTAGTAATAACAACAAAAATGGTAGAAAAAAGAGCAAGGAAAATCAAAAATTGGTCAGCACCAGGTGAAGATGAACTGCATGGGTTTTGGTTGAAACATCTAACTGTTATACACCCACTCATTGCCAAGCAGTTCAACAATATACTACAAGGTGGAGAAATTGAAAAGTGGCTAACAACTGGGAAAACCTACCTAATAATGAAAAATCCAGCAAAAGGGGCAACACCAGGTAACTACAGGCCAATTACCTGCTTACCAACAACTTTCAAATTACTAACTGGTGTAGTAGCTGATGCAGTGCAACAGCATCTAGTTGAAAACAATCTCTTTCCACCTGAGCAGAAAGGAAACCGCCCCAATAGCAGAGGAACAAAAGATCAACTCCTAATAGACAAAATGATCTTGGAAAACTGCAAGAGAAGGAAGACCAACCTGAATGTGGCATGGATTGACTACAAAAAGGCATTTGACTCTCTGCCACATGATTGGATAATAAAGTGCCTAGAAATAACAGGAGTCAGTAGAAACATCAGAAAATTTGTGCAAAGATCGATGGCACAATGGAAGACACAGTTGCAGATCAATGGTGAGAGCTGGGAGAGGTTAATATCAAGAGAGGAATATTTCAAGGAGATTCATTATCACCATTACTATTTGTTATTGCATTGTTTCCTCTGTCAACAATACTGAATAACTCAGGACATGGCTATCAAACATCAAAAACATCTGCCAGACTATCCCACCTCCTTTACATGGATGATCTGAAGCTGTATGGAAAAACATCATCTGAAATAGAATCGCTGCTCAACACTGTCCGTATATATAGCCAAGATATTGTAATGGAGTTTGGCTTGGACAAATGTGCCACACTTACTATCAAACAAGGAAAAATAGTGAAAACTGAAGGAATCAAGATGCCCCACGAAAATAACATTAAGAGTCTGGATGAGGAAGAGTACTACAAATACTTGGGTATCCTTCAAGCTGACAACATCAAGCACACTGAAGTCAAGAAAAGATTAGAAGTGAATACATCAAGAGAGTGAAGAAGATCTTAAAGTCCAAACTCAATGGAGGAAATACCATAAAGGCAATCAACACCTGGGCAATCCCAGTCATTAGGTACACAGCTGGAATAGTGGACTGGACTCAAGCAGAACTAAAAGCAATGGATAGGCAGACCAGAAAAATAATGACAATGAATCATGCCCTTCATCCACGCAGTGACATTGATAGACTTTATCTACCAAGGCAAATAGGTGGGCGTGGAATGCTACAAGTACATCAGATGGTTGAAGAAGAAAAAATGGCTTTGGAAGAATATCTGAAGAACAATGATGAAGATGCACTGAAATTAGTATATCAGGAAGGCTTACTAACTACTGGAGAGACCAAACTGGCCTACAAGAAAGACCAAATGAAGAACAGAATAGAGGCATGGGAAGACAAAGCACTACATGGCCAATACATGAAAAAAATAGCTGGGAAAGCAGATAATAACAAGACCTGGCAATGGCTAAGAGCAGGAAAATTGAAGAAAGAGACCGAGGGACTAATTCTGGCTGCACAAGACCAAGCCTTAGGGACAAATGCATACAAAGTCAAAATTGAGAAGACAGCAACAGACAGTAAGTGCCGCCTATGCAAAGAAGCTGAAGAAACAGTGGACCACTTGGTAAGCTGTTGCAAGAAGATTGCACAAACTGATTACAAGCAGCGGCATGACAAAGTAGCAACAATGGTGCATTGGAAGATCTGCAAAAAATATCATTTGCCTGTAAGCAAAAACTGGTGGATCATAAAATAGAGAAAGTCATAGAAAATGATAAAATTAAACTGCTCTGGGACTTCAGAATTCAAACAGACAAGCACCTGCAACATAACACCCCAGACTTAACAATTGTCGATAAGAAAGACAAAAAAGTCTGGATAGAGGACGTGGCAGTGCCTGGAGACAGCAGAATAGACGAGAAAGAACTGGAGAAGATAACAAAATACAAAGACCTACAAATAGAAATAGAAAGACTGTGGCAAAGCAAGCAAGGGTAGTACCAATAGTAATAGGCTCCTTGGGTGCAATCCCAAAACAACTGGATCACCACTTGAACACCATTGGCATTGACAAATTTGCTATTAGTCAATTGCAAAAGGCGGCCTTACTAGGAACTGCTTCCATCCTGCGACGATATCTGTAATACCATCAAACCTCCACATCTGCCTATCCCAGGTCCTGGGTAAGGACTCGATAGGTAGACAAAATGCCAAATCCAGTCTGAACATCTGGCTGACTGTGCGATGATCCATATATAATAATAATACAGTTGGAAGGGACCTTGGAGGTCATCGAGTCCAACCCCATGCTCAGGCAGGAAACCCTACACCATTTCAGACAAATGGCTGTCCAGTCTCTTCTTAAAAACTTCCAGTGTTGGAGCATTCACCGCTTCTGGAGGCAGGTTGTTCCATTGGTTAATTGTTCTAACTGTCAGAAAATTTCTCCTTAGTTCTAAGTTGCTTCTCTCTTTGGTTAGTTTCCATCTATTGCTTCTTGTCCTGCCTTCATCTGCTTTGGAGAATAGCTTGACTCCCTCTTCTTTGTGGCAGCCCCTGAGATATTGGAACACTGCTATCATTTCACCCCTCATCCTTCTCTTCATTAGACTAGACATTCCCAATTCCAGCAAACGTTCCTTATATGTTTTAGCCTCCAGTCTCCTAATCATCTTTGTTGCTCTTCTCTGTACTCTTTCTAGAGCAGTGGTTCTCAACCTTTTTAATGCCGCGACCCCCAACCGGTCGTAAGTTGAGGACTACTCAACCGGTCGTAAGTCGAGGACTACTCAACTGGTGCAGCACCGTTTGCAGAATGGGACTTTTGGCGGGCTCAGCAGGGCAGAGACAGCCTGGACAATCCCTATTGGCTTTTGAAAGCCAATAGAATTAGACTCTGTTCAAGAGAGTCTATTCTATTGGCTTTCAAAAGCCAATAGAATAAAAGGGAGTAGCACAGCTAAGGAAAAGGGGGAAAAAATGGCAGACTGCGTTGTTTGGCGACCCCCGTGAAATGGTCGTTCGACCCCAAATGGGGTCCCGACCCACAGATTGAGAACCACTGTTCTAGAGTCTCAACATCTTTTTTACATTGTGGTGACCAAAACTGGATGCAGTATTCCAAGTGTGGCCTTACCAAGGCATTGTAAAGTGGTATTATATTCATTTTTTTTAATTTTTTATTTTTTAAACCAACAAAACAAAACATAACACACATACACACACACAGTGTATACTCCTCCCTTTTTTTAACAGCGATTTCGTAACAGTAATCTATTATTTACATTTTCCCCCCTTATTCTTCTTTAGAATATTTGTCCTTGTTGCCCCGTTGTTTCTTATTTGCATTTTTCTTCTTTCATACTATATTTCATACTAAGAATAATACATATTATTATTACTATACATTATTATACACACATTTTCCACGTGACTTTTCCACATTTATTCTCCTCTATTATTTCTAGTCTCCAACCAGTCATACCACTTGTTCCATATTAGATAGTACTCTGTGTCTTCCTTTTCTTTTATCTCTTTTGTTAATTTGTCCATCTCAGCACAGTCCAGGATTTTTCTTATCACTTCTTGCTCTGATGGTATATTCTCATTTTTCCAGAACTGTGCATATGCTATTCTTGCTGCCGTTGTTATATGTAGAACTGAGTATTAAATGATTAGATGGGTAAAATTTTTGGGATATAATATAGAATTGGAGAAATGGGAAAAAATATGGGAAATAAACATAAAATTGACTATGTCAGCGGCATTCAAGGAAAACCAGTTGAAGATGTTTTACAGATGGCATCTTCCACTAGAAAAGCTTGCCAAGATGTTCCAGAACAATTCGCCAACATGTTGGAAATGTAAAAAAGTACATGGAACATATTATCATTTATGGTGGACATGCCCAGTTGCGAAAAAATACTGGACTAAAATAAGAAGATGGATCGAAGAAATAATAGACCAACCCATAGACTGGAAACCAGAGATCTTTTTGCTGGGTATTTTAAACAAATATAGTAAAGAAATACAGTACTTAATTCTACATGTAAAGTGGTATTAACACTTCATGTGATCTTGATTCTATCCCTCTGTTAATGCAGCCTAGCACTATGTTGGCTTTTTTGGCAGTTGCAGCACACTGCTGACTTATATTTAAGTGATTGTCCACTAGAAGTCCAAGATCCCTCTCACAGTATTGAGCAAGGTACCACCAAACTAAATATGTGCATTTGTTTTTTCTTGCCTAAATGTAGAGCCTTACTTTTTTCAGCATTGAATTTCATTTTGTTAGATAGCACCCAATATTCAAGTCTGTCAAGATCCTTCTGTATTTTAAGCCTATCTTTTGGAGTGTTGGCTATTCTTGCCAGCTTAGTATTGTCTGCAAATTTTATGAGTACCCCATCTATCCCCTCATCCAAATCGTTGAAGATGTTGAAGAGTACTGGGCCCAGAACAGAGCCCTGGGGCACTCCATTACACATTTCCCTCCATATAGATGCAGTTCCATTGAGGACCACATGCTGAGTACGGCTGGTCAGCCAGCTATGAATCCATCTGGTGGTGATGCTGTCCAACCCACATTTTTCTATCTTATCAAGTAGTAGGTTGTGGTCTACTTTATCAAATGCCTTACTGAACTCCAAATAAATAATATCCACAGCATTCCTCTGGTCCACTAATTTTGTCATCTGTCAAAGAATGCAATAAGATTTGTCTGGCGTGATCTGTTTTTGACAAACCCATGTTGGCTTTTCAAAAGTATAGTCTTCTAATGAGAATATTTCAAATGAAATTGCAGGAGACATCCAGTCTTTGAAGACCTCTTGTGAAGGACCTCTTCATATGCAGCTTATACCAGAGGCTAACAAGTTGAACAATCAGGAAGTTCTTCTACATTTTATCTTGGGAATCTTTCTTTCACAACATATAGACAGACTTAATCATAGTTTCAATTAGGAAACTGACCATCCTGGACCAAGCAAAGTCCAAAAACGCCAGGGAATTTCTAGAAGCCTGGCACTGACAAATTAGCCATCAACAGACACATAGACATAAACAATATCTACAGATTATGCAAAACAGACAATCAACAAGCCAAAAGGGAACAAAAAGACCTAAGCACCTCTCCATCAACAATCAGCATCTAGATCAGCATAGATTAACTCCAAGATTAACATCAGACCAACAGTCAATTAGCAAGCATTACCCCAAACAAGGAACTACCAAACAAGCTTGCAATAAACAGTCCAACCAAAGAACCACCAAGACCACTCCCACCAACAGACAGGGCAATCCACTAGAATATAATCTGAGAGCAAACTCTACTCCTTACTAGCACTAATGTTTGGGTTTGGGTAATGAAATGTCTGCAAGAAAACAACCAAGCTCAGAGAGCACCAAGGACCCCTCTTTTCAACCTGAGCTACAAATATTCGACTTTATTGGAATCTTTCTTTGTATTTTAACCCACTGATTCTGGTCTGGGCAATATAGAATAAATACATACCATGTTCAGTTGGATTCCATTTAAATATATGAAGACCAAATTCATATTTTCTCTCAAATGTATTGTCTCTAAACATACTTAGATCCCTTATCTGTTCCTTGTAAGACTTGGTTTCGAGATTCTTAGTATCTCAGGAGCCTTACTAGCCTTCTCTGAACTTTGTCTGATTTGTCGTTACCCTTTTTTTGAACTGTGATGCCCAGAACAGGGCATAGTTCCCCAATAGGGTTTGACTGGCAGGATAGAACAGTTACTTTGCATAGTCTAAACTCTTATGCTCCTGTTTATGAACCCAAGATAGTATATGCCTTTTCAGCAACTACATCAGACTGTTAGTTTATATTTCTCTACATTCATTTTCACCATATTCATTTCAGTTTGCACTTCAAGCCTATCTAGACCTTCTTGAATTGTCTTTCATCTAATATTATTCAACTTTCCCAGCTTTGTGCAATTTAGTAAGAGTCATAGATAAAAATGCTAAACAGCAGCACCCAAAACAGAATTCTATGGCATTCCACTCAATACTTCGCTTCAGGCTGAACTGGAGCCATTGATGCACTTTCTTTAAGTACAGTCATTAAGCTGTGTCCATTAAATAGTAGCACCTTCTAGCCATACTTTGCTATTCCATGAAGGAGAATATCACAAGGCAAGTTGTCAAAAGCTTTGCTGAGGTCCAGATATATTATGACTATAGTATTCCCCTAATGATGTAATTCTATCATCACATAAGATGAAGTTAGGCATAATTTGGTTGTGATAACCATGTGCATCATGAATTACTTCCTTGGATAATTGCTATGATTATTCCACTTTATCCTATTACTTAATATATGTTAAAATATTGTTTAGGACACAACTCTTGTATACTTACTTGGGAGAAAGCTTGAATTAAAGCATTTAAAGTTTAGACTTTGTCTAAACAGCCAGAATTAGATAGTATGATTAGGTTTTTTTCCCCATAAAAATGAACAAACAGGTTAAAATGAATTTTAAGCATGGATCTGCCAAATTAGACAGATATAAACATGTCAAACAGGTCCTCTTGTGTTCACTTACATTCAGTATTTCCTCCCATGATGAACAAATTTTTAAGTTTCTTGGGAAGTGATGGCTCCATTTTTACTGCTAGTGCTATATTCGTCAGTGGACCAAGAGCAACCAGAGATATCTAAAGATAAATTTATTTATTGAATATTATTAATAACACATAATTGTAATATTATATTAATTTTTCTGTGGTTGATTAGGCCTCACTTCTTCAGATCAAACTGTTGCTATAGAGCAGCGGTTCTCAACCTATGGGTCGCGACCCCATTTGGGGTCGATCGACCATTTCTCGGGGGTCGCCAAACAAGGCGATCCGCCATTTTTCCCCCTCGGGGGGCGGCACTGCGCACGCGTGCCACGCATGGGGCGGTGCCGCGCATGCACGCCACGCATGGGGCGGCACCGCGCATGCGCGCCGTGCATGGGGGCGGCGCCACGCATGGGGGCAGCGCCACGCATGGGGGCCGCGCTGCGCCACGCATGGGGGCCGCGCCGCGCATGAGCGGCACGTTTGTGTGACGGGGGTCGCCGTCACACAAACGTTGAGAAGCACTGCTATAGAGACAATATGTGATCACATTTTTTGGTCCAGTTGGAAATAATATATGAATAAATCTTGAACTGAAAGTCAAAACATATTTTGCTATACTGTACTCATAAGGAATCTACTGTAATTCCATTTGGTACAGCACAGTTTTGTCCTTGTTCTGATGCCTCTATTTCTTCTTTCTAGGTTTCTTATGTTAACAGTAGGGCTGCCTTATCTTCTATATCTACTTTATCCATCCAAAGTCTTTGAATGTCAGGCAGCATGAAAGTAATACCTGGGCTGAAAATTCTAGACAACCACAAGTTGCAAGCAAAGAGATACAGAAAAAATATTGTTGCCATGTACTGGCCATGTGGATTTTTGCAGCCCTATTAAAAATATTGTGATGAAATTCAGATCTGGGGAACATGGAGACCTTATTCTATTACACATTTATGATAAATATTTATGGTACCTTTATTATCTCACCTGACCTGGTTGCTCATTCACTATTCTTAATATTGCGGTCACAGCATTTTCTTTCTGCAGAAGTTCTGTTCCTGGTGCATTAGGATCAGGAACATCACCCAATCCATCTTTGCCATGGAACAGTGCCCCTGTCACAGGCCCACCAAGTAGAGGACCAGTAGCACCAGGATAAACTGGAATCTATATATGAAAAGATGCCAGTATAATATGAATGTTAAAAAACAACTATTGATCCCCCTGAAATTAAATAACAATGTCAAATAATTTAATTGCACCATGAGTCCAGCCAGCCATTTTTTTATTTCAAGCAACTCAAATTCATATGATTTATCTTTGCTTATTTTATCGCATTTAAAAACATTTCTACATCTGTATAGAGGAACAAAATAAAAATATCTTATTTTGGGGAAAAAAACAGACAAAAGTGACATATGAGTGCTTTGTCTCCTTGGACTCCTCTTTTCCCCTCTTTTGAACCATTCACTTGTTCTGAAGGGAAAACATCTTCTTTCATTTGGTTGCTATATTCTGTTTGCTAATGGTTGCAGAGGTCCAAAACATACATCTCCTCTCCTTCCATCATCTCCCAGACCTGTGTCAAGTTGCAGTTTTCTGGGCAACTCTGTCATGCTGTTGCTGGGGAGAAGGTCAAATGGTACGGAAGGAAAGCAGCACAAGGGCTTTTAATATTGCTAAGTAATAAATGTGTTCTTCCACAACCTGGAAAATCCTACATGGACTAGTATGAAACTAAGCAAATAAATACATTAAAGTTTCCACTTCAGATCAAAACTAGAACACATCTAGTAATGTCATAGTGGTAATAATTTCTACCGCAAACCATGAAGTTGATTTAATCCTACCCAAGAGATCATATCCATAGTTAAAACAGCTGCATCAATATCTTTTTATAAAAGGCAAGAGACCACTTTTTGAAAATTAGTGGTGCAGCCACCCTTGTCTTATGCATAAAATGATTCTTACACATAAGCAAATAAACACCAGTCTCACATGCCAAGATCTGATTTTGTGAGTCCCATACACAGTGCTATGCTGAATGTGTTGGATTGTTCAATTGGGGCAATTACCTCAAGCTTATTACAAATATGTAACACACGGAGCACATTTCTAGATGTATTTTCCAATAGGTTGTTCCCATAAGTGCAAGTAATCCCCAGGACTTCTACACCGGGATTTGCAAGAGCCATCATTATAGCTTGAGCGTCATCAACACCACAATCAGCATCAATCAACAGAAGTTTCTTCATGTCATAAATATCTATGGAAAAGAAACATCAATAATTTAAAAAATAACCTTTGTATCAGCTGTAACTAATGTTGAAAAGGTACTTTTGGATAGATAGGAACCAAGGGCTTGTAGGCTTGCCTAGCAATAACTTTCATAAGCAATCATAATGAATATTGGGTTTGATCAGCCATATGATGTATATTCAAGTTTTATAAAAAAATATACATTCTGTTCCAACATACTAGTACTTAGAGAATGTACCAATACACTCTGGTGGGCTGAAACAAGGACATACTAGAAACCAGATCAAAATATAACTGATGAAAGTAACAAGAAGCAATCCCAAACTATGACTTGAAGCTGCCAAGAACAGCTAGACCCCTCCTAAATTGTTTTCTTTATTGCTGAATATTGTGATATGATTGATGAAAACAGAGTGGTAAGAGTGCAACAAATTAATGTGTGTATTTATACTTTTTGGCTAGGAAGAGACTACAAGAGAGCAAGCAAGTACACTATGGGAAATACACATTGAAAGAAATGCTTTGGTGATAGCTCTGTATTTAATGTGCTTCTGGTGGGTTAGGAGACAAAGGGAAGCCTTTTGGATGAAATTCATTGGGATCAGGGCAATGCAAGTGGGCCAAGGGTACTAATAACTATATACCAAGGTACTAACAAGGATACTAAATGTGATTGATGACTGTTTTTCACAGTTATGACTTTGGCAGTATCCCCATGATCATGTAATCCAAATCCAGATGCCTGGCAGCTGATTCACTTTTTTTATTGAAAAGTTTTACAAAAATTACAAAATATACCCCAAACCCACCCCCCTACCCCCCTACCCCACTTCCCAGAGCTGAATACAGGGTAACAAATATAATAACCATACTCTAACTAACATTAACCAACTATGTAGGTAAACAAATATAATGCACTTTAACTCTCTTTTAACACAGGATAAACAATTTACAAATGAACTTTATCATATAATCAAATTAAAATCCCAATTTATAAACAATACAATATAATAAAGCTTCCACTACACTAAACTATTATTATTAATAATAATAGCAATAATAATATTCAATAATTTATTCATAAAATAAATTGAACTTTTAGTCCCATATTTATTCTGAATATAATCTATCCATCTTCTCCAAACCGAAATGTATCTTTCTTGTGAATAATTCTTCAAATAAGCAGAAATCTTAGCCATTTCTGCTAAATTAGACACTTTAAGTGTCCATTCTTCTATAGTAGGCAAACAATCCTTCTTCCAATACTGCCCTACCAACAAGGCAGCTGATTCACTTTTGACTGTTGCTGTGTCTCAAGGCCATGTGATCACCTTTTGCAACCTTCTGACAAGCAAAGTCAATAGGGAAGCTGGATTCACTTAACAACTGGGATATTAACTTATCAACTGCAGTGCTTCACTGAACAACTGTGGCAAGAATGGTCATAAAATGGGGCAAAACTCACTTAACAAATGTCTCATTTAACAACAGAAATTTTGGACCCAATTGTGGTCGTAAGTCAAGGATTACCTGTAATCAGGTAACTGCAGCTTGAGACAAAAAAAAAAAAGCCATTCAAGAAGAGATCCCTTTCTGATTCAGGATTATTTTGACTTGCTTTTGGGAGCTTTTCCGGAAACCCCAGTTTATGCCCCAAGTTCTGAAGAGATGGTATGTGTTATGGCCCCATTGGAGCCTGGTTCGGAGGAGGAGGAGGAGATGGAACCGAGATCTTCCAACAAGGATGGCATATCTCCCTTGGCATATTTGGAGAGGCCAGGGGTTGAGGACGATGCTGTCCCAGGCCCCTCAGGCATTAGGGGAGGTGGTCAACCAGAGAGCTGCCTGCCTTCACAGACACAGGGGAGGATCATCTGCCAATAGGCAATGATGCTAATAGGCAGCAGATCTCTTCTGATGAGGAACAGTTGCCTCCTCCACTCGATCCAAAGGCATTTTGGGGTCTTCTGTATTTTAAGCTCCATATATATAATTATTATGTTTGATGGAGCAAAAACCTATCTTTACTAACACCATCTTTTCAATATTCCCTTCATAGTTTGGAAAGTGAAGATGATTCTGGAAAGGAAGCACCTAACTTAGTGTCCTTCAGGGCAGATGTTTTTTGAAGCTCTACTACTACATCTTCCTTAGCAGGACAGCTGTCTGCAAGGTGGCCAGGGGGCTCTCTTAGGTAGTTGGTTGGCCATCATAAGAACAGGCTATTGAACTGAATAGCCAGGATCCAATCCATCAGGACATTGCTTATAATCTTATGGGAGATATTTGTATTTTATGACAGCTAACTAGGAAAATGTACCAGTGTGCGGTGTAGTGATAATAGATGTGATTCCTGAACTTCTGCTTGCTGTGTAGTTGTTATTCTTGATACCAGAAAATAAGCAGAATAGAGTGCCAGGTCATTTTAGGAAACCTTTTGAACTTAGTCCAGTTTATAAACTTATTATACAAAGCATGTGAGGAGTCTGAGAGAAAGAAATTAGCAAGTTAAACTTGGAGCAGCTGGACTATTTAAGCATATTTGTCTAAAATCCAAGGCCAGGAATTTGCCTCCTTAAAAAAAAGACAAAGATAAAACATTAATTCCCCTTTATCACTAGCAGCCGCTATTAGGGACACAAGAAACCAGTCTAAAGCGGGATAAAAAATGCGCTAATAAAAAAAAACGAGCAAGTGGACGAACGAACCTACCAAACTGGTGACATCAAAGACAGAGCAGGAAGCTAAGCCTTCCCGCGGGCGGGGCTGAAAAAGGACGAGCGCCCAGAGTGATTTGGCCAATCACAAGCTGCCCAACTGAATTCTTTTGGCGTAATTCGCATCGTTGTTATGGCACCCGCGTTCCAATCGTTGCACGCGTGGACCCTCTTCGAGACAGTCTGGTAAGGATACCTTAATCGAGAACTAGAGGTGGTCGCTGGGCCTGGAGGTGGCTGAGCTACTAGCACTTGGAGGCTCGACCTGCTGATATGCACGAAGATATTTTTAGCCATGAAAATCTGCCCGGCAGTTGCATTGCTGCCTGCAGTGTAGCGGTAAACGTGCAATGTCTTCAAGGATAGTCGGCTTAGCAGCGAATGCCTTTACATCTTCGTTGTGGCCTTGCCAGACCTGGTTTCGGGAACTAACGGACCAAGAACGGCTTCTCCAAGAGGCGCGCATGGCTGACTTGTTATTGTTAGTGCGGGTTTGTGAAACAGCCGGCTGAAGCTTTATTGAAACCGGATATGTTACTAATCTTCCCGCATAAAATCAGGCCATTCATGCACATCTTCAGATACTTCCAGTGGTCCTCAGATTCGAGGTTATACCATCCGCAACTCCTGTCCTGCCGTGTGAGGCTAAAGAGATAATTCATGTGCTATTTGTACTATGCTATACAGGTAGTCCTCAACTTACAGCAGTTCATTTAGTGACCGTTCAAAGTTACACCACCATTGAAAATATGATTTATGACCATTTTTCACAGTTACAACCCTTGCAGCATTCCCATGATCATATGATCAAAATTCAGATGCCTGGCAACTGGTTCATATTTAGGACCGTTGCTGTCTCAAGGTCATGTGATCTTTTGCAAACTTCTAACAGTCAATGGGGAAGCCAGATTCACTTAGCAACTGGGTTACTAATTTATGACTGCAGTGATTCCTTAACAATTGTAGCAAGGTAGGTCATAAAATGGGGCAAAACTCACTTAACAAATGTCTCACTTAACAGAAATTTTGGGCTCAATTGTCATAAGTTGAGGACTATCTGTACATTCAGATACTTCCAGTGATCTCAGATTCGTGTGTATACAATCTGTAGCTCCTGTCCTGCCCATGTGAGGCTAAAGAGATAATTCATGTGCTATTTGCACTATACTATAAAGGCTTCCAGTTAGAAATTGCCACATTTCCCTTAAATCATCAATCTGGCAGCACTGTTTCAAACATATATATATATATATATATATATATATATATATATATATATATATATATATAGGTCTTTGGTTGTTCGGGTTTTCTCCCGCGTAAAATTGGAAGTGTCTTGGCGATGTTTCGACGAAGTCCCATTCGTCATCTTCAGGCTGGTGTTTTCAGCTTTGTGCTTTGAGCAGCAATGTGTGGTCTTAGCTGTTTCTTCCTTTTAACTGCAGTGAGGGTATGAACTGATGGATGGAGCTTGCTGTGTTCTGATTTTTGGGGAGGTGTGTTCTGAATGGTTAGGGGCTTGGCTGTGCTCTGATTGGCTGGGGGAGTGTTCTGTTTGGTTGTGCTCAGGTTAGTCTGAGTTGCAGAGGGGTTTAAGATTTAGGGGTTAGGGAGTCGTTTGTCAATAAGGGCAGGTTTCCAAATGGCTGGTAGGCGGGAGGTATCATCTCGCTTGTTCATGCTGTGTGGGCGTTTTTCAATCTCGATGGCTTCTGATTATTCTGTTATTAAAATGTTCACTTTTGGCAATGGTTCTGTTATTTTTAAAGTCAATTTCATGTCCTGTGGCTTTAAGGTGTTGGACCAGGGAAGATGTTGGTTCCTCTTTTTTGACTGAGTTCTTATGTTCTTCAATGCGTGCACTTATTCTTCTGTTGGTTTGTCCGATGTATATGGTGGGACAAGTGGTGCATGGGATTTCGTATACTCTTGATTTTCTAATTCAATTTTATCTTTGGGGTTTCTAAGGATGGTGGATATTTTTCTGTTTGTGCAGAATGCTGTTTTGATGTTGTGTTTATGGAGGATCTTACTGATTCTGTCTGTGGTGCCTTTTATGTATGGGAGGAGGCTTTGCCGTTTTCTTGTTCTTTGTCTTGGATTTTAGTGGGGGTTTCTTTTTGGATTAGGTTTGTAATCTTATTTCTATGGAATCCATTGGATGTTATTACATTGGTGAGAGTGTGTAGTTCGGGTTTTAGGTGTTGTTCGTCAGCTAAGCGTTTTGTTCTGGAGATGAGTGTCTTGGATACAGAGTTGATCTGTGCTGGGTGGTGGTGTGAGAGAGCGTGCAGATAGCGGTTTGTGTGTGTTTTCTTCTGGTAGATGGTGTGTCTTAGGGAGCCATTGGATTTCTTGTAGACTAAGACATCCAGGAAGGGAAGTTGGTTGTTAGCTTCTGTTTCCATGGTGAACTGTATTTTGGGGTGTAGGCTGTTGAGGTGTGTGAGGAAGTTGTCCAGTTTTTCTTTCCCATGTGGGCCAGATATGAAGGTGTAGTCTACTATCTGAGCCATGAGGTTGGGTTTGTGATAAGATTTTTCTAGAGCTTGGGTTTCAAAAGTGTTCCATGTAGAGGTTGGCAAATGCCCAGGGAGAGGGGTGATCCCATTCGGGTGCTCCTTCTGTTTGTTGGTATTTTTGTTCCGTTAGAGATGAAGTAATTGTGTTTGATAGGCAGTGGTGGTCAGATCTAAGATGTGTTTGGGGGGGTGTTAGATTGGTTTTGAATAGCTGTCAAGGCTTCTTTGATAGGCACTTGGGCTAAGAGGATATGACATCGAAAGCTCACTAAGTCAGGTGCGCATGGGCTGTAAGCTTTGTTTCTTTATGATCTCTATAAACTGGAATGAGTTTTTTACGTGTGAGGTGATGGATTCTGCATAGGGCTGTAGTTGTTGGGCGAGAAATTTGGCTAGGTTTGGTAGAGGTGAGCCTATGGAGCTGACTATAGGTCTGAGTGGGGTTCCTTCTTTGTGTATCTTGGGGAGACCATAGAGTTTAGGGCATCTGGATGATTTCTCTCTGGGAATGATTCTTTGCTGGATCTCTTCGCTAATGGGGGAGGCTTTTATCTTGGTTCGGGTGGTTTTTTCCAGGTAGGTGGTGGGATCTGTATTTAGGGGTTTGTATGTGGAGTCTTGGAGTAGGTTGGTTAATTTGGTTTGGTAGTCAGATGTGTTCATAACCACCGTGGCGTTGCCCTTGTCTGCTGGTAGGATTATTATGCTGGTGTCTTCTTTCAGGTTACGGAGTGCTGTCTGTTCCTCTTTGGGTAAGTTGCTTTTGGGTGGCTTGCTGGTGCAGAGGATGTTGGTGATTTTGAGTCTGATTTTGTTAGCGTCATCGGGTTTGATTTTGGTCAGGCTGGTTTCAACTTCACATATAATGGTTTCAGTGGGGATGTGTTTGGGAGCGACTGCAAAGTTGAATCCTTTGGAAAGGACATTGGTTTCGGCTTTGGTGAGGATCCTATCTGATATGTTATGCACTGTTTGTTTCATGTGTGGCTGTGAGGGAGGAGGGGTTTGTTTCTGGCGTTCTTGTAGTCTTCGGAGTGTGTTGGTGTGTGTATCTGTCTTGAGGGTGGTCTGTGTTTCGGCTCTCCAGACGGCGAGTTGTTTGGATTTGTCCCAAAGTGCGGGGTGGATCTTGTTGCTGAGTTTGAGGTGGAGTGTGAGGAGATCTTTGTTAATTCGGTCTAGGAGGAATCTTTTTGTGTGAAGTTCATTTCTGATTAGGGCAAATTCTGTTCTTTTCAGGATCCGTTTGGTGGCTGAAGAGTTGGAGTGGAATTTCAGTTGGAAACATGTGGGGATTAGATTTTGATCTCGGCAGTTACGTAGGAATGCGAGGTCACATAAAATGGAAGCTCTTTGGACTTCAAGTTTTTCATAGGTCCTGGTCAGATGGTGGATTTCCTCCCCGTAGAGGTTCGATATTTGTTTTCTGAGGTTTTCGCGGGTATTTGTATATAGTTCTTTGGTTGTTCGGGTTTTCTCCCGCGTAAAATTGGAAGTGTCTTGGAAACGTTTCGACGAAGTCCCATTCGTCATCTTCAGGCTGGTGTTTTCAGCTTCGTGCTTCGAGCAGCAATGTGTGGTCTTAGCTGTTTCTTCCTTTTAACTGCCAGTGAGGGTATGAACTGATTGGATGGGAAGATTGGCTGGTGTTTGATTGGGTGGAGGTGTGTTTGAATGGTAGGGGCTTGGCTGTGCTCTGATTGGCTGGGGGAGTGTTCGGTCTTGGTTGTGCTGCAGGTAGTCTGAGTTGCAGAGGGGTTGAAAGATTTTGGGGTTAGGGAGTCGTTTGTCAATAAGGGCAGGTTTCCAAATGGCTGGTAGGCGGGAGGTATCATCTCGATTGTCATGCTGTGTGGGCGTTTTTCTATCTCGATGGCTTCTCTGATTATTCTGTTATTAAAATGTTCACTTTTGGCAATGGTTCTGGTATTTTTAAAGTCAATTTCGTGTCCTGTGGCTTTAAGGTGTTGGACCAGGGAAGATGTTGGGTCCTCTTTTTTGACTGAGTTCTGATGTTCTTCAATGCGTGCACTTATTCTTCTGTTGGTTTGTCCGATGTATGTGGTGGGACAAGTGGTGCATGGGATTTCGTATACTCCTTGATTTTCTAATTCAATTTATCTTTGGGGTTTCTAAGGATGGTGGATATTTTTCTGTTTGTGCAGAATGCTGTTTTGATGTTGTGTTTATGGAGGATCTTACTGATTCTGTCTGTGTGCCTTTTATGTATGGGAGGAGGGCTTTGCCGTTTTCTTGTTCTTTGTCTTGGATTTTAGTGGGGGTTTCTTTTTGGATTAGGTTTGTAATCTTATTTCTATGAATCCATGGAATTGTATTACATTGGGTGAGGAGTGGGTATAGTTCGGGTTTTTAGGTGTTGCGTCAGCTAAGCGTTTTGTTCTGGAGATGAGTGTCTTGGCTACAGAGTTGATCTGTGCTGGGTGGTGGTGTGACGGAAAGCGTGCAGATAGCGGTTTTTGTGTGTGTGTTTTTCTTCTGGTAGATGGACTGTGTCCTAGGGAGGCCATTGGATTTCTTGTAGACTAAGACATCCAGGAAGGGAAGGTGGTTGTTAGCTTCTGTTTCCATGGTGAACTGTATTTTGGGGTGTAGGCTGTTGAGGTGTGTGAGGAAGTTGTCCAGTTTTTCTTTCCCATGTGGCCAGATTATGAAGGTGTCGTCTACATATCTGAGCCAGAGTTTGGGTTTGTGATCCGATTTTTCTAGAGCTTGGGTTCAAAGTGTTCCATGTAGAGGTTTGCAATACCAGAACCATTGACAAAGTCGAAACATTTTAATAACAGAATAATCAGAGAAGCCATCGAGATAGAAAAACGCCCACACAGCATGAACAAGCGAGATGATACCTCCCGCCTACAGCCATTTGGAAACCTGCCCTTATTGACAAACGACTCCCTAACCCCAAAATCTTAAACCCCTCTGCAACTCAGACTAACCTGAGCACAACCAAACAGAACACTCCCCCAGACAATCAGAGCACAGCCAAGCCCCTAAACATTCAGAACACACCTCCACCCAATCAGAACACAGCCAAGCTCCCATCCAATCAGTTCATACCCTCACTGGCAGTTAAAAGGAAGAAACAGCTAAAAACACACATTGCTGCTCAAAGCAAGAAGCTAAAAACACCAGCCTGAAGATGACGAATGTGACTTCGTCGAAACGTTGCCAAGACACTTCCAATTTTACGCGGGAGAAAACCCGAACAACCAAAGACCTATATACAAATACCCGCGGAAAACCTGCAGAAAAAACAAATATATCTATATATATATATATATATAATTATATATATATATATATATATATTAGGTCTTTTTGGTTGTTCGGTTTTCTCCCGCGTAAAATTGGAAGTGTCTTGGCGACGTTTCGACGAAGTCACATTCGTCATCTTCAGGCTGGTGCTTTCAGCTTCGTGCTTCGAGCAGCATGTGTGGTCTTAGCTGTTTCTTCCTTTTAACTGCCAGTGGGGGTATGAACTGATTGGGTGGGAGCTTGGCTGTGTTCTGATTGGGTGGAGGTGTGTTCTGATTGGTTAGGGGCTTGGCTGTGCTCTGATTGGCTGGGGGGTTGGCTGTGCTCTGATTGGCTGGGGGGTTGGCTGTGCTCTGATTGGCTGGGGGAGTGTTCTGTTTGGTTGTGCTCAGGTTAGTCTGAGTTGCAGAGGGGGTTTAAGATTTTGGGCTGCCTTGCTATTTTTTGGCTTCGCGTTGTGGTCGTGCCTCATTTTCATGGAGGGTGTCAGTTTGCTTCGTGTATGGATTGGAGGGCTTTGAAGTGGCTAATGATGCAGCTCTGGTCTGGCTTCTGGTTTGTGGTCGTGCCTCATCATCGGTGTGGCTTTGGGTTTGTTTTTTGCGTGGATGTGTGGTGGTGACATCCTGTGTGGTTTTTGTGAGTGTGGGTCTGGTATCATTTTTTGTGTTAGGGAGTCGTTTGTCAATAAGGGCAGGTTTCCAAATGGCTGGTAGGCGGGAGGTATCATCTCGCTTGTTCATGCTGTGTGGGCGTTTTTCTATCTCGATGGCTTCTCTGATTATTCTGTTATTAAAATGTTCACTTTTGGCAATGGTTCTGGTATTTTTAAAGTCAATTTCGTGTCCTGTGGCTTTAAGGTGTTGGACCAGGGAAGATGTTGGTTCCTCTTTTTTGACTGAGTTCTTATGTTCTTCAATGCGTGCACTTATTCTTCTGTTGGTTTGTCCGATGTATGTGGTGGGACAAGTGGTGCATGGGATTTCGTATACTCCTTGATTTTCTAATTCAATTTTATCTTTGGGGTTTCTAAGGATGGTGGATATTTTTCTGTTTGTGCAGAATGCTGTTTTGATGTTGTGTTTATGGAGGATCTTACTGATTCTGTCTGTGGTGCCTTTTATGTATGGGAGGAGGGCTTTGCCGTTTTCTTGTTCTTTGTCTTGGATTTTAGTGGGGGTTTCTTTTTGGATTAGGTTTGTAATCTTATTTCTTTGGAATCCATTGGATGTTAGTACATTGGTGAGAGTGTGTAGTTCAGTTTTTAGGTGTTGTTCGTCAGCTAAGCGTTTTGTTCTGGAGATGAGTGTCTTGGCTACAGAGTTGATCTGTAGCCCCCCAAACACATCTTAGATCTGACCCAACCACTGCCTATCCAACACATACTTCATCTATAATGGACAAAAATACAAACAAACAGAAGGAGCACCCATGGGATCACCCCTCTCACCTGTCATTGCAACCTCTACATGGAACACTTTGAAACCCAAGCTCTAGAAAAATCGGATCACAAACCCAAACTCTGGCTCAGATACGTAGACGACACCTTCATAATCTGGCCACATGGGAAAGAAAAACTGGACAACTTCCTCACACACCTCAACAGCCTACACCCCAAAATACAGTTCACCATGGAAACAGAAGCTAACAACCAACTTCCCTTCCTGGATGTCTTAGTCTACAAGAAATCCAATGGCTCCCTAGGACACACCATCTACCAGAAGAAAACACACACAAACCGCTATCTGCACGCTCTCTCACACCACCACCCAGCACAGATCAACTCTGTAGCCAAGACACTCATCTCCAGAACAAAACGCTTAGCTGACGAACAACACCTAAAAACTGAACTACACACTCTCACCAATGTACTAACATCCAATGGATTCCATAGAAATAAGATTACAAACCTAATCCAAAAAGAAACCCCCACTAAAATCCAAGACAAAGAACAAGAAAACGGCAAAGCCCTCCTCCCATACATAAAAGGCACCACAGACAGAATCAGTAAGATCCTCCATAAACACAACATCAAAACAGCATTCTGCACAAACAGAAAAATATCCACCATCCTTAGAAACCCCAAAGATAAAATTGAATTAGAAAATCAAGGAGTATACGAAATCCCATGCACCACTTGTCCCACCACATACATCGGACAAACCAACAGAAGAATAAGTGCACGCATTGAAGAACATAAGAACTCAGTCAAAAAAGAGGAACCAACATCTTCCCTGGTCCAACACCTTAAAGCCACAGGACATGAAATTGACTTTAAAAATACCAGAACCATTGCCAAAAGTGAACATTTTAATAACAGAATAATCAGAGAAGCCATCGAGATAGAAAAACGCCCACACAGCATGAACAAGCGAGATGATACCTCCCGCCTACCAGCCATTTGGAAACCCGCCCTTATTGACAAACGACTCCCTAATACAAAAAATGATACCAGACCCACACTCACAAAAACCACACAGGATGTCACCACCACACATCCACGCAAAAAGCAAACCCAAAGCCACACCGATGATGAGGCACGACCACAAACCAGAAGCCAGACCAGAGCTGCATCATTAGCCACTTTAAAGCCCTCCAATCCATACATGAAGCAAACTGACACCCTCCATGAAAATGAGGCACGACCACAAACGCGAAGCCAAAAAATAGCAAGGCAGCCCAAAATCTTAAACCCCTCTGCAACTCAGACTAACCTGAGCACAACCAAACATAACACTCCCCCAGCCAATCAGAGCACAACCAACCCCCCAGCCAATCAGAGCACAGCCAACCCCCCAGCCAATCAGAGCACAGCCATGCCCCTAACCAATCAGAACACACCTCCACCCAATCAGAACACAGCCAAGCTCCCACCCAATCAGTTCATACCCCCACTGGCAGTTAAAAGGAAGAAACAGCTAAGACCACACATTGCTGCTCGAAGCACGAAGCTGAAAACACCAGCCTGAAGATGACGAATGGGACTTCGTCGAAACTTCGCCAAGACACTTCCAATTTTACGCGGGAGAAAACCCGAACAACCAAAGACCTACATACAAACACCCGCGAAAACCTCAGAAAACATATATATATATATATATATATATATATATATATATATATATATATTAAGGGGCAGAAGCTTTCATGAGGTGTAGCTCACTTCATCAGACGCAGAAGCTTTCATGAGGTGTAGCTCACTTCATCAGACGCCAGGGTCTGATGGTGTAGAACTTGAAAAGGATGGATATGTAACTGCATGTTAGGTGTGAGACAGATTTGGAGAACTTCGTCAATTAACAATTGTAATGTGTCAAACACCTATTTGTCGGGGTCTTCTAAGATAGCTTGAAAACTTTAGAGATGTCAATTTGGTGGACTCACTCTCTGATCCTGACATCATTTTATTGTAAAATGACAACTTTGAAATCTATGTGTCCTGGCTCTGCTGTTCTTTGCATTGTGCTGAGAACAGATGTCAAACTTCTGCCTGTTAATTCTTTTGCAAAACATTTTACTTTCTCCAGAGTAGATGCAGAGGAACGATGCTGGCAGATAACAGCATTGGAAGAGGAGCATGAGATGGGAACTTACTCTAATTTTGTGTGAGAAATTGAGGGGACCTGAGATGTAGCCGTTAGTATAAATACAGGGGGCAAAGTAGCTATCTGGGTTTGTTGAAGGATCTGGTTTTCATGTTAACCTCATTGTTCTTATCACTTGTGTGAATCTGTTTCAAGATGATTGTATGCAAATATGGCAATTTGTGTGGAAGAATGCCATCCGGATTTAAGAAAAGGCACTGTCCTTGTAATTGGGTATGTCTAGTTTAATGAAGAGAAGGACTAGGGGAGACATGATAGCAGTGTTCCAATATCTCAGGGACTGCCACAAAGAAGAGGGAGTCAAGCTATTTTCCAAAGCACCTGAAGGCAGGACAAGAAGCAACAGGTGGAAACTAACCAAAGAGAGAAGCAACCTAGAACTAAGGAGAAACTTCCTGACAGTTAGAACAATTAACCAGTGGAACAACCTGTCTCCAGAAGCAGTGAATGCTCCAACACTGGAGATTTTTAAGAAGAAACTGGACAGCCATTTGTCCGAAATGGTATAGGGTTTCCTGCCTGAGCAGGGGGTTGGACTAGATGACCTCCAAGGTCCTTTTCGATTTTATTATTATTGTTGTTGTTGTTGTCATTATGGTTGTAACTTGAGTGGCAAGAGCTGTAGGTGACAACCAGTGAAATTCTGTTTCTGTAGTCAGGTTCTAGGAATTGATCTGGCTCTTTTGTCTATTGGTTGAATGAGTAGTTCAGACTCCCGAATGCCTGGCTTAATTCTGTGAGTTAAGCATGTCTGTTGCAGAACAAATTCAGTTGTGATGCAGAGTTCAGCAAAAGGTACTGTACACTTGGGAGGGTTTAAAAGAACTTTTAACACTACAATGGCTAATTGTTTCACATGTAACATAACCACCCTTTCTTCCCTCAGTTCTACTTCTGTTTTTAAATTTTATTCCAATGTAACAATTCCATGCATCTGGAGTAAGCTACACCTCATAAAAGTATATATCTTTGACACTGTTAGTTAGAAAAATTGCTATTGGATTCTTTCCGATATTGGCTACAATAAATTAACCTGGCCCTCTTACAATGTCTAGAAAAGGAGACACTCATCTCAGAATCCAGGAATACTGTACAAGTCTCATCAAGTGATCAACACCCAGAAAGAATAAAGAAAGTAGTAAAATTGTATGTCAGAGTGTCTTTGTATGTTAAGTAATTATATATACATGTAAGCTTTGTAAATAACTGTTACTGTTTTGATGTTATATTTTATATGCAGATCACTTCTAATATCTAAGTTAATTACAAGTTAAAGAAAACTTCAGGAAGAATGTTCCTTCATATGATAAGCATTAGTTTAACAAAGCTTTTCTTACCAATTCTTAGGGTGGTGCTTTTTAGCCTTCCATGCAGTTAAGTTTTACCAGGCACTCTATCAAAGAACCTGGATCCCACCATAATAGAAATCAAAGCTACTTTTTCAGAAGTCAATCTAACAGTAAAAGTTCATCCTAAATAGAGATTTGCTGACACTTTCATGTTAGGTGCAGATTCAAAACAAACAAACAAACAAACAAACAAATACCAAATGTCTTCAGGGCTATTTTATCATCCTAATCCTTTCCCCCCCCCATTTCTTGCTCCAAAATGAAAGAATATAAATCGACTGAGCAGAGATATGGAAGAGGTCAATAGCAGGGTAAGAAACGGCTAGAAATATTAATGGATCCTTATGATTATTTTTAGAAGTTCTGAACTAGCAGGCATGATCAAACCATTGTGAAGAAAAAGCATTAGAACATTGACTTTGTGCATTTGTGTTGTCTGTTTCTCCTGTCTGTGAGTTCCACACACTGCGGTGGGAATGTTAAGCCAACCCCCCCCCCATCCAGCAACATCCAAAAAGGCTAAAGAGCAACTTTACAAGGGCAGCCAGCAATTCCAGGGTGCATTACTTTAGAGCAGGGGTAGGCAACCCAAAACACTCAAAGAGCCACTTGGACCCGTTTCCCACCAAAAACAAAATACGGGAGCCGCAAAACCCTTTTGATATCTAAAATGAAGATAAACTGCATATATCCCTTTTTACCTTTATTATAGGTGTTTGTGTGTATGTGTGTTTGTGTGTGTGTATGTATGTGTGTGTGTGTGTTTTCTGAGGTTTTCGCGGGTGTTTGTATGTAGGTCTTTGGTTATTCGGGTTTTCTCCCACGTAAAATTCGAAGTGTCTTGGCGACATTTCGACGAAGTCTCATTCGTCATCTTCAGGCTGGTGCTTTCGGCTTCGTGCTTCTAGGAGCAATGTGTGATTGTAGCTGTTTCCTCCTTTTAACTGCCAGTGGGGGTATGAACTGATTGGATGAGAGCTTGACTGTGTTCTGATTGGATGGAGGTGTGTTCTGATTGGTTAAGAGCTTGGCTGTGCTCTGATTGGCTGGGGGGTTAGCTGTGCTCTGATTGGCTGGGGGGTTGGGTGTGCTCTGATTGGCTGGGAGAGTGTTCTGTTTGGGTGGGGGCTTTGTTGTGCTCAGGTTAGTATGAATTGCAGGGGGGTTTAAAATGGTGAACTGCATTGCTATTTTTTGGCTTTGCGTTCGTGGTCGTGCCTCATCTTCATGGTGGGTGTCAGTTTGCTTCATGTATGGATTGGAGGGGTTTAAAGTGGCTAATGATGCAGCTGTGGTCTGGCTTCTGATGAGGCACGACCACAAAAAGGAGGAAACAGATACAGTCACACATTGCTCCGAGAAGCACGAAGCCGAAAGCACCAGCCTGAAGATGACGAATGAGACTTCGTCGAAACGTCGCCAAGACACTTCCAATTTTACGTGGGACAAAACCCAAATAACCAAAGACCTACATATATATATATGTATGTATGTGTGTATATACACACACACACACACACTCATACACACACACAGAGGTAAAAAAAGGATATATGCAGTGTTATCTTCATTTTAGATGTCAAAAGGGTCTGTCTCTCTCTCTCTCCCTCCCTATCTGCCCTTGGTCTGCCACCCCTCTTCCCCTACTTTCTTTCTCTCTCTCTCCCTCCCCCTCTCTCTCTCTTTCTCTCCCCCCTCTCCTATCTGATGCTCACCTGGCAAGCTGGCTTCAAGCTGTTCTCCAACAAGCTCAGGAGTAGGCAACCTCTTTCTTTTATGACTCATGGACTTCAACTCCCAGAATTCCTGAGTCAGCCTAGCTGGGCTAGCTAGCTCTCTCCTGCCCTTCCTGCTTCCTGCAGAGACGCAGCAAAGGGAGGAGCTCTGCCCAGTAAGCTTTTCAGCTCCTCAGAGAACACTGTGAGTGCACTCTCTTTTACACACACACACACACACACACACAGAGAGAGAGAGAGAGAGAGAGAGAGAGAGAGAGAAAGAGAGAGAGAAAGAGAGAGAGAGAGAAGCAGGGAAGCGCAATTGCCTCTCTCTGTCTCTGTCTCTCTCTGCAAAGGCAGAGGAGGCTGGGAGCCACAGGGGAAGGCTCAAAGAGCCGCATGCGGCTTCGGAGCCGCAGGTTGCTGACCTGTGCTTTAGAGGCTATGTGTGTTGAACTTCAAGTGTCAATAGCTTTAGCCAGCAGCTAATGATAAAAGTGCTGGAGTTTGTGATTTAACAACATACAAGGACAACAGAGTTTCTCTTTGTTATAATCAACATTCTGTGAAAGCTTCACTCGTAGCTGGTCATTATAAACACTATCCGTTTCTTTTCATAAATTGTTGCAATTACAAATTTTGCTGTATCACGTTCTTCTTTGAACACTCTTCCCCCCCCCCCCCCGAATTAGATTGGCCTTGATTCTGGACCTCAATCCTGCTGGCATTTCATAATACTTTGAACACATGCATAGAGGTTGAACTGCTAGTTAGAATCCACGTAGTTATCAATTTGTGGCAAATTGGCTTTACCTCAATTGCCATTGCTTGTAGTTTGATTTATGTTATTTTTGTTTTGATTTTAAATCTTGCTAGCTGCTGAGAATCACTATGGTGAGATGGGTAATCATATAAATCCAATGTGAATAAATTGTAGCTTGTACATGTAGGTGGCTCTGAAAGTACTCCTAGGTAAAGAGGATTTTAAAATGGCTTTATTTTAAATAAACAAAGAGCTACTAATCAGGAATCTAATTCATCCTTTGCAACTACATTAGCAGATTTTAAAAAAAAAGTTGTACAGTAATCCAGTGTACAGTGATTTTAAATTGCATGCTAACCATACTGTAATATATTCCCGTCCTCTATCTCACTGAGATCCTTTTCTTTATAAAAACTACTTTTTCCTTATAAAAAAATATTTTTGCACCAGGACCAGAGGTTTATTCTTCCAAGCTTTCGTAAGGATGGGCTCCAGCATGAGTCCAAAAACTCAGAAGACTAAACCTCTGGTCCCGGTGACTGACCCAGATTGGATCCTGCAGCATTATCCTGGGACATATATATTCGTTTTCATTTGTGAAAAATATTTTTATCCTTACCTGCTGAGCTCTCAGATTCTCTCAGTCTGAATGCTTGCTACTTTTCAACGCTGTGGAATTTGATCAGATCTTGTTAATAGTTACCCAGTGTATTGTTAGAATATTAATAAAGTGTTGAATAAAAGAAACTGGAAAATGAGCAATTTAAATCAATATTCTTAGAGCCAAAATTATGTGAGAGATAATAGAATTGAATTTCCCAGCTTTATATTTCACTGAAATGCAATAAAACCACCACTGAAAAGTCATTGAAAACACATTTTCATCGTTCTCATTTTCACAACTAAAATACAGACTGCATTAGACTTACATTTTGTAATAGGTAAGATTAAAGGGATTAACCTCTATAATATCAAAGTAAGTGGGTATCTTTGCAGCTAGGCTTAGTTTAAAACTTTTAAAATCGGGATAACCCTAGGGAAAAAAGCACTTTCTCCCAATTACTTCGTTGAATGTATCATGCTATCCGTGGAAGTGAGCAAATTAATAAAAGTATGGAGATTAATGATTTCTTTGTTCATAGTCATATAGTTTTCCTTATATTGAAGTTCCCTGAATTGAAGATTAGATTGTGAGCTCGAGAAAGAATTATCTCTTTGTTCCCTAAACTATTGATAGCTGTACGTAAGTAAATAATAAAACATTGTAAGTGGAAGAACAGGTGTGGTTGTGATTTTTGCCTATCTTTGGCTCTCCTTGAATAGCAAGGCATCAAGCAGTACTATAAATGGTACTATAAAGCATGCTGAAAGTCCCTCAACACAACTTATCACTACGCATGAAGTTAGGTGGAACATAATAAGAGGGAACGAGGGTGTTTTCAAAAACCACGTTCAAAACTTGTTATTAAGTTGTCTTCTTTCATTATTTTTTTAGAAAGTCAGTAGCCCTTAACATGGTAAACTTTTTTCCTTTGTTGTCACAACCACCTTAGGAAGTAGATTCAGTTAAGAAATAATAATTAGCCCAACGTCAATGGGTTTCCATGGCTGTGGATGGATGAGAATCTGGTTTTGCCCTAGTCCAAGCTTGACCATATATCATATTGGCTCTCCCTGGCTTAGAACCAGTTCTTTGATTCTACAGAGTCTAATTCTTGCACCTGAAGTCTATTTCTAATATCTGCAATGGAATACTGGAATATTAGTGATATTTATATGTTTTGAAGATTGCCATTAGCTTTCTGTTGGTCTCATTTTCTACTACTGGATTCATGATTCATTAATATTTGATTTTATTTTGATTTATTTTTATTGGAAACTACCAGTTTATGTAAATAACACAAACAAATTCATCAATTTATTTTCATTGTAAAGTATCCAGTGATTTGAACTAAACTGTAAAAAAAATGCAGCCTTTCTTGCTTATTGATAAGGGCATAGAAGTACTATTACATGGTAATACGTTTTTAGAAAATATCAAAACATAAATATATTTTTATATATAATGAAATAATGAAACATCTTCCAAGATGTAGAGAAAGATAATCTTTCAGAGACTATACATGTTTATGCTAGAATAAATTTGACTTTTTTTTCTAAAATATATCAGCGCTACCATGAGAATTTATTGGTATGAAAACTTTAAAAAGTACAAACAAATGTAGGGATTATATCTGTGAGCATATTGTTGTTGTTGTTGTTTTTTAAAAAAAAACAGTCATCTCAGCATGCTTGTCAGTTCTTTATTTTTTTCTTATCCCTAAAGACTAGCACACTTACAGCATACATGGACTTGATGAATTAAGACTATACAAAACAGTCACCATATGTTTATGGTATGCCAATACTTCTTCAAACAAATAAATAAAATAAAAGTTCAATGCGGAAAGTTTTAGCAAATACAACTATGCTGGAACAAAACTATGTGTTCTATCTTACAACAGCTATACATACTGTATATAAATGAAAAACTAAAAGGCAGCTGTGCTGTGACTGCTTTTACAGAACATGTACAGAATAAGTTTGGCAGTAACTGTATATATACCCTTTTAAAGTTTCATTTAATAATTGTACTCAAAAAGGTTAGTATGAGGTTCATATAATAATAATCCCTAATAATAATGGATTTTCTATGGCAACAAAACAAATATTTTAGAAAAGTCTGCTCATTTGATGTTTTCTATATGGATATAAGCTTTCTTCAGTTTCTGTGTTTTTATTGAGCTATGTTTATTCTCCTTTAGAGAAATCTATGCAAAAGAAATAAAACCAGAATTTTGCATTTCATGTCATGCAGCATTGTACTGGAGTCCTGTTCTCAGAAAGGGTGGAAGAGAAATAATTATTCATTCAAAGAATTTGGGAATTGCTTTAAAAGGTAGTACAATGTTAGCTTTTCAGTATAGTATATAAATAGTCAGTACAGTACTATAAATCTGAATATAAAATAAAGATCTAATCTAACTTAGAATGGGAATAGCAAAATATCTGACCTAAACGTTTATCCCACTTGGATTAAAACTTCACCATCTCGCAGTGCTGACAGTTCTAATTTAAAGTTCTCTTTTCTGAAAAACATACAGATTCCTAATGCATATGAGCTTTATGTTCACACCAATGGAAATAACAGTGAAACAGAATTTCCTTTTCCCTTTAGAAACCGGGAAAAAACCCTCATTGCTTTCAGGAGATGACTAATGAAGGAGAATAATACATTGTGCTGGCAGCAATCATTGCAATTAATCTTATCTTCTTTTGCTGTCAACAAGTTTTAATGTCAGACAATTTAAATTAAAACAATGGTGGGGTGGAGATGGAGTGAACAGAGAAGAAACATTAAACAAGCTAGCATATATCAAAATGAGTTTCTCTGTCACATTTGAACTTTTCCTGAAAATATAAATTTAACCAATTTTCCAGAATTCTGCCATTCAATATATTAAACACTAAAAGCAGTGAAAAAATAATAATAAAATATAATTCAGCAGAATCCTGTCCCTGGCTGAAGCATCATCCTGGGAAGAAGAGAAGGAGGGAGAAGAGGGCCAGGGAGATTCCTCCTGGCCCTAGGAAGAATAGTGAGATGGCATCAGCCCCCCCCCCCATCCTTGCCCCTTGTGTAGCTGCTGCCTCTGGAGGAAGAGGAAGGAATGCCAAAGACATCCACAGCTGCAGAGAGATGCCTTTAGCTACCTTGAGACTGGAAATCAGCATTGTTTTGGGCCAGCAGAGCTCAGGAAGGGAATATTCTCTCTGCAAGGTCCTGTCCAAGAATAGTTTGGAGGGGAACAACTTTTCATGGCAGCCTGATTTGTATTTTGTTTTAAATTGTTTTGCAGCTAACTTTCTAGATCAAGGAAAGCTTACTTGCACATCTCAACTCTTGTTGACTTCACTGCCTTGCCCTTTTAATCTTAGCTACAACCAGGAATTCTATCAACAATAAATATGACTATTCCTTTGCCTGTTGTGTTTAAGGGTTGAAAGCGGCGTTTTCCTAATTTGGTAACTTGAAGATGAGTGGATTTCAACTGCCAGAATTCCCCGGTCAGCTGCCTGGGGAATTCTGGGAATTTAAGTCCACACATCTTCAAGTTACCAAGTTTGAGAAACACAGCATGATCAGTTAATTTACTGCACTCTGAAGGTTCCAGACAGTTTAGTACATATAACAATTAAACTATTAAACTACTAAAAAGCAAAGCTAAAACAAATTTCTTGGGTCTGAAAAGAACATTCATACCTTCAATAAATATAAAGTGCAAAAAACGCAGAATAAAGTAAAATATTTGAATGGCAAATGCATACCAGACCCCAAAGTAATTGAGCCATTTCCCCCTTTCCATTAAATGGCCAGTAATGCTCATGTAAGTAAATCCCTTAAGTATCAGTGGGATTTAAACATGCTGGGGTTAGAATGAAAAATTGCAAGGATTTCGCAACCTGCCCACAGCTTCCAAAATCCATCAAAATGCTACTACTGAACCGTAGCTTTTTAGGTGATAAACATTTACACCCATAAAAACATAGATAGTGACTTATTAATCAAAGTTTTTATATATTAATAGTCATTTGATGAATATGCTACTCTTCTGTAATATGAGTAAAGCAACTACAGTATATGTACTGGTACTATTACATTTTTCAAGTGGTAGTTCATCTTGCTTTTAAAATATGAATTTGTTACAGGAATAATGAACAAAGGAATAAGTTACAGTTCAGCAATGCCAGAAAGATGTTCATGGAAATTTGGCTTCTGTTACATATCATTTCCTAAGCAAGCAATCATTCTGTTAAATAATGTAAGTAATTATTCCCCTTCTCCATCAATCCATTAACCTGAATTCAAACTCTGATGTTCTGGAACAAATTGTAGATACTGAGTTTCAAATTTAGTAGCAGGTACTGGAAACATTTTATATAAAACAATATGCAAAGTAGGAATTTCAACAGAAAAATGAGGAACACTGATTTCTGTAAATTAAAGTGCACCTATATTCTGGATAGGATCTAGCAAGCAAGCATCTTAGGAACTTAGAAGTCATAAATGCATAGGACAGTTTTTGTATAGAAATAAGTTTGCCTAAAATCATTCTTATCATTAAGAAAAAGGGATTCAGAAGATCTGATCTGTACATGCTGGTTTGCACAGCATATCACTGTGGAATCAGCTGACCCGCACACAAAGTAGGGTAAAGTGACAATGATTAAAAACATTATGACGTGGAAGACAGTTCAGCCCAGTGAAGTTATTCAAACTGCAAGTAGAAATCCATGTGACTCTCTGTTTTGTAATAGATATGGATACCTTATCTTCTACCTGGATTAATTGTTTAGGGCTAAGTCATACTTTACTAGATGCAAGCAGTATTTTCTTATGTGCAACTATCATTTCCTTGTATTTTAAAAGGGGTTTTAGGTGTTGGAATGCAATAAGTTTCTTCCTTAACTGAAATTATCACCTTTCAATCCAGTTTCTAAACCAAGTCAAATAGGGTTATGTGTCAGTTCCTGGCTTCTATATAACTCTTTTATATAATAGTGTTCTAATAAATTTAAATTCACGACTTTTAATGCACTGCTCCGTTTTTAAAACTGAGCCTTTTCTTCTAGTTGTCATACCTGTTGTATTTGTCCAAACTCCTCACTTCCAATTTATTTACTATTTACAACACTGAGGTTTTAAAAAGTATTATGAAAGTTTTAAATAAAATCAGTATAAAAATGAGGGAAACAGCTGCTTAATTCATAAAATCCTCCACAGTCCAGGAATTATCTTTCTTATTTAGGCAAGAGATTAATTAATTAATATATGCAGACATCTTACATTGGGCAATCATTACTCTAGTTTCATGTTATAATTATTCAGCATGTAATTGTTTTTTTCCTATGGAATCCAATTTAACAAAATTACATGTTCAGTATTCCCTAGTGAAACATACAAAAACATTTTTTTCTGACATTGTCATCAAAGTTCATATACTAAAGTTAAGTGTATTCACATATTTTAACGGAACAACTAATTACAAGACACCATAATCTTATGAGTCAACTTTTCCGTAAGTTCCTTCAGGAGGCCTGTAATATTTAGGGAAAGCCTTCAGCTGCAAGGAATTAAATGCATATTTGCGACATCCAACATTCTTCATTGTATTTTCTCTTCGACAGCCCTCACTGGGGAAAAAGACAAGCACAGAAAAGGAAAAAAATGACAGCAGTAAAACAAAAACAAAATTATCAGTATGTTAATTAAAATGAAAGGAGTTCGCTATTTCATTTCAGTAAAATATTTGAATCCATAATTAAGTAATGGGCCATTGATGGTGTACATAAAAAAATATGGCACATTGACTCTTAATAGCTACACTTGCAAATCTAAACAAGCAGCAATGCATTTTTGGGAGGGGGAGGAAAAGTAGGTGTAATAGAGTAGGCAAATCTGCCAGCTCATTATCTGAATCACAGGGAACATATTGGCAGTATAACATCACTTCCGGAAGATATTGGCATAGGAGAAGAAATGTTACTGCAGGAGTTTTATCGCAGCATTTTCAATTTGGCTCTGAAATCTATTGCACACTTTCATTCAGCAAGACTGAACTCTATTGCAAAGGCCATTATTATCAGATATACATACATATACATAATTACATCAGGAATTTGAATTCTCAAAATATACTTTCCAAGTTTCCTTCTTTGGTTTCTCTAAACAGAAGTTGACAAAGGAAAATGAAAGCTGCAGAAGCAGAAGACAAAGGTATACAAACATGACAGATATAATTTATTTGTAAGTTGACAACTAAGGATAGCAACATTGAACATGCTCTGAGTATTAACTACAACAGTTTTGTTTCCAAGATGCACTGGGTTGTCAATTTATAATAATTTAGTCAAGTTATCAGTACAATGAAAATCCTAGTCAAATAAAACTTTAAAATATTGTATTGAATTCCTGGGTATGTTCGACTGATATTTATTACACAAATATAAATAAAAGATTTTATTTGCATTATCTTTTATGGATCACACTTATATTCTTACATTGATAAGTCTAACTGGCTTCTTTATATTTTAAATGTATGGGTTAAATAGTCGATTATTTGGTGTAGTTATTGTACAGTATGTAGTGACAACTAATTATATATTTGGTTTCAGCATCATTTCTACCACTGGACATGTTTAAACAAAATTCTCCAGACTTAAGAGAGGAAATACATGAAATAAAGATTCATGCAGTTTTGGATTTAATAACTTGTGATGTGTTTGTATGTATGTATATATATGTATGTATCTATGTGTATATATACACACATACACTTACACATACATACATACCCCTATACATACAATCATATACAATTTTAACTCTAAAGCTCTCTAGCATGTTTAATGCCACAAAATAAGGCAGGATAGCTGAATTTTTCAAACCAGCCCTCCAAATGTATTGTCCGATTTATTGAAAATAATTTGCGCACCTCAGTAAGAACGACATTCCCTACATAGAAAATTCTTACTTGGATGTTGTCCTCAATGAGCTGGCTATTTATCAACCCAGCATTACTTCCTCAAACACAACACTGCATTTATGTACTAAACTCTATTCTCTTGGGAAAATAGGTGTGATTAAGGGCTATTTATTTTCATTTGCGAGGCCATACAGATGCATGCAGTGGCCAAAGCCTAGGTTTGAACTAAGTGATCTTGTTGGATAAGCAAAAGAAATGGTGGTGTAGAAATGGTGGTATGGAAATGGTGGTATGATGTGAACATGCCATAGAGCAGGGGTTCCCAACCGGGGGTGCGAGCACCCCCTGGGGATGACAAGATGATATTCCAGGGGGTGCGAAAACTTGAGTTTTCAAAATTATAGTGTATATGCATAATTTGTTACTGTTATTTCAAACTTTTATAAGGGATGCAAGAATATATCAGAAGTGTTCTAGGGGTATGAGGTATAGAAAAGGTTGGGAGCCACTGCCATAGAGCATGCTTAGATTTGGCATAAAATGATCAATATATTGCTAATAAATTTGTCATAGGACAATGGCAGTAGTTACCAAGATGTAACTACTATGGTTTAATTTAAAAAATAAAATAAATTGTGGTTCAATTTACAAATTGAACATTATTGCATGACATCTACAGGAAGTTTCTCATACTTTCATTATCTACCTTGCTACTGGCGAGTGAAACAATCATGCAGTATAATAGAGTCCTTTACCTTTCAATGCAATGGAATCATATACCTACCAGGAAAGCAGCTACTGTGCTACTATATCAAGATTCAAATCAATCCAATCAAGAATACATTTACATCTTATCTTTGCAATATAATTTGGATGTGATGCAACAGATCTGATAAACAGGATGTAGCACAACGAAATATTAAAGAATTTTATTTATAAGTCTTGGAGCTGCTTTTTAATACCCAAGAGTTACCTGTATATCTAAATCAGGGCTCTTCAAACTTGGTCCTTTTATGACTTATGGACTTCAACTCCCAGAATTCCTCAGCCAGGCACACTGACTAAGGAGTTATGGGAGTTGAAGTCCACAAGTCATAAAAGGACCAAGTTTGAAGAGCCCTGATTTAAATTCCCCTAAAACGTGCACTGATGTTAGTTATAAATACTATCAGGATGGGAATATATATATATCTTTGCTTTAGGTCAGTGTTTCCCAAACTTGACAATTTTAAGGCATGTGGACTTCAAGGACTTCAAGTTGAAGTCCTCATGCCTTAAAATTGTCAAGTTTGGGAAACACTGCTTTAGGTGGATAAATATAATGATAGAAACTAATATAATTCTATTACAAATTGAATGTTTAGGATTCAGGATATCAGTAAAATACATTTGCATCTTTCATATACCTTAAGATTTAAAATTTAACATTAACCTAAAAGAGCTATTAGTGCAGTTTATGGTAATATTTAATGTAAATATTAATTAACATGTGATAGCATTGTATCACACAGATTATAAAAATACTTTCCCAATGATTTGAATGGAGTTAGATGATTGTTAAGCTTACTCTTTCTATATATTTTTTTCTTTTTTGATGCAGTAAGAAATTAAATGTATAAATATACTGACTCTGTATTGTGTGCAGCATACTGCTTTCAAGTTAATTTTTAAAGGGCAAACTGTTGCAACAGTTTTAACTTATGAGAAAACCAACTTCACGGTTTTACGTATTTATGACTGTAACATTGTAGAAGTGATGCTTGTAAATCAAAGTAGAAAGATGCCTTAAAACAGATGCGTAAATAAATATGTTACAAAGCCCCCCTTTTTTTTCCCTTACCAATTAAATATGAAAAGCAAGACTGACACTTTTTTAGGATATATAAAAACATTAGAATTTTTTTTAAAACATAGTTTCTTTCTCTGAATAACAAGAAACATGTGAAACAAAGCTGTATGTAGTTATAAAGAAATGGAGGGAAGGTGGATTTGAATGCCTAAAATAGATGATACAGAAACTAAACTTCAGATTGATCAAATTACTGAGGTAACAGGCAGCTGTTGGACTTACATTACAAGCACTGGAAGCTCAATGACAGTGTAAACAATACAATTCCTTTTCATAAAAGAATCAAATGTGTATTTTACAAGTTTAGTACAATAGAAACAAAATTGTAAGGCATACTAATCATTATTCTTGGCAACAATGCTATCAGACGTTTTTTGACAAATTGGTACCAGATGGCAATATATATTCTGGCACTTTACTGAATTTTTGCTCGGTTTGTTTTACTTCATTTGCAACGTAATTTAGCCACCAAGTATGCAATGCTCAGAAACAGCCACACAATCAGTAAATTGGGGCTTAGAGCTAATAAAGGAATAGAGTAAAGAAGATTGGGATCTAGCCTGAAATCCCGGAGGGGCACCAGGCCACACAAGTTCTTCTGGATGACTACCTCCCGTGTTCCAATACTGTGAAAAGGAAGAGATTTGGGGAGAAAAGAAACAGAAAAAAAAACACAGACATGCAATGTATGTATCAAAAGATAAAAAGAGAATCAAGATGACAAAATAAAAGAGAACAAAATAGGTTCAGGAAGAGGGAAGAAAATAAACTTTGAAGAATTCACAACATAAAGTAGAATGTGTGAGAATAAAGAATAAGAAAATATGCCAATTTTTCAAAATAATAATAAAAGGCACAATTACAGAATAAAGGAGAGAGAAAGAGAATAAAAAAGAGAAAATAAGAAAGAATACTGTAGTCTACTGAAAATAAATACATGTATGTCAAACTAGAATGGTTTTCCATGTTCATTTTTCTCATTTGGCTAAGCGATGTTCCATGCGGCTGTGCCATGCTTTCCACATGCTGCAAAGAAAGGGAACTCTGAAAAGCAAACTGAACATGAATAACCATTGTGGTATTTGACCCTTTCAAGAATTCTTCAATACCAGGTATATTGAATTAATTCAACTATCAATGTAGAGAACATCTTCCCTCTGAAGTAGAAAGGTAAGTTGTTTCTTAAAATGTATGGCTTTAGCTCAATGGCTTAAGAACTATAATAAACCAGATAGATGTCCTATTTTCCAGCCTAAAATATACTTTAAGAACGGGTAGAGAGCTTAAAAGTTTAAAAAAGTAAATCTATCCTCTTCTTTGATCCCTGATTCTGACTTTATTCACTTTGTTATTCGAAGTTTTCAGAAATAAAGATGTGTATTAAAAGGCAGGAAAAAAAATGAAGAATTAGGTCTGTAGAGAAATATCTTAGGCAAGATGAATTACATGAGACATTTATTTTGAGGTTTTCAATGAATGTTTTAGAAAATTAGCATTTGTTTAAATAACAATTTAGTAAAAGGTATTAAATTAAAATCCTACAGAAGAAATATTGATTGCTAAACAGCTTTTTTCAGACTCAGATCAACAGAGTATTCCCTTGCTTCAATTTTAATTTTTGTATTATCAATGAAATGTCTGTATTGCCAGAAAAAAAATGTTTTGTTGTAAAATAATGCCAAAATTAGCAAGCAAATAAAAATAGATTTCCTACTATTAGGTCTACTATATAACACTGTCCACATCAATTCTATGAAGTTTTATTTCCTAAATTCTCAAAGCACAACAACGTGATAACTTTTTCTCAGGATGGTATGAGCTAAACGTTTGTTGAATATAACTGGTCCTTGATGTGATCCATATTAGATCACTGTGTTAAAATCTAGTGAATGTTATCAGAGGAACAATTAATGAAATGATAAGAATTAACTTGAAAATAATTTCTCTTATATTAGACATACTACATTCTTATATTGCTGGCTCAATGTGAAACAATGGCAATTGCACTTTATGGAATTATGTAGCTGCTAGATAGAATTTATGGAATTAGAAAACATTTAGTAAAGTAAGATGACATTGCAAGTAGGTTTTAAAAATAATAAACCATTGAAGGTTTAGAAAGGGTCAAATAGCAAAAACATATAGAAAGGATAAGAGAATTGAATGTTTGTGAGAACTTGTGAGAAGACACACAGAACATTTACATTCAGCAAAAGTGAATGTTGAAAGCAGAACTCTATAATCATGTTAAACTACGATTAAACACTAAATCTGGATTTCTTATCCTTTCTTGCTTCATAGGTAAAACTGGAGCTTTTCAGCAGTGCTTGAAACAATGTATTGGATTTTTATTTAAAACTGAAACTGAACTTTGTGAACATGTCAGCTACTTCAGAAAGCAGATTAAACTGATATGACCACAGTGTGCCAGCAGGTTGTGATGGAGTTGTTTGCTCTACCATGAAACATTCATAATAGAAATTTACTGAAGGGGCAAACTATTGTCTGAGGAATAAGCATAGGAAACCAATGCAACCTGCAGATGTTTCTCCTTAATTCAGTTGTTACTTCTGCATTTTCGCTTCTAAGGAAAACAGAAGCCTTGACAATGTTAGTTATGAAGCTTTCACAGCAGTAAAGCAGAAAAATCTACATGCTTAGCAATTTCTTTATGTCTCATTCCGAGGAGACAATTTAAATATTTCAAAATCTGGATCTCAGAGTACTCAGCAATGACAGTTATATTTGTAAAGAAAAAGCGTATAGTATTGAATACTCATCTGCAGTTTACAGGGCTCCAGGATTAGAAACAAGTAAGCGCAAGCAAACTAGGTCTTCTTACCTCCTCATGCACTCCAGGGCTTGAGTGAAGACCTGTGGGGCCATTCCATGTTCATGTTGCAGTATGAGACATTGCTCCAGGGTCACCGACATGGCAGTCCTATCCTTGGCACTTTTGCAGCTTGTAAACCGAACACCATTTAGTCTGCGGCAAATCTGGGGAAAAAATGCTTGGTATTAGTTCCACTGTAATGCAGGCAAAAATTATACATAATTACTCTAGAATTACTAGGAGAATCTCATTTCATAACACTGGGATGAGGTTAGAATTCAAGAAATGTAGAATTTATAGTCAGTCTTGAATTATTTAGGTATGATTATATGCCATCAAGTTGTTTTTGACTCCTAGCAACCACATCTTTTCCGTGATGAACTATCTCTAGCCTATTCTTTCAAATCTCTCAATAGTGTACTCTTCATTTCTATAACTGAGTCCATCCACCTGTATTCATACATACATACATACATTCATATATTCATACATTCTATTTCTGGAGGGAGAACTTTCCAGATGACAGATGTTATAGCAGAAAAGGCACACCTCCTGGCCCCTGCCAGCTGATACATCTACGCTGATGGGACCTGTATCATGCCTTGCTGCTGGTTGCCCTGTTCTTCTCTTTGCTTGCATCTTTCCCAGCATTAGAGCCTCTTCCAGAAAGCTGGGTCTTCATAGAAGATGTTTGAAATAGAGAATTTGAGCCTGGTCGTTTGTGCCTCAAGTGAGAACTCTAAGATGATTTGTTCAGTAACCCATTGATTTGTTTTCTTGGCTGCCCACAGCATTCTCAGGAATCATCTCCAAAAGCAAAGTTTGAGGGTGGCAATTCTCTACCTATGTTACTTGTTTAAATCTTAACCTTTGCTTTTACAGGGTGACACAGGGAATATCATGGCTTGCATGACTCTGATCGTTGTACATATAGCATGGCATTGAATATATTTTTAAGCCTTTCAAGACTGCTCTACCAAATCCTAGTCTGTGGCATATTTCATATCTGCAAAAACTATTCATCACTTCAGTATCTTCTTCTCCTTCCTCCTCTTCCTCCTCCTTCCTCCTCCTCTTCCTCTTGTTTTACCTATTGTCAATAGTTTAGTTAGATACAGATATGCTCTACAGATACTGGAGGACAATTTTCAATAATGTCACATTTATTGTGGCCACTAAATAAAAAAACCCCGCATCTGTAGAGCCCAGATTGCCTACTTCAGCCATGGAATATGGGTTTTCAAGTGTCAAAATCTACAGAGTGGTCAGTATGTGCCACGATGCATGCGCCATCGCTTTTCTATATGCATCTATGTCATGTCCAGCTTCTCGTAAATTTTTAACTCCCTTCTGATCCTCACTGATCAAGCTATACTAGTATAGCAATTCTCAGTGCCCATCATTGCAATTTCTATGCAGAACAAGGCAACTGGTAACAGTAGCATCAATAGAAAATAGGCAGGCTTCTCCTAGGGCAGCCAAGCTGGCAAGAGTGTCAATAGTTTAACAGCATTTTCTTTTTAAATTAAGGGCTGCCAACGAAATATTTCTAACAATTCTTGATGGTAGCTACAAAAACGACACTATTACAATATAGTCTATGTAGAGATATATGGAGAGTCAGTTTGGTTTAGTGGTTAAGGGAGAAGACTGCGAGTTCTACCTCCGCCATAGCCATGAAAGCCAACTAGGTGACTTTGGGCCAGTCACTCTCTCTCAGCCCAACCCACCTCATGGGACTGCTGTGCGTCTAAATATGTTTCTACTTTTCCAACATTTCTTGACTTGAGTTGTGGTTTGTGTATATGTAGGCAATGCAAAGTACAGAGCAAGCTGCATAAATTCCATAGTGGTTCATAGGACCAGGAGAGAGGGTCTTAGATGAAGCTGTCACCAGCATTCCAAGGCTTTGCCCAACTGAGTTTCCCATTGGGACAGACTGGGGTAATTTTCTCTGCAGGCCCCAACCTTATCTAGTCAATTTTTAGACTTAATCTGTTTTTTACTGACTTCTTCCTTACATCAAATTTAGTCCTATTCTATTTCCTTTTCAGATAAATCAGATATAATCCTGAAGCCCTTTAAATAATCTCCAGAATTCTGATGAGTTGAAAATATTAAAAATGGTCAAAATCTTACAAGATTGTAGCAATTTTTAATTTGATTCTATTTTCTGATGCCCAAACTGAATTTATGCAACAGTACCCAGAACCTAAAATTTTGCTACTCCTGGAAGGAATCATGCCATGATAGAACCAAATTTCAACATTTATTCATTTTTCTGCCTATCTGGTTACTATAATGCTCTGCATCTTTTTGGTCAAGGAAACAACATGGCACAATGGCAGAGAACATGCAGATATCTGCAGCTTTCTGCACTGCTGCTTATTCTGAAGACATAACATTATCATAGGAGATAAGTAACAACATACTAAGTTAACTTTCTTAAATTCTACCTCAGCAGCTTGCCAAAGAATATCAACATTCTTATTTTTTCTTGCATGTACATTCTGTCCAAGGAACCTCAACAGTTCAGGCAGGCACGTTTGACTCCGAGATCGAGGTAGACCTGAAGAAAAAAAATAAACACAACTTAACAAATGGCCAAGAGCATTTTCTTTTCTATACTATCAATCTGCACATATCACCTGGGAATGGATAGGTTAGGCTTAGCAATAGATAGCTATTGTCATGGCTGCATCTCTCCTATCCAAGCTTCAGCTGACAGCCTAACATTAACAATTGTGTGTGTGGGGGAATTGATTGGAAAGATTGGAATGTAAAGAGGAAGAAGAGGGGAGGATGAAAGCCCAGCTGAGCTTTGTGAGAAGCTTCAGCCAGCCAAGGTATGCAGAGCTGAGAACTGAGAACCTGTTTCCTAAACAATATGCAAGCACCTAATTGGACATTTACAAATACAGTAAAGGGGGGGAGAGATGGCTGGAGGGGCAGAGGAAAATTTACTTTGTATTGTTTCCCCAGGAAAACCTCAGATTCAGCTTATTCTACTTCTATAATCACTTAAGTTTCAGTAAAATGTACTCTTGGCAAAAACAAATGGTCAGGAGTCTTTCTTTGCCAAATGACTGAGTACGACGGCTGAGTTATGTTTTTAACAAAACCATAGAAATTTAGTAGAACTTAGGAAATCTGAACCAGAATACATAAAACCTATGGATCACACAATATTCTGTACTTTGAGAACTTAGACCATACATAATAGGAATCCAGAAGCGATTCTTACATGTCACATCAACTGATATGTTGCATCTGATATGGTGAGCTGCATGAAAATTAATGCTTTTTAATAAAATGTGTAGTTGGAAAAAGTACTACTAGATTCCTTCAGATTTTTGGGGACCTCCTATGAGGGTCATGAGCACTTTTTGTAATGGTTGCATTCTCTTTTGAGGGAGCAGATAGGAAAAAGAGTTTTGGTAAAAAATAAGCAGCAATAGTGAAAGGGGAAGTCTTTTTATTCTAAACTGGAAGTTCCTTGAACAGTACTGCTAAAATCAGAATGAATATCCCTTTTCTTATCTACAATTGAGCATAGAATTGATTTAGTCTCATAAATGTGATGCCACCATCATTGCAGGAAGCAGATTGCCAGCTATTTAAACAAAAACTAGAGTTATACTTCTTATTTCAGTTAAGTAGAAGGACTTGAAAAAGATATTCAAATTCCATGACTGTCAAAGTGACCTCCAAAAATCAGAATCATGCAGGCCATGGTATTCTCCATAAAAGTGAAAATTGGACTATAAAAAAGTAGAAGATAGATGCTTTTAAAATTTGATGTTGTTGAAGATTCCTGAGAATATCATGGGCAGCCAAGAAAACAAACTAATAGATCATTGAAAAAATCAATCCTGAGTTCTCACTCAAGGCATACTTAACTAGGCTCAAATTATCCTATACTGGACATTTTGAGAAGAATTAGAGCTTTCTGAAGAAGGCTCTAACACTGGGAAAGGTGAAGGAAAGAGACAAGGATGACCATCAGCAGTTAGGTAGACACCATTACTGTGGCAATAAGTGCAGCACTGGACAAACCGAAAGACCAGGTTAGGAAAATAGATTGTGATGTAAAGTATCTATGTGGTCACTAAGGAATGAGTTGATGATGCATATCAATCAATCATTTTCAACTGGAATTGTATTTTGGGTATTCTTGGCATCTACATGTATCTATGGCCACACAAACACTTCAATATCAGTGTTCTGTTTCAGGAAAAGAGGCACTGAGACAAAGCAACGAGTTCCAAAAGTCTCCTTTATTGCAACACCAACAGAGCAGCTTTTAAAATGGTGCAGGCCCCCTTTTATAGCCCTCCTGCATAATACCTTGCTGGCCAATCATTGCAAAGGCTGGAAGCAGCCTTTCTTGTCCCAGGCAGCACAATACCTTGCTGGCCAATCATTGCAAAGGCTGGAAGCAGCCTTTCTTGTCCTGGGCATCCACATGGTCTGCCCGGGCCAATCGCTGCAGCCTGTGCCTGCCGGCCCAGGCCCAGGACATAACAATCAGGGTGTAAGGATTGTCCCACGGAAGTTAATACTGTTCCCTTTTACCAAACCAACTGAAAACATTAACTGAGATTAAAGAAACCTTAATGTATTCAAGAGACATAGCTACTAATTTTCATTGTTTTGTTAGATTCATCATATAAAAGCAGATCTTGATTTAAATTGTGTTGAATACAAACATCTGTAATTCACACTTACAGTCTTCAGGCAAAACTTCTTTGAACTGCTCAAAGTAGGAATTCAACCGTACTAAGCTTTCCATGTTAATAATTTCCTGCAAGGAGGTATCGCCAAACCTTTAAAAATTTAAAGGGCCATTTTAATAGAGCTTCCAAACAAAGATGGGAGAACATCTGCAAGCTTTCAATTTTTATTTTTCATTTCATTTATTAATATTTTAACACTTGCCTTAAACACAAAACAGACAAGGTAACTCATTTATACAAAAGTTTTAAAATAGGTTTTAAAAATTATCGTGATACTAATTTTTAATTACTCTATGTTTAGTTATTCTATAGTTTTATGAGAACTTTGCCCTAAAATCCAGTAGTTAAAAGTATTTAACTAAGGAGATTAATCAATTTCAAATCCATAGGCATAGACTCTGCAGGCTTATCAAGAAAAACTTGATTTCTAGTAATAATATAAAGGAACAGGTACTCCATTTAATAGTTTGTTTACTGTTTCCTCAACATAAGGAGATCAAAATACAGATTTTGATATGATCTTATTAGAGCCATCAAAGCAATACAATGGATTCTATCTTAGGTTTTACTATAGCTCCTTTAAAGTGGCAAGCACCAGGTATTAGACTCGTCAGGAATTCTGATTCAAAGGACAAAAGGAATCTGGACATATATGGGAACACTTTAAAGCAGCTGTGACTTTCCTGGAGTTGCATGGTTGCCCTTTACAGCTAAGAAATAATTTTGGCAAAAAGACATCTTATTTGTTCTCCATAAGCATTACATAGGCATCCCTTTGTTGTTGTTTAGTCACTAAGTCATGCCTGACTCCTTGCGATCCCATGGAGTACAGCGCACCAGGCCTCCCTGTCCTCCACTGTCTCCGTGCATGCTCAAATCACATATTGCCTTTTGAATTTGGACTTCTGCATGATCTACTGGATAATATTGTAAATGCCTCAAGGTAACTCATGAGGCCAAGCCTGCAACTAATCTTAAATATAATATCAGCAGACCATAAAGAGTACAAATCAATGTAACCACTAGACATATAACTACTGATTCCAAAAAGTCTTTCATGTCATTCAACTTCTTCCTGAGCTATCCTTTAAATAACCATTTGGAAAGTCATTCAATATATATCTAGGAGGAGGAAACCAATTCATCTGTCTTCTGTTAAACATGAAAAATTAGAAAAGAGAATGTGTAGGTATATGTACTTCTCTGCTAAAGTTTGCTGTTCATTGATTCCCACGTTGAAGAGGACTGGTTGAACTCTCAGCAACATGCCACTCTGGATTTCACGGGGCAAGGCATCGAACAAGGTGCTTGGTAGTGGAATTCTCACATTAAATCCATCCCTTATTTAGACAAGACAGTTGAAGCTAATCAAGCAATAGTAATATTTTCAGAAAGCCCACTTTAAAAAAAATATTTAGAGCATACGGTATGTTGCTATGTCAGAGATTGCTAACAGTAACTAAAATCAAAACTCTAAGCATTCTAAGCATTTCCATTCTTGGCAGTTTTCAGAAAACAATGAATACAGTATAATAGGAGGATCTAAAGGCATGGCTTAAATGTCATATCAGCCCAAGAGTCTTAGCTTCACAAACTATGCTGCACAAGAAAAGCACAATGATATAAACAACCTTTGAACTTTGCTCATAATGAGTGGATATATTAACTACCACAATATTATAGTTACATGTGCCCAGACAAGGTCAAATCAGGCCAACTTTAAATCTACATGAAAACTCACTTCTATTCCTCCTTTGATTATTATAACATGAATTTCCCAACTCTTTCTGCTTAGTTAGCTAGTAACACAAAATTGGAATGAACAGGCTAAATATCATACTGGCTGGGAAATTCTTGGAGCTGAAGTGTAGATCTCTTAGAGTTGCTGACGTTGAGAAGTGCTGGACTAGATATATGTTAGTTCTAAAATTCTGTGTGAGAAAACTACATTTCCTCCTCAGCATACTGAAGAAACAACATTTGTTCTCTATGTTGTATCTATTCCTTCTACAAATCCTTATCTGAGAGCTTCATTCATAATTTAAAAAATGATAATGTGCCTTTTATTTTTATTTTACATAAGTAAAACAGATGGTCAATTAGTGTTTACCATGTTGCACAAGAGCAGCACATTAGTATAAACAACCTATTAATTAGCACATGTTCTAAAATGTTCCCTGTTAGGGAATACATTTCCCCAATCTTTCCCTTCCCCAACCTCTCTTCTCCATCCCCATTCCAATTTTTTACCGATTTCCTGTAATGACTGGCAGCATATCAGCAAATGCACTGGAAGTGGCTTGAGTTACTTTAAATGTTACATTTCTCAAGTCCATTATTCCCACACTCATATCTTCTAACATAGCCAGTTCTTCTCCTAAATGAAAAAAATGAAGATAATATTAATATGATTACAAAATATATGTTTACATTTATTGTCAAGTATTACAAAATAATCTTCTTCAAGGCAAGTTGAAGCCCCAATGATTCTGAATAAGTTTGTTTAGTTTTCTTGAAAACAGGAGATAATGTCTGGGATTTTCTTTTCAATTTCTTAGTTAACTTTTTTCTCTGGAGTTCCCTAGAACAGGAGACCCCAGCACCCGATCTGTGGATTGGCACTGGTTTGCAGCATGCTAGAAAATGGGTCACACAAACAAATGAAGCCCCATCTACAGGATGCAGGCAGTACATGGAACCATGCCCCCTCCGGTCCATGGAAAAATCTCTCTCCACGGAACCGGTCCCTGGTATCCAAAAGGTTGGGGGCCACTTCCCTAAAGTGTCTCTCCAAGCACTAACCTCGTTTGAACTGCTTAACTTCTGAACCTGGATAAGGATGAGCTATGGCTACTGCTCCCACTTTAATTGCAATATAACAATCCTACAGTGTTACAGGAACTAGCCATGCTTCTGGCTCCAACATCACATCCTCATACTAATATGAACCCCGAGTTGCATCAATAGTGAGATGAGTGGCACATACATTTAATAAATAAATATGATAAAGATGTCAGTGCACTGATAGCTAACATGGAGGCATTCCTCTGCAGATCTGCAGAGACTTGCAATTTATGTCAACACCATAAGCAGAAATTAAGCCACCTAGAATCGCTCTGGATAGTGGGATATAGCCATGGTGGCGAACCTATGGCACGCGTACCACAGGTAGAATGCAGAGCCATCTCTGTCAGGACCCACGCCATTGCCACAGAAAGAGGGATGCAGGGCCGGGCTGCTCCCCTTTACCTCTCCACGCATGCAGAGTCCAGGAACAGCTGCGAGAGCTGGGCGGGGTGAGGGAAACCTATAAAAGGAGCAGGTTTTGGCTGGAGAGTGAGCAGCCTTTGGAAGCGACCAGTGGTGGGTTTCAAATCATTTAACAACCAGTTCTCTGCCTCGCCTTCCCTCCATCTTGGTTGGGCTGGGCTGCTGAGGGGGGTCGGCTGGGGTGGGGGCAGAAGGTCCCGGTTGCAGAATTGCTGGAGGTCCCAGCTGGAGGGACAAAAGAATACGGTGGGGTGGCTGCAGGAGTCTCAGACTGGGGTGGGTGCAGGAGGATGGGGGGGTCATCATGTCCTGGCTAGGAGGTGAGGGGGTCTGACTAGGGGGAATGGGAGGGCCGGGATGCCTATGCGGACAAAAGCTGCCCCCCCACCAGCTGAGCCTTTCATTCACACTGCAGTCACGTAGGATTGCATAGAAGGGGACCGGGCAGGGGGCTGGGGGGAGGGCGGCCAGCAGTGGGGAATCAGAGCCGCCATTTCCCTTCTGCAGTGCAGCCCCGTTGGCATGGGTGGAGACAGTCGCGGGACAGCCAGAAAGGAGCTCTCACCCAGTTGACCAGCCAACCACACAGGGAAGCAGGAGGCAGAGGAGGGGCAGCCGGGTGTCTGGAACTGTCTCGGCTATTCGCTGGCCACACCTGGCCCTGCCTCAGCAGCCTGACAAGGCAGCGGATCTTGCACACCGGATGCCCAGCCTCGTGAGACAGTGGTGCAACGCGGGGGCTGGGCAGGAGGCGGTGGCAGTGATCCCTGCATCGCCGGGCCTGGACGACAGCAGATCTGGAAGTGAAGCTGTGCTGCCCATACTTGCACTGGTGGGGGCGCCGGCAGGGAAAGGTGAGGTGTGGTGCATGCCCACCCCTCCCTGCTGCCACCCCACATCGTCCTGCACACATATCCCGGAGGCACATGCAGGACAATGTGGGGCGGCAGCGGCAAAGGGTGGGTGCATGCCAGATCTTGCTTTTCCCTGCTGCTGCACCCACCAGCATGAGGATGGGCGGCACAGCTTCGCTTCTGGTGCGCGAGATCCGCTTCCTCATCGGGCTACCAGCGAGCAACCGAGGCAGCTCCAGAACTCCGGCTGCCCCTCCACCTCCTCCTGCTACCCTGCATGTTGGCTGGTTGGAGCAGCAGCAGGTGCCGCGCCCCCCCCCCAGAGCAGTTGAGCAAATAGGGCCCAGACCGGGCAAAGGCTTCCTTCCAACCATCTTGGGGCCATCTCTGCCCGCGCTCTGTGGCCAGTTCACCATGATGCAGGACAGCCAGTAGGCTGTGGCTGCTGATGGACACCGTCTGCCACATGTACTTGCTGGCCTCTGTGTGCAGGGGCTGATGGTGTCAGGCAGCAGCTGCCCCGGCCCCTGCCTTGCTTTGCCTTGCCTTGCCTTGCGGCAATTGGCACTCCAGCCCTGCCTCACCTCGTCTCACCCCACAGGATGAGCCTCGGGCCCACCACCCCAGCTGCCAGAGACCCCCTGGATCTCCCCCAACCCTGCCCGGCCCCACAGGCGTCCCTCCCCATGAGCATCATAGAGGTGGCCGCACCCACTGTTGCCATGCCCACCTGGCACCCAGCAATAAATAAGTGGGTTTTGGATTGCAGGTCTCTAAAAGGTTCGCCATCACTGGTATATAGATTTAATAAATAAATAAATAAATCCAATTTCCAAAATAACTTGTAAGTTTGGATTGACATTTCAACTTTAATGTCTCCATTTTGCCAAGGCTTTCAGCTAGAAAGAGTTGCCATTGTTTGAATTAACACAATCCAAATAAAATATTTAGGTACACTCCAGCGGAATGTTTTCCATTCTAAAAAGCAGCCAGTGTTAAAATTTGTTCGTCCTGCTGAACAATCCTTCTGAAATTGCTCTTTGTTGCTTGAGGAACTCATCAGTACACACCAAGCTTCTGAATTTGGACCAGGTCCATAATCATCGCATGCATCTTTTATTTTTAGTTGCATTGGATTCTGTTGACCAATTTAAAATTTAATTGTACTTCATGGTTTAATTCTAAGCCTACCTAGAGCCTTTTTGTGTTTAAATAACAAGACCTATATTATCTACATATACTTAATTAAGTGTAACACTTTGAGGAATTAATAACTCTGCAATGTCCTTTACCGTAAGTACTTAAAAGGCTTTCAAATTGAGCCAGCAGACCAATGGTATACAGCTGCCTCAGGAATCCATTATCGTACAGGCAATTCCTCAGCTTGATAATGAAACCACAGATCAAGGCTGTAAGCTGCATAAAAGAATATAAAAATAAAATAATTGAAGATACTTGCCAAGATCTCTCAAACTTACTCAGCCAGTACTAATATGGCAGATTGCATCTGAATGGATGAATCATAAAGGTCATTAGATTTCCATTGCAATCTGAAGACAGAACTGTAATTGTTTTTCATGCTATCAATTTTATTTGTACTGTTTGTATATTACTTTTTGCAATGTTCATCCATCAGTGCCTCTTGTAACTGCTGTGGGAGATTCAGAAGTGAGAGATTCAATTCACCTGTGCAACCATTTGAAACGCAACACAAATCCTTATCCAACCTTTGCAGTTAGCATCATTTTATTAAGTTATGTTTTAATGGATCTGTTAATGACTGTTAAAAGCTTGTCCATCTAATACTTAATATTACTGAAAATTGTAGCTGAATACTATCAACATTTGAACAACTTTGTCAAATGGGTAAATGAATATCAGGAAGTAATAGGGTATTCTACAAGCAGGATGTCACCATTCAGTGCTGGAATCCTAAATTAACAGCTTTCTAAAAGGATGACCCCAAGGTAAAGTCTGTGAGGAATTACTAAAATCCAGATGGCTTAGCAACCCTTTAGGTATACAATTCCCAAATGCCCATGCCACCATTTCAAGTTCTGCTTGGAAGCAGATTAGAACTCAGTGCCATTAAGATTTGCTGGATAAACTCTATATATTTGGTGCCAATTAACACTGTGTGTAATCATCTTGCACCAAGGTTTCAGAATAGTTTCAAAAGCAGGTCAATATGTGATATCCCTACAGTGATTATATTTTTTGGGAAACAGTAAAGGAGAAATCTGCAAAGAGGGAAAATAGGAAAGAAGTTGGTAAAGATAAAAAATGTTTATGTTTGTAACTTTGCTTTACAAAGGATAATGCAGTAGCAAAACCAAGAAATTTTTTACAAAGATGCATATTGTAATAAAAACTTCTCAAATTAAACACTACATGTAAATTTATTTTAAAAAGATAATTCAATTACCATATTTTTCACGTGAATGTGAAGGACTGTGCATTATGTGATACCATTTGAACAGAAAAAGTTAAATGAGCAAAATAAGAGATGGCACAGTGGTTAGAACGCAGTATTGCAGGCAAACTCTGGCCACAGCTTGGAGTTTGATCCTGATTGGCTTGAGGTTGACTCAGCCTTCCATCCTTCTGAGGTAGGTAAAATAAGAACCGAGATTGTTAGGGGCAATGTGCTGATATTGTAAACTACTCAGAGAGTGCTTATAAAGCACTATGGAGCAATATATAAGTCTACGTTCTATTGCTACAGCTATAAAGGACAAAGGTGAGTTTTTGAAAAATAAATGTAAAGTACAACTTTCTTATTATAAAGTTCTGTCCTTTATAATAAAGGACACATGGGCACTCTAAATATCCCAAAAGTTTATCGCTACAGAAGAGAAATCTGTGACTGTGTTACCTGGTTCCAAAATTACTAAAGTGCCCTAGGTGATCACAATCCCCTTTTGAGCATAATCACTGTTTTCAATGTTAATCCTCCAAGCACAGATCCCAAAAATTCCAAAACATAAATTCCATGTTCTTGCTTACAGTTTGGCAAAAGACCACATCCCTCCGGTACTGAAGGCTTAAGCAAAGAGCTATGGTGGGAGCACTGTCCTGCATTAAAAGAAAGACCATTGCTTTCTTTGCTTTGTCACTCATCATGGCCACACAGTCTGTGAGTGTTGTTAGCAGAGGATAAAGAGCCTCACTCCATTCACCTACAGGTCAAAAAAGAGAAGAAAGAGCAATGACAAACAAGGCAGTTCTGTATGTTTACATATTTGGCTTTTAAGAAAAAACTAAAACCACTTGAAGGTATCTAAGAATCCCAAGACTGCACATATCTCAATCACAGGCACAAAACCGAACATGGTCTATCAGCTGTGTTCAAATATGATAAACAGACAAACAGACAGACATAGTTTAGACTTAAGAGTGATCATGAACTCAAGATACTATTATCGATAGTTTATTTTGTGAGAAAGAGAGAGAGGCCAATTACCCAGTGAGAAGCTGTGGCTGAGAATGGCCCAGAATCTGACTCTCACTTTAACCACCACATCCCTCTCTCTCTCTCTCTCTCTCTCTCTCTCTCTCTCCCTCTTTCCCTTCCTGTCTCTTCTTCCCATCTAAGGGAATCCCATCCCATCCCATCCCATCTTTATACATTTATAAATGGCTTGTTTAAGATTCCCTTTCACACAATGACTATTTATCAAAAGGCTATAAATAAGCCATATTCTTTCTTGTTCTCAAAGCAATGTTTAAAATCCCCAAAGACTTTTGTCAATGTAGTAGAAAATTTACAATCAGCAAAAAATGTTAGTATTAAATTAAAAGAATCGTTCCCCACACCCCACAGGAGTTTTTCAAGTACAAACACGATGAATGGAGGGGGGAAAATATACATACCTGGATTGGATTCTTCAGGAGTAGGACTGCAATCTGCATAAAAATGGAGGTGTAACATGCATGATTAAGGGGCAGCAACACATTTTAAAGATAAGCAACTGAAATGCTTAGCACAAGCAATCTCAAATATTTGGAAGGGGTATCAATTTAGATAGAAGTGGGCCGTCTATGGCTGTAGGAATGCACATATCCTGAACATTTCAAAAGCCTTCTGCAAAATAATCCACGTAAGAAAAATATATCACAACTGTTCTGTAAGGAAAGGCAAAGGAGAAGAAGAAAGGAGAAAATTAGCATAGAAAGAAAAAAAAACTGGTTATGAGAAAAACAGCAAATAGGTGACTCAACTCATTTTGCTTCTAGTCTTGTCCACTGTTTGAACAAGCTCATTCATCACTGACATGCAGCCTCCTATAAATTTCTTGCAATGAAAGAAAACACATGGTTGCTTATTCTGGCTGTAGCCTCTTTCAAGATCCTCTTTTCTGCTTAAAACACACTACACTTGCTGGTAGGAGGACCAAAATGCCTGTGCTACCAGTTCACTGAAGCATCTAGAAACTAGGAACAATACAAGTATATCATAGTGAGGCTTATCTAGTAGAGCCTACAGAGTTTGACCATCAGCTTCATAGCTTGCATTAGAAACCACTGAATAGAAGAGCAGAAGAGCAGAATAACAACTATTTTGGGTGTACCAAATAAGCCAAGTATACTCAAAGACATTTTTAAGGTGTGCTCCTGAAATATTTTATGTGTACAGTTAAAAATGTAAAGAATAAATACGGTGTATTTGTGAAGAAAACACACCAGAAATCAGAGATTGAATGAAAAGTTTCTCAGAAGTATTAATTAAGTGACAAATTCAATTTCATTTCATAGAAATAACCCTCATTCTGGCTCTGTTTTTAGAAGCAACTGGCAACCCAGCATACAATTTTTTCCAGCTTTTATGGATGTTTTTACTCTTTTCCAATGTTAAAAACTGTTTATGACTTTCAGCAAGAAACAAATTTATGGAAATTTATTAATACCATTTAATTGATTTCGTCATCCTTTAACATTTTTAATAATATTTAATCTCACTCTGCCAGGTTCACTGATGGATTAGAAGCATACATCAGCAACTTAAAGAACTGGCAGGAAGATGCTAAAAGGAAAAATCTGTTAGTTTGCTGCAGACAAACTAGAATCTGTGCTTCAAGTGCATTAATGAAAAACACTATTATTCCATTTTCTTCCCTAGCTAGTTCTAAAATCATTAACTTCTTTATAAGGTTAGTATGTGGTCAAATCATAGGGCAATTAAATTATTCTAGCACAGGCAACTTTAACTATGAAGGTTTGAGTGATTGTTGAGTTTATAGTTTGATGAAAAGTTTGTCTCAAAATGTGTTTTTAAGTGCAAGTAATAGGACCCAAATTCTGTCTCAAATAACAGGAGAGGGAGGGAGGGAGGGAGGGAGGGAGAGAGAGAGAGAGAGAGAGAGCTATGTTATTTTATGTCTAATTCTAACCAGTGAATTTTATAATTTTATAGCATACCTTCAACTAGAACAGAAATAGTGTGGATAAGGCAACATTAAAAACTTAGAAAGTGTTTATTATTCAGTGAAGGTTTTATGATTCTGCTTCCTTGCTGATTTTTTCAGTTTCATATTACAAACATTTTTTTTTAAAAAAAATCTCCTCTTTGCTGCTCTTTGCATCACACCCTTATGCAATTTCACATTTAAAAAAAAATCATATGGGGTTTAAAACATGACTATGCATTCTCTTCCTAATCTTCTCACTGCTATGTTTTTAAAATAAATACTGCCTACCATGACTTCAGCTTTGTAAATAATTAAGTTAAAAATATCCTGCCTTAGCACATAATGTTACTCTAATATTTTAGTAAGTATTTCATTATAAATTAAAATACTTATTGGGGGAAAATACTTTCAATCTTTATACACATTAGCATAAATGTGACATTGATTATATCAATCCATTATTTCAATGGTTCTCAGAAAGGGCAGTATCAGGAAATATTTGATGTATTTTCAGAAAATATTTGCTTCATAAAAAAAAAAAATCCATGACCTCAATCAATTTATTATTACAGCCAAAGGCCAACACATAAATTAAACATTCAAATAAAACAAAACTAAACAGAACCAACACAAGAGGACATAGCAATATATTACAATTAATGATATAATCAATGGGTGACCAAGGTCTGCCTAGTTTTACAGACAGTATAACAAAAAACAGCTAGCTTCAGAAAAACTGAGTCATACTGACTTGACAATAAAAATACATTGAGTAAAGTCTAAAGCTGGATAAAACACGTAATAAAATTAATTATAAAAGATTATTACAAAGATCTAAAATTTTTATTTATGTTTCTGGTGAATCCCCAATTCTGCTGCACAGAATCTAGCCACTTGTGCCGTGATCACTGCCTGCTCATCCTTAAGCAGCCATTGGAGATAAATACTTTCTGAATGACCAGGATACCTATCAATTATGGGGAGGATATGGTTTTTCTGAATAGCTCTATAGAAGGAACATTGAAGGAGTATGTGTCCAATGGTCTCCACCTCTCCTGAGCCACAGGAGCAGAGTCTTTTAGACAATGGTGTCTTTTTATATTTGCTGTACAGGACGGCCGATGGAAACGCATGGCACCGTGCATGACTCCAACTGACTAAGATAACTGGCAGGTGTAACCATGTATCTAATAGAGTCTGGAGCCAGAAACAGTGAAGCTATACCTAAATTCGCTTGCCTCTCGATGTCTTCTACCCCTTGACGCAAGGTTTGTTTTGCTTGGTTGTAGTCCAATTTGAGAATTGAGGCTGACGAGAAGCCTAGTTTGGCAAGGTTGGACTCGACTGCCTTGATCCAGGAAGAGAAGAATTTATCTTGAAGAATTAATGGAGCAAGACCTTGCGGAAAGCAATTAAGCCTTAGCCAGATGTTTAAGGAAGCTATACAGATTCTTGCTTCGACTTTTATCAATCCTGTCTCCAGGCGCAAAAGTGTATTTGGGACACAGCGCGGCATCTGGAGAATTGTTCTGATAAATTTGGATTGAACTCTTTCCAGTGGTGAAACATGAAGCTGAGGGTCCGAGCGAGGTCCCATAGAGAAACTGTGCTGTATACATGATATTGCTCTAGTTGGATGGGATTCTTTTCCTAATTACCCATCTGATACTGCAAACATATCAAACTCGCGACGTCATGTGACGTTGCACAGCGTATCGGGACAGTTTTGCCCCTGCTGGAAATAGGGTGGGTGTGGCTTCTGGATGACACATCCGGCCCGCGGGCCAGCAGTTTGACACCCCTGTGATACTGTATAAGAAATTCTTCTTAGAAATTGCCTTTATTAATCTGACGTCATCAACAGATTATGCCTATAGTTTTCACAGCTTCACAATAAGATAAGAATGTTATTAATAGCTATTTGCACATTAATACACTATTCGATAGATAATACATTATTCATTTTTCCACTTTGCTAGTGCTTAATAACATTTTAAAATTTAAAGTAGTAGCTAGAATTCTGAACAAACCATACATGTCCTGTTCTATATTAATAAATTAAAAGAGGCATCTCAGTTATTTCAAATAATAGTGGTATTTTACTATTTTAATTAGTAATTTAATATGAAATAACAAATACGAAAAACTGTTGTAAGGAAATACAATGAAGAGACAATATAAGACTATAATGTTGTAAAAATTATTCTGAAATGTCAAGCAAACACATGGAATAGAATACTGTACATTCTTACTCTGTGTTCTGAAACATTATATATTTATATATATTATATTTATATATGTTACATGTTATTCATATTCCAGTATGAACATACCCTGTACAACTTATAGAACATGACCAGCAATTAGGAAAGCAGATTTGTAGATGACCACAGCTTTAGAATAATACTAGTGTTTTTATAACAAACATATAAGTGTTATAAGTGAGTGAATCTTTAAATGTGTTTAAAATGGTTTAATCAGATTTCCCAGATAGATTTGTATGCAAAAGGTTAAATACCTCTGAGCAAACTCTATGTTTCAGTGAATATCTAATAACAAAAGTTGATATAGTTTCTACCGACCCAGTACAAAATTAGACATGACATATTTTTGCAAATTTAAGTATATAGTGTTTATGTGCATTTGTTTCTCTTTGGATTTTTCCTATTCTCCCTTGCAGTACTCTTATAGTTCAGCAATATTCTTAAGTTTCCTTGTATGCATTGTATTTGGAGATCTTCCCATCAATTTTCCAAACATTTCAAAGTCTGGGGATTCTAGATCAATATCTTGAAACTTTGATCAGGGATCCCTAAACTTTTGAATACAATGATCTGTATTTGCATGATACCTATATCTGAAACTGGTATACATACAGTAGTAATGTATTGGCCTAAAATACTTTCCCAAAGAGATGCCCTCTAGTTTTCTTAAATTTCAAGTCCCATAACACTTACCAAATGGATTCAATAGCATGTTTGGTAGGGGAATTATAGAAGTTTGTCTGCACATCTCAAGAAAGCCTCACTTAAAAGAATCAAATTACTTAAAGAAATGCTTAAATGGTAGTTTCTATACTCTAGAATGAGTCTTGAGTGAGATTAGAGTCACAACACTCACACACAAATCCAGCCCTGTGGACTACAAAAATGTTCCTCTTCCAAATGTGAGAAGAACCACACTCATATCCTGTACGTCTCCAAAAAGGGCAAATACCTAGAGATATTTGAAATACCTATAGGGCTTGCCATTTGCTTTCCAAGCTCACTTTAAGACAATAATTTTGATCTATAACATGCCTGAAGTTACTATAATTCAAAAGAATTACTTTTCCCATTATGAATTTGTTTGGACTTTATGGAGATCTGTAGTTACTTCAACCAAATTTTTAAATGTTTTCATGTTACTGTAATTTTTATGATGGATGGTCAATACATTCTGTGGACAAACCATCCAATGAACAAAACAGTTATTTCATCTTGGTATAGACCCTGCATATTTTGAGTTCTACATGGACCTCAAACACATGAGTTGCACGCAGAAGTGTTCTAAGGTAGGGAGAATAAAGAAAGGGAAAGCCATTCGTGACAGCAGCAGTAAATAGGAGATAGAAGAAAGAAAAATACATGGACTTCTGATTTTGTGGCCACAGCGCATGGCCGCGCAACAGCAGACCTCCGCTCCCCACAGCTAGTTTTGCCTTGCCAGGGGGACCCTAGATGGGTCTGAAGTCACCCCAAAGAGGTGACTGTGAAGGAGGAGTGCCCGTTGATCACAAAGCGACAGCAATTGCTTCATTTGATCCGGGGAAAGCCCTCCTAACCCAACAGGAGAAAGGCTAGCCGCATGCCAGCATCTAGCCCAAGCTACCTGCAACTGAAAAGTCCAAGAGCACTAACAAGAACAACAGTGAACAGCGTGCTTGGAATTTGTGAGAGTATTTGATCTTCTCTCCCTTATTTTGCAACTAAGTCCCTAAGAAAGATCCCCAAAGCAAAAAACCCCCGAAAGTGAGGGCAGGGGACTACATTCCCATTCCCCCATAGATGGAAGCAGCAAATTAACCTTTAAGGGAGAAAGAAACATATTGAAATTAATTTTAAAATACTACAATCTGATCAAACTTAGAAACTAAAACAAACTGCTAAGATTATATTCTAAAGGATTTTGATGAAATTATATATAAAAAAGAAAAATAACAAGAACTTCTTGCCTGAAAGAGCTGGAAAACAAATATTTGCTGACATCTAGTGGACAACTAGAATACAATACATTAAAGACAACGCCCAGAAACAAAGAAAAAAATCTGTTCCCATAAACTCTAATAACCTTTAAGAAAATAGTTGCCAGGGGACAAAGAAGAGATTGTATACTGGGCCAGCCATAAGATTGGAAAGTGTTTGAAGGAAAAGAAATATTCTGATTATGGTCTAAACGTACGCATTGTTTAAAAACTTTGATCTATGATTAAGTTTTGAGAGAGAAAGTTACAGGAAGTATTTAAGGTGGTTAAATATACTGAATTGCAATTCTGACTGGTTGACAATTACAATTGACTCCTGAAAGAAAGAATTGTTATAAAACATTGATTTTACTGAAACCTTGACAATTGGAAATTACAGTGGATTATAAAAATTATATATAAAGACAAGAACTATATAAAATTAGACTGTTTGGATTTTAAGATTTGGCCAGTTTGACAAGGCTAATTACAGAGACTATGACACTTATGATGGATTAGTCAAAAGGGGAGATAACATGGATATGACATATTCATTAAAAAAATGATTGAAAGCCTGAGAAGCCGGAAAAGAGATTTCATAGCTCTTTGACTTTGCTAATCTCATTCTTGATGTCTGGAAGAGACTTTCATAGTTTACTGAAGACATCTTGTGGAGAAATTTAAAATTGCAACTATTTCTTGTTGAAATGGAGAAACCATATTTACAACTCAACTGTAAATTCATACTGGAAAAAAATTATGAAGCTACTGAGGAAATATATTCCCAAATAAGAGAGAGAACTGCAGAAATAATAAACAGAAATTCTACTGTGAACTTACAAACTGACCTTCAGACTCTATCTGATCATTCTACAGACCAAAAAGCAATAGAAGAGGAATTAATTTACATACAACCTATGGAGACTTTGGATGACCAGAAAATGATTGTAACTAAACTATCTACAATTGCAGAACTAACAGAAATGGACTTGAAATTACAACTGTTGGACAATTATGACAACTTTGATAATCATCTATTAATTATAAAATTGGACATGATTGAGTGTTTTATCCAGCAGACAGGAGCCAGGCATCAAAAACAGAGGATGGGAGGTCTTTTACTGATCCAAATGACATTACAAGCAATAACGGAAAATCTATTTGCTGAAATAGAGGCTTTGTTATGGAAGCCTGCTTGGCATAAAAAAAGCCAGAATAAGACTAAAAAGAAAAATTTTAAATTATATGTAATAGATTAAAAAGGTTTTGAGAATTATGGATTGATTTAAGGATTAAAATTTAGAGTTGAAAACTTGTGATTATTAGAATATATATGCTAAATAGAGTAAGAATGTACTTTTTTGGAATAATATATTTGTATGAAAATTATTTTGTAATGGAATGAGAATAAGAATATGAAAGAGGTTTTTACAAATTCGGATTGCTTTAATAACTAATTAATAACTAAGTAGTTCACATAAAGTAGAAATAGTCTTATTGTATATAATATTAATGTTTTAATTTTGAGAGAGGAACTGCTCGGGCATTTCCCCTGGACCACATCAAGAGGGAGGAGAAGAAGGTGAGGTATGTAGGAAGGTTAAGGTAAAGGAGGAGAGGGGGTGAGTGAAGAAAAAGAGGGAAAGAAGTAAGTTGGTTTGAGGTGGGATGCAGTTTGGGGGGAAATGGGTTGGCAAGACCGAATGTGGCGTGAATCAATTTGTTTTATTTTTTATCTGAAGTATTTGTAAGATTGTTATGTATTGTAAAGTTGAAAATAAAATTTTTTATAAAAAAAATAACTAATTGAGTGTGTTAAGTTAGTAAGACGATGTTTTGTGTAATAATAGGTATGTTCTTTTTTTTTAGACATGAATGAGAATTTGAATGAGATTTAAATGCTATTTGAAGAAATAAGAGAGTTTTGTGATAAAATCAATGATTTATGAGATATATCTGGATTAGTATTTTAGAAGGGATACCCGAAGTGATAATACATTTATTTAAGATTAAATTGGACTATGGTAACTGTAAATTAATAAGGTTCAAAACAGGATTAGGATTTATAGATATGTAATGTAGAAATGGATTATGTTAAATAGGTTATATTATTAGAGGGATATAGAGAGGAAACATTTAATGTATTTACTTGAGCTATTATATGATTTTGTTTTTGGATGATTGATCACCTAACCACCAAAGTGTATCTTGAGCATTCTGTTGTAAAAGTTAAAAAACCAATAAAACTTGTTATTAAAAAAAAAATGATGGAAAGCCACGCTTAATATCTACTCTTGAAGGATTCATCCAGAAAAATCAATAATCTCTAGAAGCAACATTTCAAGACAAAACAAATACTTTCCAGGAAGAAATTTATGCAAGGCTACAACAGATACAAATCACAATAGCTCTAAATCATGAGGAGATTAAGCATAACTTTGATAACATAAAGGAATATACTAATTTAAATCTAGAATCAAAAAACATTCAAAGAATGATGGTAAAGAATGAACAAACAAATCAGATAACAGAATGTGAACTAGAAAAAAATGACTTAATTGGCGAAGTCACAAATGAAGGGAACTATAACTTAATAGAAACAAGAAAAACTTCACAAGATTTGGATACAACAATAAATATGGAAAAGATACTTTATGCATTAAAACGTCAAAATAAACCTGAGAAGAAAGAAGACTTAACAAAATGAACACTGCTAGGAAAATCACTGTTTGGGAGTCAAAAAGCATATATCTTACGTATTATGTATCCTCTACACCAGTGGTTCTCAACCTTTTTAATGCCGTGACCCCAACCAGTCGTAAGTCAAGGACTGCCCAACCGGTCGTAAGTCGAGGACTACCCAACTGGTCGTAAGTCGAGGACTTTCCCTGCCCGGGAGCGCCGCGCATGAGTGGTGCCACCCCCTGCGCTGGCTGAGGCATAGCTGGCAAGGGGCAGCGACGGCGCAGGGCGACCACCAGCTGGGCCACCAGCTGCCCCAGCCCAAGGGAGGTAATGCACCCGCCGAGCCCCATGCGCGCCAACAACTCTCCCTGCGCCTGCCGGCCTCCCACCTCCAGCCCTCTTTTACTTACATTTTTAGTAGTTGCTCAGCAGGAAGGGGTGGAAGCTTCCAGACAGCTCGCCTTTGCTGCAGACAACTTGCAGCACCGTTTGCAGACTGGGGCTTTTGGCGGGCTCAGCAGGGCAGAGACGGCCTGGACAATTCCTATTGGCTTTTGAAAGCCAACAGAATTAGACTCTATTCAAGAGAGTCTATTCTATTGGCTTTCAAAAGTCAATAGAATAAAAGGGAGTAGCACAGCTAAGGAAAAGGGAGAAAAAAATGGCGGACTGCGTTGTTTGGCGACCCCCGTGAAATGGTCGTTTGACCCCAAATGGGGTCACAACCCACAGGTTGAGAACCGCTGCTCTACACCTAACAACAACTACAACTGTTTTGACAAGTCAAAAATATTAATTTGGAAAACAATTTGGCAAAGGAAGAAAATTAGAGACGGGCTTAAAAGACTTGACTCGCCCTACCAGATGGAATATTATACGAGCAAACACTTGTTTGAATATGGTTAAATAAACAAATAACTTTGGCTATAAAGGGGCTTTAGAATAAGTGGGATAAGAGATATAAGTAATATGGTATTTTTTGATAAGACACAAAATGTAAAAATATTGGGATGATGAAAGTGAAGGAAAAGTTTGAACTTTAAAGACAAATTAAGTTTGAAAAGATTTAGGAATGACTGAAATATTTTGGGGAAATTAGGCTTAATAAGAATTTTGAAAAAAGGATATATAGTGATTTAATTAATTTTTACAAATAGAAGTGAAATATAAATAGAAAAGATGTTATAAGTAGATGTTATGATAGATAAGTAGTACAGTATTTCTATAATATATGAAATATGAAATTACTGGGATGATATATTTAAGTGGAAAATTTGGATATTTAGATGTTAATTATTGAGAAAATTATGCTTGATAAGAATTGTTTGAATATTATGGAGAAATTGAGTTTAAACAAGATTTATGAAAATAAGATACATGCTGAATTAATAAGATGACTTTTACGAACATAAGTTGATAAGAAAAAAATGCTATATATGGACGCTATTATTGTTGGTATAAATATAGAAGAAAATGTTTTTATTTAATCACTTATATATGGATAATATTAAATGTCAAAAATTATATTTCTTTAATGCTGAAGAAGGAGAATACTATTGGGAGAAGAGAGGATCAAGAAAATATATTATCAATTGATATACTAATTATGGAAATATAAAATTAATTATTGACTGTTAATTAACGATTATTGATTGTAAAAAAAATCATGAACCAAGACAACACACTGTATACCAGGCACTAAGGTTGTTATTGTAAAAAATTAATAAAACTTTTACAAAAAAAGAAAGAAAAGCACAGAAATATGATAGGAAAGAGTGGACAAGTAGATCATTCACAGTGTGAAGAAGGGTTATATGACAAGGCATTGGGAGATGGGAAAGGGCAGTTGGGGTCGTTGGGTTTGTAATGCAGAGTGATGATTGTGCTGTGTAGATAGCCATGGGAGACAAGTGAAAAGAAGGTGGAAGAAGATGAGAGGTCAGGGGAAACATAGTAAGTTGGAGTCATCTAAAGCAGAAGTCTCCAACCTTTCTGGGCCCATGGCCTAGAGGACAGCAGCTCCCAACTGGTGCGCTTACACCTGCAGTAGCGGCCCGATTCGCATCCACGAACATGTGCAAATGGGCTGCAGATGCTAACATGAGTGGGGGGAATGTTTCGGCCAGCCATTTCTGCAGCTTGCTGGCCAAGAGCCCGTGACCCAGTCCCAGACCACAGCCCATAAGATCTAAAGCATGGTGGGGTTACTGGTGGCACACAGCTAAATGGAGATAGGAAAAGGAAAGAGTGATAAGATCACTGGAGGGACAGATGTCTAGACCATATGGAAAGGGAAGGGAGAGAGAAAGTGCACCAGCCTTGCCCTACTTGCAGTTTAAAACTCCTCTAGAGTCTAGAGCAGTGGTTCTCAACCTTTTTATACGGCGACCCCGGTCATAAGGACGCGGCGCGCATGCGCGGTGGCGCCCCCTGAAGGAAAAAATGGCGGATCGCGTTGTTTGGCGACTCCCGTAAAATGGTCGTTCGACCCCAAATGGGGTCGCGACCCAAAGGTTGAGAACCGCTGGTCTAGAGTTCTCTCAGCTCAAACCCTGAATCACCAAGAGGGTCCAGGTTTTTGTTTTGACATACTGCAAAGCTTTCCTCCCAGAATGGTCTAGCTCAATTTCCAAGCCACAATGTGTTTGTTCTATGCACTGAAGAAAAATATTATTCCTTTCATGCACGGTTTATATTTCTATGTATATTTTAATGTCTTTTATGTCTTTTATTTCTTTTATGTTGCTCTGGTCAACTTGCTGAAAAGGCATAGCAATACATACATACATACATACATACATACATGTTGTACAGCATGAATACCTCTGGTCTCTGAAACATATTACAGCACTAAAGGTCTTCAACTTAACCAAGTACTTATTAGTTGGCTTGAAACAAGCCATGTTCCCGCGTCAGTATCTTATTTCTATCCGCAATAGAGGGAATAAAATACCAGCCTACCTTTTAGATTCTTTGCCCATAGAAAATATGCCATATAATATTATAATCATATGAAAGTATCCTAAAACAAGGCTTTTCAACTGGTGGTATGCGTACCACTGGTGGTACGTCGGCACCTGGCAGGTGGTATGTGTAGGATGAGTTGTAAAAAAAAAAAGGTGTAAACAAAGTATAAAAGTGTAGCATGGGGATGTGCTGAAGCAGCGGCAATGCTGCATAGCCCTGTGGGAGAACCAGCTGGAGCCGCGATGTTGCCGGGGGTCTGTTGAGCGCCCAGGATCCGCACTGGCTCCAGCTGACTGGCGCTTCTGGAAGCAGCATGCAGCCTGGGATGCCTGCAGGGTGTTTATATTTGGTCCGGAGCTGCCCTGGAGACAGCGAGGGACCAGCCTATCCCAGCCCGCAATCAATGGAAAAACCTGAATCCAGCAGACCAGAAGGCAGCCCAGCCACCACATCCCTCCGTTTCCTTCTTAGCCCCTGGGCACAGAAACAGTTGCTGCTCCTCACCATAGCTGGGGCGGGACTTGCAAGTACCTCCATCTGCTTTGTCCTGCAAAGGAGTGCTTACCCGACGCTCCCCCCCACTGCCATACCGGCAGCCCCAACTAAAGACTGCACGCTCCAGCCTCACCCTGCCAAGGAAGGGGGTGGCAGCCGAGGCTGCATCAGATCTGCAGCTTGTCAGGGGCACTCAAAGGTTGCCCAACTTTACTCTGGAATTTCGGGGTTGGAAAGCGGAGACACAGCGCTGCATTTATAGGTATGGCAGCACCTGCTGGAAACCCTCTTGCTCCCCCCCACAGCTACCTGCTTCAGAGCCCACCAGCATGGTGGTGGGCGGGAGTGCCGGGGGAACACCGCTTTACAGGACGAAGTGGGCAGACATATTGAAAAATCCCACTTCAGCTGTGGCGAGGAGCAGTGACTGCATCTGGGCCCAGAGGATGAGGAGAAGCAACTGGAGGGACGTGGTGTTGGACTGCCTTCTGGCCCGCTGGATTCAGGTCTTTCCTTTGATTGGGGGCATATGGCCTGACCCTCGCCTAAATGCAAATCCCTCTATAAGCAGGTGTTGGGAGGTTGAAGGCCTCTATCTTTGTGGCCATGCAGTTCTAAAATCGATGGGCTGCTGCTGGGGAGGAGAATCAAAATAGAGCAAAACAAGTGTAGTCCATCATGGTTTATTGATTGCCAAGTTTTCCTCAGGTTTTACTATCCCTTCCTGGGCTATTAAAATCACATTGTCAAGGTCTGTACCAAACATTTGGCTGCAAACTAGTCAAAAAGATTTTAGCCTAATCCCCTGTGCAATTCCAGGCCACATTCTGGAAGTAAGAGGGTGTAGTAACAGGGGAGAGCTGCAAAATTGATTTGTTATTTATTCTTGCCTTTAGAAGCAATAACTACCTTCTTTGACAACTTTGCTAGCAACCTGCAGGCTGTGAACTTTCCTTTCCCCCCTTGGGGAAAGAATTCAGAAGTGCTAGATTTATTTTTCCTGCTAATTACAGTATACCTTGTGGGGTTTTTTTACCGTCCCCATCTTTGTGAAAAAAAGATGTGTCTGAAAATTAAAGGATGTATAGATTTAGTTGTGAGACAGAAAAAGGAAGTAAACAGAAGATCGCAAAGAATGAGCAAAGGATCTAAACAATTGAAGATAAATGAACAGAAACTGATCAAAAGATGGAAGAAATAAAAGATGAAAACCAAAGACTGATGCAGACAAATAGAGAACTAGAGGATTCAGTAGCGGTTCTAGAAATGGAAAAGGCTTCCTATTTCTTAAGATTCCAGAATATAATGGAAGACAAGGAGGAGGACCTTGCTGACCTGATGATAGAACTGCTGGCTGGGGCACTGGAAGTGGGGAAACAGGAAATGGAAGGTGAAATAGATCAAATATTTAGAGTTAACTCAAGCTATGCAAGAAGAAACAAAGTCCCCAGAGAGATCCATGTCAGATTTGTTAAAAGAACAATAAGAGATGAAATATTGAGAAGAGTGAGAGATGATCCATTGCAATATAAGGAAAAAGAAATTGTGGTGCTGAAGCAGATACCCAGGAGGATAAGGGATTCACGAAGAGAATATCAATTTATGATCAAAAAAATAATTAAGAAAGGAGTGACCTTTAGATGGCTGATGCCGGAAGGGATACTAATCAATTGGGATACAAAAAGATGCAGATTGGATTCTATTTTCAAAGCAAGTGACTTTTTTGACAGATACAGAGCTTTTCTCGAAGAAGGAAACTCAGAACTTCAACCAGAAGGGGAATTTAGAAAACAGGAAGAGACAGCATTAGAAGGAGCGGCCAAACAAAGAGAAGTGAAAGAAACAGAAACCATTAACCAAGAAGAAGGGGCTAAAGGGAAAGAACAGAGACAAACTAGAACTAGGAGAATAAATCCTAAATATAATTGAAGAAATTGGAAAAGGACAATGGGATACTCTCAATAAATATAAACAGAATAAATTCCCCCGTAAAGAGGAAAAAACTCTTTATATGGTTACAAAAATTAAAAATGGATATAGTTTGCCTACAAGAAACATATATTAAAAGACAATATTATAAATCTCTGGAAGCTTTATTTCTCATTAGCACAACAAAAGAAAAGAGCTTTATATCAAAGAAACAATGAATCCTAAACAAATATATTCGGACGAAGAAGGAAGAATACTAATGGTAGAAATAACCATAAGTCAAAAACAGACATTGATGGTAGTAATTTATGCACCAAATAACAAAGAAGAAGAATTCTACCAAAGATTACACAAGAAAATACCGGAAATGTACCAAAATATTTGTTTAGTAGATTTTAATGCAATTGTAGATGGAAAGTTAGATTATAGGAGTAATAAAATAGGGAAAAAAGGAAGGAACATTTTGCCTAAGGCTTTTTTCAGAATGGCAGAAGAAATTTGTATATAGGATATATGGAGAGAAATAAATCCTAAGAAATCCCAATATACATTTTATTCAAACAGCCACAAATCATGGTCTAGAATTGACATGATATGGATATCCCCTGAATTAAGAAGGGATATACAAGAAATCAAGATAGAAACTAACATATGGGCGGATCATTATCTGATAAAGATGACCTGGAGACGAACAAAGAAAAAAGCAAGATGGACTTTAAACCAATTCTTATTGAAAGAGAAAGAATTTATACAAAAAGCCATAAAGGAAATGGAATTTTTCTTCAAAGAAAATAAAAAAGAAGATACATCACTCCAAAATGCTAAAGCATATTTTAGAGGAGTAACCATAACCTATATGGTGAAAAAGATGAAAGACAAAAAACAACAACAAATTAAGCTTAAAGAAGAATTTACAAAACTAGAACTATAAAGAGACCCACAAAAGAAAACTCTTAAAAAACAAATTAAGATAATAAAACACAAATTAAATCTAATAGAAGCTGAAGAAATAGCTCAACAAATCAAAAGAGCAAAACAAAACTTTTTTGAAAATGCCAATAAGCCAGGGAGATGGTTGGCTTATAAACTGAAAAAAAAAGAGAGAAGAAATTGATAAACAAACTGCAAGATGTGAGAAGCGATCTACCGTATATTCCAGCGTATAGGGCGACCTGGCGTATAAGACGACCCCCAAGTTCGACGCCGGGTCGCAAGACGATCGATGCTGAGTTGCAGGACGATCGACGCCGAGTCACATGCCTAGAAAGTCATCTTATACGCCAGAAACTACCGGTATTTCCAGCGTATAAGACGATCGACGCCGAGTCACATGCTTAGAAAGTCGTCTTATATGCCAGAAACTACCTTATTTCCGGCGTATAAGACGACTCGGCGTATAAGATGACCCCCGAGTTCGGAGGCTGTTTCAACACTCTCAAAAGTCGTCTTATACGCCGGAATATACGGTACAATGTCAAAATGATGCAATAAAAAATAGTTAAAGAATTTTATGAAACACTTTATAATACAGAAGAAATTCCTCAGGAAAAAATAAGGCAATATTTAGAAAATGCTAAGTTACCAAAAGTCTCAGAGAATTTCAAAAATATACTAAATGGGAAAATAACAGTGATAGAGTAGACAGAAGCTATAAAAAGACAAAATAATAATAATAAAACACCAGGCCCAGATGGGCTACCGGCAGAATTTTACAAATCTTTACAAGATACATTAATTTTACCAATGCAAGAAGTGTGTAATAAGGTATTACTGAAAGCCAAATTACCAAATACATGGATAGATGCCAATATTATGCTAATACACAAAGAAGACAGAGACTTGATCCTGATAAAGACAGACCAATATCTCTACTAAATGTGGATTATAAAATCTTTGCTTCAATAATAGCAGAAAGATTAAAGAGATTCTTGATTGAATTTATATACTCAGACCAAAATGGATTTTTACCAAAGAGACAAATGAAGAACAATTTAAGAATAATTCTAGATCTGGTATTATATTGGAGAATCTGTTAGAGACAATTCCTAAATTATTAGCAAAAATTGAAGAATTTGGAGAGGTAGCAGGACTGAAAATTAATAGAAAAAAGATTAAAGTTATAGTTAAAAACCTCACAGATAAAAAAAAACCCAACTATCAATAAAGACAGACCTTCAAGTAGTTAAGAAAGTTAACTACTTGGGGATATATTTAACAGCAAGATGTGCAACAGTAAAAGAAGATAATTATGTAAAATTATTAAAACAAATAAAACCAGATTTGGAAAAATTGAAAAATCTACAATTATCAATCCTAGGAAGAATAGCGACAGTGAAAATGAATATTTTACCAAAAGTATTCTTTTTATTTCAAACAATATCGATAAAAATTGCCCCCAAAAATTTCAATGAATTAAATTCATCAATATTGAAATTTGTCTAGCAAGGGAAAAAAGCTAGAATCAGACTGAAAATGTTACAAGAAGCAAGTTATCTTTGGCCTACCAGACTGGGTCTTGTACTATCAAGCAAATGACCTGCGAAAAGGTAAAATCAAGAACTTACATGAAAATACCAGGATGGATTTCAACAATGGAGGCATTTGTATACCCAAACTGAATCAATTATGAGAAACTTGTGACTTATAAAGATATTTTGAAAACTGATGGGAAACTACAAACTAAACAAGAATTGGAAGAACAGGGCATTGAGCTATCATGGTGGCCACACCTGCAAATGAGGTATGAGAAAGATGCAAAAATATCTGGTTTTTATAAAGACCAGACAACATTAGACCAGATACTATTGTCATCAGATGACAAATTGATTAAGAAACTATACAACTTTCTGTTAAATATAAAGATGGAAGATGAACAAGTTAAAGAAACAATGACAACTTGGGCAAAAAACTTTGGGCACATTGTAGAGCTAGAAAAATGGCAAAACCTATGGAAAAGAAACTACAAAATAACGAGGGCAGCTACCTATAAAGAAAATTTATATAAAATGTTCTATAGATGGCATTTACCACCTGCAAGATTAGCAAAAATGTTTTAAAATGTGCCTAGCAATTGTTGGAAATGCAGACAAAATCCAGGCATGTATTATCATCTTTGGTGGACATGCCCTAAAGCAAAGAACTATTGGTCAAAAATACATAGGTGGCTAAAAAGGATGATAGGAATGCAGAATTATTTCTTTTAGGCATAATTTCAGAAAATTATGATAAGAAATGTGTATACTTAGCTTCCGGTGGATCTGCGCGCGCGATGGCGGCTACTTTGTAGCCGTCCTCCTGGGAAAGCGTTAGAACCGCTATGAACAGCAGACATCAGCTGTTCTGCGGTTCAAAACCTCCTTCCCGGGCAAAGGGGGGAGGAGGTATCATCTGAATAGTGGTAGAGCCTCTTATGCACCCCCAAGGTTTTCTTTTGGGGGGTGAAAAGAGTGTTCCCATGGAGTTCAGATTGTCTCCACTTCCCAGCTGTTTTTGTCTCTAGGGACAAAACAAGCCGCTGCAACCACCTCCGCGATTAAAGTGATCTGGTGAGTTTTTTTAAAAGCGGACAGAGCTGAGTAGAGGATTTTGTTTTTTCCGATCTTATTTGGATTTTAAATTTAAAGATTTACTTTTATTCCCTCTTTTTGTTTTTTTCTTTTGTTGAAAGGGAAAGTAAAATGGCGATCGGTAGATTTTTTGGTGTTTTTTTTTTTAATGACTGGAACGGAATGGAACGGATTTGATTATTTATAATGATTTTTTGATGTTGGGTTTGGATTTTAGGAGGATTATTTTCCCTTTCTGTTTAACTTTTTTTTTATTTTTTGAAGGATTTTTTTTGTTTTTTGTACTTTTAAAAAAAATAACAGAACGGATTTTTTCTATTTAATTATTTTTTTTTCTCTTTCCTTTTCCTTCTTTTTCTTAACTTTTTTCTTTTTATTATAATGATCTCCTTTTGAAGGAGTTTTTGATTTTTTGGAGTTAATCTCCCTTTTTTTTGCTTAACTTTTCTTTCCCTCCTTTTTTTGGGTAATTTTAAAGAAGGAGTAAAGATTTTCTAAGATGGCTCCAAAGCGTCCAGTAATTCCCACAGCTCCTAAGGTGGTTTCTTCTTCGGTGATATCATCAGTGCAACCATCTAAATCAATAGCTTCACCCTCTCCTTTGGCACAGTTATTAACGGTAAAGGATTTGCAAGACATAATGGGAAATGCTATATCTCAAATCAGGGGAGAAGTGAAAGAGATTTTAGCGGAAAATAATAGGATTCTGAGGCAAGATATAGTTTTGGCTTTAAAAGGACTTGCCTCTGTTCTTGAAAAGTTGAATTTTCATGTAGGAGAGGTTGCAGACAAAGTGGAGCTGTTGGAGGGAAAATTTGAAGGCATGGAAAAAGGGATGGAAAATTCTCAAGATGAGATTCTTATGCTTCAATATAGAGAAATGGAATATGCTTTAAGAATTAGAGGCTTGAGAGAGTCTCTGCAAGGAGATCTGAGAGAGATGGTTGCAAATGACTTTGCTGTGATTCTGGACAGAGAAAAAGAGGAAATATTTAGTGAAATTGAAAAAACATTTAGAGTTAACTCTGTGGTGGCAAAGCAAAGAAATCTGCCAAGAGATGTGGTAATTTATTTTGGGAAAAGATCCCTGCACAATGAAATTATACAAGCTTTTTACAATAAGAGGTTTCAGATTGCTTCACAAGACGTTATAATTTTAAAGGAGATCCCATCTAAAATTTTAAGAAGAAGAAAGGAGTTTGCTTTTTTAGCAGATGAACTTAAAAAGAGGTGAATGTTGTTCAGATGGGATGTCCCGACTGGAATGGTGGTGAATTATCTGGGGACACGTTATAGACTTAATACTGTTTTCAAAGCAAAAGAGTTTTACACTTCTTCTCTTCCGAAGCTCATCGCCACCTATCATGTCTAAAGCTTCGGAAGAGAAGAAGGCAGAATTGCAGTCTGAAGAGCCTATATTGATGAAAATTAGGAAATTTCAGACTGAGGAGCCTCAACAAGTTGAGATGAAGGAGCAGAGAATAACCCGTGTAACACATAAACGCAAAGAAAAGGAGCAACAGAAGAAGGAGGTTAAGGAAGCCTCACAAGTATTTGTTTCTGAGTCTGTGGGACAAGCAAGATCTATAAACTTTTTGGAGCCTTTAAGGGCAGATTTCCAAGCACTTCTCTCGAGGTTTTTGGATAAGAGAGATTGATAAAGAATGTATAGATGTTTTCAGGTTATTGATAGATTACAGTTCACTGTGGATGGAATTGGTTATTGGTAAAGAGGAGAGAAGATTATGGAGATCGAATGAAAATTTTAGATAAGAAGTTTAAGTTTAGTAATTTAAGGAGTATTCAAAAGAGTATCTTGTTTTAATGGTATAACTAACGTTTATATGTTTATTTTTGTGTTTGATGATAAAGAAAGAGGGAGAGATTAGATTTTATATAATATAAGTACGATATTATGGAGATTGAATGAAAATTTTAGATAGGTAGTGCATGTTTAGATATCTAAGGAGCATTTAAAGGAATATTTTGCTTTAAATATGTATAAGGGAATTTCAATGTTATAAGTAATGTTTATATGTGTGTTTTTGAGGGTGTTTATAAAGAATGATGGATAAATTTTAAATAATATAAGTATGACATTAGAAAATGTTTAGAGTATTTTATAAAGCGTCTAATAAAAATCATAATTTTTTTTGCTTTTTATATATTGGTCTTAAAGTATTTTATAATTTGTTTAATTATTGTAATTAATTGTTTATGGTTTACAAGTGTTTAAAAATTTTTTCTTTTAAGTTTTAACTAAGCCTGTATTCAGCTCTGGGAAGGTTGGGGGAGGGTTGGGGTGGGTTGGGAGGGTTTCGGGAGGGGAATCTTTTTTTTTTTGTAAAATTTTAAAAATTTTCAATAAAAAAAAAAAGAAATGTGTATACTTAGTATTACATCTATTAACATTATATTTGCTCAATACTGGAAAAATGAAGAAATACCATCTGAAGAAGACATACCGTAAATGCCGGCGTATAAGGCGACTTCCGCAAGAGTTAAAATCGGCGCCAAAGACGGGGGTCGTCTTATACGCCGAGTCGTCTTATACACCGGAAATACTGGTAGTTTCCGGCGTATAAGATGATGTTCTAGGAATGCGACTCGGCGACAAAGACGAGGGTCGTCTTATACGCCGGGTCGCCTTGTACATCGGCATATACGGTAATTAAGAAAATTTTGGACTGTGCAGAAATGGATAGGCTCATATTGAAAATGAACGGGAAGCAAGATTCAGAATAATTTCAAACATGGGAACATTTTTGTAAATGGTTAGGAAAAATGGAATAAAGGGTAGGAATGGAAATTTTATTACTATTAATGTTAAACACATAAACCCAGACATGTTGCTTATTATATACTAAAGACTGTTACTGTAAAAAATTAATAAAATATACATAAAAAAAGGAAAGGAAAGTGCATGGACTTATGCACTTCCAGTTGTTGACAGGTGTGCCACTAATATTCTGACTTGACACCTACATGCTCTCAGGGCTTCATTCTCCTTAGGACGGTTTTGTGGATTAACTAAATTTTTCTGGGTTCTGATTTTAAGGTGAGTATCCTGAGCTATGGAGGCCTTTGATCTTCTTCTTAAATACATAGTAATAAAATAATGAGAACTAAAGGCTCAAAGGGAAGGCAGATTAGAAAGAACGAGACCTTTTGGGGTCTTCAATTCCCTTCCTGTTAAGAGTTCCTTAATAAAGTTTGCTCTTCCTTCCTAACATCAATAAAGGTGGTTTTTCCAGAAAATATGTGAAGAGCTGTAATTAGTGATTTAACTATGTTTTCTTTTTGCTGTGTTTTAATTTATATATAATGTATGTTTAACCGAGAAGGACTTGGAAAGGTAGAAGCTGCCAATATGGAGGCTGCACCTTGCCCTCCAGATCTCTGTCTCCCCTGAAGATCTCTGGAGAGGAGGAGAAGGTAGCAGGGGAGCTGCATGAGGGAAGGCTGCCCCAACAAGCTACCATCCTTACCATGCACAATTGGAAATAGGAATTCCCTTTTGAGAAGGGACAGCCTCCCTTGTGCAGGACCCCGGAGCGCTGCTCCCCTGCCTGCTCCTCTTGCTCTCCAGAGATCTGTCAAGACAGAAGTTGGACTTGGAGGAAACTGCTTCCTGCAAACTTTCTCCTCTACGCTTTCATATGCAGCAATGTCATCCTCCACCTCCTCCTTTGCTTTAGGGGCACCGGACAGGGAAACACCAATGATGTCTGGGATTGGGAGAAGAACATCTCCTTTACTGTGCTATGTGTGCGCGCACACACACAAATACAAACACACACACACTCTTCTCTCCAAGCTTGGAGACTTGTATCCACATCTGAACTAGCAAACTGCCAATCATGCCTGGGCTTAGGGAGAAGGCCCTCTCCTTCCTTTGTGGATAAAAGTCCCCAAACTTGGAATGCGGTGTGTGCGTGTGGGCGCGCATGCACTTGGCTGCTAGCAATCTGGGGAGGTGAGGAGTTTGTGGGACAACAAGTTGTCCCCACATCGAGTTAGTTGGTGCGACTTGTTCTGTTCTGATCCAGCTGTCTCAAGTCAGTTGTGTCCAGTGAGTGGCATCAAACAGGCCATGCCCACCTGCTAGGCGACTGTGGTACTCAAATATTGCCATATCCTAAAAGTGGTACAATCTCTGAAAAGGTTGAAAAGCCCTGTCCTAAAATATCAACCAATTTGAAATTATCAGTTGATTTCTTAATTAGGAGGTAAGCTTACTTCTGAAAACATCACTGGGCAATCCAATTGTTTTTCTATCTTCTGATATATGCAGGGCCGTCAGACATTTTTATAAATACTAAAACTAGAATCTGGAGTTCTTTATTTTTTAAATTTAAAGAATATAAAAAAAATTAAATAAGGATGGAATGGAACTTGGTAGATGAAAAGATAAATGTCTACAAGCATTTTGTTGCCTATTATGTATTTCTGAAAAAATAATCTAACTTCTACTCCCAAAGATGCTTTTTCCAAAAGGCAATTGGATTTTCTATTTTTCCCTTTGAAAACATTTCACTTCTCATACAAGAAGTTTCTTCAGTTCTGAACTTCTGAACTGAAGAAGCTTTTTGAATGAGAAGTGAAACATTTTTAAAGAAAAAAAAACAAGAAAATCCAGTTGCCTTTTGGAAAAAGCACCTTTAGAACAACTATGACCTGGAAGATTGAGAATCTCCATAGACAATCTAACTTCTACTATAGCTTTTTCGAGAATGCTTACAAGCACTCCCTATTTAACCCATTAATCTTTTTAGAAAATGCTCTGAAAATTCAAAATGGAAATACAGCAAAAAGACCATGGTTCTCTTATTTCTGACATATTGTTAAATGAAGGTTCCTTGTATACTGAGAAATGCTTCCAACACATGGATCATGATTAAGGAAGTGCTAAGAAATGCAACAAAGCAGAACAAAATGGCAACAGCAAAAAGCCATGGCTGTCATACGCACTTGTGATTCTGGGAAAATGGCATGCAGAGGATGAAATGGATGAAGATGATGTTGGGGATGATGAAGATGAGATGATTTCATTTAAGGTCTCTGGCTTTATCCAGTATGCACGGGTATCTTGTTTACCTTTCTTGCTAGAGCAGCTGACTTCACACAGGAAAACATCTTCACAGCTATCGCTTTGTAATCGCTCTTTCTGGAGAAGCTTGTCTACCCTCTGGATAATGCATTCAAGACTTTTATCAACATTTACCCAGACTTTTTCCTGGGAAGGAACAAACAGAAAGGGATCAATGACATACTGGTGTGCCAAATATAATAAAAAAGCCTAAAGAAAGAAATATATTGAAATAATATTTTGAAAACACTATTTTCACTACTATCAATAATTCATAGAAAGCATGTACATAGCTTGAAAGGAAATAAAGGTACATGTTAACCATTTCCATCTAACTAGGCAACAGGGTAAAATAACATTGTTTTCTTCTGGACAAAACTGCAAAGACTATCAGTTAATTTACTACTTTCCAATTAATAATTGGGAAATAATTACATTTCCAAGACATATAAGCCACCTAAAATAACTCCACAGCAAGATAGGCAGCAAATAAACTTAACAATTAAATAAATTTAGCTGCTCCATATTTACTGGCAACTCAAAAAATAGAAACAGAAGTAGAGAAAAAGAAATGAACACCCAATGTCTGGATTCACAGGTTGCTTTAAGTCACCAGGTCATTTGTTTATTGCAAGAGGTTAATGACCTCAGCTGCTCTGGTTCCTAGATTCTCTCTACAAAAGGCATGTCATGTGACATCGTGCGACGTATCGTGACTTTTTCCCCATTGCCGGCAATGGGGTAGGTGCGGTTTCAATGTGACGCATCTGGCCCACAGGCTGGCAGTTTGACATGCCTGCTCTATATGAACCCAGCTACTCTTGACTTATTCCACGAACTATACTTAAATCAGATAATGACTTAATATAATCTGTAGAGATTCTACTGGAATTAATAAACAAAGGGCCCCAGAGCACCAAAGTACTTTCCAAAAATGATTGCCACAATTGGGTGCATAGATTTCTACCATTTTTTAAATGGAAACATGACAATTGGAACACAGGCTCTAAAATAGGCTTAACACCATTTATAACTACAGTGATCATAAATCCTTTATTATAAAGGACAGTCCTTTATTTCAGACAAGGGTCCTTTAATTATTTTCTTATTTTGCTCTTGAATTTTTCTTTGTAAAGCAAAGTTATAAACCTAAATACTATTCTTATTTCTTTTATCCTTGTGAACCTCTTTCAGAGTTGTCTTTTCTCAGGTTTTTCCTTCATTTTTTCCAAGAAAATATGGTCACTGTATTTATAGCACAAAGAAAAAAAGTTGCAAAAATCCATATTACGTTCACTGTGCATCACTGATCAATGCCCACTTGCCTTTTGCTCTTTTAAAACATTTTAAGCATAGTCTCTAACCCATAAAACATGATCAAGTACCCGGCAGTTGTAATTTTACAAAAAGGAATTGTCTGAATTAAGATTCACTGTAGTATAAGAAGGGAATTTTAAGGTAACAGCCTACCCACTCTTCTTCATGCCAGTCCACCTGCAGAGAAGAACGGCTATTTCTTCCTGCCCATCTGGCCACCAAAGTATCTTGGTCATTTCTTAGCACCACTTGTTCTCCTTCTGTAGATGTTGGAGATGCCTTTGAAGCTATATAATCTGGTCTTGCAGCATTCAGGGCATGAATTGAATTTGCCAACAGTTTGCAGTCACAGACAGTGACAAGCTGCCGGGTCTAGAAAGGATAAAGATGACACATAGTATTTGTAAACAATGTCTATTTTATAACATCATCATTCTTTGTAACTGTCCAAGCCCAACATTACTTAAGTACAGTAAACAATGTCATTTTTTAAAAAAACAATTCAATACAAGATATACTTTTCTTAACATGTTTATGGAGATTCTCAGTCATCCAACTTATGGTTGTCCCAAGGTGCTTTTTCAAGAGGCAACTGGACTTTCTTGTTTTTCTTTGAAGATGTTTCGCTTCTCATTCAAGAAGCTTCTTTTGCTCTGACTGAATGATGGGGAATGGAAGGATTTATATTCCTTGCAGACAGCTGGTCATTTGCATTCTTTCAGAGAGTCATTGAGGCCTCATGGAGGTTTATCTGTGTCCTCAAGATTACCTGAGTGGTGCAAATGAGTGTGGAGCTTTCTTGGAACTGCTGAAAGGACCCTGTTATAGACTGGAAATAGATGATGTTGCATCCCTCCCCTTCTATTGAGAAAGGACTGCTCAATTTTGGCATAGATGGCCTCTTTGACCCCTCTTTCAAACCAACGATCCTCTCTGTCCAAAATGTGGACTTTGCCGTCTTCAAAAGAGTGGCCTTTGTCTTTTAAATGCAGATAGACTGCTGCATCTTGTCCGGATGGGTTTGTTCTCCTATGTTGTGCCATGTGTTTATGAAGTGTTTTGTTTCCCCAATGTACAGATCTGCACATGTCTCACTGCATTGTACTACATATACCACGTTGCTTAGTTTGTGTCTGGGTGTTTTATTCTTGGGGTGGACAAGCTTCTAGCTTAATGTATTCTTGGATTTAAAGTGTGCAGAGGTATGTTGTGTTGGCCAAAGATTCTCCTGAGCTTTTCAGATATTCCTGCAACATATGGAATGACAACATTGCTTTGTTTATTGTTCTCTTCTGTTATGGAGGAGCTCCTACTGAGTCTTTTTGGGGATTTGATGAAGGCCCAGTTGGGCTAGTCACATGTTCTGAAGGCTTCCTTGGTGTGTTTTAGTTCTTTTTCTTTCCATCTCTGCTGGTAGGCAGGTCTTCAGCTCAGTGGTGCAGGGTTCTGATAACTCCCATTTTGTGTTCCAGTGGGTGATAAAAATCAAAATGTATGTGGGCGCGTGGGTTTTCTGAAAACTTCAATGTTAACTCTTCTGTCTTCCTTAATGTGTACTGCACAGTCCAGGAAGGCTGGACTATTTTCCTTAACATCCTCCCATGTGAATTTGATGTATTTGTCCACCAAGTTCATACATTTGGTGAACATTTCCAATTCCTGTATTTTGATCTTGACCCAAGTATCATTCACATCCCTGGGAAAGCCACTCCATGCATATATGGACTCTCCAAAATCCACAAAGAGGGAACATCACTCAGACCAATTGTCAGCATCAACTCTGTCACCTACATTGCAAAACATCTAACCACCTTATTAGCTCCTCTAGTTGGTAGCACTACCCATCTCATCAACAATTCACAGGACTGTGTCAGCAATGTTTGGAAATTAAAAATGGACCCGGATGAGATCATGGTTTCCTATGATGTGACTTCCCTCTTCACCTGCATTCCAATAACTGAAGCTGTCATGGTAGTGAAGAAATGATTGCTACAAAACAGCACCTTAGGTGACAGAACCAACCTCAGCCCAGACCAAATATGTGCCATGCTGGACCTCTGCCTGACCACTTCTATTTTAAATACAATGAAGGTTTCTATGGACAAAAACACGGCTGCGCCATGGGATCACCTGTATACTTTATTGTGGCCAATCTCTATATGGAAGAGGTAGAAACCAAATCCCTGAACTCCTTCACAGGAATTCCACCCACTCACTGGTATAGGTATGTGGATGAGACTTGGGTCAAGATCAAAACACAGGAATTGGAAGCATTCACCAAACATATCAATTCTGTGGAGAGATACATCAACATGGGAAGATATTAAGGAAAATAGTCTAGCCTTCCTGGACTGTGCAATACATATTAAGGAAGACAGAATCCTTCCATTCCTCAGCATCCAGTCAGAGCTGAAGAAGCTTCTTGGAAGAGAAGCGAAACATTTTTAAAGAAAAACAAGGAAGTCTAGTTGTCTCTCGAAAACATCTTTGAGACACTTTTAAGAAATCTGGACATGATTTACCTTAAGGCTAAGTACAAAAACAAATAAAAAGGTTATTATAGGATACTAAAAAACTGCTAAAACGTTTTTTTAAACGTGATTAGTGGTCTAGATACCATTAATTGAGGCAGTCAGGCAATCTTTCCATTAGAGTGCCAATTGAGAGCACAGCTCCCCATAGAATATATCTTAAAAAATATATTCTACGATGTTTATTTTATAACTATTTCTACAGCATTTCACTGTGAACTTGATTTCAATTTGCATTCAATGAATTGATTCATACAGCACACTAAGCAATAACTTTTCTTAACTAAATACGTTGTATAACCTAGACATTGTGGCATATAACCTGCATTTGATAATATGTTGTACGGATCCCACCAATTATAGTTTATTAAAAGAAACTAGATTTAGTGTTGTGTGAATGTAGAGAGAGGAAATATAACAGGATTAACAGAAGGCAGTCAGCACTGAGATGGATATCAATACTTGAAAAAATGATCAGGGCCATAAAGATTTTTTTTTCCCCATAGAGTACTTTAATTAGCAATTTGAAGAATGCTGCTTTACAGCCCTAAGCATCACCAAGATTTATGGTATTAGTTTTTAGACTTTCGTAACAGAAATCAAGGTTACAGAATCTTTTTGCTTCAAGTCTGGTCTGCTATAGCAGTAGGATTTAAAGCAGGATGGGATGTCTTAGATCAAGTGTAATAAAATACAATAGTCTTATATGCTGAGTTCAAAGAGATTTAGGGCTCATTACTGACCATTAAATAGTCCAAATAAACATAACAAGTTCTTGTAGTCCATTCAGAATGCTCAGATTTTGGCAGGCCTACCGAGAAGGAAATTCAATAACTGCAAAATGTTTTGCTATTCTTACAGTAAAAGAATATTCACTTAATATTAAGTTAAAGAGGGATCTCAATGGCACATAAGGAAAACTGAACAAATCCCCTACCTTATCTGCCAAAATGGCAAGTGTTCTTTCAAGTCCATTTGCTGATTTATCCTTGGCAGCTCTGGAAAGCCTTTCTGCATAGTAACTAACTTGAGTTTTCAGGGTATTGATCTGTGCAATAATCTCCTTTGCTCGAATAATATCCTGTGGTATGTATACTATAGACTGGGAATTGGTTGCAGTGCTGATGACAAGGGAAAAAAGAGTAATTTTAATTTAAAAAGTAGTGGAAGATATTGGCTTGAGATCTAGTTCTAAGTATCAAGCCACCAAGTACAAAGACTGACAATCTGTTATGTTACAACCATCTTATTCAAACCATCTTGATATGCATATGATGAAAGCATTTGAACAAAATGTGTATATCAAACATGCCATGTGATTACTCAGAAGCCACACAAGGAAAAGAAAAGTGCCAATCAAACAATGCAGCAATAACACAATTGTTTCTGTTAATCTAATTTCTTGGCTAAGCATACAGTAATTTATTCATTCAAATGGATAACCGATCCATCTGCCTTCAAAGATTTCCAGATTCAGCTTAGAAAATACTATTACTATTATCCTTTCCACAATCATGTAATTGTTCAAGATGATTAAAGTTTCATATGACCTTTTTGCCAATGTCAGAATCCTGCTTAATAAACCCAGATTTGCACTATTATAGATGACTAACTAACCCAAATATAACTCAAAATGGATTTATAGTAAAGCAGGGGTCTTCAAACGTGGCCCTTTTATGACTTGTGGACTTCAACTCCCAGAATTTCTCAGCCAGGCTTGCTGGCTGAGGAATTCTGGGAGTTGAAGTCCACAAGTTATAAAAGGGCCAAGTTTGAAGACCCCTGTAGCAAAGTCTAGCTACTTGACTTCTCTTCCATATATCTGGATTTGTTTTTGCAAATCCAGATAGATGGTGTACCATCTATTTTTGCTGGAGAGCCATCAGCTTACTAGTTCACACAATGTGCCTGGAAAGGTAAAAATGGAGTCTAATTCCTTTCTCTGGCAAATAGCTTCCTTCCAGGGTCCCACTGCAGATTTCAGGTTGCCAGTTGCCTGATTCATTCATAGCAAAACAGATTTATTTAAAATAATTCTTCCATTTGCATAACACAATGCTTCAGAAACCATGTAAGTTTTCAGAAGCAGCTTCCAATGTAAAATTGAAGCCAAAATACTTTTGATAGTATGGATCTTGTAACAACATCTTTTCCTTTTAATGAACTTAGTCTAGCTTTGAAAGAATCTAGCTAATAGTTTAAAAGCTATTAAGCAAAGCTTTGCCCAACTATCTTGAAAAATACATTTTTAAAGGAAAGGATTTAGACTGTAATAAAAAAAGGAAAAAAGAGAAAAAGTATCTTTTCATTTTAAAAGTGGCTTTAAAATTTTTATACGAGCTTTCTTTTTAATGTGATACAGATTGTTTATTTTAAGGACAGATCTAAAAGCTTGGGCTTTTAAATTTTTTATCAACAGTTATAGCAATGTGTGCATCTTATATGAAAAAGAGACATCATGCAGAATCAATCTATGTGCAGTAGCAAACTACATGCAGCATTATTTGTGTTAGACTCAATCTCAAAAGGAGCAAAGCAAATTTTTTGCTGTTATCAAAAGAAATAATTCATCAGCTTCTCATGACCATTCTCCCAAATGAACAGCTATCATCCTTCACTGACTTTTAACTGGAAAACAAAATTTTATCCATCTCCCCCCAAAGATAAAATTTTATTTCTTTTCAAATTTAGGATTAAGTAGATTAAAGCAATCCAACTTTTGTGATTAAAGACCCAAGGTCACAATCTTACAAATATAACTGTGTAGTTCCATAGATACAAAAGCCATTTATCTAATGCTTGGAAGTATAACTGTCAATTCATGTACATGGATTAAAGTTTTAGTTCATATCTGATCCAAATTTATGTAAACCTCTTGTATAAAAGGTGATCCCTTATCTTAATAGATAAGGGATGCAAATAGATCTTTGAAGCCATTTTGTGTGCACAAAATGAATAAATCAGCCTTTGGAGAGCATATATTCAGATAAATTGCAATTAGGCTCCTTGCTGCACCCCAGGACAAATACTGGTAGTAGAAATATCTAATCACTAAAGTCTAGACATATCCTGATACCCAGAGCTTCCTTTAATGCCTAGGCTCACTCAATAAGGTGATTAAATGTTTTAGCAACATCACACTATTGAAGGATCTGAAGAATAAGGATAATGGCTTCTAGGCTAAATGAGATAATATGAAGCCATTCTGATCCTCAGCATTGCAATTTTTAACAAAATAAACTGGGTGTCTACTACAGTATCTCCTTTTCAAATAAACACTTCTTAAAACCAAGCTCAATCAAACTATTTTCTCTTTGTCCTAAAAAAAGTATTCAAACAATATTTGATTATTTTAATTTTTTTAATGATGAGCAGTCATACATTTAATATTTCCAATTCTCTTAAATTGTCTTGTATAATCCAGAGGTTCTTTTTAAATGTTAGCTGTTCATTGATAAAACAAATAATGCAGGTGAAATAACAGATTCATGCCTATGAAATACTTCAATAAACATTTATTTAATGAAGTAAATTAGCAAGTTAGGATACAAACATAAAACACACTCTGTTAATACACTGTCTGCTTTAGAAAAAGAAGAAAGCTGTGCTACCAACTCAGAAATAGAAAACTCACCAACTTTCCTCAAAACTGCTAAAAAAAAAGAAACCAAAAGAAAATTAGCCTTTGATTTGTTAGCAAATACCAAAAGCCAAATGATGTTAGGTAAATGTTAATTGCTTTAATATTTTGTAATAATGTTGTGTTAGTATCAAGTAGATGAGGAAAACAAAAAGTACACAAAATGGTAGATGTCTCCTAGAATGTTATAAGATCCCACAGAAAAATTTATAGCTGACTGATAGAACACATAGATATTTTTATAAGACATTCAGCACATACCTTAATGAATTCAAGTCCCTCCCTGACTTGCCTTTTGCCAGTCCTTCAGAGATTCTTAATCTCATTCTCCAACCAATAAATGGTAAAGCTACCACCAATGATCTAACTGTGCTTAGTTTTAAAATCTAATATACAATGGAGATCCCAGTCCTGTGTTCAATCTATCAAGATCAATGGTTCTCAACCTTTTTAATGCTGCGACCCCAACCGGTTGTAAGTCGAGGACTATCCAACCGGTCGTAAGTCGAGGACTACCCAACCGGTCGTAAGTCGAGGACTTTCCCTGCCCGGAGCGCCACGCATGTGTGGTGCCGCCCCCTGCGCCGGCTGAGGCGTAGCTGGCAAGTGGCAGAGACGGAGCAGGCCGAGCACTGGCTGGGCCACCAGCTGGCCCAGCCCAAGGGAGGTAAGGCACCCGCCGGGCCCCACACGCGCCAGCAATCCTCCCTGTGCCTGCCAGCCTCCCACCTCCCACTCCTGGCCCTCTTTTACTTACATTTTTAGTAGTTGCTCAGCAGGGAGGGGTGGAAACTTCCAGACAGCTCGCTTTCGCTGCAGACAACTTGCAGCACCGTTTATAGAATGGGACTTTTGGCGGGCTCAACAGGGCAGAGACAGCCTGGACAATTCCTATTGGCTTTTGAAAGCCAATAGAATTAGACTCTATTCAAGAGAGTCTATTCTATTGGCTTTCAAAAGCCAATAGAATAAAAGGGAGTAGAACAGCTAAGGAAAAGGGAGGGGGAAGGCGGATTGTGTTGTTTGGCAACCCCCATGAAATGGTCGTTCGACCCCAAATGGGGTCGCGACCCACAGGTTGAGAACCGCTGATCAAGATGATCTTCCAAAGGTAAAATAGTTTAGTCATTAATATTAAAGAGGTGGTAAGTCCCAGCAAGCCAATTACTACCTAATTACTCTAAGTATAATCAGCAAGCTATACACTAGGCCATAGGTCAGCAACCCACGGCTCCAGAGCCGCATGTGGCTCTTTGAGCCTTTTCCTGCGGCTCCCAGCATCCTCCGCCATTTGCAGAGAGAGAGACAGAGAGAGAGAGAGGCACTTGCGCTTCCCTTCTCTCTCTCTCTCTCTCTCTCTGTGTGTGTGTGTGTAAAAGAGAGTGGTCTCACGCTGTTTTCAGACAAGCTAACAAGCTTATTGAGCAGGGCTCCTGCCTTTGCTGCATCGAACCAGGAACCAGGAAGCAGCAGCCCCCCCCCCTCTCTCTCACACACACACACACAAACTGAGTGGGGGAAGAGGACTGGCACACCAAGGGCAGGAGAGAGCCAGCCCAATAAGAATGTTTGTCAGCTTGTCCAAGAACAACGTGAAACCATCTTGCCAGGTGAGCAGAAGATCGGAGAGAGGGAGGGGGGGAGACAGAGAGGGAGAGAGACAAAGAGAGGGAGAGAGAGAGCTCATGCACAGCAACCTCTATTTCTTTTTAATTAAATTCTTCAATCAAGATCCCCCCCTTGTGTGTGCATGCGCATGCGCAAGTTTTGCGGCTCCCAGTGTTTTCTTTTCTCTGGGAAATGGGCCCAAGTGGCTCTTTGAGTGTTTAAGGTTACCAAGCCCTGCACTAGGCATTTCTTCATAAAATTGATGGAATTTAAGAAAATATTTTAAACACAGAACATGCCAACTGGAGTAAATGTTGGCAAGTGTGCTAGTTAATGGCATTTCTTATTGTATTCTTATTGTCATTCAAAAATAGCTGGTATATCTGAAATATAAAGTGTATCTCTGTTTTATTTGTAATTTTTTTTAATAGAAACCTTGATGTTTCAGTAATGCATGGGCAATTTCCAGGACTCAAAAAAAAAGAGATTATTTTTGTAAGAGATGTCTGTAATGCTAAAGCACATTATCTCATCCCTGGCAGCTTTAAGATGAGTGAACTTCAGCTCCTTGAATTTCTCAGACTGGCTGGGGAATTCTGGGAGTTAAAGTCCACAGATCTTAAAGCTGCCAAAGGTAAGAAAAACTACTCTGCACCAACAGGGTTTGTTTAATATTAAAAGCACACTACATTCCAATAGTGCATATATTGCAACAAATCAAATAAACAACAGCGTACAATAGTACACTTAAATATAATTTCAGAATCCCTATTTCATAAAAATGCATGGTCATTTAAAGTTGATATTTTATATCCCCCTTATTAGCCAAATAACTGGTTTATTCAGAGTTATATTTTTATTATATATATATATATGTTTTCTGAGGTTTTCGCAGGTGTTTGTATGTAGGTCTTCGGTTATTCAGGTTTTCTCCCGTGTAAAATTGGAAGTGTCTTGGCGACGTTTCAACGAAGTCCCACTCGTCATCTTCAGGCTGGTGTTTTCGGCTTCGTGCTTCTAGGAGCAATGTGTGATCGTAGCTGTTTCTTCCTTTTAACTGCCAGTGGGGGTATGAACTGATTGGGTGGGAGCTTGGCTATGTTCTGATTGGGTGGAGGTGTGTTCTGATTGGTTAGGGGCTTGGCTGTGCTCTGATTGGATGGGGGTTTGGCTGTGCTCTGATTGGATGGGGGAGTGTTCTGTTTGGGTGAGGGCTTTGTTGTGCTCAGGTTAGTCTGAGTTGCAGGGGGGTTTAAAATGGTGAACTGCATTGCTATTTTTTGGCTTCGCATTCGTGGTCGTGCCTCATCTTCATGGTGGGTGTCAGTTTGCTTCATGTATGGATTGGAGGGGTTTAAAGTGGCTAATGATGCAGCTGTGGTCTGGCTTCTGGTTTGTGGTCGTGCCTCATCATCGGTGTGGCTTTGGGTTTGCTTTTTGCGTGGATGTGTGGTGGTGACATCCTGTGTGGTTTTTGTGAGTGTGGGTCTGGTGTCATTTTTTGTGTTAGGGAGTCGTTTGTCAATAAGGGCGGGTTTCCAAATGGCTGGTAGGCAGGAGGTATCATCTTGTTTATTCATGCTGTGTGGGCGTTTTTCTATCTCGATAGCTTCTCTGATTATTCTTTTATTAAAGTGTTCAATTTTGGCGATAGTTCTGGTCTTTTTAAAGTCAATTTCATGTCCTGTGGCTTTAAAGTGTTGGACCAGGAAAGAAATTGGTTCTTCTTTTTTGACTGAGTTCTTGTGTTCTTCAATGTGTGCAGTTATTCTTCTGTTGGTTTGTCTGATGTATGTGGTGGGGCAAGCGGTGCATGGGATTTCATATACTCCTTGATTTTCTAAGTCAATTTTGTCTTTGGGGTTTCTTAGGATGGTGGATATTTTTCTGTTTGTGCAGAATGCTGTCTTGATGTTGTGTTTGTGGAGGATCTTGCTGATTCTCTCTGTGGTGCCTTTTATGTATGGGAGGAGGGCTTTGCCGTTTTCTTGTTCTCTGTCTTGGATTTTAGTGGGGATTTCTTTTTGGATTAGGTTGGTAATCTTATTTCTTTGGAATCTGTTGGATGTTAGTACATTAGTGAGAGTGTGTAGTTTGGTTTTTAGGTGTTGTTCATCAGCTAAGCGTTTTGTTCTGGAGATGAGTGTCTTGGCTACGGAGTTGATCTGTGCTGGGTGGTGGTGTAAGAGTGCATGCAGATAGTGGTTTGTATGTGTTTTCTTCGTGTAGATGGTGTGTCCTTGGGAGCCATTGGATTTCTTGTAGACTAAGACATCCAGGAAAGGAAGTTGGTTATTAGCTTCTGTTTCCATGGTGAACTGTATTTTGGGGTGTAGACTGTTGAGGTATGTGAGGAAGTTGTCCAATTTTTCTTTCCCATGTGGTCAGATTATGAAGGTGTCGTCGCCAAGACACTTCCAATTTTACGCAGGAGAAAACCCGAATAACCAAAGACCTAATAATGTCTGTAAAAATGTGACTCCTGGGTATATTCATAATGTAAAAAATATAAATAACTTACGACCACCAGGAGGATCCAAGTAGGAAATACTTTAATAAAACCAAGCTTTCATTGGGCACTCCCAACATCGTCAGAGTTAAAAGCCAGTTAGTGGAAACGCCTTAAATAAGGTTAGCTAACGCTTGCACCCGGCTCCTAGATCGCGTCATTTGTCCCAACAGGTTAATCTGTGTTCTAGTCGTTTCTATAACATCTGCATCCAACCCTCTATCACTCTTTTGGATATTCTTGTTTGTTCTCTCAGGACCAGTTCTTGAATTTGTTAGAACTCTTTCACCCTCCTCTTCTCCAGTGATATTTACTCCCATACCATCTTTTTCCCTACTGTGGGTTATGGGAGGGGGGTCATTTGATTTTATACTATCATATGTTCCATTAAGATTCTCTCTTTGCTCTCCCCCCCACCCTCTTGCCCTCTCCTATATGGGTGATACTTGTCTAGATGTCATGCAGCTCAGCACTTCCCCCTTTGCCCCCCACCTTGACGGTCTCCATGTCAACTATCCCTTGCCGTCCTGTCTGTTGCCGGCGGTTATCACCCCTATCCAAGGCGAATCCCCTGTATTCCCTCGGAGAAGCCGCCAGTTGTGGGTGCAAGCATCTCCTGTCTGTGGTCTTCCGTTCGCTAATAGGGCGAGGAGGGGAAACATCTCCCTCTCTTTTACGGCACGAGCGAGTCACAGCCCCGCATCCTCTTCTTCTCTGTATAGATTGCTCCTCTTGGTTGGTATGGGCAACATTGGGCTCAGAAATCCAATTGCCAGCTCCCCCGGATCTCCTACTGATGCAATCGGCTTCGCTCCTCCACCCAGAGGGTGAGGATCTACTAGGATGTTGTCAGAAAACACCCGAATCTCCCATCCAGCGGGCTCTCCCTCCTCCGCTTTCCAAGGAGCATTCAGCTCTTAACAGATGCCTCTCCCTCTTCGGTATCGGCAGGCTTCTCAGCTGTTCGTCGGAGTGAGTCCACTGTTGGCTAGATGCCAAGGGGATGTCCGTGGACCACTGAGGGTTAATGGAGGTCTCGTGTGGCAGTCCATAACGGGGGTTAGATATAATATTGTCTCCTCGGTCTCGTAGGCCTCAGCCAGATTGTTTGTGGCGAGTGGGGTGATGTTTCATACTCCATTTCTTCAGCGCTTGTTGTGTCAGGTAGAGATCCACATGGTGATTAATTGAGTCTTTGTCTGAAAACCAGGCTTCCTTTAATAGTTGGCCTCCTTTCGTGGCATCACTGGATATAACCCGTGTATTATCAAAATCAAATTGGTGACCATGTTCTGCCATATGCGTCCAAACTTGAGAATGTTGTTTGCCCCTTCTTATGGCCAGTTTATGCTCATGTAAATGGGTTTTTAACTGTTTGGATGTCTCGCCCACATAATTACTTTGACAGTTCTTACAGTCAGATTTTTCCATAGCGGGAGTGGGTCCTTGGGGCGCATAATTTTGGAACACAGCGTTTGATTGGGCTTATGGGCCACCTCTATGGTATAGGGGGCCAACAGTCTGGCTGCTGCCTCAGAAACGTTATTAATGTAAGGCAAGGAGATACGTGTCTTCTGTGGTAATGACCCATCCCTCTGCTGATTGCTTCGGGGTTTAAGTATTGTTCCATGCCGCTTTATAAATTTTAAAGGATACCCATTCTGTTGACAAATGCGGAGGAGATGTTCCCTTTCCTCTGTTTTGAACTCAACCGTGCTGCAGTGGGAGTCCATGCGCTTAAATAACACTCTAATGCAGCTGACCTTATGGGACACCAGGTGATTGCTCCTGTAGTGGAGGATCCTATCTGTATGGGTGGGCTTACGGTAAACACTTGTGTGTAATGACCCACAAGCGTTAGCTAACCTTATTTAAGGTGATTCCACTAACTGGCTTTTAACCCTGACGATGTTGGGAGTGCCCAACAAAAGCTTGGTTTTATTAAAGTATTTCCTACTTGGATCCTCCTGGTGGTTGTAAGTTATTTATATTTTATATGTAGGTCTTTTTGGTTATTCGGGTTTTCTCACACGTAAAATTGGAAGTGTCTTGGCCCGTCATCTTCAGGCTGGTGCTTTCAGCTTCGTGCTTCGAAGCTGAAAGCACCAGCCTGAAGATGATGAATGGGACTTCGTCGAAACGTCGCCAAGACACTTCCAATTTTACGCGGGAGAAAACCCGAACAGCCAAAGACCTACATACAAATACCCGCAAAAACCTCAGAAAACAAATATATATATATATATATATATATATATATATATATATATATATATATATATATATATCAGTAAAAAAGGAAGCGATCACCAGGAAATAAAACACCAAAGTTTTAATAAATAAAATCAAGCTTTCGATGGCTAACATCTGCCATCATCGTCAGGATACAAGCCAGTTAGTGAGGAAACCTGCTTATAAGCATAGCCACACCTAAACTCTACGCATGGACCTTGTAACAGGTCCAAGCCAACTAATCCTTACATTTCCCACGCCTTCATGGTCTGATATGCTGGGCGTAGGTCCACATGTCGATTGATTGACATGCTGTCTGAAAACCAGGCTTCTTTGAGTAACCTACCACTATTGGAGGTGTCACTGGCAACTACCCTTACGTCGTCAAAATTAAATTTATGACCAAACTCCTCCATGTGAGTCAGTATTTGGGAGTACTGCTCACCTCTTCTTATTGCCAGCTTGTGTTCCTGCATTCTTGTTCCGACCCTTTTGGAAGTTTCTCCCACATAATTGCCTGGACAGTCATTACAGTTGATCCTGTAAACGACTCCAGATCTCTCAACTATGGGGAGTGGGTCCTTTGGTCTCATAATGCAGGAACGCAACGTCCGGTCAGGTCTATGTGCAACCCTTACACCATAGGGTGCCAATAGTCTGGTGGTGGCTTCCGAGACGTTGCTAATGTAAGGGAGGATAATACGAGTCGTCTGTGATAGTACCATCCCACTTGATGGATTTTCGGATGGTTTGGACAGAGTACTGTGGCGTCTGATGAATTTCATGGGGTACCCATTGTACCTACAGAGACAGAGGAGATGTTTTCTTTCCTCCGTCCTAGCTTCGGCTGTACTGCAGTGGGAATCCACCCTCTTAAAGAGGGTTCTAATGCAGCTGACTTTGTGGGCCACCGGGTGATTGCTGTTGTAGTGCAAAATTCTATCGGTGTGCGTGGGTTTGCGATAGACCCGGGTGGTTAAGGTCCCATCTGGCTGGCGTTGGACTAAGACATCAAGAAATGCCAGCCTACCCTGATACTCCTCCTCCTCTGTAAATTGCAGGTCCACGCACACCGAATTAAGTGTGTCCACAAAGTCAGCTTTTTGACTCCTCTTAATTATGACGAACGTGTCGTCAACGTAGCGGGCCCAGAACTTTGGGCAGTATTGGGTCATCGCTACGTGTTCCAACTGCATTGCTGACAACTATTGTAAAATAACCTTTCTTCACAACTGGATTAGAGAAGACCTCCCCCCCAAGTCCCTAAGAAGGAAGCCTGTGGTTAATTCCTTGGAAGGTCAACGTATTATCCGCCAGTTCCAACACAGAACTATGCGGGCAATCATCAGCGACCTACACAGACACAACAACAATTTCACTACAAGCATCCGGAACTATAGAGAACAATGCCACGCTGAACTCACGAGTCAACACTTCTCATTGTTAAACCAACACATACGTTTGGTATCTGATGTCACCAGCCGACGTGCTACGGATAGATTTTGAAGCAGGACTGAGAGATTACGTGAACTGAAGAAAGGGACCACTCCTACAGATAAATTAGTGTACAATCTCTCTAGTAAAGCTCTCACTCATTCTCAACTCTCCCTATTGCAACGTGACGTGGGATACAATCTAATGGATGCTCGCCCCTTAGATTTTATGGCAGCACTAGAGCCGGCGTTACATCGTATTGGGACAGAGGAGGCTGGAGATTCTATCAGGCACCGAGTAACAGGACTGTTAATGGGCCACAAATACTACCAAACTCTATCCAAAAATGAGCTGGAGGCTCTTAGTCAACTAAAGGAGGAGGATGCCACCCTCATATTGCCAGCTGATAAAGGGAGGGCTACGGTTGTCATGGACAGAGCTCATTACACCAGCAAGGCGCTTGGGCTACTCAGTGATGCAACGGCCTACAGAACCATAAGTGGGGACCCCATGGTGACCCTTAAGAACCGGGTCAATAAAGTGCTCAATGCCCTGAAACGAGGCAAAAGACTAGATGATGAAACCATTGCAAGGATACGCCCTAGCGACACAGCGGCCGCTAGATTTTATGGCTTACCCAAGGTCCACAAGGAAGGGGTTCCCCTCCGCCCTATTGTAGCATTTAGGGGTACCCCCACATCAGAATTGGCCAAATGGCTAAGCCACCGCATTGGCCACCTGGTCGCAGACAACCAGACCACGGTAAGATCTGCGGAGGAATTCCTGAGTAGGATAAGAACTTTGAGGATAGAGGATGACGAGGTGATGGTGTCGTTTGACGTCATCTCCCTCTTCACCTCTATCCCACAGGACCTGGCCATTGCGACGATCAAAGATCTTTTGAGCCGCAGAGGACCAGGACATTACCAGGATTCACTCCGCTCTGATGACCTTGTGGACCTTCTAGTCCTTTGCCTCAAAACATATTTCACGTTTCAGGGCACAATGTATGAGCAAATAAAGGGCACCCCCATGGTGTCACCTATTTCGAGTGTTATTGCTGAGGCTGTACTGCAGCAGTTGGAACACGTAGCGATGACCCAATACTGCCCAAAGTTCTGGGCCCGTTACGTTGACGACACGTTCGTCATAATTAAGAGGAGTCAAAAAGCTGACTTTGTGGACACACTTAATTCGGTGTGCATGGACCTGCAATTTACGGAGGAGGAGGAGTATCAGGGTAGGCTGGCATTTCTTGATGTCTTAGTCCAACGCCAGCCAGATGGGACCTTAACTACCCGGGTCTATCGCAAACCCACGCACACCGATAGAATTTTGCACTACAATAGCAATCACCCGGTGGCCCACAAAGTCAGCTGTATTAGAACCCTCTTTAAGAGGGTGGATTCCCACTGCAGTACAGCCGAAGCTAGGACGGAGGAAAGAAAACATCTCCTCCGTCTCTGTAGGTACAATGGGTACCCCATGAAATTCATCAGACGCCACAGTACTCTGTCCAAACCATCCCAAAATCCATCAAGTGGGATGGTACCATCACAGACGACTCGTATTACCCTCCCTTACATTAGCAACGTCTCGGAAGCCACCACCAGACTATTGGCACCCTATGGTGTAAGGGTTGCACATAGACCTGACCGGACGTTGCGTTCCTGCATTATGAGACCAAAGGACCCACTCCCCATAGTTGAGAGATCTGGAGTCGTTTACAGGATCAACTGTAATGACTGTCCAGGCAATTATGTGGGAGAAACTTCCAAAAGGGTCGGAACAAGAATGCAGGAACACAAGCTGGCAATAAGAAGAGGTGAGCAGTACTCCCAAATACTGACTCACATGGAGGAGTTTGGTCATAAATTTAATTTTGACGACGTAAGGGTGGTTGCCAGTGACACCTCCAAGAGTGGTAGGTTACTCAAAGAAGCCTGGTTTTCAGACAGCATGTCAATCAATCGACATGTGGACCTACGCCCGGCATATCAGACCATGAAGGCGTGGGAAATGCGTAGACGACCTGGGAAAAAACATCTGAGTAACAAAAACTCTGGGTGTCCATTAGATGAAACTGACAACAAAGAAGAGAGACATCTACAATCTAGACCCCCTTTAGTTAATGATTCGTGTGTACATCCGCCATTAATTAAGAAATTTGTTGATATTAGTAGCCCATCCTCGGATGCCCCAGACACCTCCTTGCATTGTACCCAATACTCAAGAATAAGAACAACAAGTGTCCCAATTAACACAAAACAAACTCGCTACCCCAGTGACTATATCGGCTCCACTGTCCCCAATGGTGCCCCCGCTACAACGCACCTGGTGGCCGGTGCCTTGGAAATGGATAGGAATTCAAAAAAGGCAACACCTACTATGAGCGATGGCAGAATAACACCTTTGCTATGCGGCCACACCGATCAGAGCCACCGAGACAGAGACAGGCCTTCAATGGATGTACAGAAGATCAATACTTACAGCCGCCCCATTATGGGGGTGGTCACGTGCTCCCGGAGAGCGGCGTTACGGAAGACTGAAAGAGAGGCAACCGGATTGAGAGTTGCATCGGGTGGCACGAAGGAGGAGCACGGAGGATGCGATATGCTGGCAACAGTGGGGGGAAATAAAAGTGTGGATGAGATTGGTGGCAAGGATTGTGGGGGGATTGAAGGAGTGACAGGATTGAAGAATGCAAATGAGTGCGATGCGTGCCGGAGGAGTGGAGGAGAGAAACGTCCCAAGGAACACAGGAAGAAGAATCAACTCAATAGTGCAGAGGACCCTTTAATTTTGAGAAACACACGTTGCCTATATGACTCAGGAACTAAAGGGAGGGAGGAAGTGGGTGGTTGTGTGGATGTAAGTAAGAGCTATAAGAAAGAATCACTGAAGGCTGTAAGTGAAGCAAGGGTTAGTCGGCCTGGACCTGTTACAAGGTCCATGCGTAGAGTTTAGGAGTGGCTATGCTTATAAGCAGGTTTCCTCACTAGCTAGCTTGTATTCTGACAATGATGGCAGGTGCTAGCCATTGAAAGCTAGGTGGATGTAAGTAAGAGCTAAAAGAAAGAATCACTGAAGGCTGTAAGTGAAGTAAGGATTAGTTGGCTTGGACCTGTTACAAGGTCCATGCGTAGAGTTTAGGTGTGGCTATGCTTATAAGCAGGTTTCCTCACTAACTGGCTTGTATCCTGACGATGATGGCAGATGTTAGCCATCGAAAGCTTGATTTTATTTATTAAAACCTTGGTGTTTTATTTCCTGGTGATCGCTTCCTTTTTTACTGAAATGTATGTACCCAGGAATCGCTATTCTTCAATTTTTAATGTAATTTTTAATATATATATATATATGATACAAACTACAGAATAAAAACAACAAAACTAGAATTACACACAAGACCCAAAAAAATGAAAAGAAAAAAGAACAAATATAAAATTAACAGTCAACATATAAGCTCCACCCTGGTTCAATGCTGATACCTGTATTTCAAACAAATATTCAGAATTATATTTTGTACAATTGCTACTAGCCTATCAATATGATTCTTTGGATATAGTCACATTTTATGTTTGTAAATCCTGCTGTAATGAATCTTACTAATAATTTCGCTATTGTTAGTTTATCTACTTTCATTTTTTAAAAAAATAATTTTTAGCTTTCTAAATGGAATTCTGGTCATTGACCATAACAAAGAACTGATCTCAGAATAGAATTTCACTGGATATGAAAAATGGTCACACTGCCCTCTATGTACCATAGGAATACAAAAATGATATATATATATTACAAGATGTCAAAAAGACAAAATATGCAGACAGATCTGCATAGCTTATCTAAAAAGCTATATTGATTATTTTTAATAGAAGCAATTAATATGGCAACCAAGTTACTTGAAGAATTATCAAATAATAGGTACATTGTGATTTTTCTAAATAAGATCCTTCTAAGGGAAAATTTACCCATTGCTTGGTAGATGTAGCTATTATTAAAAGTGGTGCAAGTAACACAGACTAAAAATAAGCAGTGATTTAAGATATGAAACTAAAATAAAGTGCAGATAGAAGGTGTCAGCCTAAATTTAATTCTGACTTACTTGAAAATCATTATTTATTGGACAAGTTTTGTGAGTGGAAAACTATATCTGATTTGGCAGCATTTAAAGCAACAAAACATCAGTCTAGAAGTGTCCAACTATTTTGTTCCTGCGAATTCCCTATTTTTAAATTAAGAATATAAAGGCAATATAGCTAAGGCAGGATGACTCTACTCCTGAAAATAATAGAAAATGATATATTCATGATACAATATGGCATTTAAGCCTCTAAGAATCTTCCAGGATATTTTTTTTCAACCTTCTTTAGCAAAGGTACTCTGAACTTTAACAGAATCTGCAGGTTAGTAATGTTTGACAAGCTTAGTGATTTCAGTGCTTGCATGTTCTTATAGTTGGTTAAAATCTCTGATATCCAAAAAGATAAAATTAAAGGCTAAATTAATTCCTCTGCTCACTGCAACAGCTAGCACTTATTTCAAATCTGTGAAAATCCATGTGACCTGTTTTGAACCCACTGCTGCATCCTTTAAATTCCTCTCCATCTGTAGGGAAATTGCATAAGAGTGTTTTCAACTTTCAAATAATTTCATATATGAAATTCAGTTATGAAAGCTTCCCAACTATTGAGGTTATCCACTTGACCTCCCAACTATTAAGGTTATCCACTTGACCTCCACTTGACTACTAGAGCCACCACCTCTGAATGACATCATATGGGAATGCTTTATACATCTCATAACACCTGACTACAGGTGTTTTAGACTTTCCTTCCTCTCTTTTCTTATGGGCATACACCATTTCAGTTTTATATTATAGTTTCTATTGGGAGCAGTTCACAGGATTAGAACCATGCAAACAACAGCTTGCACATGGTAACATGAATCTGTAGTTTTTTTGTTTGTTTTTCTTTCTTTTTTAATTGTAAGCCACTCAGAATCATCAGGCCTCAAAATTGCAAAAATAAAATAAATAAACATGGAATCATTCATCTCAATAGCAAAAAAGGAGAAAAGTAAAGGAAGAGAAGGTTCGTTCTGCTCTTGAATAATAATAAGAAACTATTTAACTTTGCCTTCTTCAAAAATGTTTCTCTTAAAAGAAAAATTCCTGGTCTAGCCTACAGTCTGGTTCTGTCTGGCCAGTCACTCATTCAAGTACTAAAAAACCAATCCTCCTTATTTCTAAATCCAGACAAGGTCACCAACATGCTTCCCCCTCTAGAGGTAGTATCCAAAAGATCTTCAAATAGGGTGGTGGTGGTAAAACAACAGAACCAGGAACACAGAGGGACATGGAAGGAAGAACTCTTTCAAAATTTAGCAACTCAGATCAAAGAGTCTTGCACAAAATTTCAAGGGAAGTCCCTAACCCTACCAAGCACCAATGCATGGTTCATAAGTTGTTATATGTGATTAAACAGAAAAATCTACTGAAAGCTGAAATACATTGATTTAAAAAGGGAAATCATTCTTCTAAATTCTTCACATAAGGCATCTCTAATTGCTAATTTGGTTGAAACTTTCTATGTGTGGATAAAACAGAAAAGAAGGAATGGCATTGTTTTTTTTTTTTTTTTACAAAACTAGAGTCACCAAAAAGATGTGCTTTCAACATGCCACTTACTGTCTTTTTGCATCTTCAAATTTATGCAGCTTTTTCCGCAGACCTCCAGATTTAAAGCCCTGGCAGTGAGCTGCTGGTGCTCCTATAGTTACAATGTCATAATTCTCATCTAAACATTACAAATGACAGGGAAAAAGATGCAGTGAGAATTCCTGTCATCTTGTCTTAGAATGCAAATATGCAAAGAAACCAACAACCATATTTTAAAGAGTCAACACTCTCTATAAAGCTTATACATTCTTTAGAAATTCTGAGAATTGCATTAAGTTATCTTTAAATCTAGTACAAAGTGACATTCCTGCATCAGTTATTTCTAGCACAGGAAATTCTTTATATCAATTATATCAGGATCCAATAATATATGAGCTGTAAGACTTTCCTTTCTATTAAACAGCAATCCCATTTTTGTTATAGGCCACAGGATATCACTGGAAACACACATCCATAAGATGTGAGAACGGATTACTGAGTAGATGCCTAGTCATGTAGACAGTCTCCCTGTGTTCAACAATACCTGCCAAGAATGTAACTACTAGAACATTCTTCATTTGGTCTGAGAATTACGTAAGAGAAATTTATATTATTTCATGAAGAAAGTCAACAGCTAATGATAGATATTCTAAATTGCCTGTACTTCTCTGTAAGGTGCTCAATGGAGAAGATGGCTACACATGAACATTTCTTTGCAAAGATAATCATTTTCTTCCATTGGAAAGTACTCACAATTTTTAGAGGCCTACCCTGGCAAAAATTTCAATTTTGTTATACTGTAAAAAGATGTGTTAAAATAGTGCAGTTCCATTTCTCTCCAATGAAAAGCAGAATAATATAATTTGTAAATGGCACAGAAAGCCACAGTTAGTATCACTGCTGAGGAAAATGCCAAGTAGTATCAATGCCTCTCAATTAAAATCCCAAGATTTCCTACCAAGTACAGGTGTCCATTCCTTGGTGGTTAAAAGTTCGCAACCTTCTTCATTCATCATTTTATAGCACAAGCCACTTGTTCTAACCAGCAAATATCCAATATGCTTCAAACCTCTAAACAAAATATAAAACCTTTTCCAACTCTCTCATTTTCTTTACCCTACTACCAAGATAATCAAGAACAAAGGCCACCTAATTTGCATGAGCAAAAAAAGAATAAGACCAGAAAAAATATGTTTTCTCTAAAAAAAAGAAACAACAAGTGGGCTCTGCCACAGCACAAAGCATACTTAGGGATTTAGCCGGTCAAGCACATATTCCATTTCTTGATCCTTCAATTTCAGAAATATACCAGATACTTAATTTTCATTAGGCTCTAAAGACTTTTCTTCTTCTGAAACTTGTATGTAGCATGCTGCTAATGAAAAATAAAGATTCACACATGGAGAACTGATCTTGCTAATATGTTTTAAATGTATTAAGAAGCATAACAATACCTGATCCCGCATCATCCTGAACTCTCATTCGTTGTATGTGTAAATTTGTAGGCATGAATTCAAGCTTTTTATCACCCTTCAGACTACTTGCTTTGAATGATGGTCCTGGAGAAATGAATCAAAAAACATAAATTTTTGTATATTCACTTCCCAGAAATATAATTATTGAATAGAAAAGTGACCATAAAGAACAATAATAAAATGATAAATAGATCAGCAATTGTAATTCCTTTATTTAATTACAGTCAGAATGAATAGTCATGCTTCCAATTCCAATCCCCATGGGAAACTGTTCCGGTGGTACTTGTTCAAAACTATTTTTTGTTTAAAAGAAGGTAGACTTGCTTCAGGATGTTGTAGCTAATAACCACCATTACAGTCTCTCAAATTACATAATTATGTTTCCAGTAGAAAAGAAGGTTGAATTATGGAGTCTTTGGTGGTTTCTGAGCTTGGTTGTTTGTTTCATTACCCAAACTAGGTAATATCATCAGTGCTAGTGATTGTGCTTGTATTCATTGAATTGTTCATTGCGGTCATAGTTCATTCTCTGATGTTTTCCAAACTTGAAATACAATAGAAATATGGCCTATGGTTCTTTTCGGATTAAACAATTATCTAAGAATTTCCAATATACCTTTCTGATGGAAAATAAATGTAACTGATATGTTCAAGAAAGCAAATAGAGAAAATATACCATTAAGATACTGTTTTAGTTCTGTCTATAGAGCATTTTGGACTACAGACATGCAGAATATTTTTGTAAAATTGATGGTAAAAGCCTGAAGATAATTTTAGAATACTTTAAGACTTTTTCAAAAAATATTCAGACATAATAGCAATGCTACATCTTAAAGGCTTAAATATTTAGAGAATAAATGGAAAGATTTGCCAAATTTCATATTTTCAACATGGTCCTTTAAAAGCAATGTGAAAATTGCTTTTAAAGGACTAAGTTGAAAGTATGAAATTTGTAAAATTTAAATGTAAAAATATAATGCTTTTGTGCTGTGAATCCTTCTAACAGGACATACCATTTTATTGTCATTTATTTGGAAATGTTAACATTATAAAATGTTGCTAAAGCTTATGCAAACAAAGCATTTCTTTGCCACAATACTCATCCATCCTTGATGTGTTGTTTTTAAGCTTCATTCTGCAAAGCCTTTCCATCTCTTGATTTTCCTTTGTTATTGCTGCTTTCCCTTTATTTTAGGACAAATGTTTTCATGAACCTGGCAAAAGCTATCAATTTGGAGATGTGCCTTCTCTGCCATAGCCCCTGCCCCTGGAATATTCTCCCTTCAGATAGGAGGATGACCCCAACCCTCTTGGCTTTTTGTAAGGTCATGAATACTTGGTTGTAGGCCCAGGATCTAGGGCCCCAAGTATGGTAGGGTTCTGGCTGTATTTGGCTCCGTAGTAATAGTTTTACTTGGTGCCATATATATTTATTTTGTATTCCTTTAATTATTTTAAATTGTTTTAAGTCATATGATGCATGTCCCCCTATGTTATTGAGGTAGATAGCTAACAAACTCAAATAAATAAATAAAATTTGAAAATATCTTCAAAATCACCAATTAAATGACAAATCAGACCTAACATCCATCACTTTGTATAATTAATGGCTAAATGTCAAGAACAACATAGACTCGGGTCTATATATATTGGGACAATGATGGAGGTTTGGGAATATTCAGCCCCATTCCAGTATTTTGTGTTCAATCAGAAGACTTTAAACTAAGCCTTGCCTAGAAGTTACCAATAAAAACATTTTTGTCAAAGTCCTTGAATTAAAGCTGAAAGTCTTCACTGCACTCACGTCTTGAGTGTTTTATTTCAAATTCAGTGTGGTGGTATACAGAAGCCAGATGCCAAAAAACTTTGTCCCAGTATATACAAACCTGACTTTTTAAAATCTGGACTTTTATTGCAATGACAAAAGAGCCACATTAATGGCAAGTCCAAATCACTCCTCACAGTTACGGTATTTTGTCCAACCATTTCTTCTTCAACTGCGCTCCAATACTGGAAGTGGTTTTAATGGGCAAAGCGTGTTTAAAACTGCCAGTAGAATGAAAAGTAGTAGACTTTATTATAATGTTCAGCATCCCTTACTTGTATTCCTCTTTTCTTAAATAAAATTTAAGAAGTCCAATATTGTAAAGATATTCATGTAGCTGTTCCTGCTCTATCTAATTTAGCAGAAAGGTATAGTTGTTTAAAGATTAGAATTCCACGCAAAAACCCAAATAAGAAAATGCAATTTAAAAAAGTAAGACAAATTGTTCATTTTTTAAAAAAATTGTTCATTTATTTGTAAGCTACAAATCCCAGTATAATTCATAGTACTATTTCTGTTTTTCCTCTACCTTAGTGTATATACAGACTCATTTCTGATTTATTTTTGACATAAAGATATCTGCTGTTCTTTTGCTTTTAATGGCATTTCAAAATGTTTTAGTGATTTTTTTTGTAGCAACTAGATCCATTACTATTTTACTTTGTGCTTTTATTGCCTTTTATTCATACTGAATGCATAAACTGCCCTTGTATTTATAGAATTCTTCTTCTATATCCACTTCCAAACTTCCTGGACAAAGAAAGCTAGTTTGTATGGTATGGATAGTAAACAAGATTCCACATTCCCTCCTATACCCATCCTGATGAAACCAAATTATATAAGCAAACAGAAAAGTTACTATGAATGTATGCAATTGTGTCTGTATGAAGAGTACATTTAAACAGCAATCTTCTAATGAAAAGGTGACAATATCCACAGTTGATGATTTCGAAACCTATTATAAAAATAGGTCTGAAGAATCTACCTTTATACTGATGAAGATTTGTCAGGTTGTCCTGATAGGTCAGAATAATTGTTTGGTACTGAGTGACTATTTGCCGACGAAGACTTTCCCAGCAAGGGGACAGCTCTCCCAGTTCTTCAAGTTCACAAATCCTACCAAAACATCCAAAGACAATGAAATACTATTAGATCAGCTGTATACTAAATGAAAAACAATATATCTTCTCACCTTTTAAAACTATCTATTCAAGCCTAACCATGAACTATTTAAACATTTCATTTTAATTAGAATACATTTTGAGCTTTTTTGAAGCATATGTTAAAGAGCCATTATTCTCATAAATATTTTTCATAAATTACTTTGTCCTTACATGGAGAAAGGTCAAATATTAACCACGTTCATATCCTTAACTGTTTAATTATTCCATTTTCCCAGTATTGAGTGAAACTGATGGATATCAAGTGAAATTTCTGACGTTTCCATGCCAATAACAGCTTTAGAACAGAATTTAGTCAAGCAAAATTTTCTAAATGTGGAAATACAATGATGGGAGAAGATGTCTTATTTTCATTTTTTGTATAAGGATGGGGGATTCCCTCTAATATCTGAAAACTGGTTATCTCCATTTGTAAACACTGAATAGCACAAATGCAATAAAACCTTCCGAAGAACTGTCAATATCTCTACCTTCATTAAGGAGATGTAATACATAGCTTTTTTTCTAAATATGTGAAGTAGAATTAGGCCTAAAAGCATTTATAAGATTTTCAAATTATGTTCTCACATTTCCAAACATATGCTCACAAGCCAAATAATGTTTTTATAAATGTGCTTAACTTACAAAGTAGGTAATTTTGTAAGTTTTTTTTTGTAAATGTTGCTTTTTCTGCCAGAGTGTGAATTCCAATGTAAACACAAATAATAGAGGGCATAGATGATAACATATATAGTAACATCACAACTATTTAATAGAAAAAAGGTTATACAAAATGCAGTACATGGTTTCTGCTTGTACTTTTGCTTATTTATTTATCATGTTTATATGGCTGCCATCTCATGTATCTCCTTTGCACCATATTGCAAGAGTCTGGGAAAAAAAGATTTTGATACACATGTCAAATAAAGGTTTGAAAAGCTCAGATAAGGCAGCTTCATATAAAAATGAAAATCAAATGGATTTTTCCCATCCTTTCTATTCTACTAGTATAATAGATTCACTATTAAAGTCTCTATAATTCTTATATCCTAATTACATAGTATTCTGTTCGCTTTTTAAAAAACACTTCTATCAAATGTCTGCAAAGATTCTAAGTCATCCAGGTCATGGTTGTCCCAAAGCTGGTTTTTCAAGAGGCAACTGGACTTTCTTGTTTTTCAGTAAGTAAGTAAGTAAGTAAATGGAGGGCTAATTGTCCTCTACAACAGGGCTTTTCAACTGGTGGTATGCGTACCACCTGTGGTACATTAGCACGTGGCAGGTGGTACGCAGCCCTACCCAACCAAGTGTAGTGGGGGAGGGAACGACCCAGCGCAGCACAGGACTTACTGTGAGAGAGTCCTCCGGAGCAGCAGTGTGGCTGGGGTGAGGCAAAGGCCGCAGGCTCACTTCCGGCTCACCCAGAAGAGAAAGGAGGAGGAGGGGGCAGAGACAGGAGAGACTATAAAAGGAGGCAGTTTGGGTGGGAGAGGGAGAGAGAAAAAAAGAAGCAGCCTTGGGAGGAGGTGGAGTCAGCTGTAGAAGGAGAAAGGAGGAGGGTGGGGAAGAGAGGAGAGGAGATCAAGCAGGCTGGCCATGAGTCGATCTACAACTTCTGTGGCAGCCATCTGTGCTGGCAGCAACAAACAGGCAAGAAACACAGTGGGGGAGGGGTCACCCTTCATGAGGAATGAAAAAAGCAGCATTGGCTGGAAGTGAGCACAGAGAGAGGGAGGGAGATGGCAATAAGAAAGAGGAGACGTTTAATGGCAGATGTAAAGTGCCATTTCAGCTGACCAACAAACTGGGAGAGTGGAAGGATTCTTATGTCTTTTGTGACTTTGAAGTTCTGGGATTTGTGCAATGTGGGCTTTGGGTTCTTAAGGAGTGTTTGTCAATTTCTACTTGGCTGATGGCTGATGTTTCATGTTAGATTCTATTGCTCTGCTATTGTTAGCTGTACGTTTTGCTGCAAGAGATTTTGAAGTAGTTTTCTCCTGAATGGATTTTGCCTGTAGCATTCCTTTACTTATGAATGGAGCCTTTTGGGGAGGCTGCCTTAGCCGGCAGCCAGTACTTACTATATTTTTTTTCTTCCTTATGTGCTGGCTGCCAGCTCCTTAACTTTTCTTTCTAGACAGTAGCTAATTCTTAAAGGGGAATGCACTTTTTAAAGCTAGTTCACTCAGCGGCTTGTCTTTTCTGTCTCTGGAGGCTTTTCCTTGTTTGATAAATATATGGAAGAGGGAAAATATGGGGGGGGGGATGTTTCAGATTCTTCCTTCAAAAGGAGATGGGAATGAGAAAGAGAGAGGTAGGGAAGGAGGGAGGGAGGGAGGGAGGGAGGGAGGGAGGGAAGGAAGTCCTGCTTTAGCACTTGGCCACCAGCAGCCCTGCCATTGACTTTGCTTGACAAAAGGTTGCAAAAGGGGATCACACGACCCTGGGGCACTGTGACCATCATAAATATGAATCAGTTGCCAAGCATCCAAATATAAATCACATGATCCTGGTGAGATTTAATCCAGTCTTGTTTTTCCCATCCACATCCTCACCGACCTCAAGTACCAGTTTTACAACATCTTTGGCTCAGCTTGATGGGTAATATAAAACTGGGTATCAGCTCCATACTGATGACCTGAATCATAACTTTGATCTCTGAATCATAACATGATTTCTCCAGTCAGTCTCATGTATATATTAATTAACGTGGAGAAATAAGAACACTAAAATTCTCAACATTTCAGTTTGCAAGGGCTCAAAAAGTGATTCCCATGACTATGGATTGTTAGTCACCACTGAGGTAGGAATAAAACAATCACAGAATGGTGCCCCCAGTTTACAACTCTGAAAACAATCCAAAGGATACCAAGGTCAATGGTATCAATGGTATTAAACACCATTAAAAGATCCAATACTATTCCCAACAAGGTTCCGTCAAATGTCATAAACCAGAGCTATCATTGCCTTTTCTATCCTGTAACACTATAGAATAAACAAGTGTTGTGCTACATTATTTTCCAGCCCACCAATTGCTTACAGGCATGGTTAAATATTTATAGACACAATCAGGAAAAGAAATAAAAGGTGTCAGCTAATCACTGTAGGCATTGTACAAAGCTGAATTGTTTGCCTTAATATTGTATTTACTCATTAGCACCAACAGTTAAAACTTTATTGCAATGATTTGTACCTTGCAGCATCTTCCTCTAGCAGCAATTTCACAAATTGCCTGGGAATGTGTAAAGAGAGCATACTCTCTCCCATTTGCTCCAAAATCCTCAGATGGTTGCCATCAGTGGTAGGAAAACGATACATCCGACAAATGGCACCTCCAAACACTAAAATATTAAAACACTTAAGTAAGTACTTCATTGCGATTAGGCCATGCAAACTCCATTCCCCTAACACATTAATTTAACAAACTGTTTAGAGAGGCCAGAAACCCTATTAACTTTGAAATGCTAAAACCTGCTTAGCACTTCCAAGCATATTAAAAACACAGCTAATAAGGTACATTCCTATCAACAAAAAGCAGAAAGGGAAAGTTGAGTTTTGATACAATATGCACACAAGTTGATATTGAAAAGATTGTTAAGTACTGTATGACCATACAAAGGAATATTTAGACTGCGATATTTAGGTCTTCCCAGTTTTTCAGTTAGCATAATGCATTTAGTGATGAGACAAAAGGTAGACTTATGAGCACTCATTGTTTGAAGAACAGTTCTATTCACTCTGCCATCCATGCACCAGCCTTTGATACCAGAGGCCCAGTATGTTTCAAGTTAAAAGGAAGACATAACAGAAAGTAAGCAGGAACAACAACTAAAATCAACAACTAAAATCAACACAGACTCATGTGCATTCACAATAAGTAAATGCCTTTTTAATTACATAATATTTAAGACAGAAACATCGGTGATGCTAAGCTTTAAGCATATTAGAGGCTTCTGATCAGTTTCCTTCAGCTTGCAGCTTCTTTTGCACCCTCATGGCCTCCTAAAGATGAGGGCACTTCTTAGATTCAAAATAGCACAAAGCTTGCAGCCAACCGAAAAAACCCAGAGATCTCTTATGCATAGACAGATGTACTGTAGATCAATGAGTACTTTCATCTGGATTGCAATCTAGGCCAACAACTTCTGGTGAAATAAACTCTGCTGTCTCCCTCCCCTCCCACCTTTTAATCTAAGAGATTTCAGTTAAATTCTGGAAAAATATTATTACTTAGAATAGAAGTCTGCATGCAAACAATGATTTTAATCATTTCTGCATGTAGATGAACTGAATGATCATAATGCAGACATAGACATATCCAAATGCTTTTATATAGTTAAATTTGTGGTGTAGCACACCTTTAAAGATTTGAAAATCATAAAAATAATGCAGCTTGGAGCTTTTCCTCTTCAGTATTTATTCACTCCGTTCCACCAAGTCAGCTATGATCAATCCCCCTAACATTGATGATGTTAATATTCACTGATTCTCTTCTCTCCACAAAGCCAAATGGCAGAATCCTTTGTCTGGTCAATCTGAGTACATAAACACTGACATAATATATGGAAGAACAGGCATGAGGATGAACTGGAAAAAGCTAAATTAAGATAAAGAATACTCATCCATTCAAGAAGCTATTTACCAGATTTTAATAGTGCATCTTTTCGTAAGGAAGCATATTTGGATCGGATTCCTAAGGACTCTGTCAAACTTTCATCAACTGGTAGCACAGTCTGAAAAAAAAGCAAACAGAAAAATACATGAATTATGAATACAGTGTAATCAAGCATCATCATTTATAAGAGCTCTGGTTAGTGGTTAGAATGCAGTACTGCAGGCTATTTCTGTTGACTGCCAGCAGTTTGGCAGTTCGAGTCCCACCGGCTCAGGGTTGACTCAGCCTTCCATCCTTCCAAGATTGGTAAAATGAGGACCCAGATTGTTGGGGGCAACATGCTGATTCTGTAAACTGCTTAGAGAGGGCTGTAAACTACTGTGAAGTGGTATATAAGTCTAAGTGCTATTACTATAAGTGCTATTGCTATATTTAAGCCAGATTCTCAAACTTAAGATGCAACCTAGTGTAGCGGAAAGAGGAGCTGGGGCAGGGTCGGCGTTGGCTCTGCTGGAGCTCTGCCAATTCAGCATGGAGGTCTGGAGCTCCAGTGGCCTCCGCTGTGGCTGGCAACGAGATGCCGCCCGGAAGCAAAAGGGAAGAGGCGGGGAGAAGAGGGGGAGGGATTAAAAAGGAAGAGGAGGTTGGCTGGGGGATCGAGATTTTTCGGTGGGGCAAGCCAGACGGAGGGAGAATGAGGGAGGAGGTTGGCTGGGTTGATTTTATTCTTTTTCAGTGGGGCAAGCTGGATGGAGGGAGACCGAGGTAGGAGGTTGATGGAGTTTTTTTTCTTTTTGGGTTGGGCAAGCTGGACAGAGGGAGAGTGAGGGAGGAGGTTGGCTGGGTTTTTTTTATTCTTTTTGGTGGGGCAAGCCGGACGGAGAGGAAAGAGAAAAGAGAAAGGTTTCTGTGGGGCAAGCCTGACAGAGAGGGGGGAATAGAGAAGAAGAGGTTTCAGTGGGGAAAGGCCAGAAAGAGAAGAGGAGATAGAATAAGGGAAGTTCCTATGAGCTGCTGAGAGAGATTGACCATCATCACCTCATGTGAGCTGCCTGCAAGAGACTGACCACCATTATCTCACATGAGCTGCTGCTGCCAGAGATGTGAGCTGCCTATTGACAGAGACTGACCATCATCTCACATGAGCTGCCTACTGAGAGACTGACCACCATCAACTCACGTGAACTGTCTGTGAGAGACTGATCACCACTATCTCACATGAGCTGCTGCTGACAGAGACTGACCATCATCAGCTCATGTAAGCTGCTTGCTGAGAGAGACTGACCGCCATCACCTCACGTGAGCTGCCTGCTGAGAGACTGATCATCATCACCTTACGTGAGTTGCTGCCGACAGAGACTGAGTACCACCGCACCATGTGTCTCTGTCAAGCAGAGGTGCCGAAGTAAGGGACCCTGTGAACCGGCAGCCAGACCAAGAAGGCCAGGAGAACCCGGACTTCAGCAGTCCTTTCAGGGGTGGCACTACACTAGAAATTCAGAAACTTGACAAATAGATTCCTATCACCAGTGTTGCAAATTGCCCTGCCTAAGTTTCCTCAGTTTCTAAGATATATTGTATTTGCCTGAAAGGAAAACAATTAAAAAAAATCACCAATAATTTACATCTAACATGAAAAAGTTGTCTTAGATTTATTGAAAACACAATAAGGAAAGCAAGTACGGTAAGCTTTTTTCCTCATTTTCACTTTTGGAATTGAGATGGTAGCCTTACACAAGTTTCTTCCATTAAGATACATAACACAGTATTTTTATCCAACAAAAGGCTGAACTGCTTTAGGAGAAAAAATTGACTCTGAGAACGGGGTGGGAAGAATAAGAAGAGTTAGATATATGGTAGAAAGACAGCCAACTCACCCTTCCATTAATAGTGTCAGGAGACCTGGTCACAGGAGGCCTTTCATCTGTGTTTTCTTCCATCTGCCATCCTATGGCTGTAATGTTCCCGACACGGTCGTTTTCAGCAGATCTACAATGTACAAATTACTTGGGATAAATCAATCAGGCTCCATAAGACACAAAGTGCCCCTCTCATTAACAGAGATACAATTGTGGAAAATGGTAAAACTGGATTTGCTCTGGGCCTCAAAATTCTGTTGTTTATAAAAATGCCATTTCTTGAATGCAATTTTATTCTTGGTTAAAACAAGTCTAATCCAAAATTTCAGATTCATAATTCTGTCAGTGGTAAAGCATATTAAAAAGAATATTTAATAGCCTGGCTTTCTTCAATTAGCATACAGATTGTTTTCATATGAAATAAGACGAAATACTAACCTCAGTGTTAAGTGCAGCCTGTGACATTTCTCCTTAAGTAGATCCTGTACAGTGAATATCACAGAACCCAATAAATACATCTGAAGAAAAAAAAAACATTTCAGTAATAAATTATTACCATTTTTAATTTTAGTTTTGAAAGGCTATTTCCTTGGCTTTGATATTTCATGTAAAACTGTCAATAATTTGATGGAGGAATCCCTTTCTCTCTCAGTTCTCCCTCAATTCAGAAATCATACCAAACCATAGAACCTGATAATCATAATTTAGAATTTAAATGATGAGTGGAGGGTCCAAGCATATAATATACCTAATAGGTATATATTGTTGTATGTAATAGGTATCTATACCAAATAATACCTAATAGGCTTTCATTTTTCATTTTTATAATCAATGCATGACTCCATAATTCAGCTACTTCTTGATTATGTGTTGCTAACCAATGCAAATTATATCAACTCACATTTAAAACGGCTTGTTTTTGACCACCTCTGTATTAAGATTATACATGTATAAACAATGTAAACACACACACATACACACACACACACACACATATATACGTTTTCTGAGGTTTTCGCGGGTGTTTGTATGTAGGTCTTTGGTTATTCGGGTTTTCTCCCGCGTAAAATTGGAAGTGTCTTGGCGACGTTTTGACGAAGTCCCATTCGTCATCTTCAGGCTGGTGTTTTCAGCTTTGTGCTTCGAGCAGCAATGTGTGGTCTTAGCTATTTCTTCCTTCAACCCCCCAGCCAATCAGAGCACAGCCAACTCCCCAGCCAATCAGAGCACAGCCAAGCCCCTAACCCAGTGTTTCTCAACCTTGACAATTTTAAGGTATGTGGACTTCAACTCCCAGAATTCCACAGCCAGCAATGCTGGCTGTGGAATTCTGGGAGTTGAAGACCACATGCCTTAAAATTGTCAAAGTTGAGAAACACTGCCCTAACCAATCAGAACACACCTCCACCCAATCAGAACACAGCCAAGCTTCCACCCAATCAGTTCATACCCCCACTGGCAGTTAAAAGGAAGAAACAGCTAAGACCACACATTGCTGCTCGAAGCACGAAGCTGAAAACACCAGCCTGAAGATGACGAATGGGACTTCGTCGAAAACGTCGCCAAGACACTTCCAATTTGACGCGGGAGAAAACCCGAATAACCAAAGACCTACATATATATATATATATATATATATATATATATATATATATATATATATATATATATATATATATATACATACATACATACATACACATACACACACATACATACATACATACATATTTTTTCTGAGGTTTTCGCGGGTGTTTATATGTAGGTCTTTGGTTATTCGGGTTTTCTCCCGCGTCAAATTGGAAGTGTCTTGGCGACGTTTCGACGAAGTCTCATTCGTCATCTTCAGGCTGGTGTTTTCGGCTTCGTGCTTGGCTTCTGGATGGTGATTGCATTTCGTCTGAGGGATGGGTTTGGGCTTGGGTTTGGGTCTGGTGAGGGTGAATGGTAGTGGAGTACTGTGTTGTTCTGGGTCCGGTGTCAGTTTTCGTGGCTAGGACTCATTTGATGATTAGGGCTAGTTTCAAGATGTCTGGTAGGCGGGAGGTATCGTCACGTTTATTCATGTTGTGGGGGTGTTTTTCTATTTTGATGGCTTCCATAATTATTCTCTTGTTGTGGTGTTCAGTTTTGGAGATTAGTTTGGTTCCTTCAAAATCAATTTCATGTCCTGTGGCTTTAAGGTGCTGGAAGAGGGAGGAAGTTTTTTCTTCTTTTCTACTGCGTTCTTGTGTTCTGTGATGCATGCATTTATTCTCCTATTAGTTTGTCCAATGTATGTGGATGGGCAGATTTTGCATGGTATTTCATAGACTTCTTGGTTTTCTAGCTGGATAATGTCTTTGGGGTTTCTTAAGATGTTAGCTATTTTTTGGTCGGTGCCGAAGGCTGTCTTGATATTGTGTTTATGGAGAATGTTGGTGATTTTATCTGTGGTGCCTTTGATGTAGGGGAGGAGGGCGATGTCGTTGTACTGTTCTATGTCTCGGTTCTTGGGGGGTGTTTCCCTTTGGATTAGGTTGGTAATAGTATTTCTTTGGAATCCGTTGGAGATTAATACATTTGTGAGAGAGTGTAATTCAGTTTTCAGGTGGTCTTTGTTGGCTAGGCACTTGGTTCTGGATATGAGGGTTGCTGTATCACCACCCTGCACAAATCAACTCCGTAGCCAAGAACCAAATGCCTAGCTGACAAAGACCACCTGAAAACTGAATTGCCAAGGTATGCAATTTTACCTGCATACCTATACCCGTGAAAATCTACGAAAACATATATATAAAAGAATACTAAAAATAGAAGCATGATTCCTGGGTGTGTGCATATTGTGAATAAAATTTGATCACCAGGAAAAGTTAAAACGTTAAAAGTTTTAATATAAAACAAAAGTTTTAAGTATAAAACGTTAAAAGTTTTTTTTAAAAAAGTTCACTGCGGAGGAAGAACACCAGGGTAAAGTGGCTTTCCTAGACGTTTTAATTCACCGCTGACCTGATGGCACCCTGGGAACCAGAGTTTACCGCAAACCCACACACACTGATAGGATTCTGCACTATCATAGTAATCACTCAGTGGCCCACAAAGTTAGCTGCATTAGAACTCTTTTTAAGAGGGTTGACTCCCACTGCAATACGGCCAGAGCCAAGGTGGAAGAGAAGAAATATCTCTTTCACATTTGTAGGCTGAATGGGTATCCAGCCAGGTTTATTAAGCGCCATGGTGTACTCTATAGACTCCCTAATACTCAGCAGATGGGGGCACCAGCATCCCTGATGACACGTGTTACCCTGCCCTATGTCAGCAATGTCTCAGAGGCTACGGCCAGATTATTGGCACCCCACAACGTGAGGGTGGCACATAACCTGGCCGTACATTGCGCTCATGTGTCATGAGGCCTAAAGACCCACTCCCCACAGCAGAGAAATTGGGGGTTGTGTACAAAATCAACTGTAAGGACTGCCCCTCTAACTACGTGGGTGAGACCTCTAAGAGGGTGAAAACAAGGGTCCAGGAGCATAAGTTGGCCATAAGAAGAGGAGAGCAATACTCCCAGATCCTAACGCACATGATGGACTTTGGGCATAAATGATTTTGAGGGTGTGGTTGTGGTTGCCAGCGACGTTACAAAGAGCGGCAGGTTGCTTAAAGAAGCATGGCTTTCACAAGAGGAATCGATCAATCGACACATAGACTTGCGCCCTGCACACTTTACATTAAGAGCATGGGAAGCCCGCACCCATTCACTTCACTACCAGCAACCCAATAATGATAACTTCACTCCGTTATCGGGAAGGACTAATACCCAGGCAAACAACAGTCGACGACCTGAGACCCCCTGGGGTGTCACAATGGAAATGCGATTGTCATGGAAAGAAATACCCGCCGGTTCCAAGGATTCAATTTCCGACGCATCAGGAATCTTCCCCGTCCCCCCCCCAGGAACCCTCGTGACGACCAGCCTGCATATCAGTCGATCGGAGATGCACTTGCCTCCGTGGAGTGAAATGAGAGCCCGGAGTGACAGTTTAACCACACCCCCCACAGACATACAAGGGGAGAGCTACCGTAAATCTTCTATTGAAGGAGTGATTACACGATCTCAGAAGGCAACACAATTAGCCGGGGTGAATGGTGGCGTATTTACAGCACCAGGATCCACATTGCACTCCACATCGCACCCCACTTGGGGGAGGAGCGAGAAGAGCCAATTCACTAAAGTATACAAGCAACCATCTCTGGGGATTTTAACTACCTCGATGATCAGTCAACAGAATTTACAGTCCAGCCCCCGCAATGAGTTGGCAAAAAAGGGGAGAACAACTGTTACGGAGTGTAACGAGACTGGAAAGGCTGGGAAAATGGTGCGTGGGGGAGAGCCATGCAGTGAGAGCACATGCAGAATATCTAGAGTGAGGCTCCGTAGTAACAAACATCACGATGTTAAGGATAGACACCAGGATAGTGTAGAGGGGTGAGGGCTCTGAACTCATGGAAAATCCCAAGGAAGAGAGAAGGGGGAAACGACTTGGTGGTGGGGATGACATCTCAAGTTGGAATAAGATTGAGGATCCTCCTAGACCACGGATATGGATGAGTGGAGAGTCGGAAGCTTGTTTTAACTTTGATGAGGGACGCTTGATACAAGTAGATGAGTCACTCAATTATGCAGCAATCACAACTAATGCTATGATTGGCCAACCTGGGCCCATTACGCGGTCCAGAAGCTGAGCGCAGGTGTTAACTCACATATAAATGTTTACTCCCATTGATTTATGTACGCCCTGATGAAGTTGGCAGGAGCCAACGAAAGCTAGGTTGCTAATTTTTTAAAACTTTTAACGTTTTATACTTAAAACTTTTGTTTTACATTAAAACTTTTAACGTTTTAACTTTTCCTGGTGATCAAATTTTATTCACTATACACACACACACACACAAACACACATATATGTGTGTGTGTGTGTGTGTGTGTGTGTGTGTGTGTATATATATATATATATATATATATATATATATATATATATGTTATGTAAATTTATGCACATACTCCCTTGTCATTTAGCCCTTTGCTCTGATGATGTTAACAGGTTGTTAACGAAAGCTTAGCAATTAAAAAAGCTTTTTGCTTTTTTATACACTCACACACTCACACACACATGAGAGAGAAAGAAAGAGGGAGAACATTTATGAAAATGAGAAGAGGAAAGAACCATGAAAAGTCCATTACAATTCTGTTTCTGAAGTCAGATCCAAAGATTCCCTTCCTTCCTGTCACAGCAAGGAAATCTTTAGTTCCACCTTTAAAAAAGCCCACCAACTACCATATGTACTGTATTTAATTATACAGCATACTACCATTCTTTTTTTACTCAATAATGGTAATAAGCAGGGGCATTTAAGATTCATTAGCAAATTAAGGTTGGAGATATCCTTTCCCACCTGCTAACCCCAAAGAAAATGCCATCCTAGCATTAGAATTAAGAAGAAGCATCCCCGACAATGCAGCTGGGGTGATTTTCATTTAATTAAAATGTATGGTTCTTGAGGAAATTTGTATGTATTTTTGAACAAAGGAAGGTAATATATTTAATATAATCTTCAAAACCAGGCTCGGACTATTGTGTTTATAATAGCTAGTAACTATAATAATGCCAGTCTTTAAAGAACCTCCAGGGCCTCCAGAATCAAAAGCATGCAAGTTCTGGTTCAGATGTACAGCAAGAAGACATTTTTAAACTTACAGTTCCCTGAGATCTATCTTTTACATCATATATAGAAAGTTTAATTTGTGTCATCTGATTAATAAGAGAATCTTGAAAAAAGGCAATGCTGCTTAGAAAGATGGGGTTGTTTGTGCCCTGTAATGGAAACAACAAAAAAATTAGTAAAGTTAAATTGATACCAGCTGAATTTAATCAGGTTATTGACAGCAAAATAGTATAACCTACCTCAATAATTTCTGTTTGAGCATGCTTTGTCCAAAATGCCTGAGGTGGTGTAGTTACACTCACTGCTACAAAACAATTTGGCTTCCTATCTAGTGATGGAGTTAGCAGTTCACTGCAAGCTGTGGAAAATCAATAGCATTGTTTGTACACACTGAAGGAACTAAATTTCACAAATATAAGAAGTGAAAATTTTCACTTGTTAAAGACAAAACAATGACTGAACCAATCATAACTGATCATAATTGCTGTTATTGCTATACATGTTATACCACACAACACTAGGCTTTTGCCTGAAATAAAGAACAAGTGAAAAGGAGAGAGAGAAAAATAGAAGATACTGAGTATGAAATAAATAGTGTGAAAAATGCTATTACAATTAAACTTTAATTATAACTTAGAGTTGGGTAATTTTCAAGGATTAATTAGAAAAAGAGAATTGGTGCTGGCTGTATGTTCAGATGCCGTATTTCACACAAAGGTGTAAAAAGGAAGACTGATCAAAAATGGTATGTGCAGAAACAGATTATTAGCATAACAAGCTACCCAGTTTGTGTTAATTTTGATACATTTATGACATAGTTTACACTGCTCTTGCTAGGTTATTTAATGTTTTAATTTAACTGGCTGTTTTCCTAGTAATTAATCCAAAATGATAAATCACAAAGTTCTAAGGAAGATATCATAGGATCTTATAAAACGTGGTTTGCTATACATAACTATTAAACCTGTACATAAACTAATTCTGATATAAGCAACAAGTATAAAAGTAGTATTTTAAAATTACTTACCTAAACTAAATTCTAAGATTGGCTCATCTGGATCTTGGATGTTTCCTGTAAAGCACAAATGTAAGCAAAATTGTATGTTGTTCTTGGGCAACCCAAATTCTTATTAGCCCTTATGTTTTTTCAGAAAGACTCAAAATACCAATAGAAGTAAAAGGAATAAAATAAATTGATCATGATTCATAATTCATGGAATTAGTTTCTGGAGTCACTTTCAGGTTATCTTTGTTACTATACAGTATCCTTTTAAATATCCATCAACTATCTCTACTACATTGTATTTGCCATATATTTCAGAATCAGAATAGAGCTGGAAGGGACGTTGGAGGTCTTCTAGTCCAGCCCCCTGCTCAAGCAAGAGACCCTATACCTTTTCAGACAAGTGGCTTCCAGTCTCTTCTTAAAAACCTCCAGTGATGAAGCACCCACAACGTCTGAAGGCAAGCTGTTCCACTGGTTAATTGTCCTCACTGTTAGGAAGTTTCTCCTTAATTCCAAGTTGCTTCTCTCCTTGATTAGTTTCTATCCACTGTTTCTTGTCTTGCCTTCTAGTGCTTTGGAAAATAAATTTGACCCCCTCCTCCTTGTGGCAGCCTCTCAAATACTGGAATACTGCTATCAGTATCAATGCCAACCAGAAACAATAAGCCTAGGCTCATAGCTAAACTCAAGCAACTACATCGTGCCAAAGAGGAAGCCTACAGGAAAAAAGATAAAATGCTGTACAATCAGGCCAGAAATGTATTAACAAGGGAGATCAGAGCAGCAAAAGAAGCTACTCTGAAAAGCTAAGGAATCAGTTCTCAACAAATGAACCAGCAAATATGTGGAAAACTCACAAAAATATCACTGATTACAGCAAACCTCCATGCTGAAGGAAATCGACAACTGGCAGACGACCTGAATGTGTTTTACTGTAGGTTTGAGAGGAAACCACTGTCACCTATCTCCACTATTCTCATCCAGATACACCAACAACAGCCGTACCTCTTACAACTGACCCCATCCCCTTGGGTCTCCCACCTCTGGTGATAACAGAAAATGATGTGCAAGGTCTATTTCACAGACAAAATCTTGGAAAAGCACCAGGCCCAGATAAGATAACTCCTTCTTGCTTGAAAGCTTGTTCTGACCAATTGGCCATCATCTTCACCCGCATCTTTAATGAATCACTAGAAATATGCTATATTCCTTCTTGCTTCAAATGCTCTACTATCATCCCAGTGCTAAAGAAACCCCTCCATCAAAGAACTGAATGATTACAGACCGGTTGCTCTGACATCCGTAGTTATGAAAACCTTTGAAAGATTAGTGCTGGCCCACCTGAAAACCATCACAGACCCACTGTTAGACCCCTTGTAATTTGCCTAGCGAGCAAATAGATCGGCAGATAATGCTGTTAATATGGCTCTGCACTACATCTTACACCATCTTGAATCCCCAAAGACCTATGCAAGGGTCCTTTTTGTAGACTTCAGCTCGGCATTTAATACCATCATTCCAGATATTCTTCTCACTAAACTAAATCAGCTAGCCATTCCTGACCACACCTGTAAGTGGATCATAAGCTTTTTAACAGATAGGAAGCAGCCAAGTGAAGCTAGCAAAATCACATCAGATACCTGTACAATTAGCAAATGGGCTCCCCAGGGCTGTGTGCTCTCTCCACTTCTCTTCTATATACCAATGACTGCATCTCAAAAGATCCCTCTGTTAAAGTACTGAAGTTTGCAGATGATACAACAGTGATTGGCCTCATTTGAGACGACAAATCAGTATACAAACAGGAGGTTGAACAACTAGCCTTGTGGTGCAGCCAGAACAATCTTGAACTAAACACACTCAAAATTGTAGAAATGATAGTAGATTTTAGGAGAAACCCTATTATTCTAACACCTCTTACAATACTAGATAACACAGTATCAATAGTAGAGACCTTCAAGTTTCTAGGTTCTATAATATCTCAAGATTTAAAATGGACACCTAACATCAAAAATATCATTGAAAAAGCATAACAAAGAATGTTCTTCCTGCTCCAACTCAGAAAGCTCAGTCTGCCCAAAGAGCTGCTGATAAGTTCTACAAGGAATTATTGACTCTATCAATTGCACCTCTATAACTCTGGTTTAGAACTGGAACCAAACAAGACAGACACAGACTTCAATGAATAGTTAGAACTGCAGAAAAAACAATTGCTACCAGCCTGCCTTCCACTGAGGACCTGTATACTGCACAAGCAAGAAAGACAGCTGTGAAAATATCTACAGATCCCTCACAACCTAGACATAAACTATTTTAACTTCTTCCCTCAAGACGACGCTATAGGGCAATGGACACAAGAACAACTAGACGTAAGGACAGTTTTTCCCCCCATGCCATCACTCTGCTTAACAACTAATTCCTACAACACTGTCAAACTACCTAGTAAAGCTGTATTACTATGATACTCCTCATCTTTCCTATTACCTATCCTCAGGGCTTTTTTTCTCATAGAACGCCCAGAACAGAGTTCCGGCACCTTTTTTGGATGGTACCTGGTAGGGTAGGCAAGGCGGGTTGTATGACATGTGTGAGTTCCAGCACTTTTTTTTTTTAAAGAAAAAAAGCACTGCCTATTCTTATCTTCTTATGACTACAACTTTGTTGCTTGTATCTTACAATTTATATTGTTTTTTAGTATCCTAATATGATTTATGTTGTTTGCCTAGCTGGTACTCTATAATTATCACTAAGTGTTGCATCTTATGATTTATGATGAAGTGTTGTATTTTACGATTTATGATGAATGTATTTTCATGTTGTTTATAATCATAATTATCACTATTACTTGTATGTACACTGAGAGCTTATGCATCGGAGACAAATTCCTTGTGTGTCCAACCACACTTGGCTAATAAAGAACTCTATTCTATTCTATCATATCCCCTCTAGTCCTTCTTTTCTCTAGACTGACCATACCCAAATTCTGCAACTGTTCTTCATACGTTTTAATCTCCAGGTCTTTAATCATCTTCGTTGCTCTTCTTTGCACTTTTTCCAAGGTCTCAACATCTTTTTGTAATGTGATGACCAAAACTGGATGCAGTATTCAGGTGTGGCCTTACTAAGCCTTTACAAAGCTGTACTAATACTTCAGGTGATTTTTATTCTATGCCTCTGTTTATACAACCAAGGATTGTATTAGCTTTTTTGGCTGCTACCACACACTACTGGCTCATATTTAGGACTCCAAGGTCCCTCTCACAGTTATTGTTTTTGAGCCAGGTTTCGCCTAATCTGTACTTGTACCTTTGGTTTTTCCTGCCCAGGTGTAAAACCTTGCTTTTCTCCACATTAAATTTCATTTGTTGGATAGGGCCCATTGTTCAAGTCTGTCAAGATCTTTTTGGATCCTGAGCTTGTCTTCTGGGGTGTTGGCTATTCCTGCCAGCTTAGTGTCATCTGTCATTTGGGAAACAGAAGGCAAAACCATAAATTCATCATAACTCTATCTCTGCTCTTAATATTCTGAAATTTTGCAGGTTACATGTCTAGAAATACGTGCCATTTTCATAAAAATTAAAAAAAAATAAACCACACAATGGTAAGGAGAAACAAACTTACTTTTTCATGACCTTTCAATTTTTTTATATTATCATTGAAAAAAAGACCTGACTATAAGACTTGCATTTTAAAATATTAAAGCAAAATAAAAATAAATTATTCATTTAACTCAATTTTGGGAGGGAGGGGCTGATGTTTTTATTTGCTCTGCAATAACAAAATGGGAGAAATAACATAGAATATAGAATAAGAGTTGATAGGAACCTTGGAGGTCTTCTAGATCAACCCCCTTCTCAGGCAGAAAACCCTATACCAAATGGTTGCCCAATTCTATTCTTAAAAACTTCCAGTATTGGAGCATTCACAGCTTCTGGAGGCAGGTTGTTCCACTGATTGTTTTAACTATCAGGAAATTTCTCCTTAGTTCTAGGTTGTTTCTCTTCTTGATTAGTTTCCATCCATTGCTTCTTGTCCTGCCTTCAGGTGCTTTGGAGAATAGCTTGACTCCCTCTTCTTTGTGGCCGTCCCTCAAATACTGAAACACTGCTATAATGACACCCACGCCCTTTTCATTGAACTAGACATACCCAATTCCAGCAACTGTTCTTTATATGTTTTAGCCTCCAGTTCTCTAATCATCTTTGTTGCTCTTCTTTGCATTCTTTTTAGACTTTCAACATCTTTTTTACATTGTGGTGACAAAAACTGGATGCAGTATTCCAAGTGTGGCTTTACTAAGGCATTATAAAGTGGTATTAACATTTCATGTGATCTTGATTCTATCCCTCTATTAATACAGCCTAGGACTGTGTTGGCCTTTGGCAGCTACAGCACACTGCTGGCTCATAGTTAAATAATTGTCCACTAAGACTCCAAGATCCCTCTCACAATTACTACTATTGAGCCAGGTATCAACTACTATACATATGGATTGGTTTTTCTTGCCTAAATGTAGAACCTTACTTTTTTCACCATTGAATTTCATTGTCAACTTCAGAAACGAACCTGGCAGAAGCCATTTTCTTTTGTTCATAATTGCCATACAAATGGGGGCGAGGGGGAATGAGGCTGGATGTATTGCCAGAAACAACACAGAGCGATCCCATGGGAACGAAGGTCATTTCCACAGGAAGGAAGAAGAAAGAGGAAGAAGGATGGAATGATAAGGAGCTTGCTGATTGCCCCAATTGGACAGTGTGATTTATGACATTTGGAAGGAAGGTAATTGTTACAATTAATTACACTGAATGTAAGAAATATTTAGAGTTGGTTTCACTTTTGAACGTGCCAATATAATATATCCAATACACACATTCTTTGAAGAAACTTCAAGCCTCAGAGTTCTGTTTTGTTTGGGATCGTTAGTTGGAACCCTGACATTCATTTTGTTAGACAGGGCCCAATGTTCAAGTCTCTTAAGATCACTCTGTATCTTAAGCCTATCTTCTAGAATGCTGGCTATTCCAGCCAGTTTGGTGTGGTCTGCATATCTGATGAGTTCCCCTTATATCCTCTCATCTAAATCATTGATGAAGATATTGAAGAGTATTGGCCCTAAGAAAGAGTCTTAATAATTAATACTGGAAAAGCAGAGGTGGGGAACAGATAATCACCTGTCAAAGATAAACCTGACAAATCAGAGGCAACATCAACAGTGGAGGCCCGCTGCACAACACGGGATTTTGAACTATGTCGAGGGCTGAGATCTTTCGCTGACATGTTGTCATGAGGAAGCCACTTCTTTAAACTGCTTGAAGCATTCAAAGGGAACAGGGATTTGGTCTTTTTGCAGCCCTTATGATGTTAGCGTGCTAAAATTAAAAAAAGAAAAGGCCAGTTGAAATTTGATTTCACACAACAATCATTTTACTGCTCATTTTATCAGTCAATGAATTAAATAATTAAAGATAACATTAACGCTTTATTGGTGATGTTAACAGTACACAATTAGTAGATATTTTTAAGTCAATAAAGAAAGCAAACATGACAAATAAAACATGAACCTCAAAGTTGCTATATCACAAACATAAATACCTTAGTTATATATTAAGCCAACTGATCTCGCTCTGTGACAGGAATCCAAAATAACTTAAAATTGATCTGTTTTTGCAACTAAAGGTAAAACTAACCAGTCTGAATTTAGGTGCCATGACAAACTGAGACTAATCTAAAATGAAAGTGATCACAGGAGGTGAAAAGGGAAACACACAAAATTATCTTGCTTTCCCAATCATAAGTTGCATTTTATTTTGATGCCAGAACTAAGCTGATTCAAAATTGTATGTAATATCTCCATGACTTTGCTTTTAATCTATGAGTCTGTGACAGCTGGAGGAATAACACTTGCAGTAAGATTTCAACTCAAAATGTTAAAGCAAGCAAACAAAATCCTCCACAACAACTGGAGTTCTGAATATTAACGCCTATCAAGATTATGTGATTTGATATGGTTCATAAATAAAATTTTCCAGAGTTTCAGAACATGTTGTTTCTTATAGTATATGCGGCTTTGTACACCATATTTATGTATGTCATACTTACAGGAGGGCTATTATCCTCTTCGATGACAGCATAGTATTGCATTTGTTTAAAGGCCAATTTATTTTCCCATCTGAAAAAAAGTCCATATTTAGTTATTCGATAAAGCATGCAAAGTGGATATTGATTTTAAAATCCACGTTTCTCTTTGACCTTTTAAAAGTCTTAGCCTCTTCTACTGGCATGTTAACTATTGCAGGTGTTTCAGTTTCAGATGGATGTGATCAGCAGTCTTGTGTTTAGAATTTACCAACTTTACTCTAAATGTATTTTAGGACTGAAAGAAAGCAACTAACTACATTATGCAAGTTATGAACTGAAGTTTATGGAAATCATATCCTAACTGAATTAGTTTAAGAGAAAAATATTAATTTTAAAAAAGCAATTGGCATAATTTCAATTATATAGTTTTTAGATTGTTGTCAGCTGTAGCCAAAAATTTAAAAGCTGTAATATTCTGAAAATTCTGAAAAACTTTTTTAAAATTTCCACATGCAATTTTATTGATATTATGGATCTTCACTATAAATGAGAACAATGAGGGAATATGCCAACATAAATTAAGTTCTTTATGCAGACATTCCTTTCAGCCCTCCCGCCCACTTCACTTGGCACTACATTATTACAATTATGTGACAACCTGCATTTAGGAAACCCAAATCTGGCCCATTTCAAAGTCTGGATATTATCTATAAAGCTTTATATGTTGTTGCACTAGGACATATTAGGGCAGGGGTGTCAAACTGCCAGCCTGCAGGCCGGACGCGTCATCCCAAAACCACACCCACCCCATTGCTGGCAATGGAGAAAAAGCTCCGATACGTCACGTGATGTCACGTGACGTCGTGAGTTTGACATGCCTGTATTAGGGGCTGCCATGATGAACATGATCTTGTTTATCCTAGCTAGGGAATGAAAGTGAGTGGGAAGGCTGAAAGAGAGACCTTTTCTGTAATAGCGCCCTCTGTAAGGAACATACTGCATTTGAGGGACATTCGGAACTAACCCTTTTGGCTTTTTATAAGGCACTAAAAACATTTTTGTTTCAGCAGTTTTTGTTCTTTAGTGAGGAATGTGGGCATCATTTTAATTGATGTGGTTATGATTTAGTTGCAATGGTTTGTGATATTATTTATACAGCCCAGAATCATTTAAATTTGGAAGGTACATAGATATTGTTAAATAAATAAATGATATACATTTGTTTACAATATATAATGTGGTCCTTTTCAAAAACAACAACATTTATTCATTGTTGATAGTGCAAAAATAAGCTCTCTTTTCATATCTATCTTGACTCCTGCTGGTGTCATGAACACAAACCATGTAGTTTTCTTGGAAATGATGAGAATTAGTTGCTACTGTCTTCTTGTTTTGACCATCCAGTATAGGACTTCCTAATGGTCCCTTCTATCTCTATTTAGCTGGGTCCAACCTATTTATCTTCTCAAAATTAATCAAGAGACCAAACAGTATATCTACAACAGTTGATATGTAGCATTCACTATGAGCACAAACAGATTTAAAAGAATGAGATCTCTATTCCACAGGGTCTTCCTTCACTGCCAATTTATGCTATCCACTATGAAAACTATAGTCATGAAGTTTGCTATTCTAGGGAGCTTGAGGGTTCTGCAAATTATCTTAGCTGTTCCTAGCATTGTGCTTTTCTGGACAGAGAGCTTCGATGTTGTTCCTGGGATTTATTGGAGCCATTCTCCCATTTTAGAAATCACAGTTCCAAGTGATCCTACTATCACTGGGACCACTTTCTCTCTAGTTTGTCCTTCAGGCCCTGATATTTCTGCAGCTTTTTATACTCCTCCTTCCTGATGTTGCTTTCACTTGGCACCACTGCATCTTTCACCGAGACTAGAAAACTTTATTAAAACTTAGCTTTCATCAGTGACTGCTGACATTGTCAAAGTATAAGCCAGGATCTGGCAATGCTCATCTTTATAGTCTTTGAGAAGCTAGCAATTTGGACAATGAGCGTGTCATAGGTCTGTCCATCCCCTGCCCGTCCACAATTGGCTGCATTGATCCTGTTTCCATCGTTCAGGCTGACATCCGTTTGAATTTTACTCTCCCCATTTGCCCCGCCTGTCGAGAACATTCGTCTTGCGGTGCGTGATCATCTAATGTTGCCGCCTGACTGTTCTCCCCGCTAAATTGCCTGGATATGTCCTCCACATGCAGCGCCATTGTTCCAGCTCGTAATCTCTCCGCTGTGCCAGTATCATTGGTCATGTTAATTTGATGTCCTCTCCTGGAGTTTGTAAGTCCGGTCTGCTCTTCCATGCGTCCCATCAACGTAGTCCCCTGCCGCGCCAATATATCAGTTGGTGTGCGATCGTGGTCTTTCGCTCTCTTGTTTACATGGGAGAGAAGTGATCGCTGATTCATCCATTCTGGCCCTCTGCACGATGATTCATGTTGCCGCAACGGCTGGTAAGCCAGCAACAGTTTGATGTGTCGGTTAATAGCATGTTGATTAGATATCCAGGCTTCCTTCAGCAGGTGGCCGCCTTTCGTTGAGTCATGGGCAATGACTCTGGCCTCTGCAAAGTTGAATGTATGGTTATCCTCAACCATATGCATCCATACCTGGGATCGTTGTTCGTTGCACTTGATAGCCATGTTGTGCTCATGGACCCTTGTCTGGAGGCATTTTGTGATTTCTCCAATATAATTGCATGAACAGTCATTATAATTGATTTGGTAGACCACAGATGACATATCGTCTTCGGGTAGGGGTTCCTTGGGGCACATTATTCTTGTGCACAGGGTCTGGCTAGGTTTGTGTGCTACTTTAATGTTGTGAGTCAAGAGTATTCATGCAGCTGCCTCTGAAACTCCATTAACGTACGGAAGTGTCACCCAGGTGGTAGTCGTCGTTCTGTTGTCAACAAGCCGTGGTGCTCGTTGCCGGCAATAGCGTTGGATAAAGTCTGATGAATATCCATTTTGTATGTCTTCTGTTCTAACAAAGTCTGCTTGCTTGGTTTAGATGACAGATTCTATGTGGCTTAGGTCAATTCCATCCAAAGAGATTAGTAAAGGCTCTTTATACGATTGTACAGAGTTTGTGAGCATGACAGAAGAATTTTGGCTTATAGTTCTTTGTAGATACAGCTACTATGTTCTTTCTCTCTAACATATGATTCTATGGATTTCTTCCAAACTGGAAGATATAAGAAGCAACTTAAAGTTTGCTTTCACATTAATTTTTAAGTCTGAATGTAAGATTGGTAACACATAATGTGTTTTGCATATGTACTGCATATTTACTGGTGGATTTTTCTGTATTAATTTATTTTTAGAACCCTCTTGATAAAGGAACATTATTTCAAAATATTTTTAACTGGCACTTTAGAATCCCTCTTTTTTTTTTACCCCAGTTTTAGGGCTAATCTCTCCTTTTTATTCCCCTCTGGGGCACCTTCTGAGCAATGCCAACGAGTGTTGAAATAAGCAACATACTCTTTATTCCCAAGCCTATGCTATTTTGGGAACTTTTTAAATATTTGTCTTTTTTTCCTGATCCCCACCATATACCATATATAGGAGTGCTACTGAAGCTTTGCTTAAAGCATTGAAAAGCCCTTGTCAAACAAAAATTTTTTCTGACTAATTTGTCCCTTATTTAAAGCTTTACTCAGATAGGGTGCTCCTACATTCATTTTTACTGGAAGCAAGCAAGGCTTTTGTGACACACATATTATCTGACTAGCAAAACTATCTCTTGTATCCATGTATCTCTTGCTCAAATTAGCAAGTTTCACTCACACTTTCTCACATACATATACACAAACAAAGAAAGATGAAAAAATTCAGTATGTCCCACTCCAAAACTAAATAATACTCTCAGATGGGGTGGCATAAACATACTTCTCTCCTCACCTTCCCACCTCAGTTGTATAATCTTTCAGCTTGTGAAGAGACTCTGTGTCCCAAGCATGCTGGTCTCCTTGGTTAGACAATATACAGCTTTTTAATGCAAGGATATCAATCCCTTACAGTAAAAAGAAACCTTTTCTTCAAAAATACAACTCTCTGCTTTGGAACTATTTTGATTTTTTGGGTTATTTTTCTAGCAAGCTAAGATGTCATCCTGGCACACTAATGTTTACTCTAGTAATTGGTAAAGTAGCATGCATAGGAAGAGCAGAGGCTTCCTTCAGCAAGGACAGAAAAACACTGTCCTGTTTTAAGGGATTCATCTTGTTAAATCAACCAAGCAACAATTCCCATCATGCCACCAGCATCAAAATGAGATCTCTTAGTGGCAAGGATTTAGGTAATTTTATTCTACATTTCTAAAGATAATCTGAGATATCGAAAAACTCTCAGATTGTAGATGGCTGATTCAAATCTTTTGAAAATTCTAACTTTACTAGGACCACAATGTTAGTTATTTCAAATACTTTTAATTTTTCTGGTAATATTGTGAGTAGACACGGAAGGTCGTAGGTGAAATCAAGTTACTCACAATCCTTTCTTCAAGTTAAAATAAAACAGACAACAATTTATAAAATAAAACATGAATTTATTCAACATCTGTATGGCAACAGTGTTTCATCAGTTATAGCAAAAGTTGAGTTTCTTTTAAGTCACACTGGCTCCTTTGGATTTTATAGCCACATGGGCAGTAATGCCAAAGTGGTTTGCCACTGCCTTCCAGCATGCTCTTTTTGACTTCCTAGTTTAGCCCATAGTCCTGGTCTTTTAAGGTCAATTCCTATCGAAGGACCAAGGACCAATCCTGCTCAGGAGCCAAATCCAGACAAGGTAAATCAACTTAACTAAGCTGGACATGGGTCTGAACAGAAGGGGAGGCAAGTGCTGTACAGACTAGGTTTAACTTAGTATTTTAAAAACTGGGTCATAATGTTGAAATTAAAGCAAGTTATATAATTTGAATTGACTGATATAACCTTTTTCTCTAAGTGTTTTTTTATATAAAGAATTAGAATTAAAATATAATTTAGATGTGAGGTTTCTCTTTTCTTTAATTTTATGTTTTGTTTTGCTTTTTTCAGGGGAGGTGTCATTTTTCTTTTTCTCTTTTCTCCTCGTTGGTTTAGTATATGATTGTTTTCCTCTTTTTTTCCTCACTATTTATATGTTTGTATATAATACATTAGGTTTCTTCTTTTATAGTCTTTTATGCAATAGTAATATAGCTGTATTTAATTACAGAAAGAATGATAAGAATTAATGTTTATAAATAAATATTAGCTGCTAATATTTTTTAAAGTTAAATAAAATTATGCTTTATAAAACGTATTGGACAGATGTGAAGCCCTGCTGGAACAAATACTTAATAAAAGTACCTAATATAAATTAATATTATCCATATTACATATTTACATTCACACGTCTCTTCATATAATGCTATACTGACTTGTCATATTATCCTACAGCAGTGGTTCTCAACCTTTTTAATGCCACGACCCCCAACCGGTCATAAGTCGAGGACTACTCAACCGGTCGTAAGTTGAGGACTACTCAACTGGTGCAGTACCGTTTGCAGAATGGGACTTTTGGCGGGCTCAGCAGGGCAGAGACAGCCTGGACAATTCCTATTGGCTTTTGAAAGCCAATAGAATTAGACTCTATTCAAGAGAGTCTATTCTATTGGCTTTCAAAAGCCAACAGAATAAAAGGGAGTAGCACAGCTAAGGAAAAGGGGGAAAAAATGGCGGACTGCGTTGTTTGGCGACCCCCTTGAAATGGACGTTTGACCCCAAATGGGGTCCCGACCCACAGGTTGAGAACCACTGTCCTACAGTGACAGATTGCTGTGTTATATTAGATCTTTAATTCTTTTAACAATTTTTTCTTTTATCTTCCACTAGAGGTCTCCCACTTTGGCTGCAAGTGGGAATTTAACCTTATTTTATTTTTTAAAATTATATGGCCACCTATTTTAAACAAATAACTATGCCCAGCTAACAAACAGTGCACAGAAAACCCATTTTATATATCAAAATAGAAAACAAAATCATATTAAAATAATCATAATAAAAATGAAAGAAAGAAGTCAAACTCTTAACAAAGAAGGCATTCAAAATAAATTGCAATTGCAACAACATACAATAATATTTTCTTATTTTATCTTGGTGCTAAAGCCCTTCACATAGAAAAAATAATAGATCCAACCTTGATTTAAAATAATAGATCCAAGCTTGATTTAAAATATTCTACTCCTTTCTTCAGTTTATTTATTCAACCTTTCAGGCAGCATCAATTTTTAACATCCGTTTCATTTTGACCACAAGAGGAACAAAACAAACAGGAAAGGCTGTAGAAAGCTAACAAAGTAGATATTTTAAAATAGGAAGCAATGGATTTTCAAACTTTGCTCTGATATAGATTCTTTCTTCAGCAACTGTAAACTCTGTTATTCTACCATACAATAGTAGAAAGACATGGAGATTTTTTCATATCTCCAACTTACATGTAATTTTAAATAAGCATGTTGGGTTTCACCTTGATTTCCTAAATACTTGAAATGATCACTAAAGGCATATTCACCTATGCTGGCTCACTGCTCATAATTTGAAAATCCCTCAGGAAAATTGATAGGATATAATGGATTTTTTCTTTTTTCTTTTTTTTAATTTTAATTTTTCCTTTTTTTTCTTTACAAACAAACATAATACACAATACATATAATACACAATGCATTTTTTCTTTTCACTTAACAATACTATGTCCTATATCAGGGCTTTTCAACCTTTTTACCGATTCTAAATACTTTTAGGATATGGCAATATTCGAGTACCACCTAGCAAGGTGTCAAAAACTTGATGACCAAAAAAAAAAAAAAAAAACCTGTTCAAGTTGCAATTGCACTGAAATGACTTATAACCATTTTTCACACTTATGATCATTGCAGCATGCCCAGGATCATGTGATTTATATTTGGATGCTTGGCAACTGATTCATATTTATAATGGTCACAGTGTTCCAGGGTCATGTGATCCCTTTCTGCAACCTTTTGACAAGCAAAGTCAATGGCAGAACTGCTGGTGGCCAAGTGCTAAGGCGGGACTTCCTTTCCTCCCTCCCTTCCCTGCCTCCCTTTTTCTCATTTCCATCTCCTTCTGAAGGAAGAATTTGAAACCCCCCCCCCCATATTTTCCCTCTTCCATATATTGATCAAACAAGGAAAGGCTTCCAGAGACAGAAAAGACAAGCTGCTGAGTGAACTAGCTTAAAAAGGCACATTCCCCTTTAAGAATTAGCTACTGGCTAGAAAGGAAAGTAAGGAGCGCAGCCGGCACTTAAGGAACAAAAAAAAAATGTAAGTACTGGCTGCAGGCTAATGCAACCTCCCCAAATGGCTCCATTCATAAGTAAAGGAATGCTACAGGCAAAATCCATTCAGGAGAAAAATACTTCAAAATCCCTTGCAGCAAAACTTACAGCTAACAACAGCAGAGCAATAGAAGCTAAAACGAGACATCAGCCAAATAGAAATTGCCAAACACTCCTTAAGAACACAAAGCCCTCATTGCACAAATCCCAGAACTTCAAAGTCACAAAAGCACATAAGAGTCCTTCCACTCTTAGAAAAACAGATGCTTGATACAGAAGATGGGACTTTTATTTCTTCAAAGGCCATTCCAAGCAACAAAAATAGACTGACTGATTGAAAGGGAAGCGTGTTTATGGAAACCTTCCTAGTACAGGAAAAAACCTAGAATTAGTCTTAAAAGAGAAATCTAAAACTGTGTAATGGATTAAAAGGCAATACTGGATTTATGGACTGTTTTAAGGATTAAGATTTAGAGTTAGAAGCAAATATATATATATATATATATATATATATATATATATATATATATAGATATATATATATATATATATATATATATATATTAAAATCAATAAATAGTTGAACACCAAGAGAATAAAATTATAATTTTATTCTCTTGGTGTTCAACTATTATTGATTTTAATATGAACATACCCAAGAGTCATATTTTTACTTGCATAGCTGATATATATATATATATATATATATATATATATATATAATATATATACACACACACATATACATATATATAAATATATATATATATATTATATATATATATATATATATATATATATAATATATACACATATAGGTCTTTGGTTGTTCGGGTTTTCTCCCGCGTAAAATTGGAAGTGTCTTGGCAACGTTTCGACGAAGTCACATTCGTCATCTTCAGGCTGGTGTTTTTAGCTTCTTGCTTTGAGCAGCAATGTGTGGTTTTAGCTGTTTCTTCCTTTTAACTGCCAGTGAGGGTATGAACTGATTGGATGGGAGCTTGGCTGTGTTCTGATTGGGTGGAGGTGTGTTCTGAATGGTTAGGGGCTTGGCTGTGCTCTGATTGGCTGGGGGAGTGTTCTGTTTGGTTGTGCTCAGGTTAGTCTGAGTTGCAGAGGGGTTTAAGATTTTGGGGTTAGGGAGTCGTTTGTCAATAAGGGCAGGTTTCCAAATGGCTGGTAGGCGGGAGGTATCATCTCGCTTGTTCATGCTGTGTGGGCGTTTTTCTATCTCGATGGCTTCTCTGATTATTCTGTTATTAAAATGTTCACTTTTGGCAATGGTTCTGGTATTTTTAAAGTCAATTTCATGTCCTGTGGCTTTAAGGTGTTGGACCAGGGAAGATGTTGGTTCCTCTTTTTTGACTGAGTTCTTATGTTCTTCAATGCGTGCACTTATTCTTCTGTTGGTTTGTCCGATGTATGTGGTGGGACAAGTGGTGCATGGGATTTCGTATACTCCTTGATTTTCTAATTCAATTTTATCTTTGGGGTTTCTAAGGATGGTGGATATTTTTCTGTTTGTGCAGAATGCTGTTTTGATGTTGTGTTTATGGAGGATCTTACTGATTCTGTCTGTGGTGCCTTTTATGTATGGGAGGAGGGCTTTGCCGTTTTCTTGTTCTTTGTCTTGGATTTTAGTGGGGGTTTCTTTTTGGATTAGGTTTGTAATCTTATTTCTATGGAATCCATTGGATGTTAGTACATTGGTGAGAGTGTGTAGTTCGGGTTTTAGGTGTTGTTCGTCAGCTAAGCGTTTTGTTCTGGAGATGAGTGTCTTGGCTACAGAGTTGATCTGTGCTGGGTGGTGGTGTGAGAGAGCGTGCAGATAGCGGTTTGTGTGTGTTTTCTTCTGGTAGATGGTGTGTCCTAGGGAGCCATTGGATTTCTTGTAGACTAAGACATCCAGGAAGGGAAGTTGGTTGTTAGCTTCTGTTTCCATGGTGAACTGTATTTTGGGGTGTAGGCTGTTGAGGTGTGTGAGGAAGTTGTCCAGTTTTTCTTTCCCATGTGGCCAGATTATGAAGGTGTCGTCTACGTATCTGAGCCAGAGTTTGGGTTTGTGATCCGATTTTTCTAGAGCTTGGGTTTCAAAGTGTTCCATGTAGAGGTTGGCAATGACAGGTGAGAGGGGTGATCCCATGGGTGCTCCTTCTGTTTGTTTGTATTTTTGTCCATTATAGATGAAGTATGTGTTGGATAGGCAGTGGTTGGTCAGATCTAAGATGTGTTTGGGGGGGTTATATTTGTTTTGGATAGCTGTCAAGGCTTCTTTGATAGGCACTTGGGTGAAGAGGGATATGACATCGAAGCTCACTAGTAGGTCGCTGGGCTGTAAGTTTTGTTTCTTTATGATCTCTATAAACTGGAATGAGTTTTTTACGTGTGAGGTGATGGATTCTGCATAGGGCTGTAGTTGTTTGGTGAGAAATTTGGCTAGGTTTTGTAGAGGTGAGCCTATGGAGCTGACTATAGGTCTGAGTGGGGTTCCTTCTTTGTGTATCTTGGGGAGACCATAGAGTTTAGGGCATCTGGATGATTTCTCTCTGGGAATGATTCTTTGCTGGATCTCTTCGCTAATGGGGGAGGCTTTTATCTTGGTTCTGGTGGTTTTTTCCAGGTAGGTGGTGGGATCTGTATTTAGGGGTTTGTATGTGGAGTCTTGGAGTAGGTTGGTTAATTTGGTTTGGTAGTCAGATGTGTTCATAACCACCGTGGCGTTGCCCTTGTCTGCTGGTAGGATTATTATGCTGGTGTCTTCTTTCAGGTTATGTAGTGCTGTCTGTTCCTCTTTGGGTAAGTTGCTTTTGGGTGGCTTGCTGGTGCAGAGGATGTTGGTGATTTTGAGTCTGATTTTGTTAGCGTCATCGGGGTTGATTTTGGTCAGGCTGGTTTCAACTCCACATATAATGGTTTCAGTGGGGATGTGTTTGGGAGCGACTGCAAAGTTGAATCCTTTGGAAAGGACATTGGTTTCGGCTTTGGTGAGGATCCTATCTGAGATGTTATGCACTGTTTGTTTCATGTGTGGCTGTGAGGGAGGAGGGGTTTGTTTCTGGCGTTCTTGTAGTCTTCGGAGTTTGTTGGTGTGTGTATCTGTCTTGAGGGTGGTCTGTGTTTCGGCTCTCCAGACGGCGAGTTGTTTGGATTTGTCCCAAAGTGCGGGGTGGATCTTGTTGCTGAGTTTGAGGTGGAGTGTGAGGAGATCTTTGTTAATTCGGTCTAGGAGGAATCTTTTTGTGTGAAGTTCATTTCTGATTAGGGCCAATTCTGTTCTTTTCAGGATCCGTTTGGTGGCTGCAGAGTTGGAGTGGAATTTCAGTTGGAAACATGTGGGGATTAGATTTTGATCTCGGCAGTTACGTAGGAATGCGAGGTCACATAAAATGGAAGCTCTTTGGACTTCAAGTTTTTCATAGGTCCTGGTCAGATGGTGGATTTCCTCCCCGTAGAGGTTCGATATTTGTTTTCTGAGGTTTTCGCGGGTATTTGTATATAGGTCTTTGGTTGTTCGGGTTTTCTCCCGCGTAAAATTGGAAGTGTCTTGGCAACGTTTCGACGAAGTCACATTCGTCATCTTCAGGCTGGTGTTTTTAGCTTCTTGCTTTGAGCAGCAATGTGTGGTTTTAGCTGTTTCTTCCTTTTAACTGCCAGTGAGGGTATGAACTGATTGGATGGGAGCTTGGCTGTGTTCTGATTGGGTGGAGGTGTGTTCTGAATGGTTAGGGGCTTGGCTGTGCTCTGATTGGCTGGGGGAGTGTTCTGTTTGGTTGTGCTCAGGTTAGTCTGAGTTGCAGAGGGGTTTAAGATTTTGGGGTTAGGGAGTCGTTTGTCAATAAGGGCAGGTTTCCAAATGGCTGGTAGGCGGGAGGTATCATCTCGCTTGTTCATTCAGAACACACCTCCACCCAATCAGAACACAGCCAAGCTCCCATCCAATCAGTTCATACCCTCACTGGCAGTTAAAAGGAAGAAACAGCTAAAACCACACATTGCTGCTCAAAGCAAGAAGCTAAAAACACCAGCCTGAAGATGACGAATGTGACTTCGTCGAAACGTTGCCAAGACACTTCCAATTTTACGCGGGAGAAAACCCGAACAACCAAAGACCTATATACAAATACCCGCGAAAACCTCAGAAAACAAATATACACATATACATATACACATACATACATACATATATATACATACATACATACATACATACATACATACATACATATATATATATATATATACACACATACACACAGAATAAATGATGCGCGATCACCGGGAGAGTTAAAAGTAAAAATACTTTATTAAAAGTATTTCACTATATTAAAAAGGTGCCAAGCTTTCGTTGGGAAAACTCCCCAACATCTTCAGGGCTGAGAGATCGTTTTGACAAGGTGCTCCAACGTCTATATCATCTCCCTCTGTCACGGAGTCTTCCCTGTTCATCCTCCCTCGTCGATCAATAATCAAGTCAAATCCCTCCCGTCTCTGCAAGTGAAAGTCTGATGATGTTAGGACATACTCTCCGCTCATGTTACTTTCCCTTTTATCAAGCAAGCGGGTCATCATTTCATGTTTTCTCTCCCCTCCCGCATGGGATATTCCCCTTTATTATCATGAGTAGTGCTAAACCTAGGGGTTTTTTTAATCAAATTGCTCCAAGGTCATTATTGTTATTTCCTTCAGTCAAAGTGGGTGCGGGCTTCCCTTGATGTTGTTGGGAGGTGCCTGGGTCGTCTATGCGGAGAGTTCTCTCCCTCCTCCCTTCCTCCATCGGTGGAGGGCTCATTTTCACGTGTGATCATTCTTGACAGGGAGGAGGTATAGCTCTTGGTCTATAACGTTTGTGGTATAAAGGGTGATGGTTTGAGTCCCATTTCCGTAGTGCTTGTTGTGCTGGGTGTAGATCAATGTGATGATTAATTGAGTTGTCATTCGAGAACCAGGCTTCCTTCAGTAGGCGGCCTCCCTTCGTGGCATCAGTGGCTACGACAAGGGTGTTATTAAAGTTATAGATGTTGGAGCATACCATACCCATATGGTAATTATACATGCAAACGAGAGTGGAGATGGGAGCCCACGGCAGAGAAAAGGTGTTAGATTACAGCCGGTAGAGCCCCGCCCCCACTTTGGAATACACGATGACATCGTGCTGGGTCCCCCCGCTGCGACGAGAACCATTGCCACCAGGAGAAAGAGGAACATGAGCTTGCAAATAATCCCGGAAGTCAACAATGAAGAAGTAAACAGAACAGCTCGAGAGAGCGACGAGAGGGAGCATTGCGCTGTTTACTCTCACTGCTTATCAGCTGATCAACCAGGGCCGGCAGCGCGATCTAGGAGCCGCGCGCGGACAGCTACGGAACCCATTTGAAGCACCTTGTCAAAACGATCTCTCAGCCCTGAAGATGTTGGGGAGTTTTCCCAACGAAAGCTTGGTACCTTTTTAATATAGTGAAATACTTTTAATAAAGTATTTTTTACTTTTAACTCTCCTGGTGATCGCGCATCATTTATTCTGTTTATAATTATGCCCGGGAGTCGCATTTTTACATATATACACACACACACTCACACACACACACACATACATATTTGTTTTCTAAGGTTTTCGCCGGTATTTGTATGTAGGTCTTTGGTTATTCGGTTTTTGTCCCGCGTCAAATTGGAAGTGTCTTGGTGATGTTTTGACGAAGTCTCATTCGTCATCTTCAGGCTGGTGTTTTCGGCTCCTAGAAGCACAAAGCCGAAAACACCAGCCTGAAGATGACGAATGAGACTTCATCGAAACGTCGCCAAGATACTTCCAATTTGACGTGGGAAAAACCCCGAATAACCACACACACACACACACACATATATGTGTGATTATTAGAATAGATATTTTAAACAGATTAAGAATGTATTGGATTGTATTTATGTAGCGTTTGGGAAATATATGAAAATCATTATGTACCGGAATTGAAAAAATGATGACTGTTTAGATTGGGATGCTTTTAATAATTTATGGAATGTTTTAAATTACTAGGATGGATTTCTTGTATGACAACAAAGATATGATAAGGCATGATAAGTAATTGGAGAAAATTTGAATTTTGTTTAATGAATTTGAATGAATTAAGGTTTAATATTATCTCGTTATTTTAAAGAGATGGACTGACTTTGGGATTACATATATAAAGGGCTGATCTATATTTTATTGCTATTAGGATATCTATTGTGTAGTGGAAGAAGAAATAAATGAGATGGTGATAAAATGAGGGATGTGAGAGATTAAGAATTAGAATTGATAATTAATTGTTTTAAATTTAAACTATTGTAATTGTAAACAGATAAAGTTATAATACAGGTTTAATAGTGATAGAAATTTAAAATTTCCGGTTCACGGAGTCACTAGTCGCATGGGGAGACTTCTCACCTCGTCGACTAGGTTTCCCTCCGTCGGTGGACCCTTATATGGGTCCAAAGTCACCCTGGAGGGTGCAACTTCTGTCGAGGAGGCTGCGGTCCGGCTACGGAAGAGCGGCGGCTCCTCCAGCTGTCCAGACAAAACTCTGAGGACCGACGAAGATCGGCCATGAAAATGGCTGATCGCCCTGCCGCTTCAGACCGTAAGTTGAACAACATCTAAGCTTTTACTGCCCCGGTGAATCCGGGTGAGAATTTTTTTTATTTTTCTCTCTTTTTCGTTTATTTTTTCGATTGTGTGCCTGTAAAGAGCTTTTGAAATTATTTCCCTGCTTGGAAAGGTGGCTTCTGCTTTTTTATGGGAACAAAGGCATTTCATAAACACTGAAAGGCTATAATCTATTTTTATTGGGACACTAAAAAGGAAAAAAAAGGAAAAAGTTTCTCTCTCCTTTCTTTTTAAGAAATTTACTATTTCTAGTTTTTTATATATATATATACATGACCTTAAAAGACAGGGGGAAAAAAGAGTTGATTTTGGAAAGGACTTTCTTAAGTTACTGAGGACATCTAGAGATAAAAATTTAATTTTGCAACTTTGCTTATTTTTTCTTATGAACTTTAAAGCACTAAAGATAAGCCCTGCACCTGTGAAGCTGTGGGGGTGGATGTTTCTACATTAAACAAAGCTTCTACAAAAAAGAAAAAGAGATCTCCTTTTAAGCTTTAATATTAAAATGGAGAAACCTCAGACACAACTGAATTGTGCACTTATATTGGAAAAGATTTATGAGACCACTGCAGAAATTTGTGCTACATTTAAAAACTGTACTTTAGAATTAAGAGCTAGAGACTCTACTATATTTGCCCAAACTGATGTCCAGGTTACAACTGATTATGACATAAATCAAAATGTGCCAGAAGAGGAATTTACAGAGATAGAAGTGGAATTTATTTCATCTGACAATCCCTTCTCCAGCAACTTAGAGAACCAGAAGAAGCAAAGACTAAGACTTCAAAATACAAAGCAACTATATTGCAAAGAGAACAGAAAAAGACGTTTACTGCTGAGGAAGAGAATTATACTCTCTCAAAGATTATTACAAGCAATAAGAATTGATCTATTGGTTGAAAGAGAAAAAAGATGCTTACTACAGAGAAAGGGACATACATTTGCTCAAAGACTACTACAAGCATCGAGAATGGATTTATTGGTTGAAAGGGAAGCGTCTTCATGGAAGCCGGTGTGGCAGAGAAAGAAACCCAGAATTAGACTCAAAAACAAATTTTAAAAAATGTTTAATGGCGTAAAAGGCAATGTTGATTTCTTGGATTGTTTTAAGGATAATGATTTAGAGCTGAAAAATGCAATTATACACATGCGTGTTTAAATTAGTAAAAATTGATGAATGGATTAAAAGGCAATGTTGGTTCTATAGATTGTTTTAAGGATAATGATTTAGACTTAGAAGTAAGAAATATACAATTATATTCATGCGTGTTTAATTTAGTTTGATGAGTTTTTTGTTTTATGGAAGTTTGTTTGGTATGGAAATATGAAAGTTAAATGTGGAATGAAAAAAGAAACTTGGCTTTATAGAGACTAAGAATGCATTTCTTGGAGTAATAGATTGATTTAGACTGGAATTTTGAAATGTTTAATTAATTAGGAGATTTTTGTGTATAATAATATGTTTTGATATGGTAATTAAATGGATGGAATTTGGTTTGTTTAATGAATGGAAATGAATTAAGTCAATGATTACGATAAGCAACAAAAATGGACTTACTGGCTGAAAGATTAAAGATAATGATCTAGATTTAGAAGTAAGAAAATTATAACTATATATATGTGTAATGTTTAATTAAGAGATATTTGTGTATAATAAAACGATTTGATAAGATATGATAATATTTTTTTAACTAAATTAGCTATTGTTGGAAGAAGAAATAAATAAGGTTGGTGATAAAAAAGGGATGAGAGAGATTAAGAATTTGAATTTATTTGCAAGAGATATTTGAAGGGGTAATATGTTGATGTAAAACATTATTTGATTATGGTAATTGAAACTGATAAAGTTTTAATAAACAGGTTTAGTAGTAATTGAAATTTAGGATAGAAATGAAATATATTAAATTTATTATGTTACTTGAGGGAAATAGAGAGATGATAGCGAATGTATTAAGTTGAGCTGTTATTCTGTGATTTTATGTTGGGAATCTTTGTTTACCCAAACACCATGGTGCGTCTCAAACACTTTTTGTTAAAACTATAAAACCAATAAAATATATTTTAAAGAAATTTAAAATAGAAATGGAATATTTAAATGTATCATGTTAATTGAGGGGAATAGAGAGGGGATAGTGAAATTTATTGAGTTGTGTTGTTTATATATTTTTTTACTTTTGAATGTTTGACCACCCAACCACCACGATGGGTCCTGGGTACTTTTTCTTAAGAATTAAAAAAAACCAATAAAATGTGTTAAAAAAAAAAAAAACTTCCACTCTCCATCTCCTTCCCTCCTCCGTGCTTCACCTCCAGCCATTGCTGCCTTTTTTCATTCCTCTTGGAGGTTGACCCCTCCCCGCATGCATTTCTTGTCTGATTGCTGCTGCCAGCACAGGTGGCTGCCACAGCAGTTGTAGATCAGCTAATGGCCAGTCTGCTTGATCTCCTCTCCCCCCACCCTCACCCTCCTTCTTCCCCTTCAGTGCAGTTGACTCTGCCTCCTCCCAAGGCTGCTGCTTTTTTTCTGTCTCCCTCTCCTGCCCAAACTGCCTCCTTTTATAGGCTCTCCTGCCACCTCCCCCTCCTCCTTTCTCATGGGGGAGGGTGAGCAAGAAGTGAGCCTGGGGCCTTTGCAGCTCCAGAGGACTCTCTCACTGCAGGTCCTTGCCTATGCTGGCTCTTTCCTTCCCCCACTACACTTGGCTAGGCAGGACTGCGTACCACCTGCCACTCATTAATGTACCACAGGTGGTACACGTATCACCGGTTGAAAAGCCCTGTCCTATATTTCTTAAGTTTATTTACATTTATTTACATTACTTCTCATACATTTTTATTCCGCAATTCTAGCCAGTTATAATACATGTCCCATATCTTGTAAAATTCTGTAGCTTCTTTGTCTTTTATTTCGAAGGAAAGTTTGTTCATCTCAGCACAGTCTAATATCTTACATACAATCATTGCATTTGTTGGTATGTTCTCCCTTTTCCAACATTGCGCATATGCAATGCGTGCTGCAGTTATAATATGTATAATAATATATTGGAGTCGTTTCTCAATTTTTGGGTTAATTATGCCTAATAAAAATATTTCGGCTTTGAGTTCAATTTGTTGTTTTGTTATTTCCTGTAACCATCTTCTTATCTGCTCCCAATAGGTCTTTGCTTTGGGGCATTGCCACCACATATGATAAAATGTTCCTTCTTTGTTTTTACATTTCCAACAATACAGATTCATATTTTTGTATATTTTAGCCAATCTCGCCGGTGCTAAATGCCATCTGTAGAACATTTTCTATTGGTTTTCCTTGTATGCAGTTGACAACATCAATTTGTAATTTATGTTCCATGTTCTTTCCCATTCCTCTAATCCTATATTTCTACCTATATTTCAGGCCCATGCTATCATCGGGCCCTTTACTATTTCTTCTTCCAATTCAATTTCTAATAGGAGTTTAAAGGTTTTTGTTAAGAATTTTTCTCCCTTATTTGTCAATATTTTATCCAATTGTTGTAATGTCCGACATATCCCATACTCCTCCATATCCTTATTGTATTTTGATTTTATCTGTGTATATAGTCAGCAATCAATAGTCATTCCCTGTTCTTTTAATTCATCTCTTGATCTTAGCTTCCCTTGGTTGTCTAATAATTCTTTGTACCTTATCATCTTTGTTTTATCTAATGTGTTTGGATGAATCATCGCCTCCATTGGTGAGATCCAAATTGGGATTTTCGTGTAGTATTTTTTTTTTACTTTTTCCCATATCTAAATTAATGCATCCCTTATCTGATGTCGGAGGAAATATGTATGAGTTTTCTTATCTTTTCCCCATAGAAAAGCATGCCATCCAACCTGTAAATCATGACCTTCAATTGTTAAGACCCTTTTGTTTTCTAGGTTTATCCAGTCACTGATCCAAAGCAATCCCGCTGCTTGATAGTAAATTTCCCATTTTGGGAGTCCAAGGCCACCTCTACTTCTATTATCCTGTAACGCTTTAACATTTATTTGTGCTTTTTTACCTAGCCATATAAATTTATTAATCATTTTATTTAATTCATAAAAAAAAATTCCCCAATTTTATTGGAGCTGTTTGAAAGAGGTATAACAATTTTGGTAAAACATTCATTTTAATCGCCGAAATCCTTCCTAGTAATGATAATTGTAATTAGATTTTTTCATTTAGAAACTTTTGATAATCTTCCAAGGATCTTTGGTCTTTCTTAAAAAAAAAACTGCTGCAGTAAACAGTACCACCTCAGAGTTTTGACAGCATGTTTCATTTTCCAAAGCGTTCAGCACTCTAAAATATTATGTTGCAATAGCTTTTATTAAAACTGCCATATTCTGTACTTAAAAAAATACAGAAACATAACTCAATGCTGTAATAAGGAAGCTTTCAAAGAAAAAAAACAAAGCCATACAATCTACAAGGCCTTGTTTCTGCTAGAAATGGAAGGGTAAAGGAATTTTTTTTTGGGACATTTGCAACACTAGATTGGAATCCTACTTTGAATCAAAACCAGTTCAACAGGCATATTATAGCTATGCCAAGCTATGATAATAAATTAAAAGATTACCTTTCTGGTTTGTCAAGGACAAGCTGAAAATCACAGGATAACTAGAGCCAATTTACCAGAATGAGAATGATAATTGCAGAAGGAGAAATGAGCCTTGGTCATGTTGCTTTAATTCATTTTCCACAGATACCACATCAATCTGGCTGTCAATTTTTCGGATGCTTTTATAAAAAAATCTGAAATACAAGCAAAGAGACTGTCTGGTTATTGTTTAACTACTTGCAGAATTGGTGTGATCAAAACAAAATCCGAAGCATGTCATTCAATACCTCACTGTTATTATTTAAAAGTATCCCCACAGTCAATAAATATTTGATCAAATTAATGAATTTTAATGGAAAGAAAAAGTTCTCTTTAGACCAAAACATTCTGCAATAGAAAAGGAATTTACAATTTAATTGCAAGTCAGAATTCTATGGTTCCAAAAATGTTACTTCTGGAAGTCTTAGCAGCAGCTTCTCTGAACAAGTATTGTGGCAGGAGTTTTCATAGCCATTGCCTTGGGAGGAACAAGGCATCTTGCAGAACAAGATGGTTATGGCATATGTATTAATTAAAAATATACTGGATAAATAACAGAATATAAAATTGCTACTGAAAGTTTGGGCATATAATCCATTTCAGTTGCACACTGTATTAGCATCCAGATTTGCCATTTTATTTCTAAAAATTTGGAAGTTAGCTGCAAGAAAAGGTGAGAAATCAGGTCCCTCAGAATTTTGAAAAGTTTGGTTCAGTGATTTGCAAGATTCCCATCTCAAATTATATCTAGAAGAGCATACCTAAGGGGTATGCTCTTCTGCAGTACTGCAGGTCACTTTAGCTGACTGTGTTCAGCAGGTCAGCGGTTCAAATCTCACCGGCTCAAGGTTGACTCAGCCTTCCATCCTTCCGAGGTAGGTAAAATGAGGACCCAGATTGTTGGGGGCAATGTAAATATATATATATATACATTGCTTACTGGTGTACACCACTTAGAGAGTGCTTGCACTTAAAGCGGTATATAAGTCTCATAAATAAATAAATAAATACAAAAATATATTGTCCTATTTAAAAAAAAAATTGTGAAGCATATAGATGATGCATGAAAACAAATGCACTGGAAAAGAGGGCATAGAAAACTATACATAGCAATTTGTGCAAATATTTTCTGCCAAATTTGAAAAAGAATGGGCCAAATTTGCAGCCCATAATAAAAGAAATTCAACAGAATCAAACTGATAATAATCAGAAATAAGGCTTCCTCATTCTTCCCCATTAAAAAAAAAAAAATCAAAACTAGCATAGCTGGGAGATTTTCACTACAAAGAAGCAGTTTATTTCCTGTTTGCAAAATATTTGAAACTAAACAACACACTTTCAAATGGCACAGGTATAAACTTAATACAACAGTTGTTTGTAAATTTATGAACACACAAAAAAAGATCTTGTGTATGCATGGCTTTAATGATGATTAAAACTACACAAGCACAAAAATCCAATCTAAGTCCGAACTCTCATATACATTCCAATTATATAAACAGGAATATCAGATTTTAATAACTAAAAAGAAATCTGCATTTTAACACATTGTGATTTTTTTTGAATATATTAAATCAAAATGAAAATTGCCACTCCAGGGAATTATGTATAAAACAGCGACTTATTTGTTGCACAGAATCAAGATACAATCCTAAAGAATGACTTAATGAATATCATTCTTCCCTATCATTTAACTGAAACCTATATTGCTCACAACAAACACAACTTTTTAAACTACAAAGTTTTATCCATCTAGCTAGAGCAGGGATAGGCAACCCAAAACACTCAAAGAGTTGGGTCCTCAGGCAAACAGTCGGGGAGGGGAAGCAGGACAGGAGGCAATGGCTCTGACGGCAGCGGCATGGCCTGGCCACCGTGTCCTCAGCCAAACGGGCGGGGAGGAGGAGCAGGATGAGAGGCAGCGGCTCTGGCGGCAGTGGCGTGGCCCAGCCACCGCGTCCTCAGTCGAATGGACGGGAAGGGGAGCAGGACGGGAGGCAGTGGCTCTGATGGCGGCGGAGCGGCCCGGCCTCCGCGCCCTCAACCAACTGGGCGGAGAGGGGGAGCAGGACGAGAAGCCCCCGGCCTGGCCGCCGCCCCCGCCACGTCCTCAGCCACTTCGCCGTCGCAAGAGGAGGGTGCCAAGGCTGGGTGCACCATGGGCAGCCACACCAGCAACGGGGAATGCCGCTGTGGGGACGAGGGGGGGGTCCCGACCTGCCGCCGGCTCCGGAGCTGCGGGTTGCTGACCTGTGAGCTAGAGTATCATGTGGAATATATCTGTTGAAGGAAAAGTCTTCATCATGGGTCAGTCCAAGCCGGGAATAAACAACATGGTGACTGCTTTAGAAAGAAGGTGGCAGTTTACTGAAAAGGAGAGCCAGACAGAAAAATGGCTCTGAAAAAAAAAAGAGAATGAGCACATGTAAGGAGTAGGTTTTTATACCCTCTGGAGTCTTTTGTTTGAAGTTGTTCCTGTGGCATGAACTTTGACCTGAGTCTGAATGTGCCTTTCTGGTATTCTGATGGTGGTGGGTTAATCTTATTATGTCTCAAAGGTCATATCCTGCTTCCCTGGGCTGTGGCTGATGACTCTTAGATTTTTGGTGTTGATTCTAGGGATCTTTCTTCCTAATCCAAGTTTCTTGATTCCAGTCTTTCTGACAAGATTATCATCTGCATTTCTACAGAGCTGGTTTTTGGTTGGGGGAGGGAGACTTGGGGCTATTAAGAAAACTGGGCATGCTTTTCTGCCTCTTTAAGATCTTTGAGGAAATATATTTTTCTGCCCTTTTAATATTTCCTCCTCTGGGGGACTGACTTCCCATATATCTGAACAAATGTCATAGTCTGTTGCCAACACCAAATAGATAGCCAGTTTGATCTAGTCAGTGGTTAAGACACCAAGCTAGAAAAAGGGAGACCGTGAATTCAAATCCTACCTTAACTTAACACTCTCACAGGGTTGTTGTTGTGGAAAAAATAGGAGGAATTTGAGTTGGTTATGTTTACCACCTTCAGTTTTTGTAAAAGTAATAAAGATGGATACAAGCAAACAAATACATAAATGCCCTTTGAAGGAACCCTCTTAACCTTTAAATCTACACAAAGCTTTCAACAACACAATGCACAGAGGAAGTGATACCTTTTTCTTTCTAAAAGAAAAACCTAAAGGTGCCACTTCTCAAGTTTTATCCAAGAAAACATTTTTTTTATAATTTGCATCCTGACTTTACGTAAATGAACTTCTGCTAGAATAATTCAGCTAAAGCTCCCAGAATTCCCCAGCTAGAATAGAGTTGAATTCCATGCCTTAAAAAATTGCTGAGGTCAAGAACATTGAACTAAAGGAGCTTTCCTACTATGTATATGGATTAACCCACTGCAGTTTCCATGCAAACTTTATAAAATGTGTTATAATCTTGCCCTAATGCAAACTTTATAGGTTGTGTTATAGGTTGCCCTAACACCTATACTATGCTGCTTATAAGCATGCAGAAAAAATGATACAAATTGATTAGAAGGTCCCCACCATAGCTGATAAATATATAATAAATTTGCCCTTCCTATAGCAACTACTACTGAATAGACTCAATCCTGGATTATAAATTTTTAATCCAGACTATTGCACAATTATCAATATCTGATTTTAGATAAAATCAGAACTTATTACAGTGGATATAACAACACAGATGATTCTCCCAAAGGCCAAATTCTATGAAACACTGCAGTCACACATGGTAACTGAAAGTGCTCTACATAAAAAAAAAAAAAAGCGGAATTGAGTGTGGGTTTCCCCTTAGCCACTTCCTTCTTTCCAAAACTCTCGTCAGCTGCGTTTCCCTTTTGCAAAATAACTGAATCCCAAATAAGAGAGGGCAGGGAAAGTTGAGGGATGGCATTTTGCAGAGAAAAGCAGCTATCTAAAAAGCACTAAGATTTGTATTCCTCATTCTCTCTTTTTTTTTTTTGTTAAAGCATTGCTCTTAAAAAGTGTTTTTTAATAAAAAAAAAAAGGCATTGGGTAACAATATGATATATTTTGTTATTGGAAGATTTCCTGTGCATATTGCTCAAACGAACTGGAGTATATCAAATAAGAAGTGAAAAAACATATATTAGCAATACTTTTAATGATATCAAAACCTATTTATTCAAATACCTTTTTATTACGCTGCAAAATATACAAAGCAAACATCAATTCAATGCTTATATTGTATTTATGCAACACCTTTCAAATGGCCAAAATATCACATAGGCAATATCTAAATATGATGACTATAGAAATTATTACGCTTTTCCATTTTTCAGCAGGAAGCTTATTCTATTTTTTCTGAGTCCCTGAGTAACACATGGTTGTCTAACCTTTTGACTTGCCTGGGCTGCATTGGGTGAAGAAGAATTGTCTTGAGCCGCATGCAAAATATATGTTTAATGTATATAAATAACAAACTTCCTTTATTTTGTACATTTTTATTATCTTGTGGGGCCTCTGTCATGGTTCCGACAAATGAAACTCTTCAAAGAACTTTGAGGCATTGTTTATCTTAAAGAATCTTTATTCGAGTAGCCTGGTACATGATCGAAGCCAAAATCTGAACTCCCCTCCCCTTAGCACATAGTATCAAGCACAATTCCCTCTTCTAATTAACAGTCATAAATCACATTCTCCAATTAGTTTGAAATGCAGGCTTTCCCTCCAGTTCTCCAACCCATTTCTTATCATCTCTTATTTCAAAAAACTCTGAGTTCACACACTATTATAATATTGTTATGTCTAATTAACTCCCATTACATTCCTCCTCCCTCTCACCAGTATCATCTAATTCTAAGTCTAATTCTAAGAATAAAGCATATTAAAGAATAAAGCATAAGAAAGAAAAGGGCTGCATCTCCATATGTTGTCAAAGCAAGAACATCTGATTTAGCAGCACTGATAGCCGCTTTACTAGCTGTCCAGGCATGGGCCATGGACTGGACACACTTGCTATAAGATCTGTTTTATATGTCCTTTATATGTCTATTGTCTATTGTTCTACAAAGAAATAAGCTTCAATCTAATCCTGCTCAAAACATTCAGTTGCAATGCTGCAGTATAGATTTTCTTAAAAACAGTGCTATTGATAATTATAACAGTAAACCTTAGAAAGCTTAAATTAATTTGTTAAAATCTTGTATTACTTTAATTGTATAAATTCTGGAGACACTCTTTGTGGATTTTTTAATGCTGTTTTTGATGAGGTCATTAGCATTTCTTTCATATCTAATGATTATATATTGATTAATATAATACATGTTAAGTAGTATTCTATTTTAATATTATTTGATGCCATTACAATTCAACACTTAATTTCAATAACTGGCCATTTAAAAACAGAAATCTATTTATCCCTAATGTTATGAAGAGGACAAAAAATGAAATCATTTCATTTTTGCATGATGAATATGAGCAAATTATTTACTAAGCACAAAAAGGAGTCTGAAAGTGCCACAAATTAGGAAATGGAGCTGTAAAAAATCCTCAGCCACAAAACTTGCTCTAACAGTATTAATCTATCAAAGAAAAAGGTGGTCCTTGTGGTATTACAAGCCTTCATACACTTTGGCTGCTTATGTAAAACAATCAACATTTATATACAACTAAAAGGGGCGTTGTCTTACCTGAATGCCTTTTCTCAGCATGATGATGGATAATCCATGGATTGGGTTTCCTGAAGTCCTGTCACAGTGCCCAGTAACCACTAAAGGGCGGGAGTGGATTATCCATCATCATGCTGAGAAAAGGCGTTCAAGTAAGACAATGCCCCTTCTCCAGCATGAGGATGGATAATCCATGGATTGGGACATACCAAAGCCTGCCTGTCCCTGGGGGGGGGAACAGACAGGGCCTGTGTTGCAGGAGAAGACACAACCCTTTGTAATACTCTACGGCCAAAGGTAGCATCAGCAGAAGCAAGTCTATCAATTTTATAGAGACTGATAAATGGGAAGGCGACGACCAGGTCGCCGCCCTATAGATGTCGCCAATGGGTGCCTGAGTGTCCCAGGCCGCATAGGTGGCTGCACTACGAGTAGAGTGAGCCGTGATACGCAAAGGAATGGCTAAAGACTGTGACTGGTATGCCCTGGCAATAAAGCCTTAATCCATCTGGCAATAGTGGAAGAAGAGACCTTCAGACCCATAGAGGCAGGATTGAAGGAGAGGAAAAGTGCCTCAGACCTACAGAAAGAAGCGGTTCTTTTAAGATATATGTGTAGCGCCTACGAACATCCAAGGTGTGCCATCTGCGTTCCAGGTCACAAGAAGGACTAGGGCAGAAACTCGGCAACACCACCTCGTGTGACCGGTGAAACAAAGAGTTCACCTTAGGAATGAAAGTGGGGTCTAAACGCAGGATCACGCAATCGGGGTGAAACAGGCAGAGATCCTCTCTGACCGAGAGGGCTGCCAATTCAGATATGTGCCTGACCGAGGTCACTGCCACTAAAAAGGCCACTTTCATAGATAAGAGATTGAGATCACAGGAACGAAGTGGTTTGAAAGGCGACCTGGTAAGGGCCTACAAAACCATCAAAAGATCCCAAGAGGGGTACCGATGAACCATTGGAGGTCTAGTATTAATCGCTCCTTTTATGAAAGAATGGTTCACTAGATGGTGGGCAAGTGAGGAAGAGTCGTCACAAGAAAGAACCGTGGCCAAAGCCACAACCTGTCTCCTGATAGTACTAGGAGACAAACCCTTATCCATCCCATCCAGCAAAAACTGTAGAACCTGAGGCACCATGAGAGATGACAACTGGACGTGATGCTTGGACATCCAAGATACAAAACTCTTCCAAGTAGAGTCATAAACTCTATTAGTTGATGGGCATCTAGATGCTTGGATCATATCAATTACCCTCGGAGGATAAGCTTCCTCAGTCAGACGTCTTGGCTCAAGCGCCAAACTGTTAACTGTAGCCATTGAGGGTCAGGGTGCCAGATCGCCCCTTGACTGAGTGCTATTTGGTCCGGGGATATCTTCCACAGAACCGATACTGAGATCATGAGATCGGCGAACCACGGGCACCTCGGCCAATGAGGGGCTATGAGGACAACCTCCGCCTTCTCTCGCAGAATCTTGCGGATGACAGCCGGAAGTAGAGGGAGCAGAGGAAAAGCATAAAGAAGGCCCCGGGGCCACGGAATGCGCAGAGCATCTACCCTCTCCGACCCCTGGGATGGAAAGTGGGAGAAAAACCTTGGAAGTTGGGAGTTCGCTGCCGAGGCGAATAAATCGAGAACCGGGTAGCCCACCCTGTGGGATATTGCTAGGAACAGTGATGGATCCAATCGCCACTCTGAATGATCCACTGTCGCCCTGCTGGTTGATTGCTCCCAAGATGTGATCCGCCTTGATCGAAGACATATTGGCCTCTGCCCAAGAGCAGAGCAGTCTGGCTTCCATCATCAGAGAACTCTACCTGGTGCCCCCTTGACGGTTCATATGTGCTTTGGCCGCTATGTTGTCTGTGAGGATGAGAAAGTGCTGGCCTCTCACTTTGTGACTGAAATGACACAACACCAGGTGAATTGCCCTGAGTTCCAGCCAATTTATGCTGTGTTTCAAATTGTCCTTGGACCATCTCCCCTGGGCTATCAGAGACTGGAGGTGAGCCCCCAACCGAAGAGACTAGCGGCTGTGGTGAGCACGATCCGTGACGGCTCTCTGAACTTCAAGCCTTTGTTGATGGCCCGAGAACTCCACCACTGGAGTGAACTCGATACCAGAGGAGTCAACCTCATCTGCCTGTTGGAGGATGTTAACTTTCGCCTCTGAAAGGGGAGGAGGAACCACTGAAGGGCTCTTGAATGTAGTCTGGTCCAAGGTACGATGGCGATGCAAGAGATCATCTTGCCTAAAAGCTGGGAGAGAGTGAGAAGCGGAACTGTCCTGGTGCGTTGCACCAGGCGGACAAGGGCCCTGAGACTGGCTATGTGATCTGGCGACAGGTAGACCATGCAGTGTGTTGTATCTATCACTGCATCCAGATGAAGGAGCCGCGTGGATGGAATCAGTTGGCTTTTGAGAAAATTCACCAAGAATCCGTGGTTCTGGAGCACCTCTATTGTACAGGCTACTTCTGACCGCGCAGCCTGGACCAACACCGATTGGATGAGGATGTCGTCCAAGTAACACTTGATCCGAATGGAATCCAGCCTGAGGTGAGCTGCCAGAACCGACAAGATCTTCGTGAATACCGTTGGGGTGGATGAAAGGCCAAACGGAAGCGCTCTGTATTGATAGTGATAAGATCTGTAGCAGAATCTGAGAAAGCTACAATGTGGTGGAAATATTGGTATATGTAGGTACGCCTCCATGAAGTCGATGGACATCAGGAGGTCGTTCCTTCTTATGCTGGCCAAAATGGATTGCAGGGTCTGCATTTTGAATTTTTTGTATACCAGGTAAGAATTTAACCTTTTTAGATCCAGAATGCCCTCCATCTTCCTGAGGTCTTTGGAACTATAAAGAGAATTGAGTAAAACCCTTGCCCCCTCTGATCAGGAGGGACCGGTTCTATCGCTTTTATTTTGATGAGATAGGAAATGGCCTCCTTCATGAGGACCCATTTTGACGGGTTTGAAGGTGTCGGACAAGAAATGAATCGGTTTGCTGGTTTTGAAAGAAACTCTAAGATCAGTCCATTGGTGACAGTGGACAAGACCCAGGTGTTGGTGGTAATGTACTCCCATTCTGAGAGAACAGGGAGAGCCGACCGCCTATGGGGGGGTCCCTCCCTGGAGTCACTTATTCCTTCGATAGGGATGGCCCCCCGTGCCCCGAAAGGGCCGCTTAGACTGCTGTTGTTATTGCCTGGACTTGGGGGTAAAACGTTCCATTTGACAGTCCGATCTGGGAGGAAATGCACGTGTGGGTTGTGACCAGTTAGAACCTTGGGTGTTGCCCCGGAATCCCTATCTGCGATAAAAGGGAACAGACTTTCTGTCGGATCGCCTGGCCTGGTAAGCAAGTATCTTTTTCTTATCCTTGTTTTTTATCAGGTATGGCTCCAGGGCTTCCCCAAACAATTTTCTGCCCGAGTAAGGAGTGATGGCCAAGCGCCCTTTGGATTTTAAATCCGCCCGCCATTGTTTCAGCCAAAGCAGCCGCCTGGTAGAAACATTGGCTGCTATCGCCCTGGCTGAAAATCTGGCGGCATGTAACGTGGCATCGGCCGTGTATTCCACCGCCGCTAATAACTTACCCAACGTTTGATGGGTGTGTACCTGATTTTGCGGGATCACACCCTGAAGCTCCCAGGGCCAAGTGATAGAAGATCATGAGAAGAAAGAGGCTGACGTGGAAGCCTTTACTGCCCACCCTGATGCTTGATGCGCCCTTCATAGTGCTTACTCAGATTTCCTCTCCTCCAATTTCAATGCCTCCGCCATATCTCCAGCGATGGTGGAGTTTGAAAAAATGGGAGTAAGGGATGTGTCCACAGTCGGGACCTCCAGAAGATTGGTTAAGGATGGCGCCACGCTAAACAGCTTTTTTTCAGAGGACCCTGGGACAGGAGAGGCCCCAAGATTGGTCCACTGTTTTCTTACTGTGTTGGCAAAGAATGGAGGACAAGGAATATGTCTTTGAGTCACCATGGGCTCAGCAAACAGAGGATTTGAAGACTGACTGGTGGAAGGGATGGGTTGTGGATCTGTCTCTGGGGCGATCTGGGATGTGGTCGTGGCCTTGACTAGAATGGTCTTGAAGAGAGTGGGATCAAAGAGGCCTACAAAAGGGGAGGCTCCTGAGGAGCATCCTCATTGTCTGATAAGGCTTTCCCCCATTATTCATCAATTTCCAAATAAGAATCCCCACTCTGTGAGGATTGATCAGAAGCAATGGAATAGGTGTATTCAGGAGTGGTGGGGGAGGACAATGGGAGGATGCCGGGGGTTGAGATTTCTGTAGGGATGAGATACTCTCTAATACCTGCGTGAGCATGGATTGCAGTTGCTCTGGCACAATCGTCTGTGAAGACTCAGGGCGAAGACCAGCGGCCGTGGGCATAAACGTGGCTGATGGAGTAGGTTGAGGATTAAGCGGGGGGGGGCAGCTTGGACTAGGATTAGATGTCATAGGACTAATAGGTCTAGATTGAGATCCACCCTCCAGAGACAATGGCTTGTGAACCTGTGCAATTGTGGTTACCTGAGGACTAAAAGGAGAGGTCTCAGAAGTCTCAGATGCAGCTTGCACCTGTTGTGATGGAGCTGTCTTTTGAGCCTTGGATATCTGCCTCTCTAGGGCCTGATGTCTCCTAGCGGCCTCCTTTTCCGCCATCTTGGATGGCACCTTGCCGGATAAGGCCTTTGCTTTTGCTTTGACTTTGCCAGCTGCCTCCGCTTTTGGAGATTTGCGTCTCCTTTTAGTTGGAGGACTGGTGGTGCCAGAACCAGTTGAGGCTGCTTGTCTTCAGCCATCACGTTGAGGACCCTTCAGCGCAAGTCTGAAAATGGGTCTAAGAAAAGGAGGAGGTAAAGTTGTAAGGTAAAAAATAGGAGAAAACAGGTAAAACCTGTATGGCCTCTTGGCACAGTAGATAGGACCTGAAAAACCCTTCAGCACAAGTCTGAGAATGGGTTGTACCAGGTAATAAAGACTGGAAAATCAGTATGGACTCCTTGCAAAAGAGCTAGGCCTGAGACCTTCAGCACAAGTCTGAGAATGGGCTGTACCAGGCAGTAAAAGCTGGAAAACCAGTATGGGCTCCTTGCAAAAGAGCTAGGCTTGAGACCTTTCAGCACAAGTCTGAGAATGGGTCTGAAAAAGGCTAGGAGCTGAGGTCCAGTGTGGTACTACAGAGACTGGTGAAACCAGTATGTGAGCTCCTTGCAAAAAACTGTGAAACACAGTATATGGTAGATAAGATCTTAGTAAGCAGCAGAGGTGAGAGAATCCAACTCCCAATGAAAGACAATTCAACTATACTGCTGCAACAAATTGCCAATGGCAATGACAAGTGGATGTGGCTGGGGAAAAGTGCTTGGAGATTGTCCCACTAGTTCTGCCCTCCCCAGAAGGGGGGGACTGTTCCAGCCCCTCGGTAATACCAGAAAGGTTAATTTAAATGTCAATCTCTCTTTAGTTTCTGGCAAAGGAAGTTGAGAAAATAAACTGCGCAACAACTTTATTCCAAAATGGCGACCGCCAGCCACGTGACAATCAGCCTATGGCCCTAACGCCGGCCCTGAAGTACAGGCCTCAAAGCCAGAATGGCGGCCACCAGCCACATGACTCCTCACAATGCAAGGGAACAAGTCCAAAGAAAACAAAATGGCGGCCGCCAGCCACGTGGCGACTTACCGGTAGCCGGGATCGCCCGGAACAAAGCTCGGACAATCAGCTGTCATTCGGGGCTTCCGTGGCAGTCCCTTGATCGACCAAGACAATCAGGATGCTCCGCTGTTCTTCAAGGCTCGCAAACAGAGGGAAGCCCCCCGCCGAGGCCTCAGCAGTCCGGGATGAACCGCCATCGCCCTGGTCCTCCGTGGAGATCCGCCGACCATCTGGATCGAACGGAAGGCTCCGCAACTCCCCAAAGCCTCAAAAAACGCAAAGGTAAATAATGAAACCTCGTGCTGAGGCTACAAGCTCCCCAAGGCCCCAAAACACTCAACCGGAAAAAAACACAAGCCTCATGCTGAGGCTGCAACAGCAGGCGAATGAAAGCAAAAGGAATCGGAAGGGAGGGGAGGACCCGAGGGAAAAGCCAGAATAATCCACAGATAGGAATAAGGTAAAACAAATTTTTTTAATAAAAACTGAGTCTGCAGAGAAACACCAACGCATCTTGTCTGGGTAAAGACTAAGTCGGAACTGGGTAAACGTGACCCAGCAAGAGGCGTGGCTATCTCTCAGACTTAGTCTAATTGGGTAGAAGGGACTTCAGGAAACCCAATCCGTGGATCATCCATCCTCATGCTGGAGAATTCTCAAGTCTGATTGTTTATAACCTTCAGTTGGGTGAAACGGTGCACCATAAGAGAACAATTTTCAAATCAATGTACCTTCAATGGACTAACTTACAGAATGCATCCAAAATCAAGGACCCGTGACGCCCATAGAATTGAATTTGGTGGAACTGTAGCTGTTTCGGCACTGCCATGCTGCCAAAATTAGCCACAGTCATATGATTATCATTTCCAATGCTCCCTGCTAGTTTCCTACGTGCAAAGTCAATGGGGGATGGCAGGAAGTCAGAAATCACTGACACCCCATTGCTTTTTGCCCACCCATAGTCATTCCATTAATTAGAGATATTTTTTGATTTTTTTTTTAAATGGAACAATGACCCAAGACCCAGATTGTCCAGTTTGTACTAAAAAGACAGAAGGAGATTCCCATAACTTTTTGAGCCACCTTCAAGGAACTTTCAGAGCTCAGACTGTAACCCTTTCCTCAGGCTGCAAGTCAAGGACATTCCTAAATTGTAAATATTTGAAGCAAGAGTTTGCATAACTAGGAAGACAAAGCCTAGTTTGTTTTTGTTCTAGTTTTAATCCTGCCTTAGGGATGAAAAATCAGCTGGGTGACTTTGGGACAGTCACTCTCTCTCAGCCCAACTCACCTTACAGATTTGTTGTTTTGGGGAAAATAAAGGAAGAAGAACTATCAATACATTTGCTCCCTTGAGTTGTATATAAAAAAAGGTTGGAATAAAATTCTAAAATTAAAAAAAAAATCTATTTCCCAAGTGAAATGGAAAGCTTATCCCTGTTGCACTGGCTTTGGAGACACTTGGAAAGCAAACTGTTATCTTGGCACTTCCTGAGCAATTATATTAGGGAGAGGTCCTCTTTTCATCATGGTATCAGGAAAATGAAACCAACTGGTAAGTGCATTGCTGAACCTTCAGATGAGTTATAAATGAAAGTCCCTATTCCTTCAGTATATTCATGCTAGTATGAGGTGTAAAAACAGATATTCTCAAATAAGTGCCATGTATTTCACAGTATAAACCAATATGATAGCAAAAAGAATGTTGGCTTGAAAGAAAAGTTTTAAATTAGAGACCAAGTTTGTGTAGAATAGTGTACCATAATTTGGTTAAACTAGACTATGAGAATGCTTATGGCAGAGTAATCAATATGTTCCAAAAGTGATTGACATTATTCTTATCTCTTTTTTTTTACAAATTTTATTAATTTTCTAATATAACATTCACATATTTGAAAAGCAACACGGCAGTTGGGTTGTAATAATTCACTTACAAATAGATATCATTGGTACATATTTCAAACTACTACCGTAAACTTTTCTTCTCTCTTCCCCTTAATATATACTGTCCATATGTACTGTAAATTAAAACAATTCTTATTCTATCTATCACATAAAACATAACTTTCTTACATATATCAATAGTTTTTAGTATATATATATATATGTACTTGCTTTAATATACAATCTTTTAGACAATCAACGACCTAATACATTTTTCCTTTTAATTTGCACTAATATTTAAATTTAACGTTTGATATTTATCATTCCCAAGATTTTAAATACTCCCAATTCCTCTATCACCATTCCTTACAAAATCTAATGTTCAGAATACACGTCTTATCTATTTAACTTCTTGCCCTCTGTAACAACAAATTAGTAATACAATATGATATCCTTATTTTCTGTTAATTTTTGAATTTCTTAAATTAGTGATCAAAATTTCTTTTTATTTCAATATGTAATACTTCCTCTCTCTTACTCTTTGTGTCTATTATCTCATGTTTGAACTAACAATTTTTGTTTTTAACGTTCCATATAGATCTGTTTATTACTTTCATCAATAGGTTTTTAGCTTATCTATACCCTATTCACCTTTACATGACCTTTATACACAAATCAATATTCAAATTTAGCTATTAATATTTATGCTACTAAGTTTTAATGGCCAAAAACTTTTCTTTATCTCAATTCATAGCAATGTCTTATATTCAACATACATGTCTTATATATTTAAATATATTCTATTTTAAATTTTCATAAGATGGTCAAAACTCCATTCTTCTTCAGTCTTATTCTAGCTTTTTTTCTTTGCCAAGTCATCTTCCATGTTCTTGTTTTTGGGTCATCAAACCAATCTTCTTGTATTGTCATGTATGCTATTTGGCGTTGACAAAACCATCTGGTCACCATTTTTTTGAGAGGACTAGTAGATCTGGCAGGTCGTTTCTTTATTTTTCTGTATTGACATGGTTGTTCTGAATTGTTTGTTTTCCAACTGTTCTTTTTCTGGATCCTCCAATTCCTTATGATTTACAAAGGAAACCTTTTCCTTTTTCTATGTTACCAGTGTCTTTTCTGGATTTTCAAATGTCAGTGTTTGTTGAGCAGTTAATTCTTCTGTCATGGTATTTAAATGTTCCACTTTTTCTATTGTATTTTGTATAGATGGTTCTTTAATTGTGGTCAAAGTTTGGGCTTTCATATCTGGGCTGTCTTTTTGTTCTTTTCTGTAGCCTCTTAATTCTTCATCGGCTGTGATGAGAATTTGAATAATTGTTTTCAACATTAAAAGAATTTGTTGATCTTCATCCATAGAGAAATTCTGTTCCTGATCTTCTTCCATATTGGTATTTTAGACTAGCAGCTTTACATTTAGGAAATCCAAAAGAAAGAAAAAGTTTTTTTTCTGAATAAGAAGCACAGCAGAGCTTTTCACAGCTGTTTGTTTCAAAATTTTAAAGGTTGCATATGTCTTATCTGTTTTCTGGGCTATCAGCCAAGCCCCTGAAGAATAACAGATTGAGATAATAAGTTTGACTACACGGTGTCACCTCTACCCTTTAAAGTTTCCCTGTGAGTCCCAGAATTTTTTTTCCTTTTCAGTTTTTTTTCTTGTTTGTAAGAAAAAACCCAAATTTTCAACAGAGATAGATAGTAAAAAAATAAGAGTAAAGAATCTTTCAGTCCACAAGCTTTAGGAAATTAAATTCCAATTGGGATCCAGTTATTTTTTCAATGTTTTAAACTCCCCTGGGTAGTCAGTCACCACTCTTTTTAGAGGGAGGGCTAAAGTCTCCCTTCCCTCACCACAGGGGGGAAAATGCTTAGCAGCTTATGCAGGTACAGAAAGTAATTAGGGTGTAAAAGAGGTAAATCTCACCCAGTCTCTTCCTCACTGCTTTAAGGTTGCCTGGTGGAAAGTGTGACTTCAGCTGTCTGCAGCCTAGGGATGAGCTATATTTCTATGGCCGGTCCTTTCGTCCGCTGGTTTGGAGAGATTGCCAGCTCTAACGGGAGAGTTGCTGCTCTCCCACGATCCAACGAGAGCCCCTCCTTGCTGGTCACCTCTTCAGGGCGACTCTCAGCCCTTTTCAGGGCCCCCCAGCGATGCAAAACTGAACGGGGGAGAGAGAGCAAGTCTCCTAGCCATCCATGGCAGCCACGCAGCAAACCGGAAGTCCCAACATTGTTCTTATCATTAACAGGGAATTTTTTTCACGACCCAACAAAAAGCAACTGAAGCTAGTAACCTAGTCTATATACTATTACAAAGTGTTGCATCATGTCAAGGTGACGATTTAAGAGCTGACCAGTTGATGCAATGATGGGAATGAGTCAGCAGGGTTTTTGGCTGTTGTCTCTTTAAGAGCCTGTGTAAAAAAGAGGAGATTCTGCTAGTGTGTTTTTTTTCTTTTCCCTTTCCTGCTGTATTTGCTGTTTGTTGGATTCTGCTAGTAGCACATGTATGTATATTGTTCCTAGTGATACTTGTATAGCATTGTATATATTGTAGATAAAGCACCATTTGTTACAAACCACTGTTTGCTGTGTCTGCCCTTGGTTGTCGCACGCAATAGGACTATGTGCGCTCTGACAGGTTATGGGCCCAGAGAGAAGAGCCACCCAATTAGAGCTTGCCCCAGAGCCAGAGGTGTTGTACTTCATGGTTTGTGGTTACTAGTTGTTAGAGGAAGCAAGCAACATGGACTCCGACGGCGTAATGGGAGGAGGTTTTGTAGTGTCTCGGCTGAATGAGACAAACTACCATTCCTGGTGTGTGAAGATGAAATGTATCTGCGAAGGGAGGAGTTGTGGATGATAGTTACTGGTCCACCAATAGCCCTGGACCGAAGAAAGAATGAAAAAGCATTTGTCAGCATAATCCTGAATTTGGAGGATAACCAGCTGATATACGTGAGGGGTCTCCAGTCTACTAAAGAGTGCTGGAAAGCTTTGCGCAGTGTGTACGTTAGAGAGACTGCAAGCAGCAAAGTAATGCTGACAAGGAAGCTGACAAGGCCCAACTGAGATTGGGAGACAGCATGTCTACGCATTTGCAGTCCATGAGAAAGACATTCCTAGAGCTAGAAGTAAGAGGAATGACTTTTACTGAGGCACACAAGGTGTATGTGATGCTCAGTTCATTGGACAATTCAAGGGACATTCTAGTAAGTAGTTTAGAGTCTATGCAAGAGAAGGGACTTAACCATGAGTTATTTGACTGGCCAGTTGCTGGAGGAGCTAGGTATGCACTAGTCATAGTGGATTATTATACTAGATACGGATTTTGCTATCTGTTAAAAAGCAAGACATGTTCCGAGATAACCTGGTATGTTCAATTGCTAAGGGATGTACATATTGATGTACAAGGAGCTGTACCAATATTTGGAGACAATGTTGCATGTATAAAAATGGCATATCACAAGCAGAAGTAAACATGTAGATATAAAGTATTGTAATGTCAGGGAGGCTTTAAAGCATTATTTCACTGACAACAATATAGCCAATATGTTAACTAAGCCTTTAAATGCAGGTAAGCATCAAGAGTATGTAAAAGCATTTGGGTTAACAGCTGTTCAGCTTTAAATGGGAGGAGTGTCAAGGTGATGATTTAAGAGCTGACCAGCTGATGCAATGATGGGAATGAGTCAGCAGGGTCTTTGGCTGTTGTCTTTTTAAGAGCCTGTGTAAAAAAGGGGAGGCTCTACTAGTGTGTTTTCTTTTCTTTTCCCTTTCCTGCTGTATTTGCTGTTTGTTGGCTTCTGCTCATAGCACGTGTATGTATATTGTTCCTGGTGATACTTGTATAGCAGGGGTCTCCAACCCCCAGTCCGTGGACCAGTACCGGGCCGCAGCATGCCAGCAACCGGGCCGCACAAACAAGCAAAACCCCATCCATGGGAGGCAGGTAGCACACAAAACCATGCCCCCTCCGGTCCGCGGAAAAACCTCTCTCCATGTAACCAGTCCCTGGTGCCCAAAAGGTTGGGGACCTCTGTTGTATAGCAATGTACAATGTAACAAACCACCATTTGTTACAAATCACTGTTTGCTGTGTCTGCTCTTGGGTTGTCATACGCGACAGGACTGTGCGTGCTCTGACACATCAACTAACCCAATCCACTATGGGCAGCAATATCTACAAACCAGTTTGGTAATGCTCAACCATGTAGATTCTGATATGGACTATAAGAGGAATAAATGGTAAGAAGCATGAATAAACACATGAAATGAATAAAAGGAGGATGAATACATTGTGTGTACAGTATATGAATCTAGAAGAAAGGGAAGGTCATAATAGGTCTGAGTAAAGTTATGTATATTGATCTTGTGTAGGGGAGATGATAAATACAAGCAAGAAAATTAAGTACATTGAAGCACTTTGGTCATATCAGAGAGTGAAAGAGAATTGAATTGCAAATCAATATATCAGGAAGAATAAATGGATTGAGCAGAAGGAAAGATCAAGAAATTGTGGCTGGATGGGGGAGATGAAATGCTCAAAAAAAGGTAAGTGAGAAGCTTAAAAAATAAAATATATGGCATAATATATGGGAAAGTGAAAGCAACAAAGTCCATAAGGAAAAAACTATATGGAGATGTACAGTGAATTGTGTTCGTGTAAACTAGCTTTAGCTGGGTTTTCTTTTTCTCTCATTTTATGTCTTTAATTCTGGCTTAGTATTTCTTATTCCTTTTCTGTACTTTGCATAATGATGCTTATCTCAACTATGATATATGTATGTACATATATAATGCAAATGATACTATTACCCAAGACTTCATTATATTATTCATTGCATCTCTTTGATTCACTCTTTTAATTAGACTCCAAATCAGTAGCACACTGTAGCCTCAGTACCAATTTGTCTAAATTTCATACATTGCACAAATGAAACTCCAAGATTTTGTTCAAAAATAGAAGAGTCAAATAAAACACCTAAGCTCCTGGGATTTCAATGATATGAGTGGTTTTGTAATAGCAATGAAACAGCACATTGGATACCTGAACTCAACATTCCATAGGAAGATTAAAAATCTAATAATACATATAGAACAGATTTTTTTTAACAATCTATTCAAAATCTAACATAGTGGTACTTACGCCTTTTTTCTGAAATTACAGTTACCAATTAATTATAAGACTGAAAAAGGAATCTGTGTGAGATAGAGTTTTCCTGGCTAAGGTTAAGAAATTAGACTTCAAGTAATGTTGAAATAGGATTCTTAAAGTCTAAATTACTATATTGAGAATTTCTACACATTAGGATGTGCATTCATTATTGAATGCAATGGCCAGGTTACCAGTCCATGTCCTAGGATCCAGAGCTGATTTAAAAAACATTCTTAAAAACGAGACTATTCATCAATAGCTCATCAAAATGAAGAGAGGCATCAAGCAGAATGCCAAAGGACCCAATACTCTTCAACATTTGTATTAATGACTTAGAAACAGAAGAAATTCAATTTGCACATGACATCAAATTAAGGTGGTCCTCAACTTACAACCATAACTGAGCCCCAAATTTCTGTTGCTAAGGAAGACCAATGTTAAGGAATTTTCCCCCATTTTATGACCTTGCCACAGTTGTTAAATGAATTGTTGCAGGTTGATAAGTTAGTAACACATTGTTAAGTGAATCTGGCTTCCCCATTGAATTTGCTTGTCAGGAGGCCACAAAAGGTGCACTGCAACCATCCTAAATATCAGTCAGTTGCCAAGCGTTCAAATTTTGATCATATGACCATGGGGATGCTACTATGGTCATAAGTGTGAAAACAGTCATACATCATTTTTAACTTCAAATGGTCACTAAACGAATTGTTGTAAGTCAAGGACGACAAAAATAAACTTAAGTTTATCGTGATATATTAAAGTTGGACTGAAATTAACAGTGTAAAATGTATCAACACAAATGCAAAGGTCTTGACTTAAGAAAAAGTAAATTTTGTACAGGAATAGGGTGGGTGAAAAATGAAAGTAGAAAGCTCTTGGAATAATAACTAATTCCAAGTTATAGAATATGAGTCAGCATGGCTGCTAAAAAAGCAAATGCAATTTTAAGCTGCTTCAAGAGAAATCTAATTTACAGGAAGCAACAGATACATTATACACTGCGTGGACAGACCTCATTTTCAGCACAATGTTCAGTTCTGGGTATATTTAAAGATAGATTCTGAGAAAACTGGAATAATGCAGAGAAAAACAATCAGGATGTTCAAGGAATTGGAAATTAAGTTTTATAAAAACACACTGAAGGAACTGGGCCTTAGGAAACAAGGAGGAAAATTCTGAAAAAATGAAATATGATAAAAGCAGATAAAACCTTTTACTGAAGGAGGTAACATTCTCCATCACTAGACATATTTAACATAGGCTGATTCATCTACTTAGGATGGTTTGTTTCACTATCTAGAAAGTTGGATTAGATGGCCTCTTCTGGCTAGATAATTCCTCGATTCTGCAATTATTTCTGTCTTTCATATCTTCTACTATTAAAAATTACAGTGATGTTTTTTCTTTCAAGAAAGAAATAGATGAAAAAAGTGTGGTAATATATTATTGATGGTATAAATGTCACAGAGCAATAATGAAACAATGAACGTCTGTAGATATTAAAACTAATACAATGAGGATATTCAATCTGAAATTGAATAGAAAAAGAGTAAAAAACCAGTGAGAAAATGGATGTAATAACTCTGCTCCTCTAAGAATTGGAAAAGACTACATATTAAAAAAACCCTACAATAAATACTCAGAAACAATGAAATTGATGCATATACATAGAGAAGAAAACACACACATGGTAGTAGTAGCATATGTTTATATCTGGCAAGGGGTGTTTTTTGAGCTTGCAACAGAATTTTCTTCAGTTAATGTCTTTGGATGATTAGTAAAAAATAAATGAATAACTGAATTTACACTGGATATATGGAAAAGGGAGTCTAGAAAATCAAAGGAAGGGGAGTCAGAAATGGAAAGTGTTGGAAACAAAGGATGCTGGAAGAGCAAGAAACAAGTGATTGTATTAGAGGAGTCTGTGATGGACAATATTATCAAAGGAGTAGAATGAGTGTTTTGGACTTTGGTTGTGGCTTTTGAAGAGTTGAGACACAGAGAAGACAAAAGCGTAGAAAAGGGAAAATGAATATTCTAAAATGTGGAAAGAGAAATGCCAGCAAAAGTTAACATGAAAATGGAAAGAGAAAAGTCTACTGTTGAAACAATGTGAAGTGTGAAACAACAACTTGAAAAAAAGTAACGGAGAAAAGTAATTGGTTGGAGAAAGGAATATTGGAGCTGGTGATGACATAAGGTACTCAGTTCTTCCATTTGGTCTATCACAGTGGTTCTCAACCTTTTTAATGCCGCGACCCCCAACCGGTCGTAAGTCAAGGACTAAACCGGTCGTAAGTCGAGGACTAAACCGATCATAAGTCGAGGACTACCCAATCGGTCGTAAGTTGAGGACTTTCCCTGCCCGGGAGCACTGCGCATGCGTGGTGCCGCCCCCTGCGCCGGCTGAGGCGTAGCTGGCAAGCGGCAGAGACGGAGCAGGCCGACCACCAGCTGGGCCACCAGCTGGCCCAGCCCAAGGGAGGTAAGGCATCCGCCGGAAAAGGGGAAAAAATGGCGGACAGCCTTGCTTGGCAACCCCCGTGAAATGGTCGATCGACTCCAAATGGGGTCGTGACCCATAGGTTGATAACTGCTGGTCTATCACATTTGATATTCTGAATTATGATATTCAGTGATCCAATATTCTAATGCCTGCAACAATATTACTACCATCATTGTCACCTAGGCAGCTTTACCACAATTGTGTGCTTTGTCTGCTATGTTTACCATCTCCAATAGTGAATCTTCCTCACCACTTGGATGGGATGCCATGGTTTCAATATAGTTGTACGTATACAATGGAGCATTGACTATTGTCATTTGAGCCCAGATTCTCAAAAATGTTTTCCATGATTCCATGTTCTGGAGCAGAGACATGAAAGAAACCAAAGGGAAGGTGTTGCTATCACTACAAAAGTTTTCATTTCTCTTTCCAGACCCAAAAAGTGATCACAGAAACCTAGCGTATGTTTCTCAAACAGAACGAACACAAGATGAAGATTTCCAGGCACTGCATTGCCCAGTAACATTCTTATATGAATTAGCAGAACTGCCCTTATATTTGATGCTGACAAATCCTTCTTTTTGGTGCTTTGGGACCTCAACATCAATGCAGAGGCCAGCCTGTGGGGATCAGTTGAAATAGTCCATCTCTATTATAACTTAAAGTTTTCTGTTATAACTAAAATCTGTTACTGCTCATCAAGCAGGACACACCATAGATTTTTTTTAATGTTCTGTGGGAAGAAAACCAGAGATAGTTGTAGGAGAAGAGCAGATGGGGGGGCAGAGTTAAATGTGTCATCAGTTTAGAGTCCTTGTGTTGCCAGAAGAGATCCAAGTCTAGCCCCCCTTGATTCTTGTCTAGTACCAATTTAGCTGATGTAAGAACCTGCTTCAAAACCTCCTCCCAAAAAAGCAGGACTCTTGGAACAATTTCATCCCAAAATGATCTTTTATTAGGAGAAGTTGACAGCAGGCATAGAAGGCAGGATCTGAGGGTTTAGCAAGAAGCAAACCCACTCCAACAGTCCATCTGGTCAGTTCAAATGGGCCAAACCCCAGGTGTTGAAACCACTGTGGGAACGGGGCTGATAAGGCACCATTCCCAAGGCTGTGAAGTTGTTGTTGGGTCTTCACACCTAGTATTCCACAGCAAGAGATAAGCCAGATGGCCGGAGGAACATTCCTTTCTCACCCCCAGGTTGGCATCAAGGGGAAACAGTTCAAAGAGCAAGCAGATAGAGGAAGCAGAGAGGATACATTGCAGTGGCTGAAGCGAAGAAAATACATTGTAGTTCCCATAGTTCCCCCCTCCCCCCAGGAGAATGACAGAACTTTCAGGAAAGAATAATGAATAATGAAAGGTTTTTCTGGGCCCAGGTGTTTTAGGACTGGCTCTGCTGAAAATAGTCTTTTTAACTTTTCAAAAGTTGTTTGACATTCCACAGTCCATTTTAAAGGTTGACTGTGTTTCGCTTTCCCCTCCCCTTTAGTCTTCAGCAGATTTGAAATGGGCAATGCAATTTGAGCAAAAGAGGGGTGAACTGGTGGTAAAAATTTGCAAACCCAAGAAAGATTTGCAGCTGTCTCCAGGTGCAGGGTGGGGCCCACTCAAACACCATCTGGATCTCTATGCCATTCGAAGAGATATGATTATCTGATATAACCCAGATAATCAATTCTGTCTTTGTGGAACTCACCCTTAGACAGTTTGGCATACAAGCAGGCTGCCTGTAACTTATTTAGCAGGCAGCCTCCTTAGTCTCTGTGAATATCAGGATATCATCCAACTAGACAAGCACCCCCTTATAAAGATGCTCCTGGAACACTTCATTTATTGTTGCATTTATTGCATGCAATAAAAGAGGCAATTGAATGCTGTTTTCCATTCATCTCCCTCCTTAATTCTGATTTGGTAATAAGCCTCCCTCTTTTGAGAAGATCTTTCCTTTGGCCAAATGTGCCAACATGTCCTTCATCAAAGGGAGTGGGTAGAGGTTGCTCTCACTCACTGAGTTGAGGGATCTATAATCCACACGGGGGCTGCCGTTTTTAATTTCGCTGGTTAGATTAAACCCCCTCACCAAATTCTTTTCTATGAATTTTTGTAATTCCTCCAACTCCCGAGGGGTCATGGAACACAGTTTTGGTTTAGGCAATATTAGGCAACCCCCGGCAATATTTCAATAGCACAGTCTGTGGGCTGATGGGGGGAGGGTAATTCATCTCTTCACTGAACACTTCAGTTAAATCCTGAATACTCTTCTGGTATGCCTTCCGAGTCCCCATTGCTCACTGCTGCTGTGCTTTCTGGACCTTTTTCCACCTCCTTTTTCTGAGCTGCTCCTTTTCAACAAAATTCCCTTTCAGGAACCTTAACTCTCCAGTCCTCCAATCTATTCTCGGATTCTATTTCGTTAGCCAAGCCATGTCTAGTATAAGTGGGCATTCCATTCCAGGGGTCACCACAAACGTGAGTCAGTACATGGTTCCCTATAGTGAGCTGGATGGGCTGCATGGTGAGGATTGCAGGGATCCCTCCTGCAATGAACACATCTAACTGGCCAAACAAAATCGGCTTCTTCAGCCTCCTCACCGGGATTCCTAGATTTCCAACCAGAGTTGGGCTTATGAGGCAGCGAGTGCAGCCAAAGTCTATGAGGGCTCTTAATGCAACCTTTTCCAACATCCCTAGACTAAGCAGTTCTACAGTTCTGGTGAGGGGCACGATGTGTCCACTTACCAGGGGTTCATCCTCCGAGCTGTCTTCCGATGACTCTGGGGGCTCCCCGGTCTGGGCTGGAGTTCCTCCTACATACTTTGATGGGGTTAGGACCTTGACAACCTCCATGCTTTTCATGGTCATTTCCTTTGGCTTGGGCGGGGTTTTCTTGGGCTTCCCCCTTGTGACTCGGTCAGGTTTCTGCACTGGGGTCTTTGAGCGACATTCAGCTGCACGGTGTCCTTCCTTCCCACCTTTGAAACAGCCCAATGATCTTGGAGTGGTGGGAGTTTGCTTCGGTGGCTCCCGGGCTTCCTCCATTGGAGATCGTCCCCAGGACCTTCCCAGATGTCACTGTCTCCAGGCCTGGTCAATTTCAGCTTCTTCAGCTAAGATGTACTAGTTGTGAAGCCGATCAGGATCTCCCCAGGGGATGCAGGCATACTATAGGTCATCATTTAGTCCATCTTTAAAGTGACCCACAAGGACTTCTTCCAGCCAGTTGAGGCAGCTAGCCAGAGCTCGAAATTCCTCCATATATTCTGCTGTAGGATGACGCCCCTGTCTCACAGTTTTTATACATTCTCTGGCTTTCTGATCAGCCAAGAGGTTTTTGAATCTCCTTCTTAGGGCTGCCATGAAATGGTTGAAGTTCTGGGGCATTTGCATTGTGCAGGGTCACCATCCACTCAGCCACCGCCCCCTCTAGTGCCATGGTCATGATCCCCACCCATCCGTGGTCGCTGGGGATTTCTTGGCCATACTCTTCCATGTAGCTCAAGACATGAGCTAGGAAGAAGCCCAATTTTTGTGGCTTCCCATTGTACTTTACCTCCAGTTGTGGGAATTTCTGGCTAGTTCAGTGACCTCTCCTTCACTGGGGCCAGTATCCATCTTCATCAGCTGGTGCAATTTGGGCGGGGGTGGCAGCTGCCACTGTTGTGGTCGCAGTCTCTGAAGCACTGGTGGAAGGACCTTGGTTTGCCATCTCGGTTTCTGCATTACCTTCTCCTTCGGCCAGCCCCGGATTTGCAGTGCCCCAACATGGGTTAGCCTTCTCTTCCTTGAGGGAGTCAAAGGGGACTCTCAGCATGTCAATAGCTTGCTCCAGCAACCAGTTGGAATGGGCTGGTCTCTCATCCTTGTCCTCTCTGAGAGTGACCTTTCCATTTCTCATTTCCAGCCTGATTGGTGACTGCCCCATTTGAGAGTTATCTTTCTTGCTTTCCGGTCCTGGTCCTCCTCCTTCCCAATGCCCAGAGACCACATTGGTTTGTCTCGGTGTTCAGTGGTTACGGCTTCATTGGCGGAGCTGGAGGAATGTGAGCTGCATCCACTTGCCCAACCCAGAGGGAAACTCCCCCCCCATGCCTAAATCTGACATAATTTGCACGGTCCCCGTGGCAAGGGTCTTCCTTCTGGGTTGACCGACTATTGCAGATCCTGCCTAATGTAAGGACCCACTTCAAAACCTTCTCCCAAGAAAGTAGGACTCTTGGAATGATTTCATCCCAAAAGGATCTTTTATTAGGAGAAGTTGACAGCAAGCATAGAAGGCAGAATCTGAGGGGTTCCTGTGCAAATCAATAGATTAAAAGAGCAATAAGCAAACCCACCCCAATAGTCCATCCAGTCAGTTCAAACAGGCTAATCCCCAGGTGTTGAATCTGCTGTGGGAACGGGGCTGATAAGGCGCTGTTCTCAAGGCTGTGAAGTTGTTGTTAGGTCTTCACACCTAGTCTTCCGCAGCAAGAGGTAAGCCAGATGGCCGGAGGCACATTCCTTTCTCACCCCCAAATTGCCATCAAGGGGAAACAGTTCAATGAGCAAGCAGATAGAGGAAGCAGAGAAGATAAATTGTAGTGACTAAAGCGAAGTGAAGAAAATACATTTTAGTTCCCATAGTCCCCCTCCCCCCAAGAGAATAACAGAACCCACAGGAAAGAAAAAGAAAAGTCCACAGAAGAGAAGCCCCCTCCCAATATGTGGGTTCTGACAGTTGATCAGATTCTTATGTACAGATTTTAATAAATCATCTATGATGCAATTTTATGAATGATCTGATTTGTTGTGTCCTAGCAGTTGTATTTTATAATAGCTAAGGTGCATCTACTGAATCGGTCCTTCAGCGGTGTCCCCCAACCTTGGGGCACCAGGGACCGATTCCACAGAAAAAATAAATTCCATGAACTGGGAGAGGCATGATTTTGCATGCTACCTAGATCCTGTGCATGCACAGATGAAGCTTTGCTCAATTACATAGCCCAGTTCCCAATGGGCCCTGTACCAGTACCAGTCCACAGTCTGGGGGTTGGAGACCCCTGTTGTAGAGCATCAGCCAATTGTGAGAACCTATTCACAGCTGCCTGAATCTAATGAAATATCACAGTATGCTTAAGTACAGATTGCTGGAGCACTAAATATTTCAGTTGAGCCTCTGATAGTAGACCAAAATATTGAGCCACCTCAGATCATGGACTACCACGTGATCATTGCCCATTCCTTGAGCTCACAGATCCTGTTGATCTGTCAAAGAACTGTGGGCTATGAAGTGAGAAAGCAGATGTCTCAAAACAAGTATGATTTAGCTCCACTGAGAACATAGTGGCATGGCTATATGTGGCTTTGAAACACAGGAAAATAGGTTTTTCTCCTTTGTAAAGCTTGTAGAAAGCTTCCTCATATGTTCAGCATTTTTTTCTCCTTAGTCACTCACTCTTATCTGCAAGAAAGATGTTAGTGCTTATTAATGCCTCTTTCTAAAGGGTGATGCTGTCTTCTCTAAAGAGAATGGTAGTCTATCTCCTCTTGAAAAAAAATACTTTGAAGTTCCTCTATTTTTATATTTAACCTATAGTTGAGCAGATGGTGGTTGGCAACTTGAGGCACTTCTGAATGATTCTGATTATCTAGATCTGTTTCAATTCTGCTCATGGCACAAAGATCTCTTTGGTTGCCCTTTTGGACATTCTCTTGAGGAAGTAGGACAGGGAAGTATGTATATCAGCATATAAATTTAATAATAAATAAAATCTTTGCTGGTGCCCTACATCTATCAGATACTTTTGATATCATCAATCATGATATCCTCCAAGACCACCTGAAGGATTGGGGGTTGGAGACATGGCTTTGTCATGTTTTCGCTCCTCACTTGTTGTGGTTGGTATCACTGAAGGATACTGCTTTCTCAACCAATTTCAAAGTGCTTGCTTTAATACACAAATACTTTTATAGCTTCTATCCTGCCTATTTAAAAGAATGATTTGCCCAGATCTCAATTTATCTTCTGGTCTGTTATGAATGCCATCCAGAAAGAAGATCTGCTACAACCAACCAGGAGTAGGGCTTCTTAGTGGCAACACCAGGTTTGTGGAATTCTCTCACTGCTTGATTTTAAGTAACTGGTATTACTTGGTTAAAATATTTATTGTTATATTATAAACCACTTCAGACTGGTTTCCCAGGAACATGTGAGTATATATATCTGTCAATAATGAAATGAATATGCATTGCAGCATCAAATTCCTCTAACAGAAGCACTGCTGGTTGATCAAAAGAGGGGACTTTTCTAGCACTTCCTACAGTATTTCTCTCACAGTAACAAATTACTACAAATATCACAGGTATTGTACCACACTGTTTGATATGTACCTACTGAGCAATAACTACATTTGGGAAAGAAAGTGCCCTTCAAACAGAAAAAAGCTACATTATAGATCCTCACCAACTATATTCCAAAAATGTCTATCAAAACAAAGTAAGAAAAAGCCAAACTCACTACATTTCAATAATTCCAGCCATTTAACAGAAAGCTGTATTCCGGAAAACTATATCAAATGAAAATAAGACAAAAAAACCAAAGCACTATATTGTTGTCATCAGGGCACCATGTTTCATAAAGAAAATGATTCCATATCAAAAGAATGTGCCTGCCCCTTCACAGAAGGCAGCTTCTCAGTAAGGATTGTAATGAAAATAAATTACATTTACACTACCATATTGAATGTAATACAATTAGTTAAGTTCTGTCCTGACCAAGTAACTAATGATACCACATAACAAGTAAATTCAGTTCAACAGAGAACTGCAGCATGCCAGCAACCAGTCTGCACAAACAAGGAAAGGCCCATCCGCGAGATGCAGGCAGCACACAAAAGGGGCGTTGTCTTACCTGAACGCCTTTTCTCAGCATGAAGATGTAGCATCCACCGATTGGGTAATCAAAGCCCCCCTGCTCAGATTTAGACTAAGACCAAACTTTAGCCACGCCTCCCTTGGTCGCTCCTTTCCCAGTTTTGTCGAGGCGAAACGTTTATTAGGTCCGACACAGTAGCTCCTCCTGAAAAAAATCTGCCTAGACTAAGTGTTAAGGGTGGGTGTGGATGCTACATCTTCATGCTGAGAAAAGGCGTTCAGGTAAGACAATGCCCCTTCTCCAGCATGATAGATGTAGCATCCACCGATTGGGACATACCAAAGCCACCTGTGTCCCTGTCGGGAGAGAAGTCTAGGCTTGTGGCTCATGTATAGAGACTACCTGCTGCAGAACCCTTCTGCCGAAGGATGCGTCTGAGGCAGCGAATTTATCAAGCTTGTAATGCCTTATAAATGAAGAGGGGGAAGCCCAGGTGGCTGCCCTGCAAATTTCCTCAATCGAGGCCTGAGTAGACCAGGCCACAGATGTAGCAGCGCTACATGTAGAATGAGCAGTGATGCGAGGAGGAACAGGAAGAGACTGAGTCCTGTAAGCATGAGAGATGCAGGCCCTAATCCATCTATCAATGGTCGAGGATGATACTTTCAGACCCATGGAAGAAGGTTGGAAAGACACAAACAAGGCCTCCGATCTACGAAATGCAGCGGTTCGCTTCACATAGTGATGCAAAGCCCTGCGTACATCTAATGTATGCCACAATCTTTCAAGACGGTGAGAAGGTCGCGGACAAAAGTCCGGAAGAATCAGATCTTGAGACCTGTAGAAGCCGGTATTGACTTTCGGAATGAAAGAAGGGTCCAATTTTAGGATCACTCTGTCATCCAGAAAAATACAAAGATCCTCCCTGATCGAGAGTGCAGCAAGTTCCGAGATGTGTCTTGCCGAGGTGATGGCTATTTTCAATGAAAGGAAGTGTAGTGAACAAGATTTGATGGGCTCAAATGGTGAACCGGTAAGAACCTGCAGAACCCTTGGCAGGTCCTATGTGAGATATCTGTGTACTACCGGGGGACCTGTATTAACGGCTCCCTTAAGGAAGGCCGTAACAGCTGGATGATGAGATAGCTGGACCTGATCCTCGCAAATGAGGACCGTGGATAATGCTGCGATCTGCCTATGGATGGTATTGTGAGACAGTCCCCTGTTTAGTCCGTCTAAAGGTAGTCCAATAATACCGGAGTGGTGGTAGCCAGTGGGTTGACCCTCCTGGTGTTACACCATGCATAGAAACTTTTCCACGTGGCATCGTAGATCCTGTTAGTGGAGGGACATATGGAGGCTTGAATTATAGCAATCACTCCAGTTGAATAGGACTGTCTAGTTAAGCTCTCCCTTTCAAGTGCCAAGTGGCTAGTTGAAGCCACTGTGGGTCCGGATGTTGGAGCTGACTCTGACTGAGGGAGATGCGATCTGCTGGAATCTTCCAAGGTGGGGAGATCGATAGGTCCATGAGATCTGCAAACCAAGGACGCCTTGGCCAATGTGGGACCAGCAAAATTAATTCTGCCCCCTCTAATAGGAGTTTCCTGATGACAGCTGGAATCAGGGAAAGTGGAGGGAAGGCATACAGAAGTTCCTTGGGCCATCTGCTGCATAGCGCGTCCGTTACCTCCGCCCCCCCATGATGGAAATCGCGTGAAATATCTGGGAAGCTGAGCATTTGCTGGTGAAGCAAACAGGTCTACCTGAGGCTGCCCAAATCTCTCCGATATTTCCTTGAAGAGGTTCAGTTCCAATCGCCACTCTGAGTGATCTATCGTCGCCATGCTTAGAGAATCTGCCTGACGATTCTCCTCCCCGGAAATGTGTTCTGCTCTGATGGATTTCAGATGGGATTCTGCCCACAGACCCAATGCTAGGGCCTCCTGCATGAGGGACCAAGATTTGGTCCCTCCTTGTCTGTTGATATGAGCCTTGGCTGCGACATTGTCCGTCATTACCAGGACATGATTCCCCTTCACTATGTTGGAGAACTGCAAAGAGCCAGGTGTATTGCCCTGAGTTCTAGCCAATTTATATTGTGCGTGAGGTTGCGCTTGGATCATTGACCCTGAGCCATATGTGTCTGCATGTGCGCTCCCCAACCAAACAGACTGGCGTCCGTGGTCAGGATAAGTCTGTGAGGTTCCTTGAATAATGTCCCCTTGTGTATGGCTGGTGACCCACACCATCTGAGTGACTGTAGAGTGTGGTACGGAACTCTCACCTTCTGCGTGGAGGCACTCATGTTCCGCTTCTGGAAGGGAAACAGGAACCATTGTAGATGTCTGGAATGAAGACTGGCCCACGGCACTATTCCTAGGCAAGAAATCATTTTCCCCAACAGCTGTGACAACTGGACAAGGGGAACTACCTTCTCTCTCTGGATCCTGCGAACTAGGGATCTCATACCGTCCCTGCGTTCCTGGGAGAGGTAGACCTTGCATAGGTCTGAATCTATCACCGCCCCTAGATGCAAAATCCAAGTGGTAGGGGTGGTGTGGCTCTTCTTGAAATTCACTGAGAAGCCGTGTCTCTGAAGTGTCTCTATTGTGGTCTATAGATCTAGTTGAGCAGTGCGGAATGAAATGGACTGGATGATTATATCGTCCAGATAACATTGTACTCTTACCGGTATTAGTCTGAGATGTGCCGCTAATACTGCCAGTATCTTTGTGAATACCCGTGGTGCCGAGGATAGACCGAAGGGAAGTGCCCTGTACTGGTAATGTCTGTTTGCATGGCAGAAGCGGAGGAATCTGCGGTGATGTGGTCTGATAGGAACATGAAGGTAGGCTTCTGTCAGGTCTATGGAGGAGAGGTAATCTCCCTTCCTGACACTGGCTAGAATGGACTTGAGGGACTGCATTTTGAACTTCCTGTAGATTAGGAAGCGGTTGAGTTCCTTTAGATCTAATATTGCTCTCCATCCCCCCGAGGCCTTGGGAACCACGAAGAGAATGGAGTAGAACCCTTTTCCTCTTTGTTCCAGAGGAACTGATTCTATGGCTCTTATTTCCAATAAGTGTGATATTGCTGTGGCTACTAGTTCGGCCTTGTGTGCGTGTCTTGAGGCGACACTGGTGGCATGGACTTTAGTTCTAGGGCTAGACCGAATCTTATGGTCTCTCTTACCCAGGTATCATTTGTGGTGACCTCCCAAGTGTCGCTGAACAGGGTTAAGCGTACGCCTATGGGAGGGTCCAATCTGGCGTCACTTAGACCTTCAGAATGGATGGCCTCCCGCACCCCTGAGGGGTCGCTTGGTCTGGAACTGACCCCTGGCTCCTGAATTCTGGCGGTCCTGCTGGCGATCCTATTTGGGGGAGAAAAATCGGGAACCTTTGGGCCAATCCCAGGACTGCCCTGATCGAAAGGGCTGCTTCCATTCCCAAGAACTTCCGGCTCTGAAGGACTACCTGTGAAATTCTTGTTGAGGTCTCCTATCCGTCTTCTTGGACGGATGAGCTAAGGTTTTTCTCTTATTCTTCCCTTCAACCAGGTACGGCTCTAGGATTTGGCCAAATAAATTCTTGCCACTGTAGATGTCTGTAGCAAGACGCCATCTTGACTTGAGGTCGGCCCTCCACTGTTTGAGCCACATGAATCTGCGGGACGCAACTGTGGCCGCAATAGATTTGGCCGAAAATTTGGTGGAGTTGAGGGAAGCATCTGACATGTATTCCGCCACCGCTACTAGTTTACCTAGAGTTTGTTGCGCGCGTACCTGGTCCGGAGGAATTAACGCCTGTAGTTCCCGGAGCCTCATGATAGAAGTTCTCGCGAAAAAGGACGAGGACGAAGACGCCCTGATGGCCCAGGCAGAGGCCTGGTGAGCCCTGCGGAGAGAAAACTCAAAACGTTTAACCTCCGCCTTGAGATGTTCGGCCATGTCTCCAGGAACAGTGGATGTGGAGAACAAACATGTTAATGGAGTGTCCACTGTGGGAACCTCTAGAAGGGAAGAGAATGCAGAAGATACATTATACAATCTCTTTTCCGTGCTGCTAGGAGAGGGTAGGGTGGCCAATGAGGTCCACTTTTTTTCCACCGTCTCATGGAAAACAGCTGGACAAGGAACTTGTTTTTCCTCTACCACCTTTCTAGCAAACAAAGGGTTTGACTTTTGTGCAGCCGAGGTAGATGGCTTGGGTTCCTGCTCCGAGACCTGGTTGGCCATTGTGCAGGCTTTTAACAAAAGAGATTTGAATAGGTTTGGATCAAAAAGCCTCAATGTTGGGGGTTGGATCATGAGTTACCTCCTCATCCTCAGACATAGGTCCTTCAGTTGTCGCCAGGTCAACAGATTCAGTCTCCCCAAACTGAGATGAAGTCTCAGAAATACCTGAACCCTCTAACCGGGGCGTCCAGTGCGGTCTGCGGGCAAGGGTGGAGAAGGTGAAACCTGTGAGGGACCAGCTGCTAAGGAAGAAGACATGAATTGATTGAAGGCCTGGTGCATAAAGTTCTGAAACTGTTGAGCCCATAATGATCATTCAGCTGAAGGCACACCAGCAGTGGTGGTCGCAGGAGTATGCGTACTAATGTTAGCAGGAGAAATGGAAGGCCCTAGCAGAGGGGATGAAGGGATATGTTGGCTAGGGGCAGATAGACTGACCTGTTCAGTTCCCCCTTGAGGAGACCATGCCCTGGGGGCTTGATAAGACGGCACCAGTGAGGGCTCATAAGGTGAGCTGGCCAGAGAAGCAGGGGGAACCAATTCGGCTTCTCTGGATCTGAGCCTTTGTGCTTTGGAGAACTCCTTCTCCAGTGCCTGGTGTCTCCTCGAGGCCTCTCGCTCAGCAGTCTTGGAAGGTTCTTTGGTTGATAAATGCTTGGTTTTAGCTTTTTTCTTCCCCCCTGTATTTGAATCAGAGGATCTGCGTTTTGCTTAAATGGGGGGAACATCAGAACCCTGCAAAGCCTGAGGAGACTCACCATCTGCCATTGTGCCCAGGCTTTCCAGGTAAGAGAAGCCCTGGGGTGGGGGTAACTACGCAGATCAAGTTGTCCGGGAGAGAAGCTTCCCGCACCCTAAGACAACCACAATGGCAAACACCAGAACAGCTGTCTAAAACTGTCTGCTGGGCCCTGCCGGCACAGCGTCGGGAGCTAAATAGGTCAGGAACCCCACAATTTAAGATAATAGGTGTTATTTATTTTTATTTTTTAATAAATCTCTGAGAAGCAATGCGTCGAAAAAACAACAGCTAAACTCCCAAGAGGACCCAACGCAGTAAGTCACTAATGCTAGGCCTGAATCGGAGGCAAACAGCAACCTTAAAATGGCGACCGCGCCCAGCACCAAATTCAAAATTGCGGCCATAATGTCGGCGGCCGCAAGTCTTCTTGGCGCCTAAAAATGGCCTCTCCTCTTAGTCAGAGCTGTAAGACAGCTTCTCTGGCCTCGTCTTTGAAGTCCCCGTTCAGGCAGGCAAAAAGATGGAGGGAACCTTACACACACTTCCCCCCTTACAGCTATAAGGCACCACAAACTACTTGCGATTCTACAGCGTGGGGAAGTCTGTATGATCCTGGATAGAGCCTCGTGGCCACGAGGCAAGAGAGAAGCTCTGGTAATCGGCTGAATTCTCCAGAAACACTGGCAATAAAACTGTTATCAGACGCAAGGGAAGCCTCCCTCAGTGTGCTGAACAGCTACTCTGAGCTGAAAGCCGCCTCAGCAGCAAAGCTCCGACGATCCACGAGGCCAATTAGGCCCTCTGGAAAGCAAATCTCCAAGGTTGCTAATTCACTATCCTTTACCAAAAAAACCCCAAAAATTATGTAAAGAGTACACTACAAGAAGCTATACTAATAATCCTAATGCTACACTATTTAAACTAACAATTGCTGAGGAGCTAACAAAACTGTGTCCTCTCTGAGCATAGACTAAGACAAAACTGGGAAAGGAGCAACCAAGGGAGGCGTGGCTAAAGTTTGGTCTTAGTCTAAATCTGAGCAGGAGGGCTTTGATTACCCAATCAGTGGATGCTACATCTATCATGATGGAGAACCACGCCTCCTCCAGTTCACGGAAAAACCTCTCTCCACGTAACTAGTCCCTGGTGCCCAAAAGGTTGGGGACCTCTGCCTTAATGGATTTTTGCTGACAGGACTGAATGACAAGGCTTATATATTTTATAGGTTAAAGAAGAGAAGGTGGCAAATTACTAAATATGTCTACGCTTTTTGTTATGAAGGGGAAAAGTCATTCCTATATATATTTCTTTTTCTTTACTATATTCTAATTATTTTTCTTTATATTTTTTTATTTCTTTTTAGTTTATGCTCTTTTATTTCTTTTATTAGTGGGTCATTTTTGTTATGTTTAATAAAATTATTAAAATGTTATTTAAAAACCCAAAGAACTCTTCTTGTTCAACCTTTAGTAGTAATTAAAGTTCTTATATGATTCACCCACAAATATAACTAAAGTCAAAACCATTATTTTAGGATACTTTAATCATCCTTTGCCAGCTCATTCTAAAATAACTACATTCTAAATGGATACCCAGAACTTTCTGCTATTTAAACCTTACAGCTTTTGACTTAGCTACATTTTGCCTCAAGTAGTCAATGGAAATGCCTTTATTGTCAACATTTAGTGGTTGCATAATACATGTTTTTCTTGTAAAAGGTCTCCTGAAAAAATAGCTCCTGTATAAAATACTGTAGCTCCTTGTTTGAGCATATACTGTATTTTGCAGGTATAACAATTCTGTTCATTCTGCTGTAGTTGCAATCCAAATGGCCAAACCAAATAGTCCAATAAGGAACATTCATTTCTAATTCAGTCTGCTCCTATGTGGGAAATATATCCTGAGGGGAGTACTTAGTCCCTCGGTCAATAAAGTTCTTTGTTCAGCTTTCCCTGATAGAGTACATATTTTGCTTCTTTTTTCCCCCCTGCTGATTTTGAGAAAAACTTTCTTTTCTGGAGAATGTCTGAATGTCCCCTGAAATTTTCATAGCAGCATTTTCTGAACTGTTTTCCCCTTGCCTTCTTCCTAGAGCTGAAAGAGAGGGATGGACCCAAAGTCACCCAGCAGGCTTTGTGGCTAAGGCATAACTAGAACTCAGGGTCCCTATATCAAAGGCTTCACATACAATCCCAGTCTCCATTTCTGGTCTTTTCAGAAAGGAACTTGAGAGACTAGTTGCTAAGAAAGATGTTTTGTACATTCTTTGGCCTGAGGAGATCTCCAGTCCATTGGAAGTGAGCCTTCAAGAACCAGATTTTAGTGTATATATTTTAGATATGAAACATCTGGCAAATCATCTTCTTTCATCACTGATCAAATACTTCTCACATATCTTTGTTTTTATCATGTCCTGTGTTGGAAACTCCTACATCTGGTATGATTCATTTATGCAAACTAAGCCATCTGGCAAGTGAATTAACCATAATTATAAATTACTCCAACCTATGCAAAATCCAGGTACTGGACACTATCCATTGGGAACATCCCATACCATATTAATTCAGAAAATGTTTTTATTCAAAAGATCCTGGCTTTTCTTTTAAAATATTTCCATTCATGATCTCTTTTTTTAAAAAAAATAAATAAATGTCATTAAACATTTTAAAGCATGGGTGTTCAACCTTTTGATTTGCCTGGGCCCCATTGAGTATAGAGGAATTGTCTTGGATTATTTATAAAGTATACAATATATTTAATGTATAAAAGGGGCGTTGTCTTACCTGAACGCCTTTTCTCAGCAGGATGATGTAGAGTCCAAATGGATGGATGGGTTCTATGACGGCCTTCCTGCCTGGCAGACTGGGTAAAAACTTCGGCCACACCCCTTCCTTTGGGCGTGACCCCAGTTTTGACTTAGGCGAGAAACTTTGTTGGAATTAACATTGCAGCTCTTTATTATATCTTTATTATATCCCTGCCTAGACCTATCCTCTGGGTGGGCTTGGACTCTACATCATCCTGCTGAGAAAAGGCGTTCAGGTAAGACAACGCCCCTTCTCCAGCAGGATGACTGTAGAGTCCAAATGGATGGGACATACCAAAGCCCTCATGTCCCCCTGGGAGGGAATGTCTAGGCTACCGAACTCTGAGCAGATACGACCTGTTGAAGAACTCTTCTGCCAAAAGCCGCGTCTGCTGCTGCTAGGGAGTCTAAACGGTAATGTCGAATGAAAACCGAAGGTGAGGACCAGGTTGCGGCCCTGCAAATCTCTTCCACCGGAGCTTGCGTTAGCCACGCCGCAGATGTGGCTGCGCTCCGAGTTGAGTGGGCAGTCACCTGAGTGGGTGCTGGCAAATCCTGTGAGACGTAGGTCTGCGCTATGCAGGCTCTGATCCACCTGCCTATGGTGGAAGAAGATACCTTCTTTCTCATAGTTGATGGTTGAAAGGACACAAATAATGCTTCAGTCTTTCGGAAAGCCGAGGTGCGTTTCACGTAGAAACACAGTGCTCTCCGTACGTCTAGCTTGTGCCATCTGTGTTCTAGCCTATGTTTGGGTCTTGGACAGAAATCAGGAAGCGTAAGTTCCTGAGATCTGTGAAAGATGCTATTTACCTTCGGGATGAAGGTCGGGTCTGGTCTAAGAACGACCCTGTCTTTGAAAAAGGTACACAGATCCTTCCTTACTGACAGTGCTGCTAGTTCTGAGATTCTCCTTGCTGAAGTAATTGCCACAAGGAAAGCTACCTTCAGTGATAGGTGATGGAGTGAGCATGTTTCAAGAGGTTCGAAGGGTGCTGATGTCAAGGCTAGAAGGACCTTAGGCAGGTTCCAGGACGGGTACCTGTGTATGACTGGGGGCTTTGTGTTAGATGCCCCTTTTAAAAAGGCATTAATCGCTGGATGTTGTGCTAGGGAAGTTAAGTTGTCGCAGGAGAGTACAGTTGAGAGGGCCGATATCTGTCTGCGGATAGTATTGACTGACAGGCCCTTATTAAGACCCTCCAATAGGTAATCTAGGATATTGGGTATAGATACTGCGGTCGGGTCTAGGTGAAGCGAAGCGCACCACCTACAAAATCCCTTCCATGTAGCGTCGTAAATCCTATTAGTGGACGCTCTTCGTGATGCCTGTATGATCGATATCACCCCTGCAGAATAAGATTGTTTAGTTAAGCTTTGCCGCTCAAATGCCAAGCGGCTAGATGTAGCCACTGGGGGTCTGGGTGTACGAGCTTGCCCTGACTGAGTTTTACCCTGTCCGGGGGAATCCTCCACGGAGGTGATATCGAAAGGTCCACGAGGTCGGCAAACCACGGGCGCCGTGGCCAGTGAGGGGCAATGCAGACCATTTCTGCGCCCTCCAGGATCATCTTGCGTATGGTTGCCGGTATTAGTGGCAGCGGTGGGAAGGCGTACAGGAGTTGCGCCGGCCACCGGCACCTGAGAGCATCCGTTCCCTCCGATCCCGGGGACGGGAATCTGGAGAAGAACCTGGGGAGTTGTGTATTCTTGTGGTTGGCAAATAGATCTAGGTGCGGTTGTCCGAACCTCCGGGAGATCTCCTCGAAGAGAGCCGGGTCCAGACGCCATTCCGACTGGTCCACCTTGGCTCTGCTCAGGGAGTCTGCCTGGGTGTTTGTCTCCCCTGAGATGTGTTCCGCTCTGATGGAACTCACATTGGCTTCTGCCCACCGAGCCAGAGCCAATGCTTCTTTCATTAGTTCCACTGATCGCGTTCCTCCCTCCTTGTTTACATGTGCCTTGGCTGCTACGTTGTCTGTTAGTACGAGGACGTGCCTCCTCGTTACTAGGTGTGAGAAATGGCGGAGGGCCAGGTGTATGGCCCGGAGCTCTAGCCAGTTGATGCTGTGTGACAGGTCCTTCTGTCCCCACTGGCCCTGTGCTATCTGTGTTCCCAGGTGGGCTCCCCATCCGAACAGGCTCGCGTCTGTCGTGAGTGTGACCCTGTTCGGTTCCCTGAATATGCTCCCCTTGAGTGTCGTGGGGGATAGCCACCATTTTAGTGATTTCATCACCTGTGCTGGTACCAGCACACTCCTGTTGGAGGTGCTGAGGTTCCTCCTCTGGTAGGGTAGGAGGAACCACTGCAACTCCCTCGAGTGGAGCCTTGCCCATGGGATGATGCCCATGCAAGATATCATCTTCCCCAGGAGCTTCGAGAGTTGTAGCAAGGGCACTCTCCTGATCCTTTGAATTTGGTGGATTAGCTTGGATATGCTGATCAGTCGCTCCTGGGAAAGGAATACCCTGCACTGTGACGTGTCTATCACCGCGCCCAGGTGTTGCAGTCTCCTTGAGGGAATGAGGTGGCTCTTGTTTATATTGACCGAGAATCCGTGCCCCTGTAGGGTTCGGATTGTGGTCTTGAGATCTGCCCTTGCTTGTTCCCGAGATCTGGACTGGATCAAGATGTCGTCCAGATAAAACTGGACGCGAACCGGGATCAACCTGAGATGGGCCGCTAGTACAGCTAAGATCTTTGTGAATACCCTTGGTGCTGATGACAGTCCGAAGGGTAATGCCCTGTATTGGTAATGTCGCCCCGCGTAGGTAAATCTGAGGAATTTCCGGTAGCTGGGGTGGATGGGGATGTGTAGGTACGCCTCTGTGAGATCTATTGAGGATAGTAGATCGTCTTCCCTGACGCTGGCTAGTATGGACTTTAGGGAGTGCATCTTGAACCTCCTGTACTTTATGAAATAGTTCAGGCCCTTCAGGTCCAAGATTGCTCTCCACCCTCCTGATGTCTTTGGGATAACGAAGAGGATAGAATAAAATCCTCTTCCTTCCTCTTCCTTTGGTACCTTCTCTATGGCTTGAATTGACAGGAGGTGAGCTATGGCCGAAGTTATCAGCCTTGTCTTGTGTACTCTTCTGGAGATGGGACATCTGATGAACCGGTTTGGAGGGGGAGAACAGAAGTCTAAGGTCAGGCCATGCCTGATCGTTTCCAGGACCCAGGCGTCGGTGGTGGTCTGTTCCCAGACCTCGGTGAAATTTCCTAACCGACCCCCGATGGGTGTATCCTGTTTGGCGTCACTTGGTACGCTTAAAGGATCTGCCTCCCGCTCCTCTATATGGGCGTCTGGACTGGAACTGGCCCCTGGCTCCCGGGCTTTGGCGATCCTGGGTTCGATCCTGTCTCGGGTAGAAGGATCGTGAGCCTCTGGGCCAGTCCCAGGATTGCCCTGATCGAAAGGGCTGCCTCCATTCCCAGGGGCTTCCTGGGCGGGAGCCCTGCCTCCGGAAGTCCTGACTGCCTCTCCTGTCTAACTTCTTTGATGGATGTACTAGGATTTTTTTCTTGTCTCTGCCTTCGCTGACATGTGGATCCAGAATGGAACCAAATAGGGCCTCTCCACTGTATTTGGACGTCGAGAGACGCCATTTGGACCTCAGGTCTGTCTTCCAGTTTTTGAGCCACAGTAGCCTACGCGAGGCCACTGTGGCCGCAATGGATCTTGCCGCATACTTTGTTGCGTACAGTGAAGCGTCAGACATGAACTGAGAGGCCGCGAGGAGTTTGGCCAATGTCTGGTGTACTCTGACCTGGTCTGGAGGCACCGTGCCCTGCAGTTCCCTCAGCCACATGATGCAGGCCCTCGCGAAGAATGATGATGAGGTGGCTGCTCTGGCCGCCCAGGCTGCAGCCATGTGGGAACGCCGGAAGGAGTGTTCAAATTTCTTCTCCTCAGGTTTCAAGACCTCCGCCATGTCTCCTGGAATCGCGGAGGTAGAGAATAATGAGATCAAGGGGTTATCTACAGTGGGAACCTCTAACATGTTAGAGAAGGAGGGAGATAGGTTGAAAAGCTTCCTCTCCGCGCTGTTAGGTGCCGGCGGGCTTGCAAGTGAGGACCATTGTTCCTCCAGCGTGGTCATGAAGACCTCCGCACATGGAATGTACTTGTCCTGTGGGACCTTTTTGGCAAATAGAGGGTTGGCCTCCTTGCTTGTCGATGGCCCTCTCATCCTGTACTGATGTTAGGCTGACTGTGGAAACTGCCTTTATCAGGAGTGATTTTAGGAGCGCTGGGTTAAAGAGGCCAGAGCTCGTCTCCTGCTCAGGTGCGGTTTCCTCGTCCTCCGATAGGGGCATGTCTGACATGTCATGATCTACTGAGTCACCCTCTCCTAGTTGAGAGGAAGATTCAGAGATGTTGGTAGGGGGTGGCCTAGCTCGTCCCTTACGGGGTGTGTGAAAGGCCACTTGCCCTTTGGAAGCCATGAATTGGGAGAATGCATCCTGCATGAATGCCTGAAATTGTGCCGACCATATGTTCTCCTGCGCTTTGTCGCTGGGGTGAGGCGCTGGAGTGTGGTCGGGTGAGGGAGAAGAAGCTGGTGAGGAGGGATTGGAGGAATCTAACTGTTCAGTTTCCCCAGGAGGAGACCAAGTCTTGAGCACTTCCTCGGCAGTAGGTTCTGTGCTGGGTGCCGCCACTGGGACAGGGGAAACCAAATTTGTCCCATTGGCATTGGTTCTCTGTGCCCTGCTAATTTGTCTTTCTAAAGCCAAATGTCTCCTCAAAGCCTCTCGCTCAGCCGTTTTAGACTGTCCCTTCTGAGTAAGGTGCTTTGTTTTAGCTTTCTTCTTCCCCCCCACCTCTGATTCAGAGGATCTGCGTTTTCGCTGCTGCTGTGGGGGGGGGACAATTGAGGGACCTGTGTGACTGAATACGAGACATTGTCTGCCATTGTGCCAGACACCCCGAGTAGGAAATGCCTGGGATGGGGGAATGAGGTACGCAGATCAGAGGCAGATGCTTGGGACTGTGCCCTCCTCTGCCTATACAAACAATGGCCGGACAGACAGGATTCTTTGGACAGAAGATCCTGCCAGGCAGTGACTAAAGGCCACTATAGGAACAGTTAGGGAAGAATATTCCTCCTCACCTCCTCACCTAGTCCAGACAAGGTGCAGTTTATATCTCTCTCTCTCTCCCCCAGTCTGTGGCTGTGGCAACAGACCACGATAGGAAACGGTTCTTTTTGCTTTCCCTCTTCCTTCCTCTGTCTCAATTTCCTTGGGTAACCTCAGATCCTTGCAAGGGAAAAAACCCTTTGTTTGCCGGAAAATGGAGTCCGGGTGATGGCCCCGCCCCCAAGGGGAAACGGCGGGAAGATCAATTTCCAAAATGGCGAATGGGGAAGAAGCCACGCCTCCCAATGGAAGCCCGGGAATCCACGAGGTTCAAAAACAATGGCGGATCCTGATTTTTGCAATCAGGAAGACTCCTCTAGTCATGAGGGGGCTGCGCCTTTCCTCTGGATAGAAGGAAATTCAGCGCCGGCTTTGCTCTTGCCGCGTTGTCTATCGCGCCGCTCAGCTGATCGCAGCCGAGCGGCGACCTGGTTTGCCGCTTCCCGCGCGGCTCAGCTGTTTCGCGCCGAGCGGCGCTCAGCTCCCTCGGCCAGGCTGCTCAGCTGTTGGGAGGGCCCGGGGGGCTACGCGCAACCCGGTGAGATCCCCCGCGCCAAACAGCTGCTCGGTGGGCCGGAAGAAAGGGCGAGCGATCCGGCCCGTTCCGAGCCTCCCCAGCTAGCCCCACTCACGAGTCCGCCGATCCTGGCTGCCTCTCTCAGTTCTAATCGTTGCCAGGAAGTTTCTCTTGCAAAGGGAAGAAGAGGGGGTTCCTTTTTTCTGTTTTCTTTGAGTTTAAATTCGTTTGGTTCTGAGAGCTGCCTCTCGCACTTGTACCAGGCTTCGAGACTGAGTCAAAACTGGGGTCACGCCCAAAGGAAGGGGTGTGGCTGAAGTTTTTACCCAGTCTGCCAGGCAGGAAGGCCGTCATAGAACCCATCCATCCATTTGGACTCTACAGTCATCCTGCTGGAGAAATAACATAAGTAACAAACTTTATTTTTTCATATTTTTTACAATCTTATGGGGCCACATTACTAGCTGTCCAGGGTTGCATGCAGGTTGCACATGCCTGCTTTAAAGAGAATATAAAATCTAACACAAATTAATACTAAATGGAGAAAACAAGAAAAAAACGGAGTAAGAAAAACAAAAACAATAGTGCAGCGAGAAAAAATAAACAGGAATAGGAGCAAGAAACTTCCAATTTTCTCTGCAGCAAATATAAGTATGATTACAAAATTACCCCTTTCCTGATTTCTCAACTGATTCTATTCCCGGGGATATAGTATGGAATCCTCTTTGCAACTTGAACAATTGTTCATTAACTTTCTTATGGTGATATAATTGTTCAATTGCTTAGACACCACATCTGAACTAGACCATTGTATGTCTGCACAATAGTGAAAGAAAAAACTAAGATCTAATAATATATATGTCAGTGATACACTAATTACAAACTATTGTCTTGTCTTAAAACATAATTCTAAAATCATATATTGTGGAATAATTATGCATTTGTTCAATGTTCTATTCATTCATGGTTTTGCTGCACTGTTTTCTGTAAGATTAACTTGCATTCAGCAACTGTAATATTTTCAGTATTAGACTTGTTCATTAGCATGTTGTATAAAATTACATATAAAATGAAGAATCTAAATTCGAAATCCTTGCATGTGAATATATTTATTGTGTAAAATGCTAACCAAAGCACCTTAGTCTTTTTGGAGTGTGAGAAAATGTTGTGGGTACTCATGAAATATGAGTGCATGGATACTTGATTTCTTGTAAACTGTTGACCATGAGGATCCAATCCATAACAGCAATGAATTTATCAGCATCTTTCATATCAGTTATTTTACTGTAGAATAGGGCTTTTCAACTTTTTCACCCATTGTACCACTTTTAAGATATGGCAACATCTGAGTACCACCAGTCGCCTAGCAAGGTGTCAAAAACCTGATGACCAAAAAAAAAAAAAAAAAAAAAAAAAGGAAAAAAGTGATAAAGTACAGGAAGTCCTCGGCTTACAACAGTTCGCTTAGTGACTGTTTGAAATTACAATGGCACTGAAAAAAGTGCCCCGCAAGCCACAGCTGAGCAAGACACCTGCCTGCCCACCCGGCCACGCTCTTCCTTCTGTCCGAGGTTTTCATTGTTGTCAGCATTTCTGTTGAGGATTGGCAGTGGGGGTGGGGTGGAGGGTGTTTGGTTTTTATTCTCCCGTCTGATGGATGGTTGCAGCTGGTTTTGGTCACTTCACATGACCCTGGGACACTGTGACCGTCATAAATATGAATCAGTTGCCAAGCATCTGAATGTAAATCACAAGACCCTGGAGATGCTGCAACATTCCAGCTGATCGGCACTTCTTCTGGGCTCAGCAGAAGCACCAGGATCAGTGCTGCTTTCCAGATGATTGGTGCTTCTTCAGGGCTCAGCAGAAGCACCAGGATCAGCGCCGAGCTCCAGCTGGAGCCTGGCACTGATCCTGGTGCTTCCACTAAGCCCTGACAGCCCCGAAGAAGCACTGATCAGCTGGAAAGTGGCACTGATCCTGGCGCTTCTGCTGAGCCCTGACAGCCCTGCAGCTCCAGCCATCTCTCGCTCAGGCTTGTGCGGTGCTGCCACAGGTTCAGCTCATTCCCCTCCCCCGCTACTTTTCTAGGATGGTCGCATAACACCTGCCAGTTGCCAATGTACCACAGGTGGTACCCATACCACTGGTTGAAAAGCCCTGTTGTAGAACATGATTTATCTCTTTGCCTTTTTCTGGAGAGCCAGATCCATTTTCGAATATGGCTGTCAATAATCTCTTATCTTCAAGAAAGCTTATCAGGCCACTAGGGAGCCAAAGACATTTTTTTGAAATAATGGTGACATTGGAAGCTGCTTTCTATTATGCTAATTTTATTTTAAAAAATCAAAAATACTTAAGAGTTAGGAACCTGACCATGGCCACCCTGGAGATTTTAGATATACATTTTCTACTGAGAATTTCTGTGACCTTATTTAAAGCAATGTGTCAGAATCCAATTATATTTCATCTCTAGTTATCAATTATAAAAAACCCCATTTCTGCCTTCTATGGATTCTGCCATACGATGAAGGGAAGGGGGTGAACAAAGGGGCTTTATGGCTCTCCCTTCCTTTGGTACACTTCAAAGGAACTGGTTGTGTGTATTGCCAAAAGAGCTAACCATAAGAATGGGACTATTACCTTTCATGTATTTTTCTTTGAAGTCTCCATCCAGCTGGCAGTAAGAAAAAGGGGGTGGGAATGTAATGCCTGAGACTGTTGCTGGAAGAGGGGGGTGATTGGGTGGGGCTACTGGGGAACCCTTAAAACCTTGAATGGGAGAGCTTGGACCCCAAGTCCTGTCTAGAACGCCTGCAATCATTTTCTCTTAATAAAGGATGCCTGTTGGAAGAATTATTCCAAGAGTTCTGTCTTCTTAAGATGCAAAGTGGGGTGGGTCCTTACATTACACAGGACTTGCAAAATTAATCCACCTGGATGGGAGACACCTGCCGGGGGATTTTGCAAAAAATTACCATGTCAGACAATGGAGCAAGAAAGGGGGAAAACTCCCTGGAAAGAGAGCCGCTGACCCAATTGGAACCTTGCCAGATGTTGGGATCCGAGAGGTCAGATTCCTCAGGAGAAGAAGTGGTGGAGACACGGGACCACACGCCTCGTTGGTCAACGGGCATTGGAAAGAAAAGTGAGTGGGGAAAGGAATCAAGAAAGGTGACCCTGAGACGGGGGGCCAAGCAACCAGAATGGAAGCAGGAGATGGAGAAATCCCTGCACGCAAGTGAAGAGGGAGAAAGCTGGGCACCGTACTCAGACTGGATCCTAGAGAAAGCTATTGACCTGATGAAGAGAACTCTCAGTTCCCTAGGAGAGGAGAATCCTGAGCCCTACGGCCGCCCCAGCTCCTGGAGCCGCAAAGGGAGAGACACCGAGGGGGAAGTGGAACCTGCAGCCCCGGGGACATCTGCTGATCCAGTAGTCCACACCCCCTACCGAACCACATATGGTGATCTGGACGGAGGACACTACCACCAACAACGGAGGCACTGATCCATTCCAAGACGTCCACTGTTGGAGGTGAAATTCAAAGGGGAGCCAATACGCTTGGGGTTTTTCCTAACCCAAGTCCTCAGCTACATGGAGGAATATGGGCGGGACATCCCCAGCGACAAAGCCCGCATCCGGATAGTGCAATCTGCCCTGGACAGACCGGCTGCAGATTGGGTGGTGAACTTGTATGACTCCAATGCCCCAGAACTCAACAACTTCAACCGTTTCATGTCCTCTCTGAGAAGAAGATTTGAAGACCCCCTGGCTGATCGCAAAGCCCGCGAAAGGATAAAAACGATGAGGCAAGGCAAACGCCTGTTGGCTGAATATACACAAGAATTCCAGGCCATTGCCAGCAAACTGAACTGGCCAGAAGACATCCTCCTTAGTCATTTCAAAGACGGACTAAATTATGACCTATATGACGCTTGCCTGCCCCGAGGGGACCCACACCAACTTGAGGAATGGTACATCTTGGCAGAGGAATCAGAGATCGACATATTGAAGAGACACCGCCGAGGAAAATAATGGAGCCGCCCCCCGTCTGAGCTGACACACAAACCAGTGAAACCATTGGCTACAGCCAAGAAGCAAATGGGGTGTTTCAAGTGTGGAAGAGAAGGGCATCGAGCTGTAGAATGCCGCTCCAAAGCCCCCCAGCACAACCCAGACAGATCCCCAATCAGCAAATCCGGAAAGTCTTCAGCTAAGCCAAAAGAAACTGCCATGAGAATGATGGAAATTGCGGAACCCCCCACTTCTGCTCATCAGAGGGAAAGAACTCCAGCCTACACCGCAGGGCGTGTGGACGCCTCAGATGACAGCTCAGAGGGCGAAACACTGGTAAGTGGATGCATTGCACTCATCTCCAAGACAGTGACTATATTAATTCCCCCATGCCCGAAGCCATGGAGGTGAAAGCCTTAGTAGACTCTGGCTGCACCCGCTGTCTCATTAGCCCGACACTAGTGGGGAATCTGGGCATTCCATCAAGGAGATTGGAACAACCAATCTCATTTGGCCAGTTAGATGGATCCATAGCGGGGGGAGTGCCAGCTACCCTAGCCACTCTACCAATACACCTCTCCCTGGGCAAAGATGAGGAGGACATAACGTTTGTGGTGACCCCAGGCATGGAATGCCCAATGATCCTAGGGATGGAAAAATGGAACCCCTGGGTAAATTGGAGGACAACAGAAATCAAATTCCCGAAGGGGGACTCTATGGACTTAAAACCCCAAGGGGGGCTACCAGAATCAAGAATAGAAAAAGCATCCAGGGGAGAGGAAAAGGGACTAACAGAAATACCAGAGGAATACAGAGATCTTGCTGAAGTTTTCCGTGAGGAGAGGGCGGATGACCTCCCCCCCCCCACCGACCCACAGACTGTACCATTGAATTCAAGCCTGGGGCAAAACTCCCAAAACCCAGATTATACTCCATGAGCCCAAAGGAGAAGGAGGAAATGGAAAGATTTATTAAAAAAAACCTAGAGAGAGGTTTCATTGAGCCATCCAAGCCTAAAGTGGCTGCCCCGGTCCTTTTTAGACAGAAGAAGGATGGCTCTTTACGCTTATGCGTGGATTATAGGGCCCTGAATACAATCAGTGAAAGCAACCTATACCCTCTGCCCCTCATGAAAGACATGCTGTCACACCTCTCAAAAGGGAAAAATATTTCTAAACTAGACCTAAGGGAAGCGTACTATCGCGTGAGAATTAAGGAAGGGGACGAATGGAAGACCGCATTTAACTGCCCCATGGGGTGCTATCAATTCAAAGTCTTGCCATTTGGATTACAAGGGGGCCCTGCAGTCTTTATGCAATTAATCAATGACGTTCTAAGGGAGCACCTGTTTAAGGGGGTCCTTGTTTACTTGGACGACATTCTTATCTTCACTGAAACAAAAGAGGAACATGTCAACCTTGTCAGAGCGGTTTTAAAGAAACTGCGAGCCGCCCACCTATATGCCAAACTCTCAAAATGCGAATTCCACCAGGAAAGGATAGACTACCTAGGTTATCGCATATCCCCCCAGGGCATTGAAATGGACCCAGAGAAGGTCAGAGCAGTATTAGATTGGGCACCACCCCGCACAAGAAAGCAACTAAAAAGTTTCCTGCGCTTTGCAAACTTTTACCGCCAATTCATCCCCTCATTTGCCCAGATAGCCTGGCCCCTCACTAACTTACTAAAAACGAAGGGAACATCCTCAGTAAAACCTAGCCAGGCACTAACATGGACAATGGAGTGCCAAGCAGCGTTTGAGAGACTAAAGAGACTTTTTTCTGCCGAACCAGTACTAAGGCACCCAGACATGGACAAGCCCTTCGTAATACAGGCAGATGCAAGTGATGTGGCAGTGGGGGCTGTTCTATTACAAGAAAACGATGATGGAGTATTGCAGCCCTGTGCATATACATCCAAGAAACTCACGGAAACAGAACAGCGCTGGCCCGTATGGGAGAAGGAGGCATATGGGATATGTTGGGCATTACTCACGTGGCGACAGTTCCTGGAAGGCAACAAAATCCCCTCCCAGGTGTGGACTGATCACAAAAATTTGGAAGCCCTGAAAACACCCAGGAAACTCAATCCCAAACAAGCCCGCTGGTCCCAGCATTTTCACCAGTTCCAATTTAAGCTCAAACATTTACCAGGGAGAAAGAACTTCCTGGCAGATGCACTATCTCGCATGCCCCAATATAACAGCGCACAAACCACAGACTCTAAACCAATAATGGCAGAGTCACAACTGGTAGCACCAGTAACCACAAGAACCCAAGCTAAATTAAAACCACAACTGGACAGCCAAACTGGAATTGAATTCCGAAAAAGTTTGGAAACAGACGAATGGTTCCAGAAAAACAAAAATGTGTGCACGAGAGACGGGTTGCCTTGGGTAGGGGAAAAGTTATACATACCAACAACCCAAAGAGTCACTTTCATGCAGCTTTGCCATGACACAATCAGCAGGGCATTTTGGATTTGTAAAAACTTTACACTTAATTAAATGGCAATTTTGGTGGTCATCAATAAAAAAGGACATAGAAAGTTATATGGCCAGCTGCCAAAATGTGCAACTGCAAAGAGGTTGCAAGGGAAATCGCCAGGACTATTACAACCAGTGGCAAATCCTTCAGCCCCCTGGAGGGAAATAGCCATGGATTTTATAGTGGAATTGCCAGAAAGCAATGGGAATACTGTTGTCTGGACGGTCACGGACTTGTTTTCCAAACAAGTGCACTTTATCCCTTGCCAAAAGATTCCCACTGCAAAGGCCTTAGCAAAACTTTTCGTCCAGCACATTTACAGATTACACGGGGCACCCCAATGCATCATCTCTGATAGGGGAGTGCAATTTACGTCTGCATTTTGGAAGGAATTTTTATCCCTCTTAGGGACCACTCAGGGACTGACATCTAGCCATCACCCTCAGACAGATGGACAAACAGAACTTTGTCATTCAGTAGTTGAGCAATATTTGAGATGTTTTTTGAATTTCCAACAAAGTGATTGGACAGACTTACTCCCTTTTGCAGAAGTTGCCTACAATAATGCAATCCATTCCAGCACAGACTACACTCCTTTTCAAATAGCCAACGGTCAAAGTTTCAACCCCATGCCAGAATTAACCCCAAACAAACCAACGATCCCATCACTGAAAGAATGGATGAAACAATTACAAGACACCTGGCCAATAGTTAGAAAAGCACTAGATGAAGCTAGGCAGGCATACAAAGCACAAGCCGATAAAAGAGGGTTGAGCCTACACCATTCATTATAGGTGAAATGGTGTACCTATCTACAAAATACCTAAAGTCCCTACAGCCCTGTAAAAAACCTGGACCAAAATATATAGGACCTTTTCCAATTAAAAGAATCATAAACCCAATAACAGTAGAATTAGAATTACCAAAAAATCTCAGGCAAATACACCTAATTTTTCATTGCAGCTTGCTGAAAAGAGAGCGTCAGTCACCTCTACGGCCAAAAATCCCCCCCCCACCTCCAATCATGGTAGAGGGCGAACAACACTTCAAAATAAAGGAAATCCTTGATTTTAGGAGATATCATGGAGCAACTCAGTACCTAGTTGCCTGGAAACACCTCCCTCCCTCACAAAACGAGTGGGTCCATAAATGTCATGTCAGAGCCCCGAAGCTATTGAAGAAGTTTCACACAGAATACCCTAACAAGCCTGACTAACTTTTATACCTGTTTTGTTTTCTTCAGGTGGATCTGTCGTATTTTTGAGGGGCAGGATGTCAGAATCCAATTATATTTCATCTCTAGTTATCAATTATAAAAAACCCCATTTCTGCCTTCTATAGATTCTGCCATACGATGAAGGGAAGGGGATGAACAAAGGGGCTTTATGGCCCTCACTTCCTTCGGTACACTTCAAAGGAACTGGTTGTGTGTATTGCCAAAAGAGCTAACCATAAGAATGGGACTATTACCTTTCATGTAGTTTTCTTTGAAGTCTCCATCCAGCCAGCAGTAAGAAAAAGGGGGTGGGAATGTAATGCCTGAGACTGTCGCTGGAAGAGGGGGGTGATTGGGTGGGGCTACTGGGGAACCCCTTAAAACCTTGAATGGGAGAGCTTGGACCCCAAGTCCTATCTAGAACGCCTGCAACCATTTTCTCTTAATAAAGGATGCCTGTTGGAAGAATTATTCCAAGAGTTCTGTCTTCTTAAGATGCAAAGTGGGGTGGGTCCTTACACAATTAATGGTATGTTGTATATTTTCACATGCCACTGTTAATATGACAGATGGAGACTTTTTCCAGGAAAGGTAAGAATTGGATTACATACTTTCAAAGATATGCATATCCAGAAAAAAGGAATGGAAAATGACTCATATAATACTCACTAAATCAAACAATTCATACAATGGCTTTATCGTCAAATAATTTTGGCTAGGTCCCAACTATGAAACAATATTTTACATCAAAACAAAATAACACAAAATAAATGTCTTAACCTAGTATTCATATCTCATTTCATACAAACATAGATTTTGTACACAGTCTAACATAATCTTAACATTTCACTTAAAGATAATGATTTTCTATAAATATTACAATGGGAGTTCTTTTTATTCTATTATTACTCTTTCATTTTATCAAGTCTGTACTCATTCCTTCTCTTGCAAGTTATCAGATTTTATGCCCAGCATAAGCAATAAACCTTGATTATACAGCCATATTTAGGAATCTAGTTGCTGCATAAACTCACTGATGCACCATGGCCAAAAAGTTCATTTCAGATAATATAGAAGCTTTACAAATGGAGAAGGCATACCTATTGCAGAACACAGAAATCAAAGCCAATATTGTAGCTGCTTCACAATTTAAATTCTAGACCAGGTATGTCTAGCATGGCTGACTGAGGAATTCTGGGAGTTGAAGTCCACTAGTCTTAAAACATTGCCAAAGTTGGATACCCCTACTCTAAGCCCTTTCCTCCCACTTTTCTGAGACCATGGAAACAGGTCTGGCTAGACTGGGAACACCTGCACAATATTCCCATTCCAATTAAGTCCAGCCTGAGAACTGCTGGTTCTCATCAACTTTAGCCTTTTATTCTAAGTTGTTCCTGATAATTAAAGAGAAAAGAAACTGTAGCTGACAGAAGCAAGCCAACATTCATGTGCTTTTTCTGCAAAAATTATTGCAATCTATTTGTGACAGTCAGGCAATCTAGAACAGTTGAACAATAAATTTCAGGACATTCATTTTACTACAAAGCTTGAAAGGCATACAACAAGAAAAATATACCTTGAAAAATTCCACAACCTTTTTCTTTTAATGACCATAAGAAACTCTTAATTAATGACATGTCTATCATACATCAGGATTTTCTTCTGTGTCTTACAGAAGAGGACACAAGTACCTAGTATACCCCGGTCTTCCACAACATGTTGCCCAAAGGGGAGTGTTTCATTGCTAGTCTGCACTAGCCAACCCAATCTAGGATGATGTGATTTATGGATCCTCAGATATGGAAGCCTAATCAATAACCTCAGTGACCTAACAGAATGATACCCATGTCTTTATCTTCAAAAGCAGATAGTAGTTTTAAAAGAAAAATATACTGACCTACATTTCTTCAAAAAATAAAAAACCAAATTAAATTTGACAATCAAACTTAAATTGACTTTACACTTTTGGGAGATTTCTCAAAAACTAGGCCAGCTCAAAAGAAAAATGCAGCACACCTTCCAGAAAAGCTACTCTGACTGAAAATGGGCTACAGAGTCACTGCATTGTTTCATATATCCAAATTCTACAGATTTTAATAACTCTTCAGAAATTCAGCTTTGAATCAGCTGCTTATTTAACACAAAGGAAAGCCTGGTAGCTTATTATTTAAATTGTACTAAAATAAATAATTTTAGAAAATTAAACTATCCAAGACTATACATCTTTAAATGCATAGCTTTAAAACTGTATATTCCAGAATTATTAAATCAAAATTTTAAAAGTGCTATACATTGTCCCAAACAAAGTGAAAAACAAAGCTAAGTAATAAGCAAACTCTAATAGAAGCTATCTTTCTGGAGATGAATCCTAAGTGCAAATACTATAGAAGTTACTGGAAAGCTCACAACAAAGGCATAAGAACTATAGGGTAGAGATTCAATAAAAATAAAGCATATTCCACTAAAAATGAAGGTTCTCTTTTTATATGTCATAGCTACAAGTGTTTAAACAAAACTATTTATGATTCTGCCTTCTTTTTCAGCCACTTAAACTATTGTCTAGCAATGCATCTTAATATAAAACTATATTTTATGACATTTCTTAGGGAGAGGGGAAATATTCTGAGCTCTCAACAGGATGAACACAAATGCCTGGATTTCAAAAGAGAAAATACAGCATATTTTATTTATTTCTGAAATTTTGAGAGCCACATGCTTGCTAGTGTTCTGGGTGGCTCACAGGTGGATTAAAAAAGTATTTTAAAATCACTCACTAAAAGATTACCATATCAAGCAAGAAAAATATTATTATCCATTTAAATAACATAAACATCATCCATAGTGGATGTACACCCCAAGGATTGCAGTACTGGGGTTTTCTGATCCTCAGAGGGAGTGCTGTTCCAAAAAACAAGTACCACAATAGATCTTGCCCCTTTCTTCACAGGATATAAAGTATTTCTGCCTCCAATTTTTTTAGATTTTCTTCAAACTGAAATTAATTAATCATTATATTTTTGTACTCATTTATATACAGTAAGAAATTGCAGGAATAAAAAGAATCACTATTTGTAGTCTTCCTCCATAGCATCAATTGTCTCATAATGAATTAATTTAGCCTCAATCCCAAATTTAGGACAAATGTTAAAACTAGGTTACACCTATGTGGCCCACTAATGACTTAAGCAAATTTCCTCCTTCTCTTTTCACTATTACTGGACAGGTATGAAATAGTAGAATTATGTTTTTCTTGCATAACCTTCATTGAAAAAAAAATCCAAATTATTTGCTGCAATCATGAACTATTGTGACAGAAGCTACGAAGGGGCAGAACCTCTCCTTCCCTCAAATTGTTAAAAGTTTCTATTTGAAGCGTGATGATTTTAAATGACAAAGACACCTATTTTAGATATAGACAGTTATTATACATTTTGTATTTACCTCTTCTTTGTTAACATAAAACAATGCCATATTTTCTGTTAATTTTGCCAGTGTCTATTTTTATTCATATAATCATTATTACACATGAATTCCTTCTTGGTGGCACAATAACGTTAATATTGTGGTTCATTGCACAGACAGTCAGATGTTTAGACTGAATTTGGCATTTTTATCCACCTAGTGATTCCTTCCCAGGGATCTAGGATAGGCAGTTATTGTTTGTCTGATGGCATTAAAAAGTACTGTTGCTATTGTCTGATGGCATTAAAAAGTAGTATTGCTATAACTGTAAGTTTGTCGGGGTGCAGCTCTAACACTACCGGCCCATGCGCCTAACAGTGTGCGAATTATATAACTAAAAATCAAACAGCAGCGGTACATTCAGGGAAAGTGCGTCTGAGATTCCTTGTATCTAAGAATGTCTGGCGTAGTACAGTGCAACTCTTGTTTTGCAGCTATCTTTCGCAGTACGTTTTTTAATCTTGGAAAGTGTCCTATCTGTAAACAAATCACTAGTCTATAAGGACAGATTATTTATCTAGGGTCTGTAATCTCTGCTCTTCAGGCAGAAATTAGGTGTCCAGTTCAGCCCTTCTACTCCATTGAGCCTCCATGCTATCAGCCCCCTTTACCACAAAGATTCTGCAGGAGAAGGGCAGTGTGGACAACCATTGGATCTGGCAGGGTGAGAGCTGTGAACCACAAACACAAAGCTTTTGCTGTCTCCCTGCACAACAGATACAGTGCCCTTGCTGACCTTAATAGGGACATTAAGGAGACAGGTCAAGGTATTTGTGATGATAACTCAAATAAGCAGGGGATCTTGGTCCGAGATGAAGAACTTGTTTTCGACAGGGAGAAGTGCGAATCAGGTATTACACATCAGTCATGCAAGAACAGAAAGGCCACCAAAAAGAGAAGCCACCTTCTGGCTGGCGATTCAATTATAAGGGATATAAATTTAGGAAAAGACACAGAAGTTTCAAAAGAGGTCAGGTGTCTTCCAGGTGCTACTGCCAGTAGGGACAAGAAGCATATTTGCAAAATAATCAAGAATGCCAGCAAGGACTGTGATGTGGAGGCTATTGTACATCTTGGCATTAACGATATGTCTCAAAAAGATGTATGTGCAGAATGATTTCCAGAGCCTGGGGCAGGAACTTAGCAGAACAGGCTGTAGGCTTATTTTTTCAGAGGTCTTACCAGTGTATAAGGACCAAAATGGAAATGGCCAGCGTATAGCACAATTCAATATGTGGCTAAAGGAGTGGAGTAAAGGGGAAGGCTTTGGATATATTAGTCACGATGTCAGCAGCTGGTCCAATGAACAAATTACAAAAGAGATGGTTTGCATCCATCAAAGAAAGGGACTGAGTTACTCGGCTATAAATTCACAGATTTTCTGGAGGAACATTTAAACTAAACAGCGGGGACACTGAGCTAATTGATACAGAACATCCCTGTCCCCGGTAATCTAAAAATTATAAGGCTATCAGTGCATGTAACATAGATGTGTGTGTGGACAAGAACATCAACCTTGCTATCAAGCAAAATCAAGCTCTTAATAGAGAGTGCCACACAAAGTGCACTAACCAAATAGGTGGTAAGACAATAGGGGAACTCAGGCACCACACAGGTTATGTAGAAAGTAAACACAGGGTCGATCATAAAGGACTCAGATGTCTATACACCAATGCACAGAGTATGAACAGAAAACAGGGTGAACTAGAAATTCAGGTTAATGAGGGCAGATATGATATTGTTGCCATTATGGAAACATGGTGGGATGAAATCCACAAATGGAACACACAGCTAGAAGGATTTAAATTATTTAAAAGAAACAGACCAAACAAAAGAGGAGGTGGAGTTGCTCCCTATATAAGAAATAACTACATCTCTACAGAAATAGAGCACAACAATGATGAAAACTGTCTTGAATGCATTTGGATCAATATAAAATGTGGGAAACGATATTGCCATAGGTGTATACTATAGGCCACCCAACCAAACACAGGAAATAGATGAACTTTTTGCTAGTCAGCTAACTAAGTTATGTAGGAAGCACATCACAATAGTAATGGGGGACTTTAACTACCCTGACATCAACTGGGAGACAAACTCTGCACCAAGTGGAAGATCAAACAGATTCCTGACAAACCTAGCAGACAACTTTGTCTCCCAAAAAGTAGAGAAGGGAACTAGGGGATTAGCCATTTTGGATCTAATTCTTACTAATAGAGATGAAATGATAGAAGGTGTTGAAGCCACAGAACTTGGGAGGAAGTGATCATGCAATATTGGAATTCAACATCATGGAAGCACAAGCAATAGAACATAGTCATACTACAGCCTTGGACTTCAAGAGAGCTAATTTCAATAAAGAGAGCTTGAGAAGGATTCCATAGATGAGAATCCTCAAGGGAAAAACAACTCAAGAAGCTTGACCTCAATACCTGGGAAGATTCTGGAAAAGATAATCAAACAACAAATCAGCAAACACCCACAAGCAAACAAAATCATTACTAAAAGCCAACATGGATTTGTCAAAAACAGATCATGCCAGACAAATATTATTGCATTCTTTGACCAAGTGACAAAATTAGTGGACCAGAGGAATGCTGTGGATATAATTTACTTGGACTTCAGTAAGGCATTTGACAAAGTAGATCACAACCTACTACTTGATAAGATAGAAAAATGCGGGTTAGACAGCATCACCACCAGATGGATTCGTAGCTGGCTGACCGGCCATACTCAGCATGTGTCTTCAATGGAACTGCATCTACATGGAGGGAAGTGTGTAGTGGGGTGTCCCAGGGCTCTGTTCTAGGCCCAGTGCTCTTCAACATCTTCATCAATGATTTGGACGAGGGGATAGATGGGGAACTCATCAAATTTGCAGATGATACCAAGCTGGCAGGAATATCCAACGCTCCAGAAGACAAGCATAGGATACAGGAGGATCTGGACAGACCTGAACACTGGGCACTATCTAACAAAATGAAATTAAATGGTGAAAAAAGTAAGGTTCTACATTTAGGCAAGAAAAACCAAATGTACAGGTATAGTATAGGGGGTACCTTGGTCAATAGTAGTAACTGTGAGAGGGATCCCGGAGTCCTAGTGGACAATCATTTAAATATGAGCCAGCAGTGTGCTGCAGCTGCCAAAAAAGCCAACACAGTGCTAGGCTGCATTAACAGAGGGATAGAATCAAGATCACATGAAATATTAATACCACTTTACAATGCCTTGGTAAGGCACACTTGGAATACTGCATCCAGTTTTGGTCACCACGATGTAAAAAAGATATTGAGACTCTAGAAAGAGTACAGAGAAGAGCAAAAAAGATGATTAGGGGACTGGAGGCTAAAACATATAAGGAACGGTTGCTGGAATTGGGTATGTCTAGTTTAATGAAGAGAAGGACGAGGGAGGACATGATAGCAGTGTTCCAATATCTCAGGGGCTCCTCAAAGAAGAGGGAGTCAAGCTATTTTCAAAAGCGCCTGAGGGCAGGACAAGAAGCAATGGGTGGAAACTAATCAAGGAGAGAAGAAACATAGAACTAAGGAGAAACTTCCTGACAGTTAGAACAATTAGCCAGTGGAACAACCTGCCTCCAGAAGCGGTGAATGCTCCAGCCCTGGAAGTTTTTAAAAAGAGACTGGACAGCCATATGTCTGAAATGGTATAGGGTTTCCTGCCTGAGCAGAGGATTGGACTAGATGACCTCCAAGGTCCCTTCCAACTTTATTATTATTATTATTATTATTATTATTATTATTATTATTATTATTATTATTATTATTATTATCCTTCTGTTGTTTAAGTTTATAAGCTAACCATCTACCTGGTTTATTTGCATTTTCAAAAAAAATTTTGGTTTGCTCTTTTTATTTGCTGTGCCAACAGATTTAGTTTGTGTTTAATTGTTTCCATTTCTCTTTTCAGAATCTTCTTTTGTGGATTCATTTGCAGTTCTGATAGTAGTTTTCCAAATTTTTCTTTTAATAGTACATACTGCTCTCTTTTCTATTTGGTTTTTTTTTTGCCATGTATTTTATAGCTATATAACAGGGGTTGGACTTGATGACCTCCAATGTCCCTTCCAACTTCTTCTTCTTCTTCTTCTTCTTCTTCTTCTTCTTCTTCTTCTTCTTCTTCTTCTTCTTCTTCTTCTTCTTCTTCTTATTATTATTATTATTATTATTATTATTATTATTATTATTATTATTATTATTATTATTATTATTATTATTAAGATGTAAGCTGTTCCAAGTAAAACTGCTTTTTGCAACTGACTGGTGGTGATTTTGTCAATGTCAATGTTGTTCAGGTTCCAGATCTTTTTGTTGGTTATATTTCACCAAAAATGTAGTCTATTTTTTTATGAAAAACAGCAACCAAAATAAAATAACCCCATGCTGACCACATGCTGCCACTTTACTATATAGTATACCATCCATATAACTGACATTTTATTTGTAATTGAGATACTATGAATTCATACATATATCTCTAGAGAACATTAATTCTAATTTGTTACCAAAGAAACTTAATAATCTTTGGGCAGAAGTTATTTAGAAAGACTTGCAGGGAAAATTATGATGCAACTATTTATATTCACTTTTTAAATCAAATATGTAACATTCTTCAGACCCCTGGTATTTTCAAGAAGTTTTTAATATGCTTAAAAATGGACAAAAATACATCTAGGAGCATAATAAGAAGGAAACAAATGATACAATGAAACCAAAAGCCACCAGCTTTCTAAATTTAGAAGCATGAAATTTAGTAGTTTTAAAGACACAGCTAGAATTTGCAGAAACCATCAAATCTTCAGAATTATTTGCAATTATCTGTAACATGGCATCCCAGGTGCTCTTACTCTTACCTTAAGGAAGCTCATCCTCTTATTATTGAGCAATTCTTATGGATAAGTACTGGTTTAGCAGATTTCACATTAAGAGGAGTTAAAACGACAAGATGTAGAGACTTAGAAGCCTGGGAGCCTATCACAAGTCAATGTAGCCATTATACAGAGGAAGGAAACTAGAAAAGCAATCAGTGGAAGAAAAGGTAACCCAACAAACCAAACCTGTAACAAAAATAGCTTAACTTCTTAAAGACACCAAAATAATGTATTTCGTTTTTGGCACTATGTTGCGTAGGTGGTGCCACATAACCTCAAAGCAATTGATGCAAGCTTGTGAACCATGACTACATTCAAAGCAGTATATCATTCAAATAATGAAAAATTATAATAAAAGGGACAGGAGTATTAGGAAAAATAACAAACTAGATTTAGAAGCATATTGTCCAGCAATTGTAATGGCATACCTGGAATTTATAGAAGCCATCTTACTTTCTAGAAAGGAGACTTCCAAAGCTTTTCTAACAGGCATTTAAATCATTCTTAGCAGTATATTGCCTATGATCCAAACATCAAAAGAGTCCCAATTTTGTAAACTAGTGCTAATCTAATTTTCTTTGAAATCAATTCAAAAGTGTCCTATAATATTTGGGGGGGGGGCAGAGGGGAGGGGAGAGGTTATTTCCAAGCATACAAACTGAGCATAGTCTGTTTTGCAGGTCAACATTCCAAAATGCGATGAAAACCAGCCCTGTCAGCCTTTTATCTCTTTTAACCAAGATCTTTAGCAGGATCTCTTGTCCTGCTAAAACAACAGGACTGACTTTCTGTCCTTGACTTTCACACATAGCTGTAAAGCTACATTCTGTATTTATCTATTCAGATATTTGCTGAACATTGATATTGGCATCCAACAGCTAATTGCTAATAAAAGAACACCTGCCAAGTTAAACTTCTCTAACTAGTTTGATATCTTTAGCTGCCTCTTCTTACAGTCACAAAAATATGAAATTGGTTTCCACTGATGTAAAGGCCAGGCAGCCATTCATTAATATAGGAGAAACTAAAGTGCTGTTCCCAAAAAATCAGTAGAGCAGAGGAAAGGATTGAGCCCAATAGCAGAGAATGAAGGAAACGAAAGTCCAAAGTCACTTTTGCATACAGAACATCCACCACCACTTTTCCTCTATCCAGACAGTATTTCCCTTCACACAACATAGATCAAGAGTGTCAAACTCAATTTCATTGAGGGCTGCATCAGCATTATGGTTGCCCTCAAAAGGCCAGATAGGCATGGCTGGGTACGTGTAGCTGGGTGGTCACAGCCAACTAGGTGGGTGTGGCTGGGGTGTGTGGCCAGCTCAACATGGCCGGCTCAACATCTTTCATGTCAAGGGGCGCCTATGGGGGGGGCAGGCAAGGCAGGGAGGAGGGATATGGAGGACTCCAGAGAAGGAAGGCAAGAGAAGGGTGAGCACCAAAAGCTCGTCAACCAGAGGAGCCTCGTCGTCCCTCTCAGGCCATGTGGAGGACCCCCAGATGGCACTGCAGGCTGCCCAGAGCCCTGGGCAATGGAGGGCAAGTGCCCAGCCTGGCCTTTGAGCTCCCAGAACACTGAGACCATGCATCCCAGCCCAGAGAGGGTGCCCAGCCACACTTATGTCCTCCTCGAGGCTGCTGCTGGTGTGCTCTCCTTCTCCTCTGGGCTCACGAGCTTCACAGGCTAGAGAAGAGATGAGGGGCTCCTGCTGGACACGGCTGTTGTCATAGATGTTATATTATCAAATATACACTGAAGGGCAATTTAATTAGGTAAATTGTAAGTTAGCCAGCCATTCATATCTAAACTAAACTTTCTCTTCAGTGGTGATCTCTATGTTGGTTGGACCCTAATTCCATAATCCCCATCATCACAGGTTTTTTGGAACAAGAGCAACTGGAATTCTTCTGTTCAAGAAAACTAAGCTAAAGCACCAAAATAAACACTAAATATTTTCAAAAGCTTTCAATGCCCAAAGTCACCTTCATGAGATGGGCAGCTATATACATTTCATAAACAAATGAAGAAGTAGGATGCAAACTGAAAAAAGGGAATAAAAAAAAAGAGTAGGTTAACAGATATGTATTTCTTACTTACATCCAGATGGGCTTATAGCTGTGTATTCTACTTGCGATTGCATTGTGAGAGTTGCCAGATACCAGCTGTGAAGCCATCAATGAATGCTTAGTCAGCACATCATGTTGATTCTTCTGAAATGGCACTAATTGCCAATTTGTTTTCAGGCACAATTCCAAATACTAGAAATCACCACTAAAAGCTTTCAATGGACTTAGATCCAGGAAGTCAAAGGGATTCAAATTCAACAGAAGTAAAGAGGCATGCTGAATAAAAAAGAAAGTGTTGAGTCTTAGTGATTTACTTATTGTATTTGTAAGCTACCTGCTTCCTTGGATTGGTCAATAAAAGCTGTGCTTTCTGTGCTACTGAGATTTCTTTTTGTGTCTCAACAAGCAAAATAGAATACAAGAAAGTGCCTTGTTTATATGGACCCCTACTTTTCTTTTCTTTTCCATTTCACATAACAACAACAATAATAATAAAGTTGGAAGGGACCTTGGAGGTCATCGAGTCCAACCCCCTGCTCAGACAGGAAACTCTACACCATTTCGGACAAATGGCTATCCAGTCTTTTCTTAAAAATTTCCAGTGTTGGAGCATTCCATTGGTTAATTGTTCTGTCAGGAAGTTTTTCCTTAGTTCTAGGTTGCTTCTCTCCTTGATTAGTTTCCACCCATTGCTTCTTGTCCTGCCCTCAGGCGCTTTTGAAAATAGCTTGACTCCCTCTTCTTTGAGGAGCCCCTGAGATATTGGAACACTGCTATCATGTCTCCCCTCGCCCTTCTCTTCGTTAAACTGGATGTACCCAATTCCAGCAACCGTTCCTCATATGTTTTAGTCTCCAGTCCCCTAATCATCTTTGTTGCTCTTCTCTGTACTCTTTCTAGAGTCTCAATATCTTTTTTACATCGTGGTGACCAAAACTGGATGCAGTATTCCAAGTGTGCCTTACCAAGGCATTGTAAAGTGGTATTAATACTTCATGTGATCTTGATTCTATCCCTCTGTTAATGCAGCCAGCACTGTGTTAGCTTTTTTGGCAGCTGCAGCACACTGCTGGCTCATATTTAAATGATTGTTCACTAGGACTCCGAGATCCCTCTCACAGTTACTACTATTGAGCAAGGCACCCCCTATACTATACCTGTACATTTGGTTCCCCTTGCCCAAATGCAGAACCTTACTTTTTTCACCATTTAATTTCATTTTGTTAGATAGCGCCCAGTGTTCAAGTCTGTCCAGGTCCTCCTGTATCTTAAGCCTGTCTTCTGGAGTATTGGCTATTCCTGCTAGCTTGGTATCATCTGCAAATTTGATGAGTTCCCCATCTATCCCCTCGTCCAAATCGTTGATGAAGATGTTAAAGAGCACTGGGCCCAGAACAGAGCCCCAGGGCACCCCACTACACACTTCCCTCCATCTAAATGCGGTTCCATTGAGGACCACACACTGAATGCTGCCGGTCAGCTAGCTACGAATCCATCTTGTGGTGATGCTGTCTAATCCACATTTTTCTATCTTATCAAGTAGTAGGTTGTAATCTACTTTATCAAATGCCTTACTGAAGTTCAAGTAAATTATATCCATAGCATTCCTCTGATCCACTAATTTTGTCACTTGGTCAAAGAATGCAATAAGGTTTGTCTGGCATGATCTGTTTTTGACAAATCCATGTTGGCTTTTAGTAGTGATTTTGTTTGCCTCTCGGTGTTCGCTGATTCGTTACTTGATTATTTTTTCCAGAATCTTCCCAGGTATTGAGGTCAGGCTGATAGGTCTATAATTTCCTGGATCCATTTTTTTTTCTTTTTTGAAGATGGGAACTACATCAGCTCTTTTTCAGTCCTCTGGTAGTTCCCCAGTGCTTATATTGCTTTTTTTCTGGCAGGTACTTGAACTATTAGATCAAATTTTACTGGTCAAATGTATTGTGTTGTATTATTTATCTGTTCATTTGTGATAATTGTTGTTTTTAAATTTTTAAATTCCTACATTTTGTTTGACTGTACAAACTTTAAACTATATTGAATACTGTATACCAGTGGTTCTTAACCTTTTTGAATGAATCGCCCCCTTGAGCCAATGAGGAAGTTGTCATCGCCCCCCTCCCCCAACATAACCTCTCAATGACAACATAGGAAATAATTCTTCAATTTATGCAAACACTTTTTTTTGTTTTCTTTAAAACTGTCATCAGGACATATCGATGCAAATAATTTATTTCCAGTCTTTTTCCTATATCTCAACTATGTGAAAAATTTTGGTGCCACCCGTCACTTTATTCCTAAACTTCGTGATGCATGTATTTCATTATTATCTTATTTATTCAAGACACTTAAATGTAATGACCACTGAAAACAAAATTCAATTGCAAGAAAGTGAAATGCCCAAAAAGAAAAACACTAACATTTAATGAATTACAAGTGAAATTTAAGACGCAAAAAGAAATATAAAAAGGGCATAAGAACAAACCGCAATGCAGGAACTAAGAATTTCAAGACAAAAACTCTGAAACTAAATTAAGATTTGAGGAAAGTATATATAGTCACGCACAGTGTAAAAAGGATTAAAAAGACACAAAGAAAATATAATATTGAACTGGAGTGCACGCTAAAAAAGTACAATACAAAGAGACACACAAAATGTTTTACAGAGCACTCAGCATGTGATGTTTTGAAAGAAGCGCTCCTCCCTCCATCACTGCCCATTCTGGCCAATGGCGCACCACTATATGGGTAGAGGCTGCTGCGCAATGCGCATGAAGATAAGTGATGCATATTCACATATGTACGGCGTTCTATACTGAAGCTAGCTGGAGGAACATTTGAAAACACAATTCAATCCACTAATAGCAAACGATCTGATGTTTTTGTACGACAGATATACAGCAATTCACTGTACAAAAAAGTCTCAAAAGTGTCCCCAAATGTCTCGCTCCATTGCCCCCATATCTTCCCCTTTTCGTTCCTTCACCCCAGCTATTTCTATTGCTATGTGTGGATTAGGAAACACATGATAGGATTGTATATATTACACTTGGAGGCATGTGTCCAGGAGGAGCTAAGAATGGAGTATTTGCAGCATTCAACACCACACTCAACTACCTCTTCCAGAGGGATGCATTGGTGGGATTTTTTCCTGTAATGTTTTTCTCTGTAATCTTCTAGACTAATCGAGCCCATTCTCCAACTTGATCTTTCTTTATCTGACTTCTCCCACTATTCCACATTTTGCTCTGTTTTGTTCAGTTTCCACAAAGTATCTTGCTGACAGCATAATTTAGTTCCAACTGTCTTTTAATGGAAAAATAAAATGGGAAGTAGAAAAGAAAAATATTGTGAATCAGATCAAATGCCATTGTAGTTCAGGACTTCAGCATTTGGTATGCCACCTTACTCTGCTAGTCTTACTGACTACTAGTTCATTTTTAAAAAGCCCAGCAATCACATCAAAATTGGTAAGCTTATGCAGCAAAACCTGCCACCCTCACAAAAGCCATGATAAATGGTAGCACTCTTCAAAGGCAATGTCAGATCTTGTTTGTTAGTCATTCAGAGGCTGGTAGGCAAGGTCAAGAGTCAGGCATGATAGGAATGATCTTTACTGTAGTATGGAATAAAGTAACTTGAAAGTCAGGTTTTCTTCCATTCCATCTTATTTTGCAGAATACCAAAATAGGGGCATTCTGAGTTTCATTTTCAAGTCTCCTCTCAGGGTTGAGTGATCTTTTCACTTTAAGAGCTTGCTTGTTCCTTCCCTTCTCTCAAGGTGAAGAAACGTAGAGTTGACCTTATCAGAAGTCATCCATTTGAATGAATGGACTAAGAATTCAAGCAGTAAGGCAAGTTTTGCTTTTTAGACCTATTTCAATGACTGTTCATGCATTTCAAGTAATTATATTAATTCATTTCCCCAAAATTGTAGGCAGGGAGTGCCACATGATATATCATGGTTGGTGAGCTAAGCAAATGAGCTGTTCACAGGATGGAACTGCCAAGAAGCTCTGAAACTTTTAAACGTTTTAGTACTTGAGAGAAGGCTTTATATGAAAAAAAAATCTGTTTTCCAGATGTAGCTTAACAGTTATACTGCAGAACTAATTAATCTCACCATGGTAATGTCTCGCAGGAATAGTTCTTCTAGGTTAGTTCATCTTCTGCAAATTCCCCAAGGCCAACATCAAAGCAATTGACCCGTCTGATTCATCTCCACTCTTCCAGAAGTTGCAGTGAGGACACATACTAAATTTAGGTTTCTGTCATGACCCTCATTTGTAAAGAAGGTCCAATATCTATAAAAGCCAGCTTTCAAACCATACCTTAAGGCAGTCAGCTCCCTAAATTAAAGGTTTGTTTTCTTCTAACAGTCTTATTAATCATTTCTCTTAATAGTCCGAAATTATTCTGGAGAAGTGGGGAATTTATCGAGACTTCATCATTTTATAATTCTCAGCTGGCTCCTTCTCCAGAAGCTCCAACTGCTCTTTCTTCAGGTTCTCTTTCTCCATGAGTTAATAAAGAGAAAACCAGAACTAAGTACAGAGCTCCTGATATGACTGAATGCCATATGAAAAAGCACACGAAAACATAACTAGTAAGAAATAATAATAGTTATTATTTTCATAACCTTCTAATAACAAAATATATAAACAAGCCAATATATACAGTACTTTCTAATTAGATTGTGCCAACTCAGATGCTAATCAATTATTCTGGAAGTAAGGGATTTTTACTTCAGGGCATATCACTTGATACATACAGTAATTATATTTGATATTTAACTACTTGAAGAAATGATTCTCTCTATTATGTTAATTATATACATTATTTATTTTGACTTCTGCTTCCTGTTTTAACTAGTTCCTAACTAATCCAAAAAAGGACCTAAATTCTTATTTCATTATTCTTAACATTACTCATCAATGACAGAAGGGAAACTATCAAAAGCTTTTTAAAATTACATGTTTACGTAATTTCAAAATCTTTATGAAACAGGCGTTCCTCTGCAGATACCATTGATGTTTTTAAGATATTCAATTGAATTCAGCATTCCTAAATGTAACACAAGCAACAGAAACACTTTACACAACAAAATTAAAGGCCAAAAAAAATTACAAATCCAGTTCCCACGGGGAAGGCAATGAGTTAAATGGATTTTAAAGAAAAATAATAATTAATTAATTAATTCATGGCACAGAATTATCAAAATCTATTAGTCATATCTCCAAAAACTCTGTGAAAACTACCATCACCCCAATTTCAGATTAAATGTAGAATAGAACTTCTACTTCTCTTCTTGAAGAGAAAATTCTTCTAGGATCTTGAATCCTTTAAATTTTTTTATGGGGCTAAGGGCAGAAATCCAGCAATATTATGTAAGGTGAAAGAGTAAACCTGGTCCATGTCACATTTGTAAGCTCAGTGGGATGTGTCCGGGAAATGAACTCTTATTTTAGCCAAAAGAATAATTCTCATATTTTCCCAAATATAAACAACTTATTCAAGAATGACAGAGTTTAAAATAAGCACTAATTCATTTAGTTGATTAATCTTTAAAAGGAAACAATTTATCCAGACTGTTTTGCGTCACACTATGCTTTAAAATATTTGCTTCAACTTTGGGTTTTTTTATTAATCTAGAAACAAAATAAAATTGGAAGTCACAATGAATTAATTTAAGGAACTTTGTGTCTGTATTGCTTAAAATAATGTTTCAGACACCCCAGAAAAATTATTTTTTTGAAATACTATCATCTCAATGACTCCAGACTACTATAATAGCCATCTTTTAATTTACCCAAAACCAGAAATATTTGAATATGATTTATTAAATATGCAGTAGTATCTTAGCCACCATTCATTTCAAAAACATGGAAGAAATATCTGCATTTATTAAAAGGAAGTCACAAAATTCATATATTCTACCCATGTCAGAAAAAATGAATTTACAACACCTATTAGCTGACTAAATGTATGTTTAAGTTCTGAGATTCAAGTCCAGGAATCTCCAAAAGAACTAAATAATTTTTGCATAAAAGGGGCGTTGTCTTACTTGAACGCCTTTTCTCAGCATGATGATGTAGAATCCACCGGTGGGTAATCTCAGCCTTCCTGCTCAGACGAGACTAAGTCAGAACTTTAGCCACACCTCTCTCTGGGTGTGTCTTCCCAGTTATTGACGAGGCGAAGTATTCATGACGAAGTCTGGCGCAATGGCTCCAATAATCATGACACCTGCCTAGACTGCCTTAAAGGGAGGGTGTGGATTCTACATCATCATGCTGAGAAAAGGCGTTCAGGTAAGACAACGCCCCTTCTCCAGCATGATGAATGTAGAATCCACTGGTGGGACATACCAAAGCCACTCATGTCCCTATGGGAAGGGAAAAGTCTAGGCTTGTGTCCTCTGAGAAGAAACTACTTGTTGTAGAACCCGCCTACCAAACGCGGCATTTGCCGCTGCAAACCTATCAATCTTGCAATGCCTGACAAATGAGGAAGGGGAGGACCACGTCGCTGCCCTACAGATCTCCTCAACCGAAGCCTGGGTGGACCAGGCCACTGACGCAGTTGCGCTGAACATCAAGTGAGCCGTGATGTGTGTAGGAACTGGAAGTGACTGAGAAAGATAGGCCCGAGCAATGCACGCTCTGATCCACCTACCAATGGTCGAAGAAGAGACCTTCTGACCCAAGGCGGAGGGCTGAAAGGACACGAACAAGGCCTCCGACGTGCGAAAAGCCGAGGTCTTGACATAATGGCGCAGAGCCCTGCGCACATCCAACTTATGCCACTGTCTTTCCAGACGATGTGATGGATTAGGACAAAAATCTGGAAGAACCAGATCTTGGGACCTATGAAAACTTTGGAATGAAGGAAGGGTCCAATCTGAGGACCACCCTATCCCAGAAAAACATACACAAATCACTCCTGACTGAGAGTGTGGCCAATTCCGAAATCCGCCTAGCCAATGTGATAGCTACTAAGAATGCCACTTTCAAAGAAAGAAAATGAAGAGAACAAAACCTGAGAGGTTTGAACGGAGGAGAGGTTAAAGCCTGTAACACCCTAGGCAAGACCCAAGATAGATAACGATGCACCACAGGTGGTCTAGCATTAACCGCCCCTTTCAGAAAGGCACTAACTGCCGGGTGTTGCGATAAAGGAATCAGGTTGTCACAGGTAAAAACCGTTGACAAGGCCGCGACCTGCCTGCGGACGGTACTAGGTGATAACCCCCTATTCATACCTTCCAACAGATATTCCAATATGTTAGGAATGGTGACCGATAGCGGCCTGAGCTGTTGCTTATTACACCACGTACAGAAGTTCCTCCACGTGGCATCATAAATCCTGTTAGTTGAGGGGCACCTTGAGGCTTGAATCATCGAGATCACCCCGGAGGAATAGGATTGCCTAGCTAAACTTTCCCGCTCAAGTGCCAGGCGGCCAACTGGAGCCACTGTGGATCTGGATGTTGAAGATTCCCTTGGCTGAGAGCCACTCGGTCCGGGGGAATCCTCCACGGTGGCGAGAGCGATAGATCCACAAGGTCAGCAAACCACGGACGCCTTGGCCAAAGTGGAGCAATTAAGATTATCTCCACCCGTTTCTGAATCAGTTTGCAGATGGTTGCCTGTAACAACGGGAGGCAAGGAAAAGCATAAAGCAGACCCCCCCAGCCACTTGCACCAGAGGGCATCCGTTCCCTCCCCCCCCCGTGTCGGGAACCTGGTGAAAAACCTGGGGAGTTGGGTGTTCTTCGGGGAGGCAAAGAGATCCAGATGTGGATGACCAAACCTGATCGAGATTTCCCTGAACAGTGCCGGGTCCAGGCGCCACTCCGAGTGGTCTACTGTGACCCTGATCAGGGAATCTGCTTGTCGATTTGCTTCCCCCGATATGTGTTCCGCCCTGATGGAACCCAGAGTGGACTCTGCCCACAGACCTAGATCCAAGGCCTCCTGCATGAGTGACCAGGACCGGGTCCCTCCCTGTTTGTTGACGTGAGCCTTGGCTGCCACGTTGTCTGTCAGAATCAGGACGTGCTGTTCCGTCACTAGAGAGGAAAACCGACGGAGTGCTAAGTGTATGGCTCTGAGTTCGAGCCAATTTATGTTGTGAGCTAGATCCGCCCGGGACCACTGTCCCTGAGCCAAGTAAGTCTGAAGATGGGTGCCCCAACGAACAGACTGGCGTCTGTAGTCAAGGTGAGCCTGAGAGGCTCCTTGAAAATGGTCCCCTTGGTCATTGTGGATGAAGCCCACCATAGAAGAGATAACAGAGTGTGGTGAGGAACCCTGACCCTTCTGGTGGATGCACTGAGGTTTCGTTTCTGGAAGGGAAGGAGGAACCACTGAAGGCTTCTGGAGTGAAGTCTGGCCCACGGAATGATCCCCATGCAAGAAACCATATTTCCCTGGAGTTGAGACAGCTGGACCAGAGGCACTGCTTTCTCTCTCCGAACCTGGTGTACGAGCTTTCAGATGCTGACCCGACGCTTCTGAGAAAGATAAACCTTGCAAAGATCTGAATCTATAATCGCACTTAGATGAAGGAGGCACTTTGTGGGGATCGTGTGGCTCTTTTTGAAGTTCACGGAGAACCCATGAACCTGAAGAGTATGCATCATGATTTCCAGGTCTGACTGAGCCGACCGGAAAGAACTGGACTGTACTAGGATATTGTCTAGATAGCATTGCACGCGCACTGGCATCATCCTGAGGTGGGCCACCAAAACTGCAAAAATTTTTGTGAAAACCCTTGGAGCTGAAGAGAGACCAAAGGGAAGGGCTCTGTATTGGTAATGCCGGTGCGCATAACAAAACCGAAGGAATCTGCGGTATTCTGGAAGTATCGGGATGTGTAAGTATGTCTCTGTCAGATCTATGGAAAAGAGAAAGTCCCCTTTCCTGATGCTGGCCACAATGGACTTTAGGGTCTGCATCTTGAACCTTCTGTAGGTCAAGAAGTAATTCAGGCCCTTTAAGTCCAGTATCGCCCTCCATCCCCGAGGTTTTGGGGACCACGAACAGAATGGAGTAAAACCCCTCTCCTTCCTGTTTCTGTGGTACAGGTTCTATGGCCTTGATTTCTATCTATCAAATGGGAGATGGCCGTGGCTACTAATTCTGCCTTGGTTGTGTTTCATGATACAGGACACTGTATGAAACGGTCTAGAGGAGGTGAGTAAAACTCTAGAGCGAGACCGTGTTTTATGGTCTCTCTGACCCAAAAGTCAGTGGTGGTAACCTCCCAAATGTCGCTGAACAGTGCCAAGCGACCCCCTATGGGAGAGTCCTCCTTGGCGTCACTTGGACCACCCGTAGGGATGGCCCCCCGAGCCCCAGAAGGGACATTTGGACTGGAATTGGCCCTTGGCTCCAATACTCTGGCGGTCCTATTGGTGATCCTGCCTGGGGGGAAAGGATCGCGAGGCTCTGGGCCAATCCCAGGACTTCCCGGTCCGAAAGGGCTGCCTCCACTCCCAGGAACCACTGGGACAGAAAGCCTGCCTATGAAACTCCTGCTGGGGCCGCCTATCCGACCTTTTGGAGGGGTGTGCCAGGATCTTACGTTTATCCTTGCCCTCAATTATGCTGCCCCACCTCAAGGACTGAACCAAATAAGTGTGTACCACTATACTTGGCCATCGACAGACGCCACTTGGACTTTAAGTTAGTCCGCCACTGTTTCAGCCTCAGTAGTCTACAAGAAGCAACTGTGGCTGCAATAGATCTAGCGGAGTACCTGGCCGAATGAAGAGAAGTGTCTTCCATGTACTCTGAAGCTGCCACTAGCTTCCCTAGTGTCTGATGTGTCCGAACCTGATCAGGAAGGACGAGTGCCTGGAGTTTGCGGAGCCACATGATTGATGCCCTTGTGAAAAAGGAAGATGAAGTCGCTGCCTTGATCGCCCATGCCGAGGCCTGGTGAGCTCGGCAAAGAGAGAACTCGAACTTCTTGTCCTCCGCCTTCAGAGCCTCAGCCATATCCCCTGGAATTGCAGATGTGGAAAACAAAGAAGTTAGAGGAGTGTCCACAGAAGGCACCTCTAAGAAGGAAGCAAATGAAGAAGAAACATTGAACAGTTTCTTCTCTGTACTATTGGGAGAAGGTAAAGTAGCCAGAGATGACCACTGTTTCTCCACCGTAGCACGAAAGACATACGGACAAGGAATCTGCTTCTCCTCCACAACCTGTTCTGCGAACAAGGGGTTAGACTCTTGGCTAGTGGAGGTGGAAGGTTTCTCTTTCTGTACCGAAGTGAGGTTGGCGGTGGTACAGGCCTTCATAAGTAGAGACCTGAAAAGAGAAGGGTCAAAAAGACCTGAAGTTGGCACCTGTTCAGGCGCTGCCTCCTCAACCTCTGACATGGGCGTGTCGGCTACCTCAAGGTCCACTGACCCCTCCTCGCCTAGCTGGGAGGAAGTCTCAGAGATGCCGGAACCAGGGACTGTGGCACGTCCCGCTTGAGAAGAGGTATGGACGGAGGCAGTGGTGGTTGCAAGGGTCGTTGACTCCTAGAGGATGACATAAATTGCATAAATGCATGGTGCATGAATGCCTGGAACTGTTCTGACCACATATCCCGTTAGTCCATAGAACTAGCCCCAGCCTCAGTTGGGGTATACGTGGTTTCAGGACCCTGTTGTATAGATGAAGATGAGGAGTGAGGGGGAACCTGTTCAGTTTCCCCCTGAGGAGACCATGCCCTAGGAGCATCATGGGAAGGCGCAAATGGAGGCTCAAATGGAGAAGTGTCCAATGGAACGGGGGGAACCACTTCAGCTTCACTGGACATGAGCCTTTGGGCTTTGGAGAATTCCCTCTCCAGCGCCTGATGTCTCCTCGAGGCCTCTCACTCGGCTGCCTTGGAGGTCTCTTTGGTGGATATGTGCTTTGTCTTGGCTTTTTTCTTCCCCCCCATGTCCAAATCAGTTGATCTGCGCTTTGTTTCTGCGGGGGGAATACCAGAGCCTTGTGATGCCTGGGTGAGGAACTGTCTGTCATTGCAGTCTAGATAATCCAGGTAGGAGATATCCAGAAGTGGGGGGAACCCAAATACGCAGATCTAGTTGTCAGAGAGGAAAAAAGACCCGCGCTCTGAACAACAGCAATGGCAAAAAACAGCCAGACAGTTCACTAGAACTGCCTGTCTAGGCCTTGTAGCACAGTGCCACAGACTAAGTGGAACAGGTGGTTCTGAAATAAATTCCCCTTCGCTCAACTCACACAAGTAATGAAGGATATGAGTAGCTAGAACAATAATACAAATGCAATGATGCGATCACACATGTGATTCTCCTTATAACGCACCGAGTTATCCTGAAATGATGTTGAAATGCTTCCTCCCGGTAAAGGCCTGACACAGCAGGCCAAGACAAATAATAAAAGCAGGCCCCAATATGGCTCAGAGGAACACAAGGTCCCTACAAAATGGTGTCCGCGCCTAATATGCGCTCAAAATGGTGGCCGTGCCCTGAACACATGTTCAAAATGGCGGCTGTGCCTGTTCAGTGCCTCCTAAAAATGGCGACCACGCCGAAAATGGGGAAGAGAAGGCAACAAAGTCCCCTGCTACGGAAAGGTTTTAAGAATCAGGCAAGCTAAATAAAGCCCTCTTTCCCCCGTTCACAAAAGGCACTTGCTGTTTGGTCGCGCAGCCTCCGCTGCGATCCAAATTCGCTTGCTTTTGAAGGAAACCTCGTGGCCTCGATGAAAGTTGGAAAGGGAAGCCCTCTGGTCTGCCCGAGCTCCAAAGAACTCCGTTTGCTGCAAATCAGCTGTCCGGCTGATCCGCGCTCCCGCTGATCAGCTCGATCGGAGCTAAAAGCCCCACCTGAGATCGGCCTGCAGCCTTCTCCACAGGAGACTGTTAGGCTTGAAGCCAAAGGGCTTGAATAATATTCCAATGCCAAAATTTTGTCAATTTGAGTCCAAATTGAAATAAGGAATAAGACACTTCAATTTAGAGACTGTAGAATGAAATAAATTCAATTAGATAATCAATTAACCTAGTCTAACTGAGGAGCCAAAAGAGTTGCACCCTACTGAGCTGAGACTAAGTCAATAACTGGGAAGACACACCCAGAGGGAGACGTGGCTAAAGTTCTGACTGTCTCATCTGAGCAGGAAGGCTGAGATTACCCACCGGTGGATTCTACATTCATCATGCTGGAGAATAACTGCTTATCTCTGTTGATAATATAGGCTTTGATGAACTGATGTCTGAATCAAGAGAAGGAAGTTAGCAAATGCCCTAAAGTGTATATTTCACCTTCTACCTAGCTCCAATACACATATACACATTAGGATATGGATAAGTTGTAGCTGAGAGTCCCCACCGTCTTATGCAAATATTCAGCACTGGAGGAAGGCTGAGACCTAAATGATTTGGTTTATTTACTTCCAGTGACATCATGAACATACTTATAAATATCCTCTGACATGTTGATCAATTTCTGGGCTGAGAACAAACCAAAACTGATGGTAATGATATTATTTTTCAAAGTATCTTTTTTCCCTCTATTTGAAACCACATTCTAATTAGGGGAAAGTCAAAGGGACTGTACATACTTAAAAGAGCTTGACTTGTTATTTTTTCCAAATGACTCACATTTCCAAAGAACAATATATATCATCATCTCACCAGTGAGTATATTAAATCTGGGGCCTAAATTCATCATACTGTGTTACTACTTGCTCTGCTAAAATGGAAAAGATGGCTTGAAGAGGGGGTATTATACAATATGAACTTGCCCACCTGATTTTTTAAAATATTTAATAGAGGCATGGGCACATAAATATGAAATATTTAGGGCAGTGGTTCTCAACCTTTCTAATGCCGCAACCGCTTAATACAGTTCCTCATGTTGTGGCGACCCCCAACCATAAAATTATTTTTGTTGCTATTTCATAACTGTAATTTTGCTACTGTTATAAATTGTAATGTAAATATCTGATATGCAGGGTGTATTTTCATTGTTACAAATTGAACATAATTAAAGCATAGTGATTAATCACAAAAACAATATAGCAATGCTCGATGGAGAAGCTTACTCTTCCTTGCTCAAAAATGTTGGGAGGGAGGGAAGGGGAAGGAAGGAAGGAAGGAAGGAAGATTGAAGGGGAAAGGAAGGAGATGGAGAAGGAAGGAGATTGAAGGGGGAAGGAAACAAAGAAGGAACGAAGGAAGGAGAGAGAGATTGAAGGGAAAGGGATGGAGATGGAAGGAAGGAAGATTGAAGGGGAAAGGAAGATGGAGAAGGAAGGAGATTGAAGGGGGAAGGAAGGAAGGAAGGAAGGAAGGAAGGAAGGAAGGAAGGAAGGAAGGAAGGAAGGAAGGAAGGAGAGAGATTGAAGGAGAAGGGATGGAGATGGAGATGGAAGGAAGATTGAAGGGGAAAGGAAGGAGATGGAGAAGGAAGGAGATTGAAGGGAGAAGGAAAGAAGGAAGGAAGGAGAGAGAGATTGAAGGGGAAGGGATGGAGATGGAAGGAAGGAAGGAAGGAAGGAAGGAAGGAAGGAAGGAAGGAAGGAAAGAAGGAAGGAAGGAAGGAGAGAGATTGAAGAGGAAGGGATGGAGATGGAAGGAAGGAAGATTGAAGGGGAAAGGAAGGAGATGGAGAAGGAAGGAGATTGAAGGGGGGAGGCACTGCCAAGGATGCACAAGCAGCTCCGCACCATTGCCCGGGGAGGGGAGGAGGCTCTGGCGGAGAGCCTGGTGGAGAGCCAAGTGGTGGCACCTCTGGGGCCTCGGAAGTCGCGTGCGGAGCCGCCGGCCGCCCTCTCACATCTGCCAACCTGGAGCCCCCCATCCTCATCCAGGCTCCTCTTGCCCTCTCCCAGCCGCCCCCGGGACCTGCCCGCCCCTCCAGCCATCGCAGCGGCGGGATCGCAGGAGCCCCTTTCCATGCCGCGCAGCCCATCGCACGTGAGAGGGGTGCGGCCAGAGTGCCAGCTCCCGCTCAGAAGGCGCCGCTTCTCCCCTCCCGGCCCAGGCGGCTGGTCTCCGATGCACATGTGGGCATCGCCGCCGCCTTGCCCTCTTTCCCACCTCCTGGCCACTTCCGAGGCCTGGAGCCTGGCAAGCCAGGAAAGAGCTGCTCCTGCCCGGCAGCCCCACGGCCACGCCGGGCACCAGGGGGCCAAGGTGGCCTTTGACGGCGAGGGAGGTGGGCTGGGTGGCGCGAGGGAGACTCCCACGCGCTGCGAAAGGCAGCCAGGGCGGAGCGTGGCCGGACGACCAGGAGGCATGGAGACTGGCTTGGCACCGCAGCTCAGCTCAGCTGGCAGCGGTTTTCTTGCCCTTCTCCTCTCCTTCCTCCTGCTGCCCCCAAAGCAGCTCGGGTGGGAGCCGGGAGGAAGAGGGGTGCCTGGGGGGAGCAGCTGGGCTGGCGGAGGGGCTGGCGGGCCGCACGGCACCAGCCCCCACCACCCCTCCATTGATGGACGGAGGACCAGGCCGGGCAGCGTGGGGGCGTCGGGGATGGCGGCAGTTGCTGCATTATCGGTGGTCCCCGCCGCCCCTGCACTGCCCGGCACTGATCAGGCAGAAAGGGGAGCTCTTCCAGCCTCGGAGAAGCGTCGATCAGGCGGAAAGGGGAGCTATCCTGGCGCTTCCCCTGAGCTCTCCCAGCCTCGGAGAAGCGCCGATCAGGCGGAAAGGGGAGCTGATCCTGGTGCTTCCCCTGAGCTCTCCCAGCCTCGGAGAAGCGCCGATCAGGCGGAAAGGGGCTGAGCTCTCCTGGCCTCGGAGAAGCACTGATCAGGTGGAAAGGGGCGCTGATCCTGGCGCGTCTCCTGAGCCTTGGCAAAAGGATGCGCGCCTCTCGGTGTCGTACGGTTTTCAATGTTTCGCTCGAAGCAGGGATGGGAAAAGAGAGAAGAGCCCTGCTCGTCATGAACTGAGAGCAGTTATTGGCATCGCGGCTCAAGGCGCATGATGAGGGAAAGAATATGATTAACACCGCATGCACGCGCACACACGCACACAGCGCTTGTCTTCCACCACATTTTATTCACATCAATCTTTTTTTTCTTCATAATATTGGGAGTTGAAAATAGTGACTCTACACAAATGCACACACAAACAGGCAGGCGAGCACGCCCCCTCTCCTCATTCAGTTCCTTTCCTTGGCTCGTCCACTGCATGTTCCTGAGGCGGCGGCGGCGGCAGCTTTGGCAGTGTCTCGGTTCCTAAGACCATCGGAAATATGTGTTTTCCGATGGTCTTAGGCAACCCCTGTGAAACGGTCGTTCGACCCCCAAAGGGGTCACGACCCACAGGTTGAGAACCGCTGATCTAGGGTACTTCAGCAACATCCAAGCTAAAAAACGCCCACTGTTCTTTTCCACTGGAAAGGGAAGGAAGGAAGGAAGGAAGGAAGGAAGGAAGGAGGCAATTACATTTTTGCCTTAGCTAAGGGCATTCTAGAAACTGTAGAGTGAAATTTATAAACTACTTATAATTTCTTGCAAAACAGCAAATATAATGGCAATAGTAATTAAGCAACAATAACAGGCATGGTTATGAAAAATGGAAGAAGATATCTATATACTATTACAATTCTTATGTTTGTAACCTTTAACTGAGGGAAATGATACATAATAAGCCAAAACTTTTTAAACAAAGGTATCTCAAAACAACTAACTTACAGAATGCACCCAAAATCAGATGCATGAGTTGCGGAATTGAAATTTAGTAAATTTTATAAAATATTTTATTACATAAAATTATAATAAAGCATGTTATGACATGATACAAAATGTCATAAAACATTTCTTGTGATCAGCTCTGATGTTTGACTGTGCTATACAGTTCAACATGGACTACTTTCAAGACAGATACATCTCTGAGTATCTCTCTGAATTTTTAAGAATTTTAAACTTTTAAGTACATTACAAGCTCTGCCACTATTGAAATAATTGAGGAATCTGGTAAGAAAGTATCTCTGAAATGATGACCCAAAAGGTCACAAGTTGTCTCGCTTGAACTAAAATTGTACAAAAATAAAAGACAATAATCATAACTTGCTGCAGAATTGTGCAATCTTGTTTTCTACTAATTTGCCCAGAGAGATCATCATTAAAGTAATAAAAATTTAATGTCTCATAGTTAGACAACATCAGCAAATCAGCCTGATTTTCCAACCAGAAAACAATTTTTCAAAATAATTAGGGAACCACAGAACAGACACTTCATACTTCTACTGAGGTTCAAATAATCTTCTTTGCCCTTCTGTTTTGTGAACAGTTCCTGGCCATCAAAATTAACAATTAATTGAAAGTTCATTGTTTAAAACATGAATAATGTCTTCACTCTCTAGTTAGCATTGATTAAACAGACAAGCAGCATTGCAAACAGAAGTCAACATCTCTGGAACTATTCAGGGCAATGTGATTGTCAATTCAGACACACGGTGTTCAAACAAACTTCCTTGAAATACAACTTGTTAACGGTGATAAATCTTGTACAAGAATACTAAATTTTGGGGGACTATTTGCAATGATCCAGTACATGCTCATTTGAAAGAAAGGAGTTACAGGTAGTCCTCAATTTACAACCATTTGTTTAGTGACCATTGAAGTTACAACAGCACTGAAAAAATGTGACTTATGACCCGTCTTCACACTTAATGCATAGCAGCATCTCCATGGTCATGTGTTCAAAATTCAGGTGCTTGGAGACCAGCATGTATTTTCAATGATTGCCATGTCCTTGGGTCACACAATCACTGTTTGCTCCCAAAATTAATGGGGGAAGTTGAAATTGCTTAAATGACTGTGTGATTCACTTAACTGCAGTGATTCATTTAGCAACCACGACAAAAAGGTTGTAAAATCCATCTTGATTAACTTATCAACCAACTTGCTTAGCAACAGAAATTCTAGTTCTTGTTTTGGTCAGATGTCAAGGACTACTTGCAAAGAGGTCTAGAATCCTGATCAGAGCATGTTTGTGAACTGAATACCATCATAAATGTTCTCACAAATGCTGCAACAAGTGTTTCACTGCAGAAGTGCCAATGTTATCATGAACAGTGTTTCCAGGATGAACTAGAACATGTGAAAATGAAATATTACTTTAAGAAATATATTTTATCATTTGATTTTTCTTTGTTATTATTAAAACCCACTTTGTATTATCTTTCACATGACAAATGCTCAATGTAAAATATTATACTTTCCTTGTTTTTAATCCTTTGCTCACAAGGGCAGAAGGAAAGGGAAAATAATAGCACTTTCGCTATTACAAAGCTACTATATTAGGCAAAAGCAGAGACAAACTCTTAACTTAGCTGTTATAAGCTCTTATGCCAAATGTTTTTATCCCACTTCATGACAACTAAACCAAATTATACATAATTCTTCAGACTCAACAGTTACAACACAACAGACACACAGTCTGGTTTAATTCAGACAATGAAAAACATCTTTCTCTATAGAGAAGCAAATATTCCCTCCCAGTGCTCCAGTCCGCTGTACAAAAAAATGGCACAGACAAAACCCTAACAAGCATCACAACTGTGACACAGTACTAGTTTTCCACATGCATGAATATGTTTGCTTCTACTCAACTAATGGCAGAAGGCAATAGCAATAGCAGAGCAAATATATCATGCTCTCTCCTAGAAAGCAATCATTTAAATTCATTTACAAAATATATTCTCTGGAAGAAATATTTGCATAGTCTGGGGCAGCAGGTAACATGGTAATACTTCCTCAGTTACTCCAATTATGATAATTGCTACATCGTTTTGTGCTTCATAAGCCTGTCCAGCATAGGCAATTAGAATGTATGACTTGGCTGAGGGAAGCTACAATAAGATTTCCTATAAAAAGAGACAGGCTAACTTGTATTACTAAATTGGCATCCTTAAACACCTTTCGCCTATAGTTCTGACAGCCAAAGCACATACATACTACACTTACACATTTCATTTTGAGTTATAGGAGTACATTACTGCTAAGTCTACTCAGACCAGACAAAAACACACATATATAAGATATTAAACACATGTTTATTTTATTTTATTCTGAATGTATATTTGCAATTAGAAGATATTATATTCCTTTTTCCTGATGTATTTCTTTCAGGATCTTCCTCTTCTTCTTTACTTCATCTTTTACCACTTCAGGTATTAAGGAATCTTTCAGGACCACTACAATTATTTTGTAATCCATTAAAAAATGGACCTTCCATTTTTCTAGAAATGGTTTACTTCAAAGAGACTACAGATTATATTCCAGTGCTATTAGTAGCAAAAAGTTAAATTTCCCATCTGTTTGGAGTAGTTCTAAATTAATTCAAGACTTTTGTTAGAAATGTTATCTTAATGTTTTCGACATTGATGAGTCAACAGAAAAAACAATAGCGGAGAATTTAGCACTTAAGGTAAGAGCTGCAGGCAGGAATAGCTTTATTTGGCATTTCACAATTAGTATTTCTACTGTATAAAGCATCTCCTTGTGAAGCTGATATCAGCTACAAAGGAATAATAGTTTTACAAGCAGACATATACTATCATGTTTGCATTTTCCAAAGAATCCAATTATATTATGTACACCATAAATAGGAGAAAACACATGATGCATAAACAAACTCTTTAGCATACTAGGATTAAAGAATGTGAGTGGCAGTCTTGGAACTGGAAAAAAAGACTTTTAGGATAAACACAACTAATTTCATTAGGATTTATTTCTATCAGGATGAGAGATAAATAATCTAGATTACAATACTTCTGGTTGGGAAAAGACCTGCAATTAAAATGAATATCCTCCTTAGACTGAAACAGCAATTCCAGGACTTATCAAATGATGTCCCAGAAAATAATGGGTAAAGTACAGTGAAAAAAAAATCATGTATACGGAGGCAAAAAAATATAGCATATTAGTCAGCTATCAATAAGCATAAGAAGCCTATCTGTGCCTAATTTAAAATGCCTTTTAAAATGGTAGAAAAATGATAAGCATAATTGTGACTTAAGAAATGTCATGCAAGACTTGTAAAAATACTGTCACTGTTAAATTTAAAGCTAAACTAGGCAAAGGACAACCTCTGATCTTAAAGAATGTAATTCAGCAGGTCTCTACTTATTGTCTGTATAGTAAAGGACAATCCCAAACAGGGAAGCAGTTAATTAAAGATCTAAAACAAGCTAATTTTAATGGTTTACATAATAACATGAATATATTTTATTTCTAGCTTCAGGGTTAAATCAGAGGTAAAGAAGACAATTGATGATCACACAGAAACTTATTTTACAATATGATAAAAATGAAAAAGTTTTGATTTCAAAGATCTGTAAGTATACAAATTCCTAGCATTTGTACGAGTTTAAAAAAGATTTGGGAGAATAATATTGGAATCTACTGATGAACTATTTGGAAAAGTTGACTGTATATTTCACCAACACCCGCTAAATCTATATCTGCCAAATTAGGGAATATATCTCAAGATAATTCAGTTAGTGTTCTCCCTGCCCTTCCTCTCAGTGAGATTGTTATAGATCTATAAAAAAATTAATTTTTGTCTTGGGAAAAACTGTGACAGTTGGTGCTTACATCCATATATAGTGGCAAAGTTCATTCATTTAAAAAGGATCTGTCTGTCTGTCTGTCTGTCTGTCTGTCTGTCTATCTATCTATCTATCTATCTATCTATCTATCTATCTATCTATCTATCTAGTTTATTCAGAAAGAGATATCCCCTTCCCTCATACTGAATCTATTATCACCATATACCAGTGGTGGCGAACTTATGGCATACGTGCCAGAGGTGGCACTCAGAGCCCTCTCTGTAGGCACGAGCACCATGCCCCGGAGATGGCAACCGTCCCTCTTCAACCAGCCGCCTGCTAAGTTGCCAAAGTCCCATGTGGCTGGATGCATCCCAGCACCCATGCACTCGCTGGCCTCTGTGTGCGGGGGGGGGAGGGCAATGATATCAGGCAGCAGCCGCCCCAGCCCCTGCCTTGCCCTGCGACAATGGCACTCCTGCCCTGCTTCGCTTTGCCTCGTCTCACCTCTCAGGATGAGCCTCCTGCCCACCGCCCCACCTGCCACAGAGCCCCAGGATCTCTCCCAACCCTGCCTGGCCCCCACAGGCATCCCTCTCCACGAGCAACATCGTGATGACCACACCCACCCAGTCTGCCATGACCACCACAGCCATGCCCACCTGGTACCCAGCGATAAATAAGTGGGTTTTGGGTTGCAGTTTGGTCTCTAAAAGGTTCGCCATCACTGCCATATACAGTAATGCTTTGCATATAGAACCATCAAATAAAGAGCTATTATTTCCTGTCAAGCTATACTGTAGTTTATTTATGAAGAATGAAGCAGGATATTTAAACAACCAGAAAATATGGAATATAGCCTTAGCTGAAAATGTAATCAAACAGGAAAAGCTGAGCAGAAATATTAATTAAAGAAATATTTTTTCTTCAATACTATCTAGGTTTCTGGTTCATATTAAGCAAAAAGCTGAGAATATCCAACCTTCAGTTTTTTTTGGATAATCATGAACAAGTGGCATACTGTAGCAATGAGTAACTTCGTGTATAGTTATGTCATCAATAGTTGTATTATTTTACATAATTACTGTTTGTGTGTGTTTGTATAGGTGTAATAATAATAATAATAATAGTAGTAAAGTTGGAAGGGACCTTGGAGGTCATCTAGTCCAACCCCCTCCTCGGGCAGGAAACCCTACACCATTTCGGACAAATGGCTGTCCAGTCTCTTCTTAAAAACTTCCAGTGTTGGAGCATTTACTGCTTCTGGAGGCAAGCTGTTCCACTGATTAATTGTTCTCACTGTCAGGAAGTTTCTCCTTAGTTCTAGGTTGCTTCTCTCCTTGATTAGTTTCCACCCGTTGCTTCTTGTCCTGCCTTCAGGTGCTTTGGAAAATAGCTTAATTCCCTCTTCTTTATGGCAGCCCCTGAGATATTGGAATACTGCTATCATGTCCCCCCTTGTCCTTCTCTTCGTTAAACTAGACATACCCAATTCTCGCAACCGTTCCTTATATGTTTTAGCCTCCAGTCCCCTAATCATCTTTGTTGCTCTTCTCTGTACTCTTTCTAGAGTCTCAACATCTTTTTTACATCGTGGTGACCAAAACTGGATGCAGTATTCCAAGTGTGGCCTTACCAAGGCATTGAAGAGTGGTATTAATACTTCACGTGATCTTGATTCTATCCCTCTGTTAATGCAGCCTAGCACTGTGTTGGCCTTTTGGCAGCTGCAGCACACTGCTGGCTCATATTTAAGTGATTGTCTACTAGGACTCCGAGGTCCCTCTCACAGTTACTACTATTGAGCATGGTGCCTACCTATGCTGTACTTGTGCCACCTATGCTGTACTTGTGCATTTGGTTTTCTTGCCTAAATGTAGAACCTTGCTTTTTTCACCATTGAATTTCATTTTGTTAGTTAGTGCCCAGTGTTCAAGTCTGTCCAGATCCTTCTGGATCTGAAGCCTGTCTTCTGGAGTGTTGGCTATTCCTGCCAGCTTGGTGTCGTCTGCAAATTTGATGAGTTCCCCATCTATCCCTTCATCCAAGTCATTGATGAAGATGTTGAAGAGTACTGGGCCCAGAACAAAATTTAAAAAGATAAAGAAATTGTGAACACCTGAGTAAATCTATCCAAAACTACTGCTGGATGGTTTCATTAAAAGTTTGGCTAACATTGTTTTTAAAGCTCAGTTGTTTCAGTGAGCATCAATAGCATTTGTATTCTATTTTCCAGCAAAAAAAGCATTCTTTTTAATGATAAATGGTCAAAGTCCACGTAAGGCATATTTAGACCCACCAAATCAACTGAAATTGAGCTGTTTATCCCCCACTGATTTCAAGGGGTCTTCTCCATATATGGCAAAAATTTAGCTGCCTGTTGTTTGCTGTACTATCAATCTGCCCCCATTACTCTAACCTCTATCTTGTGGCCAACCCATTGCTAAGGCAGGCTAAGCTAATTCAAGGTGCTTCTGAAGAATGGAAGCATCTTCCTAGCATTTGCAAAGACTTTTCACATGGACAATCTATGGCACTTGGAGGATGGGCCTCCAGGGGTCAGCGAACTGCTGGGTTCCAGATGAACAAGGCAATCTGCTGTAAGCCCATCCTCTCCCATCAAATTACTGGGCTCTGTGCCTGCAGTTCCATTTATGCTTGGCTGCCAAAGAAACTAGACACCAGCTATTTTCTCTTTTTTTCCTTAAATTCAAACACAGCAATATCAATATAATGTAAGATCAAATGCAGATCTACTGGGAGATTGATATTCCCATTGACAAACTGAAATACTGTAATCCTAAGAAGCAGAAACATCTGAAACTGACAAATGAAATTAACATCAAGCACCAGACCAAGCAAGATAGGGTGAGATATTATAAATCAGCTGGAGCTTTGATGTTACTTAAAAAGAGTCAGATCAACGTTCAAAAATAAACAATTCAAGAAAGATTTTAGATAACCCCAACCCCCAGTAGATCCCAGGAAAAGAGAAGGAACTATCCTAGCAGCAGCACCTCATTGGAGATTGGCCAGAGGTGAGGACAGCAACACTATGGGTCTTGTTGCTGAGGCAGGGTGAAAAGTAAATTGTGTGGGCAATCGTTTTAAATTAGTAACCCAAGCCTAAAATTAAGCTAGTCTTTGTAACAGCTCCTGAGTCACTAGCATTCTACAAGAAACTGTGAGTAGTTTTAACAAATATCTTTTATCATAAAATTTAGGGTTATTTGGGAAGATATCAAGCTGATCCCCTTTAAAGGTCTCATTATCAATTCACAGGACGAATCAGGGACCTATAATGTAATAATCTAAGTAAAAGGCCGTTCACATGCCAAGAAACCAGATTAATGAAGAAAAAGCAGGGCCCAGGGGCAAGAACTCCCCGGAGTCCATTCCGCAAAACATAATCCTGGATGCCCTAGAAAAAAAAAACCCTGAACCTGCCAATATACAATCATCTCTTCGTCCTCTTTTTTATTATTTCTGGCCGACGCACGCCCTCCAGTTTGCATTAGACGAATGCAGCGCTTGGATCACACCAACGCCAGAGAAAGACATCAGCATCCCTCCTACCGGTACTACGAGGCAGGCACATCCGTGGTTGTTAAATATGTCCTCCCCACGACATCGGCGGGCCGAGGCAAAACATAACCCGTCACGCGCCGGTCCCCCCCCCCTCCAAGTTGACCAAAGAAAACCGAACAATGGAGTAAAAAGCAGCCCCTTCTGAGCAGAAGCGGGGCAGCGCGAACCCCCCTCCTTAGTGTTTATTTGACAGCTCCTCGCCAAAGCAGGCGAGGGAGAGGACGCAGCGCCGAGCCGCCGTTAGTCCTCCTTCCCTCCCTGCCGCTCCCCACCCTCTTTGGCTGGGACTCTTGCTGCAGAGCTTTGACTCCCCCCCCCCCCACGCAGGGAAGCAGCTTTTGCAACCGAGAGCGCGGGAAGCAACCAGCAGCGTTTGCAAGGGCGCCCGTCTTACCTCGCGCCCGCTCGGACTAGGGGAGCCGCAGCTTCCTCAGCAAGCCTTGAGCAACATGCTGGACTGGCTCGTGGCCCTTTGGGTCCGAAGAGCTGCGGCTGCAACCTCACCTCCCTATTGGATGTGGCTCTTCTTCGCACCCTAGAGTAGCTTCTTCTGCTACTGCAGCAACCCGGGCTCCCTAACGCGCATACACCCAGGAACTATGACGCCATAATCCACCCAGGCTCCTCCTCCGTCTCCCGTTCTTCAGCGCTTGCGCCGCCTATCGCTTCTCTGCCCTCGGGGCCGCTCTTCGCCCAGCCCGACCGCTCTCTTGCAATTCGGGGTCTGACCTTGCGCGCCTCAGCTGCAAAGATCCGGATTTCGTAACTCCTGGTGACCGCCATCTAGTGGTGGCCTGATCTTTTACAGCGCAGCTGCGGTAATGGTCGCCTATGTATCTCTCAGCATTAACATTAAGACCGATTTGTTTTCTTTTAAGCATATTTTGAATGAATAATGTGTAAACACAGGAAATGCCTGCTCATATGAATCTGAGCACCATTACCAAGTTCTCATTTTAGTTGTTTATACTGTACTTTTAAAATCAAACTGCCCTTGTTAGAATGGCAGCATTTCTCGAACTTGGAAAATTTAAGAAATATGGAGTTCAATTCCCAGAATTCAAAGAAGTCCCAGAAATCCCCAGCTAGTAGACACAGTGAGCCAACCAAAACAGAATATTTATTTTCATTACTAATCTCCATGGTTCTCTTCCTTTTCTCCTTTTTTGAAGCCAGCAAATAGTTTTTATTAATCAATTTTCAAGCAGACGTGCAGTACACAAAACAAAAATAACTCATCATATGCAAAAACAAAAGGAAAAAGCATTGTAAAAGTTTCTCTCTTTAACGTAATTATAGCTCTGCTGTGATGAGATTAGGCTCCTTTCACTGAGAAGCTTCAAAATGATTTTACAAATAAACAAATTGCATTTCAAATTTTTTGAGTCATTCTAATGTTCCCTGTTTCCTTAGAAGACTAAAAATTACTATTCAATGAAAATAAACATGAAAGGAAAAAATAAACTTAAAAGACACATGTTGCTACTTTTGTACAATGTTTTGGATGTAGCTAAATCCAGCAGTCTAACAGACAAGATGATTTGTAATCTTCATCTCAGAAATTTCACCCACACATGTAGAGTACAGAGCTTTTTTAGAAATTGGAGCTAAGTATACAAATACATAATATACTATCTGACTAGAAAATTGTGCAAGCTAAATTGTGTATCAATTATTAGCAAAATTATGAAAAAATATATATAATTCATATGCTACTTTGGATAAAAACATTTGCAAAACTTCATGACATAAATGAGCACAAAGGAAGCATCCCATTTTAAATCATTAAAATCGCTGCATCTTTTTTCAGATTATTAAATTTGTATGATACTCAACTCTCAATAAGATCCATACAGCTACTTCCAAAGCTATTTCCTGATCATCTTTGCACTTACAGTCACTTCAAAATGATTCGTTTGCTGAATATCCTCTTTCAAATGCCTTGCACAAAATTGAAAAAGTCTTAAGATCAGCTTGGTTCCTTTTGGGATATTTTGAAACAGGAAAATTTTTTTTTGTTCATATTAATAGCAATCAAGATAATGCATTAAATTAAAAATAATATTCATGCTATCAATATGCGACAGGAAGTCATAAGCTGTGGTCATATGATGTCATGATTGAAGACCTGTCTGATTCACTTTAACAACAGCAGCAGAACAGATGGTATAAGTCTGGTATGGTGATGTCATGTTTCAATATACAACTGTGTTGCTTAGCAATGGAGATGCTGGTCCCAATTGTGGAGACCTATGACTAGTTTTTACATTTATGACCATTGCAGCATCCCTATGGTCACGTGGTCAAAATTCAGATGCTTGACAACTGGAATGTACTTCTGTATCACCATCTGTAACCTTCCCAGCTGGCTTCCACCAAGCAAAGTCAGCGGGGGAAGCAAGATTCACTTAACAACTGCAATGGTTCGCTTAACAACTCAGCAAAAAGTCATTAGATGATATTTATTTATTGGCACATGGTAGCTGGAGTGATAGTATCCTTGCTTTCTAGATAACAGAATAACAGAGTTGGAAGAGACCTTGGAGGTCTTCTAGACCAACCCCATGCTCGAGAAACCTCATACTATTTCAAAAAAAATTGTTGTCTAACTCTCCAGTGTTGGAGCACCCACAACTTACAGAGGCAAGTCGTTCCAATGATTAATTGTTTTAACTTTTTTTCTAACTAATTTCTTCTTAGTTCTAGGTTGGTTCTCTCCTTGATTAGTTTCTCTCCATTGCTTCTTGTTCTGCCCTCAGGTGCTTTGGAGAATAGGTTGACCCCCTCTTCTTTGTGGCAGCCCCTGAGATCTTGGAACATTGCTATGATGTCACCCCTAAACCTTCTTTTCATTAAACTAGACATACGGTACTCAATTCCTGCAACTGTTCTTCATGTTTTAGTCTCCAGCCCCCTAATCATCCTTGTTGCTCTTCTTGGCACTCTTTCTAGAAAATTAATATTTTTTTATACTGTAGTGACCAAAACTGGGTGCAATATTCCAAGTGTGGTCTTACTAAGCATTATACTGCTAACTAACTTCACGTGATCTTGATTTTGGCATGTCAAAAATTCAGAAAATTGATTCCACTGGTATGTCCCCCCTCCCAAAAAAAGAAAACAAAAACATTTACATATTTATTTTTTTTAAAAAAAATAGTCTAATCATGTATGAGGCTATGTATTATATAAAGAAACATCAAATGATTATAAAAATGAAATATGAGTAAAAAAACTCATTTTCTGAGAGTCTGGAGGCCACACAAGAGCTTGGCCTTCTCACATAACTTCCAGAGGGTCCAAAGTTGTGTGAGAGCACATCCTAGTGGTGCACGGCCTCCACAGCCTCCAAAAATCTCATGAGAATAAGGTGTGCTTTCGAGAATAGTTGCTGGATGTGATGAAAACTATAGTGATACTCAAAATGTTGTGGTGTGTCATCTTTGACACGGTGTAATAGGTTTGCCATCACTGATCTAGATGTTGCAGGGGCAGTTGGAGGACATATTTTGGACTAACACTTTAAATGGTGCTACTACCAACCTCGATTGATTTAATGAAGCAATTATATTATTCAAACTACCAGCAACATTTAATACATTGTAAATGCTTTAGAACTTTGTCAGGGCAGCCTTAAGTGTGATCAGCTTAAATTGGGAATGGCTACTTTTTGTGTTGTTGGAATACATTGTTATTCTCCAGGCAATGGACCTGCAATCATGATGAATACAAGGAAGACTACTTTGCTAGGGCTCAAAATGATCCTGTTGCCTTTATACACAGGGAAAAGCCCTGATTTTGTGAGAGTTCTACACAGCCACAGGTATATTCTACTGTAACCATTTCTATCTCCCTCTGTCCCCAAATGGTGGAACATCTGCCACTATCACCAGATAATATAAAAACTTCAACTGTTTATTGAATCTTCAGGTTTCTTTAAGTTTCACCACTGAAGATTACTGAATCTTTAGTAACCTTTCCAGATCTTTTGTATGCTCACCTCTTCATGTATAACATCTCAAGAGATTTTAAATATAATTTTAATTACTGGAGAGGCATAAGCACTTCTTGGAAAACACAACAGATATCCTAATAATTGTGAGTAACGTATTGTCAATTTCTACCATTGCCTGTAATTTTATAACAGAAATCACATATAAAAAGTGATTAGAGCAGCGGTTCTCAACCTATGGGTCGCGACCCCATTTGGGGTCGATCGACCTCTTTTGTGGGGTCGCCAAACGCGGCGATCCGCCATTTTGTCCCCTCCGGGGGCATGCCGCGCCTCCAGGGGGCAGTGCCGCGCACGCGCGCTGCGCGTGGGGGCTGCGGCGCGCCTCTGGGGGGCGCCGCCGCGCATGCGCGCCGCGCGTGGGGGCGGCGGCGTGCCTCCGGGGGCCCCGCCGCGCATGCACACCGCGCATGGGGGCGGCGCCGCGCCTCCGGGGGTGGCGCCGCGCATGCGCACTGTGCGCGGGGCCCCACCCCCCATGCGCGCCGCGCGTGGGGGCGCCGCCGCGCATGCGCACCGCGCCACGCATGCGCATAACGTTTGTGTGGCGGGGGTCGCCGTCACACAAACGTTGAGAACCGCTGGATTAGAGGTTTAGGCAAAAATAGCAAAATGCAGTACAGGAAGAATATTCCTGTAGAATATACATTCTACTAAGCAACAATACGTTTTGGAAAAAAAGTAAAACCAGCTAGCCTTCTCCAGTCTGCTATCCTTAAGATGTGTTGGCACCATACCTTTGGACATTTCCAGCTGAACATCAGAAATGTTAACCATTTTCAAATGAGTTCTAGAGCTTGTTTTCTGACATTGCAGTGTTTACAGAAAATGTGTTCCACTTCAATTGCTGGAACAGGATATTTATGAATGTTTGTAGTAAATACATTTATCTATTTCAGTGGATACCAGCTTACATTATACTGTATGACTTCATACTTGTATATCCTTCCCAGAACTAGAACATATTTCTTATGAGAATAAGCTGTCTACTTAATTTGACATTTTTACAGAACACTTGTTAAAAAAATAAAAAATATAAGTACAATAATATTACATATTGAAACATTACTATAGGATGAATCAACCTATACAATAATTCAGTTCCTAGAAAAATAATATCCAAGATTAAAGAGATCAGTTGAAATTGAAGATTTTATTTACAAAATGATATCCATAAACCACCAGACTTTATTTTCAATTCAGTACTTCTGATATTCACCGTGCCAATCATTTCATTATATCACATCCAGGAATAGCGTCAAAGGAATCCCAGAGAATTTTGGTCCTTCAATCTGCCAAAAATATCCTCAAGATTGCATCTTAAAAAGCAGCTTCAATATCCTTTTATTCCTCTGAATCTTGTTCTGTTATCCAACTTTAAGGGAGAAAAAAATAAATAAAAGTAAAAACTATTAACTTTTTATTATATAAAACTTCCTACAACAAGTTTTTTTAATTTTAGGAAGCTTATAAGAAAATATGGCAATATTAGCACATAGTCTGGATTATATTTCCTCGAAGGAAATTTCCTGGGAGGAAGCCTAAATGGGTAACTTGTTTTAATTTTTTTTACTGAGTTTAAAATAATTTAGATTAAAAGTAAATTCAACATTTAAAAAAATGCCAACAAAAGCAATATTTCCAGCAGTTATATAATAAGCACTTAAAGCTATTCAAATAGCTTTTTTGGAAGTCATGAGGGCAATTGTCTTCACATCCATGCATAATTACGTCTACAGTAATTTTTTTTTTCAGAATTTTATTTTATAGAATTGGAACACAGTCTAACTTCAAGTTCTTCATGAGTGTTGGGATTCATAGGGTGAAATAATATTAAATCCATATTGTCCAGGTTGGCAGGATGTAAAAAATAAATATTACTATCTTGAATCAGTCTTGTAAGCTCAGAAATAAATGCATTTTTTTAGAGCCCACTTGGTATATTTATGTCTTTGCTTTATCTGGGATTTCTAAAACTATTGTTGATTAAGAATGTCACACCCTGTATATTATGTGATTAATAAGCAAACTTAATAGTTATGTTCCCTGCAGCTATTTTTATGTTGTTATGTTGTTTTTAAATTTTGGGCATTTCATCTTGTATTTATTTTGTTTTAACTGCTAGTTGCCCAAAATCAGGTATGTGAGATTGATGACCATAAAAACTTAAATAAATAAACAAAAACTCAAGCTGAAAAACTAAGAAACGTTGCCTGTACTGATGGTTGTATATTCCATAGTGAAAGTCTGAGCATGGATATCTTCTCTACCTGCTCAGCCACCTCCAATGTAGCAGGCCCCAGGCTAAGCAGCAGCATCAAGTTTTCAGGCTCTTCTGGAAGGCCAGAAGTATGGGGGTGACCTTACTTCCAACAGGAGAATATTCCAGAGGCTCTTCTTCTGGACACCACCAACCAAAATTCTTTGGCAGATGGGATCCGACGTAGGCCCTTTCTACTGGAACCAGTGGCGTTAGCTAGTCTTATCAGAGTGATAAGACTCCTCAGATATCCTGGCTCCATGCATAAAGGGCTTTAAAGGTTATGACCATACTTTGAATTGGATCCAGAAGCAAACAATTTTATTTACAAACAATTGAGGTTTCTCATTTTTTTCTCCTCACACAATACTGACAAACTCCAGGAATGGGCTGAACTAACGACTTTCACTGATTTACAGAGAATAAAATTAGTAGGTTGCAATTTAGAACACATGAAAAGGTCTTGAACAAATAATCACCTTAATCTGATGAAATATACATATTTTGTCTGCTTTCTATAACTACATCCCACCTTGCAGTTTGCAGAGAAAAGGTAGTGATTTATGTAGGACAAATAAGCAAGTTCAGCAGCAGCCTTACATTTTTGCACTTTTCTCAACTTGTATTCCGAGGAGCAACCCCTACAAACTTACCAATGACCTTCTGCATTCAAACATGGAAATCAGCAAACTTTTGCAATGTCCTTCCTTCAAGCATTGTTTGGCACTCTTCCCTTCCTGTCACAAAAGATACCCAGATAAAAGATTCAGTATATTCATTTAGGCATTAGTGAAAATTTATATTATACATAATCTTTCATAATTTTTTCCAATATAAGTAAAAGTAAAGAATGATCAAAAACTAAAACTTGCTAAAAATAAAAAAATTGTTCCATGAAGAACAAAACTGTCTTCATTATACCCTTCCTCAAGATGGCTGTAGAAGGCCCATAAATAAGTTTCACAAGAAAGGAGCTAAAATTGTGAAGGACTGTATTCACAATTACTGTCCCAATAATTTCCAGGTTTGATATTAACAAAAGATGGCTGGACTTATATTTCAAAAAGCATTCTCAAGGCTTTTTCATATGGGCACTCTGTATTGGATTCATACGGAATCTAACAGTATTTATTTTGCTGTATGATAAAATATTAAAATTCTTTACTCCCATTCAGCAATAGGCAATAAATACACCTGTGTCATAATGTGCTATCAAGCACTTATTTTACTACACGCATCTATTTAAAACTCTTTTAAGCATTATTTTAACAAGAAAAAATATATAAACATTGTCATGATGCAAAGTAAAGTCTCCACCCTATTAGCTATTCTGAAAGCAGTAAATCCCATGCTACTATGCACAGAGTTATTATATGCCACGTCTGCAAAAAGCAGGATTTGGCCAAATTGGTCTGTTGGTAATTGACACAACACCTTAGGTACTGCTCTAACACAGAATTAGCTCTACCTACCATCCCAGTACCAATGGAGCCTGTGAACAAGCCAATTCAGTGTTACAGCAGTACCTGAGATGTTATGTCAGTTACCAACAGACCAATTGGGCTGAACTCCTGCCTTTTGCAGAAGTGGCATATAATAATAACTCTGTGCATAGTAACATGGGATTTACCTGTTTCAGAATAGCTAGTGGAGTGGAATTTTAAGGTCATAGTTATTTCCAGCAATACCGTTGATCCTCACAAAGGACCCACTGGAAACATGGAGATACTTGGGGGAGGGGGTTGTTCTAGTCCAGGGGTAGGCAACCTCGGCTCTTTTATGACTCATGGACTTCGACTCCCAGAATTCCTGAGCCAGCTATGCTGGCTCAGGAATTCTGGGAGTCGAAGTCCATGAGTCATAAAAGAGCCGAGGTTGCCTACCCCTGGACTAGTCTAAACTAAAGGAAGCGGGCAGCCTTTCACAGCTAAGTTACCTGTCAGGGCTGGCTCATCTCCTTCCGAAAAGAACGCAATGTAATGTCTATATGGAGATTCTCAGTCATCCAGATCATGGTTGTCCCAAAGATGCTTTTTCAAAAGGCAACCGGACTCTCCAGTAGCCTTTTGAAAAAGCACCTTTGGGACAACGGGATGCAAGAGAGCCTTTTTCTACCCTCCGCCTCATCTCCTCGGCCGCCCCGCCGTCGAGGGCCTTGCTAAGCGACGCCTCGAGCTCCATCTTCCCGCAGCCTTCACTACCTGGATCACGCAGGGACACTCCAGCAGGCAGGACTTCAGATCCTCGCGTATCCCGGAGCACGCCCGCCTGTCCTCCTCTTTCCCTTCGTAGTATTTCGGCATCGAGACGAGGCGTTCTGCCTTTCGGCGTTAGTCATCCACGGAATCACCACGGCTCCGCAACTTCCTCAGCTGCAAGAACTGCGCTTCCCGAGGGCTACCATCTTCGCTCACTCTTCACCTATTCCTGGAGTTACGAAAAGTATAGAAAAGGCATCTTGCTTCTGTGAGGAATTTCGTTTTCAATTGGGAAGCTATGCTTAACGTGTTTTTCCCGCTCCCGCAGGCGAGACAACAGTCCGTAGACTTAGGTGGAAGAAGTCAGTAATTAGATGTGTTATTCGATAGGATGCAAGGAATATTGTTTACTTAAAAAGTGAACAGTGAGATGGACATAAATGCATGTTTTAAATAAAAATACAATAGTGAGTCGGTTTAACATTGGAGAATCAGAATAAAAAACTAGCAGTATCTCTCTATAGTATTTAGAAACAAATTAAAAATAAACTTGCAACATAACCCACTATAAAATATTCCTGTTCAATGACAAAACTGAGAGATCCTTCTACACTTTTTAAAAGTCCGTGTACGTCATCAGCCTCAGCTTAAAGACTACTGTCAGCCTGATCCTCTTGCGTACGCATGCGCTTTGGCACTTTTAGGCTGGAAGTCACGGAAGTCAGCAACTTAGGGGCTGTGAGTGGCGGGGGGGGGGCGGCAATCGAGCAGAATTTGCAGGTTGGGGGTGTTTTCTTCTTGGGTGCGGGTCTTTAATTCCCCCCCCGGCACAGCGACCAGACGAGAAGAGGAGGGGTTTGCAGTCACCGCTCGCGTAAGGTGAAAGCGGTTGGAACATTCGGGGGGTTCTGGAACGGTGGGAATCCTAACAGAGCCACCCCCCCCTTTCTCCCTTCTCCGCCCCGAACCGCCGTCTGCAAGTGGGTGCCCCGGCCTGTAGTCCGTGTTTTCCTGCCTTAAAAGGTACCTGCGGCCTTTCCCCACTTTCTCCCTTCCCACTACTCTCTCCGCCGTCCTCTGGCTTGCCGAGCTAGTATAAACTAAGGAATTTACGATGGCTTGTGAAATAATTTTCATCTAACTGAAGTGCCCGAATCCAGGGAATCAAACAGACGAATATCATCATATCATATCTTCCAGCGATATTTCGATGGTATTCCCGATTTTGTCCATTGGTTGTTTCCTACTTCCCCTGTTCCCTTCAATTTGTCAAGCATCACCACAGACAAAACATTGCTTTAAGAATTGTGTGTGTGTGTGGGGGGGTTCATCGCAGCATAAAGCAGCCTATTTTATTCTAAAAGCTTTTCTAAATCTGTCATTGTTTCCTTTCTAGGATTAATATTCTCTTTATTTCTTCAAAAAACTGACCCTCTTTCTTTATTCTTGAACCCAAAGCCACTTGTATCTTTTCTGTTTTGGATATTTAGGAATATTTTTTGTTTCTATTTTCAGAATGCCTCTGTCTCTCCCTATAGGATCTTGGGTTCTCCTTTAATAAGTTAAGTGTAATAATGTATGTTTTATGCATTGATTTTATGCTCTGATTGTATCCTGCAGAACAAATATTACTGGTTTGCCTCTGCTCTTTAATTTTCTGAATTTAATCTGTATGTTTTGTAGTTTGTTCCACAGTCTGTTGCTGACATTATCCTGACTGTTGAGATTTAACTTAGATTAGCTAAATTTATTATCTATGTTCATATAGTTTCTTCGATTTTGGGGTTTCTTTTCTAGGAACTTTTTTCATTGGCTAATTCCTGTTGTGGATTACTTTTATCTTCATACTTTCCCTTCAGGCTTCAGCAGCAAAGATAATCTTACTGGGAGAAGGATAGTCTTACTAGAATTTTGTGCTTACATTATTCTGAGGATCAGTGGAATTATTGTGGATATGTAGGCAACATTGTTGGAAGACACAACCTGCTCTCCTTTATTGTACGCTTAGCCTTCCCTCAGAAAAACAACCTTGCAAACATGCACAGATAGTCCTTGACTTACAACAGTTCGTTTATTGACCATAATTACAACGGCATTGAAAAAAATGAGCTATGACCATTGCAGTATCCCAATGATCAAAATTCAGATGGGCAACTGACTCAAATTTGTGACAGTTGGCATGTCCCAGGGTCAGGTGATCACCTTTTCTGACCTTCTGACACGTTAAGTCAATGGGGAAGCCAAATAAACTTAATAACCGTAGTAGTAGTAGTAGTAGTAGTAGTAGTAGTAGTAATAAAGAAAGGTAGTAAAATGGAGAAATCTCACTTAACAAATATCTCGCTTAGTGACAAATTTTGAGGCTCGAAGTCAAAAATAACAAAAAAAGCTTCTTTCAACATGTAAAAAACAAAAAAAAAAGTTAAGGAAATGATTGGTCCATTAGTGGAATAAAACTGGCAAGAAGGTGACAAGCAACAGGGAGAAAGCAGAACTAAACTCGTTTTTTACATCTGTATTTATACAAAAGGGAAAAATAGTCCAACCTATCAAAAACAGTACCGTAAAAACAGATTAGAAACACAAGTTAAGATAGGCAAGAAAATGGTGAGTACCTATCCACCCTAGATGAGTTCAAATCACCAGGACCAGTTGGACTACACCCCAAGGTTCTGAAGGACCTGGCAGATGTGATCTCAGAACCACTGAACTATATCTTTCAAAGATCCTGGAGCACTGGGGAACTACAAGAGGACTGGAAAAGAGCTGATGTAGTTCCCATCTTCAAAAAAGGAAAAAAAATGGATCCAGGAAACTACAGACCTATCAGCTTGATCTCAATACCTGGGAAGATTCTGGAAAACATAAGCAACGAATCACCTAGAGGCAAACAAAGTCATTACCAAAAGCCAACATGGGTTGTCAAAAACAGATCATGCCAGACAAATCTTATACAATTCTTTGACCAGGTGACAAAATTAGTGGACCAGAGGAATGCTGTGGATATAATTTACTTGGACTTCAGTAAGCCATTTGATACAGTAGACTACAACCTATTACTTGATAAGATAGAAAAATGTGGGTTAGACAGCATCACCACCAGATGGATCCGTAGCTGGCTAACTGGCCGTACTCTGTGTGGTCCTCAATGGAACTGCATCTACATGGAGAGAAGCGTATAATGGGGTGCCCCAGGGCTCTGTTCTGGGCTCACTGCTCTTCAACATCTTCATCAATGATTTGGACGAGGGGATAAATGGGGAACTCATCAAATTTGCAGATGACACCAAGCTGGCAGGAATAGCCAACACTCCAGAAGACAGGCTTAAGATACAGAAGACAGGCTTAAGATATCTTGACAGACCTGAACACTGGGCACTATCTAACAAAATGAAATTTAATGCTGAAAAAAGTAAGGTTCTACCTTTAGGCAAGAAAAACCAAATGCACAGGTATAGAATGGTGGTACCTTGCTCAATAGTAGCAACTGTGAGAGGGATCTTGGAGTCCTAGTGGACAATCACTTAAATATGAGCCAAAAGTAGAGCCGAGGTGGCACAGCAGTTAGAGTGCAGTACTGCAGGCCACTTTAGCTGACTGTGTTCAGATTGTTGGGGGCAATGTAAATATATATATATACATTGCTTACTGGTGTACACCGCTTAGAGAGTGCTTGCACTTAAAGCGGTATATAAGTCTCATGAATAAATAAATAAATAAAATAAACAGTATGCCACAGCTGCCAAAAAAGCCAACACAGCGCTAGGCTGCATTAACAGAGGGATAGAATCAAGATCATGTGAAGTGTTAATACCACTTTACAATGCCTTGGTAAGGCCACACTTAGATTACTGCATCCAGTTTTGGTCACCATAATGTAAAAAAGATATTGAGACTCTAGTGATGTGTCGCAACGTATTGCGACTTTTTTCCCATTGCTGGCAATGGGGTGGGTGCGGTTTTGGCATGATGCATCCGGCCCTTGGGCCGGCAGTTTGACATCCCTGCTCCAGAAAAAGTACAGAGAAGAGCAACAAAGATGATCAGGGAACTGGAGGCTAAAACATATAAGGAACGGTTTCTGGAATTGGGTATGTCTAGTTTAATGAAGAGAGGATGAGGGGTGACATGATAGCAGTATTTCAGTATCTCAGGGGCTGCCACAAAGAAGAGAGAGTCAACCTATTCTCCAAAGCACCTGCAGGCAGGACAAGAAGCGACGGATGGAAACTAACCAAAAAGAGAAGCAACCAAGAACTAAGGAGAAATTCTCTGACAGTTAGAACAATTAATCAGTGGAACAACCTGAATGCTCCAACACTGGAAGTTTTTAAGAAGAGATTGGAGAGCCATTTGTCTGAAACGGTATAGGGTTTCCTGCCTGAGCAGGGGGTTGGACTAGATGACCTCCAAGGTCCCTTCCAACTTTATTATTATTATAATTGGATTGTATGTGGATATATACAAATACTATTTGTATTTATTTTCTGCAATTGGCTTTTCATTCCCTTTACAGTATTGATTTACTTTCATTTCTGTTATTCCACAGTTATGTTTGCTGAATGGTTTTCTTGTTCCTAAACCTTCTCTAGCCATTTGAGATTTACTACCTTGGATTGAAAGGTATAAAATCTCAGTTGTTGTCTGTTTTTGTTAAAGAACATTAGTTCTTTGCTGAAATTTTCTGCAGTCTCCTAGTATACTTTATTTATTTATTTATTTATTTATTTATGAGACTTATATACCACTTTAAGTGCAAGCACTCTCTAAGCGGTGTACACCAGTAAGCAATGTATATATATATTTACATTGCCCCCAACAATCTGGGTCCTCATTTTACCTACCCCGGAAGGATGGAAGGCTGCGTCAACCTTGAGCCGGTGAGATTTGAACCGCTGACCTGCTGAACACAGTCAGCTAAAGTGGCCTGCAGTACTGCACTCTAACTGCTGCGCCACCTCGGCTCATACATGCAATGTATTCCTGCCTAAATCTACTACGCAGGAAAAGATATATTATTTTCCATTTGTACAGCTCTTATGAATTAGTATCTTATGAATTAGTAAAGCTTTGGATCATTTACAGGTGTTTCAGAGTCAGTATATATTTTGTCCTAATTTGGCCTGTGCGAGAAGATAATGCATGGTCTGAACTATACCAACCATAAAGAGGAGTTTGCAGAAACCTGAGGCTCATGCATGTAGCTGTGGTTTGTTATGGTACCTGAATTAATTTTTGGCTGGTGGGGAGTGGCGATGAGAGAGAAAAATCACTACCAATGATTTACTGTTGCTTTCTCTGCTTGGTCAATATTTTGGAATGGCAAATCCTGCAACACTTGCTGTGTATATCTTGAAATCCTTGCAAATTTCTTGGAAGCACGCTTTTTTTTTTAGCATTATCCCCACCAAAAATCTTAAATAGGCAAATCTTTTTCATGCCTATTTATGTACTGAGTCTTTTGTACTGAATCACATTATTGCCAGAGCCAGAGCATCATATAAAACGATGATCTTAGCTAAGGTATTAATATTAACCTCTCTGCTCATTCAAGAATAGTGATGCCAAATGGATGAAGTGGCACATTTCCCCATAATTTTGTGACTTTTTCATTTGGAATCTTTTGAAAAATATTTTTTGCAATTGTATCTAGTATGTTAACACTTTGAGTATACTTAACAGATAGTGTAAGGATTGACTTTCTACTATTATGTTTAATAACAGGATCTAATACATGCTTATATAAAACAGAGCAAGGATTTACTAGCTAGAAGTGGGAGGAAGTCTTTTATAATTTCAACATGGAAGCTGGTGCCTGCTTTGAAGTTTTAGCTCAAATATACTTCTTTTTAAAAATTGTGACTGTTTTTCCCCTCCTTAGCAAGATGTTGCCTACCACATCAATTAATCCCCGAGATCAGGGCAATGGATCTTTAAATACTAGAGCATCAGCAAGACACACAGCTGGGGCAAAGCGCTATAAATACTTGAGGAGACTCCTTCATTTTCGTCACATGGACTTTGAGTTTGCTTTGTGGCAGATGTTGTATCTATTCACTTCACCACAGAAGGTGTACAGAAATTTTCAGTATAGGAAACAAACAAAAGACCAATGGGCCAGAGATGACCCTGCTTTCCTTGTGTTGCTGAGTATCTGGCTGTGTGGTGAGTAGCTGAGAATTTATCTACTTGAAATTAGTGTTTCTAGCTTGGTGCTCTTAAGTATTGGTAGTAATGAGACCTCAATAACAGTAACCAATTTGGTCTAGTGCAGGGGTAGGCAACCTCGGCTCTTTTATGACTCATGGACTTCAACTCCCAGAATTCCTGAGCCATCATAGCTGGCTCAGGAATTCTGGGAGTTGAAGTCCATGAGTCATAAAAGAGCCGAGGTTGCCTACCCCTGGTCTAGTGGTTAAGGCATCAGACTAAAAGCCAGGAGACTGGGTTTTAGGCATGAAAGCTGGTTGGGTGATTTTGGGCCAGTCACTCTCTTTCTTGCCTCACAGAGTTCTTGTGAGGAAAATTGGAGGAGAAAAGAATATTGTGTGTGTTTGCAACTCTGAGTTATTTATAAAAATAATAAAGGTAGGATATAATTAAAATAAATATTGGTGTTTTATAGTGCTCAACCAGAGTAAACCATTACAAAATTGAGAGCTAGAAGTACCTTGCCTGTACAATCCCAAAGACTTTGAACACCTGTTAGTAGAGTCAGATTCATAATATTTGTGAAGGGACTTCAATTTTATTTAAACTCCAAGAACACCAATATCCAGTAATTCTCTGTTGGTAAGCAGCCTAATGCCGAGCTATTTCATCCCTAGTCTTAAAAAAACACACCATTATTTATAACTTATTTCATTAACTTAGAAACATTTAAGCAGAAAAATATTACCAAAGTACGCTATGTCTGTGTATCTTAGTTTTTAGACTAGCAGTATTGACAATATAAACACAATATAAAGTATTTGCTTGGAAAGATGAAACTATATAAGCAATTAACTTTATTGGAAATGGAGGCATATTACTGAATGAGTATTCTCTAAGCAGTATTATGTTTGGGGAGCACATGGCTATTCAAAGTTAGAGCATCTAGTATACCTTGAATTAATCATATATGTCACTGCTGTTCATCTTCCTTCTTCAGTATCCACTATAGGATTTGGCTTTGTGTTAGGCTTGGGATTTGTTGAAATGATAAAGCTGCTGCTGTGGGTCGTGTTTATAGATTGTGTAGGAGTTGGCCTTCTAATTGCAACTTTAATGTGGTAAGTCTCTTTAAAATAATCTTAAAATTCAGATTTCTGAATTTATATATTGCAAGTTCCAAACAGAATTTAAAATTAATAGCGTACTCATATATCAGCTCAAGATTTGGTTAAAAGGAAAGTGTAGAATATTTTGAACAATGGATCATAAATGATGTTCACATATTGGATTTACTTTCTGGAGAAGGTCATACAAAATTAAAATTAATGCTAAGTTCACTTGTTACCATATTACCAGTACTCAACATTTATGTATGCAATAGACTTTATGGAAACCATCTGGAGTAGAAAATGACTAGAAAACATGCTTAGGATTCTCTGGCATATAATAGGTACAAACTGTATTACAGAGAGAGGAGGGTGGAAAAATAAATTTCCTTACTGAAGTATATATTTGTATTTTTAATATTCTGCTAAGGAATCAAAACTATTCTTTTGCTTTTATAATATTCCTTAAAAGAACTTGCAAGATTTATTTTGGATTTCTAGATCAAAAATATATTTGGATTTGAAAGTACTACAAAACACGAAAGAGTACTACACACATTGAAAAAGAATTATCTGAAGAATTATTTCATGCTATATTGAATTAATAAAGGATTGCACAATTTAATACATAGGTTTTGAATTTTCCCCCCAAAGGTTTATCTCCAATAAATTTTTGCTAAAGCATCAGAACAGGGACTATGATGTAGAGTGGGGATATGCCTTTGATGTTCATTTGAATGCTTTCTACCCACTTCTTGTTATTCTGCATTTTATCCAGTTGTTTTTCATTCACTGTAAGTATTTTTTTTAAATTGAAGCACTTTTATTGTCTTGCTTTCTTTTATGCCATATACTGAGACTGAGTTATCTCTTGCAGATGTAATTTTATCAGCATCATCTCTTGGCTATTTTGTTGGAAATACTTTCTGGCTGGTTGCAATTAGTTATTACATCTATGTGACATTTCTGGGGTACAGTGGTAAGTAATAGTAAAGCTTTCAGCAAGAAATTGGTATTGCAGATGAGAAGGAACAGTTTTATTGACACTAAACAAGTGTGCATAAATGTTCTGTCGTGATTTGTCAGACAGCCATTATTACAGGCCAGTTGCTAAGTGTCCAACATGCGGTTATGTAACTGCCAGGGAGGAAGTGGTCTTCAGAACTGGGTTAGAAGTACCTTGGGCAGGGAGGCCATTGTAACTTTGAATACTCATTAGCAACCAGTCATAAGTCAAGGACTATCTGTAATCACAGAGAAACTCCAAAGTCTTTACTTTTGCTCCTTAGCATAAAACCTCCGTAGTTGTCTTGTAATACCGTCCCCTTGAGTATAATAAATTACTTATGTGAGCCCCTGGAGTGTAATCTCTGCCATTTCCTTCAGTGGTTTTTGTTTCAAGAAAATGCATATTTCTAAGAATTAGCAGTTGCTTTAGGGATGTGTTTTTAGCAAAAGTGCACTAGCTTTCTCGCACACAAGAGGGAGTGCTTCCTGCTCTTATCATTGAGACAAAGAGTCACAGTCTTGGTTTCTACTGAAGCTCTGCTCCCTTTCAGCACTGCCATTCCTGAAGAACACGGTGGTCCTTCTATATCCATTTGCACTTCTCATTTTGCTGTACGTCGTCTCCTTAGCCATTGGATGGAACTTTACAAAAGCACTTTGCGTTTTCTACACATATAGAGTGAAATAAACAGGTCTCCAATAAATGACACATTGTACAAATGTCAAACCTGGTGAAATGAAGGTACTCTTGTATATTCCTGTAAATAACTTATTCCCTAATATAGATCAGTGTATACAAAATGTTTGGTTTTTTTTAAAGTACTGACAGCTTTCTGACAATAAGCCTTCTATATCCCTCCTTTGTGGAAGAGTTGTACATTTCTGTAATAAAGATTCTTTTTAAAAATCAAGCTTGCTTTTAAGTAGATTTCTTCATACACTTTTATAATTATTCATTCAATAAGATATTACAAAATTCAAGTTTAGACAAGTTTTGGTATAGGGCAGTGATAGCAAGCCTTTTAGAGAACAAGTGCCCAAACTGCAACCCAAAATCCACTTATTTATTGTCGGGTGCCAGGTGGGCGTGGCCCACTGGGTGGGCATGGCTGTGGTGGTCATGGCAGATTGGGTGGGTGTGGCCAAGGTGGGCATGGTCACTTCAATGTTGCTCGGGAGGGATGCCTGTGGGGGGTGAGCAGGGTTGGGGGAGATCCAGAGGGTCTCTGGCAGGTGGGGCGGTAAGCAGGAGACTCATCCTACGGGGTGAGGTGAGGCAGAGTGGGGGTGCCATTGCCATGGGGCAAGGCAAGGGCCAGACTGGTTGCTGCCTGACACCATTGGCCCCCGCACACAGAGGCCAGCAAGCGCATGAGGGTCGACGGTGTCCGTCAGCAGCCACAACCTGCTGGCCCCTCGACCGGCACACTCTGGGGCTCCACAGCCCGCTGCTAGCAGTTCAAAGAAGCCACCTCTGAGCTGGATGGCCAGCCGACTGCTGAAGAGGCGATGCAGTGGGTTGTGCCCGGGAAAAGGAGAGCTGCAAGACTAGGAAGGACAGGATGGGAGGGAGGAAAACCAGCCATGCCGGGATGCATCCAACCACGTGGGACCTCGGCAAGTTAGCAGGAGGCTGGTTGAAGAGAGATGGTTGCCATCTCCCGGGCATGGCGAGCGTGCCCATAGAGAAGGCTCTGAGTACCGCCTCTGGCATGTGTGCCATAGGTTCGCCACCACTGGTATAGGGACTGATTTTATTTATAAATACCTAGTGTGTTTTAAAGATAATATTTCTCTGTAGTTAGGTTACTCCAGGAAAGTCAAGGAAAAATTCATCTCATAAATGCATGAGAATGGAGAAAGATGCACCCCAATTCAGGAGGCAAGATAAAATAGTGAGGATGGTGATTTTTAAAATTTTTCTAAAAGAAGATATTAGCAAGACTAAAAATTCTATTCCAAACTCATGGATGTTTGGTGCTGGTTAAAGGTGCTGGCCTAGAAATTAGGAGACCGAATTCTAGGTTCCCTAGGGCATGAAAGCCAGCTGCGTGACTTTGGGCCAGTCCTTCTCCCTCAACCCACTCAACACACAGGGTGCTTGTTGTGGGGGAAATAGGAGGCAGCAGTATTAGGTATGTTTGCCACCCCCCAAAAAAGTGGGTAAAAACATAGTAATGTTTCATGTGAATCTGTTAGCTTCAAAGAAACTGTGCTGTACTGTGACCCATTTCAAATAATTATTAAAAACATGGTTTGTTAGCATTAGGTAGTAGCTGTCATTTAAGGTGGGAAACAACTTTGTGGTCATGTACTCTGGAAAATAGTCTTAACCATTCTTGTGTTAGTCTGGCAGCTTCTAACACATACACAGTTCTAGGGCACCAGGAAAAGCATAACACACCTGTTCCCATAGATTTCCAGGATATATAAGACATTACAATATTAAGCTGATAAATTTTATAGAAAGTGTACAGATTTTTAAAATTGCACTTTACCCTCGGACTTACTAAAATGTCCATACTTTTTGCTATTCATGTACATGCCACAGAAAAGGTGTTTTCAAGTTTAGCCTTGTGATGTACTGGCAAAATTACTGCAGATAACTTCTACAGCTTTTCAGTAATTCTTAATCCAGTGCGAATTAATCAAGATGTCGGTTATACACTCAGTCTTTCCAATCCCACCATCCAGCAGGTTAATAAAGTAAACTTTAGGGATTAATATGTAGAGTACTCAGATTAATATGTAAACTCTACTGAATGGTCAGTGAAGTGGTATGTGACATCACTCTTATGAGGAAGAATATAGTATATACAAATAATATGTAATAGTTTTCAGGGGGAGAAATGAGAGAAGTGGAAAACTGAATAAAAAGAGTATTTATTTATTGATTAAATTTGCCTAGCTTCCCCAAAAACAAATCTGGGCAGCGTACAACTATCAAATTGTGAAAATGAAAACAAGGAGGGAAAAATAGAGATATATTACTGCATATCAGGAAGAGTACTATGTCATTGTGTTTTTCTTTTCCATCTTCTTTCCCTAATCATTATCCCACCTCAGAAAATTAAAAAGTAAACTATTCTAAGATACCCATTGTATGTCAGCTGAAATTATGCTGGTTCTATATATATATCTTTTAAAACTATTGCATATAAAAAGCATTTTTGTAGGTTTTATGTACACAAGTGTTTCCAGTGGTATTTATCTAATACAAATACTTCCAGTCCTTCTGCAAAACTTTCCAATTGTTATTCTAGTTAAAACTCCAGAATGCAGTTTTTAAAAATATTTATTTCAAATAGTACACGGGCAGCGTGTGGCACATAGCGCACTGATGAAAGGCACAATTAACATGACCCAGTTAGATTTTCAAATGTAGCAGCAAAATTAACAATACTGAAATCTAGCTCTAAAAAAAGTTTTACAAGGAATTAACCACATCATGGAGAATGCCAAGGAACCTGGCTGTAGGATGAAGGATTCACAAGCATAAGAACAGAGACACAACTAGAAAGCTGACGGAGTCAAACAAAGAAGTTGGGCAACTCTAAATGTTTTAAACCAGTAAATTGGTTTCTACTGACAGTCAAAATAGCATCTTCAAAACACCATAATTCAAGTAATATACAAGTTCTTTTCCCCAGAAGGAGGAAGTAGACTGAATATGAGACCTAATAGGCAAGAAGGGGCATGAAATAATATTTGAATTTCAAAAGCTTTAGGGAAAAAAACATTCAAAAGCTCCTTTAAAAAACACGGATTTTTTGAGCACCAGAAATATCCAGACACCTTCTATTAATATTTTAAAAATAACTATGCTTAATTATCAACTGCTAAGATTTAATACTTCAGTAAAATAAAGAATGCTAGCAACTTGAACATTTATTTCAGCTGCATTTATATTAAGAAAATATGAATGCCAGTAGAAAATATAAGAAAAGATATATCAGGAATTTGCAACTGCTTTGGGATGATGGGTATATTTAGAAAGCTGAAATGTATCACAACCCAAACACAATGAAATCTGGGAATAGCTCTGGCCTACTCTCAAAATGGCTAGTATGAGGGGAAAAAACCTATGGCAAAGTACAGATTCTATCTTACCTTCCAGGCACTCTTCTAAACAAAATTCTGGGCAGTTGCCACACATTTTATTAGAAAACTTATGAACTATTTTTTGAATTAAAAATAAGCCTAGTACCATGTATTAGATTCCCATTTTAGAAATTCAGAATTTTTTAAAAAAAATTCTGGTTGAGCAGATGCTAGAAGATGTGTTCCACAAGTTATTATCTACTCTAAACTATCAGGATATACTTTTTTGTTATGTCATGAACTGAGAATTTTCTACTGAACCTACTTTCCAGCAACCTAGTGACATATAATCCTTGACCTGCAACCACTCGTTGAATAACTGTTTGAAGTTACAATGGCAGTGAAAAAGTGACTTATAATTGGTCCTCACACTTGCAACTGTTGCAGCATCCACACATTCACAGATGAATGTGGCAACTGCCACGTATTTACGATGGTTGCAGCCTCCAGGGGTCAGGTGATCACCATTTCCAGCCTTCCCAGCAGGCTTCTGACAAGCAGCCAGTGGGGGAAGACAGATTCACTTTACAACTGCAGTGATTTGCTTAACTGTGGCAAAAAAAGGTATAAAATTAGGCATAACCCACTTTACCACTGCCTTTTTTAGCAACAGAAATTCTGGTCTCAATTGTGATTTTACATTGAGACTCTGTAACACATTCTTTATAGTTGCATTCATGTTCTGATGAACTATTCATGTATGTTGTTATTGAAAAGCAATAAGCTTTTTGCATATTCCATTCAGTGAAATTATTTAAGCACCAACTCAATGCATATTGGCTTGGTTTGGGGGGGGGGGGTTGCGTCTGGCCTTCAAGTCAGTATTATACTGACCCCTGGTAATTTTCAGAACAATTCTTTGCCGTTTTCTTGGCAGGATTTCAGAAGTGGTTTGTTATTGCCTCCTTCCTAGATTGAGAGAGGGGGACTGTCCCAAAATCACTCATCTGACTTCATGCATAAGGCAGGGTCTCCCAGTTTCTAGTCTAATGCCTTTATCACTATATTGCCTCTCTCACTGTAATACTTACAAAATAACAATCTAAATCTTCCACTAGAAAATAAAAGAAAGCATTTGAAGTGATTTTTTTTAATAATCTCTATTACACCATCAGATTAACTGAATGTACTTAGAATTATGCTAGGACAATACCATTAAGGCAATTCTATTACTATAGCTCAAATGGTGGTTAATTGTACACAACTCTTTTCTTCATCAGGGCATTAATCAACATAGAAGTTTATTAGTCCATTTAGATCAGTGGCTCGCTACCTTTTCTATACCCTGCACCCCTAGAATGCTTCTGATATATTCTCGCACCCCTTACAAAGGTTTGAAATAACAGCAATAAATTATGCACGTACACTATAATTTTGAAAACCCAAGTTTTCGCACCCCCTGGAATATCGTCTTGCACCCTCAGGCTTGCGAGCACCCCCGGCTGGGAACCCCTGATTTAGATATTCTTATACAACTGGCCGATTGCTTTGGGAGATGGGTGTTCTTACCTGATTTATCCTAAGCCTATTGGATCTTTAAAGCTGGCAGTATAAAGAGTTGATATTTACTACTTTTTCTCATTTCCAATTGGCAACACAAGAACATTTTGCTAGTGTACCTCCTTATCTGTGCAATTCTTTATTACATGGAATGGTTTATACCTAAGACAGTTGTCTATAGATGTTTCAAGAATTAAAATTAAGGATTTAAATATTACTAATATTGCAAAGTAGAATACTACTGAACACAGGAATATTGCATCTGACTAAGCATGCCTAAAGTTGCATTGGAGAAGATCACTTTTGATTTCTAGGTTACTTTTAAATCAATTGGCTAGTGATTTTGCTTTCCCCAAAGACCATACATTCAATGGGAGGAAGTGATCTATTGGTCTTTGGAAGAGAATAGCAAATTACATTTAGATCTAAGGTTCAGACTAATTTTTAAATTAAATACAAAAGGTTAATAAACCTGCACAAACTGCAATGGAATAAGCTGCTAGGGATAGAAAATCTCACATTTATGCAGCAAAGACTCATAAATCACTGATCTGCTATGTTAGCTTGAGAGCTAGGACAAGTGATTATATAGCTTTACAACTTGTTTGTAGCAAAATTAAAATACGGAAATAAATATTTTTATATATGTTGTTCCCTTTTCCATATAAAGAAAAGGAACATATTTTGAACAGTTTCTCACCAATTCTCTGTGCTTTTCCTATCAAACCTTATTTTTGTGTAGGAAAACATTAATCTTGATTATCATTATTAAGTTTATCATAAATATCCCATATACTACACACCCACCTCAATGTGGCATGTCAATATTAAATGCACATTCAATTAGTGTTCAATATTACAGGCAGTTTACAGGTTATCTAAAAAGTTTAACATTTAAGATTTATTGAACATTTAGGAATCAGAGTTCTGCATTAGTTTATTATATGTCCGTAAAATAGGCCATTATTACTATTCCTTTCATTTTAGAATCAGTACAGGCCATCCATTAATTTTATGGAAGTAATATTCAAATTTATAATTTAGCTAGTATGTCATATAAGCACTTTTGTATGAATATGTCCCCAATCAATAAAGAATTTGAGCAAAACTATTTCATAAATATAGGATCCCATCTATTTAAAATCAAAGCAATCTCAAGTCTTTAATAATTTGAAACAATTCAAGTATTTTTTCATACTGTGATCTTTTTTTTCTTTAGAAGCCGTTAGACTCAAATAAAAAATAGATATCCAATCCCTTCAATTCCTTACAAATAATTTCTATAGAAGGCAAGAGAGACACTGATTTTTGGCAAAAACTTACATCTGAGACACAGAAATATCTAAGAATTAATTCACAACACAAGCTACCACTATTGAAGATTTAATTTACCTGCGTGAGTCATAGAACTAAAAAAAAAAAGCCTTGGTTTTCATAACTTGGCTGGAGTTAGATAAGAAAAAAAAGTTTTGTTACTATTATTACTTTACTATTGCATGTTTTCTGTGCTACAGAGCACAAAGTGCTTGAATTGCCTCTTTTCAAGGCTACTGACCAAGCAAACATCTTTTTTCTTTGCAATATAAAAGAAAAGAAGCATTTAGATCACAGAAGCCTTGCTTCAGTCAGTTGGAGTGCAATGCTTTTAAGCAGAAGCTGGATCTTAAGAAATAGAAATCACTTCCACATTTAAGGACTGACAAAGTTACAATTATAAAAGCTCAGCTGAGGTTACTGTGTATCTGTTCCATTATCCCTAACATGATGCTAAATTAAATCATTCAAAAGCACTGAGCAGAGTTCGTTGAAAAGGGGTTGCAAAACCAAAAAAAGTTGATATCAGAAGGCATTGCTATCCAAAGGAGCAACTTGGTTGATTGCATTGAAGAAAACTTTACAAAGATTAAAAAAGAACAACCTGTTATCAAAGTACCCCTTTAATGGGTAATGATTCAAACTTTAAATTGCTGCAGACTTCATTCACTCTATTGAAATATAAAATTCCTTAATTCCAAGGCTGTGAACATCATAGGTAATGTTCTTCAAAGTTCTTGCATGCCATGCTTGTATCTTTGAACACTATATCCTTGATTCTGTGAACCTCTCATGAGGATGTTCTTCTGTGGAAACCCTTCTTATTTCGGTGGGATTTGTGCAGAAGAATCTGGCATGATACAAAAGTGCTTCATTGGCAAATTCAGTTTAACTCTTCTAACCATGACAATATATTACAAAATATGATTATTAACCAAGTAAAATGTAGAGTTAACTCAAGAAGTAAGGTAATACATTAAAAAACTTAATCAAGTTATTATTGGCATAAAAATATGTACTTTTCAAATTATTTAATAAATTAAATACCCTAAATTTTTTGAATATATATCCCTGATAATCTATAAAAGAGGGTTTTCAATAACAAAATAAATGGACTTTCAAAAAGTACCCTCTTCATAAAATGTATTATAACACATTTTTCTCATTTCCAAGGAATGTAACAATATGTACACCTTTTTTCGTAATTACCCATCACCATTGGATAGACCAAGGAGTATTTATCTCTAGCCAACCAAAGTCATGTTCAAATTATTAATCAAGATAAAGAATGCCAGGTGAATATCAGTTTCTACACTGTAATTAATCCCTCTTGCTGAGTCGATATTCTCAATTACAGTAGAATTCACGAGAGGTAGTGTTTCAGTGAGAAAATTGAGTTGAAATAAGGTGCATACTCAATATCTTCCTTCTGCAGTTTGGATGATTTTGCAAAAGTGTTCAAAATATTATCTTCTTACTTCTTCAATATTGATCAATTAGGGTGTTTTTTAATATGAATCTGTAATGCAGAATTGAAAAATGTCTGATGGTCCCCAATAAACAGCCAAACGCTTAAGCAAACATAGATCATATGCTTTTCAGTGTAGTGTAATCAAGTTATTGTAATAATTAACAAATGTTTGGGAGCACAACAAAATCACTTTTTTGAATGTGCTTTTATATGCATTTTGATACAAGAATGCCTGCTAACCAGAGATGGGATGAACTCCTAGATCAAAATTTACAGTATCTGTTATCAGAAGACATGATGAAAGAGGTTGCTGAGAGATATTGTTCAATACATCTCTATGGCCATTACTACTGAAAGATAAAGGAGAAACAGAAACTGCCTCTTTTCTATTATAAGGTATGAAATAGTTATTTGTTATATTACTACTAACCACAATTTCTCTAAGCCAGTTTTTCCCAACATGACATTTTAAATGTATAGAACTTATATGACAGCGCACCGGATTTGGCAAGTCTGATCTAAGTCATTAGGACCCCTGCAAACTGACAAACTTGACATGCTTGATTACTGTAAAAGGTTTTCTGAACTGTCTATTACAATGGACTAGCTCAAAGATTCCATGAACAGAATATATTGATAGAAAGCACTCTGGAACTTGATAACAGAAGAAATGAATTTCTTTTCTCTGCTATTCTTAGAAATCAGATCTCAGGAACTGGAGAACCTTCTGAATAACATGGGCGGTACTGTAGCTAGGAAAATTGGAAAAAAGGGACATTCAACAAATAGGACATTTTTGGATCTAACTCAAACCATACCACTAGAGTATCCAGTCTGTTGCAGGAAGTCAAGAATATACAAGTGCTGTAAAATGCAAAAAATCAAACTATGCTGAATTTTGCAGTAATACTGCACTACTACTATTTCCTGCACAGCAGTTACACTTTTATAAAGAAGAAATATTCAGAATAGCCCCAAAGATTTAAGATATCATGATATTTAATATAAGAAACTTAAGAATTTAAATGTTTGAAGGCAAATGTTCTAATTATTAAGCATCCTGTATAACTCTTACCTCATTTATAATTGCCCAGACAGATGAATTTTGTATGACGAACAGCCGGACAGCTGTAATTGGATTTAAATTGGGACTGACTATTCCTTCTGCTCTGCCATTTTCAAATTTGCCTTTAAAAGCAAAAATAATTCTAAATAATTATACACTCAGCAAATACAAATCACTTACATGTAATCCTATTCATTTTACACAAATAGATTACAAAACCTGGATTTTATGGACAATATGAAAAAGTCAAAATTTTCATCTGCCATCTTATTTATTTTACCAAATGAAAATAGTATGGTCACTTCATTTAGCTGGAAAATGAACAATTTCAAAAAAGGCCTTCAGAGAACATGAAGAGTGCAAATAGCATTTGACTCAAATTCTTTAATGCTGCTGTATATTTTTACAAAGCCAGATGGTTGCTTTAAGGAGACACTACATATGTTCTCCTATGGATTCCATGGTACCACTCTGGAATAAATTTTGAAATGCTACACTACCATAAAAACATTTAAATGATGCAGACTTCAGAATCCATAATTAGTTGGTTGCATTTTTTTTCTAGAACTCAGTTCCAATGTGTCACAGCACACCTTCTTCTTTTGTGATAATGCCAACACCATATCGGCTGCTCAAATACCTTAATCTAACATTAGTTCATGAAATTCTGTCACCTGAACTTGATTAGTATGCTATTAGATCAATAGTAATGCAAAATGAGCCACAACTTGAATTACTTAAGTTTTGTATTCAAATGTCCATAAAACAGAACTGTAGTGTTAGTTACCTATTCTGAAATAACCATCTTCTAACCATTTCTCTTTGGTTTCTTTGCTTAATAACAGCTCTTTATTCTGAAAAATGAGATATAAAATATTATCATCTCATTGATAAAGGATTTAATTAATTGTTTAACAAATAATAACATGCTAATGTATAGCAAATTCACAATTCTTCCCCTCATCCCCACTTCATAATTCACTGGAAGCCAACAAGACTGGACTGGCCCCTCCCAAGAGACCATGGTTGGTCGATACCAGGAAATGAAACAATATTCCTAAAAGATGATATGCTACATCCTTTTATTTACATATATACAACTTATTTTAACATAAAATGCATGATGTGATTTTGCCTTGTCTCTCACTTATCTCTGGAATGTTCAGTAATGGCATTTATGTATTGATCACCTTATATTCCTCTTTGAAACCTAGCTCAACTCCTTTTAAAAAGTTGTTGTAGTCCAATACTAAATATATTTACTGATAAATAAACCCCAAGACAACACAGAATTGAAATTTTACAAGTTAAGAATTTTAGATAATTTAAATATTATTTTTAATCATCTGTAAGGCATGCAGTCCAATACACCTTTCCTCTTTGGTTCTACCATTGCTCAGCATTCTGAAGAAAGATGGAAAACCTATCATCTATCAGCTGTTGCTGAATTACAAAACTTCCAGCATGGCCTGTGGTGAAAGAGATACAGGAAGATTTAGTTTAATAACTAAAGTCAGGTTTATTGGTGATGCTCTAATAATATTTAAACAAGTCCTGTTCTGGAGGCGGGGGGGGGGGATGCCTTCAGCTCACAGTCCAGGCTTATTTTTAAAGAGTGGGATAAAAAGAAATGCTGGTGATTCCAGACTCAGTTATTGCAGGAAGTGATTATATGTAAATTCTCAGCCTTGAGCACGCAAGGCAAACAGCCACTGTAATCCCTAGTATTAATAAAAGAGTGTTCCTCTTACTCTCTTGTAATCCCTTCTACAGTGAATGCAATACAAACATTAATTATGTTCTTGCTAATTATCCAGTGTTGCAGTAAGCATTCAGCTTGGGAATAGGAGAAAAAGGAAGCTGAAATAAAATAATAAGAACAGTCATGGTCACATGATTTTTCCAATTTAGTGACTGCGCTATTTAGCAATCGAGTTCTGGTCCCAATTGTGGTTGCTAAATACTTGTATTTGCTGTTACACTCATAGAAAGAAAGAAGAAATAGACTATTATCATACTTTAAGAGGTAATATGTCCACAGTTGTATTGACCAATATATCCCCTGGATGTTCTGGATTGCCACTATGGAACAGGAATCTATATCATGGAAAACAATAAAGAAAAACAAATTGGGAAAACAATCACAAGTTACCATATATATCCAATTCTATCTGTTGAAGAGTTTAATTTCAGGTAATATGCAAAGAATTGTTATCAAGGACCAAGAACAAAACATAATGTTCAAAACTGATGTTGCAAACAATTCATTATGGATAGTTTCAAATAGGTGTGTGATTCAAATGCCCTTAAGTAATACCTAAAAAAGATAACTAGCAGAATTTCAGTTATAACTATACAAGCTCAGAAGACTTTTTGTTCTATTTCTTTGCTGAGAATCTAGTTAAAGGCCATATTGAATTGTAAGTCGTCCAGAATAATTGACAGAAAAGGGCAGCTATAGAAATTACACAATTTCACAATTTGCAAATCCTCCTTCATTCATATTAGTGTATTTAATATTTGCTTAAAGCAGCCACTTTATTATATATTATTCCAACCAAATTACTGTATTACTCTAGAAAGGTTTCTACCAGTATTAACACAGTTACTATTTTTCAAGTGATTGCAATATTGAAGAAACTACTGCTCCTCTTAGTACTACTTGCCAAGCATCTAGCAACCCCCAGGACCTACAGTTATTTGAAAAAGGAAATACATTTCATGTAAATGTTTCTTTTTTAAATATGTGGACATATCAATATTTTATCTTTAAAGATATAGGTGATATAATTGAACAAAAATAAATATGAAGAATTGATAAGTATTTATTTATTTACCGTGGGAAAAGTAAGTATGCCCTTAGCTCTAATACATGGTATTGCCCCCTTTGGTGGCAGCATCCTCAAGTACACAGCTTATAACTGTCTATCCATCTCTGATATCAACTGGGAAGATCTTTTTTTCTCACTACTCCATGCTGATTTTTGTAGCTGTGCAATGTTCTTGTAACTAGCAAGAAACTGTTGATTAATTAAAAGAGGAAAATGAAGCTCTTGTTCACTGAATGACAGAGAAGAAGAATAGCGTAGATCAGTGGTTCTTAACCTGGGTGATATTGCCCCCCAGGGGGCGATTTTGTTTTTCAGGGGGGCAATGGAACGAAAAGGGGCGATGCGGGAGTGAAAGAACGAAAAAGGGGCAATATGGGGGGGATGGAGCGAGAAGTTTTGGGGACACTTTTGAGCCTTCCTCTGCGGCTCCGAGCCTCCTCCGCCATTTGCAGAGAGAGACAGAGACAGAGAGAGGCACTTATGCTTCTCTCTCTCTCTCTCTCTCTCTCTCAGATTTGCCCCCTCAAAGGACTCCTGATTGTCCCTGCGCTCAGGTGCCCCGTCCCCTGGGAGAAGCGTGGCCAGGAAGTCCCTTTCCCTGGCTGGCCCCGTCCGAGGTGCAGTGGCTGGGGAACTGCGCAGGGAAGCCCTGGGATCCCCACTGGGAGTAGCCTGCCAGAGCCTCAGCTGAGGGGGTCAGCCTTCCTGCAAGCCGTGGCCCCGAGGGAGAGCAGCCCCTGCGATCCCCAGCTGCGGGACCATTGGCCCAGCTGGCTGGGAAGGCGTGCTGGAGTCCCAGCTGCTTTGTCGGCGAATAATGTGAGGGAGCAGAAGATGGGGGGAGAAAGGGAGGGGGAGGCATTTTCCAAGCAGCAGCAGAACAGCCCCGACCAGACCCACGGGAGTGCCTCCTCCTGGGGCCTGGCACTGGCTTCCTTGCCCTCCTCCCCTTCTTCCTCCTGCTGCCCCCCAGGTGGCAGTCCCAGCTGGGCCGGTGGCCGGCGGGGGCATCACTCCCTGGGCGACGCTGGTGGGTTGCGGAGCGCCGCGCGGTGCGGAGCAGCCCCATCTCCTCCAGCACAATGGACCTACTGGAAGCAAGGGAGGCTCCAGCGTTGGTCCTGGCGGGAGGCGGATCATTGCCCCAGTTGCGACCAAGGACACCAGCGATGCGGGAGAAGGTATAGCGATGCAGCTGATGGGGGGGCATTCCACGGATGCCCCACGACTTAAGCCCGGGGACGCCGGTGGCGCGAGGGGAGGCTTGGCGATGCAGCCGACGGGCGGGGCATTCCATAGATGCCCCGTGGCCCCGACTTGAGCCCGGGGACGTCAGCGGCACGTGGGATGGCCTGCCAATGTGACCGTGAGCCAGTGTGTCCCCGCAGGCCCAGCAGGTAGTGGAGCTGGGTGCCTCCAGCGGTGACAGGGGGTCTTCTGCTGCCTCCTGCCCCCCTCCCCACCCCTTTGGCACCCTCTGCCTTTGGTTCTCTCTCTCCTCACCTGGAGAAAGAAGGGGGGAGGGAGGGAGAGGAAAGAGAGAGAGAGGGAGAGGGGAAAGAGAGAGGAAAGAGAGAGAGGAAGCGCAAGTGCCTCTCTTTCCCTCTCCCTCTCTCTCTCTCACACACACACACACAAAAATTGAGTAGGGGAAGAGGACTGGCAAACCAAGGCAGAAAGGGGAGAGAGAGAGAGAGAGAGACCCTTTTGACATCAAAAATGAAGATAACAGTGAAGATATATATATATATATATATATATATATATATATATATATATATATATATATATATATATATATATTTTTTAAAGGTAAAAAAGGATATATGCAATGTTATCTTCATTTTAGATGTCAAAAGGGTTTTGCGGCTCCCAGTGTTTTGTTTTCAGTAGAAAATGGGTCCATGTGGCTCTGAGTGTTTTGGGTTGCTTACCCCTGCTCTACCCATACAGTGGCGCACCATTGGCCAGAATGGGCAGTGATGGAGGGGGGGGGGTTCTTTCAAAACATTGCATGCTGTTTTGTATGTCTCTTTGTATTGTACATTTTTAGCGTGCACTCCAGTTCGATATTATATTTTCTTTGTGTCTTTTTAATCCTTTTTACAATGTGCATGACTATATATACTTTCCTCGAATCTTAATTTAGTTTCAGAGTTTTCGTCTTGAAATTCTTAGTTCCTGCATTGCGGTTTGTTCTTATGCCCTTTTTATATTTCTTTTTGCATCTTAAATTTCACTTGTAATTCAATCATTAAATGTTACTGTTTTTCTTTCTGGGCATGTGATTCGTTCAAAAAGGTTAAGGGGGTGATTCATTCAAAAAGGTTAAGAACCACTGGCGTAGATGATGTGGTTCACCACTGTTCAGTCACAATAATTCTAAACATAATTTTGAAGTTTTTCTGGATTATTATTACTGAGCCAGTCTACTTTCACTACTCTATCAAGTGTTTAGTGTGGGCTAAAGAATTATCTTTTTTAAAAACTGCACTATATTTTGGAAACCCATTCTGAAGGTCTGTATAATTTTATGTAAACAATAAAAATAACAGACTAAATTACAGAATTTCTCTGATGGTCTGATCCAATACATTTGAAATTAAAATAAATGCTATGCCATCTTTTCATACTAGCAGCTAAAAACAAAATGTCATTCAAATCATTTCCAAACAACAGAAAATTTATGGTAGTCATGTTTCATATGATATTTTCAGAATTATAGATTCTTGTTCCTCATCATGTAAGCATAATCATAAAGATGTCATGTGAATGCGTACATATTAAATCAATGAGGGATTCTACATAATGGATCTTAAAGAGTTTACTGTCACTTCAGTTCATTACTTTTTTTTATGAAAATTTTTAAAATTTTTACAAAAAAAAGAAAAAGAACCCTACCCGACCCACCCCAACCCTCCCACTCCCTCCCTCCACCTTCCCAGAGCTGAATATAGGCTTAATTAAAATTTCTTAAGTTTCTTAAAATCTTAAGAAGAAGAATATAAACCATAAATAAGTCTAAATACAATACTTATACAACTTATAAAATAATTAACAATAATATATATATGTAAAAAGCATAACTATTAGAGAAAAAAGAAAAAAAGAGAAAAAAAATGCTTAGAAAGAAGAAGAATAAAGGAGAAAAAAGAGGAAAAGAAATATAAAAAATAAAGTAAAAATAAAAGATATAAGAAGCAAGAAAGAAAAAAGAAAAAAAAAGAAAAAAAATACAATCTATAAAATATAAAATTTATATATAAGTTATTGAAAAACTAAATAATATTTTTTATATCCAACCTGTGTTGTACAAAATCTATCCATTTTTCCCATACCGCAAAGAAGTTCTCTTGCGATTGATCCTTTAAAAAAGCCGAAATCTTTGCCATTTCTGCCAAATAAGAAACTTTAGAAAACCACTCTTGCAAAGTAGGCAAAGATTCCTTCTTCCAGGATTGCCCTACTAACAATCTTGCGGCTGTGATTAAATTTAACATCAATATAACCTCCTTAGTGTCACAATCAGTAACAATACCTAACAGAAACAATTGTGGGGTAAATTTAACCCTCCTTCTAAAAATTCTTTGAATATTCCACCATATCTTAATCCAAAAGGCTTTTATATTTTTACACGACCACCAGATATGATAATAAGTAGCATCTAAACAACCACATCTCCAGCATTTAGGCTGTAGGTCAGGATACATACGAGACAATTTTTGTGGATCAAGGTGCCATCTATAAAACATTTTATAAAAATTCTCCCTAAAGTTCTGGGCTTGAGTAAATTCAACATTCCTCACCCAGATGGTTTCCCAGGTATCTAGTAGAACTGGTTCACCGAAATTTTGTGCCCACTTAATCATACAATCTTTAATTAATTCTGGTTCTGAATCCAATTCTACTAGCACCCCATAAATTCTCTTAATGTGAGTTCGCCTTTGATCCTTTACTTGTTTAAAAAAATTTTCATCTTCTCTAAGCAGGCCCACATTACGATCTATCTTCCATCTATCCACTATTTGTCTATACTGAAACCATGAATATATAATGTTTTCTAGTGCTAAATCTTCCAAAGATTTTAACTGCCAATTTTTACCATCCCATCTGAGTAGTTGTGCGTAGGAAACGCTATCCATCTTAACTACTCTCTTTATACCCTCTATCGCATGCCAAGGTATAGCCCATAATGGTATTTTAAAATCACTTCTATAATATTTCCTCCAAACCCAAAGTAAAGAAATCCTTATAATATGGGATTTAAAAACCCGATCAACTTTTTTATTAAAAATTACTTCAGTTCATTACTTTTATATGCTTTGTATATACCATTATGTGTAAAAAAGTATTTCATACATATGTAATAGAATAAATATTTCCAGAGCTATGTATAAATACTACATAACAATTCAAAATTCACTTAAAGGTCGCAGAGCAATTAATATATAAATCATTTCATTTTATATCCAGTTTAATATATTTTCTAGCATAAATATAAGGGCAATTCAGAAACAAACATCCGTTTGATTATCAATGACAGACACTTGCAGATACAGAACTTTTATTATACATGTTAGAAAACTACAACATTACATTACTTTTTAACATAATTGCCATTCAAATTGAGTCACTTGTCATAACATCTTACAAGGTTTGAAATTCGTTGGTAGTAGTCGCTCGGTGGCAAATCTGGGCTATGGGGGGGGGGTAATCAAAAACATTCCAACGGAACTGCTTCAAAAGTTCTTGGGTGCTTCTAGCAGTGTGCAGGAGAGCATTATCGTGAACCAACACCAAATTGGAAGTGGTGCCATAGAAAATCCCATCAAATATGAAGATGCCAAAGGAGTACTTCTAGTGAGGTTCATGGAGCGTGGTTCGACCATCAGTTCAGAAGTCTACTGTGAAATGTTACAAAAACTCAGACAAGCCATCCATAACAGGCGTCGGGGCATGCTGACTTCCGGTGTGGTGCTGGTTCACAGTAATGCTCACCCACACACTGCTAGATGCATCCAAGAACTTTTGAAGCAGTTCCATTGGAATGTTTTTGATCACCCCCCCATAACCCAGATTTGGCGCCTAGCAACTATTACTAAGGAATTTCAAATTTGTAAGACGTTATGACAAGTGCCTCAATTTGAATGGCGATTATGTCGAAAAGTAATGTAATGTTGTAGTGTATAATAAAAGCTCTGTATCTGCAAGTGTCTATCATTGATAACCAAACAGAGGTTTAGTTCCAAATTGCCCTCGTACTTCATTGCAAGAATATAAGTTGCATGACAATAAGCCCTAATTGCAAACTGCATTTTTAAATATATACAACTAAATATTGAGCTACCATCATTTCAAACTAAATATGAAAGCACCCAGTAATAGATGAAACAAGACTGGTTAAAATTAGCATCCTCATTCCCTGTGTTGAAAACGCAGCACAAAAGTATCTTGCTATGGCAGTGGAGGATGAGGAAGATGAAAACTTTCTAAAATTAAGCAGATATCTTAATATTTTCTATTATTTTTAAGCAGATATCTTTTTAATGCAAATACTTCCATTCAGGGAAGATGCTCACTGATTTCAGGGATTCCTACTGCTTCTTACATTCCTGCAGTAAGGTAGTCCTTGATTTACAACTACAATTGAGCCCCACATTTCTGTTGCTAAGTGAGACATATGTTAAGTGGATTTTGCCCTCTTTTGCGATCTTTCTTCCATAGTTGTTAAGTGAATCACTGCAGTTGTTAATTTGGTAACATGGTTGTTAAATGAACTTGGTTTCCCCGTTGACTGTACTTGTCAGAAGGTCCCAAAAGATGATCACATGATTCCGGGACACTGCAACCATCATAAATATGAGTCAGTTGCCAAGCATCTAAATTTTGATCATGTGACTATGTGAATGCCACAACGGTCGTGTGAAAAACTGTCATAAGTCACTAAATGGACTATTGTAAGTTGAGGACTACTTGTAATCTATCTTATTTAGCAGATTTTTCAGGCCCTTTCTATCAGTTTTTTATTTTTGAATTCTCTCCCCAAATAGTAATCTATTCATTCTAGGTACTTTAGGAAACTACAAATAGTCCTTGACTTACAACTATTCATTTAATGACCATTCAAAGTTAAAACAGCACTCAAAAGTTACTTATAACCAGTTTTCATACTTACAACCATTGCAGCCTTCCCATAGCCATGTGATCACAATTTGAATGGTTGGCAACTGACATGTATTGATGAGTTACACTTGTACCAGGGTCAAGTGATCACTATTTGTAACCTTCCCAGCCAACTTCCAACAAGCAAATTCAATGGGGGAAGACAGATTTGCTTAACGACTGCATAATTGACTTACCAACTGCAGTGACTCGGTTAACAACTGTGGCAAAAAAGGCCATAAAAGAATAATCAGATGAAGCACAAATCACTTAACTGCCCTGCTTAGCTATGGAAATTTGGGTCTCAGTTGTGGTCAAGGACTACTTGTAGTGTTTTCACTGTTTAATTTACAGAATATATTAACACCTTCAGCTTAGGAGATGTTTCATATTAAAATGAAAACAGAACAGTTACCTTTCTACATTAACTGGCTTGTCAAATTTAAACAAGATATAATCTCCAGCAACTGGTGTGATAGCCCAAAAAAAGTCTTCACCCATGTAGGCTTTTTCAAGAGCATGCCCTTGGTAGACCTTTAATGTTGTAGAAACCTCTGCTGGTGGATTCACATGAATTTTATGCAATAATGGTTTCAGAAAGTCTTTATCCTACAAAAGAATGACAAGATATAATGCTAAATGTGAACAACCTCAACAAAGTATAGATGTATAGGACAGTAAATATATTTCCTGTAGTTTTCAAGGTTACTACATTTCTCTTGATAAAAATCATTTGTGACAATTTTCCATGACACATTTCACTTAGATAAAATTGTAGTGAAAACTTCCCCTAAATACTACATCTGGAAATATTTTGTTCCATAATGTATAGGAAAATGTGGGGGAGGGCACGGCGAGATGACAGCACCTTCGTACAAACTCTCCTGTTTATAAATTTCCCATTTTTAAGCTTTGTTCATCTTATGTTTGCTTTTAAACTATTTTTATTTTCAATCTATGGAATATTACAGTCAGCAATAACATTCTGGATGGTTTTATTTATTGCATGAGAAACAACCTCCTATACTTGCAGGTAATCCTAGATTTACAACCATTCATTTAGGAATTCTTCATTTGAAATTCCAGTAGCACTGAAAAAAGTGATTTCAAACCAATTATTGCACTTTCAATGATCGCACCACCCTGAGAGTCACAGGATCAAAATGCAAGCGCTCGGCAACAGGGATGCATTTACAAAGGCTGCAGCGTCCCGGGTTAGGTGAGTGCCATTTGCAATCTTTCCAGCTGGCTTCCAAAAAGCAAAGTTAATAGGGGAAGCTGAATTAATTTAATGCCATTGTTCACTTAATAACTGCAGGGATTCATTAACCACCACGGCAAAAAGAATTATAAAATCAGGTGCGACTCACACAGCAACCTCATTGCTTAGGAATGGAAATTCCGGCTCCAGTTGTGGTTGTAAGTCAAGGACTGTCTGTACTATTGTGAAAACAATTTTCACCGAATGCCGTTGCTTCCCCACCAAAAGGGAGGCAAAGTGAGGCTTGACTATATTAATTTCTACCAAATTGAAAATATGCTGCACTGAGTTGGTCACTTAGGAATATTGCAACATCGACCTTGGTAAAGTTTAAACACTGTTCATTTTTGATGATAAATGTGTATTTATTTCCCTGAAAAGTTCAGGCTCAATGTAAAGAAATATGGCAATGCTTAGAAAACTACTAATTCAAGTTAATGATAACTTACCCACAAGTAGATCACAGAGTCGCCTTGAACCATAAGGTGGCCGGCATATAAATGTAATAATAATAATAATTGTAGGAGATTTTAATGCAAGATTTGGCACAATGATTAGGCCCTTTAGAGCCGTGGTGGCACAGTGGTTAGAATGCAGTTCTGCAGGCTATTTCTGCTGACTGCCGACTGCCAGTAGTTCGATCCTGATGGACTCAAAGTTGACTCAGCTTTCCATCCTTCTGAGGTCAGTAAAATGAGAACTCAAGATTATTGGGGGCAATGTGCTGACTCTGTAAACCACTTAGGGAGGGCTGTTAAGCACTATGAAGCGGTATATAAGTAAGTGCTATTGCTATTGCTATTCAAACCTCATAAATATCCTTCAGAGGTATTTTGCTTCCACTGTTGGAGAGCCACCAATCCAATGTCCAAAATCTAACTTCACAGGTTTTTGTATTGCAAAATGCTTTAACAGCCTCAGTTTACATATCCTAAATGGTGTTGCCCCTAGGGACAGACCAATCGAGCACCATAGATGATACACCTCTTGCTTCAGGACTTGTGAACTTCCTAAGAGACCATACAACAGTTAGTGCTTCTGACTTGATCATTTACCAATGACACTGTCTCTTCATTTAGATAAGAGAACTGACTGATATTCCCTGTCTATTGGATCCATTGCACGTGGTGCAATGCTCAGGATGTATAAGATGGTCAATGAGAATGAGTATGGCATTGAAAGAGCTTCTGAACTCTTCTCACCTAAAAATGGTACATCTTGAAATAATATCATCTCCCCATCATGACCCCATACCTAAGCACTATGTGTCTCTCATTCAGATTTGGCAACAGATTCTAGTTAACACCCACTCTAACAGAATTATCAATTGATCAGTATAAATTAAATCACTGGCTTGACCAGGACTTCCAGAAAGAGAAAAGAAAGGAAAGGAAAATCTTGTGGTGACTTTTAGGGATTTCTAGATGCAGTCATATGATCATGATCTGGATGCCTGGCAACCTATTAGCACTTATAGCTATGCTTCCCAACTGATTTGTAACAAACAGTTAATGGACAATGAGGAAGTAAAGTCATAGTCATTTGATGACTCACTTAACAAGAAAATTATACTCAGATTTTGTGGCAATTGTATTTAAATACAGCATATAGTTAAGAAACATATATTTAAGAAATATGTATTTCTTAATTAAGATTGATTAATAAACATGTTTCCAAAAATTGGTGTATGTATATGTTGCCTTCTATCAGTACTCACTGTGAGTTTTTGAATCTTTCCTTCTAGGGAAGAGTGTAGACCCACATGCTGAAAAAGCGAAGGCCTGAACCGTATTCTGAGATTCGATTTCTGGCGATCACAATGTTTCTTTAACAAAATGGTGGAAAATCTTATTTAGCATACGACACATCATCATCATACATGGTTTTAAAACTGGCTATCTGGACCATTTATTGCATTCTTACCTTGTTTTTATATAGCAGACATGATTTCATTCAGAATAAAATAACGTATTCCCACCACTACAAAAATTCAGTCATCGGAACTTTAGTAAGTGATTATATAGGAAGTGGTGAATAGTTTATCATTCATCTTTCACAGCTGATAGGATTTCTAAATTCTGAGAAAAATATATTTTCCAATTGCAACTTTTACTTCTGCAGTCTGCTATGTCACTCTGCTATTTGAAGTGCACTTAATTAAAATAAAAAATAAAAATGTCATGCCCAATACAGTAATATATAATATATTAGGCATCATTCTTATTATGATTTGGTCTGAAAACTAAAATTTGACAAAAATTAATATTTCTGATTTTAGTATAAACTCCTTTGCCTATTGTTGTCTTCTTTCAATAATTTTCTCATATCGATATATATACCAGTATATCTCATATTGCTATATCTCATATACATATATATCTGATATATCTGATATATATAAGGTATACAGCCAACATTTCCACACATGAACTTTGCAGCCATTCAAAAACCACTCTTGGTTTCCAAGGCCTCAAGACATTGGCTATGTTTGACAGCTGAGCATATTTATTTTGGATTAAAAAGCAACCCAAAAAAAAGAACAATGACAAATCACTTCTGTACTATGGCTAAGAAAAACTAGCATGAATTTAATGGAAGTCCCTAGCAGTTCGGTTTAATGTAAGGGAAATTTTATTCCTTATCTGTGCATGCCCCACATTGCAGAAGCAACTCTTTTGCTCTTTGCAATGGAAAAGATCTGAGGGATTTATAAGTAACCTTTTTCCCTTTGAAGGGCATTCTTGCTTTACCTCTCCCTCTAGCTTCTGAGTCTGAACGGCTCCCTGGATCATTTAAAAGGAATTATGACTTGATTTTGCAGAAATGGAATTGAGAAGACTTCTGCTCCATACCCCTTCCACCTTGCTACCGCTAACAGGACACCATTTTCCTACAAAAGTGCAGGCAAGGGAAGGAACAAGGGAAGCAGAGCATCCCCAAAGACTGGCAAAGAGAGTTAGACAGTGAAGAATTGTCTGTCCTTCCCTGCTCCTCACTTCAACAGCAGCAGCAGTAGCAGCTAACCACAGTTCCACACAAGGTCAATTTGATCTATCAGCCTTGTTAAAGATACAACAAGAGGAGCACTATAAGGAAGTGGTTTTCTCCTGTCCTTGAAAGACAGATGGAAGAAGAGTACCTTGCCTGGACTGTAGGGAAAAGTCTATACCATTTTCAAGAGAATGGTTATTATTGCAATTATGAAAATTGTGCCAGTCTCTCAACAGAGAGACCGAATAGAAATTCTTTCCTGACTAGTTTTTCTGTTACATCAGGGGTGGGGAACGATGGCCTTTTTATGGTTTGTGGAATTCTGGGAGTTGACGTTCACAAGTCATAAAAAGGCCATCATTCCCCACCAGAGTTATATAAACCTGGCCTAGGCAAAATATTATATTAATTAGGCATCCTCTACACGGTAAATACTTCAACTGTTGCAGCTTTCAATCTATAAGCCAGGAAGCATGGTGGTAGTAAGGAGTCTACATTTGGAAAAAGGGGATACTTGTACACAAATGCATGTTTATCCCTAAGTAGATTCAGGTAGATTCCCTCCCTCCCCCCCCCCCAGCCCTGTATATTCAAACTTCAGACAGGATATTCTCAGCTGACTATTTGCAGAAGGCATGCCTTCTACTGGGGCACAGCTGGAGAAGTTGAAATATTTTTAGGATATAATGCAGTCTTTATAGTACTTGGCCTCTGTAGTATGTGTATAGTAGGTCTGTGCAAAGCTTTCTAAAGGAGTGTTTTGCAAAATACAGTATGCTAGCATAAGTAAAGCATCCCTTTTTACTCTAGGTCTTCTGCAAAGTTTGGTGTGATTGCTTTAAAACAGTGGTTCTCAACCTGTGGGTCGGGACCCCATTTGGGGTCAAACGACCATTTCACGGGGGTCGCCAAACAACGCAGTCCGCCATTTTTTCCCCCTTTTCCTTAGCTGTGCTACTCCCTTTTATTCTATTGGCTTTTGAAAGCCAATAGAATAGACTCTCTTGAATAGAGTCTAATTCTATTGGCTTTCAAAAGCCAATAGGAATTGTCCAGGCTGTCTCTGCCCTGCTGAGCCCGCCAAAAGTCCCATTCTGCAAACGGTGCTGCACCAGTTGAGTAGTCCTCGACTTACAACCGGTTGAGTAGTCCTCGACTTATGACCGGTTGGAGGTCGAGGCATTAAAAAGGTTGAGAACCACTGCTTTAAAATGTTCATGGTTGTGACTACAGATGCATGCACACAGAGCTGTCTTGTTTTTCTGGCAGTCTCAGAGAATTGTTGTTTGTATATGTACATGCATGCAGCCAAAGACAGTTTTTGAAATTATCTTGCCAAACCTTCTAGAAAATGTACTTCCTTAACATTTCAAGAAAGGTACCTCAGTTATATTAATCATGCTTTTCAAAATCCCCATCCGAAAGCTTTACACAGCTTCAAATGATTTCTTTCTGGTAATGTCTGAACCATTAATCATATCTTCTTAAACATATCATACTACACTAAACGTTGTTTACCTACAAGAAACTATAATTCAAAAAAGAGCTATAAAACTATGACTAAGTTGCTTAATATATTTTCTTACAATCATGTCACATAGGTAGACTTTTCAGAAATATTAAACTCTCAAACCGACTTACTGCATCTTTCTCTGGATTGCACACTTTCACCCACAGAATGTGATCCAAAAGCCAGTCAATTGGTTTCTCTTTATAAAACATAAGTATGAACTCTACAATGAGTGTAATATCTGGAGACTGGAACATTTTACCTGTAAATAATAACATGTATCAACAATAACTGAGCACTTTGAGCTATAAATGCAATGTTTCATTAAAGAGTATGAACCCAAAACTCTGATGTTTAGAATCTGAACCAGCAAATTACTGCAAAATGTTCTTTTTATAGAAAGTAGCACTATCAGATAAACTAAATTTGCACTAAAATAATTTAGGGTAATAGGTTCATTTTGATAAAAAGATAGGCTGAAGACACAAGGGCATGGAAGTGCTGCCTAGATGAACTCACTTTCAGACATAAAATTAAAACTAATATATGTTAAGTTTTATTTCTCTGTACCTTCTCATTTATTAACAATTAATGCTGTAAACTTTCCCTTTAGAGATAAAAATTCTCAAAAGCTGGTATCCATCATCTATATTTCTTGTTTTATTCTGTACTTTTCTTGCAGAACTAAAAATTGTTATATGTCATGCCTTGCAGTCAATGTATGTGCAGGGTTTCTTGGGTGAAGATGGTCCTTCTCAATTCATAAGAACTGTTGCATTCATTTCAGCAGATGTCAAAGCATAGACACTACAGCAATCACTTTTTTTTCTCAAATGCCAAATGCAGCGTCATACCACTTTGACAAAAGTTCTGCCAACACTCATTCTGCCAACACATTGGTGCAACACTACTTTTGTCATTATTCCTTTCCCCCCCCCTCTACTGAATGGGAGATTAGGCATTTGTTTCCATTGGTCAATTTAAAAAGGGTTATAAGTTGCACATAGTATGCCAAATAATAGAAATTATAATAGTAGTGAAGAATTAGAAAAGTCATATTCTTTTTTAAAGAAACCCAGTATCTTCAAATACTTGTATCAGTTTAATATTAACATATGATGAAAGTAGAATTTCTCTTTAAATAAGATTTCAGGAGCAAATATTAAATTGCTGGCCTTGATAAAGGCAGAAATAAGACATAAAGAAAGCTTTTAAAATACTGCTTTTCATTTGTCTTAATCTATAGATGAACTTGCTTAGATGATTGAAGTCCATTTCAGTCTTATACTTCAATTTTAAACATTTTATTTAAGAACTGCAAATATAATTATAACATTATTCCATTTTCTACCACCTGGGTCTTGTTAGAAGTTATATATTACCTACACATAATCTAGTAAGGAATGATATGGGAAATTTTACAACTAATACTTTCATATTAGGAAAGTAACTTGAAAGCTGTTTTTGTGTCTGGGAGAGGGTTGTTAAACTAGTTACCCAGATTTCACAGTGCTTTTCTCTCCTTCCCCTTTTAAAAAATTATGTAAGGGCCTTTTTTTCTTACCAATGAATCCCAGCTGAGAGAATTCTAGAATCATCCAGTCTTCTGATGACAACTGAAGTGCAAAATTTTTTATTGTGCTGAAATAATTCTGCTTGACAACGATGTCATCCTCAAGCTAAGGGAGTCAAGCACAAGCAAGCAAGCAAAATAGAAGAAATGAAATGAGGAATGAAGTTGTATGGGGGTGGCACTAAACTAACCAGATTTCAGATTCAAACATAGATGTAAATCCAGCCATCATTAGGTCTTTTCCTACAGATGATTTGAAATGTCCTCTGCCCTGAATCAGCAGAAACCTATTGTGATAAGAAATTTGCTATCCCTACTGCTAATCCTTAGTCTGTGGCTTCTGCTTCAAACCAGTATAATCATCTGAATTTCTCCTAAGGAAAAAGCAGACAAGGATTGCCCTTGGAGAATATAATAATGAGGGGAAAATACTACTTTAACACTAGAACAGTTATGGCTGTCTCACTCATAGGCTGTGTGTATAATGAAGGCAATATCATGTGATCCATCAGAGGAAAGAGCATAAAGGTAGTCCTTGATTTACAACAGTTTATTTAGTGACCATTTGAAGTTATAATGCTGCTGAAAAAGGGATTTATGACTGTTTTTCATACTTACAGCATTGCATCATTCCTGTAGACATATAATTAAATTCAGATGCTTGGCAACTGGTTCATACTTATGACAATTGCAGTGTCCTGGGATCATGTGATCCCCTTTTATGACCTTCTCACCAGCAAAATTTATGGGGAAACCAGATTCACTTAACAATTGGGTTACTAAATTAACAACTGCAGTGATTCATTTAACAGTTGTGACAAGAAAAGTCGTAAAATGGAGCAAAATCCAGTTAACAAATGTTTCACTTAGCAACAGAAATTTGGGGCTCAGTTGTGGTCATAAGTCGAGGACTACCTGGATTTGTGCCAAAGTTGGGTACAAGAAAGGAGAGGCCTGTTCTTCCATATGTACTTTCTCTATTATTTATTATCTTGATTTATTGCTGGCTGTCCCAAATCCATGATTCTGGGTAGTTAACAGCATTAAAAACACCACATAACACAACAATAATACATACATAACTGGCAACTGGGGTAAACAACTAAAAGAGCCAACAAACAAATCAACGCAACCATATTGCAGGCTCTGCCACACATTTGGTTTCTCAGGCTCATTGTTACAAAAGCCTTAGCCTTACATTTAAAAAGAAGTAGTAGCCTTGATTTTTTAATTTTATTGTATTAATTTAGGCTGAAATGCTATATAGACCTCGAAAGAAGAAAATGAATTCTGCTATGTTAAATGAGACTTAATTTTAAGGAGGTACGCTTTTAATCCATGCATTAAATCAGAATGAAAAAAAGCAGGATGTGCCAAGTATCTGTCTTGGCATCTTGTCTGTAATAATACATCTGTGGTTATTACTCAGTCTTGGGTTGGCATCTTATAAGAAGGGTTGGCCTACCTCTCTCTTCATGGTAAACAAATACCTTCCTTCCTTCCCTGGTCCCATTCTGAAACATTCTCAAAATCTGTTTTACAAAGTTGGGGAATACTCTTGAGCAAAATTTGGGAAGAATGGAATGTGGGCTAGTGGAAAAAGAGAGGAGCACAAAGTGCCCTGCACGAAGAGACTTCTGGTCACACAAGACAGGATTTGTCACTGGTAGCCATTGATCAAAAAGATCATAATGTAATTTTAACTTCGAACTATTATGATATAATTACTTCAAATTAGTATACTTCCAAATTAAAGAGTGCAAGAAACCCTTGTAGATCTTTAGAGTAGGCATCTCTAGACATTTTGAAAACTTTTTATTGCTTTCACATTAAATATGCACAGAATTATGGTATAATTTATTCCCTACCCTCCCTCCCCAATTATAAAAACAAAATACAGAATAAAAAAGAAAGAATTAAAAAAATATTCTTAGTCTTTGGGAATACTGAAATTGTGAGTGTGGATATAGGTGGATGTGTGCGGGTTTAAGAGATTGTTGAGAACATAACAATTAATCATCCACGTTTAATATATTTCTTAAAAAATGACATTTATGCTGGTAGAAGTAATCTATCAAGAAAAAAGCTAATGAATATTTATCTAATAAATGATAAATTTATTTTTATTATTAAATTTAAATTTTGTTTCTGAATTATTTTTTGTGTCAATGCAGTTTCCCACACTTTAGAATCTGTTATCAGTCTAAGGATATTATGCTTTCATTTTTCAATATTTCCGAATGATCATTATTAATAACTAAAACTGATTTTTTAAAAATAGCACTTGTTAAAATATTGAAAACAGCAATACACTATGTGGTTCACTTTAAAAGATTGTTGTGATGTTTACAATTTCATCAAAAACCTTTAACCAAAAACTTTGGCTAACTGAGCATAGTAACAAAATAATAAATATATGTTTAACTCCAACACAATTCAGAAAAAATGAGGTTGATGTCATGTAATTTTAACACAGATGATGCTATTTAGGAAATTTTTTCTATACCATTGCTTGATAAGTTGATGAAATTGTTCTAAAAGAATATTGATACAGGGCATTCCACTGAGATTCATCTAATTCAATGGCCAATTATTGTTTCAACAATACAGTATTTAAGGTTTTTAAAGGAGGGTATCTCTAGCCAAAGGCTTGGGTAGACATCTGCCACAGGTTTTTAACAAGTGGAACTGCAAATTAATCAACTCCAGCCCTTATAGCAAACTTACCAAAGAAACTATGACCAAGATGGACTTCTAAGTCTTAAACCCCAAAACATCTCTTCCACACAGCAAAATATTTTCCAGTGATACTCATATAAATATATACATCAAACTCTCAGACAATTTTGATAACACAATAACATTTGTAATCTATCTCAAAAGCAAAACAAAAAATCTTGTGCATGTCATCCTCCTATTTTCTAAAAGCCAAAACAATAGGCTGCTAATGATAAAGGCAACACCCTAAATTATCCCAGGTAACAATTCTCAGTTCACAAAAGTTATATAAGTAGTGCCAAACACACACAAGCAATTCCTCTCCAAAAATGCATATATTGTTGGATGCATCATCCCAATCAACAAAACTTTCTTTCATGTTGCAGAAATAAGGGCTGGATCACTTCATACCCTACTTTCCAGCTTCACTCTGTTGTCCTTATATACATAAAAGGTTTAAAGATGGAATGACCAAAGGCCACTTCCTTTGGGACTGTCCAATGATCATTAACTACAGTGTTTCCAGTAGCTCTGGAAGGCTCGTGCCTTTTAATATTTAGGCACCTATATAGAAAATCTAAATTGTCGCCTGTCATTTGCGTTTTCCTGTCTCTCTTCTTTTGCCTATTTTTGTCCCTTTCCACCAATTAACTGCTTTTTTAAATATTTGCTGATGTTTAATAAAGGTTATTCTTGTTAGCAGAATTGAATGATATATGTTCATTTCAATAGAGAGGTTGACTGGGAATCTGATGGGTGAAAACTAAGTTGGAAATTACCCACAGACATTTCCACATACAAATGCTCAGCAACATGAACAAACTTTTCCACCCAACCATAAACATCATGTAGAATCCTATTCAGAACCCAATCATAATTTTAAGAGAAACTGAGGGAGGGAGGGAGGGAGGGAGGGAGGGAGGGAGGGAGGGAGAGAGAGACAGAGAAGCTGTGAAGATCATTAATTACTGCCATCTCATTCAGGAAAAGTTCTTGTACAGCTACTCCTGTGTCACTCTCACTCAGGTGTGGACTGATGCCACATGTACCAAATTTTGAATAAAAATGAGCACATTGGTCAGAGAATGAATATTTTATTACTGTTGTACTGGCAAATGGTTGCTAACCAAGGTAGTCACTAAACAAAGGGTGTTTACATGCCATGGCCAGCTTTACACAGTTATGCAACACTGGATTCAAAGGCAAATCAGAGCATGCAAAAAGAGATGCTCATTGCACTTTAACTAAACGAACCTGTATCTTTTTCCAGGAGAAAATTAGTTTTGCTTAATTATTAATTAATTAGTTGCTTTGAGGCTAAAAATCTAAACATGTGTAATTCTCTTTAACTATGGCCTTATTGCACACTCATGCCTGGTAGACTGAATCAAATTTACAAAATGCAATTTTGATAATAACAGATGCTAATGAAGTTAAAAATATTGCATGTGTTTAAGAATCCTACAAGCCTTTTAAAATTTCAAATAATCATGAAAATATAGTTTTAATTTTAAATTGAAATTTTAAATTCCACTGCAAAGAAAACATTTTAATCTTACACTATTTTTCATTATTTTATTGAAATATTTACTGTAATAGCTAATCCATACATTTTAAAAATATTTTGAATATTCAATTTTACATTCAGAATATAAAAACAATTTACCTGAATGTAGTATACACCCTTTTTCTGTGCGTACATCATAAGAAAACAGTAATCCAGATTTTGCTTTGTCCTCCATCTAGAATTAAATATTTAATGTTATTGATTTTGCATGCGAGCAGGCAGACAAAACATAAGCTTGAAAACTTTATGCTTGAAACATAAACATGGTTTTTAGTTATTATTTTTGTAATGAATGAACACAAGTAATCTCTCTGTCTCCCACACCTCCATTTATTCCCAAATCTCACCATCCACCACTTCACTGGAACATCTGAAGAGGTCCATTACAGGAAGTCTATCCGTGGACAAAAGCTCTTTTTGAATGTCCTTTCTTTATGCAATTTCCTACATTTGTTTGCTTGGGAAAATCTGCTCTGCTGCACTGGGGGACTTTCCACACAACTGCATCTATGAAAAGTTGTTCCCTACCCTCCTTCCTCTAGCATAGGAATCTTTGTTGGTCTTTAGTTTCCTTTGTCAGTGGAATGGCAACTTTGGATGATGCCCTTCAAAAGTTGTGCAGATCCTGTTCAAGATTTTCCTGTGTGATATATACTTTGGTTTGATATATATCTAATAGCATAAAAAAGCACTCCCATGTCCTAATTGGTAGCATCTTGGTTCTGCCCCAAGTCCTAGCAGACATTACCGAAGAAACATGTACTTCTAGTGCTAGGATTGCAGACACAATAGCCATTATAGAAGGTTTTCCTACCATTATTTAATCCAAACTATACTTCAGTTTATCTGCTTAGTCACCAAATACTACAATAGCAACTCAACAAAGTTCCAAATCCAATGATATAAACACAGTGCCAAGCTAAGCATTTGCGGATCAAAAGAAGGCCTCAACAGCAAAACTAACATTATCACGAGAAAGCTAAAAGATAAGATTTAGATTGGAAAAAACCCTTCTGAATTATTTTTGCTCAAGACTCATGTCTGAGGTCACGTTTAAAAATGAATATTCCTGAAGAATAGTGTAATAGTAAGAGTACGGTAGTAAGAATAATGTAAACTGTCTTTCCTCAACTGTTGTATATGGGCAGTTTCACATTCTATCACCAACATGGCTAATGGCCGAGGACTGTGAAAAGTATAGTTCCTCTGCATATCTAAAGGGCACCAAATTAGGAAAGACTGCTGGATACAAAACATGCAACAGAGTTTGCAGCCTGATTCTGGGCCTAGTTTATCCTGTATTCCCAAATGTAATATGTACCGTAAGTTAACAGTATCCTAGACTATCTCTGTTAAGATCTACTGTGATGACCAAAGCACTTTCTCACCTGCAAGAAAAAAAGTCCTTACCTGACTCTTTCTTTTGAATCTCCAAATGTCTCTTTTAGATTTTTCATGTCAGGATAGTAAAACGCAGGAGGAGCTATTATTTCCACTAAGCCAGAACGAATTTCTGAAGAAAACCTGGGGTCAAAAAAGTTTTGTTATTTTCTGTTCATGGAAGCTGTACTTCAGACATCTGTGATGAACACTGGACTTGGGTTCAACTTTTTATTCAGCTGTGAAACAAAATGTAGGGCACCAAGCAAGTTAATAAATTGGAGACCAACTGCTGATTTCAACTTACATATAAAACTATAGTTTTGTCACCTGGGTCCACACTAAACTGTTTTTCATGAAGAGACTTCCATGTTCACCAAGCCTTTGATAGTTTCTGAAGTTGAAAATTTTACATCTACAAAATCAGTGCAGCATATTGTCTCAAATCACTTGCAATTATCAATGGAATAGTCTATAGAGGTAAATATATATTTTACAAAACCAACCAATATTAACTTCTTAAGCACGTAGGCAGTCTTTTTTATAGTTTACCACTAATATAAAAACTTTAATGTAGGTATGCAATCTTTATTTCATGTGGATGTATCCAATTCAGGACTGCCTGGATCTTATATTGTAATATTATTTGCTGTTTTAGAAGAAAAGTTATCTCAATATTCAATATAATTATATAACTGTAATGTATATTGTGTATTGATGTAATATATTACACAAACTTATTTAGAAATGTCAGTTTTGGATTCTAAGCTGTGTACTAAAAAGTAGATAATCCAAAATACTTCAATGGTAACTTGTATAAATTAAACTTACTCTTTTTCGAGATTTGCCACAACACCATTTACATAGTCAAGTTCTGTCTAGAAAGAAAAGGAAAACAACATCTTTACATATAGTATGGATAATTGGTTTGACAATTGCATAGTTTGTATACTTATTTTTGTTCTTCAAGTAGGCTAACGTGATATTAACCACCCAAATGTATTCATTCATTAACAAATGCCATACAAAAGGATTGTTTTCTTGTCACAGATAACAGCCAGCAGAACATTCACCTCAATTCAACTTTAGCATGTTTACTTTTACCGGTACTCTCATTCGTATGTTTGATTGAGAAAAGCAGCAGTTTAAATATAGGTCCTTTATTCATAAATACACAATAGGCACATATATTTTGGGCACTGTACCTGAATCTGATCCCAGAAAAGCACTGAAAAAAAAGCAGGACCTCTCCACATGCACAATCTCTGAAGCTTCAAGTTCTGAATTGTCCTTCCCCATGATACCTGCTTACTTTCATTATGAGATGGCTTATCTCTGGCTCTGTACTAAAATTGGAGCAAACTGAAGGAGGGGAGAATGGGAATTGCAATGGTGGGGCTCATGGGTGAACTATGTTGTTTTTGCCTAATTTTGCTCCCCAATTCCTACACACAAGCAAAGCATCCATTGCATTCTAACTATGTTAAGAATCGAAGTAGTCCAATTAAAATCCTTCTAGTTAGCTTTGTAATTTCTCTGAAACAAATCAGCATAGCATGATTTCTTTGGTATACATAAGTAGCATATCATTGCTTCATCCAATCCCAGTGTCTAGGTTCAGGATAACTATTCTATCTACTCCAACTGAACTATATCTCTCCATATACAGAAAATGGCTTAATTAAAAGAGAGTTTTGGAAACCAATAATCCAATGTATTTGTTCTAAGGCACTGTTTCTCAACCTTAGTGACTTCTGAAGTCCATACTTCTTAAAGTATGAACTTCAATGCTGGGAGTTGAAGTCCATACATTTTAATGTTGCCAAGGTTGAGAAACATTGTTCTAAGGAATTCATATACAGCAAATGTTTCAGTCCACAACTCGTTTGATATAAATTTGGTTTCTTGGACCAGCCAGGAAAGTTTGAACCCTCTAGCATCAATTCTATAAGCTTCCATAAAACACATGAGTTGATCCAGAAAGAAGCAGACAAAAATGAATTTTCCTACCCCTTCTCTCCCAGCCAAAACCCAAAGCTCATCAAAATGTTGTTTCAGAAACATAAAGGACAAAAGGAATTGCTGGTCTCTTAATCTTACATATGTAGGACTCTAACCTTTTTTATACATAGTTCAGCAGCTGACTGCACAAGCTACATAACTCCTGAATTAAGTTCAATGCTGCTTCAGGCTCAATGCCATTAATACCTTCCAATATTAAACAAACAGAAATTATTATAAGAGCCCAGCCTTGTTTCTCCTGAAATGACTGCCTTTAGAAAACAGAATATATTTTCCCTTAACAGTAAAACACTCAACAGTACTCCTTTGGTGCAATTCAAGTCCTTTCACAAAGAAACACGTGTATATTTTTTAATGAAATTTGCTTAAGCAATTTCCCTTATGACAGTTATGATTCCTTGCCAATTCATTCCATACCAAAAAGCATTAAATTTGTGCAGTTTGTCTAGAATTCATCTGGCCACCATTAAAAGCCTTACTGTATACTTCAACAACAGAACCAGATCTGAGGTTGTTTTCATTTTTTTAATGAACTCCCACAAATCTTATGCCTCAAAGAACTGTACATAATGAAGTTTTGATACTAATGGCCCATTATCTCAATTCTTTCAACCACATCTCCTCTGCAATATATAGCTGCAAAGAAAAACATTGATTTTATTTGGACACCATGCAAAAGAGACAGTTCTTAGGATATGATCTGAGCACTTTTATCTGTGAAACAAGGCCTTTTGAACTAACTGGATTACTTTACTTTCTCTAGTCTAAACTGATGAGCGTTTAGTATCATGCTACTGATGATTACCGTAAATGCTGGCGTACAAGGCGACCCGGAGTATAAGACGACCCCCGTCTTTATAGCCAGGCCGCATTCGTAGAACGTCGTCTTATACGCCAGAAACTATCAGTATTTCCGGCGTATAAGACGACTCGGCGTATAAGACGACCCCCGTTTTTGGCGCCAATTTCAGCGCTCGCGGAAGTTGCCTTATACGCCGGCATTTACGGTATGTTATATCCATTGTATATAAAATGGAAACAAGAGGTTTTTCTATCTGGTTCAGATAGTCTAAGATCTATAGGTAAAATCTTAATCTGCCTTCTATCCTCCCCCCCTTCAACCCCATGTTCCATCTAAAGCAGTGGTTCTCAACTTTCCTAATGCCACGACCCTTTAATACAGTTCCTCATGTTGTGGTGACTCTCAACCCCTCATCCAGCTGGCCAGGGAGGGGGGGCAGGAAGGCCGCTCCCCCGGCTCCGCCCAGCCTGGTTGGAGAAGCGCCGTTCCTCTCTTTCTCTTTCTTTCCTCTCTTTCTCTTTCTCTTTCCTCTCTCTCTCTTTCTCTCTCTTTCTCTTTCCTCCCACTTTCTCTGTCTCTTTCCTCTCTCTTTTCCTGTTTCTCTCTCTTTCCTCTTTCCTCTCTCTTTCTTTTTCTTTCCTCTCTCTCTTCTCTTTCTCTCTTTCCTCTCTCTTTCTTCTCTTTCCCTCTTTCCTCTTTTTCTCTTTCTTCTTCCCATTTCTCTCTCTTTCTTCTCTTTCCTCTTTCTCTTTCTCTTTCCTCTTTCTCTCTTTCCTCCCTCTTTCTCTTTCTCTCTCTTTCCTCTCTTTCTCTTTCCTCTCTCTTTTTGTTTCTCTTTCCTCTCTCTCTTTCCTCTTTCTCTTTCCTCTCTTTCCTACCTTTCTCTCTCTTTCCTCTCTTTCCTCTCTCTTTCCTTTCTCTTTCTTTCCTCTCTTCTTTCTCTTTCCTCTCTCTCTCTCTCTCTCTCAATCTTTCCTCTCTTTTCCTCTTTCCTCTCCCCCTTTCTCTCTTTCCCCTCTTTCTTTCTCTTTTTCTTTCCTCTTTCTCTCTTTCCTCTCTTTCTCTTTCTCTCTCTCTTTCTCTGTTTCCTCCCTCTCTTTCCTCTCTCTTTCTCTTTCTCTCTCGCTTTCCTCTCTCTTTTCCTGTTTCTCTCTCTTTCCTCTCTCTCTTTCTCTCTCTCTCTTATGGCAGCATCATTGGGGGTCCTCGCTGCCCCCAGCCCGGCCTCCGCCACGTACTAGCCAAATGGGCAGGGAGGGGGAGGATGGGAGGCAGCGGCTCCGGCAGCAGCAGCACGGCTGCATCGTTGGGGGTCTCCGCCGCCCCCGGCCCGGCCGCCACCCCCACTGGGACTCCACGCTGCCCGGCCTCGCCCTCCACCCATCGATGGAGCCGTGGTGGGGACAGCGCCCACTTGAGCCGCCTGGGGGTCAGCAGGAGGAAGAAGGAGAGGAGGAGAGCGAGGAAGCAGCTGTCCCAGCCAGGACTCCGCGCTGCCTGGCCTTGCCCTCCGCCCATCGATGGAGCCATGGTGGGGGCTGGTGCCACGCAACCCCTGCCAGCCTCTCCGCTAGCCCGGCTACTCCCCCCAGGCATCCCTCTTGTCCCGACGCCCACCTGAGCTGCCTGGGGGGCAGCAGGAGGAAGAAGGGGAGGAGGAAGAGAAGGGCAAGGAAGCCACCACCAGCACCAGGCCCCAGGAGGAGGCCCTCCTCTCCTACCATTGCTGCATCTCCTTCTTCCTTCCCGGCAGCCTGGACTCCAGCACGCCTTCCCAGCCAGCGGGGCCAATGGTCCGGCTGGCTAGGGATCGCAGGGGCTGGTTTCCCTTGGGCCGCAGCTTGCGGGTGGGCTGGCCCGCTCAGCAGAGCCTCCAGCGGGCCGCTCCGAGCAGAGATCCCGGGGCTTCCCCGGGCGGCTTCAAGGCCACGAGGCCCTGGCCCCACTTCTCCCAGGGGGTGGGACACCCAGGTGCAGGGCCAATCAGGAGCCCTGCAGGAGGTAAGTCCGCCTGAGAGAGAGAGAGAGAGAGAGAAAGAGAAGGGAAGTGAAAGTGCCTCTCTGTCTCTCTCTCTGCAAATGGCGGAGGAGGCCATGCGGAGATGGATGCAGAGCAGTGTCTCAGTTCCTAAGACCATCGGAAATATGTGTTTTCTGATGGTCTTAGGCAACCCCTGTGAAAGGGTCATTCGACCCCCAAAGGGGTCGCGATCCACAGGTTGAGAACCGCTGATGTAAGAGATAAACCTTAGAACAAACTGAAATTTTTTTTTTTTAATTTTTAATTTAAAAAAATGTTTAAGATTTACAGGAAGCTTTACATGTGAAGCTTCAAGATGAGGGTATCACCAGTATGCTGATGATATTCAGCTTTACATCTCCACTTGGTGCTATGATGCTATGGAGGTTCTCTCTTGGTGCCTGGAAGTTATGGGAATCATAATCATAATCACTTGAGATAAACAGGCAAGGCCAAGTGGCTTTGTGTTTTTGGACTTCTGTTTTGGGGGACCTTCTATCTTTGGTTCTGGGTGGGGTGACACAGTGCAGACAGACCTGGTACACAATCTGGAGGTCCTCCTGGATTCACAGTTTCTGCTCAAAGAAGTAGAAGTAGACATAGACCTTTAAAGACTTTCATGGGCTACCTATGGGCCATCCCTCACCAACTGTTTCTACCCATCCCTCCAAGTCTGGCAGGAGGGGCCTGCTAAGGAGTGTCAACTTACTAAAGCCCAGGAAGAGGTTCTTTTATGCTGTGGCAATCATCCTGTGGATGTCATTCCCCCTGAGATTAAGTTAGGCTGGCCTTTAATAAGGCCCTAAAAACCTGGTCTTGTGCTTGGACGTGGGACCTCCAAAGTGTGATTGGTTTTGTTGACAGTTATTTTATGATGCCCAGCTGCTACACTATGCGTTTTATTTTAATTATGTGTTTTATTTGCTTTTTTAAAATCTATTTTATTGTAAGCCTCCCAGAGTAATATATGTGAAATGGACAGCTATATAAATCAAATAAACAATATTTGAATTACCTCTCCTATGAATACAATCATAACACAATCCAATTTCTCCTCGGGTGACAGCTTATCAATCAGCGAGTGAAGAGTTTCAGTAAGGTAAGATTTTACTTTTCTCTTGACAGTTGGAATCCCCATTACTATAGAAACTAAAAACAAACAGACAAATCAGTTTCCTTGAACACAAGAGAAATGGCTTATTGTGCAGTTTTTAAATATACTCATAAAAAGTTATTGATTGCCTTTTGAGTTATTTTGCTTTGTTTTCTGTTCTCTTAATGTATAGTCCCAAGTATTTCCAGCAGGTATTCTGAAAACAGGATGCATAAAAAAGCATTTAAAAATAATACTTTCAAGAAAGCAGTTAACACCTCAATGATTTAGTCTCTCCTTGGCCAGAGAAAATAATATTCTTCACAAGCTTGAAGCTGGAATTTTACTGCTAGGTCCTCAAATTTTAAACTAAAAAAAAAAGCATTTATGAGAACTACAGTCTCTGCAGACATCTCCTTTGCTACTGCTACCATGCCCCATCTGACTTCTTCAGAAATCTTAGGTTTAAATTAGAAAAAAAATTAAAACAGTTGGTCTGACAAAAAAATATATAGTCAGAAGAACATGAGGTAATAGTGGGGAGCATCATTGGTGTTTATGTGACAGCATGAAATATCCTCATAAATTTATAGCTTTTTTGCAACTAGCCTTACCCTCCATGTCCATGAAAACCATTTTGTAAGAGTACTTAATGTTCTCATAATTTTCCAAAAATGTGCAATGGCCCACAAAGGTAGGGACAGAGGTGGAGATGCATGTTTTGAGTTGTAAACCTTTAGCTAAATGTGACCCTGGAACTCCACCAAAAATTCTCACTTTTTTACCAATTTTAATATGTTAAAAGGAGGGGAAAATTAAATTAAACCAAGATTATTTTGTCCCAATGTCCATTTTCTATATGTCCTTCAAGACCAAGTGCAATTCTCACACTAGAAAATGTTGGTCACTTCTGTTTTAAAAATCCATTGTCAGTTACTCAATTAAAAATCATTAGTATCACAATCCCATTCACTCCTCATATCATCTAATTAAAAGTTATCTTTCCTCCCACATTTCATAATTGAAGGAGAGCAGCATGCTTTGAAACAACAATTAGATTTTCTTCCTGACAGTATCTATGTGGTCACTAGCAGTCAATAATGATTTGATGGCACATATCAATCAAGCTTTCACACTTATCAGAGCATGCTGAAATTTTCAATGAGTGGCCTGCTTAGTACCACACTCCATGTGAAATTGTCTGCATGGCAAATGTAGACTATTATACAGAATGTACAAGAGATTGGCCTGAAAGTACTCAGGATTTGTTGATTTTTCTTTCTAAGCTTTTCTTCCTAGAAAGTGCATTTAATGTTTAAATGCAAGCCTAAATCTAAAAATCTATAAGATTCCATAAAATAAAATCATATTGTAAGGACCCACTTCAATCCCACATATTAAGAAATCAGAACTCTTGGAGACGGTTTCTTCCAACAGAAACTTTTATTAAGAGTAGTTGATAGCAGGCATAATAGACAGGATCTGAGATTTCCTGGACTGAGTGATAGATTAAGATATCCCCAATTTAGACCCCACCCCATAGTCTGCCCGTCCGGTATAGGACGGCCAATCCCCAGGTGTTAAGTCCATCGTGGGAAAGGGGAGATAACATCAGCCCATCTCCAGTTCATGCAGCGATGGTCAGCAGCTTCTTCACACCTTCCTGAGACCATTGAAATAAACCAGGCACTGGGTTACATTCCTTATTTCCTCCCTTGTTCTGACAGTTTAGGAAGATAAAGTTCAGAGAAAGACATAGCGCAGGAAGCAATATGTTACATTGTAACGGGCAACAGACACAGCAGCAATAAACAAAGCAAAAGGTTACATTGTAGCAAATAGAGGAAGCAAAAGCAATAACTCTGCAGGCACATCCCCCCTCCCCTTTGGGAGTATGGCAGAACCCAAGGAAAGGGTTCTGACATCCTGCCCCCCTTAAAAATAGGAGAAATCCACCTGTAGAGAAAACAAAACAGAGGTTACTCTGGTTTGTTGGGATATTCTGTATGAAACTTCTTTAGTAGTTTAGGTGCTCTGACATGACGTTTATGGACCCACTCGTTTTGTGAGGAGGGAAGGTGTTTCCATGCTACTAGGTATTGAGTTGCCCATTGATACTTCCTAGAATCTAGGATTTCTTTTATCTTGAAGTGTTGTTCTCCTTCAACCATGATTGGAGGTGGTGGTGGTGGGAGATTTTTGACCATAAGGGCTACTGTTGTTCTCGTTTCAGCAAGCTGCAGTGAAAAATTGGGTGTATTTGCCTAAGGTTTTTGAGTAGTTCTAATTTTACTGTTACTGTTACTGGGCTTATGATTTTCTTAATTGGAAAAAGTCCTATATATTTTAGACCAAGTTTTTTACAGGGCTGTAGGGATTTTAAGTATTTTGTAGACAAATATACCATTTCTCCTACAGTGAGTGGTATAGGTTCAACTCTTTTTTTATCCCCTTGTGCTTTGTATGCTTCCCAAGCTTCGTCTAAGGCTTTCCTAACCAAGCTTCATCTAAGGCTTTCCTAACCACTGGCCAGGTGTTTTGTAATTGTGATATCCATTCTTTCAGCGATGGGATTGCCGGTTCATTTGGGGTTAGTTCTTTTGGCAAGGGATAAAATGTATTTGTTTGGAAAACAGGTCTGTAACCACCCAGATGACAGTATTTCCATTGCTTTCTGGTAGTTCCACTATAAAATCCATGGATATTTCTTTCCAGAGGGCTGAGGGATTCACCACTGGTTGTAACAGTCTGGATGATTTCCCTTGCAACCTCATAGCAGCTGTGCAAGTTGGGCAGCTGGCCATGTAACTTTCTATGTCCTTTTTCCTGGATGGCTACCAAAATTGCCTTTTAATCAGATGTAGCGTTTTTACAAATCCAAAAGGCTTTGCTGATTTGGTATCATGGCATAGATGCATGGAAGTGACCCTCAGGGTGGCTGGTATATATAACTTCACTCCCACCCATGGCAGTCTATCCTTGATCATGCACATGTGTCTATTTTCCAGGAACCATTCGTCTGTTTCTAAAGTTTTCTGGAATTTGATTCCGGTTTGGCTACTTAGCTGTGGCTTTATTTTAGCTTGGGCTCTGGTGGTTACTGGCGCTGCGTGTTGTAGTTCGGGCATCAGTGGTTTAGAACCGGTGGCTTGTGTGTTGTTATATTGGGGCATGCAAGACAGTGCATTTGCCAGGAAGTTCTTTCCCCCCAGCAAGTGTTTTGAGCGTAAAACGGAATTGATGAAAATGCTGGGACCAGCGGGCTTGCTTTGGACTGAGCTTCCTGGGTGTTTTTAAGACTTCCAAGTTTTTGTGGCCTGTCCAGACCTGAGAAGGGATTTTATTCCCTTCAAGGAAATGGTGCCACATAAGTAACGACCATCTTACAGCATATACTTCCTTTTCTCACACAGCCCAGCGTTTCAGTGAGTTTCCTGGACGTGTATGCACATGGTTGCAATACCCCTTTGTCTTTTCTTGTAATAGTACAGACCCCACTGCCACATTGCTTGTGTCCGCCTGTATTATGAAGGGTTTATCTGTGTCCAGGTACCTCAATACGGGTTCAGCGGAAAAGAGTTCTTTAATCTCTCAAATGCTGCTTGGCATTCCATTGTCCATTTCAGTGGCTGGCTGGGTTTCACTGAGGATTCTCCCTTCATTTTTAGTAAGTTCGTGAGGGGCAGGGTTATTTGGGCAAATGAAGGGGTGAACTGGCGGTAAAAGTTTTCAAAACCCAGAAAACTTTGCAACTGCTTCCTTGTGCAAGGTGATGCCCATTTTAGTACTGCCCTGACCTTCTCAGGGTCCATTTCGATGCCCTGTGGGGATATGCGATAACCCAGGTATTCTATTCTTTCCTGGTGGAATTTGCATTTTGATAGTTTGGCATATAAGTGGGCAACTAGCAGTTTCTTTAAAACCGCTCTGACTAGGTTGACATGCTCCTCTTTGGATTCGGGGAAGATAAGGATGTCCTCTAGATAAACCAGGACTCCCTTAAATAGGTGCTCTCTTAGTACCTCGTTGATTAATTGCATAAATATTGCAGGGTCCCCTTGTAGTCCAGACGGCAAAACTTTGAATTGGTAGCATCCCATTGGACAATTAAATGCGGTTTTCCATTCAGCCCCTTCTAATGCGGTAATGCGCTTCCCTTAGGTCTAGTTTATGAAAATTCTTTCTTTCGATAGGTTACTTTCACTGATTGCATTCAGGGTGCGGTAATCCATGCACAAGCGCAAAGTGCTGTCCTTCTCTGTAAAGAGGACCGGGGCAGCTAGTTAGGCTTGGCAAGTTCGATAAATTCCCTTTCTAGGTTTTTATTTATGAATCTTTCCATTTTCTCCTTCTCTTTAGGACTCATAGAATATAGTCTGGGCTTCGGGAGTTTTGCCCTGGGTTTGAATTCTATGGCACAATCCGTGGGTCAGTGAGGGGGGAGCTCATCTGCCTGTTCCTCACTGAAAACTTCAGCAAGGTCTTGGTATTCCTCTCCCAGCGATGCTTTCTCCGCTTGTGGGTTTGATAGGGCTCCTTGGGGTGTTAGGTTCGCACAATCCCCCTTCAATAAACTGAATTCTGCCATCCTCCAATTTACCCAGGGTTTCAATTTCTTTAGCCACTCCAGCCCTAGGGTCACTGGGCATTCCATGCCTGGGGTCACTACAAACATTATGTCTTCCTCGTGGTTCCCAGGGATAGGTGGATTGGTAAAGTGGCTAGGGTAGATGGCACCCCTCCTGCTATGGACCCATCTAACTGGCCAAACGAGATTGGTTGTCTCAGCCTCCTCACTGGGTTGCCCAGGTTTCCCACTAGTGTTGGGCTAATGAGGCAGCGGGTGCAGCCAGAGTCTATTAAGGCTTTCACTTTGACAGCTTTGGGCATGGAGGGGGCTAATATAGTCACTGTCTTGAGGATGGGTGCGATGGGTCCACTTACCAGGGGTTCGCCCTCCAAGCTGTCATCTGAGGGATTCACCGGCCCTGCGGTGTACACCGGAGTTCCCTTCCCATGCTTGGCAGAGGGTGGGGACTCCACAGCCTCTGTTGCCCTCATGGTGAATTCTCATGGTTTGGTTGGGGACTTCCTTGATTTCCTTGCTGGTGATCGGTCTGGGTTGCACTGAGGGGCTTTCAAGCAGAATTCTACAGCATGATGCCCCTCTCTCCCGTATTTGAAACAGTCCATTGACTTCTTGGCCATAGCCATTGGTTTCGCTGGCTCGCATGTTGTCTTAGGAGGTGAACGGCCCCATGGTTTTCCTTGGCTGTACATCTTCAGTCGGTCGATCTCTGCTTCCTCTGCCAGGACGTACCATTCGTTGAGTCGGCGTGGGTCCCCTCGAGGCAGGCAAGCCAGGGGGTCCTTGAATCGCCTTCTCAGAGAGGACATGAAGTGATTGAAGTCATAGAGCTCTCGGGTGTTGGAATCATGCAGATTCACCATCCAGTCTGCAGTCGTCCCGTCCAGAGCGGATTGCACGATATGGATATGGGCTTTGTCATTGGGGATATCTCACCTGTATTCTTCCATGTAGCTAAGGATTTGGATTAGGAAGAACCCCAGGAGTTGCAATTCCCTCCTGAATTTCGCTTTCAGCGGCGGGAATCTTTGAATGGATCGGTGCCTTCGCCAACGATGGTATTGTGTCCCATTCTGATTGCCATCTGCGGGTCAATGGGGAATGGGGCCTGCTGAAACGGTAGCTGCTGTCTCAATGGACATCCCCAAGGCTACAGTTTCCGATTTCCCCTCAGTGTCTCTCCAGTTGCAGCCCAAGGTGTTGGTGCGGCCCCGGGTTCAGGGTTCTCCTCTATGAGAAAGCCGAGGGTTCTTTTCATCAGGTCAATAGCTTTCTCTAGGATCCAGTTTGAGTGCTGTGCACAACCTCCTTCCTCTTCACGAAGATGCAGGGATTTCTTCATCTCTTGCTTTCATCTGGGTTGGTGGCTGCCCCGCCTCGGGTTCACCTTCCTCAATTTCTTTTCCCACTCATCTTTCTTGCCAATGCCCATTGACCACTGAGGTTTGTGGTCGCACGTTTCCACCACTTCTTCTGAGGAGTATGACGTCTCAGATCCCGACAGCTGGCAGGGTCCCTGCCGGAGGGAGGGCTCCCCTTTCACAGTGGGTTCTTCTTTCCCTGCCCCATCGTCCGACATTGTAGATTTTGCAAAGTCCCCCAGTAAGGGTCTTACTTCCAGGTTGACCATTACTGCAGATCCTGTTTAATGTAAGGACCCACTTCAATCCCACATCTTAAGAAAGCAGAACTCTTGGAGACAGTTTCTTCCAACAGGAACTTTTATTAAGAGTAGTTGATAGCAAGCATTATAGACAGGATCTGAGATTTCCCACACAGAGTAATAGATTAAGATATCCCCAACTTAGACCCCATCCCACAGTCCGCCCATCTGGTATGGGACAGCCAATCTCCAGGTGTTAAGTCCATTGTGGGAAAGGGGAGAGAACATCGGCCCGTCTCCAGTTCATGCAGTGATGGTCAGCGGCTTCTTCACACCTTCCTCTGAGAGTGTAGAAATAAACCAGGCACTGGGTTACATTCCTTATTTCCTCCCTTGTTCTAACTGACAGTTTAGGAAGATAAAGTTCAGAGAAAGACATAGCACAGGAAGCAATTTGTTACATTGTATCGGGCAGCGGACACAGCGGTAATAAATGAAGCAAAGGTTACATTATAGCGAAGCGAAAGCAATAACTCCGCAGGCACATCCCTCCTTTCCTTTGGGAGTATGGCAGAACCCAGGGAAAGATGAGATTTGTTTTTAAGTCAGAGGGGATAGATAGAAATGTATTTTAATATAAAACACTTAGATCCAAATGTCACTGAATGTGACAAATGATTTTTGTAATACCAAGAGTCTACTAGAGAAAGTTTTTAAAATTATGTTATCCAACAAGCATATGAGAAATAGATATCCTTAGCCTATCTTTAAAACAGTTCGCATGCATACACAGATTGCTATAATTCTTAATCTGTGACCTTGTGTCTTTCATGCCTAACATGCATTAGAACAAAGAAAACCTGTTGCCTCAAAAGAATGTAAAGCCTGCAAAATGCATTTTCTCACTAAAACTGATTGCTCTATAAAAATAAGCCATCCAAAATTAGATAAGGAAAACATTACATCCAGTATACAAAATCAGTAATATAAGCATAGCAACCCAATATCATACCGATAAAACAAGGTTAAACAAAATGGGCACCACTCCAGGTTCCCTCTCTGAAACAATATTACCTAACAGGACCTAGCAAATGAGCCTTCTCTATTCTGCCCCTGCCCTTTGGAATGAGTTTGCCCAGATGTTCAAATTGCCACAAGTTGTGCACACCTGGCTTTTCACCTATGTATGGCCTAGATGGTGGATAAGCTTATCTATGATGCTTGTGTATGTTTTCATAGCCATCTCAATTGTGTATTCATTATATCTTTGGTTTTTGGCCCTGTGGGTTTTTTTGGTTGGTTTTTGTATTTATTTTTACTGTAGATGTTTTTACAACACCCAGAATTGCAAGTTGTAGAGGGATGGCCTTATAAATCTTTTAAATACTGGTAGTCCTCATTTAGCGACTACCATTGGGGCCAGCAACTCAGTGGTTAAATAAATCAGTCACTATGTGAAATTACAACTATGTTTATGATCTTATTCCAGCCAGGTCACTAAACCAGGATTACATGTAAATCTATAGACATTATATATGGCAAAATACTACCTTGCAAACATCCAAAATTCTAATCAAGCAGCCATATTTTTTTTCAGGCACATATGTTTAGGATTATAATTTTTGAACAGAAAATATACATTTACTACAATGTCTGAAGTCTAATATATAATGAGGAAAAAAATTATTTGATCCCATTCTGGTTTTGTACGTTTGTCCACTGACAAAGAAATGATCTGTCAATAAGTTTAATGGTAGGTTTATTTTAACAGTGAGAGACAGAATAACAACAAAAAAATCCAGAAAAATGCATTTCAAAAAAGTTATCAATTGATTTGCATTTTAATGAGTGAAATAAGAATTTGACCCCCTGACAAAACATGACTTAGTACTTGGTGGCAAAACCCTTGTTTGCAATCACAGAGGTCAGATGTTTCTTGTAGTTGGCCACCAAGTTTGCACACATCTCAGGAGGGATTTTGTCCCACTCCTCTTTGCAGATCCTCTCCAAGTCATTAAGGTTTCGAGGCTGACTTTTGGCAGCTCCCTCCACAGATTTTCTATGGGATTAAGGTCTGGAGACTGGCTAGGTCACTCCAGGACCATAATGTGCTTCTTCTTGAGCCACTTCTTTGTTGCCTTGGCCGTGTGTTTTGGATCATTGTCACGACCCATTTTCAATGCCCTGGCTGAGGGAAGGAAGGTCTCATCCAAGATTTGATGGTACATGGTCCCATCCATCGTCCCTTTAATGGGGTGTTGTCCTGTCCCCTCAGCAGAAAAACGCCCCAAAGCATAATGTTTCCATCTCTATGTTTGATGGTGGGGATGGTATTCTTGAGGTCACAGGCAGCATTCCTCCTCCTCATCAGTTGAGCTGATGCTAAAGAGCTCAATTTGGTCTCATCTGACCACTGTCATGGTTCTGATAAATGAAATCTATCAAAAGAACTTCAAGGCAAGAATTCTTCCTTAAAGAACATTTTATTAGGATACACAGTATCAGCACTACATAGCTGAATCCAAAACTAAATTCCCTTCCCCCAGATACAAAGTAACAAGTTGCAATTCCCACCCCTTGGAAGAGTCATAAATCACATTCTCCAATTAGCCTGAAGCGAAGTTCCCATAAGTTGTATTATTATTGTGGCTAGCCGAGCTCAAGCATTCACCCCATCTCCCTTCTACATCTGATTCCTAAACAGCAGAAAAAGCAAGCAGAAAGCAGAGTAAAATTGGTTGCAATTTTCCTTAGTTGTCAGAGTTGGAACATCCAGTGTCACAGTGTTGACAACCACAACACTTTCACTCAGCTCTCCTCTGAATTATTCAGATGTTCATTGGCAAACTTCAGACAGGCCTGTACATGTGCTTTCTTCAGCAGGGAGAACTTGCGGGCACTGCAGGATTTCAGTCCTTCATGGCGTAATATATTACCAATTGTTTTCTTGATGGCTATGGTCCCAGCTGCCTTGAGATCTTTGACAAGATCCTCCCATGTAGTTCTGGGCTGATTCCTCACTGTTCTTATGATCATTGAAACACCACGAAGTGAGATCTTGCATGGAGCCCCAGACCGAGGGAGATTGACAGTTATTTTGTGTTTCTCCCATTTACGAATAATCACACCAACTGTTGTCATCTTCTCACCAAGCTGCTTGGCAATAGTCTTGTAGCCCATTCGAGCCTTGTGTAGGTCTACAACAGTGATGGCGAAACTTTTAGAGACCAAGTGCCCAAACTGCAACCCAAAACCCACTTATTTATCACCAGGTGCCAAGTGGGCGTGGCCCACTGGGTGAGTGTGGCTGTGGTGGTCATGGCAGACTGGGTGGGTGTGGCTAAAGTGGGCGTGATCACCTCAATGTTGCTCGTGGGGAGGGACGCCTGTGGGGGCCGGGCAGGTTTGGGGGAGATCCAGGGGATCTCTGGCAAGTGGGGCGGTGGGCAAGAGGTTCGTCCTGCAGGGTGAGGCAAGGCGAGGCGAGGCAGGGCGGGGGTGCCATGGTCACAGGGCAAGGTGAGGCAGGGGCTGGGGCGGCTGCTACCTGACACCATCAGCCCCTGCACACAGAGGCCAGTGAGCGCATGGGTGCTGGGATGCATCCAGCCACGTGGGACCTCGGCGAGTTAGCGGGTGGCTGGTTGAAGAAGACAGTTGCCATCTCTGGGGAATGGCGTGCATGCCCCCAGAGAGGGCTCTGAGTGCCGCCTCTGGCATGCCTGCCATAGGTTCACCAACACTGGTCTACAATCTTGTCCCTGACATCCTTGGACAGCTCTTTGGTCTTGGCCATGATGGAGAGTTTGGAATCTGATTGATTGCTTCTGTGGACAGGTGTCTTTTATACCCTTTAAGAGAGTGCTCCTAATCTCAGCTCGTTACCTGTATAAAAGATACCTTGCTGATCGATAGGGGATCAAATACTTATTTCATTCATTAAAATGTAAATCAATTTATAACTTTTTTGAAATGCATTTTTCTGGATTTTGTTGTTGTTATTCTGTCTCTCACTGTTAAAATTAATCTACTATTAAAATTATAGACTGATCATTTCTTTGTCAGTGGACAAACATATAAAATCAGCAGAGGATGAAATAATTTTTCCCTCACTATAATGTGCATGTTTTCTTACAATATGTTCAATGCCCATTCTAATTACTCATTACTCTTATTCAATAACTGAATAAGAAGGTGATCAGGATAAATATGACATTTTATTAAAGCTACTGACTCTGCTGAAACGGTTGTAAAAAATCAAAAAGATAAACTAATCCAATTATTTATTTTACTTTTAAAGTGTTATGAAAGCTGTGCAGCATCCATATTTGCTAAATTATGATTTCAAAATTTCATGCATTATTTTTTTTAATTAACGCAAATACATGCTGTTTCAAATCCATTGTCTTTCTTATACCTTAGCATCAAAACAGTAGGATCTGTATGAAACAATAAGCAAAAAGGTTGAAAACAAAGTTTAAAAATTAATTCCATTTGAATTCTAAAAGATATACAAGAAAAGAAAATTTCACTTTTTTTCTCAGAAGACACACTGAATCTATATACAACAGATTTTCAAGTACATTTTTAAATGCATCACACTATCAATCATATTGATTTTGCTAGCTTACCTCCTGTTCGTCCGAGGCCAACATGTACCGAAGGTCGAAGGCTTCCTTCATTTTTCAACAAATGAGGCAAGTGGTAATATATATTTGGCACTTGAAGAGATCTTCTGCTTGTCAGTTCATTTAATAACTTTAATGTTTCATCTAAAAGCAAACCCAAGAAGTACATTTGCATAAGGCCATGGGTATATTCACTTCTAGCACCTCTTTGAAACAGTTGCATGTTTTCCTAGGCTCAGGTAATACTAACAAGTCCCAGGAAAATATGCATTTAAGTTAGGGAGGTTGCAATAAGATCTTTGTATACTCTTCAAACCCCTTTAATTTTTTTTTTATTCAAGTGAATATCTTTCTGGGATATCAGGCCAGGAAAAGGGACATCTTCTTAAAGGAACGGCTGACAGGTGGCAGCAAGCATACCACATTCTTTTCAGAGCATGATCTAAAGAGCTGCATATCTACATAACACTAAAACTCTCCTGTTTGTTTGTAACATCTAATTAGCCAAAACAGTGCATCGTAGGGCAACAATTTTTAATCAAAGTATTTCAAATCCTCTAACTTAAAGAATGCATAGAAAAATTGTTGGAATATTCATGAGCAGGAAGAGTCATGTGGTAACTCAGTCAGCCAATGTGAAGAAAGTGCTACTGAGTCTGTGCAAAAAGGGTATTGAGTTAGGAGCTGGATTTTTCCAGTCTCAGGTTTGTCTCTGTATCTCTCTGTAAGAAGTCTTCATTAAGCTATGTTGCTGTAAAGAAGAATGTACGGTATTGTAAATATTTTGATATAAATATAAAGAAGTTATTTTGAATCAGCTAAATGCAGTCAACTGTGAGAGCTTCTGATTTATTTTTTCACCAAAAGGGAAATTAAAATTCTCTAACAGGTTATGGGCCCAGAGCTTACTAAGGACTGCATTGTAATTTAAAGCTGGAAGAAATTGCCTGTGTTTAGAAAGTATAAGAACAAGGCAGAATTAGCAGAATGACTGCAATGGAATTTAAGGAAAGCTCTGTGCCTCGTTTGGGCCAGAAGAATTACATTGTGTGGGCTGCTAAAATGGAATGTTTGCTCAAGGCTAAAGAGCTGTGGTATATTGTAGAAAATCCACCACAAGTGTCTGCAGCTGCTGATCAGAAAAGTCATGATCGAGCAATGGCTTATCTCATCTTGAATTTAGATGATGAACAATTTTGAAATGTTGCAAATTTAAAGACTGCAAAGGAGATTTGGTTGAAGTTGAGAGCTGTGCACGTGAATGTTTCTGCATGCAATATAGTGCAATTGTCAAGAAAACTTTACAGGGCCTGTTTGCAACCAGGTGAATCTGTGGAACAGTATTTAAATAAAATACAAAGTTTATTTTTGGACTTAGAACAACGTGGGATTAAATTCCCTGAGTCCCAGAAGGTTTTATTGGTGTTGAACAGTTTAGATAAAAGTTGGGACACTGTTTCTGCAATATTTGAGTGTAAAGAAGAGCAAGACTTAAATTTTGAGGCTTTAAAGGCATGTTTGCTTAATGAAGAAGAAAAGCAACATTTTAGGAACAGCCATGAGGAGGTGAAATTCCTGAGGAGGGGGTCCAGGCTGCAAGTCTCCGGAGAAGAAACAAGCAGATGGGACCAAGTTGCATCAAAAGAGAGATTTTGGAAACAGAGGGCTCAGCAAGAAAAGAATTGCTACATTTGTGGAGCAAAGATACATCTGAAAAGGAACTGTTTTCAGAGGAACAATTTGCAGCGAAGGACATTTGTGCAAGTAAAAAAGACTGATTTGCAAAAGGAACATTTTGGTGTTGCAAAAGTTTGCTATAGCAACAACAGAGACAAATGGCTAATAGATAGTGGGGCAAGTCAAACAATTGTTAATGACTCTGAATTATTTTGCAGGTTTGTTCCAGGAGCACAAGAAGCTGTGGCTTTGGCAAATGGCCAGAAAGCAAAAGTCATCGGAAGAAGCGATGTAAAAATTCCATATTTGGAATCAAAGTTTACCAATGTGCTTTGTGTACCTGAAATGGAACATAATTTGTTAAGTGTGTCTAATTTAGACAAACAAGATTTTGAGACCATTTTTGCAAATGGGAAGTGTCTCATCAAAAGGAATGGGAATATTTGTGCAGAAGGCATAAAGGAAGATAATCTATATGTATTGCAGGGACAAAAGGTTCAATGTTCCCATACATTTAAGAATGTTGCAGAGCATGATTTGTGTGTTCATCTTCTACATAGAAGACTTGGCCATGCAAGCTTTAAAGTTTTGCAGCAAATGCAAGAGTTTGCAAAAGGGCTAAATTTGAAGGGATGCAAAACATATTTGGACTGTGCAGTATGCAAAGCATCGAAGTCAAAGGCATTCCCAGTTAGTAAATATAGCATAAGACAAACAAAAAGAGCTCTAGAGCTGGTCCATGCAGATCTGGTGGGACCTATGCAAGCCAGTTTGGGAGGAGCAAAATATGCACTGGTAATTGTTGATGGTTATAGCAGGTATTTGTTTTGCTACTTGCTTAGAGGAAAGAGAACGGTGTAGCTGAAAGAAGGAATGGTGTTTTGCAAACAATGAAAGATTCATTATTAGAGGATTCTGGTATGAGCAGGTCACATTGGGGAGAAGCCATATTGACTGCAAATTATATAGTTAACAGGCTGTGGAGTTCCTCCATTAATAATACTCCATATGCCATTCTATATGGGAGAAAGCCATCACATTTGAGAATTTTTGGAAGTACATATTCCAAAAGCAATCAGAAGAAAGGGACAGCAAAAGGCAAGAAAGCTCAGGTTTGTGGGCTATGAGCCAGGGTCAAAAGGATATCACTTTAGCGATGGAAGTAAAAGAATCGTAATTTCAAGGCCTGCTAATTTTGCAGAACAAAATTGGGACAGAATTAATGCAAATTCTGGGTATGTCTCACTTAATGATGTTGATCTATTTAACGACAATAATTCATCTAATGATGGAAAAATGATTATTAAAGATGTCAATGTTCAGGGAGAAGAGGCTGAACAAGACATGAAGCCAGATAGACTTGAGACACAGGAGCAGTTAATACCATGTAGGTCAGAGCAATGTAATAAAGGAATTCCGCCTGACAGGTATTCTGCCAGCAAGGTAAAGGTTTGCAATGTGTGATATGAGCCAAGAAGTTATAAAGAGGTATTGGCATTACCAAAAGCTGAACAAGAAAGATGGAAGGAGCCATGGATAAAGAGATGAAATCCATGGGAGACCATGAAGTATTTAAATCAGTGACTTTGCCACAGGGAACCAGAGCTGTGGGTTATAAGTGGGTATATAAGAAAAAGGTATTGCCAAATAATGATGTACAGTAAAAGGCCAGGTTAGTGGCACAAGATTTTTCACAATTAAAGAATGTGCACTACTTTGAAGTATTTGCGCCAACTGTGAAAAGTGAGAGTATAAGATTAGCACTGGCGTTGGCAGCGGCGTATAAGCATAAAATCTGGCACTTTGATATCACAACTGCATTCCTCAATGCTGAGTTAGAGGAAGAAATTTATATGATCCAAGCACCAGGATATGAAATTGCAAAACCTAATATGGTGTATAAATTAAACTATTTATGGGCTGAAGCAGTCAGCCAGAAACTGAAATATCTGTTTAGATACTGCTTTAAAGGGTCTTGGATTTAAGAGTTGCAAAGCTGATAATTGTATATATACTGGACAGTTACAAGGAGGAAATTGTGTACTGTTATCATTTGTGGATGATCTTTGCTTCATCGCAAAGGATGTATCACAAGTCAAGGAATTTGCTGATAAATTAAGAAAGAAATTTGAATTAAAGAATTTGGGAGAAATTATCTCGGTGTAGAGATACAGAAAAATAAAAAAGGTGGTTATATTCTCAGTCAAAGGAGAAAATTTGAGCAGTTATTGGAAAAATATAATATGAAAGATGGCAATACTGCTCCCACACCCATGAGTACGGATTTTTATAATAGTTTAAGTGCGGACAAAGGTGAAACCTGTGATCAAGAGATATATCACTCAGCAATAGGGAGTTTGTTATATCTATCACAGTGGTCCAGACCAGACATAGATTGCGCAATAAGCATTTTGAGTCGTTTTACTGTTGCATATACAAAGTTACATTGGATGGGTGTAAAAAGGGTTCTCAGATATTTAAAGGGAATTATAAATTTGGGTCTTCAAATACAAATTACTGAGGAATTGAAATTAAAGTGTTATGTTGATAGTGACTATGCAAATGACATAAACACAAGGAAATCAAATTCTGGGATTATAATATTGATTGGATGGAAGTCCAGAAAACAAACAACTGTTGCTATTTCAACAGCGGAAGCAGAGTTTATTGCTTTATCTGAATTGTGTTCTGAAGTAACATGGTATGTACAGTTGTTGCAAGATTTAAATATTAATGTAAAAGAATCTGTAAAGGTATTTAAAGACAATGCTGCCTCTATAAAAATGGCAACTGGTGACAGGGTGAAGAACAGAAGTAAACATGTAGACATTAAGTATTGTAATGTCAGGGAAGCTGTAAAAGGAAAATTGATTAGTTTACATCATTGTTCTTCTGAGGATAATTTGGCAGACATGATGACCAAACCATTGGGTAGTGTTCACTATGAAGAATGTGTTAAGTCAATAGGTCTGATGTCTCTTCCTGTCATGAAGGGAGGAGTATTGGAATATTCATGAGCAGGAAGAGTCATGTAGTAACTCAGTCAGCCAATGTGAAGAAAGTGCTACTGAGTCTGTGCAAAAAGGGTATTGAGTTAGGAGCTGGATTTTTCCAGTCTTAGGTTTGTCTCTGTATCTCTCTGTAAGAAGTCTTCATTAAGCTATGTTGCTGTAAAGAAGAATGTATGGTATTGTAAATATTTTGATATAAATATAAAGAAGTTATTTTGAATCAGCTAAATGCAGTCAACTGTGAGAGCTTCTGATTTATTTTTTCACTAACAGAGAAATTAAAATTCTCTAACAAAATTCATTTCTTTTGGACCCTTACTCCCATGTAATTAAAATTTCAAAAATCTTCACACACCAATTTTATTTGCCAAATTATGCTACTAGAGTGCCGTTATGGTCAGCCACTGTCAACAGGATTTTGTTTTCCCTGCCAGCTTCCCACGAGCAAAGTCAGTAGAGAAGCTGGCAAGAAGTTGGGTTACTCTCACTTACACTGCTTTTTTGTCCTCTCCCTCTCCCCCCCAGTGATCATTCTGTTTATCTCCTTAGGTAAGTAAAATATAGCACATAGATTGTCTAGTCTCTTAATGAATTTTATATTATGGTTTAGTGCAATGGATCAAATGTAAGATATATAGAGTATCAGATAATAAAAAAACTTGTACTTAGATAGTCCAATGGTGCAAAAGAAATGGAAACAACCTCTCATACATCATATTAGTCAATCAGTTTAAGAAAGGAAGCAACATTTCCATTTAGGGTGGCCAGATATTTGGGGTTCTGTCAAAGTAGCCAGATTTTTGAAAGTTTGCCCTTGATCCTCCTCCATCCTTTGGGGGAGTCTATTGTCTTTCTTCTCTGCTTCTATCCCCTCCTGGAGCTGGACTACAAAACCAAATCAACCAAACAAGCCAACCACTGGACAGTTGCAAGGGTTTGACATTTTTATATCACTTTTCTATCACAGAGTGGTCTCTGGTTTTCTGGAGGTCATACCTCCCAAGATCTTCTGGGTGGAAAGGCAAAAACAAATGGCTAAGACCTGAGTTAAGCCTATGAGCAATACTACCTTCTTTCAATGTATCCAATGCAACCTAAGAGGTTTACTAGCAGAATAACTGCTGTTGCTCTGATCATCAAGTAAATAAGTCACAGATCGCCCTTGTTTATATATAGATGGAGGAGGAAGCAGACAGCATAATAAAAGGCAGGTGTGTGTGTGTGTGTGTGTATGTGTGTGTGTGTGTGTGTGAATGAGTGTGAATGTGAATGAATGGGAGAAGAGTCTGAATAGGATTAGTGAATATATGCCTAACATTAATCTTTACAAAATCTCACAGCAGAACAAACAACTCTCAAAAGAGGCTATCCATGTCCATGCAAAGTAAAAATAAATCTCAAATTATACTGCAACTTCTTGAGAATTCCTGGTACAGAGAGAAAAGTGAAAGACAATAGTAATAAAGAGAAGTAATAACTGAAAGTAGTATTTTATGTTCAATTGCATATGAAAGCGAGAAATAATAATGTAAGAGGAGTTTTGTATTCTATGACTTATGGAAAGCAGGAGAAACCTAGTGAGAATAGCAAGCCCAATAATCTTCAAACTCATCATTCTGTACCTGAAACACTGCTCAATGCATCCTTACTTCCATTTGTTTCTGCTACTGCCCGTCTGAACTGCTCCAAGATGGTATTTAATTCAGAAGAACGTTGCAGGGTTCTGTGCTCAGCTATACGAAGGCGTTCCTTCAAAGCGTGAAACTCTCTTTGATAAGCAATCAGCTTTTCTAGAAATAAAAGTTAGGGTTACTTTTATTTCAAAAATAAAATAACACAAATCAAAATCCAACTTTGACTGTTTTTGCACAATTGATTACCACTCACTGTTACAGAATGAACTTTCAGAATGCTTATTCTTCAGAGGCTTTTTTTAATTGAAGGAAGTGTTACAAGGTTCTAAAATTGAATATAAAATTTTAAAACAATTTTGATGCTTGAGTCTAAATCTTATCAATAAAAGACATACATATATCTGTATCAAAGTGATCTACTGCTAACTAAAACTCTAGAAATTCTGAGCATATCTTCTTTCCTCCAAGCATAATTATAAAAATAAATCCACCTATGGAACAACATTTTGATTCAAACTGTGGACAATACAGTTAGTCCTTGTTTAATAACCAATCTCTTAAGCAGTCACTTTACAGTGGACCTCAAACACAATCTGTCCTTCAATTTATGATTGTTGCCCCCCCACAACCCACAGTCATGTGATTGCATTTTGGGCATGAAAATAATCATAAAATTGAGTCAGATCATATGGTAACCTACTTAATGACCACAATGACTTATGACCAAAATTTTGGGCTCAATTGTGATTGCTAAGTGAGGACTATCACTTATTTAATAGAGAATATAGATAGACCATATAGTATACCTTGGGATTTTTTTTCCCCTATGAACATTCTGTATTTTTCTTCTTTTACATATATGTATTTTTGGAGGAACATTAAAACACATAGGATCTTTGAGAAAAGCAATAGATAACAGCGAAGAGGTTGGCCTAGGCAAAAACCTTTAAATTGCTTTAGGACTTCAGGAACTATCAGAACAGTTATTGTGCTTGTGCATCTTCTGTATAGGAATTGCTTTGAAGGTAGACCTAGTTAGCTATTTTTATACATTATTTTTCTTTTTCTTTTTTTATTGAAAATTTTTAAAATTTTACAAAATAAGAAAAAACAACCCTCCCCAACCCACCCCAACCCTCCCAGTCCCTCCCTCAACTTTCCCAGAGCTGAATATAGGCTTAATTAAATTTTCTTGAATTCTTAAAAAAAAAATATATATAAACCATAGATAAGTCTAAATACATTACTTAAACTACTAATAGAATAATTAACAATAATATATATATATAAAAAAGAGATAAATATTAAAGAAAAAAAAAGAAAATACCTAAAAAAAAGAATAAAGAGAAAGAAAGAAGAAAAGAAATATAAGAAAATAAAATAATAATAAAACATATAAAGAAAAAGAAAAAATAATACAATCTATAAAATATTAAAATTTGTATATAAATTATTGATAAACTAAGTAATATTTTTTATATCCAACTTATGTTGTATAAAATCTATCCATTTTTCCCATACCACAAAAAACTTCTCTTGCGATTGAAAAAAGCCAAAATCTTTGCCATTTCCGCCAGATAGGAAACTTTAAAAAACCACTCTTGCAAAGTAGGCAAAGATTCCTTCTTCCAATATTGCCCTACTAACAACCTTGCAGCTGTAATTAAATTTAACATCAATATAACCTCCTTAGTATCACAATCGGTAACAATACCTAGCAAAAACAATTGTGGGGTAAATTTTACCCTCTTTCTAAAAATTCTTTGAATATTCCACCATATCTTAATCCAAAAGGCTTTTATATTTTTACACGACCACCAAATATGGTAATAAGTAGCATCCAAACAACCACATCTCCAACATCTGGGCTGTAAGTCGGGATACATATGAGACATTTTTTGTGGATCAAGGTGCCATCTATAAAACTATACATTATTTTTCAAAGTCTTTATGTTAATGGTATAGGTTTGATCATATCTGATCTTACTGTGTACCATTTAGTCCCCAAATGCACAAATATTGTTACAAGGTAATCAGTTAACTGCTTCACTTCCTCTTTTACAGTTTCGGGTGGTTCTTGCTCTTCTGATGGCCTCAACCACTAACTTCCAAATTAACTGCTCACTTGCATATTCTAATTATACATGCAAAATATTATACTGTCTAAACACAGTAGGTTTTCATTGAGAAACCATTCCAGTCTGCTTTCACAGTCTGTCAGCTGCATGCCAGGCAGACAGCAGACGTTTGCAATCAACATGAAAACTGAGCATGCATCAAAAGACAGGCTTCCTCCAGCTCCTCCCCTTCCTTTAGAGAGAGAAAGATTTTGGTCCTTTTAAAAGAAATTAGCTGAGGTTACCTTCCAGTACTGAGTCTATTTAAAAATGAAAAATTACAACTGCTTTCTTAAACCTCTGGTTTAAGATTATAATGTGCAAAAATCTGGAAAATCCAGGGAAGCAGACCAGAAACATTGGTGACAGTGGAGCTTTATTGTGAAAAATTGCTTTTTATTTTGAAATGTATATATCATTTGTTGAAAGAAAAGTCTTCATCCTGGTTCATCCAAGCCGGGGATAAATAAACAACATGGCAACTGCTTTAGAAAGAAGGTTGCAGTTTATTGGAGAGCCAGACAGAAAGATGGTTCTGGCAGGAAAGAGGAGAGAAAAAGGACTGAGCACATGTGGGTAGTAGGTTTTTATACTCCTCTTGAGTCTTTTGTTTGAAGTAGTTTCCTGTTCCTGTTTCAGGCTTTGTATTTCCTGTGTAACGTATTCTGACCTGAGTCTGGGTGTGCCTTTCTGGTATTCTTGTTGTTGGTGGGTTAATCCTATTATATATTCTGCTTCCCTGGTGCTGGGGCTAATGATTCTTAGAGTTTGGGTGGGATTTGTAGGTTTTAGGTGTCTTTGTCTTCTCCTAGCTTCTAGCTCCAACTTTCTTGATTGTTTACATCTGCATTTGTACAGAGCTGGCTTCTGCTTGGGACAGAGACTTGGGGACAGGGTTGGTTTCTGCTTTTAAAATCCTTTTGAGGAAATATATTTTTCTTCCCTTTTAATATTTCCTTCTCTGGGGGGCTGACTTCCTACACATTTAAATGTTATTGTCTCTGGAATCCATTGACTCAGTCAATGTGTCTTTTTATGCAACTTGAACCCTTTTTGCACCAGACTGTCTCTTAATAGGAGCATGCCATCTTACCTTGTGGTTCACTCAGAGTGTTATCTTTGACGATATATATTTTACTGGAGTTTCTTTTAGGATGCGGTTTGAGCAGCTCTGTAATTTTATGTTTTCTACCACTAATAGTTTTTCTTGTAACTACTTCCAGTTAAAAAGGAATTTTTATATTCTTTTATTTCTTCTCTTTAAAATGTCATGTTTGATTCTATTTCTGTGGGACCCTCAATGTATTTCTTTCTGATGCCTTTCATTTTTGGGTTCTGCCATTCTATTGAGGGGGAAAGGTTTGTGCTTAGAAGGGAGGAACAACCTATGGGTCTTCTACAATGTATTTCCTTTGCTTTGTTCTATCTTCTTTGAAATATCTTACTTGGAGTGTGAAAGGAATGTGCCTCTGGCCATCTGCCTTATCTCCAGCCGGATGGGAAGAAACCTGACAGCCTTGAGAACAGCATCTTATTGGTTCTTTCCCACAACAACTTAACACCTATGGATTAGTTAAATTCAAACTGCCAGCTGGACATTTGGGGTGGGGTTTGAAAGGATCCTTTTCATGTAATGTTTCGCGTAGGAAATCCTCAGATCCTGCCTTACTCTCCTGCTATCAATACCTTCCAATAAAAGTTCTTGTTGAGACAATGTGAGTTTCAAGAGTTCTGCTTTTAGGGGAGACTTAATTGAGGCAGGTCCTTATAATTTCTCTCTTTTGAGATTCATCTATTGCTCCACAGAGATATCCCTAACCTTGGGCTTCAAAACTGTAAGTCTAAATAAAATATTTTCTCTCCCCCCTCCCAAGTGAGTAAGACAGACAGGGTGTAGAGGCCTTATTTGTCTCACAGAACATAGTAAGTATGGCAACAGGTACTGTAAGGCATGCTCCTGGAATGCATACTGTAAGGCATGCTCCTGGAAGACAGGTAGTAGCAGCAGAACCATTACACCAAGATAGAATATGGCATGTATAAACTCTGAGGATTCAGAGATCTTCTGAGAGAGAAGATACTTTAAACCACCAACACTTCACCCCACAGGCTTGGACATGTTGCTGTATTTCACTAATGCAAAAAATCTCATTTTAGGTACTTCAATTCTAAAATTAATCAAAACTGAAGCCCAGCAAGGACTGTGAACTTGAATGAAGTAGAGAATACAGTTTTTTTAATTAAAGGAGAAAAGAGCAGGAAGCATAGACTGAACATGTAATAGTTACATTGTTTTGTATCCATTTTGTGACTTCTAAAAAAAGTTAAATGTATTTTAACTGGCTTGACATTTCATATAAAATTGTTTAATTCTTCCTGCGCTTTCATTTAGTTTCATTTCACAATACTTTCTACAATATACACTTAAACACATACACTGAGTAGCCAAGCATTCTTTGGTTTTATATTCCCAAGAAATGTCAACATAATCCAAGGTTTTCTCATAAGGACCAGCTTATACTAAAGAAGGCCTGTTGCACCAAACTGAGAGCTTGATTTGCTGCTTAGTCATGCCTGACAATGGAAACTGTACCAAGATTTACTGAGGCTTAAGGTCCATTCTGGCGTATATACAGAACTGACAGAGAAATGTATTCACATTAGCAATATTTCTGTTCCAATGGAACATTTCAGATATACAGTAAAGTTATTTCAAAGATATTCGGGGCAACTAGTTGCCTCATAGGGCACTTCAGCCATCTCACTGCTACTTGTACTAATGTGGAATGCTATCCTCACACCAACATAGAGATATTTATACTTACGGTTTATACTATCATCCAGCCATCACTGGGGGGATATAAAAGCTTTCAACACTGGTGATGTTTCACTATAGTTACGGCTGCACGACTTATCCACTTATGTGGATAAGTCACTCTTTCCATGTGGCCCTGGCAATGATATTACAGACTATTCTATGATTTTGTACTTTTTCATGGAAATAACTACATTAACTTTTATTTTGATTAATTGATTGATTAATTTTATTATCCTTAAAACATTACAAAAGCTATCAGTCACTAAGACCCCTCTCCATAGAGGGAACTCTATGTTAGGGGAAATCTACATGGCTTAGATACTTCCTGGATGCAAAATTACATTAATTACTGTTGTTAAACTTGTAAGACCATTTTCTTTCTGTATTAAAACCTTATATCAGACCTTGCCTCCATTTTGCCAGTCTCTCTTCAACCCATAATTCAGAATTGGGCAACCTACAACTCTGAGAACCCTCTTTGTGCAGTTGCAATAACACTCCAACCATCTGATTCTCCAAATATAGTGTCACAATTGCCAAAGAATTATAATACTTTTTCAAAACATTCTGGGGCAAACCCCACAAAAATCACAGAGCATAAATCCTAAAAGATATGACAAAAAATTCCACTCTCCTATCATGACCACCTCACCAAACATGGCCTCTAAACATTAAATAAATCCCAAGCCTCCCAAAAATATATCCACCTTTCACTTAGAGAGACAGTTACCCAGTTCAGCCAGGGTGTATTTTGGGGGAGTTTGGAGTTTTAGATGGTGAAAAGGCTACTTTAAACATCAATAACACTTCCCCCCCTCATTTATTCGTGGGTGTGTGCACACATATGTATCTCTTTGAGTCAAACTTCTGACAAGTCCTGGCAGTTAACTGTTTTGAAAGTGATTTGCCATTGCCTTCTTCCTAAGTCACCCAGCTGGTTTTGTGCTTCTGTTGGTTTCTAACCCTTTGTCCTCAACTCCTGCACCAAAGTGACTAACATCTAAATCAGTGTTTCTCAACTTCGGACACTTTAAGATGGGTGGACTTCAACTTTATTTTTGTTCTATTATTATAGTTTCTATTAATTATTCAGGTATTTTACTGATTCTTACTCATTCTGTATTAACTACCTGGTGCAGCAAGATTAGGAGGTGGGATATAAATACATACACAAGCCAAAGACAATGTAAATAGAGCTTTTAAGGAAACAAGTACCAATCAAGGTTCATATTATTTTTCAAGCCTAAACTGAGAAGAAGGTTGCTCAAGCAGTGAAGATTAAAAAGTCACCCAAAGCCTCTTAATCTTTTAGGATGTTAAAAAAAGACTCCCGTTTCTTCTTTCTCTCAAGGAAACACAAGATAGGTTTTTTTTTTAAAAAAAAAAGCCCTGCCTATTTAACCAGTAGTTTATCACTATGGTTGCTCAATGAATTAATCTATCAACTAAGCTACTTTCCCACTTCAAGAAAAGATATAAAGAGCATATCTCATATTACAACTGAAACACACTGCTCATGGACTACAGACAGTTAAAATGCGTGTAAAATTATGGGTGAGTTCTAATGTGAGGTCAGCACTTAGTGCCAATTTACATCTAAAACAATACCCACAATTTCTCCAAATTAAATTATAATTTCAAAAAAAAAAATCCAAACATTGCAAAATTCCACAGGCAAGCCCTTTAAATAAAACTTCAATAATTTTATAATTCTGGCTGAGGTAGATGTTCTGATGAGGCTGAAAAAATTGACTTTCCCTTCTCCCATATGTTAACTTTTGTGATAAACCTTCCCTCTATTAAACAGGAAACTGTTGCTCACATATCTTTGTTCTCTAATTCAATACAATGGCAATAATCAATAGAAGGTAAAAGATTTATTTCTAAAACCAAGCATCTATAATTTTTACATACATACCACATATACATATAATCATGTACTTTGTGGAGAAAAATTATGTCAAGAGTTGACACAACTTGATGGCAAATAATCAATATATATGCACTATTCGATCTCAGCAGAAGAAGCACTTTATTTATTGATTTGATTTCTATAACCAGTGATCTCAACAAGTAACTTTAGAAATTTTACAGGGAAAAAAAACAGTAGATAAAGAAAAATTATTAACTTATCAAGAGTTGTTAGAAGAGGAACCTGGAGAATATTAGATGAAATCAAAAGAGCAATTGAGTGCAGAGGGATTTAGTTCTGTATGCACAATTAAGAGAAAGTTTTAAAGTAGATATTTAGAATTGAGCAGCACAAGACAGAATTTGAACAAATGATGAACATGTAATTGTTAAAAATGTATAAAATATTTATTGAAATTGGAAAAAGAAAAAAACAAATGAGAGACAATATGACAAAATGGGCTAAGTATATTGGACACAATATACTGATGGAACAAAGGGAAAATATGTGGTTAAAAGAATTGAAATTTACATGTTGCTATATAGTAGTCCTCAGTTATAATTGTAATGGAGACTGCCCATCATAGTCATAACTCATGACTATCGTATAAATAGGTCACTCACATGATCAACCTGATTTTACAACTTTTTTGTAGTGGTCATTAAGCAAAGCAGTTACTGCAGTTGTAAAACAAACACTTTGGACTAGTTTTGACAAAAAATGGAAGTAAATGATAGACTTTGGCAAACCTGACAGAGAATGTGGTCATGTGACCATGGGCAGTGAATATGGTGGCTGAGTGCCAATGTGGTCATGTGATTGTGGGGGGAGGAGTCCTCCTATTGTAGAACTTTAAATCTGTAAATACTCCCAGGGAGGTCCATCATAACTTCAAGGATTACTTATATTCTGTAGCAGATGTTTTGTAAAATGATATACCATTGGTATATGACTCAAGAAAAACTATTCGAAAAGTGTAAAGGTACTTCAAATTTATGTTAGAAATGTGGACAACATCATTTTATCATGCCTGATGCACTTGTAAAGAAGCCAGAAATTTAATTATAATTATATATAACTACTGCTGTGAGACTATTATATGCGCAAAAATGGAAAGACTCTGAAATACTCACAACAGAGAAATGGTTGGTGATGATACCAGAATTACCAGAAATGGCAAAATTAGATTATTTGATTAGTGAAAGATCAACAACTACATTTTTCAATGACTGGAAATTCCTCAACCTTTTGCTACCAAAACAGGGAGGGAGGGAGAGGGAGGGAGAGGAAAATGAACTTCTGATTTATGGGTCCAAAGATCAGAAATGGAATCTTTACGGAAAGAAGAAAATTATGATATACTTTTAGAGAGAAAGAGTACAAAATATAAATCTATTTATAATCACTGTAAAAAAGATCAGAAATCACTTTTTTTATAATCTTTCTTTTTCTGTTTTCTATTTTCCGTTTTCACCACTTACTATTTTTTGTTATGTCTATTTTCTTTTATGTTTTTTTCTGTTAAAAATTTCTTCAATAAAAATTATTTTAAAAAGAAGTAATTATGCACTATTTAAAAATAAAGTCAGAATCACACAAGCTGTTGCCAAATTAAAAGTAGAAAATGAACATATAGATAGGCCATTAATTTATTTTAAGATGCCAATATAGGTAATCCTTGAGTTACGACCATTCATTCAGCAACCATTTAAAGTTATAGCATCACTGAAAGAATGGTACTTATACCCAGTCCTCAAAGTAAGGGCCATTTGCAGCATCCCGCCATGGTAACATAATAAAAAATTGGCACTTGGATGCCTGACATACAACTACAGGGGCACTTCAACTTCCACCATCCACCTAACTCCCTTCCCTGCTCTTTTGGCTCCCTGTTCTCCAAGGATCCTGCTGTTTCGTGCTCTGCCACCATGGCTGATCTTCTTATCCTCTTTCTCCTGCTGTTGACCAAGCATGCAACAGTTGGCTGCACACTTTCTTTTCAAAGTGTCAGCGAGGTCAGCCAAGGCTTTGCATCATGCTGCTGGGCCGGGCTGAGCTGGGGCTCCATGCCAAGATGAACTGGGGTTTCCCAGGACAATTGCAGCTTCACATTATAGTGCTGAACCAAGTCTGGTTGGATGGATAAAGTGTGGGGGGAAAAGCACGCGCAGCAAACTGCCATGCTTTCCCCCCCACAAACCTCATAACCTTTTGATACCCTTTGTCCCAATGAAGCAGCCAGAAGGTCACCCCCTTTTGACTTAATACCTTACCTAAATAAATAATATGCTTAATTCCCTCTCATCTCTTCCTGCCTCTGTTAGTTCTTTCTCCTTCTGATCTATCTGTATTTGTCTTTACCTGGTCTCTAAACAGGTAATATGTTACTAGAAAATAGTTGCTTATATGAAGGAATTTTCCAATAAAGAAACTTTATGTCAGCATCTAAAGGTTAAACTTATGAATGTAAAATGTCAGCATTTAATGTAAAAGCCTATGTATGTAAAAAGTATATAAGAAGCAATAAACTCAGAGTTTGTCAAGCTGTGTCCTGCAGCTTCAAACCTCTGCTCAAGACATGCCTGAGTCTTTTTCTTAGCATCTTTACATAAAGTCCTGAGGTGACTTCAACTTCACACTGCAGTGCTAGATTAGGCTGGGCCAGCTAGTGTTTCCCTGGGTAGCAGTATGTCAGAAGAAGAGTTGCATCTATTTAGAACAGTGGTTCTCAACCTTTTTAATGCCGTGACCCCAACCAGTCGTAAGTCGAGGACTACGCAACCGGTTGTAAGTCGAGGACTACCCAACCGGTCATAAGTCGAGGACTTTCCCTGCCCGGGAGCGCCGTGCATGCGTGGTGCCGCCCCCTGCGCCAGCCAAGGCGTAGCTGGCAAGCGGCAGAGACGGTGCAGGCTGATCACCGGCTGGGCCACCAGCTGGCCCAGCCCAAGGGAGGTAAGGCACCCGCCGGGCCCCACGCCCGCCGGCCTCCCACCTCCCACCCCTGGCCCTCTTTTACTTACATTTTTAGTAGTTGCTCAGCAGGGAGGGGTGGAAACTTCCAGACAGCTCGCCTTCTCTGCAGACAACTTGCAGCACCGTTTGCAGAATGGGACTTTTGGTGGGCTCAGCAGGGCAGAGACAGCCTGGACAATTCCTATTGGCTTTTGAAAGCCCATAGAATTAGACTCTATTCAAGAGAGTCTATTCTATTGGCTTTCAAAAGCCAATAGAATAAAAGGGAGTAGCACAGCTAAGTAAAAGGGGAAAAAATGGTGGACTGCGTTGTTTGGCGACCCCCGTGAAATGGTCGTTCGACCCCAAATGGGGTCCCGACCCACAGGTTGAGAACCGCTGATTTAGAATAATGATAAACACATTTATATCATGAAATATTTTTGAAAAATATTTGACCACCTTCGCAGATAAAATAAACCACCATATGGCTATTGCAGATATATGAGACTTCAAGAATAAATTATCTTGGTATTTCTGAGACAAATGTATTTTTCATACTACAGAAGAGGAATTGCAATAAAATATGTCAGAGGAAAAAAATCTTTTTAAGCTGATGTCTTTTAACTCTAAGGACCATACAATACCTTGGATCATAAGAATCATAAAACTGGACAACATCTTCAAAAAAAGAAAAAAAATGGAACTCAGAAACTACAGACCGATCAGCCTGACATCAATACCTGGGAAGATTCTGGAAAAGATAATCAGCAACGAATCTGCAAACACTTAGAGGCAAACAAAGTCATAACCAGAAGCGAAGATGGGTTTGTTGAAAACAGATCATGCCAAACAAATCTTATTGCATTCTTTGATAAAGTGACAAATTAGTGGACCGGAGAAAGTATTTGATAAAGAAGATAACAACCTCTACTTGATAAGTTAGAAAAATGTGGGTTAGACAGCATCACTATCAGCTGGATTCATAACTGGCTGACCAACCGTACTCAACATGTAGTTCTTAATAGAACTGCATCTACATGGAGGAAATTATGCAGTGGGGTACCCCAAAGCTCTGTCTTAGGTTAATGTTATACAATGATATTATAGTCATATATATTGATTTATAGTTAGAAATATTATATATATCCTTTATGCAAAAGTGGAGAAATATTATTCAAGTTCAAAAAAATAGATCAAGTTAAAAATGGGAGACGTAATTAAGCTCTTTTCTATAAATATTAATGGATTAAATATATCAAGAAAAAGAGTTTAGATGTTTAACAATTTAAGGAAATTGGATGTAGATGTGATGTATCTTTAGGAAGCTTACATAAAATAGGATTATAGAAAATTACTAGAGAAAGTAAAATTTAGAAACATTATATACAATATTAGCATAAAACAAGAAAGGAGGAATTATTATATATGTCAAAGAAAAATAAAATTAAATAAATATACTTGGATGAAAAGGGGTGAATTTTAATGTTAGAAATAGTATTAGAGTAAAAACAGTATATGCACTAAATAATATGAGAATATTTGTATGATCACCATGCTTAGATGGAATTCCGGTCGAGTCTTATAAAAAATATGAGTGTTAATACAATGAATAATGTTGGATTCCTAGTAAGTAGCAGAATATGTAATAGGTTGAAAAATATGTAATAGTAGTAAAGTTGGAAGGGACCTTGGAGGTCATCTAGTCCAACCCCCTGCTCAGGCAACAAACCTTACATCATTTCAGACAAATGGCTGTCCAGTCTCTTCTTAAAAACTTCCAGTGTTGGAGCATTTACTGCTTCTGGAGGCAGGCTCTTCCACTGATTAATTGTTCTCACTGTCAGGAAATTTCTCCTTAGTTCTAGGTTGCTTCTCTCTTTGGTTAGTTTCCACCCGTTGCTTCTTGTCCTGCCTTCAGGTGCTTTAGAAAACAGCTTGATTCCCTCTTCTTTATGGCAGCCCCTGAGATATTGGAATACTGCTATCATGTCCCCCCTTGTCCTTCTCTTCGTTAAACTAGACATACCCAATTCTAGCAACCGTTCCTTATATGTTTAGCCTCCAGTCCCCTAATCATCTTTGTTGCTCTTCTCTGTACTCTTTCTAGAGTCTCAACATCTTTTTTACATCGTGGTGACCAAAACTGGATGCAGTATTCCAAGTGTGGCCTTACCAAGGCCTTGAAGAGGGGTATTAATACTTCACGTGATCTTGATTCTATCCCTCTGTTAATGCAGCCTAGCACTGTGTTGGCCTTTTTGGCAGCTGCAGCACACTGCTGGCTCATATTTAAGTGATTGTCTACTAGGACTCCGAGGTCCCTCTCACAGTTATTACTATTGAGCATGGTGCCACCTATGCTGTACTTGTGCATTTGGTTTTTCTTGCCTAAATGTAGAACCTTGCTTTTTTCACCATTGAATTTCATTTTGTTAGTTAGTGCCCAGTGTTCAAGTCTGTACAGATCCTTCTGTATCTTAAGCCTGTCTTCTGGTGTGTTGGCTATTCCTGCCAGCTTGGTGTCGTCTGCAAATTTGATGAGTTCCCCATCTATCCCTTCATCCAAATTGATGTTGATGAAGATGTTGAAAAGTACTGGGCCCAGAACAGAGCCCCGGGGCACCCCACTACACACTTCCCTCCATATAGATGCAGTTCCATTGAGGACCACTCGCTGAGTACGGCCGGTCAGCCAGCTATGGATCCATCTGGTGGTGATTCTGTCTACCCACATTTTTCTATCTTATCAAGTAGTAGGTTGTGATCTACTTTATCAAATGCCTTACTGAAGTCCAAGTAAATTATGTCCACAGCATTCCTCTGATCCACTAATTTTGTCACTTGGTCAAAGAATGCAATAAGATTTGTCTGGCATGATCTATTTTTGACAAACCCATGTTGGCTTTTAGTAATGACTTTGTTTGCCTCTAGGAAAAAAGGAAAATGTTAATAAGAAACAATGGGGCAATAAGGACAAATATTTCAAAGAAGAAAGAGGGGGGAAATGTAAAGAATGGAAAAGTACTGTTACAAACTGCTGTTAACAAAAAAGGATATATAACGTGTATATGTGTGTAATGTTTGTTGTGTTTTGTTTTGTTTTGTTGGTCTAAAATAAAATTAAAAAATAAATAATAATAATAATAATAATAAAGTTCTGTCTTAGGGCCAGTACTCTTCAATATCTTCATCAATGATTTAGATCAGTGGTTCTTAACCTTTTTGAATGAATCTCCCCCTTGAGCCAACGAGGAAGTTGTCATCGCCCCCCTCCCCCAACATAACCTCTCAATGACAACATAGGAAATAATTCTTCAATTTATGCAAACACTTTTTTTTTGTTTTCTTTAAAATTGTCATCAGGACATATTGATGCAAATAGTTTATTTCCAGTCTTTTTCCCATATCTCAACTGTGTGAAAAATTTTGGTGCCACCCGGCACTTTATTCCCAAACTTCGTGATACATGTATTTCATTATTATCTTATTTATTCAAGACACTTAAACGTAATGAGCACTGAAAACAAAATTCAATTGCAAGAAAGTGAAATGCCCGAAAAGAAAAACAGTAACATTTAATGATTAAATTACAAGTGAAATTTAAGACGCAAAAAGAAATATAAAAAGGGCATAAGAACAAACTGCAATGCAGTTTTCAAGAAGAAAACTCTGAAACTAAATTAAGATTTGAGGAAAGTATATATAGTCACGCATACTGTAAAAAGGATTAAAAAGACACAAAGAAAATATAATATCAAACTGGAGTGCACGCTAAAAAAGTACAATACAAAGAGACACACAGAGCACAACAAAAATTTAAAAACAAAGCTGAAAACTCAAACTGTGACGTCAACATTACAGCTGACATCACAGGGGACAGCCACTCAGCATGCAATGTTTCGAAAGAAGTGCTCCCCCCTCCATCACTGCCCATTCTGGCCAATGGCGCACCACTGTATGGGTAGAGGCTGCTGTGCAACGCGCATGAAGATAAGCGATGCATATTCACATATGTACGGCGTTCTGTACTGAAGCTAGCTGGAGGAACATTTGAAAACAATTCAATCCACTAATAGCGAGCGATCTGATGTTTTTGTACGACAGATATACAGTGATTCACTGTACGAAAAAGTCTCAAAAGTGTCCCTAAAACTTCTTGCTCCATCGCCCCCATATTGCCCCCTTTTCGTTCCATCGCCCCCCTGAAAAACAAAATCGCCCCCTGGGGGGCAATATCGCCCATGTTAAGAACCACTGATTTAGATGATGGGATAGATGAGGAATTCATCAAACTTGCAGACAACACCAAGCTGGCAGCAATAGCCAACACTCCAGAAGATAGGCTTAAGATCAGAAGGATCTTGATAGACTTGAACACTGGGCTCTATCTAACAAAATGAAATTCAATGGTGAAAAAAGTAAGGTTCCACATTTAGGAAAGAAAAACCAAATGCACAAGTAGAGAATAGGTGGCACCTTGCTCAACAGTAGAAATATGAGCCAGCAGTGTGCTACAGCTGCCAAAAAAGCTAACACATTGCTAGGCTGTATTAACAGAGGGATAGAATCAAGATCACATAAGTGTTAATACTGCTTTATAATGCCTTTATAAGACCACACTTGGAATACTGCATCTGATTTTGGTTGACACAATATAAAAAAGATGTTGAGACTCTAAAATGAGTGCAGAGAAGAGCAACAAAGATGAGGAGGGGACTGGATGCTAAAACATATGAAGAATAGTTGCAGGAATTGGGTATATCTAGTTTAATGAAAAGGAGGACTAGGGGTGACATGATAGCAGTGTTCCAATATTTGAGAGGATGCAATGAAGAAGAGGGGGTCAACCAAAGCATCTGAAGTCAGGACAAGATGCAATGGTTGGAAACTAATCAAGGGGAGAAGCAGCCTAGGAGTAAGGAGAAATTTCCTGACAGTTAGAACAATTAGTCAGTGGAACAACCTGCATTTTGATCTTAATATTGTCATTCCAACAAAGGTTCTATATATTGTGACTGCTCCAACACTAGACATTTTAAAGAAGAGATTAGATAACCATTTGTTTGAAACGGTATAGGGTTTCCTTCCAATCCAGCACGGGTTGTAAAACCTCCAAGATCCCTTTGAACTCTGTTATTCTGTTATTCTTTTAAGAAGAGTGGGAACAACTTTTATGTGCTGCTTAAAAGTTTCACAAGAACAAATTACTGATGCAATAAAGTTATTCTTACTTCTAAAATTTTATTTCTGAAAAGCAATTATTTAATGTACACTAAAGTTTTTATCTACCATCACTTTATTAGTTTTACCAAATAAATCATCAACAGTATATTTTGGATGAAAGGATTTAATTACATTAGCATAATTGCTTAAGGCAGGGGTCCCCAACCCCTGGTCCATGGATCAGTACCAGGCTGCGGCATGTCAGCAACCGGGCTGCATAAACAAGCAAAGTCCCATCTGCGAGATGCAGGCAGCACACAAAACCACACCCCCTCTGGTCCACGGAAAAACCTCTCTTCATGGACCCGGTCCCTGGTGCCCAAAAGGTTGGGGACCTCTAGCTTAAGGGAAGAATTCAAGAAGACAACAGTGTTTAGGTTATCAATGTAATTGCCACAGTATTAAATTGGCATAGTGTAAAAAATAATTTCAGCCACAGTTTTCGGTGGTAAATAATTTAGTATTGGGAAATCTCAAGCCCTAATTTGGCACTTATAGTACGTACATCACATTAATGGAATTCCAAAAGGTAACATAACTTTCTATAAACATTGCCACTACTACGCTAAAAAAAGTTGAATATAAGCATGTTTTCAGAAAAATATTTTCATTTTTCTCCTAAAGATATGCATTTAATGCAGATTTTGGTAATTTCAAACAAAAAGTTATATTACAACATTTAATGAAATGCAAACTGGAACTATGTTCTTTTACAGGAAATAATAATCAGATAAATTCAATTAAACACATGAATTGAAGAAAGTTCTTTGAAGACTCTAATTTTGGAGAAAAGAGGACACTGAATGGTTATATACTGTATCTTAGCAGCAGGTATGATCTTAAAACTCAACTTTCAGAAAGCATGTTTATATTCTGAGCGGAATCCCGTTCATATATCTGGAAAATATATTCAGAAATCAATTCCTGGTTTTAAAAATTTCTATGGGTTTTTTCAATTCTGAGAATATTTTTACAATGCAACTAACAATTAATAAGGGTGGGTTCAGTGTTCTGAATCTGGAGCTATATCATCACTTATCTATTGTCAGGTATCAAATACTGGAAACCAGCACACCTATGCACCTTTATAGATAAGAAATTGAACTCCAACAAATCAACACAGCAGCAATGGAGCCTAGAGTTTTTACTAATTTTGTTGGATTCCTATAATGTTTGTGCTTCGTACTCTTGCTTCCTAAGCAGTGGGGTCCGCAGGAAAGAGAGGCAGCAGTTGGAAAGCAGCAGTTGGTATTAATTTGATACGGGCAACTTTGGAATATATAGAACCTTTGTTGGAACGACAATATTAAGATCAAAATGCACTGGAACTTTACCATCTCTGGAAGCAACTACATCATTGTAATGGAAGGTCTAATAAAATATTTGACCCTTTTTCTCTCTGCTAAATTGATTTTATAGGGAGCCCCAACTAAAAAATACAATATATCCTTTAACAATTGGGAAAAAGAAAGTGATAGAGACAAAAAGAAAAAAATAATTGCATTATGTCTCTTCATTGATAGAGCTAAATTTCTCCTTTGTTGCTTTTTTAAAAAAACAACAAGATAAGTAAATTAGTGTATGTATATAGCTACAGAAATACAGTTAATCCTTGACTTAAACAACCAGTCAAGGTTCAGAAGAGACCCTCCTTAGTTTTTTTGGGCTGTAAAAGAGATGGGGAAGTGGGAGGAATGTATTTCAGACTTGCATGATTCTATAAATGCAGCTTTACAATAAAGTAGAATTAACTCCTCTGGTCATGTTTCCTCTCTGATCTGTCCCACAAGGCCAATAGGTAAAGAGAGGATTTTGTTTTTCTATAAAACAGTATGTGGGATAGCTTTTCAGACAGACTCTCCCCAGAATGTGGGATGTTCAGCAGTAAGGATGGTGGGAGAAAAGCCCAAGAACTTCACTTGAGGAAGCTCCAAAGGCCAACTTACCAATTCCAGATCAGGTCAGGAAATAGACTCCATACATTTGACTGGAACAATTATTTACTAATCTAGACTATAATAACAGAATCCTAAAATCTGACTCAATCGATTTGATCTATGACCAAAATAGAGTCCATGTTTTCCATTTTCTCCCTCTAATACCCTATCAGTGAGGGTTGGGCTGGTTTCTCATGCTTTCCTCATGTTTGTGTTATATAACCATTTCTGCATAGTTTCTTCAAAGTAATCTCCATGGCAGTCCAAAGCAGCAACAAAGAAAAGACATGGGGAAGTTTATTATTTATGTATTTATATTTCCTATTTCTGAACTGGCTGTCTCCCTCAGAGGTGGCAGAATCTATCCCAAAACCCCCTTTAAGCTACTATGGTAATAATCATTTTCCAAAATACAACTGCTGTTCAGTAAGCACATCACAAGTATGTCCAACAACTTTTGCACTTGCAGCACATACCCTACTACTCCTAGGCATGCATGTGACATCACAATCCTCATAAAACAGTCAAGGATTGAGTCAATGCTGCAGACACAATTGGCTTGCCCTCACACCCCCTACTTTCCTGTAGACACCACTGCTTAGAAAGCAAGTATGAAACATAAATACCATAGTTTCACATTCCAACAAAATCAATAAAAACCCAGGCTCCAGTTGCTACTGTGTTGATTTGTTGGGAGTTCAATTTCTTGTCTATAGAAGTGCACAGGTGTGAATAATTCTTTCTTCATGCATCACCTGCTATGTTTTTTTTTGTCAAAAAACAATCCTTTCTGTTTTCAGGAATAGGAAATCAGATACATCTTCTATCATTCCAATATTCCATTAGTGTAACTTGCAATCTGATTTAACCAGAGAATCCAAACTAGTCAGTTTCATAATATTAAGTTTCACAATGCCTGTAGAAAATTGGCAAGTGTGATTTTCCCTGCTTATATAAGTAGTATAAACTTTCCTTGCCACATCCCACATGTAAATCAGATAATACTACACAATGAAACATTCTGTACTCTACAATATATGGAAGCTGTGGTTACAGAAGGCTTATCGTAACAGCAATCAAGGAGATCGATAGCTTTTGAAATATGTCATCAGGAGGAGGTTACAGCATGCATTGTGTGTTCTCTGAATGAGGCAGTCCTCATACTGGTAGGACAAAATAGGTGTCTCTCACATCTCAAGAGAAAATGGCTGCAAAACTGAGACTTGTACAGATGGTCCTCAACTTATGACAACAATTGAGCCCAAAATTTCTATCGCTAAGTGAGGCATTCATTAAGTGAATATTGCCCCATTTTATGACCTTTGTTGCCCCAGTTATTAAGTGAATCACTGCAGTTGTTAATAACAGGGTTGTTAAGTGAATCTGGTTTCCCCATTTGCTTGTAAGAAGGTCATGATCATATGACTCCAGGACCATCATAAATATGAGTCAGTTGCCAAGCGTCCAAATTTTGATCACATGACCAGGAGATGCTGCAATGGTCGTGTCATGGTTCTGATAGAAGAAACCCATGAAAGAACTTCAAGGCAAGAATTCTTCCTTAAAGTTGAAATTAAACCGGTTAAAATACTGCGCCTACCGTACTTGTTTTGGGGAAAGCTTGCGAGGAGTTTTCAGTGCCTCTAAGTTCTTGTGATCAGTGCATACTTCAAAAGGCACCTTGCTCCCTCCTAGGTAGTGCCGCCAGTTTAGCAGAGCCCAATGAATTGTGAAGGCTTCCTTCTCCCAGACTGTCCACTTTCTTTCACAGTCAGTGAACTTTTTTGAGGTGTAGGCACAGGGCTGTAGGAGCCCCTCATGGTTCTTTTGCAATAGTACAGCTCTGACTGTCACGTCGCTGGCATCGGCTTGAATCACAAAGAGCTTTCCCAGGCAGGGAGGGATTTAGGACCAGGTCAACTGCAAACAGTCTTTTCAAATTCTCAAAAGCAGTTTGACAGTTCATAGTCCATGTTAGCGGCTTGCCCCCATCTTTGCCGGTTTTTAACAAATCCATGAGAGGTAAAGCAATTTCAGCAAAGGAGGAGATGAATTGATGGTAAAAGTTGGCAAACCCCAGAAAGCTTTGAAGCTGTTAACGAGTCTTTGGGGGTTGCCATTCGAGATCTCATGAGAAGTTAGAAAGTTTGATGGAACTTTTTTTTTTTTACCGATAGTCCCACAAACATGCAGTGAAGGCTGAGAAGTGAACGGAGAAACTGAATGTACCTGAAAGGCAGGTTAGTAAAAAAAAACTTGGAGGCAAGGGCATCTGGGCGGGCACAGCAATATTACCCTGTGCGGCTTCGGCAGGTGTCTGGCAGGGGTAGGGAAGCAACTGGTCTACCACCATGCTAGCATTGTCATGTTGCTTCACCCCATGCACAGGCCCTGCCCCACCCCTCACACGGAGAGCCCTGCTCCCGCCATTCCACTCCACCCCCATTGGCACCTTCTTTCCAGCTCCAATGCATCATTTCCTCCACCACTGTGTGGGACTAAAAATAAAGTTCAATCAATCAATTCCAACTTTACAAGATCTTTTTTTTTTCCTGCAAGAAGTTGAAATTGATTGATTGAACTTTTTTTTTTTGCACACAACGGCGGACGCCTAAAGCAAACACATTTTATAAAACCCAGCTGAAGGCCTAGGACTGGAGCAACGGCGCACATGCCCACAGAGAGAGCTCTGCGTGCCGCCTGTGGCACGTGTGCCATAGGTTCACCACCATGGGCTTAGGCCCTCCAGTAATATCAGCAGAATCAATAGGGGGTTTGGGCCCTATGGGTAATCTCACAGTCCTCATCCCCTTTTCCCACCAGATAAAAGGTTTCCACTTGTCTAACCAGGCTAGACCTAAAATCACAGCCTCAGTCATCTTTGGAGCCACCACGAAACAGATGAACTCCCAATATTCACCTATTTCTAAGCGTATAGGTTCTGTTAGATGGGTGACTAAAGTTCCTCCCATTAAAGAGCCATCTGCCTGTTCAAACCTCATGGGTTTGAAGAGCAATCTTGCTTGTATACCCATCTTAAGGGCAATTGGCAAACTGATAATGCACCAGGAACATCCTGAATCAACTAGCACTTTCAGATCCATTTGTACTCCTGTCTTAAGGACTATGAGCTTAGCAGCGACTGAAAAAGGTGGAATGGGTCGACTCACCATCAGGTCGTTCTCCCCTTCATCATCGCGGTTGTAGGAGGGCAGAGCGGTGATAAATTCAGCTTGGGTCTTGGCGCTCTCTTGTGTGGGTGATGTGACCTGGGTGACGGGTTCTTGCACAACCCACCTTGATTTTTCTTTTGCCGGCTGTTGGGCTGGTTTCTTCCTTCCCAGTGATCCCGATCTAGCCCCGTTAGGAGTATGGGATCAGACAGTTCGCCGCTCAGTGTCCCTGTTGTCCACATCTGAAGCATTTGATTGGTGGGCCAGCAGGTGGTTTGGAGGACTCCCTGGCCGCAATGGCTGGGGGTCTTCGTGGAGGTGGCCACCTGGTCTGCTCTGGTGTTGGTCTAGCTTCTGGAACAGATGGTTTCTTCTAACGAGCAAGCTTGACGTCTAGTCTCACTGCCACCTAATACCACTCTTGCAGTTGATCAGGGACGGCCTGGTAGATGCAGGCCTGGGAGAGGTGATTGCCTAGCCTCTCCTTGAAGTGATGTACTAGGGATTGCTCAGGCCACCTTTCATCTGACCTGCCACCTTGCAAAACTCTCGCACATATTCCAACGCAAGTCTACCTTGCTTTATCTTGTGAATTTGTTTTTCGGCTTTGAGGGCTATGGATGGGTCCTTGACCCTGTCCCTCAACCCTAAGAGGAAGAGATGGAGATCTGTCAGTTCAGGCGCCTGCTCGTTGTACACTTTGTTTAGCCACTCAGATGCTTCACCTTCTAGATTAGCTGCGACAACATCGACCCTAGCAGCTGGATCTTGGTAAAGATTGGCATTTCGATTCATGTGGGAACATACTTGATTGAGGAAAAAAATCAGCTTCTCCGGGTCATCATCGAAAATTGCTTTGAGGGGTGGCACCCTCATGGGCTGTTCCCCCCCATTGCTGCTGCACTCTTAGCAGTTGTTGGCCTCCCAGCGGCGGCTGCTGCACCCCCAACTGCTGCAGGCCTCCCAACTGCTATTGTGCCCCAACCTGTTGCTGCCGTTTAACAGGTCGTGCAGCTGCTGAATTAAATCGTGTTGAATGCACACACCTTGGGCTTCGCCAGTGGTGATGCTCGGGGCTGTGTGACCAATAGTAGTAGTGGTCAGGGCTTTCATGATGCCGATCCAGGCTTCGATGGTATTTGTGGCAACTCGGGCTTCGGTAGCAAGGGTGTCTTTTGGGGCTGTCATCGTACTCTTGTTGTCTGGAGCTATCACGATGATGGTGCCTCTCAGGAGATCACGACGAGCGACGCCGATCAGGCCTTCTCCGGTGCCTGGGACTCTTGTGCTGTGAGTGGTGTTCCAGGGTCCTTGAATAGCGGCGACGTCCCGAGCTGTTGCATCCCGAATGGTGGTCAGGACTCTTCTTCCTCACCGGGCTGGAGGTTAACGTCAGTGGTCCTGAATGTGGGGAAGCCGCTCGCGCTTCGTCGGTGGGGCTAGGGCTTCTCTTGGGCACCAATTTGCGTCAATCCTTCTGGTCATTGTGTTCACTTGCATGCAAGGAATGTGAGAGTTGTTCCCCACTTCTTACTTCCAGCCCCTCAAACCTTTCCGCTAACGTCTCTACCAATTGGCTGTGGACTGCAGACAGATACTTCCATTCCCCAGAGTCCTCAGTGGCTACCAATCTCCTGGTTCCCGAGCGGTCCGGGGAGCATGATTCTCGAGAGGCCCCAATCTGCAAGTTGGCCTCAGATGCTTTTGAAGAGCTCGTTTTTGGCAGGGTTGCCTTGAGATGCTTGGAGTTTCCGCTGGGGAAGTTTCACTCCAAGGACCAGATCAGCTCCCGTGTCTTTGGTCTTGCTCCCATCTGCAAGGCTTCCAAATTTTCTTTCTCTGCCGGTGTGATGGCTTGCACTCCCTCCACTGAGGCAGCAGCCACAGCCGGAGTGCTAGTTACAGGTACTTCTTCCTTCTCCATGCTGAGATCTTCCTCAAGTCTTTGTCAGCCTATCCCTTGAGTTCGGGAAGGTGACTGGAGTTCAGGACTCCAAAGTGGTTAAGGTAGAAGAGTGTTTTGGATTAATGTTATGGTTCCGATAGATGAAACTCATTAAAGAACTTCAAGGCAAGAATTCTTCCTTAAAGAACATTTTATTCAGGAAACAAAGTATCAGCACTACATAGTTGAACACAAAACTAAATTCCCTTCTCCCAGATAAAAAGTAACAAGTTGCAATTCCCATCCCCATGAAGCAGTCATAAAACACATTCTCCAATTAGACTGAAGCGCAGGCTCCCTCTCCAGCTCCTCAGCCCACCAAAACGTTATCAATTTGTGTCCTTGAGTTCCCACAAAGCTGCATTATTATTATGGCTAGCTGAACTCAACCATTCATCCCATCCCCCCTTCTACATCTGATTTCTAAACAGGAGAAAAGCAAGCTGAAAGCAAAGTAAAAATGGCTGCAATTTCTCTCAGTTGTCAGAGCTGGAACATCCATTGTTACAGCGTTGACAGGTCATAAGTGTGAAAAACGGTCATAAGTTACTTTTTTCAGTGCCACTCTAACTTCAAACAGTCACTAAACAAATGGTTGTAGGTCAAGGACTAGCTCTACTATGGCAGAAAGCTGTTGTCTCAGCTCTTATATGGGGTAGTTGTTTGCTGCCAGTTACATAACAGAAACAATCAAACTAATGAATTCACTGTTGTTCTTGGACAGCTAATATTTATTTACTTGCACTCAAGTATACATAAAAATAAGGATCTGTGGAATATATGTAACAAATACTGATTTGTAGCATTAAAATATTATGCAGGAAGGCCATTAACTGAAAATAACACACAGGTTGTTTTTCTACATTCAAAGGTTTAGCCTGTTTTGCTCCTTATGCATCCATCCAGCCTATGCTCACAAAAGAATATGAAGTTTTCAATGAGTTTCTTAAAGAAAATTGAAGGTTTCAAATGAGATAATTAATCTCTTCAAACTACATCCTCTCATTTATCTAGGAAAGGTTTTAAAAAGAGAGCGCATTTCACAATGCTATTCTACTTAAATGGTAAGAAGACCATTTTATAGTGACTCCACTGTCAAATTAATAATCATAGGGGAACAGTTACCTAGCACAATTACTCTAATATGGGACACTATCTTATTTAACATCTATGTGAAATTACTGAAAGAGACCACCTGCTGGATCAGAATGAGGTATCATCAATGTGTGATAATGTTAGTTATGTACTGTATTTCTGTCTCAAGCTGGTGCTTCAAGATTATCACATGCTGAATGGGAAGAAACAAGCTCAGGCTAAATCGTAGCAAGTCAGAATTGCTGCTCATCCATAAACATCTTGACCTCCCTGAAATATTAGTTACAGCTGTGACTCTGGATGGGGTCACTCTTCTGTAAAGAAACAAGTCCATAACAGTGTTGTCAATGTAGCCTTTGTGCAGCTTCAGATGGTGTGCCAGTTATAACTTACAGAGGAATCAGGAACTTTACTGCAATGAATGTACCGTATTTGGAATCACTATTGAAGACAACCCAGAAGCTACAGCTGGAAGAGAAGGTTGTTGGCAGACAGGACCCACACTGCAAAGTAAGACCTATTTTACAGTCTGGAATAGACTTCTGGGCCCAATTCAAAGTCCCAGTTATAATCCATAAAACTCTATATCGTACCGCACTGGGCTACCTTATGGGTAGCCTTTTTTTTTAATTCTGTCCATCCTATCATATCATCTACATACATGCTTAATATTGCACCCCCTTATGAGCAAGAGAGATATGGGCCAGAAGGCTGGAAGAACTTCAGCAGGTTTCAGAAAGGTAATCATTTCAAAAAAGCACAGCATATTAAATTGCATAGAGAATAGAAGAATATATCTCTTGGAATATTAGAAATATTAATCTTATTAAGTCAGTGATAGTATAATATTCTATTTATAATTCTGTGTGAAATATTTTTGAACATATTGGCTATGTATATTTTTCATTTACCTAAATAAAAGTTTGCTTTGCCAGTAAATATATATAGAACTTGCCTAAAACCATGTGTGCTTCACTATAAATTGGCTGGTTGGTTTTTATTTGGTATGCATCTCATCCCATAATAGTTGATCAGTATACTAATGCAGGAGACCCCCAATCCCTGGGCCCCGGCCACTATTAGGCCTTCAGCCATTTGGAACTGGGCTGCAGAAGTGGCAGGCAAGCACGCATGTGTGCACATCCCCACTTGCATGAACAGCAAGCAAGTTCATGTGCACGCTCCATTTGTGTGAGTGGCAGGAGAATGTGCCAACCACTTACACGGAACGATCTCCTCTCCCCCCCACCCCCCCGCCCAGTCTGCAAAGCCGGAAAGATTAGGGAACTTTGTAGAGCACTGATGTGTAAAATGTATATTATATTTGCTTACCTGCATGATGAAAAGGAGCCATGTATTTTGAAGTATAAAGATATACTATGTGTAATATATCATGTAACTATTCTGTCGAAAAAAATATTTCAAGATAAAACAAATTCTCTCTTTCTGCCTGCTGAAGCATAAGAAAGTTCTGCTAAATATCAAGGACATAATTCTTGAACAATTCCTGTCTGTATCTATGTGATTTGTTTTGTTTGCATTGCCTTTAGACTAATATATATTTGCCTTTAGACTAATAGATATATGCAAAATAAAAAGTAGAATTCAAACTTCTATCATTGTAAATACATAAAAGTTTTAAAAAGTTAAAAAATATATTTTAACCAAGCTCTTTTCAATACATTTCTATACATGACATTGGTTCTAGTTAGTTATGATGCTTTTCAAGACAAAGTGCTCACACAGACCTGGTGTGGTAGAGCATCATGGCTGAGGAGCAAGATTTGGATCAGAAGAATCAGGTGGAAGTTGAAGAGAACTATACAGGTAGTCCTTGTCTTAACAATGATTCATTTAGTGGCCATTTGAAGATATAACATCACTGAAAAAAGTGACTTATGACTGTTTTTCATACTTATAGCTGTTGTAGCATCCCCACGGCCACATGATCAAAATTTGGATGCTTGGCAATTGGCATGTATTTATGATGGTTGCAATATCTCAGAGTCATGTGATCATCTTTTGGGACCTTCTGACAAGCAAAGTCAGTGGGGAAACTATATTCATAATTCATAACCCTATTACTAGCTCAACAACTGCATTGATTCACTTAACAACTGTGGAAAAAAAGTTATAAAATGAGGCAAAACTCATGTAATAACTGTCCTGTTTAGCAACAGAAATTATGGACTCAATTGTGATTGTAAATAGAGAACTACCTGTATAATCCACTGAGATCGCTAACAAAAGTAGAAGATGCATGCAATTAATAGTAACTGCAAATCTTCACATTCACAATGCTTTTTGCCCCATTCACATTCACCATACTTTTAGTATATTTAAAACATTTGTTAATTTAAAAGGAAATAAAGAGGTTGCCATACTGATAAGCCCTAATCTCTAATACTTTATTACCAAGAATCTCTATGAAAACCAAGTAGGGTCCTTAAATTTTATTAGAAATGCTGAACTCAGTGTCTTCAAGTGTCCTGATAAGCCAAAAAAAGAATAAAGGTACAGCTAACCTTTGGGTTACGATAACAATTGGGAGCATGCAGCAATGGCCAAAACATCAAGGACTGGTCATAAGTATCACTTATTATAACTTTGATCATTGAAGAAGTGGTCATAACCTGAGGACTATCTGCAAAGAGGGAAAGGATGGCAACATTCTGAACCCATATCTTCTAGGAACCCAGTTTTGTGAAAAGGAAAGCATCTGTCCCAGCTACTCCTAAGAGAGTGATACAATATGTCCCTAATTTGAATGCTCTGCTTGAAGCAATGTGATACATTTCCTCCCTCTCTCTCTATTATTCAGATACACATAGTGTGGGAAGGCTGGCTTAATCTACAATTTGCTGTATAATAAAAATCAGTGACCCCTATTTCTTTCATAGTTCTATTCACATCCAACAAAGTTTAAGGAAAAAGCTATTTCACTTTCAAGCATTCAACATACTACTTTCAGAAGAAATAACATTCTTCTACAGTAGGAAACACAGGGAAGATGAATGGGAGCTGCAATCCTATATAGATTTGTTTAGAAATAACCTTGAACTCAGTAGGGCTTGCTTGCACAAGGTTAGATGGTAAGCCATAATGAATAATTTTGAATCAAGACTCCTGAAACCATGTCACTAATGACAACCAGCCTTCCTTTGATATATCTCCTATGAATTTTCAACTAACTGAAAAATAGAGAGATTTTTTTTTTCTTGCTTTATACTGCAGTGTAGGGAAAGTAAAGATATTTGTCATCTCTTACATTGGTCAAAACAGATTTTCTACTTTCTAGAAATTGTAATGTTAAAAAGAAATAAAGTAAGAGTAATAATCAATAATAAAAAGGCACAGTTTACAATCTCCTGATTTTTCTGTTTTTGTATGCATGCATGCATCCATCCATTTAAATTTAGATATTTAACATATATAATTAATATGTCAAATATGCAATGAAGTATTTACTTTGCTTTTTAATCTGGGTAAATTCTGGAATTGCAAAAACTTGGAAGAAACAAAATCATTTCCAAAACATTGTTACAATGAAAAAGACAACAAGTATCCCATTTTTATACCTTAGAAGTGAACCATATTGTACAAGCTAGGAATGGTATACTCTATTATTGGAAATCCAGTATTAAATATATTTAATTCTTGATGGTTAACTATATCAAGGGGAATTTGCTTCTTCCTTTATTCCTAAAGTATCCTGTTTATGCTATTGGTTTTGTTATGTTTATATACTTTAATGCAGTCAATGGAGGGGAAATACACATTACATATTGTAATAATCAACCTTCATTGTAACAAGGAACATATATTTTCTCTTTATTAGCACTTAAGCCAACAATCAGGAATGAATTACTTAGATTCCTTATTGTACTAAAGCAATTCCCTCCAAGACATTGTTGCCCATAAGTTCTTGTGATGGTTTATATTTATTTGCAAATATTGTACTGATATCACAAAATGCAAAATCCCCACAGGTGGATTACACAAATCTTATTTATCTCCGAAGATTTGCATGGCAATAGTTAATAATACAATGCATTAGGACCGCATTTAAGAACACCAATTTGTAAAAGGCGAAAGATTTATACGATCTGAAGAGAAACCAGAGTAAGATGAACAGATCCAAGGTCTAGAAATCAAGAAAGAGACATTTAAAATACAAGCCTTTGCAGATGATTTAGTTTTTATTATTGAAGAACCACTACAATCAGGGATTAGACTGATGGAAACATTGAATAGATACGGGGAAATAGCAGGTTTAAAAATAAATAAAGAAAAAACTAAAATGCTTGTCAAAAATATGACTAAAATACAGAAAAATGAATTGGTTGACAGAATTGGTGTTCAAATTACAAATAAAATTAGATATTTAGGGATACAACTGACTGCCAAATGCGCTACGCTTAAAAGGGATAACTATGATAAGTTAATAGAACAGATTCAAAAAGACTTTGATATTTGGACTAACCTACAGCTCTCTTTTATGGGCAGAATTGCGGTCATTAAAATGAATGTGTTGCCAAAAATCTTATTTTTGTTCTAATGTATACCTATAAAATTAGACAAGAAATTTTTTCAAAATTTGAACAAAATGATGTGTAAATTCATCTGGCAAGGAAAAAGAGCAAGGATTAAATTAAAATTACTACAGGACTCAAAGGAAAGGGGGGGATTTGGTCTTCCAGACTTGGAGAAATATTACCAGGCCGCAGCATTAGTATGGGTAAGAGATTGGATATTACTAAAAAATAGGAGACTATTGTGTCTGGAGGGCCATGACCTACAAATAGGATGGCATGCCATATTATGGGATCATAAATATAAAGTACATAAATATTTTCGAAGTCACTATATTAGGCAAGCTCTTATTGATGTATGGACAAAAATTTGGCAACCAAATTATACCCAAGTACCTAGTTGGATCTCACCGTTAGAAATATATGTACACCCAAAATTTACTCAATTAGACAAGATCATAACATATAAAAATATCTTAGATGAAAGAGGGGAATTGAAATCCAGGAAAACCATCCACGATGAAGGGATAGAATTAGAATGGTGGGCATACCTGCAACTGCAGGCAAGATATCGAAAAGACAAAAAAGAGTTAGGTATTAAATTAGAACCAATAGAATTGGATAAAATAATTTTGGGGTCGGAGGATAAAATGATTAAAAAATTATACTACTATTTGCTAGATCAGGCAACGTACGAGGAACAAGTAAAAGTGACTATGTTGAATTGGAGTAAGGATTTTGGTCTTAATTTTGATCTGCATATATGGCAAGAACTATGGGCAAGAAACAAGAAGCTTACTTTGGCCACCTCTTACAAAGAGAACCTTTACAAAATGTTTTATAGATGGCATCTCCCACCCACAAGATTGTCTAAAATGTATACCAATGTTTCCCCTAAATGTTGGAAATGTAATTTGAAAAGTGGAACTTACTATCATATGTGGTGGGAATGCACGCGAGCTTGTGATTTTTGGAACAGGATTAAAACATGGTTGGAAGAAATATTAGAGCAAGCGGTAGAACCAAAACCAGAACTCTTTCTATTAGGTTTAACTACGCAAAAACATGACAAAGGCGTATTTTATTTAATGCTACACATTTTAACGGCCTCTAGGCTGGTTTTTGCTCAAAATTGGAGGAACAAGGAAACCCCAACAGAAGAAGAGATCCTGCATAAAATTCTAATATGTGCTGAGATGGACAGGCTTACAATGATTATGAAAGACAAAACGGAACACGAATACTTCGAAATCTGGGGCAAATTTTACCGCTGGTATGAATTAAGAACTGCTCGGACTTCAAACTAATGGTAGAATTAAAAGATATACATAACTGTACATATAATTGTATATATAATTGTATTGTATAAAAGATGAGGTTTATATAGAGGTTAAGAACAATGTATAAAATTTTTGTTCTATGATAGGAACTGATAGAAAAATTCACTCTGGAATGTCATGTTTGTCCATTGTTGTTTTAATTGTATTATGAATAAAAATTAAAAAAATTTAAAAAAAAAAGAACACCAATTTGAATATGTTAGATTATTGTAATGATCATTCTTATAAACTTTTTTATAAATAAGATTCTGGAAGAATTGATTCAGGCAACAGCACATATAATTGTCATAAAAAATATGAAACCTTTCTTTATGAATTGGTCAATATTGATAATTTAAAAAACCACAAACAAGTTTCTTTAAAAGAATATTGTCTATCATCTTTGTAGCTATTAGCTCATGTTAAAGAAAGAAGAAAATAGATCATAAAAATATTCTCCTACATTCACTGTAGTTCAGGATGGAATTAAGTATTACAATCCTATGTGGATTTTTAAAAAATTGTACACAGCTATGGTATAGAATAAGAGCTAAAACAGTAATTGGTATATTTCCATATATGCTTATCAGAACGTCATGAGCATAATTCATATAGTAATACTTCCTTACAATTTTATATAGTCTTTTGCCTTTTTTTTTTCCAAACAATGATTGGAGCCATGTGGAGCAGTGGTTAGAATGCAGTATTACAGACTAACTCTGTCCACAACCAGGAGTTCAGTCCTGACTCAGTCATCGTTGACTCAGCCTTCCATCCTTCTGAGGTTGGTAAAGTGTTGGGGACAAAATTATATCATTGTAAACTGCTCAGAGAGTGATGTAAAGCATTATGAAGTAGTATATAAATCTAAGCGTTATTGCTATATGTCTAAAGAAAACTCTAAGCCAGTGATGGCGAACCTTTTAGGGACCAATAGTGCCCAAATTGCAACCCAAAACTCACTTATGTATCGTTGGGTGCCGGATGGGCATGGCACATTGGGTGGGCGTGGCTGCAGTGGTCACAGCAGACTGGATGGGCATGGCCACCTCGATGTTGATCATGGAGAGGGACGCCTGTGGGGGCTAGGCAGGGTTGGGGGAGATCCAGGGGGTCTCTGGCGGGTGGGATGGTGGGCAGGAGGCTTGTTCTGCAGGGTGAGGTGAGGCAAGGCGGGAGGCAGGGCAGGGGTGCCATTGGCGCAGGGCAAGGCAAGGCGAGACAGGAGCCGGGGCGACTGCTGCCTGACACCATTGGCCCCCTGCACACAGCAAGCACATGGGGGCCAACTGTGTCCATCAGCAGCCACAGCCTGCTGACCCCTCGGTTTTGGCGCGATGTGGCTGTTTACCGACTCACGCGTTGAGTCCAATGCGACTGCCATGAGGCCGCGGAACAAGCCAGGCGGAGGTAAGGAACTGGTATACCAGTTTCTTACTGCCACCTGGCTGGTTCTGCGGCCTCATGGCAACGGCACTGGGCAGGAGGAGGCAAACAGCCGGTTTCAGTGTGACGTGGCTGTTTGCCGCCTCGCGTATTGCGCCCAATGCTGCTGCAATGCGGCTTGGCTGAAAGCGGCCGTGAAATAAGTGGGGCAGGTTCCCCCCCACTCGCCATGCATATTGCCCTGCCGTTGCCACCTTTTCCCCCATCTGTTGCATAGATCGCCGCTGTCACTGTCGTTTCCCCCCACCTGCCGCGCGGATCGCCCTGCCGCCTCTTTCCCCCAACCCATCGCACGGATCACCCTGCAGAACAAGCCTCCTGCCCACCATCCCACCCGCCAGAGCTCAGATTAGGCCGCTGGCACGCCACAAAATCATCCCCGGCCATGGATGCGAGCTCCAGAGGCTTGGAAAAGGCCTCTGCTGTCCGGATCGGCCATGGGGGGGGGGCCCGCAAAATCGCTCATGAGGCTTACCTGGACTCTTGCAGGCAGCTGCCTCCACCATCCAGCCCGGATTTGCCCAGCTCTTGCAGCTGCTCCCTTACTCCCAGCGCAGAGAGAAAGAGAGCGAGAGAGCAGGTGCACGTGGAGATGCTGAAGCGAACAGCCTGGCCCCGCCTCCCTCTGGGACGGTCCGCGTGGCACGTGTGGCACGTGTACCATAGGTTCACCAACACAGCTCTAAGCTATGGATCTGCAAGACTATTTCCTTCTAAATTTAAATTTTAGATTTTATTTTTTTAGATGCAAACAAGCACTGTATCTTTACTGTGTTTTCTGCTAATCTTGAACTTTAAGTAGCCCTGTTCTCTGAAAAAAAATGTCATTATATTGCTTCTTGTAGTCTAAACCTCTAAGAGGAACTTCTCAAATGTATTTATACTGGTTTTCCTTTCCCCCCTCTCTTTTCATAAAAGATATGACTTACCTTTTCCATTCTGCCATGCTGTATACCATGATAAACTGAGAAAAGATGTGATGAAAATCAATGCAGTGGCCACAGTTCCATTTCGGAGCCTCATCTCATTTCAACATCACACTGTTTAGATTTGACCAAGGTTCCACATTCAAATGTTGTCCCTTTAAGACCAAATATTCCAATGAATGCTGTTTAGCCAGTAGTAGACAGTTACACAGTCATTCCTAATCATTGTAAAGCTGGTAAAGACATTGTATTACTGAAGGTTTTGTTGTTGTAGAATGGAGTTGTCATTCTTTAATCTGTTATGTTCTGTGAACAAACAATAGTAATTTCAGAATGAGACCATATATGAGATATCAACAGTAAATCAAATGCAGTATATTACTTTTAAGAGACAAAACTCTGAATAATCACCTATTCAGATTCTTGGTCCTGCCAAAAATTTACTCAATTGCTCATATCAATATATGTTGCCAGGCCCAAAATAAGTGACAGTAGTATTCATTAAAGTGATAATCCTCACTATAGTCTTCTCCTCACACAATGCTTCAGATATTGCCTCAAGTGATCATGGAAACGGAGGGCATTGAGTCTCAGTCCCTTTTACCACACTAGACCTCTCAATGGCTTTATGTTCAGAGGCAGCATCTGATTGGGCCAGCTTGCTATTAGCATAACAAAAGAGGGTTTTTTGTTAATTGCATGATGCACAGCTGCACCTTAACAGGTAAGCTAGTACAGTTCTTGCCAGTGCTTTTTTTGAAGAAAAAAAAGGTGCTGGAACTCACACATGTCATACAACTTGCCTTGCCAATCCTACAAGGTTCCATCCAAAAAAGGTGCCAGAACTCTGTTCTGGGTATTCTATGACCAAAAAAAAAAAAAAAAAAAAAAGCCCTGGTTCTTGCCATAGAAGGCATGGAAATAATATAGTAGTGATCAGGAGAACATGTCTGCTATGGCAAGAACTATACTAGCTTGCCTGTTAAGGTGCAACTGTGCATCATGCAGTTAACAAAAAAACCCTCTTTTATTATGCTAATAGCAAGCTGGCCCAATCAGATGCTGCCTCTGAACATAAAGCCAGTGAGAGCACTAGTGTGATAAAAGGAACCAGAGGCAACATCTGATTGGACCAGCTTACTGACAAGATTTTTTTAAAAGATTGGTTTGGTTTTTTTAACATATGCAATGAATAGCAAGGGCATCAACAGAACAGCTGCAGGAACACTTAATTGGGGAATCTCTCCAGAACTTATGCCCCATGATCTAATCTTAGCCTCATTTGGATATCCTCAAACATGGTATTTTCTCTTATCCTCAAGACTGTCTTTTCCCCCTTTTTCTAAGGGTCTGAATTATTTCTAAATTGTAAGTTTTATATTTTAATATAGCAAAGTAAATAAAACACTTTGAAAACTTTCATTTTACTCAGAAAGAGATAGTATCTAAATCTGTGAATTTCATTATTTTGCAAACATTCACACTTTTGCAGTCTAAGTCATTGTTTAAACATTCATTTAAGTATGACTGTGATGCTTTAGCATTTTGTCAGATATTCAGAACGAAGCTTGTTATGTAAACACAATGTTGAGACCTAATAAATTAATAATTTCAGTTTTAAATAAGGTTATGGGGAAACAATCATGAAAAACATTAAAAAAATAAAATGAACATGAGAGTCCAGTACAGGTAAAACAACTAACATCTTTTCTGTCCCAGTGCATTAAAGTGGTAATGGAGTGCTTTAATAAACACAAATGTGCATGCCTTCCTCATGACACTATTCTCCACCTATTGCTTAAGGCTCCTATATTACTCTATTCTGCATTTGTTTTGGTGGGGGACATTCTCAACCCCCTATCCCAAGTAAATGATTCATTTGAAGAATCCTTGAAAAACTCAGGTAGCTTCCATTCCTTCCCAGAGGCAGTCCTTCTATAGGTGTGATCCAGATTGCCATATGCTGATATGTGTTGAAAGAAAAATCTTCATCAGGGTTGAGTCCAAGCCAGGAATAAACAAAATGGAAATTGCTTAGGAAAGAAGGTTCAGTTTATTTAGTTGCCAAAAAATTCAGTGACAGCAGCATGTTTCTAGGGTGGCTGACAAAATGGAGCTGGGAGTAGGTGGGTTTTTATACTTTGGGGGGGGATTGTGTTTGGATTTGTTCCTGTTTGAGGTTGTTTCTGTTCCTGTGTAATGAACTTTGACCTGAGCTTCAGTGTGCCCTTTTTGTATTCTAAGAGTGATGGGCCCTAAAGGTCATATCTTTAGATTTTGGGTGGGGAATGCAGATTTTAAGGGTCTTTGACTTTCTAATTCCATCAGCTCCAAGGTTCCTGGATCTAGTCTTCCTCAATGAATTGCCAAATCTGAATTTCTAAAAGCCAGTTTCTGCTTTGGATAGAGAGACTTGGGGGGTGGGGTGTTTCTGCCTAAGATTTTCTATTATTTCTTTGGGGAAATATAATATTCTGCATTTTTAATATCCCCCAAAATATTTCCTTCTTTAGGAAATGACTTCCTACATATGGAAGAAGAGTCTTCATTCAGCCAATCAAATTTCTCCTACCCACTCATTTTTTTAAAACGTTAAAAAGGCTGAGAAGGGCCATGAACTTTCATTTCCCAGCATCCAGCCAGGCTACTCTGATTACAAATGGTTTATGTTGTGTTTATAGCAGACACATAGCAGGTTCAGAAAGCTGAGAGATGATAGAAGTAAAGGAAAGGTCTTCAGAAATTTAATATTGAAAGAGAAATTTAAAATTGAATTTGCTGCAGTGGAAATTTACTGAGTGGAGAAGCAATTATGATAGATGGGAAACAGGAAAGAATAGCATAAAGAAAGGATGTAAGAGAAACATGTAGGCAAAAATTAGCTGGATCTTAGAGTGGGAAAAGGAATTGAAAACAGGAAAACAAGCTGAATAAGATAAGAGGAAAGGCATACTGAATTGAAAAACAGAAAAGAATCTATTGTTCTAAAAGGGTGACATAAATATCCACAGAGCTCAAAATAGCTTTTTAAATATCTATTTTTTCTTATTATTATTGTACATGTGATGTGTGATTTAGTATGTGTGGGGAAAACTGCACGCGCAGCAAACTGCCATGCTTTCCCTCCCACAAACCTCATAACCTTTTGATACCCTTTGTCCCAAGGAAGCAGCCAAAAGATCATCCCCTTTTGACTTAATATCTTACCTACCTAAATAAATAATATGCTTAAGTTCCCTCTTATCTCTTCCTGCCTCTGTTAGTTCTTTCTCCTTCTGATCTATCTGTATTTGTCTTTACCTGGTCTCTGAACAGGTAATATGTTACTAGAAAATAGTTGCTTATATGAAGGAATTTTCCAATAAAGAAATTTTATGTCAGCATCTAAAGGTTAAACTTATGAATGTAAAATGTCAGCATTTAATGTAAAAGCCTATGTATGTAAAAAGTATATAAGAAGCAATAAACTCAGAGTTTGTCAAGCTGTGTCCTGCAGCTTCACACCTCTGCTCAAGAAATGCCTGAGTCTTTTTCTTAGCATCTTTACAAGTATGTAGCAGGAAATATGTAGTAGATGGTCGGAAAGAATGTAACCTCATAGTACCTCCGCCAATGGGGAAAGAGGAGGGATGTGGCAGCTGGGACAGGGCTGTATAAAGAAGGAAATATTTTGGGTTGAAACTTTGGAGAGAACCAAGCTTTGTGATAACTTCTCTCCCACTTATTGCAATAAACAAAACAAAAGGCCTTCACTGTGTCTTGGCTGGTTATTGATCAGGCGAGCTTGCCTCTGGTCATGAAGGAAAGTAGCCAGGAGCACATAACAGAGGGAAAACTTTTTATTTCAGTGGATGAGAAATCAGTTGTACAAGTAGAAACTGTCCTTGCTATCTTCTTAAGTCTTTTTAAAAGTCTTCCATATAGCAAGGATAGAAAGGGAGGACACAGAATTCCATGGATAGGCCAGTTTTGGAAAAATCACAGTGGCATCTGCCCATTGGTCAACACACACACACAAAAAAAGCTCACAGACCTGTGCTGATATAGAAAAGGGCTAGCGAATGTTTAGAAACATTCCTAAAGGAAAGAAGAATTTCAGAAAACAAAATTAGACTGACTTGATGCAAACATAATTAAAGTTAGCTCCTATTGAAGTTAATAGAATAACATTTCATTCCCATTGCATTTTGATCCCATTTCAGCCAGCTAGTTAATCAGGATCAAATTTGCAGATCATCTAGTCCAGTTCCCTGTCTAGTGTAGCCTACAAAAAATAAAATAAAATAAACCATAAGGACCCAGCCAAATGCAAAAAAGATTAGGAAAAGGCTAAGGATAACTTACAGCCTAATTTTAGAAACTTGGAGAAAAAGAGATACAAAAACTCTAGATATATTGATACATTCCATGAATAAAATCTGTGTCTATGTGTATGAGCAGTTACTCATTCAAATATCTGTTTTCTGTTATGAATCTCCTCAGCAGTTCTAAGGCAACCGCAATTCATCCATATGTGACTGTACACAGGCATAGTAAAACATGCCATTTTTGCCAAACAAAAATAGAATTTGTCAACAGTAGCAAAGAAATGCCACATGGTTCCAAAGCGCATATATTAATAACATCACCATTTATGACACTGCAGTAAAAATAACATCACCAGTTTTGAAAATATGCTATTTCTCACAAACTAGGGTTGATTCTTTGCAGTCTTATACTTATCCACCACTAAGGTGAATCAGTCAATATATCACAATAATGAACAGTATAACCCTAATATTAAGGCTTAGTACAATTAAGTTCTACTAGGAGGTTTTCACTAGTGGGAGCTTGCCCCACAAAACAATTGATTTTATGGTGATTTCCCCAGATCTGTATTATTGTTGCCTTGGAAAACTATTCCTGCATTAATACAGAAGGTCTAGAAATCATTTAAATGGCAAAAATGGAATTTATAGTTAAAAGAACTAGCTTAACTCTCATTAGAACCTAGAATTTGGAAACCAATAAAGCAAAATATTTGTAGCTCAGAATTGAAAAGAGGGGTCCTTAGTACTCTCTGTGCTTGGTTGTTTTCTTGCAGACTTTTCATTACCCAACTAGGTAACATCATCAGTGCTGATGATGGTACCTAGTTTGGGTAATGAGAAGTCTGCAAGAAAACAACCAAGCTCAGAGAGCACCAAGGACTCCTCAGAATTTTGAGAGCCATCGCCCATCCCAGCAGCAAATCAAGATGGTCTTTTGGAAAACCCAGTTCCTCCATGGAGCAGTTCCACTTTGATTTTGCAGATGGAGAAGACCATGGTCCAAGTCATTTTCAGCATTTGAGCAGCCATTTTTCTAAACCGCCTCCCCCCACCATCAATTCCTTCAAAACTCTCCAGGCTGTGCCTGCAACCAATTTCATTTCTAGCTTCATTTACAGGTTTGAAAAACTGCCTTGTTTTTAATAAGCAAAGAACTAAAAGGAAACAAAATGAGGAAAAACAAGCCAGAAAAATGCTGGTAATATCATTTATGCCAGAATGATTCATACTTAAGATGTTCTGTCCATTTGTTTTTGTACTTCAAAATCCTTAAATAGAAAATAATAAATAATCTGCAAAGAGTGTCAGTTTCAGTATGTAAAACACTGACAATAAAATATAAGTAAAATATAAATCAACTCCAGGGAAAATAAACGATCAAGATTATTAAACAATTAAATGTATAAGACCAATAGTGACAGCAAATCTAATACTGGTTGAGGCATAACTATTACTCTTATGGTTGGCAAAACACAAGATGAGCAGGTTTTTTTCCCCAACTAGATTTTACTCTCACTGTTCAATTAGGAGATTTATAGTAGTTATGTTTTTGTTATTTTGTTTTTAAACTTCTCTAGCTATTTTATTTGTCCCTCAAATATAATTAAATATGACCATACAGCAGGCATGCAGGGAATTGTTAAGCAAACATTATTTTTAATATATCTGTTTTAAAATGCTAATTGTAATACTACAGGGCAAGGAATATGTTTTTCCCATAGATACATATTTTAACTCAATGGGGTTAATAGTGTTGAAAAACATCATCACATATAAAGATATCTTAGATGAGAATGGAGACCTGAAAACAAGGAAAAGGTTATTAGAAGATGGTATAGAGTTGGAATGGTGGGCATACTTACAAAATTAGTCGTGATACAGAAAAGACAAAAAAGAACCAGGGATAAAATTAGAGCATACACAATTAGATAAAATCCTTCTAGGAACAGAAGATCAAATGATAAAAAAGATATATCAATATTTATTAGAACAAGATTTGTTAGAGGAACGAGTAAAAGAAACAATGTTGATCTGGAGTAAAAATTTCGGTTACAGTATTGACCTAGATAATTGGCAATCATTATGGGATAGAAACAGGAGCTTAACGCTAGCCAACTCATATAAAGAAAATCTATACAAGATATTTTATAGATGGCACCTTCCTCCTACAAGGCTAGCAAAAATAGATAAAAAAACCTCACCGACATGCTGGAAATGTAGAAGGCTTCCAGGGACTTACTATCACATGTGGTGGAAATGTTCAAAAGCGCAAAATTTTTGGCATCAGATAAAAAATTGGCTGGAAGAAATACTATTACAAAAAAATGATTTAAAACCAGAAACCTTCTTATTAGGGATTATTAATGATAAACTCAGCAAAGCATCTTTCTACTTACTATTGCATATTTTAACCGCAGCAAGATTATAATACGCCAAAAATGGAAAAGAAAGGAAATCCCCACTGAAGAAATAATAAATAAAATCTTATCCTGCACTGAAATGGACAGGTTAACTCTAGAGATTAAAAGTAAAACTGAAACGGAGTATTATGAAATTTGGAAAAATTTGTACGATTGATTAGAGATAAGGAGGATCGCTGAGATGATTATCGATTGATTACTTGATATCGTAAGGACTTATTAACACCTATATTAGGACACAACTGAAAGATATGTAAATACAACGTTGACGACTGAAAGATGGTTTACCAAAACATTTACAGATGTTATATGTACAGTTTGTTATACTCTGTCCTGTTATAGAATGTATTTTAAGTTTCTGTTTTTCTTTCTGTAACATAAGGTAATACTAATAGCAGTGTTGTAGCCAGGGAAGTTGAATCATGTCCACTTCTGTTTTTAAATGTACATTTAATAAAATTTGGGGAAAAAAATAGTGTTGAAAAATATCCAAAGGAGTCTGGTAGCATCTTTTCTGATTATTAAATTTTATCAAAAGGCATATGCTTTCAAGAACTGCAATGCCCTTTGTTCAATAATGTATGCCTTTTAACAAAATTTTTTAGTCAGAAAAGGTGCGACCAGAATTCTGATGTATTTTAACCACCATAGACTAACACAACTGTCCTCCTATAAGGTCAATAGCACTGAAATTTGTCTTCATGTATTTAAGCTTTTCTCCCACTTCCTGCAAAAAAAAAAAAAAACCTGGACCAGTATTATTAAATAACATATTCTTTTCTCTTGAGAGCAGGCATCAGAATTTCATTTTTTAATGTGTGCCAGTGGGTTCACAGAAAAAAAATGACAATAAAGGTTATCTTATCTTATCTTATCTTATCTTATCTTATCATAAAGACTAAAAGTATATTACTTTCCAAATACATATAGTGCACAGGTGTTTTTATGTAAACAAGATCCAATTATTCAGGATAATTTAGTAATGCTATTGTATTCAACAGGGTCCAAATAAAGTTTAGAACTGCAATCTAAAGTAGCATTGGAGTGGAATGGAAAGTGTAGCACAAGAACAATGTAACAGAGGCTTGAGTTTAATATTCTTAATCTAAGACAAACCCTTCTGACTGAGCTTTTAGTGCTACATCTCTACTATAGCTATCATGAAGAATGTGCTGGATTAGTTTTCAAATGCAAATAACTCCTATTATGGTGACTTCCCTCTATTTACATAGTCAGTGTTTTTTTTAAAAAAAAACTGTCTTTAAAGTGTCTTTGAAAAAAACCAATAGCGCTCAAATGTATTACAACCTTGTCTTTATTCATAGGTGTGTTTGTCTGTCTGTTATATATAATGTTGGAATAAATTTAGAGTTTAATGAACTGCATACTTCTACAAGAAAGTTAATACAATACAGGCATCAGAAATTATTTTATATATAGTTCATTCAGAAAATATTCAGATCCCCTTCACTTTTATCAATTTTGTTATGCTGCAGCCTGTGCTACAGATCTACAGTTGTTGAAATTCATTTTTTCTCATTAATCTACACTCAGTATCCCATAAAGGCAAAGTGTAAACAGAATTTTAGAAAAGTCTGTAAATTTATTAAAAGGAAAAAATTGAAATATCACATTGGCATAAGTATTCAGACCCTTTGCAACATATGAAATTTAGTTCAGGTGCTCCCAGTTCTCTTGATTGTTGCTGACATTGATTGCAGTTGATCTATGATAAATTAAATTGATTGGACATGATTTGGAAAGGCACACATCTCTCTATAGAAGGCCTCACAGCTGACAATGCATACTGTAGCAGAGCAAAAGCCATGAGGTCAAAGGAACTGCCTGCAGAGCTCAGAGATAGGATTATTGCAAGGCACAGATCTGGGGAAGGCTAACAAAATTTAAATTTCTGCTACGTTGAAGGTTCCTAAGAGCATAGTGGCCTCCATAATTCTACAAATGGAAGAAGTTTGGCACAACCAGGCTTCTTCCAACAGCTGGTTGCCTGGTCAAACTGAGCAATCGGGGCAGAAGGGCCTTAGCCAGAAAGGTGACCAAGAACTCAATGGTCACTCTGACTGAGCTCCAGAGATACTGTGTAGAGGTGGGACAGAGTTCCAGAAGGACAACCATCACTGCAGCCTTCCACCAATCTGGGCTTTATGACAGAGTGGCTAAATGGAAGACTCTCCTCAGTGAAAAATACATGAAAGTCCACTTGAAGTTTGCAAAAAAGCACCTGAAGGACTCTCAGACTGTGAGGAACAAAATTTTCTGGTCTGAGGAAACCAATATTGAACTGTTTGGCCTCAATTCTAAACCTTATGTCTGGAGGAAACCAGGCACCACTCATCATTTGCCCAATACCATCCCAACAGTGAAGCATGGTGACAGCAGCAGCATGATCTGGGGGTGTTTTTCAGCAGTAGGAACTGGGTGACTGGTCAGGGTTGAGGGAAAACTGAATGGAGCAAAGTGCAGGGATATCCTCACTGAAAACCTGTTCCACAATGCTCGGGACTTCAGACTGGGCGGAAGGTTCACTTTCCAACATGACAACGATCCTAAGCACACAGCCAAGACAACACAGGAGTCCATCCAGAGCCCTGACTTGAACCCTATTGAACATCTCTGGAGGAACCTGAAAATGGCTGTCCATGATGTCACTATCCAACCTGACTGAGTTTGAGACAATTTGCAAGAAAGAATGGCAGAAAATCCCCCAATCCAGGTGTGCAAAGTTTGTCACATCATATCCAAAAAGACTTGAGCCTGTAACTGCTGCCAAAGGTGCTTCAACAAAGTACTGAGTGAAGGTTCTGAACACTTATGCCAATGTGATATTTCAGTTTTTTCTTTTTAATAAATGTACAGACATTTCTAAAATAGTTTACATTTAATTTACACTCATTATGGAGTACAATGAATACAAAAGTGAAGGGGGTCTGAATACTTTCTGAATGCACCGTATGTAAAAGTGTGTCTCTTTGTGTGTATATAAGTAAAAAGATATATCTAAAGGAGAATAAAAGAGCAAGTGACATTGTGCACTTCATAATATCATACAACTGACCTAGTTTTGAAATTTTTGTGACATCACTATATGCCTAGGAATACTGACTTTTGACAAAGAGATCATATTGTTATTCAAATTATTTATGCTGCTCTCTACCTCTTTGTTACTATTATTAAAATTATACCTGAATAAAGTTATGGTCTAATTTAATAAGTTACATACTCCTACAAATAAAGTTAATATAATATAGGCACTAGAAACTATTATAGAGACATAACTATAAAAAAGTGCCAGTGTGGTCAATTAGGATTGGGCAACTACAAAAGTTACTGGGTAACTTTGAGCTAATTGCCCAGGATAACTCTGTAAAAACAAATATATAAATGCAACAAATAAATAGGCAGATTTGGCACAGAGCTGCAAGAACATTAGGAAAATGGACAACTAACATTTTCAGACAGTGTATTATCAAGCAAAGTAATGGATACCTTAAGTATTGTTTTAAATAAATCCTTTTAGCTACTTTTAGATGAAAATGCAGAGCAAAAATAATCTAAATCCTGGGTACATAATTCCCAAGTATTTTTCATTAAATGGTTTTACTCTGTTTATACTGATTTGAAGTTTTGCTCTTGCACTTACAGAAAGTGACTGTCTCAACCACACGTATTTCTTCACGTTTCCGTACCCAAGAACTTAATATAGCCGCTTTCTTGCGGCCGCGAGTGTAATTCCGCCTCGGTTTTCCATACTTTACGCAGATTTTATACAGATCCACAGCAACACTCTCTCCTAAACCTGCTTGTGTGGAAAGGGGAAGGGGGTGACATCCCACTGACAAGACTGCCATTTCCCAGGCTACACACCACTCACGCGGTGCCACAAAAATATCTCCCCGCTATCACCCATCTTTTGGAGGGGAAGTCCCACATGTCGCAGTCGGACGTACAGCAGACTCGGCGCCAGTCCGCCCTTCCTCTGAAACACAGCAACGGGAGAACAGCAGTCCCACGGCACGCGAGTTTCCCGCGCGCCCTCATTGGCAAGCAGATACGCAGCTCCCTCTCATAACCTCCGACCATCCTCCCACTGCTTACTTCCCGCCTCTTCTCTTTCCTACCTGTATCTATCCGGACGCGTGAAAGAAGAAAAAAACCCGAACTGCCACAGTGAGCGATATATTTACTCCAAAGTCGATCCGCGGACGTTCTCACGGCGAGACAGAAGAGGCTACCGCGGCCAGAACTATCACCCGGCCTGTAGCCCCCCCCCCCCCCGCTTTCCCTCCGTCCCTCATATTTGCCACCCGCCCCGGTTGCAACCATCACCCGAGGCTGTCATTCGGGGCAGATGCCCTGCAAGCTTCTCTCCAACCTCCGCCAAGTCATTCCAAGGCCTCCGTAGCCAGCATCGCTCCCTCAGGTGAAAGCAACCCCACCACCACCACCACCACCACAGCCCGGAGTAGAAACAGCTACATTGGGGCGCTACTCCGTCCTCTCCTTTACGACGCTCACCTTGGACCGCAGAATCGCCGCTCCCGCACCGGGACTCCAGCACGAGCAATTGCGACGGAAACCCCGCTCGCAGTTAACGTCGCCGTCACCCGAGAGACTACCTTCTGGATGCAGTGCAGGAGAAAAACCCCTCCCAGGGCAATAGTTGACTTCAGGCACCACGAGCCTCCCCGGCTAGGCTGGGAGTACCCGCCTCCCTTCACTTACTCGCGCTGCCATTGGCCAAGACAAGCCGCAAAAGTCACCAATTAACAATCTTTGCTTGTATGGTCCTTTGCAACTGATGGTCTAAGAAGATGTCAGTCCCCAACCCAGGCCTTATATACAAGTCTCGCGAGCTTTGTTTTCTTTTCGGTGGAGGTGCAGGGTTGTGGAAAGTAGTGGTTTTGGAAGTGTTGTTTGCTGCGTTCGCTTGATCTTACTCTCACGTAAGAGTGCGTAAAACGGTACTGTTTCCTCGCTTTTAATTCCACCCAGTCTATACACAAAAGCATATTTGGGGAACAGACCACAGCGATAGCAAACGGATAACTACTAGTAATAGTTCATCTTAACATCCTTGATCTTTTTCTGAAATGCAGGTTGCTTTTCCTTTTTCAGCTGTTTTTACGCAATACTCTGTTCTGAGGGCTCTGTTGAAACAATTGTAATCCTACCCAAGAAAGAAAGAAAAAACGACACTTTTGCTTTCAAGTTCTCTGGGCCAACTAAAGCAATTAGTTCTGCTAAATTCATTATTTGAAAGATCTGTTTGAATCTAAAATAATCGTTTGGAATAAAATTTAAGAAAACCAGATAATAAAGGTTTTGTCTTAGAACAAAAAAAGCTAAGCTCCTTGGAAAAGGCTCTAATGCTGGAAAGATGAAAGGACAGAAAAGAGGATGAGCAGCAACAACTTGGATGGATTCAGTTAGGGTGGGGATGAGTGTGACATTGGAAGACCTAAAATACCATCATGGAGAAAAGGTGGTTGCTAGAAATAGAAAACAATGACACATCATCTAAAACTTCTTTATAGCCAGATTATAGCTTCTATATTACCTGAAGGCACACATAGTTATTCTTCTAAGCACTTTTTAGAGGTCTTTTTAAAAGTTCTGTGTATACAGAAGCCAAAGGAAAACAGTGCAAAGATTAGTAGAAGACACCACTGAGCCTTTTCCTATTAAAGTGCTGCCCATTTCTCCTTGAGTGACCACAAAACAATATTGACATAAAATGTGTTGTTCCCTTTGCTACCTTTGTTCCCTCTATTACATTCATTTCAAGCCACTGCCAAGTGGTGTCATCTTGACAGGTTTTTCTACTTCTCTCTTTCTCCTTTGTTCTTATCTCCTGCACATTGCTGCTAGCAGAAAGAACATGGAACAGTACAGTACAAATTGTGTGACTCTGATTTCAGTTCTCTTTTCCTCCCAGCTATTGACTATCTTTCCAAATTAAAATAGGGTGAAAGAAACATATAGGACAGTGATGGCGAACCTTTTAGAGACTGAGTGCCCAAAAACTGGTCCCGCTCCCACTCCACCCCCTGCCCAGCCCGCTCTGTGCCCCCCAGCCCCCACCCCGCCTGCCCATAGCACCACTCACCGCCTCCAGGGTCCACCGCAGATCGCCCAGGCAGCCCAGCAGCGCTATGGCGGCCACACCCTCTGCCCATGCCCTGCAGCATCAACTGTATGTTGGGGTGTGAGGGCAGAGTCTTGTCTGCGCTGACTGGCTGCCACATCCTTGGCTGCGCTGCTCCGTGTGGGCCACACTCGGGGGCGACTCTCCTTCAGGGGGCTGCTGGAGAGGAGGGGGTCACGGGGGGAGGCAAGGCTGGGGCAACGGCACATATACCCACAGATGGCTCCAAGTGCCGCCTCTGGCACCTGTGCCTTAGGTTCGCCGCCACTGATATAGGAGGACATCAAAACAGAAATAGCTACAGATAGTAGGGAAGGGGAGCAGGCAATGATTCTGCAATCAGGTAATATATATAGGGTAAGATTGCTGGAACTGACTAGATCAGTGGTGGCGAACCTATGGCACGGGTGCCAGAGGCAGCACTAAGAGCCCTCTCTGTGAGCATGTGTGCCGTTGCCCCAGCCCCGCCTCCCCCCATGGCCCTCTCCTCACCAGCAGCCCCCCCGGAAGAGAGTTGCCCCCGGTCGTGGCCCATGCAGAGCAGCGCAGCCAAGGACATGGCAGCCAGTACAAGACTCTTCCCCTGCGCCCTGCAGCATCATCTGCTGCGTGGCCGCCATGGTGCTGCAGGGCCGCCTGGGCGATCTGCCGTGGTAGGTGGCCTTGCGGGGGGCATGGGTGCGACAGGAGGTGAGGTGGAGTAGGCGGGGCAAGGGGCAGAGCAGAGTGGGCGGGGCAGGGGCCGGAGTGGGTTTTGGGCACTCGGTGTCTAAAAGGTTCGCCATCACTGGACTAGATCCTGGGAAGCTATACACCTTAATTTTAAAGGATTGGAAAATTCATCATTCCTCATTATTTTCTAGGGACTGCAATAAGGAAAGGTAGAACAGCTGCAACTAAAGATAGATGGTGCCCTTGGTCTACCAATATTATTTCTGAACATTGGTCAAATGGAATTGTACAAAGAAATATGATAGAGCAAGTTTCAAAGGAAATCCGGAAGCAGAGTGCTATAATAGGAAAAGTAAGGAGAAAATGGCTGAAGAGATGATGAGAGAGAAGCCATGCTGGTCACACTCATGACAAGTCATCTGAATTCACCTTCAGTATAGTGGGTGACAAACCGATAGGGATTTTACATACATTGAACCTGTGATGGGGCACGATAAATCTAATGGAAGAAAAATAACTCATTTCTGCAGCCTTAATGATGATTTAAAGCTGGTTTGTTGCTCACCAAGAGCAGCAATCCCCAACTTTTATGGTTTGGAGGCCTGACCGGTGGGGAGAGGGAAATTGGATTGTGCAAGCAGTGGGCCGGTGCGTGAATGTGTGCCACTCACATAGCCCACTTCCAAACCAGTCACAGCCTGGTAGCAGTCCATGGCCTGGGGGTTGGGGGTTAGAGACCCTTGCACTAGGGGATGAGACTAGACAACATCCTGTAACCAAGAGGGAAGATGGAGACTGTACAGCCATGATGGTGCTGCGGTATGGTAGAAATAGGGACAGTAAATATCTAGACTTCCTTGTGAAATATTGTGAAAGAGGAAGACTTTTTGTATCTTTCTGAGAAGCATCCTGTTTCAAGATTCAGAACTGTATGGCTGGCCAGCCCTGGCTTTTTTTCTAAAATATTTTCTTAGACATAAGTATATTTGATTTTAGTAGGAGTTATTTTAAAGTGGGCTGTAATTAGATTTACAATCGTACAGAGGCCTAGAAACTAGGAAATCATTCAAATCCCACCTTAGGCATGAAAAACCAGCTGGGTGACTTTGGACCAGTTACAGGTAGTCTCTTTCAGCCCACCTCACCCCACCAAGTTACTGTTGTGGGGAAAATAGGAGGAGGAAGGAGCATTAGGTGTGTTTGCCACCATGAGTTATTTATTAAAACAATAAGAAAGATGGGACAAAAAATCAAATAAAAATAAAATGGCTAGGTGGCTATGGCCTAATGTTATATATCATGCCAATCAGACAAAAGAGAAAGCTAAATGGGGAGGAATGGCAGAAAAGAGTTTCTCTTGCTTTTCTGTCCAGTGGAACTGCCAGTCTCTTTGAATGCCAACAAAGTGGATTCAGACCCATCCATTAATTGAAACTGGATGAGGATTCCCGAACCATTGAAGTCAAGAAAGAAAGAAAATGAAAAGTGGGAGAGGTCCAGAAGAAAGACAAGGAAAAGAATGAGGCACTATACAAAGTAAACAGCAAAAGACTCTTAGCCTGGGGGGGGGGGGAGAGAAAAATATTGGGATCATTATAAATATTATTAGATTAAGTAACTATATGACAGCAGTGACATATTAAAGAAAGCATCAGTTTTTGTAGGAGAGAAAAACAGAATTATCCTATACAAGGGAAAGGAAAAAGAAAGGAAAACAAGTTTTATTGAAGTTCAATTCTGAGAGTTGAGAAGCCTACCAAGAGAAAATAATTCAGAAATTTTAATGAAGGGGAATGATAGACTAAAATAGCCTAGCAAAATCTTCTGTAGTTTGTACACTGTTATGTTTGTGATCTTCCTTCCCCTTCCTCTTCCCTGATCTATTTAATTATTAATGAACCCTCATTCAATAAATGACAAGAAACAGTGTAATAGTGTTTCATGCCAGTTCTAGATGCCACTAAAACGAAGAGGCTTTGTTTCTTAAATCTAAATTCCTACACTGCATCATAACAGCTTTGTAATATGAAAAATTGTAAATAAAGTTGAAAACTTTTAGTTACACATAGCTTTATGTAGCTAATCTTTTTAAACATTGTTACTGGAAGGTATCCCTTCTGTATTTTCCAACATCTCTTGGAAATCTAAGTACATTCTGGACAAACATTGTACAAAACTCATTTTAATTGCCTAATAGCCATGGAAACCAAGATAAAATTATCACACACTTGTCTGTTTCCCACTGGCCTTCTAAATGTGTGCTACAGGTAATTCCTGACTGACAACAGTTTGTTTGGTGATTATTCAAAGTTACAACAGCACTGAAACAAGTGACATATGTCAGATTTTCACACTTAAAACCACTGCAGTATCCCCATAGTCACATGATCAAAATTTAGGCGCTTGACAACTGACATGTATTTATGACAGTTGGACTGTCCCAGAGTCATGTGATCACTATCTGTAATCTTCTCAGGTGGCTTCTGATAAGCCAAGTCAACGGAGGAAGCCAGATTCACTTAACGACTGCAACAAAAAAATTGGGTTCAGTTGTAGTCATATATTGAGGACTATCTATATACAAGTTAGAGCATTTTAATTAAAGGCAGCATTCTTAGATGCTTTATGAAACTATTTATAGGCCTTCATCCCCAAGCTTAATGGCAAATGTATTACATCTTGGCCCTTGGAGTGGTGTGCCTTGCAGACTGAAAAGTTCTTTAGTTGCAAAAATCTGTATGAAAGCCAGTTGGAGGAACTCTTTTACATCAATCCTGTAAGTGCATTTAGTAATAATTGATTATGTACCATGAAGTCAGTATGGATTCTTAGCAGCCAGATAGATTTTCTCCCTAATTATCAGTTCTAATGTGATCCTTCAAGTTTTCCAATGATAGGTGAATTTAGAAATTAAGTGGCGGCTTATTCTGTGATTATGGTTAGTTTGCTTAGTCTTTTTGCTTCAATTTTATTGACTGTGGACGTATTAAATTTGGTTATTCCAAACTTTCAAACATTTAAACTACAAGGATTCCTGTCTCCAAATCTAATGTACAGTGAAGAAAAACTGATTGCTAATTGCATTAAAAAGTTATTAAGATTTGGTGGAACTTTCAAAAGATTTTTAAGAGAAAGATAAAGTTTACGCCACAATTATTTTTGTTAGGTGTTATTGTAGATTTTGATGTTAAAGAGATTAATTTGATGTTGAATCTTATAACAGCTGCAAGATTATTGGTGGGGCAATATTGGAAGAAAGACTCTTTGCCTACTATGGAAGAATGGATACTCAAGGTGTCTAATTTAGCAGAAATGGCAAAGATTTCCGCTTATTTGAAGGACTACTCACAAGAAAGATATATTTCTGTTTGGAGAAGATGGATAGATTATATTCAGAATAAATATGAGACTAAAAAGTATTATTTAGCGTATGAGTAAATTTTAGATTATTACTAATAGTTTAATATGGTAGAATTTATATTACTCTTAGTTTTAACTATATTATTATTTTTGTATTTAATTTGTTAATATTTACTTTGAAAAGGAGTTAAAGCATGTTATGGATTTGACTGTTTGTATAGTTAGGTAATGTTAGTTAGATTATGATTGTTTATTTGTAACCCTGTAATCAGCTCTGGGAAAGATTGCTGGGAAAGATTGAGGGCAATAGAAGAAAGGGACGACAGAGAATGAGATGGCTGGATGGAGTCACTGAAGCAGTAGGTGTGAACTTAAATGGACTCCAGAAAATGGTAAAGGACAGGAAGACCTGGAGGAACATTGTCCATGGGGTCGCGATGGGTCGGACACGACTTCGCAATTAACAACAACAACAACAATCAGCTCTGGAAAGTGGGGAAGGGGGGAGGGGGGAGGCATTTGGGATATATATTGTATAAAATTTTTAAAACTTTTAATAAAAAAAGTTATGCAATTTATCATATAAACTGGACAGCTTGTAAATATATAATATCAACACAGAATTTTCTCTGTGGGTTTGCAACATTGTGTTTCCTTACAAAATAATGTATTTTACCACTGGTTAGAAAAAACTTTGGTTCCATTCCAGACAATTTAGTCATGAAACTGCCATTTCAATACTCATATTTCATTGTTAGGATGTCACATATCTCAATGGATGTCTTTGAAACACTTTAGGCTGATCGTCTTAGGCTGATCTGGCAACAATGCTAAGAGCATTGTTACATTGGGTGATTTGATCTTCTGTATTTTAGTGTCCTACCAGGAAGGGATGTTGTTATCACCAGCATGTCTGGGAAAGAAAGATAATAGTTAGATCCAGTTACTCTGTGCTGACAATTTTTGGCCTGGGGGGGATGTTCTAGGACTAATATTAAAAGCAGACCCTTGGGTGTGTTTTAAATACCTATCCAAGAATTTGAAGAATCAGTCTTAACATCTATAAGGCCATCTCATTCATCTTGCTGAAAGACCTAGACCAAAGAAGAGCAAGCAGTTAAATATAATTGGCAGGTAGAATTACAAAATAATTAATAAACCATGTCTTAAGCTAGTAAAGCGCCAGCAACAACAAATTTGATAATTACAGAAGCTATGTTGCCAGCATCATTTATTTCATGATTAATGTTTTTCTGTTCCTGTAATTCAAAACCCAGGAAGGAAACAGAGCAATACTTTATCACATTCACTGATGTTAGTACTTCGGGTATGTTCTTGGCCCAGAACTCATAGGGAAAGACAAACAATAATAAAGCTTCAAGGAAACCATGGCAGCTAAGTGGTGTTCAGATATAAACTTTGTAAAAGGTAGGTGGGTTAAGCTAAAGTTCAGTGACATATAAAGAAGCATTTAGTCTCATAGCAATCAAACTAGAATAGAACTTCCATTTTTTTCCAACTGTGATCTTTGATCCTATGGATGGAGAGGCATATTGGAAAGGCCCCCCCTGGAGTATTAGGTAGACAATTGTAGAATAGAGACCTTATTTTTCACCAGAAGATCTGGCAGAAATCTACACATGCTGGACAAAACAAAAATTATAATTACTAAAATATTAATTAAAATACTAAAATAAAATAGTATATGGGGTTTGTTTCATGCGTAAGTCCCTTCTGTTTTGATTAATTTAAACTTTCACAAAACCTCCCCTAATGTCCTCATCTCTATCTGCCATTAGAAGTGTTTTCCTCCATTTCCATCAAGCGCTGACACTTTGGAGCTACTTTAGATAATAAGAGTGGCTACTTGTTGAATTTCTTCTCAGCATTCTTAGACAAAGAATCACATAGTATACATGTATCAGTAGCAGTTATTCAATAGTAGGAACTTTTGGAGTTCCTTTTTGGAATGAGAAAATCTTATTAGTTTTGCCTAGAATGAAACTGACAATTTTGTTTTCACATGAATTATTTTTAACAAACATAACTCTGTTTAAATTTATGCTTTCACAGCAATTTATAAATTCAACAATAAAAAGATTCAATGTGAATGCTTATGCCTTTTATATCTTCAAAAATACTGCATATAGAGCATATCTCTAAATCAATTTTTCTTGTGACATTTTCTTGTGTTTATATGTTTATTATATTTATAAATTGTCCATTTCTTTATTCTCGGTGTTTGGCTTAACGTTCAAACTTTATCACAAACTTGTATTACAAATGTCTCCAACACAAGAGTACATTTTTATTGCACTCTTATGTTGGAGATAATTAAAGAGTACATGGGAAACTTTTATTCCGAAGAGAGCATAAATATTTCTAACTGATCAATAAAAAAGTATGCATGAAGGTATGAGTCTAGATACATGGTACAAAGTTTAATTAGCTGGTACCTATTTGGGTTGTTCTGCAACAAGGCATATAATTATTCACAACTATACACAATATAAAGTTATATATATTGTAACTATAATAAAATGCGCTGCTTTGTATGTAACCATTTTAATTGTTATTTATTGTGCCTTTAAGTTAACTTTGACTCCTGGAGACTGCTTGGACAAGTCTCCAGGAGTTTTCTAGGCAGGATTTAGGAAGTGGTTTGCTACTGTCTCTTTCATAACTTTGAGAGAGAAGGATTAGCCCAGGATCACCCATCTGGCTTAGTGCCTAAGAACTAGCATTCATGGTCTCCCAGTTTCTAGCCTAGTGTCACTACACAAAACTGGCTCTCAAATATTTTAGTGAATGAATGGAAAAGAAATGGAAAATTTTAAACAAACTTAAATCAGGCTGGGAAACATTTAGAAAGATACAGAGACAGTAACTCAAATAACAAAACTTAGTTTGCAGATAAGCAGGCAGGACAAGACTGTCACCAAGGTCAAAGGATGTCAATGAACTGTAGAGTGATTAAAGGAATGTCAGCACAATGTTGTCTCAAGATAACATGAGAAAAAATGTTGAAACAAAAATAAGAAACTCATAGGAACAATACAAGTTTCCCACAAAAAAACAGATTAAGGTCAAAATGGTTAGTTTATGCAAGGAAATCATGTAGGATCTCCTATAAAGACTCAAACTAGGTTCCAGAAAATATGCTGATCAGCTTATGAATGAGCAGAAGGCAAAATGAATGCTATACAGAGACCAGTTTGGTCTAGTGGTTAAGGAATCAAACTAGAAACGAGGAGACTATGAGTTCGTCCCAATTTAGCCATGAAAGCTGCCTGGGTGACCTTGGGTCTCACTCTGCCTCTGCCCACCTCACTTCACTAGGTTGCTGTGGAAAAAATAGGACGCGGGAGTATTGGATATGTTTGCTGCCTTGAGTTATCTATCAAAATAAAAAGGCAAGATAAAAATCTAATAAATAGATAAATATACATGCAGAGGAAGATTGTGCCAGGAAGATTTAGGCGGCATCAAATCAGAGAACTGGATGCCTTCTTTCTTCAAATAGAGAGGGTGATGGCAGCTCCTCCCATCCTGTTTCACATTCACCTTGAGTTATTTTCCAGAAGCAAATAGTGATATGCATATGATAGATTGAATTAATCAATATACAAATGGAAACTAAGATTAGTGAGGTTTATAAGAAACAGCTTATGCTTTATACTTTATACCATCTGTCACTCTTAAGTTTCAGTATGTGTTTTATATATTTAAAATATTAAATGGGAAAGTAAACATTCTTTTTTAGTTTTAAACAGTCACATGCGAAACTTATAATGGGGGAGGAAACATAAATATAGAGTTGCTTAAATAATAGACAGCAGTTTAAGAGAATTTCCCACAGAAAAGCAGTAAAGGACCATATAAGATAAAAGTCTGAGCAGACACAAAATAATATCCTGAACTCAGAGGAACTCTGCAGGAGAAGATTGCATAAAATCATCCAATTTCCTTGGCATTTACAGAAAATGCCAGTATCAGAAATTATAAATATCAGCAACAAGGAAGCATTATATAACAGAAACTGAAAAGTAATTAATGGCAGTTGTTGCCTAATGTTTCCTATTATCCTATAGCAGTTACCACCAAGGTATCAGTAATTACTGATTTACTAAAACAGGGGTGTCAAACTTGCAACATCATATGACATGTCGTGATGTATCACAACTTTTTTCCATTGCCGGCAATGGGGTGAGCGCAGTTTCAGCATGATGCATCCGGCCCATGGGCTAGCAGTTTGATACCCTGTCCTAAAATAATGTATAAAGAAAGACAATCCATTGTAGTATGGAAAGAACATATAAGAATAGCTATTTATTTAACATCCTTTATCTCACTATTTTTAATGTCTTTGGGGTATGTTTTATAATATACATATTAATAGGAAGACAGGAAAAAAGGAAGAGAGGAATTTTGGAATATATACTAAACCAGGTTGAGATGGAGATGCATATTCCCAAGCTGGGATACAATCATCATTCATCAGTTTGTGAATGTAAGGTGGCATCACAAAATGTTTTTCTATTTCTGGCTAAATCAATCAAGGAATGTGTGCTTAACCATAATGATTAATAGTTATGTTCATTCTAAGCTTTTCAATATGCCACATAGCTCAGAAGGAAAAAATGTGATTTTTTTATTTTTTTATTTTAGAAAAAATCAAATTAGATGTTGTGTTTGAAGTTGTGCTACCCAGGGGTCACATTCAATTGTCAAGTGCTTCCTTTTGTATCATCCTGCTAGAATGTGCTCAATCCCAGAACAGGGGGTTGATAAAAGTTGTTCCCCTTTTTCTTATCAGCAAAATATTAGAAACCAGAGAGGTCATCAGGAGCAAATAAATGGGATATATGTATGTGACATTTTAATATGCAATACATATGATTCAGTTCAGTATAATTTCCAGAATATGGAAACAAAACCCTCATTCTGTGGTGACGTGATTCTGTTTTAACTCCTGTTTTTTTTAAATCTGAATTCTTTCTATTTAAATATATATATGCGAATAACAACTTGCAACTTTCAATTGTCATCTTTTAACATCTTTTTGTAATGGAAAGACATTACATTTAGATGCTAGTTTGAAGGCATGACTGACAAAAGAAGGGCCTGTTCAGTGATGGCTTGATCATCATCACTTGAGAAGGTCAGTAAGGAATAGAGGTTGACAGAAACATATTGATTTAGGAGGCTGTGGTAGCTAGTGAGCTGAAAAAGAGAGAGAAAAGAGCAAGAATTGAGAGTTGAGGTGGTAAAAATTGTTAGTGGAATTAATAGGAGAGATAAAAAGCTGTGGATCAGTAAAACAGACAGGAACTCTGGATTCTTTGATCCACTTGAAGAATTTATTTAATGACTTCATATAGAGCATGGGGATACATGATGTCACAATATTGAGACCAGTTTTAAAGAAGAAAATATTTAGATGTTTTCCTTGCTGTGTGTTATTTGTCAATAACCAAGAAATGACAAGAACAAGTAGAAGAGGCTGAGATGGAATGAAGTTTAAAACCTCTAAAGCAGTGACAATATGCTGCACCAGTGGATGTAAAGATGCCAGTTAGCATTTATAAAAGCTACCGGTGTTTGATGGCAGAACATTTAGAAGGAAATAGGTCTGTTTAAGGATAGACCAATGATTTTTTTTCTTGATCTCAGGCAAGTCCAAATATGGTTCCTGAGTGAACAGGATAGAATTTCTAATCTTTATGCTGTCTAAAATGTTCACATGCTTGTTTGGTAGCCAGAGGATATACTGTAGAGTATTATTTCTTTATTGACTGATATTCACCCTCTTTTCCAGGAGTTGAAGGTGGCTTGCATGGTTTAATTTTATCCCCCAGACAACACTTATGTTCAAGGAACCTGAACTTGAATTTCCCCAATCCAGTTACAATATTTTAACCACAACATCATGCTAGGTCTGTGAAATAAAGGAAAAATCAAATAACAGCAAAGATATATGGTGCCAGTGATACTTTTTTTTTTTTTTTTTTTTTTTATTGAAATTTTTCAAAAGTTTTACAAATAAAAATCCACCCCCCCCCTCCCCAACCACCCCACCCCCCCCCGACTTCCCAGAACTGGATATAGGATTATTTAACAAATTTTTTAAAAATAACATTTACAATTTATAAAATAGTTAATAATAATGATTAAAAATCACAATAATAATATATATAATAATAATATACATAACATAAACTTTAAAATAAGTAATATATACTAAGAAGAAAAAAAAAAAAAAAATAAAAAAATGAAAAAAAGAAAAGAGAGAGAGAAAGAAAAAGGAAGAAAATAGACGAAAAATATATATGAATAATAATACATAAAAATTATATATATATAAAAAGGAAAAAGAAGAAAGAAAGAAAGAAATAGCATTCATTACAAATTATGAGAAAGCTAAATAATATTTTTCCATATCCAAATTATATTGTATGAAATTTATCCATTTTTCCCATACCGCAAAAAATTTTTCTTGAGATTGCTCCTTTAAGAAAGCCGAAATCTTTGCCATTTCTGCCAAATACGAAACTTTGTAAAACCATTCTTGTAAAGTAGGCAAAGATTCCTTCTTCCAATATTGTCCTATTAATAGCCTAGCGGCTGTAATCAAATTTAACATCAATGTAACCTCTTTAGCATCACAGTCAATAACAATACCTAATAAAAATAATTGCGGCGTAAATTTTACCCTCCTTTTAAAAATTCTTTGAATATTCCACCATATCTTAATCCAAAAAGCTTTTATATGCTTACAGGTCCACCAAATATGATAATAGGTAGCATCCAAGTATCCACATCTCCAACATTTCGGCTGTAGATTAGGGTACATAATGGACATTTTCTTTGGGTCAAGGTGCCATCTATAAAACATCTTATAAAAATTCTCTCTTAAATTTTGCGCTTGTGTGAATTTAACATTTCTTATCCAAATAAGTTCCCAAATATCCATTGAAATCGTTTCACCAATATTCTGTGCCCATTTAATCATACAATCTTTAACTAATTCAGGTTCTGAATCTAATTCCACTAAAACCCCATAAACTCTCTTAATATGGGTTGGCCTTTGGTGCCAGTGATACTTATGATCCCCAAAAAGTATCCACCTAACTTACTGAAGCAAGGCTTATTTATAGCACAGCTTTTAAGAAGACAAAATAGTGTTTTCTTGGTTGACCTCCTTTAAGCTGTTTTAGAGCAATTCATTCGTAGGTGTTCGGGAAGATTGCCAATGAATGCAAGGAAATAGAAAATCCAAATAAACTATTAGATAGTAGGCAAATAAGACTATAAAATAAAGACGCTTTAGAGTACATGCATACATAAATAGTTTTTTTTTTTTTTTTAATTGAAAATTTTTAAATTTTACAAAAACAAATCCCCTTCCCATACCCCCCCCAACCCTACCTCACCCCCCTCCTACCCAACCTCCCAAACCCTCCCCTGGACTTCCCAGAGCTGAATACAGGCTTAATTGAGAAAAAAAACTTAAAACACTTTTAAAACCTAAACAAATTTAAATACAATCATCATTCTATATAAACTCCCTCCAAAAACGCAAATTTAAACATTACTTTCTTTGAATATCTATACCTATAATGTAAAATCTAATTTCTCCCTCTTTCTTTATCCTAATACAAAAAAAAATAAATATATAAACCTTTGTTATACCATCAAAACTAAATACTCTTAAAAAACTTAAAGTAAATACATATTTCCTTCAATCTTCATAATCTTCTCACCTATCCAAAAAAAAAAACTTAAAAATCCTAAACAAATCTAGACACATTTAGCTAAACAAATTATTTTCTCTTAAAGATATTAATAATATTTAAAAACTTGAAACACTTTTGAATCCTAAACAAATCTAAATACAATCATCATTCTATATAAACTTCCTCCAAAAAACACAGATTTAAGCATTACTTTCTCTCCTAAACAAATCTAGACATTTAATTAAACAAATTATTTTCTCTTAGAAATATTAATAATAATATTTAAAAACCAAATTTAAGCTTTACTTGGAACTTAAACAAATTATACTCCCTTCAAAACACAAATTTATTAGAATCCCCTCACTTTCCAAAAACGATATAAGTTTTACTTCTCCCACAATCTCAATAGTAAACTTCTTGTCTAAAATTCTCATTCAATGTCCATAATTTTCCAATAACCAGTTGCACCCACTATAAACACAAACTTCTTATCTAAAATTTTCATTCAATATCCATAATCTTCTGTCTAATAGCCAGTTGCATCTACTATAAGCACAATCCATATCGGTCTCTCTTGCCCGCAAGCATCGAAAAAAATGCGTGGAATTCTGCCCTTGAAGATCGCTCCAAAGAGTTTGTAAGTCCTGGTTGACCCACCAGCTCAGGAATCAGTACCTGTGAAACTTCCTCAACCTCCTTCTTCTGTTGGTCTTTCTCTTTACATTTATATGTTACTTTTTCTTTACATTTATATGTTGCACAAGTCTCAGGGACCGATACCTGTAAAACTTCCTCAGTGAATTCCTCCTTGTGTTGATCTTCACAGTTGTAAGTTGTACAAGTTATCCTCTGCCCGTTCCTCTCTTGTTGGTGCCCCTCAAGCTGAAATTTCCCAATTTCGATTTCAGGCAGCAATTCCACCCTTGAAGATTGCTCCAAAAACTTTGTAGGTCTAACTTCTCCCAGAGCCACCCTTGAAGATTGCTCCAAAGACTTTATAGGTCCAACATCTCCCAGAGATTCAGAGACCGCTGAATATGAAACTTCCTTAACCTTCTTCTGTTGCTGCTTTTCTTTGGAGTTATGTGCTACACAAGTTGTCTTCTGCTCCTCAATCTGGACTTGTTGAGACCTAATAGATGGCGATGCACATACCCCCAGGACCGAAGTATAAAAATCTTTTGCTTGAGAAACAGTATTAAGTCTATGACATGTCCCCAGGTAGTTCACCACCATTCCAGTCGGAATATCCCATCTGAATAGAATTTTTCTCTTTTTAAGTTCATTTACTAGAAAAGCAAACTCCTTTCTTCTTCTTAAAATTTTAGATGGGATCTCCTTAAAAATTATGACATCTTGTGAAGCAATTTGAAATCTCTTCTTATAATAGGCTTGCACAATTTGATTGCGTAAGGATCTTTTACCAAAGTAAATTACCACATCTCTTGGCAGATTCTTCTGTGCTGCCACCACAGAGTTAACCCTAAATAATTTTTCAATTTCACTAAGTATTCCCTCTTTTTCTTTATTCAAAATCAATGCAAAGTCCTTTGCAACCATTTCTTTCAAATCTTCTTGCAAAGACTCTTCCAGGCCTCTGATTCTTAAGGCATATTCCATTTGTCCATATTGAAGCATAAGAATCTCATTTTCCATTTCTTTTTCCATACTTTCAATTTTCCCCTCCATTATGTCCACTTTTTCAGCTACCTCTTCCACATGGGAGTTCACCTTTTCAAGAACAGAAGCAACTCCTTCTAAAGCCAAAACAAAATCTTGTCTCAAGATCTTATTATTTTCCTCTAAAATCTTTTTCATTTCTGCCCTAATTTGAATTATAACATCTCCCATCATGTTTTGCAAATCCTTCATAGTTATTAGCTGACCCCCAGAAGAGGGTGAAACTGTTGATTTAGAAGCTGTAGAAATCCCTGGACGCTTTGGAGCCATCTTAAAGAAAAACCTTTAGCCCTTCTTAAAAAATTATAAAAATTCCTTCAAAAATCATAACTCCCTCCAAAGAAGGTCATTATAATAAAAAGAAAAAAGGGAAAAGAAAAAAAAAAAGGAAGAGAAAAAGAATTAAAAAAAGCTTTACTCCTTCTTAAAAATTACAAAAAATTAAACAGAAAAAAGTCCTTCAAAAAAGAGTCATTACAATAAAAAGAAGGGAGAAGAAAAAAAAATAATAATAATTAAATAGAAAAAGTCCGTTCCAAAAAAAAATACTTAGAGATACCAAAAACAACCATTCCAATCATAAGAAAATAAAAAGGGAAAGGGAAAGGAAAGAAAAAGAAACACCAAAAAGCCTGCCGGTCAGCATTCTAACTTCAAAAAAATATATGAGACTTTAAACTGTTTACTTAAAATATTTGAAGTTCATATTATAGTAATCACATAAATTTACACACATGAGCTTGTATTTTAATGTTAAGCCTGCATTCTTATGTACACTTGTATTGATGGTGGCTCACTGAATGCCATGCTATTGTTTCTCAATAGACATGTTAAGACTGAAAGTTATTTTGTGGATATAAATTTTGCTTTTATACACAAGCCCCAGGTTTATTTATAATTCTATACATATATACAAAGAAGCAAGTCTGAGTGAACTTCTGATGTACCTGAAGTTGCATCCCTTTTGGTGCAATGACATTTTACAATCTTGAGGGGGTTATGTCGAAATAGCATGTTCAGATCCAAACAGTGAATGATGTGAAGTATTTCACAAATTCCCCCTCCCTTGTGTAATTCTCATCAATGAGCTGAGTTGTCCTTCATTATTGCAAATCAGATGTTCTGTATTGACAGGAAAGTTACCTAGTACACTACATTTGCAAAGGGGAGGCAGGATCCAATCAATCTTTGCAATAATATTTTTGCTTTCGCTCATACAAACCCTCCCCTCTCTTTCCAGCTTTTATGCAAGTTTTCTACTATAATGCTTGTGTACCTATACATATAATAGCAGAGGAATATACCAATGAAGGGCATTTGACTGGTTTAAAGCAAGCTATAGAAATAAGTTCATGCTTCTGTATTCTCTCACATGCTTCTTATCCAAGTTAGGTTCCTATTAAAGTGGGTCAATTGAGAGATATAAAATTTACCAGCATTCTCTGTAATCTCTCTTGGGCACTTTGTGTACATTGAGATGGAATAGTAGTCTCATGTTCCGAACACTGGCTTCTTAACAGTAGCTAAGATCACTTGAATGGTATATGTTTTTAAATTTAACATCAAAGCGCTATTTAATATCAAAGCACTTCCCTCTCTCATGTTTGACATTTCTTTGTGTCTTTTAATCTGAAAACAGAAGAGAGAGCAATGAGGAAAGAACAGTCTTCATTCCAATCTTCTTTTATAAGGGCCAACTGTTCCGAAAAGTCATTCAGAAATTCCCTCTCACATTTTTAATCAGTTATTTTCTTTATTAATATATTTATGTGCTAACTTTACACAGTTTAAATAGTCCCCATCAATGAAAGATAGTAAATGTGATATACTAAATATGTAGCAAGTCTAACCACAATGATTACTTTAAAGAAATAATCACTTTCAGAAATGTATCACCTTCAATCTGTTGTTTAAACTTGCAGAGATCTATGCAGATCCACTGTTTAATGCAGTAAGAGAGGAAGCTGTATGTTACTAGGCAAGATGTGTATCAGATCTTTTAAATGATAATCTACAGGAACTTAAGCAATCTGAAAATTCTTTGAAAGAAGAACTATCCCAGAGGCACAGATTATTAAAGCAGCAGAAGCAGCATCTTGTTTTTAGCTTCAAACCTTTTTGCAAGATGCTCCTGACTGTTTCTGTAAGCAAAGCAGCTCTATGTACAGTATATAAACATGCAGAATTTTTGATTTTGAAGCAGCAATGTGAACCTGAAAAAAGGAATAGCTATTTTAAAGCTTCAAAGAGAAGTATAAAAGTAAAAGGGAAAAAAAGCAACAACTACTATAATAAAGAAGTGCCTTCCAACCTTCATCACTAGAGCATAAACTAATGAACTAACTTTTGACATGCTTTTAAAATTATAAATTAAAAAAAACTTTTTTTCCCATAGCCTATCTTTACAATTCTTGTTCAACGAAAAGTCCATTAGGAGTTACCAGAAATATCAAACAAATTTATCCCTGATCAAATAGTCCAACTTTATATTCCTTCTTTCTGCTTTTCACAATGTTAAACTTTAAATCGTTCCAACAACATTTGATCTTTCATCAATCTTTGACATTCAGGAGGAGTTTTTCATCAGCTTACTTTGTAAATCACATAAAGAGGCATCATCAAAGATTTCTTGTTGCAGTTGTTCCATTATCCTGATGCCTTTACTGATTTGTCTTTGATGTTCCCATTTCATTGAGCTCAATTTGTTGCCTTCAGAAATCTATACCTATATGAGATAAACATGTCCATATGTTTGGTGGACATCTGCCAAAGCAAAGAGTTATTGGAAAAAAATACATGCCTGGCTAGAAAAGATGTTGGGGAATACGTAGATTTTAAACCTGAACTTTTTAAATTAGATATAATGCCAGAAAAGACTGATAAATAAAGCATATATTTGATTCTACATGCTACAACAGCGGCAAGAATTATATTCATGCAATATGGGAAAAATGTTGAAATACCATCAGATAAAGAAATAATTAAAAAAATACTAGAATGCGCGGAGATGGATAGACTGACTCTGAGGCTGAAAGGAAAAGAAGAAACAAAATATTATCAAACTTGGGACTTATTTTATCGATGGCTAGAGGAAAGAACAAAGGATTAGGAATTAAATATATATTAGTGAATGTAAACTCAGACAGCACGTTTGTTGAACAAATACTATTGAATGTGTGAAAAAAAATTCAATAAAAATCTTTTTAAAAAATTGCTCATCATTTTGTAAAAATGTATCCATTGAAATTTGTATCCTTTCTGAGACTTTAGTTATTAAAAAGTTCAATTATCAAAAAACTCTTTAAGATATGAAATGATTATGGCTGGCTTGGTCATTTTAACATTTTTTCTGCCTGCTCTTTTAGTTCCTTCTAATGTCCATTTGCAACCTTCATCAGGCCTCAGTTGTTAATATGGGTGGGTTTAGTTCCATTTCATTTGTTTCCCACAAATATATTATTTAATTATATAATTGTTTTTCATAACTTACAGTACAAATAACCAATATTTCAAATCTCTCTGGATCCATTTACAACTTTCTTAAATCAAATCCTTTTCTGTTTTTTATCAACTAGATGTTTTTTTTTCTTCCTCTTCTTCTTTTTCATCCTAGCATTTTTCCACAGGTACAGGGTCAGTAAATATTATTTTATGCAATCAAATGCAATAACTGGGTCCATCTGGATGATTTTCATGTCCACATTAATTTGTCCTGCTGCCATTTTTTTTATTTTTGCAATTTGCAAAACAAAACATTTTTTGCCAATTGTACATTATTGTATCTTAAGTCTTAAAATTTCTTAAATCCAAAGAAGAAGGTAAGATTCACCAGGTCTTAAAATAAGCTCCCTATTTTGAAGGTCTCTATTATCGATAGTTAAATTGAACATTTCCAAATGTATCTAGAAAATGAATTTGGTTAGCTTAGTGTCCTTATTAAAGGCTCCACTTCTGCTGAAAGCAAAGATGTCATCCCCCTTTGCTTCTGGTCTTCAGACCAGCATGAAACTGGTCTTTTGTGATCTCATGAAGAGCTGCCATTCAGAGCATCTGTGGGTGATCTTCCATTCTTCTCTGGAAACTTTCTACTCCCCATCTTTCATTCTACAAAGCAGTTCTCATTACTGCTCATTCACAAAGATGTCTTCAGTCAGTCATGATTCACAGTAGAAATGAAAATTTCACTGGATTTTGACTTCTCTTCTGATTGTTCCTACTGGAAGCAAAATTATCCTGACAAGCTTTCTTTCCCAGAGACTCTGTTTTGATTTACATTCCTTTCTTTGTCTCTCAGTTATCTATTCAGCCATGAGTAAATTACTATTCTCACCTAGTAACTATGTTGTGAATTTTAAACTTGAAACAAGACAACAATCAACTTTATTCACACAAGGTATTTTGGATTTACAAATTTATTACAATTCTCTACACAATATTAAAAGAAATATAGATGTTAAAATTTAAAGTACAATTCCAAATGCAACTACTGGGAAGTAAGTCACAAAGAACTTTAACATGAGAAATTATCATGTTATGGGGATGAAACCTAGAATAAGAAAGATAACATTATTGTATGCAATGCAAAAAATGGGAATGGTTAATATAATACATAATAAAGCTTTCAGTCCAAAAGTGATCTAGAACTTTTCACTATGCATGGATACCTCAAAATATAGTACCTTAAATTGCCTGAAAGGTAGGAAGAGTCAAACAATAGCCCAACTCTTTATAATTTTCATTCAATAGCATTTCTACAATATAAGCAAAGATTAGTTGATTTATATAAAATAGTGCCTCCCACTTCAAACTCCAGGCAATGGTCCATAACAATGCCATGATTTATGGTGTCAGAAGCTACAGAGTGATTTTCCCTTATTTCATTCCCACAAGAAACTATCAATATACTTTCAGAACATATCCAGGTTTGAAATCCAGCTGAAAAAAAGACTCAGATAAGCCATTTCTTCTACAGTTTCCCATAGGGTCCACCACCTTCTTAAGAACCTGCCCTAAAAAGAGAAAAACAGGAAAATAATAATCTGATATTGCTAGTTCAGATGATGGTTTCCTCAGGAAAGGGTATAGCTCTACTACCTTCAAAGCTGATGGCCAAAGCCGACACTTCTCTCAAGGATGTCTTAATCAGCATCTTTACACAATCTCTTGTTTTAATATAAGTTTTCATCTTTTATTATATTAAAAGGTAGGGATCTAAACCACAGGTATCTTAGCTAATTTCCAACTCCATCTTAAGAAGCAATTATTAAAACCTGATTTTTATTTCATTTTCATTCATTCACTTAATCACATTAAAACGTTTTTCCTGTATGTCTGAAAAGATATTTCTGTTCTAGTCTGCTGTAATTGTATATCTCAGAAAGACATTTTGATTGGATTATTATTCTCACTGTATTAAAGCAATAGTTACCTAATTTTTAGTTAATCTTCTAACAATATTCATGGCATAACATTTTACGGGTGAAAAAATGAAAGGAAACACAGTAAGCAATAATTTTCATCTCAATAATTTCTTTTGCAAAGCTAAATTGCTTATAGTCATTTTCAAGAATTGTCCTATAGTACTGTACAAATGTGATGACATTTCTGAAACTCTTGCATTGTAGTCTCTTTGGTGTACCATAGGTTTATTATCCTTATCAATTCAATCAATTTAGTTTGAAAAATCAGCACTTTTGTTTTACTAAAACATTTGATCCACTGATGGGTGCTGATGTGGATGCATAAAACAGCACAAAATTATTTAATCTATTTTATCCTCTGTGGCATGTCACTCCATGCTTGGGATTTCTTTTTGGCAAGTTCCATCCATGAGGGTTGATCTGGAGAATGACCAATCTTCCTAAGCGGCTTTATATCTCCTCTTTCACTTGGCAATGATGGCTGAGCTGCATATGGGGGGAAAAAAGTTTCTATTACAGTATTTCTCAAACTTGCAATTGTGAAATGTCAAATAAATATCTGAAAATATGTGGAACACCAATTTAAACAGCACCCATTTAATATTTCTACCAAAGTATTAATTCCAAACTAAGCATGTATTGAAAATTGTTTTTTCATACTTCATGCTATAGCGTAGCTTTTGTCACAGGTGTATCGGTCACAAAAGTTCTTCAGTAGGTATCTGTGTACTAAAATCTCCAAAAGCATGGCCAGCTGATAGTTGATGATACAGGAAAAGCAGGAGCTGAGGGAGCAAACTAACTCTGGCCAATGAATGTAGGGAAATGTAGCAGACTATCTGAAAGATCTTGTGGACCATCAGGGATCTACAGATCCCAATCTGAGAATCCTTTTTCTAGAAACTCAATGTTCTGCACTATCGGCTAACTCTCTGAGATTCTACTAGGCAAGGCTGGGTAAGAATTCGATCTGTGCAAATGAACTATGAATACAATTTTTATATTGTCTACAAAAGTATTCTAGCACTGTCAGGTTCATCCCATGCAGTATTGTTAGAGAATTAATGTTTTCTAAACATAATAAAGAAAATAAATCTGTATAAAAAGAACCTTCTACATAGGCCACAGAAACAAAACCTAGATTCTTTTACTCCTTCAGCAAGTGAACACTGGATCTTCAGTTCATCTGGATTAGACAAGATTCCACATATAACTGCATATATATTCACAGAAAGCACTTTTATACTTTGTTTTGATTACCGTATATATTTGAAACATGTATATGAACAAAGTCTTAATGGCATGTGACTTAGGCACAAAATAATATTACTATAAATAGCAAATGAAAAGTACTATAATAATAGTTAATGAGTCTACATAATAATAATAATAATAATAATAATAATAATAATAATAATAATGATGATGTTGGAAGGGACCTTGGAGATCATCTAGTCCAACCCCTCCTGCTCAGGCAGAAAACCCTATACCATTTCAGACAAATGGCTGTCCAGTCTCTTCTTAAAAACTTCCAGTGTTGGAGCATTCACCACTTCTGGAGGCAGGTTGTTCCACTGGTTAATTATTCTAACTGTCAAGAAGTTTCTCCTTAATTCTAGGTTGCTTCTCTCATGTTTTGTTTAACCACAGTTTTTTTTTAATTACCCACAATTGGTCGAATTGATACTGCATGCCAAGCCAAAGCCTAATCCTATTATGGCTTAGTACAAGTCCCTGCATACTGTGGAACAATAGTAGCCTAGTATTTTGACTACTTTTTTTCATACCAGGGTTCTGATGGGATGACGGGCTATTTCTTAGTGAAGAGTCTTGCATTTCCAACTTTGTCTCTTTCTTTGTTTCTCCAACAGAAGCTGTGAATGGGGAAGGTGATACTATGTTCTGAGGCAAATCTGACTGTTGCCTTACCACTTCCTAAATAAAAGTACAAAGAGACAATTAGTAAAGTTTGAAATAATTATTTTGGAAAGAGAATATGAGTGTAGTTAACAAACAACATATAAGTAAACAGCAGAGGTGGGTCTCCTGCTCATCTTTGAAATTATCTTGTTACATATTACAGTTGCTGCACTCTTCACATGTAATGGACCTGTGGAATTTATTATCGTAAGACTTGATAATTGGAATTTAATTCATGGAAGACAGATTTATCAACAACTATTATAACCCTGCTAGATCAGGTAAAAGGAATTGCTTATTCCTTTCCAGATTTATGATTTGGAGCCTTTTCAGTCAAGTTTCAGACCTAATTATATTACTGAGAGGACAATGAATACGTATTGATAATCTTTGGTGGGACTGGGATGGAGTTATACCTCCATTCAAGCCCTCCTTTATCTCTCAGCAGCTTTTGATACCATCAACACAGTACAGCTCTGAGGATTGGGAGTGGGAAGTGTACTATTACAGTGGTTCTTCTCCTTTCTCCAGGGCCAATTCCAGTTGGTTACAGTAGAACAGTGATGGTGAACTTTTTAGAGACCAAGTGCCCAAAAACCAGCCCCACCCCTGCTCCCCATCTGCCCCGCCTGCCCACAGGGCCACTCACTGCCTCCACAGCCCGCCAATCACCATGGTGGCCCAGCAGCGCCATGGTGGCCACGCCCTCTGCCCATGTCCCACAGCATCAACTGTGTGCGACGGGACACAAGGGTGGGGTCTTGTTCCCACTGCCCGGTTGCCATGTCCTTGGCTGCATTGCTCCACATGGGCCACGCTCGGGGCGACTCTCCTCTGGGGGAGCTGCTGGTGAGGGGGCCACAGCGAGAGGCAGGGTTGGGGCGATGGCGCATGTGCCCACAGAGAAGACTCTGAGTGCCGCCTCTGGCACGCGTGCCATAGGTTCGCCACCACTGCAGTAGAAGGTCTGGTTCTAGATCCCTGCTGTGTGAAATGTTTCAGGGATCTACTTTTCCCCCATCCATATTAAACATCTATATGAAGCCACTGGGTAAGGGCATCCAATAACATAAGTGAGGACAGTGGTGATATCCAAGTATCCCAGTACCTAAATGATTCTGTCGATATATTTTTCAGTGTTTGGAGGCTGTTTGGGTCAACCTTAGTAAGCCCACCTGCTGCATCCCTCCCATTTTTTTCTATCTAACTTTAAATAGAGTTACATTCCCCCAGATAGTGTTGGTACACAATTTGGGGATTTCTTGGACTGAGAGGCCCTGCCATGGCCCAGAGCCTTTTCAGAAATGCACTTTGGGTGCCAATTTCTAGATCATGCCCTAGTGATCCCACATTTGAACTAGTATAATATGTGATGGAATATAGTCTGGATTTCTAGGATGGAGGGAGCACATTGGAGAAGAGTAAGAGGCAACTCAGTTCAGATCATTTGTGTGAGAGAAAGAGAGTAAAAACAGCCCCTCTCTAATAGTTCCCAGAGTATACAGTATGTTTCACGTAGGGAGTAGTTTGCTTTAGCTTGGCAAGATTCTGTCTATAGGTGTGAAAAAAATGTGCTCAGAAGAATTGTTACATGATAACTTGATTCTTGGGACCTGACATCCTGTTCCATATGTGGGACTGCTGTTGAAGAGCAATTGAAAGACTCAATTACTTTGGCAGCAAAGATAATCTTGGGCATCTCATGATATGCTCATGTATTATTAGGACTGTATGAACTGCACTGGCTCTTGATGAAATTCAAGATGCTGGCTGTCTTCTATAAAATCCTGTGGGGACTTTATTTGTGGGACAGCTTTTCCCTAATTGTTTCTGTTCACTTCATCAGATCTGTCATGGTAGGATGCTTTGGGTCTTTATATTAAGTAGTCCTGGCAGAACTCAAGACATGTGTCTTCTCTTTTGTAGCATCTATCCTGGGGAACAATATCTCCACCCCTTGCAAAGATCTGGAGAGCTCTCAGCTAGTTAGTTTTACATAAAGTGCAAAAGATCTGGCTTTTCCCTCAAACCTTGAAGACTGGTTCTTAGGTAAATCTATTGGCTAACTTCTTGTTATTGATCTGTAAGAGGAAAAGGACTTATTTTGGACCTTGGTGCCTTACTGTATATATTGATGTGATGTAGATTTTATCATTATTTTGCATTGCTGTTGGTTTTGGTTTTACTCAAGATGGGCAGCCACATAAATTGTATAAACCAAACAAGCATAGAAGAGTAATGCAAAAAAAAAGAAGAAGTTGTACTATTTATGCTAGGTTGAAGAAATTGTGGTTATGAACTGCGGTGTTTAATAGCCTAGGGAACATAATTTATAGCAAAGGATACAAGTTGTTCATTTCAAATACGGTATGTAGATTTTGTGTACTTAAATGAGGACAAAGTTCTCAACCTATTAGGCATTGTTGAATAGTTTATGTGTAAATGAAATATACATATATATATATATATATATATATATATATATATATATATACACACACACACACTTATACATATACTAAAAGAGATGCAAAACAGCATTTGAGGGAGTAAATATACTTTCAGTGCATACTGTCAAAGGATGTCAATGCTGTTTATGATTTTAACACTTTTTAAGATTTTTGGACATCTAAAATGAAAAAGAACACTAATTTAATATAATTTGTATGGTAAAGCAAGAAGAGGATCATGAATGAATGATTAATGAATCTGAATAGAAGTTAGAGTCATTAAGTATGAAAAACGTATTTTAATCATATAGAGCAGAGGTCCCCAACCTTTTGGGCACCAGGGACCAGTTCCATGGAGAGAGATTTTTCCGCGGACTGGAGGGGGTGTGGTTTTGTGTGCTGCCTGCATCCCGCGGATGGGGCTTTGCTTATTTGTGCAGACTGGTTGCTGGCATGCTACGGACTGGTCCCATTCCACTGACTGGGGATTGGGGATCCCTGATATAGAAAGAATGATCAAGGATTGAATTACAAAAATATTTGAAGAAAAAGCAAATGGATTTAGAACAATGAAAAAAAAAATCATGGTTGATCCCAAAAGAGAGATCAGAAAATAAATCAATATATTTATATTTATTTATTATTTTTACAAATAACTCAAGGCAGCAAACATATCCAACATATTTTTCTCCTCCTATTTTCCTCACAACAACCCTGGGAGGTGAGTAAGGCTGAGAGAGAGTAAGTGGCCCAAGCTGACTTTTATGGCTAAGGTGGGACTTGAACTCACAGCCTCTTGCTTTCTAGTCTAGTGCCTTAACTACTAGACCAAACTGACTCTATATGAAGATCATAGAAGCAAGGATAGTTTGCAAAGGTAAAAAAGTATGTAGGGATATCAAGAATTGTGGTATGAAACATAATTTTAGATAAAATTCCATTTCTTTTTCTTATCTTCTAGCTTTAATATCTTTGGCTTGCTATTTCTTGCTACTTTTTTGCACATCCAAATGAGAATAGTTTGGTGAGATATACAAGGAAACACTACAATAGAGGATACTATTTTTGTTAGAAAGTGCTAGTATTAATAAAGGGAATTGGAGCCTTTGTGGGAATATGGAATTTAGAGGGCAGATCATAGTAAGGGTATCTTATACATTATAAGATTTTACATTCTGACTGTAAATGTGGCATGATTTACATTGTTTTGATTCCTGATTTAAAGTGGGCATTTTTTCCACAATGACATACATATGCATGTACACCTGAGCAATTTTATATTGTCAATTATCAGTATAAACAACTCATTCTAAAATGTTCAGCTTATGCTGTCTTGGTTATAATAGCAACATTCAAAAGTGACACACTTGAGATTCCAACTTAACATTGGTGCCTAATTTGAATTTTTATTTAAGTGTTCAACAGATACACACTTGCAGAATGAAAGAAGTCGTCCCAAAGGTGTTTTTTCAAAGGCAACTGGACTTTCTTGTTTTTTCTTTGAAGACATTTCCCCTCTCATCCAAGAAGCTTCTTCTTTTTTTTTCAAAGAAAGTTTTGTTCAAAGAAAAAACAAGTTCAGTTGCCTCTTGAAAAAGCACCTTTGGGACAATCATGACATGGATGACTGAGAATCTCCATAGATAATGAAAGCAGTAAAATATCTAATAAAGATCATTTTAATATTCACAAAGCTACATTGATACAGAATAAGTGGAAATATATGTAAAAGTGTCTCAGGTGAAAAAACAGATTGGTTTATCCCTAATCACAATAAGGCAGACACATTTGGAAAATTCAAAGTTTGGGATAGGTTGGAATACATATTCAACTGAAATAGAAAGTGACAGGCCATCAAAAGCAGGGTTCTCACTCAGCATCAGAAGAGCTTTGTATGATGTCATAAAGGTTTGTTTTCCTGCATGTACTGGGACATACTGCATTTATCTGTGTGAATCTAGGAGAGGAAAGGAGTGGTTTATATTAAACTATTAATAACTAAAGAGTTTGGCTTATAAGGGAAATTCAGATTCCTAACCAATCTGACCAAATTGTAAGGCAGGGGTCTCCAACCCTGGTCCACCATGGCCCCTCCAATCTGTGGAAAAATATCTCTCCATGGGACCGGTCCCTGGTGCCCAAAAGGTTGGGGGTCACTGCTGTAAGGAATATAAATTGATATGGCAATATCCGAGTACCACCAGTCACCTAGCAAGGTGTCAAAACTTGATGACCAAAAAAAGTAAAAAAGTGATAAAGTACAGGTAGTCCTTGACTTACAACAGTTTGCTTAGTGACTGTTCGAAGTTACAATGGCACTGAAAAAAGTGCCCCCCAAGGCACAGCCAAGCAAGACACCTGCCTGCCCACCCGGCGGCGCTCTTCCTCCTGTCTGAGGTTTTCATTGTTGTCAGCATTTCTGTTGAGGATTGGCAGCGGGGTGGGGTGGGGGGTGTTTGGTTTTTATTCCCCCCACTTCTTCTGGGTGGTTGCAGCAGGTTTTGGTCACTTCACATGACCCGGGACACTGTGACCATCATAAATATGAATCAGTTGCCAAGCATCTGAATGTAAATCACAAGACCCTGGAGATGCTGCAACATTCCAGCTGATCGGCGCTTCTTCTGGGCTCAGCAGAAGCGCCAGGATTAGTGCCGAACTCCAGCTGGAGCCTGGTGCTGATCCTGGTGCTTCCACTGAGCCCTAACAGCCCTGAAGAAGCGCTGATCCTGGCACTTCCGCTGAGCCCTGACAGCCCTGCAGCTCCAGCCATCTCTCGCTCAGGCTTGTGCGGTGCTGCCACCAGTTCAGCTCATTCCCCCCCCCCCGCTACCACTTTTCTAGGATGGTCGCATACCACCTGCCAGGTGCCAATGTACCACAGGTGGTACCCGTACCACTGGTTGAAAAGCCCTGGCTTAGAGGACTGATCAACAAAACTGAAAGAACTGCCACTGAGATGACACACACCAATCAATCAGTGGTAAACTACGTACCTCCATTGTTTTCTTCTCTTTTATTTGTTTTTCTGCATCTGCTTTATCCTGTTCCTCTGGCTTCTCTTCTTTGCTAAAGTCTTGTTCAACAATCTTTTGCTTTTGCTTTGCTATGCTAATCCAAGTTGGCATTTCAGCTGTTCTTCCATAATCTGTAACAGTCACAGGAGGAAACACACTTGTCTCTGTTGAGATAAGATTTAGGAAGATTATTATAATGGGTTCTCCTTGCCTTTTAGAACCATCTTCCCAAGCACAAAGTTAAAAAAAAAAAGAGCAAACCTTTTCTTGTAAACCTTACAAATGTCTAGCAGTATTTCTAAAGAGAAATATTCACATACATCAAACATCACATACATGCCAAGATAAGAAATCCAGAGCTGATGTAGGTGTATCATTTCACATACTCACCCCCCAAGATTAGAGCACCCAGACCCTGTTGTCCTTTCATATGGTCCTAAAGACATGGTTTTATCACAATGTCTGGGGATCTGAAGGGATAGCTGAACCCATGCTCTAGTCATATTGATTTCTTATGGGTGAATTTGTTTTCTCCCTAGTTGCAAATTACATGTTGTTTGTTTTTATTTTTTATATGACTTTAATTATTGTTAGTTGCCCAGAGTCATGAACTTGAGATGAGCAGTCATATATACTGAGATGACAATGATGATGTTGACAATGTCAAACATTATAATGTCAAAGTAGACACTGCAGATATAGAGAAAATAGTTGCTGTGCTTCTACAGCTGCAGTTATTCAGAGCCAGAAGAAGTAAAAGAAGCAAGAACAACAGAAGTTCATAGAACTTACCCCTTCCAGAAAATGACATTATGTATAGTTGCACCTCTGATCTGGACTTTCTTTCAGGTCAGTTACTGAGATTTTAATAAATTCTTTACGCAGTATAGTAAAGGAGATAATTCACATTGATACTAGAAACTAGAGTTAAAGCAACTGGATGGGACTTGTGGTAATTTCCATAAATAGACAAGAGCTCAGGAATTATTGATCCATGATTTATGGAATAAGGGCTGTTCTCTTATCCTATTGTCCTATAACCCTGAAATTACATATTCTGGGGTACCTTGTAACATGCTGTATGTTTTTGAGTCAGTCACAGACTAAATGGTTGAAGAAGGAGAATGGTAATTTTGAACACAGTATTTGTATTTTATGAAATTTTAGATTTGTCTTCAACAAACTATCCATGCAACCATCTTACCAAAAACATTTATTGAACCCATAATAAAAACAAGTATGTTTGTCCCAGATTTTCAATACACCAAAGCAGTGTAATCTTTTATTGATGTATTTATTAGATTTAGGAATGGCCTGACTCCAAAACATTTCTGGGCAGCTGCATGTGTGTGAATGAATCAAGTGGGTACATACTATAAAACTTGCATTTGTTAGGAGTCAAAATATTTCAGAATCCATTCTCCCTTTAATGTTCTTAAATATCAAAAAAAGCACTGCCTTACAAAGTAGAAATGAGAAGTATATAAAAAATGTTTTCTTGGCTTTGGAACCTTTATCAATACAAACCCAATAAGCTTTTCTAAAACAAACAGCCATTATTATCAAACTGAGCAAGATCCACAACCTTGTTTTTGAAATATCTGTAGAATAAAAGCTCTGTCTTTGTCTTCTATGGAATTTGTGCTTTGTTTGGAAAGTCATACAGGCTTACCATAAAACCACAAATCAAATCAACCTTTATTGTCAAAGTACAACATGTGTACAATGAGGTTGGCTAAGCCTCCCTTCGTACACTCCCCCAGACACAACTCACAGTGACAACAACATACAATCTTATTACACCACGTGAACTTATTGCACAATGCGTCGGCCCCACAGGTCTATCATACATGGAATTATTTCCCATTCAGGAGTCTGACAGCTCATGGGCAGAAACTGTTCTTCAGCCTGTTGGTGCGGCTGGTTATCAATCAAGTGCATCTATTGATAATGTAATTGAGAAAAAAAAATCAACTGGCTTCCTTGATTTCCACTCCAAGATCAGAATGAAAAAAAATAGTACTTCTCTATTAATTTCTTCTCAGTTGGGCAAGAAGCTACCAGTCATATTAGATCTATAACTTTCATTTAACCAGCAGATGTTTCACTATTCAACAAAAGCAACTCAGTTCTTTTGATGTGTTTACAATAAAGACCTATTGCTTTCATTTCAGAATGCCAGTCAATCATCTGTTATAACTTAAATACTATTATGCTTTCAGCATTAAGTATATATTCCAATGTTTATTTTTATTAAAAATGAAGCATTAAACTATCAGATTAAACACACAAATTAAACACACAAATTATAAATAAATATAGTCTTTGCTTGCAAATTGTACTTTGGAAAGTTGTGGCAAACAGCTACTCTACACTGGGAAAAACATATCTAGTTCAAAATATTGCAGGCAGATGTTATATTTTGCTTCCCATGAACTCTGAAGCACTTTGGAGGCTGAAATGCTGCACAACTTGTGGAGAAGTTTCTCCCATATCTGGGAGAAAGGAAGAGAAGCTATCTATCTATGACTATTCATCATAAATGTGTAACTTGTGATTTGATCTGCTATTTATGATAACTACTTACTTATCAAGTAGTGCAGGATCGGAAAACATGGAGAAACCTGGCCCATAAAATTGCCAAGAGTCAGATACAATTTAAGGGATAACATCCTCCTCATCATCATCACTTACTTTTTTTAAATAATTTTATTTATAATACAATTAAAAGAAACATTGGATATAACATGACATTCCAGTATATACATTCTTATCAAATTATTTCACATTTTACAATAGATTCTTCATCTCTGAATATACATCTAAATTTTATATACAATACTTAATCTATTTCTCTATTTGCTAACCTAAAATTACATATATTTCTATCTTAACACTAGCCTATAATCCCAACCGTCCTCCTCGAATCCCTCCAGCAGTAAAATTTATTCCAGGTTTCGAAATAAACTGATCCACATTTGTCTTTCAATACCATTGTGGTTGTATATTGCCTAACTTATCATTCATGTTTTTAATTTCATCTCTCATTTCTCCAATTTAATTCTTAATTTCTTTGTGATATGTTTTCGTTTTTTCATGATTGTTTGCTATTGCCTCTTGGGTCATCATCATTGTTTCCTGAATCATTTGTAGAATTATCTGCATGCTCTGTGGGTTCATTGCCAATTCTGCTTTTTCTTTCCCCAACATGGTTGCTATCATTCTTTGACCTGTAGGAGAGGCCATTATAGGTGTGGGATTTGTAACTGTTTTTTTGCCGACTTTAGTTGTTGTTGCGGTACTTGTCATTTTTATTATTTGAATAATATTTCTCCACTTTTGCATATACCAATTTATGGCAAGTTATTTTTGTTGATCAAGTTAGTTTTCAATCTATATAGTCTAAGCTTAAATATGCTAATATATATATAATATAGATAGTAAAGAATATATATATATATATATATATATATATATATATATATATATATATATAGATATATATATATATATATATATATTTAATATATATCTGAGATATTAATATATGTATGTAGTCTTTGGTTGTTCGGGTTTTCTCCCGCATAAAATTGGAAGTGTCTTGGCGACGTTTCGACGAAGTCCCATTCGTCATCTTCAGGCTGGTGTTTTCAGCTTCGTGCTTCGAGCAGCAATGTGTGGTCTTAGCTGTTTCTTCCTTTTAACTGCCAGTGGGGGTATGAACTGATTGGGTGGGAGCTTGGCTGTGTTCTGATTGGGTGGAGGTGTGTTCTGATTGGTTAGGGGCTTGGCTGTGCTCTGATTGGCTGGGGGGTTGGCTGTGCTCTGATTGGCTGTGCTCTGATTGGCTGGGGGAGTGTTCTGTTTGGTTTGCTCAGGTTAGTCTGAGTTTGCAGAGGGTTTTAAGATTTTGGGCTGCCTTGCTATTTTTTGGCTTCGCGTTCGTAGTCGTGCCTCATCTTCATGGAGGGTGTCAGTTTGCTTCATGTATGGATTGGAGGGGTTTAAAGTGGCTAATGATGCAGCTGTGGTCTGGCTTCTGGTTTGTGGTCATGCCTCACTGTCGGTGTGGCTTTGGGTTTGCTTTTTGCATGGATGTGTGGTGGTGACATCCTGTGTGGTTTTTGTGAGTGTGGGTCTGGTATCATTTTTTGTGTTAGGGAGTCGTTTGTCAATAAGGGCGGGTTTCCAAATGGCTGGTAGACGGGAGGTGAGATACAATATTTCTAATTATGTATCAATATATATGATTATAATACCTTTATAGAATACCTTTATAGAACGTTATTCTTAGGATTAACCTTGAAAAGTAAAATTACAAGTAGAGTTGTACCTTTCCTTATCCCACTGTTTATCTAGTAAAATTTATAATACTCTAAACACCTCTTATATATATTTCTATAGCACTACATACGATGCATATACATATACTATTCTCTAAGTATTATCACCACTCTTAATTTCATTCACTATTACTGTTATTTGAATAATCACAATATATACAGATGCTAGAAAAGGAGTTGACATTATTTTTTCAGGTAAATAAAAAGGAAGAGACATCAACACAAAATTTGTGGGATACTACAAAAGCTTACATACGGGGATTGACAATCGCATACAACTCAAAGAAAAATAAAGATAGGAGACTTCAACAAGGGAAATTACAAGAAGAATTAAAAAAAATAGAAGGTGATCTACAGAAGGACCCACAAAATAAAAAGATAAAAGAAAAATGGAATATTATAAAACAAAAGATTAACCTGACAACACAAAAAGAAATGGCACAGAAAATCAGGATGGCAAAACAAAATTACTTTGAAAATGCGAATAAAACTGGTCGATGGTTGGCTTATAAATTAAAAAAAGAAAAAGGCAAAAGAACAATATACCAACTACAAGATGAAAGTGGAACAGTACAATATAGACGGGAAGAAAAAAAGAAAATAATACAAAATTTCTTTTCAAAGCTATACCATCAGGAAGATATACCAGATGATAAAGTCAAACAATATATTGAGGCAGCAAAAATGGGTAAAATTACTGAAGAACAAAAGAAAATGTTGAATAGACCAATAACTGCAATAGAATTAGAAATAGCATTGAAAAAACAAAAAAACAACAAATCACCAGGCCCAGATGGAATTCCGGTCAAGTTTTATAAAAATACACAAGAGTCACTACAATGGATAATATTGGAGATTTACAATGAGGTGTTGGAAGAGGCGAAGATACCGGCAACTTGGACTGAAGCAATCATCACCCTCATTCCTAAGGAAGACTCAGACCTCCAACAAATTCAAAATTATAGACCAATTTCTTTACTGAATACAGATTATAAGACATTTACAACAATAATAGCAAAAAGGATAAAGAAAATTTTGAATAATTATATTCACCCAGATCAAAATGGATTTTTACCAGGACGACAAATAAAAAATAACATGAGGATAATACTGAATACTTTAGAATTTTACAAAGTCCATCCTGAAAGACAAGCTATGCTGGTTTTTCTTGATGCCCAGAAGGCATTTGATAATTTGAATTGGAATTTTATTATAACACAATTGTACTATATGGATTTTGGGATGAAATTTGGAAAGATGGTTGAGAAAATATATACTAAACAAACAGCTAGGGTAATTATAAATGAGGAAATGACAGAAAAAATTGATATAACCAAAGGAGTAAGACAAGGATGCCCACTTTCTCCTCTTCTATTTATTTTATCATTAGAAATACTTCTTACAAAAATCAGAGGGGACCAAGAAATAAAGGGTTTAAAAATTAAAAAGGAAGAATATAAGGTCCAGGCCTTTGCTGATGACTTGGTATTTATTTTGGAAGATCCATTAGAAACCAGCTTTAAATTGATTCAAAAAATAGAAGAATTTGGCGAGGTAGCCGGACTTAAGATTAATAGGAATAAATCCAAATTAATAACAAAAAATCTTACAAAGGCACAAGAAAGGGAATTGGAAGATAAAACAAAGATAAGTATAACCAAGAAAATAAAATACTTAGGGATCTGGCTTATAGCGAAATGCTCCTCGATTAAGGAGGACAATTATGATAAAATACTACACCAGATAAAAAAAGATTTAGAAAATTGGGAAAATTTGCAAATTTCATTTTTAGGGAGGACCGCTATGGTCAAAATGAATGTATTGCCAAAAATATTATTTCTGTTCCAAGTTATTCCAATAAAATTAGGGAAAACATTCTTTCAAGAATTAAATAAATTGATCACTAAATTTATATGGCAAAGGAAAAAACCCAGGATTAAATTAAAACTTTTGCAAGACACGAAAGATAAAGGGGGATTGGCGTTACCAGAGTGGGAAATATACTATCAAGCATTAAGCTTAACTTGGCTAAAGGAGTGGATGGATTTGAAAAATACTAGAGTCTTAACAATAGAAGGACATGATTTGCAAGCAGGGTGGCATGCATTCCTATGGGATGAAAAACATAAAATACACAGATATTTTCAAAGACACATAGTTAGGAATGCATTGCTACAGACTTGGGAAAAAATAAAACAAAAACATTATACAAGAATTCCAATGTGGCTATCCCCAACAGAAGCTCTGAAATACCCAAACCTATTGGCTATAAATAAGATAATTAGATACAAGGAATTAGTAAATGAACAGGGAAATTTGAAAACAAAACAAGAATTGGAACAAGACATTGGCAGAGAGATTGATTGGTGGACATTTACACAAATTCAATCTAAATATACAGAGGACAAAAAATTATATGAAATCCAAAAAGAGCCGCAAGAATTGGATAAAATTATACATGGAACAGAAATAAAATTAATTAGCAATTTATACAAATACCTATTGAGATATAAAATGGAAGACGAGGTTGTCAAAGACACAATGATTAGATGGGCAAAAAATTTCGGATATAATATAGAATTGGAGAAATGGGAAAAAATATGGGAAATAAATATAAAATTGACTATGTCGGCAGCATTCAAGGAAAACCAGTTGAAAATGTTTTACAGATGGCATCTTCCACCTGCAAAGCTTGCCAAGATGTTCCAGAATAATTCGCCAACATGTTGGAAATGTAAAAAAGTACATGGAACATATTATCATCTATGGTGGACATGCCCAGTTGCAAAAAAATACTGGTCTACAATAAGAAAATGGATCCAAGAAATAATAGACCAACCCGTAGACTGGAAACCAGAGATCTTTTTGTTGGGTATTTTAAATAGAAAATATAGTAAAGAAATATGGTACTTAATTTTACATATAATAACGGCGGCAAGAATAGCATATGCACAGTGCTGGAAAAATGAGAATATACCATCAGAGGAAGAAGTAATAAGAAAAATCCTGGACTGTGTTGAGATGGACAAATTAACAAAAGAGATAAAAGAAAAGGAAGACACAGAGTATTATATAGTATGGAACAAGATGTATGTCTGGTTGGAGACTAGAAATAATAGAGGAGAATAAATATAGAAAGGTCAAAAGTGAAAATATGTGTACAATAATGTATAATAATAATAATATGAATTATTCTTAGTAAGAAATAGAACATGAAGGAAAAAAATGTAAATAAGAAATAATGGGGCTATAAGGACAAATATTTAAAGAAGAATAAGGGGGAAATGTAAATATTAGATTACTGTTATGTAATTGCTGTAAAAAAAGGAGGAGTATATATTGTGTGTGTATGTGTGTTATGTTTTGCTTTGTTTTGTTTTGTCTTGTTGGTTAAAAATAAAAATGTATATAAAAAAAATACCATTGTGGTATTGAATCACTTACTTATCAGTTAAGACTAAAGGGCCTTAGAAACAAATTTCATAAAGAAAAATAGTTTGGAAAGGACTGAACTGACTGAGCTGAACTTAGCATTCCTGCTTTTCAAGGAAGGGAGTAGATTTGGTGCCAATGTGGAAGACCATTGTATTTTGACTTTAGTTACTTGTTTTGATTTCTCCTTCATATTAAGACAAGGCTAGAACTTATTCTGAGCTAACCTGCTTGTTTTTCATTCTTGCTTGCTGGGGGGGGGGGGAATCTTCACACAACTGCAAATCTTTTTTTATTTGTGAAAGTCTCAGACTTTCGGTTTCCATTATGTGCTACCTGGTCAAGGTCAGATCTTGCAGGCTTATGACCATAGGTCCATGAAATCATGATGCCAGATTTTAATAAAAACCCTAGTACTAACTACAGGTAGCCTTTATGTTGGAAGCTTTTGCACAAAACCTAGCAATGAATTCTATGGAAACTGATCATCCTTGGGTATCTCTGCTGTCATTGTTAAGGAGCTTCTGACAGTTTGCAAGAGATTTGGGTATTTTTTTGCTTGGTATGTCTGCTTTTTATATTATGCCTTAAATTTTGTTTTCTTTAATTAATAATAAAGCTTAAAATCTACCATTGGTGTGCTCACTGTCACTGGATCCAAAGAACCAATTGCCTGAGCATCTGATGACTGCCCTGACATTTGACAAAACAGTAGATTAGATGGGCCTCTGGCCTAATCAAGCAATGTAACATAGAAAATCAGCTTGCCTGCATCTAAAACAGCACATCTTATTCTCATTCTTCCAAATTGTATTGTACTGCATTGCATTGTCACTGAGGCTAAGACCACGCATGATGGAAGTACATTTACATCTCTTCCCAAGAAATAGGATTTTATTTTTAAAAACTCAGCAACATGGATGAGTTGATCTCTCTCCTCTTTACTTTTAAAATCAGCTTCACCTTTGTTGAGTCCGTGACGGGAAAACAGACACGAGAAGCAGCTGGAGTTCTCAGTTTCTTTTATTCAGCGTTCAGCTTACAGGAAGATGGCTTCAGCCTCGCCCAAACGCCTCGCAGCCTCTTATATAGGCAACTCCCGGGTAAATGGGTTACTTTTCCCGCGCCAGCACCCGCGCATGCGCACGGCGCTGGCGACAGCCTGTCTGGTCCCGGGAAGCTTTGCACCTGCCCGGGACTGCCTGCAAACGCCCGAGCCGTTTGCAAAGGCTCGGGACATAACACCCCTTTCCCCCGGGCTAAAACTACTACCAACATACAACATTTATTTAATATGACATTTTGCTCCCCAGTGCTCCCACTGATTACTGGCTTTTGCCTTGCCAGCAATGTTATGTAATCTTCTAGATACTTAGGAGATTTCTTTGCTCTCTGGGACCTTCTTAGCTCTGGGTTACTGGCATAAGTCCCCTGACTGGAGGGAGGCGTGAGCCTGTTCTCTCTATTGTGCCCTGGTGTCTTCCAAGGACTGTGCCCCGATGCCTGGCCTGCTTGCTTGCCCACCGGGCTCGTCAGGCCAGGGCTTCTGTTGCTTTGTGACATGGTTGTCCTACCTAGCTGTAGACCCTCAGGCCCCTTGAAGTGATAGCCACTGCTGGGCGTCTCTGTAGAACCTCCTAGGTCAGTCCAAGACCTGTCAGGAGGCTGTCCCATCCCTGAACCCCATTCTGTGCTCGGGCTCATGTGGGTTTCTGTACTTTCCCAAAACTCAGGTGTTCCCTGATTTGTGCTAGGGGTGTTGTAGTCGGGACTTGGTTCCTCGACTAGCTCTGTGTATGTTTGACCCCCTGTAGGATTTGGGGTAAGGTCAGGCCAACCTTGGGAACTGTGTGCCAGCTCTCTTGCGGGGAATGATGTGTTGGGATGCCCCCGGGTATCCTCCGTTGCTGGAGTGCTGTGTGATGTATGTGGAAAGTGAGTATGCCCCCGGGGTGACTCCCTGGCTGGAGTAGGCGTGAGTGCCTGTTGTGTGGGTAAGCTCCATGACTTCCTTTTCGGAGCAATTGCAGAATCCTGGGATGGGGCGTTTGTGGCTCCCTCAGCGGAGATGGGCAGTAGCTCTTGCCCTTCCCTTTGCTCCAAAGGGTCCCCCTCCCCCCCTGGAAAAGACCCAGGAGTCTCATCAGAAAAGTCTCGCCTAGAGCGAAGTTGGTCGATGTGCCGACGCAGGACACGACCGTTGTCCAGGGCAACCTCGTAGGAGAGAGGACCTTGATCCTGGACACAGAAGCGGGGACCCATGTATGACCAGGCCCGTAGTTGCGAGCCCAAACCGGGGCACCCACAAGTAGTTGTCTAGGTGCCCTAGGATGTGAGGTAGATGAAGGCAGTCTGTCCGGATGCAACCGGTCAAGTCTAGTAGTAAGTTGGCGCCCCCAACGAAGTTCAGCTGGACTTCTCCCTGTAGAACGGTGTGGTGCGATAAGAAAGGAGAAAGTCAGCCAACCTGTGATGCCAGTCCCCGTAGGTGAGTCTCTTCAAGGCGTCCTTTGCGAGGCGCACCATGCGTTCAGCCATACCGTTGGTGGACGGGTGAAAAGGCGCAGACGTGGCATGATGAATCAGGTTTGCCTGTAAGAAAGCTTGGAATTCGGAGGAGGTGAATTGAGGGCCGTTGTCGGACACAATGACATCTGGCAGCCCGTGTGCAGCAAAAATCCCCCTCAGTACCTGAATAGTATTTGCAGTGGTGGTGGATGAGACAGGCACAACCTCAAGCCATTTTGAATGGCTGTCAACAAGGACCAAGAAGAACTGGCCCTGAAAGGGCCCAGCGTAGTCAATGTGAACCCTAGACCATGGGGACTGTGTTTCCTCCCATCTATGCACAGGAGCTTGGGGCATCTCTGGGCGAGATCGTTGGCACAGGTGGCATGCGTGTACCCTTAGCACTCAATATCTTATCTAAAGCAGGGCCACCACAAGTGGCCGCGCGCAAGAGCCTTCATACGAACAATGCCAGGATGACCCTCGTGGAGGGATTCTAAGACCCTAGTCCTCATTGAGGTGGGAATGACAACTCTGTTTCCCCAAAGCAGACAACCCTGAGAAAGGGGCAGCTCGTTCCTTTTGGACCAGAAACTCTGAAACTCAGGACTAGGGCAGTGCTCAGGCCAACCAGACAAAACCCAGGAACGGACACGTGAAAGTGTGTTATCTGTACCTGTTTCAGCGGCAACATCCCTGGCACTAAGAGGGAGCTCGGGCAAGGCTTGGATTGATAGAATGTTGACAGCTGGCGCAGGGTCAGCTATCTACTAATGGCAGGGGCAACCTTACTGAGGCCATCAGAGGCCCATTTCTTTCCCAGGCTTGTGGAGTAATGAAAAATCATATGCAGACAAGAAAATAGACCACCTAAGGATTCTAGGGGAAATGATGTGGGGAGTCTGCTTACGTGTGGTAAACAGTCCCAGCAGAGGCTTATGGTCAGTGAAGACCGTGAAATGCCTGCCATATAGAAAATCGTGGAATTTTTTAATTCAAGCAAAAACAGCCAGAGCCTCCCTGTCTATCTGAGCGTAGTTGCGCTCGGCAGAAGACAATGTTCTGGAGTAGTATGCAATAGGAACCTGAGTTCCATCAGAACTAGAGGTGACCTCAGGGACAGCTCCAACCCCGTTAGGGGGACGAGCACAAGCGATGCACACAGGAAGAGACTCGTTGAAATGTGCAAGAACACTGTGTAGAAGTGAGCCAAGGGCCTTGACTTCTTTAAAGCAAGCTCATGTGCTTGTGACCACAGCCACACAGCTTGTTTGTCTAGTAGCCTGTGAAGAGGCTCAGCTACACTAGCTTTATGTGGAAGAAAAGAATTGTGAAATTCAGGAGGCCTAGGAAGGCCTGAAGTTGGCCTTAGACTTGGCCTGGAGTGCTTCTAAAATAGCAGTTAGTTTGGATTCAGCAGGATGAATCCCAGCAGCATCAATTTTGAATCCCAGAAATTCAGTAGAAGGCACCCCAATCTTGCATTTGTCTTTTCTGAGCTTGAGGCCTGAGTTCCTGAATCTTAACAGGACAGCCCTAAGCCTTTCAGCTAGAATGTGTGTGGAGTCTCCTGCAATCAAGACATCGTCAAAGTCGGGGCAGACCCCTGGTATACCTCGTAGTGTGTTTTCCATTACGCGTTGGAAAATCCCAGGAGCGACATTCACTCCGTAGCCTTTTTACCTAAGGCTCCCCTGTGGGTCACAATGGTCTGAGCTATAGCAGCATCATCATCAACAGGCAGCTGTTGATATGCTTGGGCTAGGTCAAGCTTTGCAAAAACACGCCCCCCCTTGAGAGAGGCCAGGATGTGACTGACCACAAGAACAGGATAGGCATGTTGCTGCAATGCCTTATTGAGTGTGCATTTGTAATCAGCACAAATGCAAATGTCCCCATTTGCCTTTAGAGGCGTGACAATGAGGGTCTCCCACGGGCTGGAATCAACAGGTTCTAGGATTCCCTGTTGGATTAGTTTGTCTAGTTCAGTGTCAATCTTACTTTTTAAAGCAAAAGGGACCCTTCTTGCTTTAATCCTAATGGGAGTGACAGTGGGGTCTAGCTTTAAGGACACAGGTGGTCCTTTGAATGTGCCCAGCTGGGGGCTGAAAACATCTGCAAATTCTTTGCAGACTTCCTGTAGGTCTAGTGTTTGTAAGCTGTTGAGTCCTGTGACGTGTATCCCCAGGGCCTCAAACCAATCGAGTCCTATGAGACTCGTTCGTTCACCCCCTACTACTAATAAGTCTAATGGACCTTCAAAACTCTTGTATTGCACGTTAAGGGTGGCCTCCCCCTTAACACACACTCTTGAGTTCTGAAAATCTGTTAATACAATATCAGAAGGCCTTAACTTGGCCTTAGTCCCACTATGGAACAAATCTTCCTAAATGTATGCAATGAAATGATGGACAGGGCAGACCCTGTGTCCAGTTCCATAGATAATGGAACCCCTTGTAGCTTCACGTTGAGTGACAGCTTTTTCTTCATGGGCTTGTGTGTGCCTGTTCTACAGATGCTTCTTCGCGAAGCGCAAAACCCTACCCTATTCTGGCGGGGGAATCTGGTACCTTTCAGGCGTTCTTCTTGGGGTTGTGCCTTTCGTCGGCTCAGACACACAGCTGCAATATGCCCTTGTTTGCCGCATGCCCGGCAGGTAGCGGAGCGGAACTTGCAGTCGGTTCTCCTGTGGCGACCTCCATAGCCGATGCACTTGAGCGGAGCCGAAGAGCTTCCCTTCTGGTTCTCTTCCTTCGCGGGGTGTAGACGGTCGACTTCTTCGTCCAGATCCTCCTCGGAGTTTCGTCGGACGTCTTCCTGGTGCACGGACGCACCCTCTGCACTGCTCTGATCGGCCGCATGTTTCTTGACGGCACCATGCCTGCTCTTCGTCTGCTGGCGGTGCTTCCCTTAATGTCGTCTTGGAAGATCAATTCTTCCTTATTCGCAAAAGTCTCTGTTGTTAGCTCTCGATGCCTTAACCCGCACACGTGAATCTGGTCCCTCCGTCGTTCCTACGAGGTCTTGACTCGCAGGGCTTGGCGGCCTTCCGTACGCGGTCGATGTATTCCTTGGCTGACTCACCGTACCGTTGATCCCTCTTGTTCGAAGTGTTGCGCCCATGAGATAACGGACCCTTGGGGTGGAAGTGCTCCTTCAGCAGCGTCTTCAGTGCTGCGTAGCTTTACAGACTCTACTGGAACAGGTTCTGCAAGGTTTTCTTCCTCTGTTCTGCGATTTTCCGAAGGCGTCTTGGCCGCAAAAACCGCAAAGGCAGGGGTGCAGCCGCCTTCAAGCTATCTTCCCTCACTTGGTTTGCCTTGAAGTAGTTCTCCATTCTGGATACGTAGGACTCCCACCGCTCTGGATGTGAGACGTCGAATTCTGAAAGCCTTCCGATTTTCGCCATCTTCGTATCTTCAGGAGACGGGTCTATCAGCCAGCCTACCCCCGAATGCGCACCGGAATGGCGGGCAGCTGCCGAGTCGACGCCATTCCTCTTCCGCCGCTCAGGACTCCTTGGGTAAGCTTACACTTCTTCCTTTCCAGATAGTGCAAGGCATCCCACCTTCGTCGCCAGTGTTGAGTCCGTGGCGGGAAAACAGACACGAGAAGCAGCTGGAGTTCTCAGTTTCTTTTATTCAGCGTTCATCTTACAGGAAGATGGCTTCAGCCTCGCCCAAACGCCTCGCAGCCTCTTATATAGGCAACTCCCGGGTAAATGGGTTACTTTTCCCGCGCCAGCACCCGCGCATGCGCACGGCACTGGCGACAGCCTGTCTGGTCCCGGGCAGCTTTGCACCTGCCCGGGACTGCCTGCAAACGCCCGAGCTGTTTGCAAAGGCTCGGGACATAACACCCTTCATTTGTCATTATTTGTATTTTGAACCTAAGATTGTTTATAACCTTCAAATCCTGAGAGAAAATAGCAGCAGATATCACAGCTGGCAATGACGTCCCTCGGGATAAATTTGTTATCTGCTTATTTTGATTTCTTAATGTAATACTGTAATAGTGTAATTCTTGCTTTTCTTTCATCTGTCAATCTAATAAAATCACTAACCTTAAAGGCATCCTGACAAAGATAGAGAATACTGGCATGATGTTACCTTTATTGGATATGTATTAAATAAAATAATTTTCTTATTGTAAGATATTTTACGTATTTCTTTCTCTTTTATACATACACAGGTAGTCCTCAACTTACAAACATTTGTTTAATGACCATTTGAAGTTACAATGGCACTGAAAAAAAGTGTCTTATGACCTTTTTCACATTTAAACTGTTGCAGCATCCATCACATGATCAAAATTCAGACCCTCGGCAACTGACTCATACTTATCACAGTTGCAGTGTTCTGGAGTCATGTGATCACCTTTTGCAACTTTCTGACTAGCAAAGTCAATGAGGAATCCCAATTCACTTTACATTTTACTAACTGTGAGAGGGACCTCGGAGTCCTAGTAGACAATCACCTAAATATGAGCCAGCAGTGTGCTGCAGTTGCCAAAAAGGCCAACACAGTGCTAGGCTGCATTAACAGAGGGATAGAATCAAGATCACGTGAAGTATTAATGCCACTCTACAATGCCTTGGTAAGGCCACACTTGGAATACTGCATCCAGTTTTGGTCACCACGATGTAAAAAAAATGGCGGACAGAGTGGGTTGGCGACCCCCGTGAAATGGTCGTTCGACCCCAAATGAGGTCCCGACCCACAGGTTGAGAACCACTGAGCTAGACAATTAAGAAAGCCAGAGAATATTTAAAAAAGTCAATACGTGCTTCATTGATTATAGAATGCAATTGTAACCATCTTATTAAGCTGTGATATGCGTTTAGAAAAATAGGAATCCCAGAGCATCTCATTGTTTTTCTGCAAAACTTATAGACTAGCTAGAAATTGGATGGAATATGAAAAATAGATTAGTTCCAGTTCAACCAAGAAGTGAAGCAAGGCTGTGTACTCTCTTCTTTATTTATTTAACTATATCCTGAATATATTTTGCAGGAGGTTGGACTGGAACAGTGGTTCTCAACCTTTTTAATGCCTCGATCCCCAACCGGTCGTAAGTCAAGGACTACTCAACCGGTCGTAAGTCGAGGACTACTCAACTGGTGCAGCACCGTTTGCAGAATGGGACTTTTGGCGGGCTCAGCAGGGCAGAGACAGCCTGGACAATTCCTATTGGTTTTTGAAAGCCAATAGAATTAGACTCTATTCAAGAGAGTCTATTCTATTGGCTTTCAAAAGCCAATAGAATAAAAGGGAGTAGCACAGCTAAGGAAAAGGGGAAAAAAATGGTGGACTGCGTTGTTTGGCGACCCCCGTGAAATGGTCGTTCGACCCCAAATGGGGTCCTGACCCACAGGTTGAGAATCACTGGACTGGAAGAAAATAAGGATGGTTTTTGTTCTGTTTCCAGAGAAGAGGCATGGAGATGAAGCGGAGTAACAAAAACAGTCTTCCTTTATTTGCAATTCACCAACAGAACAGATGACAAAAATGGTGCAGGCCCTTTTATAGTCCCCTGGCAGGGACAGCGTCAGCCAATCATTCCACGGCATTCTCCCGCCTTGCACATGTGCACAACGGTGGAGACAGCCTGTCTGGTCCCGGGCAACCACGTGGTCTGCCTGGGCCCTTCTGCAGCTTCCTGAGCCTGCTGAGTCACTCAGCAGGTTCAGGACACAACACCCCTCCCCCCTTGGATTAAACAATAAGAACACACTTATTATTTGTACATCCATACATATATATACGTGTTCAATTGAGCATGTTGTTATTTTAAATACAGTTATGCCTGCTCACAGGCAACCCAAGATTTACATTTCTTTATTCCAACAATAATACATCACACTTTATAGTACCATAATTAAGGTGACCAACTGTCCTCCATTAGGGAGGATAGTCCTCCTTTTGTAAGTTCTGTCCTCCCTCGAAAAGTGTCCTCCTACATGTCCTCCTTTTCAATATTTGAAGACTAATCTGCAGGGCTTTTTTTCCCTCATACAACACTCAGAATGGCGTTCCGGCACCTTTTTTTGATGTTTTTTTTCAACTTTTGCATGAGCTGTGCTACTCCCCCTATTGGCTTTCAAAAGCCAATAGGAATTGCTGCTGAGCGCGCCAAAACACCCGGCCAGCAAACTTTGCACATGCAAGTTATCTACAGTGAAGGCGAATTGGCAGGAACTTTGCACCCCCTCCCTGCTACCCAACTACACCATCTCCTAGTTAGTCCCGAAGATACGTGGAGGAGACTAACTTCCATTTAGGGATGGAAAAATCAAAAAAGAGGAAATGCCATTTCAACGATAAATTGAATAAGGAATTTCCATTCATCACATCAAAGAAGGATAACATTGTTTTCTGCAATATTTGCAACAGAGAATTTTGTATTGCAGTTGGGGGCAGCTATTACGAAACACTTGACCACCAAGAAACATAAGCAATCATCAGATGCATCTGCTTCCAGTTGTAAAGTAACAAGTTTTTTAAAAACTTCAAAGTATTCTGAAGATGAAAAACAGTTAGCTGCAATGGAGGGAACATTTGCATTCCATACCATAATTCACAATCAAAGTTTTCGTAGTATGGATTGTACAATTAAATTATTGAAAAAGTTTCACGATGCTAAATTTTCATGCGCCAGGACAAAATGCGAGGCTATTATTTGTAACGGTTTTATCTGATGCATCCAATCATAATGAAACTAAATTGTATTCAGTACTAGTAAGATATTTTAATGTTACCAAGGGCATTCAAGTAAAAATTTTAAATTTAGAATCCATTGAGGGCAAAACTGTTGAAATTTGTCAAACCATCTATACAGAGTAATAAATGAAAACAATTTGAAATCCAAAGTTGTTGCACTAACAGCTGATAATACAAGCACAAATTTTGGTGGGCAAAGATGCAAAGAGGTGAATAATGTGTATGTAAAATTACAAGATTTACTCCAAAAGAAAATACTAGGAATAGGTTGCAATGCACATATTTTGTCAAATGCAATCAACACGGCGTCATGTGCCATGCCAATTGATGTAGCAGTAATAATAACTACAATTTATTTGTATTTTAGTTGTTTTACTGTTAGTGTGGCTACTTTAAAACAATTTTGTGAAGAAGCGAATGTTCAATACAAAAAACTTTTAGGATATTCAAAAGTTAGATGGCTTGCTCTAACACCTGCTATAGAGCATGTACTACAATTATTTGAGCCTCTCCATTCATATTTTTTAAATTTAGACAAATGTCCTAAAATCCTGGAATCGTTTTTCAATAATGAAATATCTGAGATATTAATGTATTTTGTACATAATCAAGCATCTATTTTTCACAAAACAATTCAAAAGATTGAAGGTGAACACATTTCAGCTACAGACATTAGTTTTATTTTGAATGACTTTATCCTTCAATATAAAACTCAATTTGAAGAAAAAATTCTTCCTTTAGTTATAAAAAGAAAATTGTCAGACTTAGAGGAATCAAATCCAGGCATAACGGAAAAGTTTATCAAAGAAGTGCAGAATTTTTACCAAACATGTTTTCAATATATCGAAGAATGGTCTGAAACAAACATCACAGGAAATAACATTTCCAATGGTGTTTTTGAATTCATTGCAAGTATATTGGACAAAAGTTGAATCTTGTGTTGAGTTTTTATCTAAAGAAATGCCAGACATTAAAATAGACGAAAATTGTCTCTTTGAAGAAAGACTGAATGTATTTTTAAATTCTGAAAAATTAATACAATGGGAAAATAAACACATTGAAACTGATAAAAGATGGGTGGAAATATTCAGCCATTTCAAAAATGAACATATTCCATGTGAAAATTTATTTATTCTTGTTCAATTTACATTGTGCTGCCCTGGAACTAATGCATCAGTTGAAAGGGTTTTTTCAATTTCTAATGATTTTTGGAAAAGTGAGAAATCGAGATTGAATGTTGATACTCTAGCTGCAGCACTTGCCATAAAATTCAATATGAAGGATATTTCTTGTTCAGATATTTCCAATATATTGTTAGAAGATGATACATTGACAAAAAATATTCATTCAATGGAAAAGTACTCATTTAAATAATAATTAACAGGCATGTAAGCATAATTACAATATAAAATGTTATTGTTACAAATGTTTTTATTATGCATTTATCATATTATAGTGTATTCTGTGTTATTGCTGCAATGAATAAAATGTTTCTTTTATTTACAATATTTTTTCTTCAATTTATTTGTGTCCTCCTTTTCATTGTAAGAAAGTTGGTCACTTTAATAAAGTATAACACCCTTCTTTTGAGTGTGTTCTGATTAATAGAGAACTACTAGGCTTCCCCCATACTTGACAGGAACTTCACATAGTCCTTTAAGTGTTTGGGTGGACCCTTGACCCGCTCTGACCTTCTTGGAGCCAGTGTGTATGCCTGGCCTGCCAGCTCGCTTGCCAGGCTGGGCAGACCAGGACTTTGGTGCCCCATAGAGCCAGGCAACCCCCCACGCTGCTGACTGGCTGGATCCTCTGAATCCAAACCAGAGTTCCTTAGGGGAGTGGAAGTCCCCAAGTCCAGTGTGGGGTAGAATTCCCCAAGCCCACAATGGACCCCTCTTGGGAGCACTGTCCCTCGAGCCCAAGACCAGCAGGTGGAGTGGCCTGAGAAGCCGATTGACAGCAATGTCCCAGTGACCCGATGTCTATGCCAGAGTCAGGAGCCGCCTCCATGGCAAAACCTCCTTCTGGAACATGTGCTGAAGCATGTGAAGGTCCACTTGGGTGGTCCACGATCATAATTGTGGTCCTCCTTCCCAAGAGCAGAGCCAGGAGCGGGAGTGTGGCTGGGAAGCCTCCAGCCCAGTTGGTCAATGTCTTGGATCACACGACCATCATCCAAGGCCACTTCGTAGGACAGCAGCCCAGAGAACTTGCATACCACTGCTGTTACCCAGAGATGTCCAGGGCCATAGTTCCTTGCCTAGACCTGATCACCCACCTGTAGTCTCCTAGGTTCCCGCAGCTGTGACACCTGTGAAGCCACCCGGTCTGGGTGCAACCTGTCCAGTTTCGTGATGAGGTGGCAACCCCAGCGGAGTTCTGCTGGGCTCTTCCCGGTGGCTGTGCAAGGTGTGGTGCGTTGGCAAAGAAGAAAGTCAGCTAACCTGTGATGCCAGCTGCCATGAGTGAGTCTTTTGAGAGCATCTTTGGTAGTGCGCACCATTCTCTCAGTCTGGCCATTGGAAGCTGGATGGAACAGTGCTGAAGTGGCGTGCTGGATCAAATTGGCCTCTAGAAAAGCCTGAAACTCAGAAGAAGTGAATTGGGGTCCGTTGTCGGAGACAAGGATGTCTGGAAGCCCATGGGAGGCGAAGATCCCTCTCAGCACCTGGATAGTCCTAGCAGTAGTAGTGGAGGAGACAGGAATGACCTCTAGCCCCTTGGAATGGCTGACCACGGGGAAAAGGAAGAATTGCCCCTGAAAGGGCCCAGCATAGTCAATATGAACCCTCAACCAAGGGGCATGTGTCTCCTCCCACCTATGTACAGGAGCCTGGGGCATTTCAGGCCTGGACTGTTGGCAAACAGTATACCTGTGGACTTGGGCCTCGATCTCTTTATCAAGCCCAGGCCACTAAAGATGGCTGCGTGCAAGCACCTTCATCTGGACAATTCCGGGATATCCCTCATGTAGAGAGAGCAAAACTCTAGTCCTCAATGAGGCTGGGATCACTACCCTGCTACCCCATAGGACACACCCTTTGAATGTGGAAAGCTCGTGCTTCCTTTGCCAGAAGCTCTGGAATTCTGCACCAGGGCACATGTCAGGCCATCCTGACAGCACCCATGTCAGCATGCGTGTTAGCATGTGATCAGTGGCAGTTTCAGCAGCCACATCCCTAGCATTGAGGGGAGACTCAGGCAATTCCTGAATGGAGAGAATGTGAAGAGCAGGAGCAGGATCTGCCTCTACCTGCTGTAGGGGTAATCTGTTGAGGCCATCTGCCTGGCCTATTTCTTTGTCTGGTTTTTGCACAGAGTGTAGTCATATGCTGACAAGAAAACTGACCATCTCAGTATTCTAGAAGATATTATGTGAGGGGTTTGTTTGTTTGTTGTAAACAAACCCAGCAGGGGCTTATGGTCTGTATAGACCGTGAGGTGGCGATCATATAAGAAGTCATGGAATTTCTTTATGCCAGCCACTATGGCTAAGGCTTCTCTGTCAATCTGCACATAATTATGCTCAGCTGATGAAAGAGTCCTGGAATAGTAGGCCACAGGGACTTGTGTCCCATCAGCCTTAAGGTGACTAAGCACAGCCCCAACCCCATACGGGGATGCATCAAAGGCTATCCACACAGGCAATTACTCATTGAAATGCGCTAAAACTGCATTTGAAGAGAGCAAGGCCTTGACCTCTGTGAAACTCCTTTCATGGACCTTAGTCCACTTCCATGGAGCCTGTTTGTCCAACAGCCAGTGTAATAGCTCAGCCACTGCAGCCTTGTGAGGTAGGAATGCATGATAGAAGTTTAATAGTCCCAGAAAAGCCTGAAGTTTGCTTTTGGACTTGGGACTTGAGGCCTGCTGAATTGCTTTGAGCTTCGATTCAGCAGGATGGATGCCTTCAGCATCAATACGGAACCCCAGAAATTCAGTGGAGGTAACTCCAATTTTACACTTATCTTGCTTCAGCTTCAGCCCCGCTTGGCAGAACCGCAGCAAGACAGCCCTCAGCCTTTCAGCTAGATTGACAGATCAAAGTAGGGGCAGACCCCAGGAATGCCACGGAGTGTTCGCTCCATCACACTTTGAAAAATGCCTGGGGCTATGTTAACCCCAAACTGCAAACTTTTTACTTTAAAGGCTCCCCAGTGCGTAACAATTGTTTGGGCCTCAGCTGTTGCCTCATCAAATGGCAACTGTTGATAGACCTGAGCCAAATCAAGCTTTGCAAAGATTAACCCCCCCCCCCCGAGGGCTCACCACAGGCACCGGGTAGGCATGCTGCCTCAATGCTTTGTTAAGTGTACATTTATAGTCCGCACAGATCCGGACTTCACCATTGGCTTCAGTGGCGTGACTATGGGGGTTTCCCATGGACGGCAGTCCATGGGTTCTAAGATGCCCTGCTGGAGCAGCTTGTCCAGTTCTGCATCTATTTTGTTTTTCAGAGCAAAAGGCACCCTTCAAGGCTTGATCCTGATGGGTGTGATAGCTGGGTCTAAGCATAAAGCAATGGGAGGCCCCTTGTACGAGCCAAGCTCTGAACTGAACACATCAGCAAACTCCTTGCAAACTTCTCCAAGGCCTGACGTTTGCAGACTATGAAGTCCAGTCACTTGAATCCCAAGGGCCTCGAACCAATCAAGTCCAATAAGACTCGTCCGATCACCCCCAACTACCACCACATCTAGCAACCCTTCAAAATCCTTACACTGCATGTTGAGTGTGACTTCCCCCTTCATGACTCTGGAATTCTGGAAGTCAGTGAGGATTAAATTGGATGACCTGAGTAACTCGTAGGCCACTTCTACTGGAAATCTTTTTGAAAGTGTCTAGGGAAATGATCGATAAAGCGGACCCTGTGTCCAACTCCATCGAGAGGAAAACCCCCTGCAACTTCACGTCAATGTGAAGCTTTTTCCTAAGTGGCCTATGTGCCCCCGTTTTGAAAATGCTCCTGCGCGATGTGCAGAAACCCACCCAGTGTTGGCTGGGGACCTGGTACCTTTCTGAAGCAATTCTTCCAAAGACTGGTCCTTCTGGTGATCCAAACAGATGGAGGCAATGTGGCCTTGCCAGCCACATGCCTGGCAAATGGCGGAGCGGAAGTGGCAGTCGGAGCACTTGTGGTGTCCTCCACATCCGAAACACCGAGGGAATGAAGTTGCCTTTTCAGGACACTCCTTAGGCCTCCTCTCTGCTGCCTGCTGAAGTCTGTCCACTTCCTCTTCTGGATCCTATTCGGATTCCTTCTGGGGGACCTCTTGATGGATGGAGACTGCCGCTGGAGGGCTCCTGGCGAGCCGCAAAGCCTTCACAGTGCCACTCGCTGCTTCTTCAGTTGCAATCTCTCTCAAGGCATCTTGGAAAGAGACATCTTTGGTGAAGATCTTCTGCTACAGCTCACGACTTCTTAGTACACAAACTAAACGATCCCGCAGCCTCTGTTCCAGGTCCTTGAATTCGCATGGCCTAGCTGCTTGTTGGAGCGCAACAATAAAGTCCGCAGCAGACTCACCAGGCCTCTGGTCCCTCTGCTCAAATGCATGTCGCCATGCAATCACTGAGAGCTTGGGTTTGAAGTGTTCTCGTAGCATCTTCTTCAATTCAGCATAACCAATTGATTCTAGTGGTGCTGGGGTGACCAGATTCTCAGCTATATCGAAAGTCTTTTGCCCACAGACACACAGTAAAGTAGCAGCTTTGATGCCATCTTCCCTCACTTGGTTTACTCGGAAGTAATTCTCCACCTGAGCCACATAGGAATTCCAGCGTTCTGGATGTGATGTATCAAATTCCGAGAGACGGCCGATTTTGGACATTGTTGGTGCTCTGGAGCTTCGTCAACGCCTCTAGCTGCAAGGTTTGAGAAAGGTCCTTCTTGCTGAGCTCACCTCCAGCATTCTCATACTGACAGGCAGAGTCGCAATCTCCAAACGCCGAACTTCCCAGCGCTTCAGGCCTCTCTTTGTGAGTCAGCCCAGCTTTTTCTTTGTTGTTTTCCTTGCAGGGATCCCACCTTCATCGCCAATGTTCTGTTTCCAGAGAAGAGGCAGGGAGACGAAGCGGAGTAACAAAAACAGTCTTCCTTTATTTGCAATTCACCAACAGAACAGAGAACAAAAATGGCGCAGGGCCTTTTATATTCCCCTGGCAGGGACAGCATCAGCCAATCATTCCACAGCATTCTCCCGCCTTGAGCACGCACACAAGGCTGGAGACAGCCTGTCTGGTCCTGGGCAACCACGTGGTCTGCCTGGGCCCTTCTGCAGCTTCCTGAGCCTGCTGAGTCACTCAGCAGGCCCAGGACATAACAGTTTTAAAACTAATGGAAGAAACATCAATAACCCGGACTAATGACACTACTGTAATATGTGAAAATGCAAATGTTCTGCAAGCTCTAGTTATAAAACTCAAGAACCATAGTGAAAAAATGGAAAATATGAAAGTGACCAAAATAATGAAAACAGCTATAGGCTTAACTGTTAGGATCGATCATTAATAATGAACTAAAGTATACCAATCAAAATCAATCAAAAATACACCACAACTACCACTTAACTGGGTAGAAATGAAAACCTTAGAAAAAAATTCAAATGCCATGATCTGATTATAACTGCAAAATCAAAACTGGGCAGACAAATGTTTTCTTGTGACACTTTATGGAAGCAAAAGTTCAACTTGGAAGGAATAAGGCAGAAAGTACTGACACTTTTGAACTTCAGTATTACTAAGTTTCCTGGAAATACCACAGAGAGCCAAGGAAACAAACAAACCAATCACAGAATAAACCAATTCAGAGTTCTCACGAGGCACAAATGACCAGGGTCAAGTTACCATACTTTGGACAGGTATGTGAAGAGTAACTCTTGAGTAGTCTAGAGAAAGGTGGAACAAGAAGAGGACAACCAGCAGCAATAGGGATGGACTCAACTATAGCAGTGACGGTACCCCATTGGAAGGTTAAAGGCTGGGGACAGATCATCTTGGAGAAATTTCATCTAATGCAGCGGTTCTCAACGTTTGTGTGACGGCGACCCCCGTCACACAAACGTTATGGGCATGCGCAGCGTGGCGTGCATGGGGGCGGGCCCCCGCACACGGCGCGCATGCGCGGTGCCGCCCCCGGAGGCGCGGCGCCGCCCCCCATGCGCGGCACGCATGCGTGGCACCGCCCCCCGGAGGCGCGCCGCCGCCCCCATGCACAGCGCGCGTGCGCGACGCGCCCCCGGAGGCAACAAAATGGCGGATCGCCACGTTTGGCGACCCCACAAAAGAGGTCGATCGACCCCAAATGGGGTCGCGACCCATAGGTTGAGAACCGCTGATCTAATGACTATGTGGTCACCAAGAGTTGATCTCTCCCTTCCTCCCTCCCTCCCTCCCTCCCTCTTCCCCTCCCTCTATTTCTTTTTCTTTCACTTTGTCTCTCTCACTCATTCTCCCTCTCTCCATGTCTAGGTACAGATCATTCTTTCTAAAGTTTTATTGGATCACAGGTTAAAAATTGAAGAACTTTTTTTTATTTAGGAACCGTGTAGCCAGAGACAGAGTTCAATAATTAGGCAGAGTAAGGAGATGATCAGCAAATATTGTTAAAGGGACCCACTCTCCTAATCTGATTCCTAAAAAAAGATTTAAATGGTTCTTTGAGCTAAACCAGGGGTGCCAAACTGCCAGCCCGTGGGCCGGTTTCATTATACCAAAGCTGCACCCACCCCATTGCTGGCAATGCAAAAAGAGTTACGATACATCGCAACACTTCATGTAACGTGGTGAGTTTGGCACCTGTGAACTAAACCATAAACCTTAACTTAATCTGTGTTTTTAACTAAATACCTTGATGTTGATAAATATATCAACAAGAAGTTTGACTACAGTGATTAGCCTTATCAATGCCACCAGACATGGCTTATTCCGATTAATCAACCCAGTGACATGTCCCCTTGGAATACTTTTTTTTTTTACTTCTTCTCATACTGACATCTTCTCCAAATGCCACTTTGTTATTCAGCAAATGAAGCGTACAATGACCCTTGCTTTTCTCCCTACTTATTTTCATCATCCAGCCATTGCAATAAATTTTGATGGCCAAGACTCAATTTCAAAACATTTTCCTTCTTCCTTTTATTTCACATGGCTATCTTTGTGCTTCTTTTAACAGATGTTTTACTCCTTATTTTTTATCCTAAATTTCTCCAGATACAATTAAAAATCATTGATGCTGTTGCTTTTTGCTCCCCCCCCCCGCCAAAAAACCCGTATTATAACTTTTTTACTGAAACAGAATATTGTAATTGAGGCAACTAGATATTTCACCAAGACATACATACCCAAAGCACTTCTGGACACTTTACCAGAAGTGTCCTTGAGTAAAACCCATGAACATATCTGGTAACAGCCAATATATTTTTGCTTGATACGTACTGATATACATTTGCTTCCAGGTAGTTCCTACTATTAGCAGACTTGGCTAATAAACTTGGCCAGTTCCATCTATATTTTAATTCCAGTTATTTGAGAATATGAATGTTGGTTTGTTTCCCTCATAACTAGTTACAGTTATAAGTCATGGGTAATTCTAAACAAATAATGTATTGGACTGTCTAGAATATTAGTCATATTCCCAAATAGGATGAAATAGAAATAAGGGAGTACTGTATAACACTTTGGTTATAACATAGCAATATGTGTAGCTATGTGTGCACTCTCAGTATGTATTTAGTTTTGTCCCTTCATAATTTTGATGCCTTTTCCACCTGCTTCCCAAATTTCAGTTAAATCCTAATGGAACATATATAAGAAATAATGCCTCCTAGGAATTTTCCAAATTAGGAAGTATGCACAGTTAAAAATGTGCAAAATGATAAAGAGATATACAGTACTGAAAAACAGCACTTTCAATAATTTAATTTACTTAAAATTGGCATCCTCAGAAAAGATTCTGCAGAATCCCAAGGATGGGTTAAAACAAGAACATAAGTGGTACCAAACTTTCAGGATACAGGAAAACAGATTTTAATACAGTTTTCTTTTTTAAAAAAAATCTTGAAAATATGATCTAAATGCCCAGAATTTCCTCATGTTTTCAGAATGGATTTTCACCTAAGGGAAAAAGTAAGGGAGACTTTTGTATCTTTAATATCATTTACCTAAAATCTAGTGACTCTCTGAGTTCATTTATTGCACTAAACCACGGTTTGCTGAATAAGAGACACACAGAAATATATAAATATGTTGAAGTCTTACCAGGCACTTCGGAGGGATTTTGTTTCTTTTCCATATTTCTGCTTTCTGTTTTAAATTCTGGATATTTGGTTATCTTTTCCTGCTTTTCTGTGCTTGTGTTAAGATTAGTAATACTAGAGTGTTGTAAAACAGGTTTTCTTGGCAGTGGAGGTTTTGTGCTACCCTGTTCAGAGGATTTTAATTTAGTTTTGAAACTTTCATTGGACAAATCAGTAACATTTCCATCCATTATCTTCCTGATTTCTCCTTTTTCAACTTTCAGTGAAGATAAAGTCACTTCCCCTTTTACTAAATTAAGTTCAGCATTATCTCCTTTACATTCCTTTGATTCCTGTCCAATGTCTCTGTATTTCAGTAACAAAGATGTGGACCTAAGTTTGACTTGGAAGGGATTTTGGCCTTCAGAGCTTGAATGGCTTGGACTTGACAGCTGCAAAAGATTACCAAAAGAGTTGCTTAATACTGGGTTTGAATCCAAAGGCTGTAAGGCAAAAGTCTTTGAGTCTAATGCTCTACCAGGAATATCAGATTCTGACTCTAATGAAGATTTCTGTTTATTAATGCATCTATTTTTCTCTTGTGAAGAATTCATCTCAACATCCTTCTTTGTCTTTTCACCATTTATGGAAAAATTTACCTGCATGGCAAGAGGCTTCTCATGCTCTGAAGCATCCTTCGTGTTCAGGCTGTTAGATCTAGATCTCCACCGCGCTGATGACACTGAAAACTTTCTCAACCCACAAAGGTCATTGGTTTCTTTCTCTGCTTTCCCTCCCAATATACCATCAGATATAGCTGGGAGATGGTCTTCATCATTAGATTCCAGTTTCTCTTGAGTTGCTTTCATTTTGCCTTGACTCAAAGAAGGTCTCTCTTCCAGTGAAGAGTTTCTGCATGAAGCCAGAGAAATACTACTATTCTCTGAATGGAGTAAATTTGGAAGCTGGGAAGGATTTGTGGATAAAGAAATGTTAGAATTGGTCAATAAAGATGTTCTCTGTGTAGCTTCCTTATTAGAAACACTTTCCAAAGGTTCCTTAGCACCTTTCAATGATTTTTTATCTGATACATCTGATTCAGCAATCACATATTTTTGGGCAGGGATATTTTTAGTAGTTCTCATGTCACTTTTGGATAGAATACAAGAAATCTGTTTATTTTCTTGGTTTAAAACACTTAAGGGCACGTTACTTAAATTCTTAGGAGATATCTCTAAAGTTTCACAGTCGCCTTTGTTATACTGTGGAGCAATATTTTCTTTCGGGTCAGAAGCTGAAGATTGCCTTACAGTATATACTAATCCCTTGACAGATTCACTGCCCTCTGAAGGGTTCTCATAGCAATGTGAGTCCATCAGAGAAGTGGAGTGTGATGTGTAAGTCTTTTCATCTGGGTGACTTAAATTAGACTGAAGCTCGGAGGAAACCATATTGAACAAAGCTGCATTGTCAGTCAGTTCCTGTGGACTGGAAATCGCACCTTTGTAGGACTCTTCAACCATCACTTCTTTCCCAACACTTTCATCTTCCTCAAGAGTGCAGATCATGTCTTTCTGAGACTCAGATAATTTCTTCTGCAAGAAACAAAAAGAGCTTGCACCTTTTCTCTACATCACAGCAGTACTTTTTAAAAAGATTAGTGACTCCTAAGATGGAAGTATCATTGACAATAAAAACTTTTAGCAACCTAAATTAAAAGAGCTTATTGTGGAATTTTGTGATTTTACTCACTTCAACAGTATGAAATATTTTCAAAAGGTAGTGGTGCATGTGATGAAATTCACAAGGCACATATATAAGAGTGGTCACTATTTTCCTATGATTTTAATTACAGTTCCCTCTGAACCAGTTCCCATTGCATTTCACTGTTCAGATGAACCATGAGTTCGTATGCTAATAAATACAGTAATCATTAAGATGTACAAATTTTGTTGTTCTGATTGCAAAGATTAAGACAGTCATCATTTGGAAATTGTTATAATTCAGAAAAGCCACCCTACCATCCAGGAAACAACCCTCTGTTGATTTATCTCTTAAAAAGTTATACATCCATTTTTTTCTTGTATCTACCTGGAATATATAATTTTTTCATTACTAATTAGGAATCATTATACAATAAATGGAAGAGAAATACTGTCAGTCTCTTATTTTCTTTCTATCTTTAACAACTAAATAGTAGGACTGTGTAAAAAAGGACATTTGGAAGTACCTCTGAACCTTTAAAATAGCTTTATCTTTAAACATAAGAGAATATTTGTAGCTCAGGGTTTAATTGTAGAATCCTTGGTGATCTCTGAGCTTGGTTGTTTGCTTGCATATGTTTCATTACTTGACTAGATAACATCATCAGTGAGAGTGAATGTTCTAGCACTACCTAGGTGGGTAATGAAATATCTACAAGTAATCGAGCAAGCTTTGTCCAAGCTGAAGTACAGTAGCTGCTTCAGAAGCTATTTCCATATTCTTTGTATGATTTGCATGGAATGGTCCTACTGAATACCAAATAAATGGAATCGTTTTTACGTAAGAACTGATTATTTCATAGCTTCTTCATTCTTCATGGTGCTTTTTTAAAATTTGCATAATTTCAGCCTACAAATGTGGCTAACTTTATTTTTTACACTATATTTTTTATTGTAAGTGTGCAGTATTTTGAATTTAAAGGCAAAAACATGTCTTTGAAATATATGATGATGCAAATGTAATAATTGTCTGCAGTTCCTTGAAGCACTCATGCCTTTCCTATGATCATACAGCTGTCCTCTGCACTTGCTACATGATGCTAGGAAAACACGTATGGTTTAATGAACTGCAGTGGAGGGCTAAATAGTATGCCATGATATATCTCTTTGTCTTCAAATAAATTAGAATTCAGTGTAACTTCTCAACATGTCCTTCTTGTATCTACCTACTATGTATACATTGTCATTTTCTGTGTAAATAATTGTAAGATAGTCTTGCACTACCGTGTTTTCCCGAAAGTAAGACCCTTGGGCTCTGAAATAAGCAGAAAGTCTTAGTTTCGGGGAGGGCTTATTTTTTGCCAGTACCAGCACCAGTATGCCACGAGCATGTGGGAATGGGCGGGACCTGTTCATGGGATAGAAAAGCAATATGGCAGCGAGAGCCTGGTGGCACACCAGCTACGGTATTGGTGTGGCCATGGTGGGTGAGGCGGAAAGGGCGCCGAGCCTGGTACTGGGCAAGTCAGCCCATATCTTCCCTGTGACCACCATAGCAACCCCCCGCACCAGCCTGCCAGGGCCCTTCACCAGCAGTCACTGGTGGAACTGGCTACTGCCGGTCCCACCCTCTCCATCCCACTGTCTGCTTGCCTGCAACCTTAATGAATCAAACCCTCGGTGAGCCCCTGCTTCCGCCCGCCCTGTCTGCTGGCCCTACTGCTGCTGGGACATTTCTCGACCGCGTTGGGAGCCATGCAGCTGTCAAGTGGCTGCCTGTGCTACTGGTTTGGTTTGTTGTGGTCGCAGGCAAGTAGATGGTGGGACAGAGAAAGCAGGGCCCATGGTGGCCACTGGCGAAGGGCCCTGGCAGGCCGGCAGCGGGGTGGGGTGCTCCAGCAGCTGCAGGGAAGATCTGGGCTGACTCACCCCACCCCACGCTAGGACTTACTTTTGGGGATAATAATAATAATAATAATAATAATAATAATAATAATAATAGTAATAATAAAGTTGGAAGGGACCTTGGAGGTCATCAAGTCCAACCCCCTGCTCAGGCAGGTAACCCTATACTATTTCGGACAAATGGCTGTCCAGTTTCTTCTTAAAAACTTCCAGTGTTGGAGCATTATATTAGGCCCACCCCCAAAAAATCAGCTAGGGCTTATCTTTTGAGTAGGGTTTACTTTCAGGGAAACACGGTATTATAAGCTTGCTGTGTACACCCAACTACAGTGGTTTATTCAAGCTGTAGCTTAGCATGAGGTGTGAAGCAAGCTTGTAACAACAATATTAGGCTTATAGGGACAGGAAATCTGAATCCATTTAAAGCAACTTTTTAGGATCCTAAGAGTATAAATTCTTTTATTCAAGGAATTACTATTCAAGTGTTTCCTTCCACTCACTTAATCACCATATGACAGAAAATACTCACATCACTAGTAATACAAGTAGTCTTCAACTTATGTCTTCAGCAATTGAGCTCAATATATATATTGCTAAGTGAAACAGTTGTGAATTTTGCCCTGTTTTACCTTACCACACTTGTTAAGTAAATCACTGCATTTGTTAAGTTAGTAACACGATTGTAAAGTGATTCTGGCTTCCTCAATGACTTTGTCAGAAGGCTGCAAAAGCTATCATAAGTGTGAGCCAGTTGCCAACCATCCAAATTTTGATTACATGACTATGGAGATGATGCAATGGTGGTAAGTGCGAAAAATGGTCATAAATCAATTTTTTCAGTACCATTGTAACTTTGAATGGTCGCTAAATAAAAGGTTGTAAGTTGAGGACTACCTGTATTTCAGGGTGCACCTATTCAACAGGACTGTGCAAAGCATTAGAAAGGCATTTATCATAAAATGCATTAGCACGAAGCAGGGGTCCCCAACCTGTGGGCCATGGCCTAGTAGTGGGTTAGAGTTAGGGCATATCCCCTCATTTGTTCTAGTGCCATGGCTGAGGGGTGCAAAAACAGGACACCATGCCACGGGGTGCAAAAACAGGTCAATGCTGCACCCTGGGATGCAAAAATAGGCCACCGCTGTGCCTCAGGGCACAAAAATGTGATGCAGCCACACTGCAAGGCACGAAAATGGGGCACTGCCACACCATGGGGTGCAAAAATGGGGCACCACCATGCTGTGGGACACAAAAATGGGGCGGCACCATGCCATGGGGCACAAAAATGGGCTGCCACCACACTGCAAGGCACAAAAAGGGCCGTTGCTGTGGCACAGGGTGCAGAAAGGCACTGCACCACACAAGAACGGGACAGGGCTAGTATCTTGTGGGTGCTAGCCCTGCCCTGTTTGTGGCACACGCATGCTCACGGCTCCATGCTCATGCATACGCACGCACACATGCATGTAAAATGCTTGCCCCTCCCTTTTCGTCTGGTCTGCCAACCGACAAAGATTGGTGACCTCTGGCATAGAGGATCCCTCCTTGAAGTGTCAAAGCATCCAATCCTTTAAAATATTTGTGGGGTTGCTTTGAAGGTCACCTTTCCCAGCTGTTAGCACATGCATCATTAGACCATACTTTCACTGGAATCAACCAGCACATCAAAATAGGTGTGTATCCCCATACATGTGCACAGATAGTTAAGGACAGTCTCTGAAGTACAGTAGTTGCCTGAGCCTTCTGAAGGATGTGATAGTTTTTGTGTTTTGAGGAAGGGAACATCATTGATTTTAACATGCTTAGCAAAGTGTCCCTTTTAAATACTTGGCACAACCTTGTTGCTCACCAAGGAGCATTTTTTATATATTGTTACATCACAGGAAAAGCCTGAACAGAAATATAAATCTTCATCCATAAATATTTCCTCTTTCAAATGCTCCTCTCTCTCTCTCTCTCTCTCTCTCTCTCTCTCTCTCTCTCTCTCTCTCTCTCTCTCTCTCTCGCTCTCTCTCTCTCTCTCTCTCTCATCAATTACCAAAGGTAGTCTTCTTATTTTACTAGATCTCTGGTTCCGTGGTTTTATTGAAAGCTTGTGCTTTGCAGCTGAATTGTCCAAGCAAGAGGATAATTCCGGAAGAATATCAAAATCAGCGCCAAGCAAACAGCTGCTATCAAATGTTTGTTGAGTTATAATTGTAGCTTTTGGCTGATGGGAGAACAGCTGACTTTCTCCAGAACAGACTCTTGAAGGACTTTTTGTGACCTAAAGCAAAGGGAGAAGGGGAATAGCATCAAAGTAAATCAATAAGAATTTTAAAAGAAAACAATCTACCTGCTGCTACACATCCTGACTGCAGCTAGGCTTGCTTTAGCGCAAAAAATGGAAGAGCAAGGAAATTCCCACAGAGGAAGAGTTAATACATAAAATATTAGCATGTGCGGAAATGGACAGGCTCACAATGATATTAAAAGATAAACGTGGATCAGTTTATTATGAAACCTGGGATAAATTTTACCGCTGGAGGAATTTGAAGAGGACAGTAGGGATTAAAGACGAATGTTAAGATAGAAATATATGTTATTTTAGAACAAGTATTGTATATAAAACTTAGATGTATATGTAGAGATGAATAATTGATTGTAAAAAGTGGAATAATCTGATAAGAATGTATATACTGGAATGTCATGTCAAATCCAATGTTTGTTTGTTTTTAATTGTATTATAAATAAAATTTGAAAAAAAAAGAATTTTAAAAGAAAACAAAATAAAACCAGGAAATTCCTAAATGATGTTGCATACTTATTTCATCATCACTAGAATTAACACTGCTGTCAAATTATCCAGTTTGTTTATATCTGCTTATATTTTTGTGTGAGTAGAACTTAATTTTCCTATTTTATTTGTTTATTTAAACTATGGGGGAGTCCCAACTATAACAACAAAAAAAGGAAAAATAACAGGCCCCTAGCTTGGGAATAGCAAGTACTTTGCAATTTGCTGACACAGATTATTACATTTCTGTAATACAAAGCAAAGCAACAAATAGTCATATTGTACATTAAAAAGTAAAAGTTATAATATTGCATTAGAAAGACAGGCATAAAAATTTTGGTTATGATAGATGTTTAATCCTAAATCAGAATACTTTTTACATAGAATAATATGGGGAAGCCCATGGTCCCATGGATGATGCAAACGGCAATCCCTGTGTTCAATTATGTTAGTTGCAGCTTCTGAGAATTGTAGTTAAGAATATGTAGAAGGTCACAGGTCTGCCCTCTTTATGATGCAAAGAAAGATCTAAGCTCACCTGGAGAAATCAGGTTGACTCTTGGCCTTTTCCCTCCCTCCGCCTGTTCCACTCGCCTGTTCTGCTGCATGCAGCTGCCCAGAGTGTGTCTATATGTATATGTGTGTGTGGGTGTGTGTGTGTGTGTGTGTGTACATATATATAATAAAATCTATTAAAACCACTGATCTCCGGGACAGAAAACCTTTTTAATAACTGAGCTTTCATCAATCCACTATTGATGTTGTCAAAATATGAGCTAGTTGCTGGAAGCGCTCGTTTTTATAGCTGTGTGGATATTAGCGATCTAGTCATGGAGTCTGTCACTAGTCATGGAGTCTGTCACCCGCCCCTTGTTCTCCCTTAGTTGGTTGCGTTAATCCTAGTTTTGCCATGCTAGCCGGCATCCACTTTGATTTTGACATTTTCCCTCCCTCCACCCGCCCGCCCGTTGGTCACATCCATCCTGTAGCATGCAGCTGCCATTCGATGTCATTGCCAGATCACTCCTTCTACTGTCCTGCCCAGCCGTGCCATCAGCCTGCCGCGTAGTCGCCTCCACTAGTGGTCCTCCCGCTGTGTGCCTTGCTCCGGTTGCATTAGTCTGCAGTCTTTCTCTCGATGTTGTGGTGGATTCCACTTGTGCTTCTATGTCTTCATTCATTGTGACATCCTGTTGTTCCATGGGTAGGCGACCCAGATCTTTTATATTTCTGTTCATCCGGTGTACGGGTGGTAAGCAATTTGTTTGCTCTGATTCCCTGCGCAGCCGTTCATGTCTTCTCAGTGCTTGATACGTTGGTAATAATTCCACATGTCAGTTAATGGAGTATTGGTCAGATAGCCAGGCTTCTTTTAACAGGTGGCCACCCTTTGTGGGGTGCTGGGCGATGACCTCTGCCCCCGCAAAATTGAACATATGATCACTCTCAGCTCTATGCGCCCATACTTGGGAACGTTGTTCGTGCCATCTGACCACTAGTTCATGCTCATGGACTCTAGTCAGGAGGTGTTTCGCAGTTTCTCCAACATAATTGCAATGACAATCGTTGCAATTGATCCAATACACTATAGATAACATATCCCCTCTGGATAGCAGTTCCTTTGAGCACATTAGTCTTGTGCATAGGGTGTGGCTAGGTTTGTGTGCCACATTAATATCATGGGTCGCAAGTATCCATACGATCGCTTCGGATACACCATTGATATATGGAAGCGTCACCCAAGCAACGGTCATTGGTCTGTCATGGATCAATCGTGGTTCCTGATGTTTGCAGCAGCATCAAATGAAGCTCGCTGAATACCTATTTTGCCTGCATATATGATGGAGATATGCTTGCTCTTTAATTTTCGCTGTCATTGTGCTGCAGTGGGGGTTAACTCTATTGAACAATGTTCAAATGTGTTTGCTCTTGTGTGCAATGGGGTGATTACTCTCATTGTGCAGAATCCGATCTGTGTGTGTGGCCTTACAGTAAACACTAGTAGAAAGGGTGTCATTGGGTTGGTGACTGAGTAGCACGTCCAGGAAAGCAAGGGTATTGTTGGTTTCCTTTTCCACTTTGAATTGGATGTCCGAATAAATCGAGTTCAATTTCTCCATGAACCTGATGCTGTCAAGGCATTTAATGATGGCAAATGTGTCATCGACATACCTGGCCCAGAATTTGAATCGGTAGTCAGCCATTGCTTTGCATTCCAGATCTTGCAGAACTGCTTCAGCAATGACACCTGAAATGGGGGACCTCATAGGTGTACCCTTTACTTGTTCATATATGGTACCATGAAATGTAAAGCACGTTTTGAGGCAAAAATGTAACAGCTGGATGAAGTCTTCCGTATTGGGCAGATTGGAGCTGTGGTTCTTTGTTCTATAGCAGACCCCTTATCATGGAGACGGCCAGCTCTTGAGGAATGGAAATGAATAAAGATGTTACATCAAAGGATATCATAATTTTGTCATCCTCCAATCCCCAAAGAGAGCTTTGGGAATGAATAACAATGCTCTCAAACAGAATAGCCAATAGCCTTCATCAGCAAAGTAGTTGCAATTTCAATTGTTAATGGGGAATGTGGCCAATCAGTAAGAGAAGAATAAAAGGGCTAATTAAGAGACCTTGGAGATAATCATTGGACCTGTACAAAATTAACTTTTAAAGGCAATCTGAGGGAACTAGTTTAAAAACTCTTTCTGTTTGGGTGACTGCCAGCTTAGAAAATAAAATATGCCTGCATCTGTTTCTAGTTCATTTCTTCCTTAGCCATGTTTGAAAGAAAAATAGATGACAATAGGTGTAATGCAGCTAATGATATCCTTTAATGATATGCTTCATTAATAGCTGTTAACAAAACTATTGCAACCTGTCCCTGCAACCTTTCTGAGGCATCCCATGAGATATTACAACATTGCTGTGAAGTATAGATACATTTAAATTACCTGTTCTTCTTCTTCACTGCCTGTTCCAGCTAAACTCAAAGAGCTATGATGCTTGTGAGAGTCTGAAAACTGTGGGTGGAATGAGGAAAAGTTTCAGTAACAGATGACAATATGAAATGAAATATAAACAAAAACTATAGTCTCTACTATGCCAGTATTTTTTCAAACCTGGCAACTTTAAATTATGTGAACTTCAGCTCCCAGAATTCCCCAGCCAGCATGCTGTGCTATACAAACACAATATTATACAAACACCACATAGGCAACAAGAATATTTCTATAGAGCTCTAAAAATTAGGAGAAATCTGTAAATATGACGGTGGAAATGGTTTTTAGAAGAAAGCTGACCATATTTTCTAGTATTTACGTAGCTTTCTTTAAAAAAAGATATCAGAGTAAGGGATTTTCATGACTGATGAATTAAGTGTTCTCCACTCAGTCTTGAACCAATCCCTCTCCTGTTAATATGTCAAAAGAAGGGAGAAAGCACTACTCTAACATTGGTATAGCTCATGTACTGGAAATGAAGTAAAGGTAACATTATGAGAAAAACCACAGGAAAAAAAGATGTTGTCAAGACATGTTTGCGCTGTGATTAGGTGAAAGTTGAAAAGGCCTTCAGATTAGCTGTCTTTTTGTTTCTACTTCATTTTTAAAAACTTTTGAAGTTTTTCTTTCAGAATAGTATCACAGTCCGGAAGGAATCAAATAGATCTCCGAGAAATCTACTACAGTAAATATTCCCTCTATCATTTGACATGATTCTAGGATATTCCATTTCTTACAGTTATTTTTGTGTTTATGCCTTTTTCAAAACATCTTTCTCTTAGTAAAACAGGATCTTATTCATAATATACAAAAAATTGAATATTTTTATTATAAACTTCTGTCATTTACTATTACTACAAAGTGCAATATGAATTCAGGTGATAAACACAATCCATAATTATAAAATGTTTTCCCAAATTTATCCTACCTTTGATGTATTGGGATTTGGAATTTCTTGTGGCAAATATGTTTCTGGTGGACTCCTGGGTAAACCATCATCTTCTGAAGTCATTCCAGCATCCTCTTGTTTTTGGGAAGGAGTTCCAAATGGATAGGAGAAGCTCATCTTCCAATTTTGCTGGAGTTTCATCTACAATACCAAATATTGAGTTTTAATACATTTCTTATACTACTAAAAGAACAGATTTGCTTTCATAGAAGAAAAAAAATGATGTAATTACCCACTGTTCCCAAAATCATAAGTACACTTTCTTTTTGCGCCCAGCAGAAAGATGCATGTGGATGACGTCATCCTGCCTCTTGCCCTTTACCTTATTTGACTATATACAAGGAGAATGTGATTTTATACAATGCTTACTTACTACTGAGACCATTTTTATTAAATTATGTTGTAAAAAAATAAACAAAACAATGTTGATCTTGCCCTTGAGAGCCAAAGCTTAAGTGAGTTTAGCAGCAGGAAGAGAGTTTAGATTAAGAGAGTTTAGCAGCAGGAAGTTCAACAAGCAATTATATTCTGTTCAATTACAAAGAAGGACATGATGTTTGTTCCAAAACTATGCACTGAATGAGCACATACTTACTGCACTGCCCAAAAGGTACCTTTTGGCTTTCAATGTAGATCATGTGTGCTACAGTATAACCATCATATAATCACCTTGATATCCAAGTTCCTTGGATGACTAAATTCTCCACCTCGTTAATTTAAAGAAATCTTATTGGAAATGTTTCTGTTCATACACCTGTTGAATATCATATTGTCTATACCAAAATCATATACAAATCTGCAATCATACCAGAAATGAAAAAATCTGGAAATAATGGAAATCAATTATTTCAACAGAATTACCTGCAAAGTCCAAATTCGATCAGAAACATTTTCCTGAGAAAATACTCGAACTGGTGTAGGTGGTTCTTGTGGAGTCTCAGAAATGAAAATGCTATCATGTGACAAAGCTCTGTTTCCCATAATAGTTCTGTGCATCCTAGGAAAATATGGAAACCTAATAAAACAACACATATTTAAACCTGGTCTTTCTTCAAGTAATGAAGTCTATTTGCAATGCAAATTTGAGTAGGAATGCAATGAGGGAAGGAATGGCTGAAGAAAGATGTCCTATAACAGTATATGATGTATTTTGGTCTTCATAATTTTAGATACAGACATCATTTTTGAATACCAGGTCTACCAGAGATGTAGATTCTCTAGGTAGAACAAAGTATAATCCCATAATTTAGTCAGAAGGATCTAACCAATAAATTGGTTGATGAATAATTTCAGGTTCAGTCATAAGAGATGCCCAATATGTTTGCAGAACTGAAAAGGATTTTAGAAAACATTTCCAAATCAGGTCAGTAATTCTTCAGGTAACTTTAGACCAGTCAGTTCCAAGCTGAAGTTGTCAACCCCGCTAGGTAGATTAGACCAAAATCAAACGCCAGTGCCAAATGCAAATGCCAAAACTAATTTTATTGAGATAGGCTATGAAAGCAGAATCTTGCAAGTCTGAACTGTATTTACTCCTAGTTTAATGAATTAGGAAGGTGTCTGTCAGAATTGCTTCTGAATATTAACTCATTCTGAACTTTAAAAATGCTTCAGCTCCTTTTAACTAGTTAACAATTCTTATATATCACTATCAAGGTCATCTTCCTTACTTTCTACACCAATTAAGACTCTAATGAGAACCAAAGGAGCATTCCTATTTATCAAACTTTATATAAAAGTTTATCACCATCAATTACTCTACACTAGTTACAAACCTATGATTCTCTCCCACAGTTCCTGAGAATCTCTACTTTATGATTACTTAGATAATGTTATTGTTGTTTAAAAACATTTTTTATAGATAATCATTATGCTATAAGTGTCCTTTTGTGGATTGCTATATTTGTTACAGGTGATAATTTTGTCCTAACAAAGGAAATATAATTTTCCTACAAATATAATACATAGGCATCAGAATAGCCCAAAGCCCTTTTGAAAGAAAAAAATTAGGGGGGAAAAGCAGGGTGCTCCTTGTATTAATTGCAAGGTTACCTAAGGTAATTATCATAAATTTTTATGTCTTTGCCAGTTGATGTTAATTTATATTATCCTTCCAAATATTAAGACTTAAAATTAAATATTTCTTCATTAAATACATGTGCTATAGCAATGAACACAAAAAGAGAAACTAATAAATAAGAACTATGAGGGTTTCCTAGCATCTGCTAGAAATATATTCAATAAAAGTAGCAAAGTAGTATCCTTCCTCAATTTAGTACTTTCTATATTTATTGAACTATCATTTCCATAGCTCTTCTTATACTGCATGAGGATAAATTTTTACATTAGCCTTTCTGTACATTGACTTTGAAGTTATTTTAATAGTAACACTAATAGGAGATAAAACCATTATGATTTTGTACAATAGCACCTTCTAATGGCAATATTGAGCAAAACATTTGTTATTAGCCTTATAAGAAGACATTCTGGAACATTTACTTAGTTTATTGACTTCATAAAGTTTACTTTTCCCAGTATAGCTTACAACAAATGAAAATCACCACATAGTTTGAAAATATTCTAAAATAGTAATGAAAATACTGCATAACACACATACACACACTAGGGCTGTGCTGCACTTCAGATCCAAAATTGAAAAGGTGCTTTGGAGTAAGACATGGGTACACACCTTGCACCTTTTGGTGCTTCCTTAAAGAAACTGCATCTTTTCCTGGGATCACAAATAGTTACACAAATCCAAGAAATTATACTTTGGAGTTAAAGAGGCACAGAAAAGGTTAGAGCAGGTGTGAGTATGCCATTGGAGTCCACTTAATTCAAATAAATTTTTCTGATACTGCACAACTACCAGGAGCAACCTGCCCCACAGCACCTTTTCAGTTTTGACTCTGAATGTCTTTAAAAAAAGTATTTTTGGGATGTTTTGACTCTGAAGCATAAATTTTTAGAAAGTCATGAAATAAACAACAGACTAACTGATTGAAAACTTTCCCTTCTAGACATACAGTAAAAGAGGAAAAATTTGGGGAGGATATTATTCTCTCACATAATACTGAGATGGTAAAAAGAGGTTGCTGGCAGGATAATGAAGTGTGCCTGATGTGTTTCACTGGCAAGAGTATTCAGAATATTTATTTATTTATTAAATTTATATGCCGCCCTCTCATTGGGACTATCACTAAGAATATCTATTTCTAACAATGCTTGCTGTTCTCCAGAATGGAAGGATATCAGAACATTCTTCTAATTATGTCTTTATAACAGCTTCAGAGAAGTGTCCTAGATATTCAACAAATGAAACATTTGTACACATGGAGGATAACCCTTTAGAAATAAGATTGCTTTTCAGACAACAACAACAACAACAACTTGCTTTGCAAAGAAGGAAAAGGCAAGCATGTGACTTACTTCAGATCATCTTCAGAATCATAATCTATATGCCTAGATGGTATGGCTGAGATATCAATTGCAGACTGACATGTGTTGATATTAGTACTTCCTGAAGATCCTAATGTTTCTTTCCTTTTTCTTTTCCCAAAGAACTTTTTAATAGATTTAAACTTTGACTTCTTCTTTCCTAGGTGAATGGGTATTAATGAAAAATAATTACTTATATTCAATGTTTTCAAAGAGACGCAAGGTCAGAACAAAATGATATGAATTGCTTGGGCAATTCCTTAATTTTTATTCCTAAAATTGACTGCAGCTTTCATTGAAAGAGATATGAAAATAGGAACTAGAAATTAATGATACTAAAAGAAAATTAACTGTTTTTTCCCAAAATTGATCATCTAAGTTACAAATATAATTCTGGCTTTAATATATATACAGGAATGATTAATCTAACCTAAGTTGAAATTGCTAAATGTCCATTCCAAATTTAGAGAATGTCTCAGTTTACTGATAACAAAATGTAAGCTTCAGAATGAGCATATTTTTTAACTATAGAGGACTATAAGCATATGGATATTTTTCTTTAAGAAGCTAAGGTGTTATATTTCTTCCACATAACATAGTTACACTTTCCTATAGATAAGAATCAGTGAATTCAGTGCAGTTCTTTTTCAACAGAATAGAGTTGTAGAATAGAATGTACCATAGAATTGTACCACCAACTAATAAAACAATGTTTAAATATTTTTGTTTTTAAATATGCCTTTCATTATTTGGTCACCAAGTAAAATGGGTGTTTCTAAATACTTACAAGTCAGGAGATACCATCTTTATCTTTAAAAAATAAGGTAGTTACTCACAAATGTGAACATACAACAACACATAGCTTCTCCTTTGGAATAATTTCCATTCATATACAAATCATACAATAGATGGTTGATTAGTTGTATACATTTTAACTGACTACAGTGCATGAAGATTAAATTGGATAATTGACCTAAAACAAACAGAGTTCCTATTCTGCACAGCAAAAAGAATTGTTAGTAGTTATCAGCATTTTCTCAAACATATAACTAAAATGAGATTTACCTGAAACTTCTTCCCCAAATCTTTCTGCTTCTTGACACTTGATATCCATTGACCTTGTGAAATTCATATACTGTAGTAGTCTCTAACATAGAAAAATAAAAAGTAACATTTGAAAGTTGAATGCATGGGGTTTTTTTGACAATAAATATTTCTTACTCTTGACCACACTCACTTGATCAGCTATGAACCCTAGTTAGGGTGTCCCATTCAATGACCAAATCCTGGTCATATTTTTAAAAAGGATTTTTAAATTGGGATAATCCTCTCACTCAGTTTTGAAAAACTGGGTGCCAAGATTATTATAAATGCATCAATATGGTGATATTTTAATACAATATTGCTTAGTTAGAGTAATTGATTCTGTTTTAATAACTGAATATTTAACATACAAATTAATTAATCCCTGAAATATATCATTGCTCAAAAATTATTGAGAAACTGATTGCTTTGTTTATTTGCTACCTCTCAGAGCCCTTCCCAAAATTTAATTACAGGTAGTCCTTGATTTATGACTAAGGAGATTCTCAGTCATCCAGGTCATGCTTTTTCCCCCAAAAAAAGACAACTAAACTTTATTTTTCCAAATAAAGTCCAGTTACCTTTTGAAAAGAAAGAAAAGCACCTTTGGGACTTGACTTACGACCATAATTGAGCTGAAATTATGGGTGTACATTGTGCTGATCATTAAGCAGGTCATATTTATTTATTTATTTATTAAATTTATATGGCACCAACCTCCCTGATGGAGTCACTCTGGTACGTGACCAACACAATTTTACAACATGTTTTGCAGCAGTTGTTAAGCAAATCACCATGGTCATCAAGCAAATCTATATTTATTACACAAATCCATTGTCCATAATGGGATTTTTTTTGCTTAAAACCAGAAGTAAATGCCAATTTCTAGAAAAAAAATGTTGTAAAACAATCATGTGATTGTGGGATGCTGCAAATGACCGCAAATGCAGTCTAGTTGGTGAGTACCAAAATGTGATCACATGACTGGAGGTGGTGGTCAGAATTTCGAATTTTGGTTGTGTCTTTTTTTTTTTTTTTTTTTGGTTTTGTGGGCTATCTGTAAGTTTGTTGACCATTTTATCAGGGCTTATTGCAAGATTCTGGGAAAGTCTGAAAATCTCCCAAGTGTCTATGATCATTCCTGCCCAAATTACAAATACATTTTTTAAATATATTTTATTGATTTTTTACAATAACAATCTTTAGTGCTTAGTAAACAGCATGTTGTCTGGGTTCATATTTTTTTAAAAAATTAATTTCTATAATTCCATAATCAATATATTAATGATATATTTCTTTGATCTTCTCTTCTTCCAGTAGTATTCTCCTTTGTCAACATTAAGGGAATATAATTCTTAATAATTTCGATACATACAAGGTTTGATATAAACACTTTTCTTGTGTTTATACAAATAACAATAACATCCACATATAACATCTTTTCTGATCAGCTTATGTTTCAATTGTATTTGTAAAAGTCATCTTATTAAGTCACTATGTGTCCTGTTTTCAAGATTCTTATTTAAGCTTAATTTCCCCTCAGTATTCTGACCATTCTTATCAGTCAGAATTTTCTCAACTTTTCATTCACATACACCATCCCAATATTTTTACATCTCATATATTATAAAAAATACTATACTACTTATATATCTTATCCCTCTTACTGTCGGGCCCCTTTATATTCAAAATGTATCTATTCTTTTAACCATATTCAAACAAATGTTTAATCATATAGTACTCCATCTTGTAAGTTGAATTGAGTCTCTTGAATCTAACTCTAGCCTTCTTCTTTTGCCATGTAGCTTTCCGTGTCAGTATGTTCTGCTTGCCAGGGGATTCTTCCTGTATTTTTGTGAATATTGTTGGGAATAGGAAAGACAAGTTAAGTAGAATGTACGTTTTTTGTCTTCCAAATTCTAATGATTCTCCTGGCAGCTCTATAATCCATTTTGTTAGATCTTCTTTCTTATCCTTAAGTTTGTTTTGAAGTCCTGAAAGATAAAATATCTCTTCTGTTTTCATTGTTGTGGCAAAATCTTGCAGATTTTCTTTTGTTTGTATTAAGCTGTGGTTCTCTTCATTTGTAGCTTCCCCTTTGGGTCACTTTCCTCTGGTTTATGTTCTGTTATCTGATTTGTTTGTTCATTCTTTATCATCATTTTCTGAGAGTTTTTAAATTGTAAGTTTAAATTGGAGATGTGCTCATTTATGTCATCAAAGTTGTTTTTAATCTCATCATGGTTTGAATCAATTGTCATTGAATCTTTCACAGCATTACATACATTTCCTCCTGGAAAGTATTTGCCTTGTCTTGGAGTATTGCTCCTGCAGATCCCTGATGTTCCAGGCTGGGGCCTTCCAAAGGGAATGTTAGGTGTGGTTTCCTGTCACTTTTAGTTAGGTATGCAACATCCATTTTGTCTCCCCCATCCAGGTAGTCTTTCACTGGTACCATAGTCTCTATAATTAGCTTTGTTAGACCAGCCAATCTTAAAATCCAAACAATCAAATCTTATATAGTTCTTATCTTTATATATGATTTTTGTAATCCAATGTGTTTCCAATTGTCAAAGCATCATTGAAAGCAGTATTTTATGACAGTTCTTCTGTTCAGGGGCCTTACAATTATCAACCAGTCAAAGTTGCAATCCAGAATGTTTAGCCACCTAAGAGCTTCCAGTAAATTCCTCCTTAGAAGATTAGCCAAAAGTCAAAGTTTTTCTTTCTCTGCAAACAGTTCTTGAGCTTAGAAATCACAGCTCAGTAAGTATTTATAATCCCAGAAGGTCAGCAGTTCTTAAAACAAATGTAGTTCTCACTCTATAGTGGATAGCCCAGTGTATTTTCTTTCCTCTGTGCAGCTGTCTTTTATTTGGCTAAAAGTCACTGAGATTCAAAGGAACAAGTTTTTCTCTATTCTGTGTGTCTTGCCAATTTCTGAGTCAATGCGTCTGTAGTTTTATACTCTAATCCTCCACTAGATGTCAGTAGTTATTCATTTTCCAACTTTTAAGACAACGAATTATTTTCTTATAATTTCATCAATACTATTTCAGATGTGAAATCTTAATAAACATTAATTTGCCGCTTCCATCTATGGAAAGGTGGAGATGTGATCCCCTCCCTTCTCACTTTTGGAGGATTTTTTGCTTCTTGGGATCTTTTCCAGGAAATCAGTTACAAAATAGGAGAAAGAAGATTGATATTCTCACCCAGTTCCAAGCACGCTGTTCACAGTTGTTTTGGTTAGTGCTTTTGGACTTTGGCTGCAGTAGCTTTGGCTAGTCTTGTTGGGTTGGAGGGCTTCCCCCCCGGATCAAACGATCAACCGCTGTCATTCCGTGATCAGCGGGGGGCTCTTTCTTTGTCGCCTCTCTTGGGCAACTTTAGACCCTTTTTAGGATCCCCTGGCAAGATGAAACCAGCCGTGGGGTGCGGAGCCTGCAATCCATCGGCTGCATCACTATGACGCAAGACCAGAATTACAAATACATTTACAAATTACAAATACATCTTCTCAGGATATTTTATGTGGTTTTCATTGATTCTCGTTTTCTGCCTTCAATTTTGTAAGAGTTTAGATGAAGTAAGTCTTGCAGTTACTATGTATATATACCTCAGGGAGAGAGGACTGAATACATTATGTCATTTTGCAAAATGTAAAAGTTAAATTCTGTTCCACATCAGTTCATATTCCCATTGTCATTTTTTTCTGGTCCTGCTGCAGACAGATACAGTATTTTTCTCCTTGCATCTTTCTCCTGCTGATATTCTCCAATTGGAGGAACAGCTCCTTTCTATGAAAAGAGTTCAGCTACTTTATTTATCTGGCTGAGTTTAGGGTTAGAAGGAATTAAGGACAAACAGGGGAAAGATGCTTTGGATATAATTTCCCTGGAAGTGCTTGAAAAAATAGATAGGTGGTAGAGAAATCATATTTTAACACACTGACTGTTTTAGTCTGGATGATGAAATGTGTATGTTATCATCTATGTTCATTTATTAAGGCTATAGTTTTGATATTAATTTCTCTTTAAAGTTTAAACAAGGAGCTAAGAATATACTATTCTCCAATACCTACTGTATGAATACTTAAATAATTGTATAAAGAAGAACAGTAAGTTAAAGTGATGAATTTTCAGGCTCTGGGGTGTGGTAGAAAGATGAGGAATAGCATAGCCTCAAATATTACAATTTTTAAAAAATAATTAGAGGCACTTCGGTCTAGTAGTTAAGGCACCAAGCTACAAAATGGGAGACGGTGAGTTCAAGTCCCACCATAACCATGAAAGCCAGCTGAGTGACTTTGGGCCAGTCACTCTTGCTCAGCCCAACCTCCTTTATAGAGTTGTTATTGTTGGGAAAATAGGAGGAGGAACGTGAATTATTTGTAAAAATAATAAACTTGGATTTCACCTCTTCATCTCTCTCCTAGACATCTGTTTCTAATTTTATGCCGGATTCTGGGGTCCTATATCTTGGACAATACATTTCAAAAGTCTAACTTATAATTTATCTTGACAGTGCTAGTAGTGAGCCTTCACTTTAACCATCCTAGCAACAAGCTACATGGCCAAGAAGAAAGAAAAGAATACAACTCTGAACTGATTCTCAAAGCAGATACACAATGTCCAGCATTCTCAGCAGACTTTAAAGATCTGCAAACAGAACCATATCCTACATTTATTTAGCAAATAAAGGCTTTATTAGAACAGCAAGGAAATAATGATTTTTCCAGAGCTGCTTCCAGAGTTTGAAAGCTTTGCAAACAAAAGCTTTTTAATAATGCATGACAAAAAAAGATTAAACTTCCCCTTAAACTTCTGGGGGGGGTGATTTTTTTTGCTTCTCTCTCTTTTATTGAATATTTTTATTGTTTATTTTTCAAGGTTTTTATTATTTTACTATTTATTACTTTAACCAAATGCCTTTTATTTCTTTTTCTTTTTTATTTAATGTTTTTTAGTGAATTTGCTTTTTGAAAAAGTTATTCTACATTATTTTTTATTCTTTATCTATGGAAATATTGGGGTATACATCGGTGTGCTTCTCATTAGATCATTTTTAATTGCCAATTGAAATTGGAATATAAAAGGGATTAGATGTCCTTTGAAGAGAAGATACATGGGGTGCTATGGCAGGCAAAGTCTCCCTGTCCTCAGACTTTCAATAACAAAAATCACTAACTTCCCTAGGAGACATTATCTATGAAATGAAAACAATCTCAACTTGCTGTAATAATTCTAGGGAGCCAAGCTTATTTGACTTTAATAATAACCACTATGTGATAAACACATTTCCTCATCTGACGTAATCCCCAAGGATCTAACACAAAGCTGAACAAGCTGGAGTTTAACATGGAACATAATGCTAAAATATTCATATAGCATTCTTATGGTGCCATAAAGCTCTCTTCTCTTATTGGAACTGCTTGAAATCCTATTCTAGATGGCATTCTATTTTCTCTGTTCTTAAACTGTAAACCATACTTGGTTTTATTAAGTAAGAAATTATACTTATATCCTTGAAGACCACCTGGAAATTTCAACTGGTCCAGAATGCAGCATCATGCATAGTGATGAGGGCTCCTAGGTTTGTCCATGTAACATCTTTGTTGTGCAAGCTGCACTGACTTCCTTTTTGTTTCTGGGTACAATTCAGGGTGATGCTCCTTACCTTTAAAGCCCTATATGGCACAGAGCTAGATTATTTGTGGGACCATCCTTCCCTAAGGACATCTATCCATTCTACCAGGTCAGATATGATGGGCATGCTCCTAATCCCTTCCCCTAAATATTGCCATAAGATAGGAGCTAGGAAATACACCTTTTCTGTGGCAGGCCCTGCCCCATGAATATCCCAAAGATGCTTTTCAAAAGGCAACTGAACTTTCTTGGGCTTTTTTTTCCCTAGAAAATGTTTTGCTTCTCATCCAATAAGTTTTTTCAGTTAGGAACAACCATGACCTGGATGATGAAGAATCTCCATAACATTCTGCCCCATGAAGTTCAGGAGGTCTGTGTCAGAATCCAATTATATTTCATCTCTAGTTATCAACTATAGAAAACCCCATTTCTGAGTTCTTTCTCCCTGGTAAAATGTTTGAGCTTAAATTGGAACTGGTGAAAATGCTGGGACCAGCGGGCTTGTTTGAGATTGAGTTTCCTGGGTGCTTTCAGGGCTTCCAAATGTTTGTGATCAGTCCACACCTGTAAGGGGATTTTGTTGCCTTCCAGGAACTGTCGCCACATGAGTAATGCCCAACGTATCCCGTATGCCTCCTTCTCCCATACGGGCCAACACTGTTCTGTTTCCGTGAGTTTCTTGGATGTATATGCACAGGGTTACAATACCCCTTCATTGTTTTCTTGTAGTAGAACAGCCCCCACTGCCACATCACTTGCATCTGCCTGTATTACGAAGGGCTTATCCATGTCTGGGGTGCCTTAGTACTGGTTCGGCAGAAAAAAGTCTCTTTAGTCTCTCAAACGCTGCTTGGCACTCCATTGTCCATGTTAGTGGCTGGCTAGGTTTTACTGAGGATGTTCCCTTCATTTTTAGTAAGTTAGTGAGGGGCAAGGCTATCTGGGCAAATGAGGGGATGAATTGGCGGTAAAAGTTTGCAAAGCCCAGGAAACTTTGTAGTTGCTTTCTTATGCGGGGTGGTGCCCAATCTAATACTGCTCTGACCTTCTCTGGGTCCATTTCAATGCCCTGGGGGGATATGCAATAACCTAGGTAGTCTATCCTTTCCTGGTGGAATTCGCATTTCGAGAGTTTGGCATATAGGTGGGCGGCTCGCAGTTTCTTTAAAACCGCTCTGACTAGGTTGACATGTTCCTCTTTTGTTTTGGTGAAGATAAGAATGTCGTCCAAGTAAACAAGGACCCCCTTAAACAGGTGCTCCCTTAGAACGTCATTGATTAATTGCATAAATACTGCAGGGCCCCCTTGTAATCCAAATGGCAAGACTTTGAATTGATAGCACCCCATGGGGCAGTTAAATGCGGTCTTCCATTCATCCCCTTCCTTAATTCTCACGCGATAGTAAGCTTCCCTTAGGTCTAGTTTAGAAAAAAAAAATTCCCTTTCGAGAGGTGTGACAGCATGTCTTTCATGAGGGGCAGAGGGTATAGGTTGCTTTCACTGATTGTATTCAGGGCCCTATAATCCACACATAAGCGTAAAGAGCCATCCATCTTCTCTCTAAAGAGGACCAGGGCAGCCACTTTAGGCTTGGCTGGCTCAATGAAACCCCTTTCTAGGTTTTTTTTAAATTAATCTTTCCATTTCCTCCTTCTCCTTTGGGCTCATGGAGTATAATCTGGGCTTCGGGAGTTTTGCCCCCGGCTTGAATTCAATGGCACAGTCTGTGGGTCAGTGGGGGGGAGCTCATCCGCCATCTCCTCATTGAAAACTTCAGCAAGGTCTCTGGTATTTCTGGTGGTCCCTTTTCCTCTCCCCTGGATGCTTTTTCTATTCTTGATTCTGGTAGCCCCCCTTGGGATTTTAAGTCCATAGGGTCCCCCTTCGGGAATTTGATTTCTGTCGTCCTCCAATTCACCCAGGGGTTCTATTTTTTTAACCATTTCATCTCTAGGATCATTGGGCATTCCATGCCTGGGGTCACCACAAATGTTATGTCCTCCTCATGTTTGCCCAGGGAGAGGTGTATTGGTAAAATGGCTAGGGTAGCTGGCACCCCCCCCCCCCGCTATGGATCCATCTAACTGGCCAAATGAGATTGGTTGTTCCAGTCTCCTCGACGGAATGCCCGGAATTTTTGTGTATATTCAGCCACCGGGCATTTGCCTTGCCTCATAGTTTTTATCCTTTTGCGGGCTTTGCGATCAGCCAGGGTGTCTTCAAATCGCCTTCTCAGAGAGGACATGAAATGGTTGAAGTCATTGAGCTCTGGGGCATTGGAGTCATGCAAGTTCACCACCCAATCTGCAGCCGGTCTGTCCAGGGCAGATTGCACGATCCAGATGCGGGCTTTGTCACTGGGGATGTCCCGCTCGTATTCCTCCATGTAGCTGAGGACTTGGGTTAGGAAAAACCCCAAGCATGTTGGCTCCCCTTTAATTTCACATCCAACGGCGGATGTCTTGGAATGGATCGGTGCCTCCGTTATTGGTGGTAGTGTCTTCCGTCCAGATCACCATCTGTGGTTCGGCAGTAGGTGGGGACTACTGGATCAGCAGATGTTCCCGAGGCTGCAGGTTCCACTTCCCCCTCGGTGTCTCTCCCTTTGCAGCTCCAGGAGCTGGGGCGGCCGTAGGGCTCAGGATTCTCCTCTCCTAGGGAGCTGAGAGTTCTCTTCATCAGGTCAATAGCTTTCTCTAGGATCCAGTCTGAGTACGGTGCCCAGCTTTCTCCCTCTTCACTTGTGTGCAGGGATTTCTCCATCTCCTGCTTCCATTCTGGTTGCTTGACCTCCCGTCTCAGGTCACCTTTCTTGATTTCTTTTCCCACTCGCCTTTCTTTCCAACGCCCATTGACCAGCAAGGCTTGTGGCCCCGTGTCTCCACCACTTCTTCTCCTGAGGAATCTGACCTCTCGGATCCTGACATCTGGCAAGGTTTCAGTTGGGGAAGCGGCAGTTTTCTCCCTTTCTTGCTCCATTGTCTGACATGGTAATTTTTTGCAAAAATCCCCCGGCAAGGGTCTCCCTTCCAGGTGGATTAATTTTGCAAGTCCTGTCTAATGTAAGGACCCACCCCACTTTGCATCTTAAGAAGACAGAACTCTTGGAATAGTTCTTCCAACAGGCATCCTTTATTAAGAGAAAATGGTTGCAGGTGTTCTAGACAGGACTTGGGGTCCAAGCTCTCCCATTCAAGGTTTTAAGGGGTTCCCCAGTAGCCCTACCCAATCACCCCCTTCTTCCAGCGACAGTCTCAGGCATTACATTCCCACCCCCTTTTCCTTACTGCTGGCTGGAGGGAGACTTCAGAGAGGAGTACATGAAAGGTAATAGCCCCATTGTTATGGTTAGTCCTTTTGGTGATATCCACATCCAGTCCCTTTGAAGTGTACTGAAGGAAGTGAGGGCCATAAAGCCCCTTTGTTCACCCCCTTCCCTTCATCGTATGACAGAATCCAGAGAAGGCAGAAATGGGGTTTTCTATAGTTGATAACTAGAGATGAAATATAATTGGATTCTGACATCTCACATGCCCCAATATAACAGCGCGCGAGCCACAGACTCTAAACCAATGATGGCAGAGTTACAACTGGCAGCACCAGTAACCACCAGAACCCAAGCTAAATTAAAACCACAACTGGACAGCCAAACTGGAATTGAATTCCGGAAAAGTTTGGAAACAGATGAATGGTTCCAGAAAAACAAAAATGTGTGCACAATGAGAGACGGGTTGCCTTGGGTAGGGGAAAAGTTATACATACCAACAACCCAAAGAGTCACTTTCATGCAGCTTTGCCATGACACACAATCAGCAGGGCATTTGGGATTTGTAAAAACTTTACACTTAATTAAACGGCAATTTTGGTGGCCATCTATAAAAAAGGACATAGAAAGCTACGTGGCCAACTGCCCAAAATGTGCAACTGCAAAGAGGTTGCAAGGGAAATTGCCAGGACTATTACAAACAGTGGCAAATCCCTCAGCCCCCTGGAGGGAAATAGCCATGGATTTTATAGTGGAATTGCCAGAAAGCAATGGGAATACTGTTGTCCGGACGGTCATGGACTTGTTTTCCAAACAGGTGCACTTTATCCCTTGCCAAAAGATTCCCACTGCAAAAGCCTTAGCAAAACTTTTCATCCAGCACATTTACAGATTGCATGGGGCACCCCAACGCATCATCTCTGATAGGGGAGTGCAATTTACGTCTGCATTTTGGAAGGAATTTTTATTCCTTTTAGGAACCACTCAGGGACTGACATCTAGCCATCACCCACAAGGGGATGGACAAACAGAACGTTGTCACTCAGTACTTGAGCAATATTTGAGATGTTTTCTTAATTTCCAACAGACCAATTGGGCGGACTTACTCCCTTTTGCAGAAATTGCCTACAATAATGCAGTCCACTCCAGCACAGGTTACACTCCTTTTCAAATAGCCACCGGTCAAAGTTTCAACCCCATGCCAGAATTAAACCCAAACAAACCAACGATCCCATCACTGAAAGAATGGATGGAACAATTACAAAACACCTGGCCAATAGTTAGAAAAGCACTAGATGAAGCTAGGCAGGCATACAAAGCACAAGCCGATAAAAAAAGGGTTGAGCCTACACCATTCATTATAGGAGAAATGGTGTACTTATCTACAAAATACCTAAAGTCCCTACAGCCCTGTAAAAAACTTGGACCAAAATATATAGGGCCTTTTCCAATTAAAAGAATCATAAACCCAGTAACAGTAGAATTAAAATTACCCAAAAATCTCAGGCAAATACACCCAATTTTTCATTGCAGCTTGCTGAAAAGAGAGTGTCAGTCACCTTTACGGCCAAAGATTCCCACCACCACCTCTAATCATGGTGGAGGGTGAACAACACTTCGAAATAAAAGAAATCCTTGACTCTAGGAGATATCATAGAGCGACTCAGTACCTAGTTGCCTGGAAACACCTCCCTGCCTCACAAAATGAGTGGGTCCATAAACGTCATGTCAGAGCCCCGAAGCTATTAAAAAAGTTTCACACAGAGTATCCTAACAAGCCTGACTAACTTGTATACCTGTTTTATTTTCTTTCAGGTGGATCTATCTTATTTTTAAGGGGGCAGGATGTCAGAATCCAATTATATTTCATCTCTAGTTATCAACTATAGAAAACCCCATTTCTGCCTTCTCTGGATTCTGTCATACGATGAAGGGAAGGGGGTCAGCAAAGGGGCTTTATGGCCCTCACTTCCTTCAGTACACTTCAAAGGGACTGGATGTGGATATAACCAAAAGGACTAACCCTAACAATGGGGCTATTACCTTTCATGTACTCCTTTCTGAAGTCTCCGTCCAGCCGGCAGTAAGGAAAAGGGGGTGGGAATGTAATGCCTGAGACTGTTGCTGGAAGAAGGGGTGATTGGGTGGGGCTACTGGGGAACCCCTTAAAACCTTGAATGGGAGAGCTTGGACCCCAAGTCCTGTCTAGAACACCTGCAACCATTTTCTCTTAATAAAGGATGCCTGTTGGAAGAACTATTTTAACTTTTTAACCCCTTTTAACACTGCATTTTAACCTACTCTTAACCCATTTTTAATCTACTTTTAACCATTTTTAACCTATTTTAACCCATTTTAAAATTCTATTTTTAAATCTGTTTTAACCCTTATTTGACTTTTATAATAGTCAAAGACTTTTTATAAAGGATATATACTGGAGAGGCTACCATTGTTTTACCTACATTTTAACAACTCTACAAGCCATGATTACCAAGAATGGGGAAAAGGAAAAAGAGACAGCTGTTCACTCAGCAGCACAGAGTTCTTCCAAGCCAGTTGATGAGAGTTGGACACCCCCTCCCCAGCCCAACTAAGAAATAATCTAGGAACACCACAACTAAACTGGGTCAACAGCAGCCTGAGGCTAAAACAGCAAACACTTGACACACACAATGAGGAACCAGCTAGCAGCAATCAGGACACAACAATAAAAGTAATTAACACCTTTTAGGCAAGAAAAAGGAACTAACAATAGTCACAAACCAGCAAATCAAGAAAGACAAATTTTAACTCACCAATTAGAAATGGTAAGTTTGTTACCAATCAGAAATGACAAGTTTGGAAACCACAAAAGGGTATAAAAACCCCTGTTTAAAGATCACTCTGCCTAGCTAGCCGGGGACTCGAGCTGAATTGTCACTCAACACTGATCCTCGAAATTAAACCTCTTTCTGGTAGCTGGCTTCATGATCTATTTCTTCTGCGCCGCACCGTCAAGGGGAATCCCGGCTGGAAGGACCGAACGGGGGAGTTCCTCCCAACAATCTGGCGACCCAGATGGGACTTCCAGCTCACCCAGCCACCGGACCGGGCCCGGAAGAGTCATCACCCAGCCGGCAGCGGACACTTTGATCCGTGGGGAAGCCTCCTCGGACCCTGCCCGGTCGGCATCGGGTAGTAAAGGGAGTTTTTGAGTCTTACGCTCGAACAGCTACCAGGAAAGAGGGTAAGTGCCACCAATTTAAATCTATTAGGTTAAAGGGTCTGGGGGAACGAAAGGAAGAATGCATGAGTGTGTGTGTGAGGCATCCTCCTCTTAGAATCAGCTGGAGCTCGCTCCCTCCGTGTGCCCTCTAGCCGCACCCCGACCTGCTGCTAGCTCCAGTGGAGCCGTGACCAGCGGAATTCGGGAAAGCAAGGGGGAGCATCGGAGCGTGAGACCTTCTGGTGAGAGAGGAGGACCGAGCGGGCAGAGAAAGAGAACCCTATTCTGGGCAAGCCAGGACCCCTTCTGCCAGTAAATATTAAAGCAGTAGCCCCGAGCGGAGGTGGCCGCTCACCTCCGAGAATCTGTATTGGGGGAAAGAAGTCTCGCAAGGAGACTTTGACTGTATTAGGAGAAAGAAGTCTCGCAAGGAGACTTCGACTGTATTGGGGGAAAGAAGTCTCGCAAGGAGACTTCAACTGTATTGGGGGAAAGAAGTCTCGCAAGGAGACTTCGACTGTATTGGGGGAAAAAAGTCTTGCAAGGAGACTTCGACTGTATTGGGAAAGAAGTCTCGCAAGGAAACTTCGACTGTTAGGAAAGAAGTCTCACAAGGAGACTTCGACTGTGTTTGGAAAGAAGTCTCACAAGGAGACTTCGACTGTTAGGAAAGAAGTCTCACAAGGAGACTTCGACTGTATTAGGAAAGAAGTCTCACAAGGAGACTTCGACTGTGTTAAGAAAGAAGTCTCACAAGGAGACTTCAACTGTTAGTACCCTTTAACATTGAAAGGAAAACCCCGTTATAAAAGAATGGGGAGTTCCAATTCAAGGGCTGAAGTGGGTTTAAAACCCTGTTATAAAAGGTTGGGGAGTTCCAATTCAAGGGCCGAAGTGGGTTTCCCAGTTGAGAGCTTGCTCGAAGCCTGGGACAGGAATCAGCTTCCTGTCCAGGCTGGAATGAAGAAGAAGCGATTAGAGGAATTATGTAGGAAATGGGCTTTGCTTAAAGATGACCGCGGGAGACAAATTTGGCCCGAAGGTGGCACCCTAGAAATCAGAACACTAAAAGAACTTAGGTCAAGGATAGAGCCAACCCAACTACCGTACTGGTATTGCTGGGCCGAACTGTCCAGACAGAGGAACCCGACCCAAGTCAACTTGGACCCCCAGCCTCCCTTAGATAACCCTGAACCGACCTTCATGGCCCCCTTGTTGAACAGGCCCATACCCGGGCGACCGAGGGGCCAGACAGGACACATTTTAACCCACACCCCTTTCTCCCCGTCCGATTTGGTTGTTTGGAAAAAGGATACTGCCACCTTTCGTGCGGATCCTCAAACCGTTATAGAGACCATAAAGTCTATTGTAGACACTCACAATTGGATTTTGCTGCTTCTGGTCTTTCCTAGCCGCAGAAAGGATCTGTTTAATTGGCAGAACCTGGAAAGCATGGGGGTTGGCCAGAGCACAGAACCTTTTGTTAGGGAAAACGGAGAGAATGTGTGAAAATGAAATGGAATGAGTCAATGAAAGAATTGGATTTGGGCAACTAGCTGGTAAGGCCCTGTAAGCAATGCAAAGTTAGGAAAGAAGTCTCACAAGGAAATTTCGACTGTGTAGTGTATGAAAGAAAGATTTGCTTAGGGCCTTGCTGGGAAACCAATTTGGCTAAATAAAGGTACTTAAAAGGGAAAATAAGAAATAGTGATTCTCTCTCTATCTATCTATCTATCTCTCTCTCTCTCTCTTCTCTATGCAACCACGTGGTATGTTTAAAATATGTGCCTTCCCTAACTTGAGTTATCTGAAATTTATGGTGGGAATGACTAGGATGTGTAAAACTAAGACTTCTGTTCGCTTGTCTTTGTGTATATGTTTGTCAAAGTCTGTGCGTGAGAGGTAAATGTGACTATTAACTGTTTCAAATCCAAAGAAAAAAGAATTTTAAATTCTGCTAGAAATTATGCTTAAAAATAAGCCACAAAAAGAAAATACCTCACTCTGTTTGTCTGGCCAACAAACAGAGTGAAGAAAAAAAAATTGTGTTTGTTTGTTTGTTTTCCTCTTTCTCTCTGTGTACGCTCAAGAACAGCCTTAAGTTACTAGGAGGGATTGTTTTAAGTTTATCTGTTGGAAAAGTTTCACTTGCATTTACTGTATGTGTTTTATCTATCCTTTTCCTGAAAAATGTGTGTCTATCTACAAGAGCCTTTTGAAACTCAAGTCTGCTTGTGTAGGGAAATAATTTTTTAAAGTTACTTTTCGTATCCTATCACTTACTGGTGAAACTACTATGAAACTTTTCTGAAACAAATAAGCATTTTCTAATCTCTAAAATAATGTGGTCTATTTTAGAATAAATGTTCTCCTACCTCTGGAAAGTTGCACACCTTAAAATATTAGGCTTTTAAAATTATTTGGAGTTTTCAGCATTCTCAAGCTGCCTAGCATTTTTTTTTCCTCCTCTTCCTTTCAAGTTGCAAGTTCTTGTCCATAATATGTTGCAAATGGTCAAATTCAAAGGTGAAACATTTCATTTTGTTGTTCCCCATTTGTCTATGTTTAATAACTGCAGTATTAGTGCCCTTTTCAAACTGCCTGCAAGCTACCCCCCTTCCAATTCTTTTCCTATCCTTTGTTCTCCATACCTTTTGTCTTCCTCTCCTGGGAGAGTCCATCCAGAAAGGGGGGAGACCTTGTTCTTGTATCTTTCAGTCCTGAAACCCTCTCCCAAGCCTTTGGAAGCAGAACACACAGACCCAGATGCTGCCTCCATCCATTTGAGCCATGGAATTGAGTTTTGAATCCAGCCATCCACTAAAAGGCCACCATGCAATCTGAGTGGAACATCCTCCCAAGTCCTACCATTTCCCCAGATGCCTGAGAGAGCTGCAGAAGGAAGGATTCCTGGTGCCATGTGGAGCCTCAGAAGAGAAAATTAAGACTGTGGGGGGAGGGTGGAAACTCATTGTAAACTTTTCTTTCTTACCCCGTTTGTATTGTAACAAGCCAGTTGAATGTATTAATGGAGAGATGGCATTTAGGAATAGGTGGCAGAAGAAGTGCTGAACACCTTGGACTTCTATCTGGTGGGAGGGAAAATTTATCCAGAATGTTTGTATTGACTATTTTGTAAAAGTAGCTGCATATACATGCACACACACACAGACACCATTCAGAATCACACTTGAGTCTATCCCCTCCACCTACCTTTAGTAAAGTTCCCCAGGCTGATTTTTGCTCTATTGCACCAAAGCTTTGTGGGACCAACTTCTAACAGATTCCAAGGGGGAGGGAACCAAGCCCCCTCAGGTGATTTGCAATTCATATGCCCTGACTAAGGAAGCAACAGGAAAAATCCCAAACTTCAGCCCTGAATATCTTGCACTGTTGGGCTCAGATTGGGATTCCTAGAGCTCATTATGTGCAATTTAAAGAAAAATTTAATAGCCTGGCATACTGGCTAACCTCAATTGGGCATTACAAACCTGGATGCACTGAATTAAGAGCTAAGGCAGGAAACAACCCTTGAAACTGGGCAGCCAGTGGTCATGTACTAAGGAGAACCATGGCTGTGAAGAATTTTGGGGGGTATGCAAACCTGACTGGAAGCTAAAGGTGACATCCAACATTTAAGAGAACTAGCACAAAACATTGGGCACAACCAGTCATCCTGGAACCTTTCCTGGCTCTTTTCATGGTTACCAGACTTCCATTGGTTGAAAATTCTCATTGTTAGTATAATCACAGTCGCAATAGGTGGAGCCCTCCTTTGTTGCCTATGCCAATTAGCACCTTTAGGGTTAAAATGCCTAAAGGTCTGCACAACTCCCATCAGAAGCAAGGGACAGAGCAAGAAAACATCTCTCATGATGTGCCAAATTGATCACCACTACCGTATATATGAACCAGTTGGGCTAATCACTGATACATCAGTAATAGCCCAAAATGGGGGAATTGATGAGAGTTGGACACCCCCTCCCCAGCCCAACTAAGAAATAATCTAGGAACACCCCAACTAAACTGGGTCAACAGCAGCCTGAGGCTAAAACAGCAAACACTTGACACACACAATGAGGAACCAGCTAGCAGCAATCAGGACACAACAATAAAAGTAATTAACACCTTTTAGGCAAGAAAAAGGAACTAACAATAGTCACAAACCAGCAAATCAAGAAAGACAAATTTTAACTCACCAATTAGAAATGGTAAGTTTGTTACCAATCAGAAATGACAAGTTTGGAAACCACAAAAGGGTATAAAAACCCCTGTTTAAAGATCACTCTGCCTAGCTAGCCGGGGACTCGAGCTGAATTGTCACTCAACACTGATCCTCGAAATTAAACCTCTTTCTGGTAGCTGGCTTCATGATCTATTTCTTCTGCGCCGCACCGTCAAGGGGAATCCCGGCTGGAAGGACCGAACGGGGGAGTTCCTCCCAACACAGTGAAGCTGCAGAAAATGGAAGATTTCGCTGTAAATGAAACAGATCTCCTTTACAGACAATATTTGCTCACAGATCAAACTGTAAATTCAATCTATAAACTTTTATTAATTGTCACAAATAAGGTTGACTGCTTGAAAGAGTCTTTTTCAAAGTTTATCAGCAGTCAAACAAACATTGCAGAAGGACCCAGGAGAACACATAATGATAGACATGGGATGGCCAATGCAGAAATGGAAACTAGAATAGGCCCCTCTCTCCATTCTATAAATGAGAGAGAAAAGAATATCCACAAAGAAAACAACATTCAATCAGATAGTTCTAGAAGTGACCATTATAACCTCAGTTTACAGACCAACCAGGTTACCTTGCAAATCTATGACGACAGAAGGAATAGAGGACATTGGAATGATAGAAAAGCTGTTAGACAGTCTCTGAGCCAGCTGCTCTGCTGCGAATATACTCAGATTGATTTATTACATGCAGAATGGTTGCCAGCAAGAAGGCAATGTATGCAAATTTTGTTATCCTTCAAGCAGTCCATAATTCCCTCAATGCTTTTTAGAATGAAGCACTTCCTGAGCAGTTTTTCAATATTTCCAATACGTGTCTTCCGCTCAGGGAACCTGCGCCCACTCCTGGTTCAATCTCTCCATGAGGGAACTATTGCTTTAAATCCAAGTGGCAACAGACCTCATACTGATTAGTTTGAAGCACGGGCAGCTGAATCAACCTTGAGAAAACAGAGAAGTGATCCACAAACAGAGTTACCCACAGTCACTGATTCTGCTGAGGGTGTGCCAGAAGAAATGTTGATAGACTTTAATAATATATTGTCAGAACCTAAGCAAGCTAATTATACACAGAGACTGGATGATTTAAAAGAAGCATTGACAATAACTACTCAATCTAATGCATCAAATAACAATTATTATAGCTATCCTCCAACAAGTGCCCCTACGGAGAATTTGAATTGACTATATGAAGGCCAGTGCAAAAAGCACACTTTAAACATCATGTCATGGAATGTAGCCGGGTGGTATCGATTCAGAGGCCTTAATCACTCTGATCCTCTGAAAGGTAAGGATATTATATTGGTGCAAGAGACTTGGACTATTGATGATCTCCTGCTTAATGGCTATTATTCATATAAGCTAGAAGCAAGGCCAGGCAGAGGCTCAGGGAAACTGAAAGGAGGGCTGGGTATATTTATTTCTACCAACTTAAGAGCAGAGTCCACACTTATTACCCCTTTAAACCATTCAGCTATGGCCCTTCTCCTCAAGTGGGACTTGGTCCTGCTTTTGATAATTAATGTTTATCTCCCTCTTTCACTAAGAAAACCTGAAACCACTGCTATATGACTGGAGTTGGAACACTACGTTAATAAACAACTCATGCAACACCCAAATGCCAGGGTCCTACTAGGGGGAGACTTTAATGCCAGATTGGGACCAGATGATTATACATTATTCATGAAACATCATCAATACCCATCATCAGAGGTCCCTAGACAAACCAACGCCTCCCTCATATGACTCTTTAAAGACATTAGAGCTAACTATGCTGGCCTCTGTCTTGCCAAGTTGGCAAATAAATTTAACTTCTTCATATCTAACGGCTCATGGCCTGGTGACTATCCTGGCGAGTTTATCTTCATGTCAGGGTTCAAAACTAGCACCACTGACTACAAAACTAGCACCATTGACTACATCTTAACTTCTATGGACTTAGTACATTATATAGAAAATTTTGAAGGCCTACCTTACCTAGAAACGGATCGTCTTCCTATGTGTATATACATGAAGCCCTTTATCAGGCAGATACCCTTCAAGGACCATTTTATCCCTGCAATCTCTACAGCCGGCCTAACAAGATGCCAGGTTAAATGGACCCAACAACTTGATCAGAAGGTAAGGAGAGCCCTAACAGAGGATAATTTTCAAAAAATCCACGCAACCTTTATATCAACCAACCCGACTCAAGACTTATTAGAACTATATAAAAGTTTAGTTTATGAGCTACAACCATTATTAGCACATGACCAAAATTTCTCAATTAAGAGGTCCTGTACCACCTCCAAACCATGGTTTGATAAGGATTGCATAGAAGCCAAGAAAGCCCTTAACTTGGCATATCAGGAGTACAAAAGCGAGACTGGCTATGGCAATAAAGCAATTCTTAAACAGTTACTTATACTTAAAAAACAATTCAAGCCATTGATTGCATTCAAGAATAGACAAGACACAAGGTCTTCCTGGAAACAACTCATTGTGGCAGCAATGCAAAAGAACTCTTTATTTTGGCATCTAATAGCTTGCCACTCTGAAAGAATCTATACCCCATTAGACTGTCATATATCTCCTATAATCTGGGAACTCATTTTCAGAGAATGTATGAAGATCCCTCCAGCGAGAGTACAAGGTCTATAATGAAGGATTTACCTTGGTGGCCTCCAGTTTCAGAGTCTGAAATTAAATCCCTCATTGGCCAACTCAGGATAAGGAAGGCTCCAGGAGCGGACTTCATTTTGGACAAATTACTAAGAATAATATGGAGTGGTGGATACCCGTCCTGGCAGTGCTATTCACCTATATTGACTCTACCGGCCATGTCCCAGAGGATTGGGGTTTGCCAATTGTGGTCCCAATTTATAAAAAGGGAAAGAGAGACAACCCTGCCAACTACAGACCAATAAATATAATCAGCAAACTCTATGCCAAACACCTTCAAGATAAATTAAAGGAGTGGCTGGATCTTGAGAACCTGATTGCCGAAGAACAAGTTGGGTTTAGAGAGGGGAGAGGCACCATAGATCAGTGTTTAGTTCTTCATCATTTGATTGAAAAGTATGCATCAGATAGACCTGTATCATTATATGCTGCTTTTATAGATCTTAAGGCAGCTTTTGACATGGTTACAAGGACTAAGCTATGGGAGAAGCTGGAAGCTGCCTCAATTGATCACAGACTCCTCCATCTGTTACCTGCCTTACATACCAAAACATCCCTCAAGGTGAGGTGTAATATCCTAGGGCCTCTCTCAAGGTCAGTTGAAATTCAAAAGGGGATTAAACAGGAGTGCATTTTGGTTCCCTTGCTCTTCAATTTTTACATAAATGATATGGCAAAATGGTTAAATAATCCAAATTACCACCCCCCAAAAATAGGTGACCGAAGCATTGTTCTGCTGCTCTGTGCAGATGATGCTGTGATTCTCTCCAGGACTCCAGTTGGCCTTAAAAGAGCCTTGCGAGCCCTTGTCCAGTATTGCAAATATAATAAACTAGACATAAATTATGAGAAAACAAAGATTATGGCTTTTGCAAAAAGGTCAAAACGGTACTCATGGTATTAAAATAGCCACAAAATAGAGCAGTAACCATCTTTAAGTACCTAGGTGTGGTCATCCATGCCACTGGCTCACAAAAAGCCCATGGAGAATACGTGGCTGCCTCTGGCCAATGATCAGCGAATGCCATTCTTACATTTTTCTGCACAAAGGAAGGAGCACTATGTTCCAGCTGCAGTTAAGCTCTTTCTGGCCAAGTCGCTAGCACAGCTTCTCTACAGGACCTTGCTCGGACCCTCAGCTTCATGTTTTACACCACTGGAAAGAGTTCAATCCAAATTTATCAGAACAATTCTCCAGATGCCGCGCTGTATCCCAAATGCACTTCTGCACCTGGAGACAGGATTGATAAAAGTCGAAGCAAGAATCTGTATAGCTTCTTTAAACATCTGACTAAGGCTTAGTTGCTTTCTGCAAGGCCTTGCTCCATTAATTCTTCAAGATAAATTCTCCTCTTCATGGATCAAGGCAGTTGTGTCCAACCTTGCCAAATTAGGCTTCTTGTCAGCCTCAGTTCTCAAATTAGACTACGACCAAGCAAAACAAACCTTGCGTCAAAAGGTAGAGGACATCGAGAGGCAAGCGGATTTAGGTATAGCTTCACTGTTTCTGGCTCCAGACTCTATTAGATACATGGTTACACCTGCCAGGTATCTTAGTCAGTTGGAGTCAGTAAACCACCGGAAAGCATTCTCGCTTGCACAGTGCCATGCGTTTCCATCGGCCGTCCTGTACGTCAAATATAAAAAGATACCATTGACTGAAAGACTCGGCTCCTGTGGCTCAGGAGAGGTAGAGACCATTGGACAAATTCTCCTTCGATGTTCCTTCTATAGAGCTATTCGGAAAAACCACATCCTCCCCATAATTGATAGGTATCCTGGTCGTTCAGAAAGTATTTATCTCCAATGGCTGCTTAAGGATGAGCAGGCAGTGATCACGGCGCAGGTGGCTAGATTCTGTGCAACAACATTGGGGATTCGCCAGAAACATAAATAAAAATTTTAGACCTTTGTAATATTTTATAATTATTTTTATTACATGTTTTATCCAGCTTTAGACTATACTCAATGTATTTTTATTGTCAGGTGAGTATGATTCAGTTTTTCTGAAGCTAGCTAGTTTTTGTTATACTGTCTGTAAAACTAGGCAGACCTTGGTCACCCATTGATTACATCATTAATTGTAATATATTGCTATGTCCTCTTGTGTTGGTTCTCTTTAGTTTTGTTTTATTTGAATGTTTAATTTATGTGTTGGCCTTCAGGTGTGATAAATTGATTGATAATTCAATCTGTGATTTTTTTTAAAAAAATCTCAGTTTTCAATTAAAAAAATTAAAAATAATGCACAGGAAGTATACTTACTTATACCTAATGATTATTGTTAATTGAATTCCTCAGAAACAATACTACATAATCATCTAAGATGAAAAGTGCCCCTTTGATGACCTCTTAAAAGATACCATAGTCCATTTTGTATGAAATTTGAAAACACTGAAATCTTTATTTTAACTTTATTAGGGATTTTAAATTTTTTGTTCAAAAAGAGATATTCTTTTTAAATTTTATAAATACTTACATATACATTATGAAATTGTAATTTTATGACATGTAAGGTTCCTTGTTTGTTTATTTATTTAATTTATTTATCAAATTTTAAAATCTTATTCACATCTATTTGCATTCTGTTGTTTCATTCTTTTCTCATGTCATTTATTTTTTCTTGTTTAAATTCTGTAAAATTTAAGAGAGAGTGCATGAACTTAAAATAATAAAACCAATTTCTTATTTCTTACTTCTCTATCTTGATAGAATAGAATGTCTATGATAGAACAATTCATAGAATATTTAGGCGTATCTAAGTCTATTGAGACTTCTACACATTGGGTGCCAATGAGACTTAGGCTCATTTTTGTTTCAAAGAGATTACAATATATCCAATAGTCTTATACGAATAAAAATTAATCAACAAAAAGCAGAATTTTCAGAAAACAGAAGCTAATTATTATTAATGCATTTTTGAGCTTTATAAACAACCCTTCATAAAAGACTTTTTATCTCCAGAGATATAGGATTAGCAGATGAGAGACAAGCATGGATAGTGCTAGCAATATTTCTTCTGTCTGTGGAAGATTAATGTAGCACACCAATATCTTCAGAACTAACATACTGTCATCTGGAATATTAGTGCCCTTTTCAAACAATCCCAAATGCTCATTCCAAATTCCAAATAACCAATTCCTCCCTTGGTGAATGGAGAGAGCCTTGTACCCAGGCTGATATGTCACTAGATAGGTGATACTTGAATTCCACTTGGCTTCCTGTCCATTAACAAGCATCTGATATTTTAATAGTCAAGCAAGGTAAGGGATTTTATGGACACACTGTCAGCTGCCACTCATGCTTGCTTGTAATTCGCTGTTATGCGGTGACAGTCTGCCATGAACTATGGAGAATGGGGGATACTTGGGAAATTGAAAGTAGATGCTGTGCCTTCTCAAGAAGCTGCTTCAAGGTCACCCAGCTGGAAGAAGGAGGGAGCAGCATACCAGATCATGTTGAACTGACCATTAGGAAAACAGCTTGCAAGCTTGCAAGATTTTAATTGGTTACCTTGGGGTAGGAAATGAAAGACAGTTGAGGAGGGGAATGGAGGGGAAAGTATAATGTAGAGATTTTAGTGTGTCAATCTCAAGTCTAATAAAAATATACCTTACTCAGCAAATGGAGTCAAGGATTGTTTTCTACTTAGAGGTTTAAGTCTGTGGCAAGTCTGACACACACATGTGATTTTTATGTCTTTACTTATGAGAATACAGTACACTGTTGTCCAAGTTTTATTATTTTGATGGTTAACAATATCCAACTTAAAAATATTATTATCGGGTACGGGCGACGGCGATGGCGGCTACTTATTAGCCGTCCAGCTGGGAAGGTGTCAGAACCGCGGAGCGCAGCGCGTATCAGCTGGCCCGTGGTTCGGAATCCCCTTCCCGGGCAAAGGGAAGGGGTAGAGAACGCAGGAGTAGAGGTAGAACCCCTGAACCCCCTCTGGATTTATTCCTAGAGGGGGTGGAAGGAGTGTTCCCTCGGAGCTCCTGCTGATCTCCGCCTCCCAGCTGTTTTTGCTTCCTTGGAAGCAAAAGAAACCGCCGCCTCTATCTCCGCGGTTATAGCGTCTTGGTGAGTAACTTTTGAAACGGACAGAGCGGTTTAAAGGATTTTTTTTTTAGCTTACTGCTTTATTTCTTTTTTTAGTTAGTTTTGGCTATCTTTCCTTTGTTCTTTTTTGCTGGCTTGGAGAGAGAAAATAAGATGGCGTTTTGAAAGTGTCGGAGGTTTTTTTTTTTTGGTCTCTTTGTTCTTAAAGTACTGGACTTAAATGACTGTTGCTGATCTCTTTGTTTCTGGTTTTGGATTTGTCTTTTGATTTTTTCTTTTTTCCTTTTTGGACTTTTAAGAACTATAGTATTTTTGCCTTTTTTTAAAATTTTGTTCCCTTCCTCCCCTTTTTCAGGGGGGGGAAAGGGAAGAGAGAACTGTATTTTATAAAATGGCTTCAAAGAGACAGCCGCCTTTTACAACATCTAAGGTGGTTTCCTCTCCTATAACTCTAACTGCACAACAATCACAATAACAACCTAAACATATACCACCAACCCAGTCACCACCCTCTCCTCCTTTGCCAGGCCTGTCAGCACAAGAGATTAAAGGTATAGTGGTTGATGCTGTATCTCAAATTAGAGATGAAATGAAGCAACTTGTTACACAGATTAAATCTGAAATCAAAGAAGAGTTAAGTGGGATGAAGGTCTCATTAGAAGATAATAATACCATTTTGCGGCAAGATATAGTTGCAGCTGTATCAGGCTTGGCTACGGTGGTGGTGAAGCTGGATTCAAGAGTGGAAGAAGTGGCAGATAAAGTTGACTCCTTTGAGGATAAATTTCAAGATATGGAAAGGAAGATGGAGACTTCACAAGAAGATATCCTTATGTCTCAGTACAGAGAAATGGAATATGCCCTGAGGAGCAGGGGTCTTAAGGAAGACATGAATCAAGACCTGATGGAGATGGTGCTTACTGATCTAGCTGTTGCTATGAATATGGATAAAGGAGAATTACGCAGAGAAGTCGAAAAAATTTATAGAGTTAATTCTTGGATCGCGAAGCAGAAGAATCTGCCTAGAGATGTTGTGATTTATTTTACAAAGAAGTCTCTGCGCAATGAAATTATACAAGCTTTTTATAATAAGAGGTTCCAGATTGCTGCCCAAGATATCATCATTTTAAAGGAAATCCCATCTAAAATTTTAAGAAACAGGAAAGATTTTGCTTTCCTAGCCAATGAGCTTAAAGCTAGATTGATGCCATTTAGATGGGAGATCCCGACGGGTATTGTTCTGAGCCATGCGGGGATGCGTTACAGGTTGAATACGGTTGATAAAGCTAAAGAGTTCTACAATACGGTCCTGGGTGCAGGCTCAGTTTCATCTATTCAGAAACCTTTGAGTGGCAAAGAGCTGGAACAGCAATCTGAGGCATTAGGTCTGGTCTCTGCTGGGATGTTGCAAGCTGAATGGCAACGTCAAACTGAGGTTAAAGAGCAGAGGATGACCCGTGCAGCATATAGACGTAAGGAGAAGGAGCAACGCAAGAGAGAGGCTAAAGAATCTTCTTCCGAAAGTGCTTCATTGCTGGTGGGAGGAGCAAGACCCAAGAGTTCTGTAACAAATGCAGCAATGGCAGATCTCCAGGGAGTCTTCTCCAGGCTCCTGGCCAGGGGAGATGGCAAAGTTCCTGACCTGGAATGTTAACGGGTTGAATTCCCCACAGAAAAGAAGGAAAATTTTTTACTATTTAAAGCAACATAACAATGATGTTATTTGCCTACAGGAAACTCATATTCTACTTAAAGACCAGAAGTATTTAGTCAACGCCCGTCTGGGATCTCATTTTGTATCTTCTGCTCCTGGGAAAAAGGGGGGAGTGGTTATTTATGTGAAGCAAAATCTACCAGCTTCTTTGGTAGAATCAGATCCCCAAGGAAGATATGTGATGATTGAACTTGGTTTATATGGTAAGAAAATACTTATAGTGGGACTATATGCACCAAATCAGCAACAGGAACAATTTTACAGATTGTTACATCAAAAAATAACTTTGCTGGACTATAGATCCGTTGTACTAATGGGTGATTGGAATGGTGTCTTAGACATACAAAGGGATAAGAAAGGTTCTTCTCCTCTTTTTAAACAGGCAAAATTACCCAAAGCTTTCTTTGACATGAAGGAGGATTGGGAATTAAGGGACTATTGGCGGGAATGTAATCAAGAGGAGAGAGACTTCACTTTTTTTTCAGATAGACACCAATCCTTTTCAAGAATTGATTTCTTTTTGATCACAACGGACTTTTTTAATAGAGTAAAGAATGTAAAGATTTTTCCTAGATCGTTGACGGATCATAGCCCAGTTTGGATGGAGCTGATTCAAGAAAAGGAGGAGAGAAGATCCTGGAGGGTGAATGAAAATTTATTTAGACAAGAAAAGAATGTTCAAAAGTTAAAGGAATGTTTAAAGGATTATTTTGCTTTAAATATGTATAAGGGGACCTCAATGTCAATGGTATGGGATGCAGGTAAAGCATTTATGCATTGATAAAAATGAATAACTTTCACAAACAAAAGCAGATTCAGAAACGTAAAGAATTGGAAGATGAAATTAAATTAAAAGAAAACTCTTTGATTTTAAATCCTTCAGATGAAGGTATTAAAGAATCTATAAAGTTGTTAAGAACACAATTTAATATGTTGCTGGCGGATCAAGCTGCAACTAACTTATTGTTTATGAAACAAAATACTTTTTGTAATGCTAATAAACCAGGGAGATGGTTGGCTTATCAATTAAGAAAGAAACAGAGACAGAGAATAATAGATAAAATGAATTATAAGGGTAAACTAGTTTTTCAGAAGGAATTGATCAAGAAATCTTTTTTAGATTATTATCAAAAATTATATAAATCTACTAATGTGCAAATTTTAGATATAAATAAATACTTAAGTGAGGCTAGTTTCCCTAAATTGACAGAGGATCAGAAACATGAAATTAATGGCTTAATTACTAAAGAAGAAATTGCGATAGCGATCAAACAATTGAAGTCAGGGAAAGCACCGGGTACGGATGGGCTGACAGCTGTTTATTATAAAGTTTTAATGGAGATGATTCAACCATTAGGTGATCTTTTCAATGATATCTTACAGGGCTCAGAGATTCCTCCCTCATGGCGTAGTGCTTTTATATCTCTGATTCCAAAGGAGGATCAAGATCTTACCTTACCAAAGAATTATAGACCTATATCTCTTTTAAATGTTGATTATAAGATATTTGTTAAAATTCTAGTAAATAGACTTATGAGGGTTGTGCCTTATCTTGTGCATAAAGACCAATCTGGGTTTATAACTGGCAGGTATATGAAAAATAATGTTAGACAGATTATTAATTTATTAGAATATTTAGACAAGAACAACCAAGTCTCCGCAGGGCTGATATTTTTAGATGCTGAAAAAGCCTTTGATCAACTGAATTGGCATTTTATGTTAAGAGTAATTGAAGAGATGAACTTTGGTGAAAAGATATTACAAGCTCTTACGGTAATCTATCAAAAACAAACGGCACAACTTATTGTTAATGGAGGTTTGTCAGAGGTTTTTACAATAGAGAAAGGTACCAGGCAGGGATGTCCATTATCACCGTTGTTGTTTGTCTTAACACTGGAAATACTGTTGATCAAAATTCGAGAGTCGCAGGAAATTAAAGGAATAGAAGTTAACAAAAAAGAATACAAGTTAAGAGCTTTTGCGGACGACTTGGTGGTTACTTTGTCGCAACCTACTTATTCTGTAGTAAAGTTACTACAGTTGATTCATTATTATGGTTTGGTTTCGGGTTTTAAGATTAATATTAATAAGACTAAAATTTTACCTAAAAATATGACCATTCAGGAGAAGCAGACTCTGGCTAACTTGACGGGTTTTGAAATTGTCAATAAGGTAAAATACCTGGGGGTGATGTTATCTGTTTCCAATGCAAAATTATTTAAAAATAACTATGAAAGGTTGTGGGTTAGTGTACAGAAAGACTTGAAGAATTGGGAGAAGTTGCAATTATCTCTCATGGGAAGAATTGCAGTGATAAAAATGAATATTCTACCCAAGTTTCTTTTTTTGTTTCAAATGTTACTGATTTTGAAGAATGAGATTAATTTAAGTGAATGGCAGAAAGGCGTTAATAAATTCATCTGGGCAGGGAAAAAGCCAATGGTTAAGTTTAAAATCATGCAAGACTTCCGTGAGAGAGGTGGATTAAAGGTACCGAATTTGAAATTATATTATGATGCGGTGGTTTTAACATTAATTAGCGACTGGGTAAATTTGACAAATCTTGAGGTACTCCATCTAGAGGGATGGGACTTACTTTTTGGGTGGCATGCCTATTTAATATTTAATAAAAAAGTGGATTGGGCTTTCAAATCTCACATTTTAAGAATTTCCTTACTTAGGATTTGGAGAAAATATTATAAAAGTGATTTTAAAGTACCATTATGGGCTATACCTTGGCATGCGATAGAAGGAATAAAAAGAGGTATTAAAATAGATATGGTGTCTTATAGACACCTACTTAGTTGGGATGGACAAAATTGGCAGTTAAAATCACGGGAAGAGTTAGCACAAGAAAATATTATTTATTCTTGGTTTCAATATAGGCAATTAGTAGATAGATGGAAGGTGGATTGTAAGGTGGGTTTTCTCAGAGAAGATGGAAATTTTATTAGGCAAGTGAAGGATCAAAGACAAACTCATATTAAGAGAATTTATGGGGTTCTAGTTGAATTGGACTCAAAAACGGAATTAATTAAAGACTGTATGATTAGATGGGCGCAGAATTTTGGTGAATCAGTTCCACTGGATACTTGGGAAATTATTTGGGTGAGAAATGTCAAATTTACACAAGCACAGAATTTAAGGGAGAATTTTTATAAAATGTTTTATAGATGGCACCTTGATCCACAAAAAATGTCTTTCATGTACCCTGACCTACAGCCTAAATGTTGGAGATGTGGTTGTTTGGATGCCACCTATTATCATATTTGGTGGTCGTGTAGAGAGATAAAAGCCTTCTGGATTAAGGTATGGTGGAATATTCAGAGAATTTTTAGAAGGAGGGTAAAATTTACTCCACAACTATTCTTGTTAGGTATAGTTACTGATTGTGACACAAAGGAGGTTACATTGATGTTAAATTTGATTACAGCCGCAAGGCTGTTAGTAGGACAATACTGGAAGAAGGAATCTTTGCCTACAATGCAGGAATGGTTTCTTAAAGTGTCTTATTTGGCGGAAATGGCAAAGATTTCGGCTTTTTTAAAGGAACAAACGCAAGAGAATTTTCTTGCTGTTTGGGATAAATGGATAAAATTTATACAATTTAGATTGGATATTAAAAAATACTATATAGCTTTTCTATAATTTTTATTTTCATATATATATACATATATTTCAGTGTTATATTTTTCTTTTTTTATATATATATATAATTTTTTTAAAAAATTCTTTCTTAATAAAGCCTATATTCTGCTCTGGGAAGCTCAGGGGGGGGGGAAGGGGGGGTTTTGGGGGGGGTTGGGGAAGGGGAGTTTTGTTATGTCATGTTTAGTTTTTTTTCTTTTGTATATGTTGTTTTTTGTATTGTTATTTTGTTTTTCTGTAAAAATTTATAAAAAATTTTAATAATAAAAAAAAATGTGTGAATTAAAATGGCCTCAAAACAACAAGAACATCAACATCTAGCACTAGTGGACAGTCCGTCTAAGAAAGTTCAAACATTCTTCACTTCCAACACAGAAGTGACATAACATGTGTTACTGTATAAATATTGCGTGATTGTCCACATTTTAAATAAATGTAGTTGTTGTATTCCAAAAAAAAAAAAATATTATTATCATTTTCCCCTCCAGAGACTAAATATAATGCAATGGATTTCAAAAATATTATTCAATCATCAAATTACAATTACCATGGCAAGTTACAAGGGAAAGACAATGATGCAGAATTGTACACAAATATATTACAGAGGACAGGGAGAACACCCCAGTTGCTTTGTTTGGTGCAGTTTAAGAGTTATCATGTGATAAAATGTGGTACAGTATAAACTTTGAACTCATAAAAATGGCTTAGGGTTTGTAATCTTGTTATTTTGAGAGGATACCAATATAGAAAAATTTGCTTTGACAATGTTTATTTCCATAAATTTGTTTATTACAAATCAATAAAAAAATCAATAAGCACCAATCAATTCAGATAGCATATCCAAAATGATCTAACTATCACTATTATATCTTGACTGCAGAAATAGTTACTTTGGAAATTAATTGCCACCCAGCTCCAAATGATACAGGGCTCTTCACAGTATAACCAAAAGAATAAAATACAATACAATTCAGAAAAAAACCCAACCACGAACAAATAGGAAAACTGGTAAAGAGTAGCAAATGAGGCCAATAACAACAGAAAAACGAGGCTCCAATGCCATTTAGAATGCTGGTAGTTCTCAACAACCACAATCAAGCCAAAAATTTTCATTGCTAAATGAAACATTTGCTCTAGCATTCATTTATGATGTAATAGTTTTTGTTTCCAACCAATCCTTTTTTATTGTTTTTGTAAGGTCCTCAGTGTAACATTGTGAGCAAGGCGATTGTGAAGACTATGGATTCTGTTGTCGCATAGTTGGCTTCTTGCCTCCACCTGAGGACCACCCATCCAAAGAGAGATATTTGATAAAGAAGGAATAGGTGTCCCACCCAGTTTCTTTCTAGGATATCTCTGGCTTTTCTAGTTGGAACTAGCTCATTAAATGCCTTACTTATTCATACTAATCCTCTAAGCCAGTGGTTCTCAACCTTTTTAATGCCGCGACCCCCAACCGGTCATAAGTTGAGGACTACTCAACCGGTCGTAAGTTGAGGACTACTCAACTGGTGCAGCACCGTTTGCAGAATGGGACTTTTGGCGGGCTCAGCAGGGCAGAGACAGCCTGGACAATTCCTATTGGCTTTTGAAAGCCAATAGAATTAGACTCTATTCAAGAGAGTCTATTCTATTGGCTTTCAAAAGCCAATAGAATAAAAGGGAGTAGCACAGCTAAGGAAAAGGGGGAAAAAATGGCGGACTGCATTGTTTGGTGACCCCCGTGAAATGGTCGTTCGACCCCAAATGGGGTCCCGACCCACAGGTTGAGAACCACTGCTCTAAGCAGAAACATATGGAGCTTTTTCAACTTTAGATTTCTAGTTCTGCATCTCAGAGTAAATCTGATAAATCTAATACAGAATGTAGGAGAGTATCTGGTAAGCCATAGTTAGGTCATGAGTTTAGTTATTTTAGGAGATATTATTAATAATTTTTAATTAACTAAATAGCAATGTATGCACTGATAACTAAATCTATTTTTATAGGGATCTATCATGTTGTAATCTGGGTAAACATAATATCTTGTCTTATTTTATTGCATTGGCCATATAATTGCTGAAAAGGAGGGCAAGAGCTAACAGTGTAGTGACTTCATATTTGAGTAATTAAGAGCCCTACAACTCTGTTAATTTAGAAATATTGTTGTTGTTGTTGTTACTATTGGCAGGGTCAGTTTACACTGGATTCAGTAAAAGTGGTAAAGATATGATTACCCATTGTCCATATTGGCTTATCACAATTAAGAGAAAAGAAAAAGCAATTTCCTAAACATAGTACTAATATGGCAAGAAGTAGTACAAGGAGATATTACTGACCTTGAGTGATCTAGCACAGTTTCTGCAGTATTAGATTTTTAGTCTTGCAAAATTGAGTATGTGAAGATCATTTATTTGTGATCAAGGAACCACACTGAATTTAAGGTCCATGAAAGCAATCCACAGAAAAAGGGAGAAGTCATGGTCATCTGTTCTATGGTATCCTTGAATATCCTGTTGATAAGCAAATATAAAAATCAACCTAACACATGTTACTGTTTTCTCTTTATTTGCAACAAAAGTTATATTGCCTAACGCTTTTAGGGGTAGAGCATGCTCCAATTTTCACACCAAACCTACCCTCTTATACTAATTTAAAATAAAATTTACAAATGCTAGCAAGATGCTATCCTTTCCACAAACCCAGCACCTATTTTGTTTTCAGAATTCAGAAAAATAGTTTTTGTTTTCTACAATAAAAATATACAGCTTCAATCTTCCCATAGTAGCAATGATAAATGTTCTAATTTGACAGAGCAAACCAGAAATGAAGAGATACAATTTAACAATTTTCAGAACTATGTTGCAAAATATTTTTTTTCCTTTGAAACTCCTTGTGAAGGCTTAAACATAGGCTGTTTTCATATATCGTGTCTATTATTTATTTTAATTATATTGTGAACGAATCATTATGGAATAGGGCTATTCAATTTGGGAAGCTAAAATCTAGACAGCAGTATACATCAAACTGTCAGAGTCCTCTGGACTTTTGTAGCGCAGATCTGATAGCCTTCCACAGTGGTGTGGTTCATATAGTAAGAACCTAAACAACAGCCAGTGTTTCCAAGAGGAGATAAATCAGTTATATAAATGATCAGCAAAACTCAATTTCAAGGTCATGAGCAGTTTTTGAAGAGTGGCAGGAAGAAAAAGCAATAAAGGTCAACCAATTCCTTTATTCCAGTGTTTCCCAAACTTGACAATTTTAAGGCATGTGGACTTCAACTCCCAGAATTACACAGCCAGCATTGCTGGCTGTGGAATTCTGGGAGTTGAAGTCCTCATGCCTTAAAATTGTCAAGTTTGGGAAACACTGCTTTATTCTAATATGCAATAAAGTTTCATATCTCTAAGAGATTCTAGCTGTGTTCAAATCTAGCAGCTAATATCCTGGAATTTCTGCTTAAGTTTTTCCAGGAAATCTGACAGACATAATGTTAAACCATAATCTATAACATGCAAGCCCCGAAACCTGTTTCAATATCATGCAAAACCAAAATTAAACAAAATTACAGTATAATGTGATCTGGGAATCTAGCCAAAGTATGATTTGATTTCATTATCTGAACAAAAATTCATTTATTTAAATAAATTAAACAAAGATTCTAATACGTAATTCACAAAATGTTGATCATAAACAAAAGCAGTAAACACAAAGAATTTTTAGAAATTTAAATTTAAAATTCATAGTCTGCTTTGCATAATTATAAATTAAATAAGCAAAATAACATTGAAAAGCTGCATTTCTAGAGAATTCTCATTTTAAAACATTAAAAATGTATGCAGTTTATTTACAATATTATCATAATCAACAATGTATCAATTTTCGGGGGGGACATATACATATACTATACTATCACTCCAACAAAGTTTTTTTTAAATTACATCAAACCTGATTAATCAGAAAAATGTAAAGGCTGTTTCCTACTCTATAAAAATGGAAACAATAAGCAATATTTGGCAGTATTCCTAATTAAATTAAGTACAATAGAAAAATGATTGCCCTGTTCTATTTTGTTTGCATTAGTAACCAAGAAATCTTTGGAAATCTTTGCCTCAGTTAGATCAATAGGATGTGGAAATCTTTACCTGAATACAGTTTTGATTTACCAAATCCAGTAACTAGGAAAGTATATGGTTGGAAGATAAATGCCTCACCTTGACAACCAACAAAGCAGTAATAAAAGCGGAATCCTAATCCTATTCTTCACATTAAAGGAGGCTGAAGTAATGTTGGTTCAATTTGATTTAAAAGGCAGAGCCCTCCTCTTATAAACAGGCAGGAATGTGTTGTGTTACAGAGCTTCTTCCCAAGTGTATGCAAAATATTGCCTTGGGCCGTGCAAATGATCCTGGTCTTCGTTGCTGAATGATTTCATTCAAACAGAAAAAGCCCCACTATCCTAAGTTGCTAGGAAACAAGGAAGGAGTCCCTGACCTGAATTCTTAGTAGAATTTGATGTTGCCCAGGAAGCTATGGTCTCCACAGTTCCTTGGAATTGGATATATAACTTTACACAATATATAGAAATCTCAAAAGTGGAATTGTTAAGATAGTTTGTGAAAAAAGATAAAGTTATTAATCAATTACACACCCCTAAAGAAAATATATTATTTTCAAAGAATCCAAGAATGCCATTTTGCTTTATAGTTGTGCTTCTAATGGAAGCAAAGTACTTCCCCCCCCCCCAAAAAAAATTATGTGATCAATAACTGCTTTGGGTTGAGGGCTGCTCTATAAAGACAATTCACTTTCCCCATATGTACTGTTCTCTGGTCCTACCTCTACTTGTTCTGACACTCTCAACATTCTCCCTAATTGCACAACACTAACTTCATCCAATCCTTGGCTCAAGCATCCAACAGTCTTGAGTCATCAGTAAGGGTATTGGACTGAGGATTATTTTCTCCTTGAAACCAGTACTATGTCAGTCCTGCCCCTTGGTCCTTTAAGTAAGAACAACTCTTAACTCCATTCAGTGTGAAAGATTTAGTTTACTAAAGGCCAAGTGGATTACAGTACAGTACAGCAAAGCCAGAACTAAAGTTTAACTTTCTGCGTCCAGTTTCTCCCCAGTTCCTCCCCCTTGCTGATCCCTTATTGTCCAATTATATTTGAATAAATTGTTTTGGGAACTATCTGTTCAACAGCAGGCTGGTTGGTGAGCCATTCTATTCCATTCCAAGCATTTTGACCTTGAGTTGGTGTCTCTGGAAGGTATGATGAGTAGTTAACTCCCCCCCCCCCCAACCAGCTCCCTCTCCCCATAGTTCATAGCAGACTGGCAGCTAGCAGATCCAAAGCTCAAGTGTATGATAGCAGCTCTGACATTCCACTTCTCTCCTACCTTTGTAAGCCTTTGTCAATTCATTATCTTGGAGATAAGACAAGTTGATCTATTGTAGATGTGAGCAGAGTTGGGAAGGCATCCTTGACTGTAGTCATGTCTCTCCTACATTTGTCCTCTCCATTAATACTTTCCTGAAGGGAAATTAATTTATTCCCAGGCTTTCAAGAAGATAGAGGACTAGAAAGCAAACCAGCAGTATTTCAAGAAAGAGTGTATTTGAATAAATCTGTATCTAATATATTTTGAATTGGCATCCATGAGGCTATTTATCTTTTGATGCAATAGACCCACTTTACCATGTGTACTTTCCAGAAAATGAAGAATGATAAACTAAACTTTTGCTGCTTTTTTGCCAGTTTCCCTGCATTTGCAGTTTCAACTATAAATATTAGTCAGTTTCAGCTATTCTGCTCTAAAGCACCTATCCAACTGCACATGAATTTTAGCCATCTTTTATCTGAATGCCCAACTTTCTGTTATTTCTGCCTGTGATTCTTGATTCATCTCAGGGTTTATTTTAAATTGTGGTGCTATATTTTTAAGATTTACGGCACGTGTTTTACCTTCTATACTGTATCATGTAAATTGCTAAGAGTGGCTTGGATTGTAGCAGGATATAAATAGAACAAATACATGAAATGAATAAATAAATGATTACTGTACATTTGCCCTTTGTATTGCTTCTGGATTGCTGATTACAAAAAGCACAGGGAATGCTTCTTTCTTGCACCACATTCTGTGTGACACCTTATTATAAAGTCAAACCTATTCATTTAGAAGCAGGCTCCACAGAAACCTGCAGAATGCATTTCACATTAAAGACGTATGCCAGTGATAGATGTTACATTAGTGCAAATCAGTTTCTAGGTAAAAAAGCAAGGTGCTGGCTATCACTTATGTAAATTGGATTTATGTATTATGTGCCATCAAATCAGTATCGACTATTAGTGACCACATAAATTGATTTTCTCCATGAAAAACTGTCTCTAATCTGGTCTTCCAATGGTGCACTCCCTGCCATCATAACTGAGTCTATCCATCTTGCTTGAGCCTTCTAAATGATGGCTCCCAGTCTCTAGGACCACGCTCTCTCTTTCTCTATTATATTATCAAAGAAATGCAAAAAATGTCACTCTACAAAAAGGCATTGGGACTTAATCAGCTTTCTTGCTGTTACACTTATACTACTGATTTTTTTTATGTTTGAATTTTATGTTGTTATGTAAACTGCTAGAGTATTCAGAAATGGAGTGTCATATAAACCAAATAAATAAATTTTAGCCCCCTTATTACAGAGGTAAAAACTGAGAGACATGCAAAAAAATTTTCTGAAATTTTTACCTACACTATATGGAATACTGTCAAAATATGGTAAATCTTCTGCTGGCCCAAGCATTTAGAAATACTCTGTGAAATGTATTTGCTAGGATCACTACAGTTACATCAATTCAAAGATTTTAAAATGAAAATTGTGTTATAATGTAAAGTTCCACAAACTGCCAAAGTAATAAATTATTCCCGAGTCTTCTGTAGAAACATGTATCATTAAAACATCCATCTCTGAACCCTGAACAAACAATAATGAAACTTTTAAAATATGTTAAAAACTCATACTGAATCCACACATTTATATCTTTGTTTAAAAAGTAATTATTTCAATTATTAATATGAATAGGGAAGAACACTTGTATGATAATTAAAGTCTGACAAATATCATTTCCACCTGAGCATATATCACTAATAAATTACTTGAGAAATCCCTTTGGAATCTAATGCGAACTGAGCCATGTGGAGCACTGATTCCCAAGTGATAAAATGTAACCAAGCAACACTACCATTTTTACTCTACTCTATTCTAAATTGCAGCCTAGAAAAAAAAATAGCCTCTCCATTTCCATAAGACGAGCACTGAACTTTTAAAATAAAAAAATAAAAACACCTACTTGTTATCTAAAAAGCTTGCAATAATTTATAAAAATCTTGTTTTCTGCAAAAAGAGGGAAATATGATTGTTAAAGTCTTTCTGAACTGGGAAAGTTGGAAATTCCAACTGGGACTGGAATTTTGGTCATTGATCAAAGGAGTCATTAAGCAAGATACTCACATGACCGCTTCACTCAGTGACTCTCCCAACTGCAAATGTAATTGCCTAGCAATTGCAACTTGTGTAGTGGGCTGGAGGAAACTTGAACCTTCAGGATCGCCACATTGTTTCTCCAGTCCAGAGCAGGGGCTCCTCTCCCTTCCATGTATGGAAGGGAATTCTTCACAGTCCCTGCTTTGTTTCTCCAGCCAGCACACTTGTTCTCTTCCACATATGGAAGGGAGAGGAACTCCTGTGCTGGGCTGCAGAAAGGAAGATCCAAGCTTCATTTCTGCAGCCACCTATATGTGGAAGGGATGGGAAATCTTTTGGCAGGTAACAGCAGCTGGCAACTTCCATGCCAGCTTCTCCACTGACTTTTTAGAGAAGCCAGCAGAGAAGAGTACAAATGGCAATCACGTCATTGTGAGCTGCCTGCAGTTGTAAGTGCAAACAGGTTGCCAAGCACCCAGATCACAATGATGTAACTGGGGATGGGCAATACGACATGTTATGATGACTGAAAGTGCTTTATGGATGATAAAACACCCTTTGCAAGCCATCATAACCTTGAACAGTTGTTAAACAACCAGTCATAAGTCGAGAACTACCTCTAGTTTGAAACAAATCACTAAACCTATTCCATTTCAATTTAATCTCCGAGTAAATAAATAGACCTCAATAATTAAGTATCCTACTTTGGATACATTAGGTGAAGATCTAGCTCCCTGGAGAAAGCTCGAAAGCTGGGAAAGGTAGAAGGAAAGAGAAGAAGACAACCAACAATAGTTACAGTACACTAATTATTTACTTATTTATTAATCGAATTTGTATAACTGCCATCTCACTGTTGGAAGATCTGAAAGACCAGATAAGGGACAGATCATCATCATGGAGAATATCTATGTGGTAACTAAGAGTCAGTACTGACTTGATGGCACATAATTATTTAAAAACTAAGTCCTTTAACGAGATTTCATTACCTAGCTTAGGTTACTGTCTTCCTTTGATCTGAGGGTCATAGCAGGTTTTGTATAGCATGCTGCAATCTGAAGTGAGTAAGATCAAGGTTCATGTTAAAGAGTTTTTGTTGTTAAGGGTTGCAATTTTTAATGACCTGCAAGTCTCAAGACACTTATTTGTCTCTTACAGCAGAGACCCCCAACTCTCAGGCCGCAGACCAGTACCGGTTCATGGCCTGTTAGGAACCAGACCACACAAGCAGCGGGTGAGTGAGCAAAGCTTCATCTGTGCATGTACAGGATCTAAGTTGCACATGAACCATCCCCCCCCCCAGCCATGGAAGACAATTTTTCTTTTAAAACCTGTGCTTGATGCCAGAAAAGTTGAAGGGCCACCTTATAGCTTTCAAAACGCCCATTAAATGCTAAAATAAATTCTATATACAGGTGATCCTGCACTCACAACCACAATTGGGACCAGAATCTTGGTTGTTCAGCAAGGTGATTGTTAAGCAAAATGTCACATGACTGCTTTGCAGTACATGTATGAGTTGGGGGTGTGTGGCAATGTGGCACAGGGACACAGTGGCCCTAGAAGCCTTAGCAAGCCCATCCTGGCCCAACAGTATGGCCAGTAGCAGGCCTTCTTTCTGCACCATTCTCCAAGCTGGCATCCCATTCACACAATCCTTTGAATGCTTCATCCTCCAAATTGCTCATGCCATTCCTACAAATTACATGATTCTGATCACATGACCATATGTGGCTGTAACTTCAGGCTGAAGTTTTAAGTCTGTTTTTTCAACACCATCAAAATTTTGAATGGTCACTGAATGGTCATAAGTCAAACTACATGTATTTAATCCCATCCTTTTCTGGAGGCTTTGCCAGAGACACTGACAAGATATATGTGGACACACTAGTCTGTACTTTTTGCATCTTTGTAGAGAACTGTTATTCCATTTGGCCCTCTTTATACCAGTTTGTATCCTAAAAAATATGACCAATCTGTATCATCTCTAGCTGTCTTAGTTAATTGATAATTCTAAATTATAAATCTCTTCAGGTCATGTAACATGTCTTGAGAAAAATATCTTCAAGATTTGGACATATATTGAAATTAATAAAATAATGGATGAAGATAGCCATTGTATGTCTGCAGATGTATAGCCCAAGTTGCAGGTATGATTGAAAAGTGGAAGAAAAACATAATGGAAGGTAGCAATGGCAAATACTTCCTATACCAGTGATGGCGAACCTTTTAGAGACCGAGTGCCCAAACTGCAACCCAAAACCCACTTATATATCGTTGGGTGCCGGGTGTACTTGGCCCATTGGGTGGGCGTGGTTGCGGTAGTAACGGCAGACTGGGTGGGACTAAAAAGTTCAATCAATCAATTCCAACTTTGCGAGATCTTTTTTTTTTTCCCCCACAAGAAGTTGAAATTGATTAATTGAACCTTTTTTTTTTGCATACGGCAGTGGAGGCCTGAAGCAAAAAGGTTTTATAAAACCCAGCTGAAGGCCTAGGACTTGGGCAAAGATGTGCGTGCCCACAGAGAAGTCTCTGCGTGCCACCTGTGGCGCATGCCATAGATTTGCCACCACGGTCCTATACTATTGCCAAGGAAATACATGCCCAATAGTATTCGAGAAGTGAGGTTTATTTGAAGGAATGCAGCATTTACTTTTTTATATCTTAACATGATACAGGTAGTATTCAATTTGTAACCCTAATGGAGTCTGCCAATTATGGTAATAAGTTGTGATAGTTGTAATGCAGACTGTGATGTGAACAACCTGATTTTATGACCTTTTTTGCAGCAATTGTTAAACAAATGCTGCAATTGTAAACTGACCACTGCAGTTGCTAAGCAAACCCATTGTTTGTTTTGAGGCATTTTTGCTGAAAACTGGATTTTAGCCAGTTTTTGGCAAAACCCTCATAAATCGCAGTCTTGTGACTGTGGGATGCTGCAAATGGCTGTACGTGTGGGCTTGGTGCTAATTGCCCAAAATGTGGTCGCATTATTTGCAGGGTGGGAGGGTACAGCCATCAGAACTTCAAAAATGGGTCTTAAGTATTGGGGGTACATAACTTTGGGGGGGTCTATTAGGTGATCTATTGCAGGGCTTTTCAACCAGTGGTATGGGTATCACCTGTGGTACATTGGCACCTGGCAGGTGGTACGCAACCATTCTAGAAAAGTGGTAGCAGGGGAGGGGAATGAGCTGAACCGGTGGCAGCACCGCACAAGCCTGAGCAACAGATGGCTGGAGCTGCAGGGCTGTCAGGGCTCAGCGGAAGCGCCAGGATCAGTGCCAGGCTCCGATGGAAAGCAGCACTGATCCTGGCGCTTCTGCTGAGCCCTGAAGAAGCACCAATCAGCTGGAATGTTGCAGCATCTCCAGGGTCTTGTGATTTACATTCAGGTGCTTGGCAACTGATTCATATTTATTACGGTCACAGTGTCCCAGGGTCATGTGAAGTGATCAAAACCTGCTGCAACCACCCAACAGATGGGGGAATAAAAACCAAACATCCCCCACCCCACCCCCACTGCCAATCCTCAACAGAAATGCTCACAATAATGAAAACCTCAGACAGGAGGAAAAGCGCCGCCGGGTGGGCAGGCAGGTGTCTTGCTCGGCTGTGCCTTGGGGGACACTTTTTTCAGTGCCATTGTAACTTCAAACAGTCATTAAGCAAACTGTTGTTAGTTGAGGACTATCTGTACTTTATCACTTTTTTCCTTTTTTTTTTTTTTTTGGTCATCAAGTTTTTGACACCTTGCTAGGCAGCTGGTGGTACTCGGAGTTGCCATATCCTAAAAGTGGTACAATGGTGAAAAGGTTGAAAAGCCCTGATCTATTGTAAATCGCAGACTGCCTGTACCAATTTCCACCACAATGGTTTTAAAATGTGTCACAGTGACTGATCGTAAATTGAGGACTATCTGTTCCAGTTTCCATCACAATAGCTTTAAAATGGATTATGAAATAATGTTAAATAGTAGAAATTATTCTATATCAGGAGCTGCAAGAGACCTGCTAGCCACTACAAGCTGGTACAGCACACTCCTGCCCCTGAGCACTGTTCTCTATGCCCATTCTGGTTTAGATAGTAGGAAGATCTGGATCTTTCAAACTGGCTTCTCACTTACAGGATGTCCAGGATAATGCCTGGCCCAGAGATCGGACTTTGAAAGAAGGACCAGCCTAACTAGTGACAGTCATGGATGGTGGGGCAGTATAGTACAGTGGGATCTCCAGGTTTACCCCTGCATTAAAACCTACTTCCTACTCAGCCCTAGTCCACCTTAAGAAGAGTAACTGGTGAATGAATACCTTCTCACTGGCTGGTGAAATCTGGTAGGAGGGAGAGAAGCAAAGCCAACTTGATCCATCAATCCTTTCTCTTAGCAAATCTGCACACAATAAAGAACTGGCTCCCCATTTCCTATGGCATGTTAGGGATTTGCAACAGGACCAGCTGTCATTTTCTGCTGGTTCAAGGAGGGCGGACAACACTTTGAGTTTTGAGGAACAGCCCTAGCTTTGGGTTCTAAAAACAAGAAAGTATCTCAGTGCTAGTACTTGATTAACTCCCACTTACATTAAGAAAACTACCCCATCCATAGTTTCTTGAAGACTGCCTGAACCAGGACTTCAAATAATAAACCAAGATTTCTGTTGTGTTATTATTGTTCTTGGTTGTTCCAAAGGTGCTTTCTCAAGAGGCAACTGGCCTTTTCAAGAAAGTCCAGTTCCTTCCGAAAAAGCACCTTTGAGACAACCATGACTTGGATGACTGAGAATCTCCATAGACAATCTGCTTGGTTAGGCTGAAACTCATGAATCCACACTAATCTTCTGGAAATTAAACGGGCACTCTCAGGTAATTCTTCCACAAAATGTCCTTTGCTCTCGGAAACAGCTTCCTACTTATCGCTGCCAACAAGCGAGTCTACAGGCATCAGCAGAAGTCTTACTCTACCTCCTAGGACTTCCTTCAGGGCAAACAAGCAGCGGATTAGACGGGCGCACAAGGAAACCAAAGAGCTTTGAAGGCGCAGCCTGGTGGCGAGGCTGGCCTGCTGGCTGTGCGCGCGCTGACGGGAAGCTGTATTCCCGCCAGGTGCGCCCCAACCCGGAGGGCCGCTTCCACAACGCCCCTGTCTAAACTTCGGCAGCCTTGCCGCTCGATGTCCGCGGCGGCACTCACCTTTCCGTCGGCCGCGTGGAGGCAAGAGATTGCCAGCGCGGAAGAGAGGCCCACAAGGCACCTTGGCCGAGAGCGAGAAGTAAGAGGCGGAGCGCAACCCCGGGCGCTGCCAGGGGAGACGAGAGGAGGGAACATAGGTCATTCACGAAGCAACCCATTGGCATTCCCGGCTTGAGCAGAGAGGGAACCTGAGCTGGAGACTCGCTCTAATCGGTGCTCTCCTTCCTGGGACCGTTCGTGCCACCTTCCTCGTTGAAGCATTGGCAAGAAAGCATCCGCCTGAAATTGCAGTCCTGTATTGGCTTATCTAAGAAAACTCTGCTGAATTCCTCAGGGTTTGTCTCCGAAGAAACGAGGATTAGGTTGATTACGGAAAAGAACTGTAAAAATGCGCCCCCGGTTTCGCTTCCCGCACTGAAGTCTAATGTCGTCGGTCACAAAGTAAATTACTGTACGGCACAAGCCTTCGGATATACCACTCACATTCAGTGAGGCTCATTGGCAGTTAAGCGAAAGAATAGGATTCTTTGAATGTTGGGGAAAACCAGGCCATAATGGACACGTTTGCAATGATATTGATGCAGGCAGAACTGGAGTGTATTCTAGATAAACGATAACAGTTAATAACAGTAGTGTTTTTAGAATCATTTTACTAACCCCTTAATTCCTCTAATAAACCATAGGGTAAAATGGTCCAGAACACCATCTTCCCAGCTATATTAACAAAATCAAAGGCCCATTGGAAGGCATTAATGCAGTAAGTGACAAAATTTCCATGGAAACCCATTTCCAGAGAAAAAGCTGTATTTCTCCAGCTTCCTAATCAGCCAAAATAATCATATTCAACAGTCATAACAAGATTGTTTTAGAAAATGCCAGGCATGCCAATTTAAATGGCTAGTCCAATTTAAATCTTATCAGTCATATAAAACTAGAGGAATTGGTATGCAAACATGGAATTATTCTATGAAAATCACAGACCATGATTAATTCTAGAAAAATTCTGTTTTTTAAAAGGTAACTTCCAGGATATCAATTTACTAATCAGTTAAACTAACCAAATTTCACCAGTTTTGTGAAATTAAAAGAGACTAATACTAGACATCTAATTTTTCCATGGCAATTAAATTCTTTTTCTCCCAGAGAAATATCTTTCATTGTTGAACAATCATGAGGAAATTCTTCTTGATACCCAACCATAAATAATCTTGTAATGTAACGTTTAAACCTATTCTTTCTTGTCCTGACTCCTGGAACAAGCCAGTCTTCTATATGATAGCTCCTGAGATTCATAGCTGTCATGTCTCCCAATACACTTGTTCCCAGACTAAATATTTAATGCCGCCAATCGTTCTGCCTAAGTTTTATAATATTTTAGATGTAGCCTGACCAATATAGAATAAACAATTACTTTTTCTTATCTTACATTATACTTTTGTTGATGCAGGGCATTTTTTGTAGCTACATCTTACAATGGACACGTTCAAGTTGTGATTTATTAAGACATTTCTTATTTTTTACTGATTTCAAAAAGTCGAAGTATGAGTAATGTGGATCTCCCCAATGCAAATAAAACTGAAGTTTTAATGAATCTTGGAAATTCTATTGAAAGTGATATGAAAATGATGTCATGGTTTAGCAATACATAGTGGTTAAGGCATTAGGCTAGAAAGCGGGAGACTGAGTTCAAGTCCTGCCTGAAAGCCAGCTGGGTGACTTTGGGCCAATCACTCTCTCTCTCAGTCCAAAGTTCTTGTGGGGAACATAGGAGGAGGAAGATGTACTGGATATGCTTTACACAAAATATATGTATGAGTTTTGCCAACTCTCCATCACAGCCTATCAAACTCTATTCCTTGGATACCCTAAACTCCAAGAGTAGCCGAGTCAGTGTGGGTATCCAGAGATCAGCACACTTTGTGCTTTGTTCATTCTCAGAAGGAGAATCAGCTTTTTAAAAAAATAATTCAAGAATTGAACTGATTTTGTCCATCAGTTTCTCAAAAAGTTAAATAATTTAGCAAATGTGCAACCGAAATACAACAAATAAATGAAGAATAAGAAGCTGTTTAAATTTTTCATTTAATATATTTCTTTGATGGTGTGCAGTTCAATTTTCATTTCAGAACATCTTTTTAATAATAAAAATTATTTTATAAAACAATAATTGCTTTTACTGTAATGCCCCAAATAAAATATTTGTGTATGTAGGCTTCTTCAGTTAATAAGCACTCTGAACATTATCCTTTAGCAATTGGATTAAAGCAACTGTTTTAATAAACCTTGAGTTTGGTTTAGCATGTATTGGTATTTCTATAATAGATGTTAATTTTTTCCATATCTTCTTCAATTAGAAGTCCTTTGAAATAGAATCCCTATGAAAGAAGAAAGAAAAATTGTATTTTATCCAGTGGTGATTGTCCATTTCTTTCACAGACAAACACACATAACATAAATCTCTTTTTTTCATTCTTGAATTATAAAGGTATCAACAAATTGTGTTTTGGACAATACTTATGGTCTCTGTGGAAAAACATGCCAAATTTTATTGCTTATCTCAAAAGCATGTTTAATCTATACAGTTCTATAATCGATAGTCCCTCCCAAACCATGAAAATGAGCTCTTACAAAAACAATCAATAATTTTGTGGTAAGGAAAAGGAAAGAAAGCAAAAGATACAGAATGACATGAGGAGATCTAAATATCATTGAATGAGTTTACATCAACAGCATCTTCAGGAGCCTTCTGCTTCCATCAGAATAATGAAATCAGCATTGCAACAATAATATCTGACATCATGATGAACATAGAAAAAGGTGGGGGCTTGGTGCAGGACAGTGCTTTTGTCAGTCTGAAAACGGTCTCCCCCCCCCGCCTTTTCCATGGTTGACACTGATTGGTATGTTAAGCTAACCAAAATATGTCCTGAAACAGTCCAGAAAACAAGAAAACAAAATTATAATTCTCTTAGCAGTTCTTGTCACTTGATATTTTATGAGCTATTTTGGGCACAATTTTGTGGAACAGCAACAAAGAAATAAAATTTCTAATTTAAGGATGCCTTTGTAACATGATAAAGAGCAGGTCTCTACCTGAATAACAGTGAGAGAAAGAAGATATATTTTTAACCGACATTTTCTTACCCATCCAAAGATCTATCCAGAGACCTCTCAGGAGACCAGTGCCGGGAACGTTCAGGTGATATTGATCTTATTGTAGAAGTTAAATGGTATGAAGCTGTACGACTCTGCCGACGAAGTTCTTGGACTGCACGTTCCCTAATTTTTTTTCAAAAAAAATATTTAAGTAAGAGTACTTAATGCACATAACTTTCCTAAGTCCAGCAGCTAGTGTCTCTTAAAAATCTCAGAGGAATATTTTTAACTTTTTATTTTTAAAAGGGACACAAATCATTTTTTCCCCTAATTTTGGACAGTAAGTGCCTAGATGATGAAGTAAGGACAGCACATAAAGGTCAAAGAGTAACTGATTCAATAAAAATATTTAAAACAAAATATAGAAGATTAGACATTTGAGTTCAGAGAGAATTGGACTGGATGGAATTCTGTCAGTGACTATTTCAAATGTAGACCAAAGTTCCAGCTTTCAATGGAATTTCCATTAGAATTATTCTTTAAATTGTTTCCTTCTAATTAGTATAGTGTTAGTCTTATTGGTTACATACAAAGACCAGAAGAAAGTAATACAGTATTTTTGCCACAGCAGCATGTTTATTTTATTTTTTTTACAGTTACATATAAAGAGACTGTTAAAATCTTATTTTCTTTTTTACAACTACTGTCTCCTCAGGACTCCGACCCATTTATATGGTGAACACAGCCTATTGCCAAACATCCTTTCCTCCACATTGGTCTCATTTTTGACATTGATTTTAGCTCCTTTTATTTCAGCCTACTCAGTACAAGGATAAATACATGCAATGGTGAAAAAAGCTAATGGGAAAAGAAGCTCAAGACTTCTTAAGGAAGACTATATTAAAAATACAATTAGAAACAAGGCAATGTTAAAAGAACATAGTGAAGCAGTTTCAAGGAGATAAAAGGTAAGAAAGAAAAAAAAGTCAATGTGACTAAAAAAAGCTTAGCAAAGTACTGAAATAAAAAATATACATGCAAGAAATGAAAACAGAACCAGATCACAAAGGAAGATTACAGAGTGATAGCCCAGAAAAATAAAACTGATATCAGGAAAGCAAAAGATCATAATTTATTTATTTAGTGGATTTATATGGTCACCCATCTTGGAGGCCTGACTCTGAGCAGCTCACATTATTAAAAATAAGAACATATACAAAAATATATAAAACCCAGGAAAAAAATCACAAAGCCACAATCCAATACAATATAACCAAGCAACAGGCTCAAAAACCCCAAATCCCAAAGCCATTTAATCTTGCTAGGGTTGTTTTGTAGCCTGTTGCATCCTGTCCAGGCACCCACAGCCTCCAGAACTGGAACATAACTCCACCACATCTTTCAGATGACGTAAAGGGGATATGTAAACACTGGGTATAATCAGCATACTGATAACACCTCATCCAAAACTGCTGACCTTCCCCAATGGCTTTATGAAGATGCTAAATCAGAAATGAAAAAGCACCAATCCCTGAACAGTGAGGTCTAGCAATAGCTTCTCGAGGAGGGGGTGAACTTAGGAACCTAAAATATAAAAGAAAGAAATGGGATAGGGAGTACTTCGTTTGCTAACAGCGATCACACAGATAGTCTTAGAATAATACAGGTAGACCTCACTTACCAACCACAAATGGGACTAGCAACTCCACTGCTACACAGCACATAGTAAAATATATGACTACACAAAATTATGATACCAGTTCTGGCTACAGTCATTAAGCAAATCATTGTGAGTTGTTAAATTCAATGTCATAAGATCACAACCTGCAATTTCCTATTGGCTTCCCCAATTATTTTGCTTGTCAGAAGCTGCCTGAGGAAGGTTGCAAATGGTAATCATATGACTATGGGACACTGCGGCCATTGTAAATGTGAGCTGGTTGCCAAATCCCTAAATTGTGATCATGTGAACAACGGGCATTGCAATAGCTTCAACTTTGAAGACCTCTGATAAGTCTCCTTTTTCAGCACCATCATAACTTTGAACAGTTGTTGAATGAATATTTGGTAATTGGGGATTATCTGTGGTTGATTGCAAACTGAATGAAGTAGCAGTATGTTAGCTGCAAAGACAGCACTGGAATTCTAGGCTGCATCAACAGATACATAATTTCCAAATTTACAGATAGTAATTGCTGCATCTGTTCTGGTTAGACCTCACCTCAAGTATTGTATCTATTTTATTTATTTATAACCACATTCTTCAAATACTTAAAAGGATGTCACATAGGAGGTAAAAAACTGATTGCTCTCATTCCAACACAGAATGATAGGGTGGAAAAGGAATTTCATTTGGATTTTATTCAGAGCCAGGGTGAATACCACTGGAAAAGAATAAGAATACAGGAAACTATTATTTTAAGTCAATTATCTAGCCTAAAGTTACTTACTCTGGAGACAGTCAGTGATAACATTTTTCTTGATCATTCTGTGTTTAAACCCAAGCCCAGCTTTGAAATACATCTATGTCATATAGCTATGTTTTTCCTTAACTCCTGTTTCATTACTCTATTGGGTAACATTCACCTCTTTGGCCCACTGGAATTGTATTTAGGTGATTCTAGACCTCTTTACTCAGATCTAGAGATACATTTATTTTTTTCAAGAGACAAAATAAGGCAGGATTTAATGCTGGCTTGCAAAGTAAAAAAAGCTGCCATTCTCTCACTGCTAAATTTAATGTAGACAGGTTCATATCTTTATTCAGCATTGGCTGGGGTAAATAATCCATGTTCTACAGATCATATGCAGCTCTCAACAAAGCATCTGTTCCAACAACATGAGACTATGCTACTAAATTCAGTGGTAAAATCACCAACACTTACAGATTTTAAAGGTTCTTCTCTTTCAATCTGAAGCAAAGAAGGGAACTGTCTTCTGGAAGCTTATCATTCCAATTTTTCCTCTTAAATCCTCCTAAAGAAATAACTTGAAATCATACCACCAGCATTCAGTTATTTGTCACTGAATTTTGGCAGTATGATTTTGAATTTGGTTTGAACTATAAACATTTGAAACAGGGTCTGTTTTTCTTTCCAGTGGCTTCCTGCATCACCTTCTATTCTTAAAACTCCCCAAAGTATTTAAAAATTTAATCATGCGAGTTTCACATGGGAGGAAGTGCACTTAAGGACAATTACATTTCATTCAGAGAAAACCTACCTATAAAACTTTGTGATAAGTCCCAATAAATTACCTGGTCCCAATAAATTGGCAGATGCTTTGTATATATCCAAACAGTGAAACTACAGGTGGTCTTTAACTTACCCCTATAATTAGGACCCAAATTTGGGTCACTGAGCAAAGTAGTCATTGAGCAAGATGCCCACATGACTGTTTCACTTAATAACTATAATCCTGGCTCTCCCTATTGTGGTAGTTAAGCAGTTGTGAGAGTCATTAACTGAAGTGCAGGGTGCCACAGGGGGTGGAAGAGGCCCTGTGCTTACTGGTGTGCAGAAACCTGCCTGGGACCTGCAGTCCAAGTTTTCTCCCCATCACACCACACCCTGGAGGGCCAAGCCCTCTCTTTGTTGCACTATATCCAGGAATACTTACCTCTGCAGCTGCTGACAGATGTGTCCAACCAATACTAGGTCTGGCCTTCCTATCCAGGCCAACTCACACCATCCTACAAATGGCCCCTATTCTTGCAATGGTTTATGAAGGCTAGAAAACTAACAGACACAACTAACCTTTAGAACGAGAAAGCTAGCAAGTGTGATTAGCCTTCAGAAGGATGTTTGCTGGCTTTTTAGCCAGAAAGCTAGCAAATGTGGCTATCCTTCAGAAATATTATTTTAGGAAGGTTAGAAAGCTAGTGAATGCAATCATTCTTCTCATAGTTTGCAAGGCCCCTTATCCAAATCATGTGTTTTGGAGAAAATCTTCTGAACCATCACAAAATGAAGCCTCTTGCAGGATGACAGTGGGACAGCCTAATTAGTGGGATGTGCCTATCAGCAGCTGCAGAATAATGCAAAGGGAAGTGGACCCTGGCATGATGGCATGGGAAGAAGTGGCAGGAAGCAGGCCAAGGCCTCCAAAGCCAAGGCAGTGTTGTGAGGGCTGGTGGGCCAGGTGAGAGGCTGAGATGGGGGAGAGATAGGCAAGTGGGGCAATTGCAATGCCCTGTGGTCAATTGTAAGGGCAAGCAGATTATCAAATGTCCAAATACTGGTAACATGACAGCAGCAGTGCTGCAACAGGGCACTTGAATGAATGGCTGTAAATCAAGGATTACCTGTAGGATGAAATATTCTAATTGTATAATTTTAATAAATAAGCATAAATTAGATACACAGTATATCTATTAAAAGAGTAAAACAAAGCAGTAATATAACACAGCAATTTAAATTTAGAATATGTAAAGTCTATAACAAAAGTTGATTTGGATAACTAAAATCTATGATAGATTGTAGTTTGTCTTTTTTCAAAACAGCACACACACACACAGAGACACACACACACACACACAAACACAATGTATGTACAAATAGGTCTGAGCTTTTAGTCTGCCTAAAAATGGATCTAGAGATAGAATGTGTTTATGAAGGAGTAGGGTGATGGACTACAGTAAAGCAACAGGTTCCCAGAAAGGAGGTAGCATGTTCCAAGTTGGGTGTGTGTGTGTGAGACACCATGCAATCCAGAGCTGGATTGTGAAAAGAGATTTAGGATAGCCGCTTCCAGGGTATACGCATTTCCATTAGATTAGGATAGTGTAGATTTAGTCTGGCAAGATTCTGTCTATAAAGTGTTAACAAATAAAGAACTGAATTTTGACTGGATTGTTTTGTCAGCTAGGCCTGACAATCTGCTTAATAGCAGTAGACATTTGCTCAACTCATCCCCATACCAATAACAACAGAATAAATAATTTTTCTCCACAATTTACATAAGAGAAAGTGATTTGGCCAAACTGCCCCTCTCTAACCTTTATTTCAATACCTTGTCCCATGTTTGTGGTTCATAATTCTGTTTTAGAAAGTATATAGTGGGTTAGGGAGTTAAGCTATCTTAGATAATAGAGGTCACACAAATATAATAAATATACCTAATGATGGGCCCACAGTCAGCACTTTTATACTTCCAGACCAATAATGTACCTTTGAGTTTGGATTTTTATTTGAATATACTATATTTACTCCTGAAAGTGTTTTTTAGTAGCTCAATTAGTCAGAAACAGGAATTTCCCTAAATCTGCAGTTTTTAGAATATTTTCCTGGATGGTAAATTTTGAGGCAACTTAAAGTAATCAATTTTATTGAATTTCCGTGAACTCTGGAAATATTAGGGCAATAATTGAAGATATAGTTAATTCTGGGCTATTCTGCTCAGCAGACTACTTATTGAAGGAAGATTAGGAATGGTGCATTTTAGTTACTTTTTATAAATAATTGGATTTCGTAATGAAATATGAAATATGCAATGGAATGATTCAGCCATCATTCTTTAAAGTCTGCAAAAGATATTTTCAAGTTTTTATGAAAAAAAATCCATAATCTACAAATCTACTTGCTCTTTTCTATTAAAAACGATCTATAAATACCCATAAGGTTTAAATGTAGTACTTGCTAGTTATAAAATAAAATCCGACTTATTTCAAACTGATAAATAATCTGATTTATACATGTGGGTTACAATCAAATGGAAGTCTTTTCCCAACTAAGTCATAAAATAATAAAAATTGTAAATAATAGTACTTGTTCCCTAACAAGCATGCTCCAATGCTGAATTTTAGTCTTAGTTCTAGTGGATATAAATTAGTAGCATTATTTAATGACTTTAGCCCTGGATTTTTCTAAATTAGTGAAAATGTATATTATTTAACTGGGAATAACAGATGTAAATGATTAAAAATGTGGTCACACACTTGCCTTTCAAAGCGTTCTGTGCCCAACTGTCTTTTGGTGATATCTAACTCAGATTCCAGTTGAGTAATTGTGTTTTTGATCTGTGAAAAATCTCGACTCTGGATAGTGCTATAAAGGACAAAGTTGTCACTTAAACTGAAAGGATGTAACTAATCAAATATAATAAAATAAAGAATAGGATTAGTTTTTCAAAAACAGCTTCCAATATATTTGATACAAAAAAAATAGTTGGATAAGCTTCCAGAAGGAAAATAGAAACAATTTTATATTTTTGCTGTGTCTAAAGGCATTAAATACCCATATTAAAATTTTCTAACTTTACTGAACAAAGTAAGGTACAAATTGTTTTAAAAATTCTAATATATATTTTATTCCCATGAGATAGATGCTGTTTTGCCTAATATTTAGTTTCCCTAGTTTCAAATAACTTTTAAATAAACTATCTTCCGCTCTAATAAAGGGTCTCTCTAAAAATGAGAATAAGAAAAAAGTATAACAGCAATTCCTGTGATAATCAAGTGTTATTTCCACTGGTTACTCACATTTTGTTTTCAGCCAGAGTAAGTTGTTCTTTAAGAAGATGTATTTCAGAATCCTTCTCTTGACTTATCATCTGAGACTGATACTCTTTTTCTCGATTGGATGCTAACAAAGTTTCCAAGTTTTTAATTGAGATTCTTTCATTGTTGAGTTGCTTTCTCAGAAGTTCTATTTCTGAGTGAGATGATTCCCATTCATTCTGAAGCTGAAAGCCAAAATAATGAACGGTCTTATTTTCTTTAATATGTAATATATTAGAAAATGATAGATTACATTGTAAATTGTAAAGAAAATACCATGCTTTCTCCTCCCCTCCCCAGCACCTATGGATATCAATCTTTTCAGCTTTTCTTTCTTAATGTAAAAACTGTAACCCTCTCCCTGCTAAGAACTTAAGGTGGTATTTTCTGAAGATAGTATGGTAATCTTTCTTAATGTGCAAAAATAAATGGGTTTTACTTATGATGTTAATCCAAAACTAAACAAATTATTGGATTCTTGGTATTCTTTGAGCTTGGCGGTTTTCCTGCAGACATTTCATCACAAAATATAATACTGTAACATCACTGACACCTGAAAGTGGAGTTTGCTGGTGGCTCATAGATAAGTTATTTGCCTTGCCAGTTTGGAAGTGGTTTTCTTTCCAGCTATTGTAAACAAATCTTATACTGTAGGGCATTCCATCCCACACAAAATATATCAGAACCCTCTAAATAAATTTAGAATATTTAAATCAAGATGGATTACCTATGAACCACATGGAGATATCACATCCATTTTAATAGCCCCCAGATTTCAATATCAACTACTAAAGTGGATGTCAAAATCAGAAGTCTGATAGTAATTTTTCAGACTATCATTAACTATCACTCACTTTCTCAGATGCACAAAGTGACAGACAGGCCAAATTTCACACAAAAAATTTAATGGCAACAGATTTGACTTCAGGATTGCATTATTATGCTTGAAGTGCTCTGAGCTTCTTAAACCCTTTTAAAATTAACCACGACCTATTGTACACAAAAACAATTGCCTGTCTTGGCTTAATCTAAAGTTCATATTGCAGGTATTTCTCTTTTTGAAATGAACCAGTCATAACTTTTATTCAGCTCAAGTATTTAAAAAACTCTATATCAGGAGTTTTGAAAAAAATATGAAAAATATTTAGCACAAACAAATAAAAATGATTGATGGTTAAAAAAAATTCTCATTCATTCCCCAAATTTTCTCACTTATCTTCCCCAGAGCCTAAAAGAATGAATGATGGATTCATATACATCAACTCCATTATGAATGACAATGTTTGATTGTTTTAAAGAAAAAAGACAAGTTTTAATTAAGTATCCCTCAAGAATCAATGTAGAATGAGATAGCATTAACAAAGTTCTAGAGTTGGGACTTCCATCATACAGTCACACATGCCTTTTTGGCTTTTTTTGAATTATACCCACAGAGATTCCTATGTCTACAAATATCTAAATCCACATCCAAGATTCAGTTTCTCAGATAAGCACAGATAGTATTTACCTTTTCTTAGCAGCTTTATGTATATCCAGACCATATAGTGTACAATGTATTATTTGCTACAGAACAATCATGGCACCAGAATTCATGAAAAACAGTAGTATTTGGCAATGTTTTCTTCTGCTTTGATGTTTAAAAATTAAACAAGCTCCCAAATAGAGATATTAGAACATAAGACTATATTGGTCAAATAGATGTGTGCTCACAAGTATTGACAGGAGAGCAACAGCTGTTGTTGTTTTCTAGTAGCTGAAAAGATATGCTGCCTATGATTTAGGAAATAACAAATAAGGCTCTGCAAAGTTCAGATTTTAAAAATTGCTTCAGAATATGTAAGAGTGGGAATGAAATACATGTAAACAAATGCATAATATAATTGTATATTTTCCTGGAATCATATGGCTGCGTTCTATAGAAACCTTGGACCACAAAGCAAAATTGACACACTCACTCATACACCCACACACCGCTCTCATTTGAAGGTATGGTATTTTACAAAATTCTTGTGTTACCACTTTAATCTTCTTAACAGATTCTATGAATCAACTTCCTGTGATGGACAATTTCCAGTCCAGGTGACTCTGAGAAAATTCTGACATGTAAAGAATTTTCCATGAACAGCAAGAATTAAATTCAAGCATTAGGAAAATGTATACAAGTTTTCAGCTTCAGTGTTTGCTCTCTATAAATCAAGCCGAAATTATATTATACCTACTCTTTCTACTTCCTTTGTTGTGTTCTTTAGTTGCCGGCTTAATAACTCATTGCTAGTGTCCAGTTTAATGCACAGTTCCCGAGCAGAAGTCAAATCTGAGAGTATAGAAACCTTTTCCAGGTGGACTTTTTCAAGTTTCTCCTCCATTTTCACCAGAGACTTACCTAAAGTAGAAATCTGTGACTTACAGGCTTTTTCAGATGCTAAATGCTGCCCCAAAAAAGAAAAGTCAATTAACATTTATATTATAAATAAACCAACAAGAATATCCTCAAGAAAAAAAAATACTTAATAAGCATGTTTATCTAAATAAATATGCTTCTGTTTTATGTTAATTTTGAAATGTTCTACAGTCATTAAAAATAAAAGCAGAATCTAAAAATACATCAACAAAAACTAAACATACCAAAATGCATACACAGACACACACAGAGAGAGAAAGAGTTAAGAGACTTTATAGCACTAGTAGACCAACCCAGAATTCCATGTGAAGTTCATTGCACACTGAAAGTATCATGGTATAAATTTCAGTGCAACTGTTTGTTACATCCACAAAGAAAACTCTTGATAAAATAGAAAACCATGTGAATCCTGAAGAATTTGTGTCAGAATGCAGAAACCAAATGGAAATGATATATGTATTCAAAATAAAGTACAATTGTTTATTTTATAGAACATAAGAAGCTAAGAATTAATACAGAGGAATTATTTTAAAAAATTTTACTTTGGGAGTGTAAATTCAGTTTTAGAGTCAAAAAGAAGATTATTCAATGAACAATGCATACTTTTTTCAAACAGCCAGAATAGGCATAGACAATATTTTACAATATCTTGTATCTACTATCTAAAAAGATGATTCAAGCTCTGTTAAAAGTCTATGATTCATAATTACCAGAGATAAACATTAATGCCTTTCCACTCCTATAATCCAATCCTAAACTTTCTTAAGAAAGACCAGAATGTTTTAAAATCAAGTACAGCAAATGGTCAATACTTTTCCCAATACATCCATTTTGAAAGTCCTTGCTGTAATCTGATCATAAATGCAGAGCATCACAAAACATTCATTTAACCTTTTACTCATGTGGGAGTGAAGAATAAGTATTACAAAGACCATTTTTAAAAATCTAAGAGCTGTACTACTAACTAGCCATTGAAAGAAAATGAGAGAAAGAGCTAGAGAAACAGAGACAGACACAGATTGTAAGAGGAAGCTTTTAAAACCTACTTGTCCAATTGCTATTTCATGAGATTCTGTTTGCTCTTTCAGTCTATGGTTCTCAGATTCTACACTGAGAAGTTCCATCTGGATGGAGTTATAATCTTTTTCCATTTGATGCAACTTTGATTCCCATCTATCTGCCTGTTCACGGACCATGTGGAGGTTTTCCATAAGATCTTCATTTTCTTTCTCCTAAAATACAAATTTTGATTTTATTTTTGAGACTTATAGTTTACCATCTGAAACTACTACAGGTAGTCCTCAATTTACAACAGTACGTCTAATGACCATTTGAAATTACAATGGCACTGAAAAAAGTGACATGACTGTTGTAGCATCCCCATGATCATGTGATTTATATTCAGATGCTTGACAACTGGTTCATATTTATGATGGTTGCAGTGTTCCAGGGTCAAGTGACCATCTTTTGCAACCTTCTGACAAGCAAAGTCAATGGGGAAGCCAGATTCACTTAACAACCATGCTATTAATTTAACAATTGCAGTGATTCACTTAACAAATGTGGCAAGAAAAGTCATAAAATGGGACAAAACTCAACAAATTTCTCACTTAGCAACATACAGTCTGGGGTCAGTTGTGGACATAAGTCGAGGACATTTAATGGTGCATTTGTAGGCTTGCTATTGTGTACAAAATCCTGATGTCTTTTAAAACTGCTTTAGATTAAAGGTTCATGCGAACTGAATGCATCACATAGTTACATGCTATTTATAATAAGAGTGACTGGTCAAAAATGTTTTTATTTATTTATCTTACACTCTGGAGTTTAAGGTGGCATATACAGCATTTTGTCCTCCAATTTTCTCCAGTACAAAGAAGAGAGAATACGTTAGTCTGAGAGACTGAGTGGCTCCAAGTCACCAAGTAAGCTTTCATGGTTGGCAATAGTCTTGAACCTGAGTCTTCTCAGTGCTTATTTAGTACTTTTACCCTATACCATACTAGCACTCTCTTTTCAAAGGCAATTTTCCTGCACTATGGTTCACAGAGAGAAAGCAGAGAGGGAATCAATCTTTAGATAAATAGATTTCTCCTCTCAAAATACTGGATCCAATTTATCATATGCAAATGTTGATCATGAAAATATGTAGTATAAATTTAAACATCTTAAGTAATCATATAATAATAAAGTAGGATCAATTAAAGCATCATGGATCAATATTTCAGCAGTGTCAAAGCTAATCCATTGTCTGAGCACAATCACAGACTTTAAATATTTTTTAAAGCCTGACAGAATTACCTTTTGCATTCAGACAGAACTTTTAATCATACAATAATAACAACAGCACTTAGACTTATATATCACTTCACAGTGCTCCATAGCACTCTCTAAGTGGTTTATATATTGCCCCCAATAATCTGGGTCATCATTTTACCGACCTCTCAGAAGGATGGAAGGTTGAGTCAATCTTAAGCCAGTCAGGATAGAACCCCTAGCAATAATAAAACACTGAATATCTAAAAAGCTATCAGCTAGGTCATCATTAGGAAGCTACAAGAATTAAGGAACTTCTTGTTGGCAAAATATAAACAATAGTTTTATATTAGTTGCTAAAATTTAGCTGTTAATTAAGATTTTCTGAAATGGGTCAGACTCAGGTAACTGGCCTCTTGTCAACACGTTATTTTCTGTTCTTCATTTTGATGTCTTAAATGTTGAGTCCTGTATCTATTTTGAATGGATACCGTTGATAAAAATAAACAAAATGTTAAAGGCAATATTGCAGGTACTTTCAATTTATTTTCACAACTGGATTATATCTTTGAGATAACTTCTATCCCTGGTTTTTAATATAACAAATTTGATTTTATATACAAACAAATCATTGTATTCTTTTGATATCTGAATACTGCAAATTCTATACATACAAAAATACATGCATACACACACTCACATATGTACATGTCCAGTATGTATATGTGTATGTGTATATGTATATCCTTGTTTTATGTCATAAAAGAAAAGAGTATCCCTTCTACGGGCCTATGAAAACTGGATTTAAAAATTGTTGTACTGTAATCGCATCAAATCAAAATCTTTTTATAGCCCCAGGAAATACAGTAAAATACATTGGGTTGTTATTATTAATAAAACTTTAAAAAGTGTAATAAAATTTCATAAAATACACTATTATAGTAACTGTAGTACAAATGGCTATGACAGTCACAAACATTTGGGTTTAAACTTCAAGCATAGGTAGAACAGATACTACAAATAATAACAAACATTGAGTAATCTAGAAAGATATGTCAAATAAAAGCAATGACAAATAGATATTGTGCTGTCTACCAGGGTAGATCTTTAAAATGGAATCAATATTTATCTTCCTGTGATCAATTATTTATCAGATAAGACCTATGTTTGGTATAGCCATGTAAGTAACAATTTTGGAAAAAATAAAGTTTGCTTTAAAGATTTAATGGTAAAGAAGACAATATTCTAAAATACTCAACTATTATTTAGTTAATTGTAAGTCCATAGTAGCATAATCTGGACTGGGAACAATTAAGGATGACACAGTGGATGTTTATTTTTTTTTCCTTGGTCTCTTAGGGGTTTTTTTTAAATTACTCTTCCCATTGCATATGTAATTTTTAAGAAAAATTCTCTTTAGCAACAAAGTTTTGTTCCTTTTCAAACTGTCCCTGCATGGGCTACTGTACAGGTAGTCCTCGAGTTATCCATTCCACTCATAACTCGAAAACTCGTGGGAGAGAATCTCATACTTCAAACGAGATCACTCATTAAGATGGACACAGCTCATTAAGTGAACATGAGGTATCTCAGGGTGGGGAAGGCCATGGAGGGCCTAGTGATGCAATAAGCCCCAAGGCCTCCCTGACCCACTAAGATACCTCATGATTCCCCCTCCCTTCCTGCTGCACTGGACTCACCTTGAAAAGACCCGTCTCCTCTCTACCGCTGTTCCTGCTCCGCCTGGATCTGAGGCCAGGGGATGCTTCTGTGCACTTCTGAAGGCCCGTCTGGGTGCCAGAGGCCTTCTCCAGGCTGCTGTTGCCTGGAAATGGGCCACCAGAGGGCTACGGTAGCATTCCCTAGCCTCAGATCTGGCTGCAGTGGCCTACAGAAGGCCTCTGGAGCCTGGATCGGGCCACCAGATGGCCGCAGAAGCATCCCCTGATTTCAGATTCAGGCGGCAGCAGCCTGGAAAAGGCCTCTGGCTCCCGGATTCAGCCACTGGAGGCCGTAGAAGTGTCCCTTGGCCTCAGATCCAGACAGCAATGGCCTGGAAAAGGCCTCCAGCATCCTGATCCAGCCTCCAGAGGCACGCAAAAGCATCCCGCGGTTTCAGTTCTGTTCTCTGTTGCAGAGAACAGAGGCCTAAAGTATCATGAGAACATGCAAGATCAGTATGGTGAGATCTCGCCCCGTTGATCTTGCGTGATTTTGAGTTATTCTGCAAACTCATCAAAGGCCTGGAGCAGCCAAGAAAACGAAGGATCTCAAGCTTCACAAGGTGAGTACTGAAGGCCTAGTGCCTAGGGACACCCGGGGCAGGGTGGGGAGGGAAGGAATAACCAGAGTGAATGTTGCAGAGCCTCTGCAGTCGCTCAAGGGCAAATGACTGCCGTGGTGCTGCAATATTCATAATTTCGGGTCTTGATCATAAGCACTAGGTGGTGCTTATTGCATAACTTTGAACAAGTGTTAAGTGAACGCTCGTAACTCAGGGATTACCTGTATATCTAGGAGGCGGTATTAGCTTTCCCTCTTTATATGGACAGTAGTCTCAGTCCAGATTGCACCGCTGTGTATTTACAGTTAAGAAATTGGATCTGGGATGCTGCGCTGATGGCAACTTTCTCTGGACTGCCAGCCCTGTGAATGTGTAAAAGCGCGCGGAGACAGTGAAAATCAACTGCGGCTTGGAAATCTCCTCCTCAGGAGAAGGGGGGGAGAGTTTACCTCAGGTAGAGGTAGAGCTCCCCTAGACCTCCTTAATTATTTGGAAGTCGGAGGGTGAATTCCCTCGAAGCCAGAGGCTTTTCTCCGCACTCCACGACGCCTTTGCTCCAAGCTTCAGGAGCAAAGCAAGACGCCGCACCCACATCTGCATTTCAAAGGGACTTGTGAGTAATTTAAAAGCAGATGGAGCTGACCAGGAGAAGTTAAAATTGTGAATGTTTGAAACTTTAACTCAGGAGAAATAATCTTCTCCATATTTTAATTCGAGTTAAAGGAAAAAAATGGCGACGGAATGTTGTTTCTTTGTTTGAAAGGACAGTGTTAAGAAAGAGCTACATTTGGAAACAAAGTTTAAACAATGTATTAGACTTTGGTTATTTATTTAAAAAGCAAGAATTTTTACAGAATTTTTTTTTCTTTTTCCTTCTTTTTTCTGGGATCTCGCTTTTTACTTTCTAACTTTGTAATTGTTGATTTTACAAGAAGTGGACTTATACAGACAGGAAAATGGCTTCAAAACGTTTGGGAATTTCTGCTGTCCCTAAAAGATCAATTTCTTCTCCTATAACACAGCCTGCAATGCAAACTAAACCTAAATCTCCCCCACCTTCTCCCCCACCATCAGCACTTACGCTTAAAGATATTCAAGATGCTTTGAAAATAGCGACACAAGAGATAAAGGAGGAGGTGGTTGATCTCCTCGACAGTAAAATAAAGGAAGAGATGGCAGAGCTTCTTGAGAATGAAAATAGAGAAATGAGGGAAGACATATTGTTTGCATTTCAAGGGTTAGCTACTCATATTGAATGCTTGGATGACCGGGTGGATGAAGTTGTGGAAAATATTGAAAAATTAGAAAATAGAGTTGTCAACCTGGGATGTGAACCTGAGGAATTATCAAGAGAGATGGATAAAATATTTAGGGTCAATTCATGGATTGCAAGGCAGAAAAAATTACCTAGAGATGTGGTCATTTTTTTTTCTAGAAGGTCACTTTGAAATGAAATTATTCAGGCTTTTTATAAGCAGATTTCAAATTGCAGATCAAAATATTATAATCTTGAAAGAAATACCTCCGAAAATTCTTAGAAAAAGAAAAGATTTTGCTTTTCGGTCTTAGCAGCTTAAAAATTGACAGGTTCAGTTTAGATGGGAGATACCTGTTGGAATAGTGGTGAATTATGCAGGGACACGATATAGACTTAATACAATTTCAAAGGCAAAAGATTTTTATACTTATGTCCTGAAAGCAGGTTCACCACCATCTCCACGACCTAAGAGAACAGAAGAAAGGCTGGAAGATAAACAGCCAGTTGAAGGTGCAATGTCATTGGTTGTAGGAGATTTAACGCAGGCTGAACCTATTGAACAGAGTTTGGAGGTAAAGGATGATTCAAAGGAACATAGGATGACTCGTGCTGCGCACAGACGTAAAGAAAAGGAGCAGAAGCAGAAGACTAATTCTGGATCAACAATACAAGGTCCGATTACTACACAGCCTGTGGGAGGGACACGACCAAAGAGATCAACGGCTGATCTTCAAGAAGTATTCCAGAGGCTTCAGGCCACTAAGAATGGCAAAGTTTCTGACATGGAAAGTTAATGGCCTGAATTTACCACAGAAAAGAAAGAAAGTATTTCACTACTTGAAACAACATAAGAATGACATTATTTGCTTGCAGGAGACTCATATTGCTGCGAAAGATCAAAAGTATTTGATTAGTTCTCAGTTGGGATCACATTTTATAGCTTCTGCCCCAGAAAAAAAGGGGGGAGTAGTTATTTATGTAAGAAGAGATTTATCGGCTAGATTAATTGAATCTGATATACAAGGAAGATATGTTATTATTGATTTAGTGCTATAAGGAAAGAAATTTCTTATTATTGGATTATATGCCCCTAATCAACAACAAAAACAGTTCTACAAGTTGTTACATCATAAATTAACTCAATTGGATTATAAATCTATTATTATGATGGGTGATTGGAATGGTGTTTTGGATTCAAGTAAAGACAAGAAGGGATCTTTTAAAACTTCCAATCATTCTAAATTACCTAAAGTTTTTTTTGACCTGAAAGATGATTTGGAACTTAGAGACATTTGGCAAGAACGGAATATGGAGGACAGAGATTTTACTGTTTTTTCGGATAGGCATCAATCGTTTTCCAGAATTGATTTTTTTTTAATTACCACTGATCTTTTCTCCAGGGTCAAGAATGCTAAGATCTTTCCTAGAACATTGTCGGATCATAGTCCTGTTTGGTTGGAGTTATTTGCTGAAGATGGGAATAGAAGATCTTGGAGACTGGGCAAAAATTTATTTAGATATAAGGGGCTTTCGCAAAAATGTAGAGAACATTTGAAGGAATTTTTTGTTTTGAATATGTATAAAAGTACTTCGATGGCAATGGTTTGGGATGCCAGTAAAGCTTCTATGAGAGGGGTTTTGATTCATATGAATAATGGATATAGGTGTAAGCAGATGCAAAAACGGAAAGAGTTGGAAGAAGAGATTAAATCGAAGGAGAAGGCTTTTATTTTGAACTCATTGGATAATAGATTAAAGGTTTCTATAAATATGTTGAAAGAGCAATTTAATATGTTAATGGCTGATCAGATCGCAACTAATTTGTGTTATATGAAATATAACATGTTTTGTAATGCAAACAAGCCTGGTAGGTGGTTTGCTTATCAGTTACGGAAGAAACAGAAATCACGTATTATAGAGAAAATAGAATATAAAGGTAAAGAGGTATATCAACAAAAGTTGATTAAAAAGAGTTTTTTAGATTTTTATACAAAATTATATGCTAGTGAAAATATACAAGCTTTAGATATAGATAAGGCAGCACATTTTCCTAGACTTTCAAATGAACAACGAAATGAGATGAATTGTTTAATTACTTCTGAGGAAATTATTTGAGCAATTAAACAGTTAAAAGTGGGTAAGGCTCCTGGTACAGATGGATTAACAGCAATTTATTATAAAATATTATCTGAAGAGATGATAGAACCATTAAAAGAATTTTTTAATAGTATCCAGATTGGAGGAGAAGTGCCTCCCTCTTGGAGAAGGGGTTTTATATCATTAATTCCAAAGGAGGACTAAGACCTTACCCAGCCTAAGAATTATAGACCTATATCGCTTTTGAATACAGATTATAAGATTTTTTCGAAAATATTGGCAAATAGATTAATGCAAGTTTTGAAGCAAATGATTCATAGTGATCAGTCTGGATTTATAACTGGAAGATATATGAAATATAATGTAAGACAAATTTTTAATTTAATTGAGTATTTGGATAAGAACAATCAAGTCCCTGCGGCATTGATATTTTTGGATGCTGAAAAAGCTTTTGATCAATTGAATTGGCAATTTTTATTGAAAGTTGTTGATAAAATGAATTTTGGGGATAAATTTTTATATTCTCTTAGGGCTATATACCAACAACAATCAGCACAAATCATAATTAATAGAGGATTAAAAGAGGCATTTAAAATTGAAAAGGGTACAAGACAGGGATGTCCATTGTTGCCATTGTTGTTTGTTTTAACAATGAAGATTTTACTGATTAAAATTCGTGAATCAACTATAATAAAGGGAATAAAAATAAAAAAGAATGATTATAGGTTGAGAGCCTTTGCAGATGACTTGGTTGTAACACTATCTCAACTGATTCAATCGGTTATAGATTTGATGGAAATTATAACTCAGTATGGGAAAGTTTCTGGTTTTAAGGTAAATAATAATAAGACTAAAATATTATCTAAAAATATGATTATGAAGGAAAAGGAAATGTTAGTTAAATTGACAGGTTTTGAAATAGTGAAAAAGGTTAAATATCTGGGAGTATATATTACAGCCTCTAATGTAAAATTGTATAAAAATAATTATGAGATATTATGGTTAAAAGTACAAAAGGACTTAAACAATTGGAAAAAATTACAATTATCTTTGTTGGGGAAAATTGCAGCTGTTAAAATGAATGTTCTACCAAAGTTTTTTTTCTTGTTTCAAATGATACCTATTTTGAAAAAAGATGCCAATTTGGTTGAATGGCAGAAGGGCATTAATAAATTCATTTGGGAAAAAAACAAGAGTTAAATTTAAGATCTTACAAGACGCCCGGAAAAGAGGAGGACTTAAGGCACCTAATTTGAAATTATACTATGATGCGATGGTTTTAACACTGGTTAGTGATTGGCTTAATTTAACAAATAAAAGCATACTTCATCTTGAGGGGTGGGATTTATTATATGGGTGGCATGCATACTTAATTTATAATAAAAAAGTTGACCAAGTTTTTAAATCTCATATTTTAAGAAGTGCTTTATTGCATGTCTGGAAGAAGTATTATTATAAGTTAAATTATAAAATACCAATCTGGGGGATTCCTGGACACATGATAGAGGGGGTATCTATGGGTATGAATTTGGATAGGATTTCTTATAAGGAACTACTTAGATTGGTAGGGAATGATTGGCAATTAAAAACATTAGTTGAGTTAAAGCAAGAAAATATTGTACAGTCTTGGTTTCAGTATAATCAATTGTTGGCTAGGTGGAAGTTAGATCAAAAGGTTGGTATTACCTTATTGGATGAGAATTTGGTAATATAGATTAAAGATCAAAATCGAGCGCATATAAAGAGAATTTATAATGCTTTAATAGAATTGGATTCGGAAATGGATTTAGTTAAAGATTGTATGGTAAAATGGGCCCAAAATATTCAAGAATCGATTCCATTGGATATATGGGAGGTAATTTGGGTTAGAAATGTAAAATTTACCCAGGCCCAAAATTTAAGAGAAAATTTTTACAAAATGTTTTATAGATGGCATCTGGATCCTAAAAAGTTGTCTTTTATGTATTCTAATTTACAGCCCAAATATTGGAGATGTGGTAGCTTGGATGCTACTTATTTTCAAATCTGGTGGACTTGTAGAAATATAAAAGCCTTTTGGATTAAGATTTGGTGGAACATTCAAAAGATTTTTAGGAGAAAGATAAAGTTTACTCCACAATTATTTTTATTGGGTGTTATTGTAGATTGTGATGTTAAAGAAATTAATCTGACGTTGAATTTGATAAGAGCTGCAAGGTTATTGGTAGGGCAATATTGGAAGGATTATTTGCCTACTATAGAAGAATGGATGCTTAAAGTGTCAAATTTAGCAGAAATGGCGAAAATTTCTGCTTACTTGAAGGATCATTCACAAGAAAGATACATTTCGGTCTGGAGAAGATGGATAGATTATATTCAGAATAAATATGGGACTAAAAAATTCCATCTAGTTTATGAGTAAATTTTAGAGTATTATTATTATTAATAGTTTATTATAGTAGAATTTTTATTAGTTTTATTATTTTTAGTATTAGTATTGTTAACCATTTGAATATTGTATTGTTTAATAATATCGACTTGTTTATATTATTATGTTTATTTTTAATTTGTTTATACTTATGTTAAAGGGGAGTCATAGCGCATTATGGACTTGGTTATTTATATAGTTGGTTAATATTAGTTAGAGTTTGATTATTATATTTGTAACCCTGTACTCAGCTCTGGGAAGTGGGGGAGGGAGAGGGGGCTTTAGGGTGGGTGGGTTTTGGGGTGTATACTGTAATTTTTATAAAACTTTTCAATAAAAAAAAAGAAATTGGATCTGGACAACATGCAATTTTCATATCTAGTTTTCTACAAAAGAAAGATTTAGCCAAAGGGAAGAGACAGTTATAATTTCCTCCTGCACTTGCCAGCTTTTCCTTGAAACTTTTTCAGTAGCCATTTCCCAGTAATATATTTTAAGGAAAAGTTAAGAGAAAAATCACCTGCAAGTGAGAATGAAACTAAGGAAGAATAAAACAGCTCCTTCTCATTTGACAAATCTCTCTTTAAAATTCTGTTCTCCATATTAGCATTTTAAGGAAAACATGGAAGTGGAAAGCTCATATTTATCTTGCAGTATATAGTTTTGCTTGAAAGGAGATGTCTTGAAGTAACTGTGATTTCTATAAACAAGGGCTCTAAAGCAGAGGTGGACAGCCTCTTGATGATCAAAGACTGCAAAGTGTGTAGGACCATACAGTACGTATCACATATGTAAGGAAAGTCAGGCTTTTTTTTGTAGTTTCCTTCCTTTTAATGTGCTATTTCAGTTTTTATAGGATGGCTTTCATGTGTTCTTTTCATCTCAAACTGATAGGAAATTCTTCAGTCCAGTCAATAATTAGATAATTACCGACAATTAAAGGCATCTCTTGGAGTTAAAAAAAGGGGATGGGTGTCAAATTGCCCATGCCCATTCTAACCATCGACCATTCAAAGAAAGAGACACATATTGTGAAAAGAAGCCTTGTACTAAGCTTTTTATAGTTGTATCTTTTCAAAGTATATATTTACTTTAGAGTTCAGCAAGTTCTTCAGTCTTTGCAGATCTTCAGTTTTCAACTTCATATCCTCAAAGTCATTCTGATATTTACTGAGTTTCTCAAATAGAAGCTGTCAAACAAATATGAAGCATTATTTCATATATTTAATTTATTCATGTTTTTAATATAATTTGATATTTAAAAGCATTAATAAGTTATATTGTTACATATAAAAAGAGAAATTACTTTAAAATTGAGAAAATGTATTTCAGTAGTGTCATTCTTTATTCAATAAAAGTTGAGGACCAACCTAGGTTGCTGTCTGACTTATATAAGAGAAAGCTATAGTGGACACAGCCCTCAACCTAGATGAGTGGGTCTACAGAGGGCTGCGGTAGCAGAAACTTTTCTAAGATATATACAGGTAGTCCTTGACTTACAACCACAATTGAGCCCAAACTTTCTGTTGCTAAGTGAAACATTTGTTAAGTGAATTTTGCCCCATTTTATGACTTTTCTTGCCACAGTTGTTAAGTGAATCACTGCGCTTGTTAAATTAGTACCACGGTTGTTAAGTGAATCTAGCTTTCCCATTGATTTTGTTTGGGAGAAGGTTGCAAAAGCTGATCACATGACCCTGGGACACTGTAAACATCATAATATGAGTCAGTATCCAAGCATCCAAATTTTGATTACATGGGGATAATAATAATAACAATAATAATAATAATAATAATAATAATTATTATTATTATTATTATTATTATTATTATTATTATTATTATTATTATTATTATTATTAAGTTGGAAGGAACCTTAGAGGTCATCTAGTCCAACCTCCTGTTCAGGCAGCAAACCTTATACCATTTCGGACAAATGGCTGTCCAATCTCTTCTTAAAAACTTCCAGTGTTGGAGCATTCACCACTTCTGGAGGCAGGTTATTCCACTGGTTAATTATTCTAACTGTCAGGAAGTTTCTCCTTAGTTCTAGGTTGCTTTTCTCCTTGATTAGTTTCCATCTGTAGCTTCTTGTCCTGCTTTCAGGTGCTTTGGAAAATAGCTTGACTCCCTCTTCTTTATGGCAGCCCCTGAGATATTGGAATACTGCTATCATGTCCCCCCTCGTCCTTCTCTTCATTAAACTAGACATACCCAATTCTAGCAGCCGTTCCTTATATGTTTTAGCTTCCAGTCCCTAATCATCTTTGTTGCTCTTCTCTGTACTCTTTCTAGAGTCTCAACATCTTTTTTACATCGTGGTAACCAAAACTGGATGCAGTATTCCAAGTGTGGCCTTACCAAGTCATTGTAGAGTGGCATTAATACTTCACGTGATCTTGATTCTATCCCTCTGTTAATGCAGCCTAGCAGTATGTTGGCTTTTTTGGCAGCTGCAGCACACTGCTGGCTCATATTTAAGTGATTGTCCACTAGGCCTCCGAGACCTCTCTCAGTTACTAATATTGAACAAGGTACCCCCCATATCAGTGGTGGCGAACCTATGGCACGGGTGCTAGAGGCGGCACTCAGAGCCCTCTCTGTGGGCACATGTGCCATTGCCCCAGCCTTGCCTCCCCCCACAACCCCCTCCTCACCAGCAGCCCCCCTGGAGGAGAGTCACCCCCAGGTGTGGCTCACACGGAGCAGTGCAGCCAAGGACATGGCAGCCAGACAGCGTAGACAAGACTCTCCCTCACGCCCCATCACGCACAGTTGATGCTGCGGGGCGCGGGCAAAGGGCATGGCTGCCATGGTGCTGCTGGGCGATCTGCGGCGGGCCTTGAAGGCAGTGAGTGGCCCTGCGGGCAGGCAGGGTTGGGGCAGGGCATGGGGTGGAATGGGGGCGGGGTCAGTTTTGGGGTATTCGGTCTCTAAAAGGTTTGCCATCACTGCCCTGTACTATACTTGTACATTTGGTTTTTTCTTGCCTAAATGTAGAACCTTACTTTTTTCACCATTGAATTTCATTTTGTTAGATAGCGCCCAGTATTCAAGTCTGTCCAGATCCTCCTGTATCTTAAGCCTGACTTCTGGAGTGTTGCCTATTCCTGCCAGCTTGGTGTCGTCTGCAAATTTGATGAGTTCTCCATCTATCCCCTCGTCCAAATCGTTGATGAAGATGTTGAAGAGCAGTGGGCCCAGAACAGAACCTGGGGCACCCCACTACACACTTCCCTCCATGTAGATGTGGTTCCATTGAGGACCACACGTTGAGTACAGCCGGTTAGCCAGTTATGAATCCATCTGGTGGTGATGCTGTCTAACCCACATTTTTCTATCTTATCAAGTAGTAGGTTGTGATCTACTTTATCAAATGCCTTACTGAAGTCCAAGTAAATTATATCCACAGCATTCCTCTGATCCACTAATTTTGTCACTGCAATGGTCGTTTGAAAAATGATCATGTCATATTTTCAGTGCTGTTGTAACTTTGAATGGTCACTAAATGAACTGTTGTAAGTTGAAGACAACCTGTACAAATGAACAGATAATCCAATGTGCATTCCACTATGAGAACGCTGCTAAGACCTTTCTTGTCTGTGTATAGCTCATAAACAACCATTCTGATTTTTGGTTTTTTTTCCTTAAATACACAAGTTTATTCATGGCAAAATACAAAGTTCTTTGAAACTCTACGAAGTAAAGGATTACTTTCTAATGTCCTTATTAAAGCCAAATAAAATACTGACAAAATAATGCCTTAACTAAAATGAAAACTAGAAACAACCTTGGGAAGAAACTATATACCTGGGAATAATACCACTTGTTATTTGTGCAAGGGTATAATTAATGGATTAAGTGGAGACCTACTAGTTTACTTTCATGACAGACTGTAGTAAATGCCAGCAAAAAACTATCTTCAGTGTAACACCTGCAAATTTGAGATTGCTAAAGACTCAAATGATCTGCTCATTATTGAATAGAATAATAACTTTATTGTCACTTTGAATGTACACTAATCAGCATACATTAAAATGAAAATTTGTTGTGATAAAAATAAATAAATAAATACAGAATTATGCATATACCCACATATGCATAGACCCACATATATTATATGACACAGAGAAACAACAGTCTAGTTCGGGTTATGTATACATATGCATGGTGAGAAAAAAATTGCTAACAGAACACCTAGATTCCATAAAGAAAGCATCATTAATCAATGTAAACATAATTGAATTACTTTAAAAAAATTGACAAGAAAAAAGATAAAATATTCAGTTTTGCTCAGCTGAAGCATGGAAGTCAGAACTTCAAGAAAGACGATGGTAAGTCAATGGAATAAGAAGACAAAAATGTATAAAGTTCAAGGAACAGAGGTCCCAGTGATTAAAAGTGTTGCAGCAAAATGAAAAACACACCATTTTACTTTGTTATGACTTCTACTATATGTTACTGCCTTCCTAAATTTTGATATTTTTTTAATTAACACAAATGGAATATGTGAAGCACAGTTTGCACCAGTGAAATGATATCTTCTGAGGACCAGAAGCCATATCTTCTGAGGACCAGCAAAAAAAGTTGGTAAGAAATGGAACTCATGTATCTTTAATTCATGCATCTCTTTTAGTGTTCAAGAGAAATAAACCATCAGAATATCTCCCATTCTTTAGGATGCATTTGTTCCACATATCCAAGATGATAAAGAAGTGACTACAAGATTTAATTCTATCTTGCTTCAACTAAAGAGAACATGCATAGAGTATTGATAATTCCTTGGAGAAGAAAGCTACTACTTCAGCCTACAAGATTAAGATGAATGATCTGATGAAGCAGAATTCCAAGGTTTAATCTAAACATATTATGGTGGAAACCCAATGATATGTATTTATTTACAGCTTTTATTGTTTTAAATCCCACATTTCTCCATGAATTCAAAGACACACACACACACACACACACACACACACACACAGTATTTCTTCCAATTTTTCCTCACAACAAAAGTACTATAGATTTAAAAATGGCTTAAAGTCATCCACTGAGCTTGTATGATTGATGAGGGACTTGAATCTGGATCTTTCTTATCCTAATCTTGCACCTTAGCTATCAGAATTCATTGACCATTTTGGATAAATAAAATATTGGTAAATAGTGGCTAAGGTACTGGACTAGAAACCAGGAGACTGTTAATTCTAATCCTCCTTTCCGCATGAAACTGAACTGGGTAACTTTAGGGCAGTCACTCTCTCTCAACCCAACCCACCTCACACAATTGTTGTCGGGAAAATAGGAGTGAGGAGCATAAATATGTATGCTGCCTTGACTTGACTAAAATAAAATAATAAAATAAAAATAAAATATTTCCATCTCTTAGTAGATTTCCAAGACCACTGTGTTTCCCTGAAAGTAAGACCTATTCCAAAAATAAGCCCTATCTTGATTTTGGGGGGGTGGGCCTAATATAAGCTCTACTTCAAAAATAAGCTCTAGTTTTGGGGTGAGGAGCACACCTAAAAATCAAGATAGGGCAGCGGTGGAGGGGTGGAGCTGCCCCACATACCGTGCACCTGTTTACCATTGCAGCCAGGCCTCCCATGAATCGACACCTGCCTCGCCTCACTGGCTTACTTCCTCTGCGGCACCCCCCAGCCTTCATTTTGCCATCAGAGGCCTTCCGGAAAGGCCTCTGCAGCCGAGAACCGAGCTACAGATGAATCCATAGCTCAGTTCTCGGCTGCAGAGGCCTTTCCAGAAGGTCTCTGACAGTGAAAGTGGGGGGCATTGCGCATGTCAATCTGGACCTCCATTCTCAGCTGCAGTGGGTTTGCTGTCGGGGCTGTTGGTGCCGCCACCGTGACATGAGAAAAGACAGTGGAAAAGACAGTACCCAAAAATAAGACCTGGTGCCTCTTTTGAAGGCAAAAAAATAAAAATAAAATCGGGTCTTATTTTCAGGGAAACATGGTGGTTTCATTTTCAAAAGAAGTTGAAAACGGGATTTCATCATACTTATTTGAATAGCATGCAGTTTTTACTTTATAAGTATTAATAATGCAATTTGAGGCAAACACAGGTGGTTGTTGCTTAACAACACAACTGGTACCAGAATCTCAGTCACTGAGTGAAATGATCAAGTGAGTATCACATGACTGTCCACTTGATTCCTGTACTCAATGACCACAACCCTGGCACTCCCAGTTGCACTTGTTAAGCAATCATGAAGGTAGTTAAGTGAATGGAGTCCCAGATAAGGAATGCAGAGTATATCAGTACGGGTGGAGGCGACCCTGGGAGATTCTACTCAGGAGTTGAAAATCCTCCCTACTAATTCAAGCAGCATTTTCAGCCCCCGAGGGAGAGACATTTGCGTGTATCCTACACCAGGCCTCTGAACATTTACCTCTCTCGTCCTCCATACCCCTTACTGCACTGCCTTTATGCTCAGAAGCTAAAAATCTTCCCTGCCAAAATCCAAGCAGGATTTTCACCCCTTGAGTGACAAGAACCTTGCACACAGCCTCTATCAGGCCTCTCCTACCTGCTTGAGGCATCCTGCATTCTCTACTCTCTATTGAGAAACTGAAAATCCTTAGATTTCTGCTCCTTTTTGCCTCTAGAGGCTGGTTGAAAAAAATAATCAGGATTTAAGATTTGTCAGCTGTCCTCCATATGTGGAAGGGATACATTCAATAAAGGGCAGGAACAGAGTTCAGATCTTCAGATCAAAGCTCAGTTTTCCATCCCACCAAAAGAACTCAGCAGGCAGCCTTTTCAGCCAGTTCCAAGATGAAAGGGAGTCCTTTTAATAGGTGGAAACAGCTTGCAATCTTCCCTGCTGGATTTACTACTGACTTTTTTCTGCAGAGAAGATTGCAAGTGGTGATCAAATGATCATGAGGTGCTTGACAACTGTCATAAGTGGGAACAGATTGCCAAGCACCCAGATTGTGATCACGTGACTGCAGGGAGAGGTCAATATCTTACAACAGCCAGAAGTAATTTACTTGTCTACCTTTGAATGGTCATTAAATGTATAAATGTATAATAACTTAGTTAGAATTCATCCACATAAATATATATGTACAATTATGCATTTGTTTATACTTCAATCATTTACACAGAAAAAAAAATACTAGAAAGTTCTTAATGTTTATATATCCAACTACTGATTTTCAAAACTGTAACTGTTACTCTGCTGATAAAAGACTAATAAATTATAGATAGGTTTGATAGAAATATCAAAGTTAAAGAATTACACAAAGGTAAATTTACAAAAGTAGGATTTGAACAGGGATTGAATGGAAAGAGAGAGAGATGATGGGGCAGAGAACGTAATGGCGAACAGCAAGTATATACTGTTAATATTTTATATAAAAGACTGAAAAATTTAAAAGCAAAATGGACCTATGGAAAGCTACAAAGAATCAACACTGGATGGAACCAATGGAGGAGATAGCATCTGGGTCAGATGAAAGCTGGGAAATATGGAAATCATTGGATAGATTGTGCATGGGTTCAATAAGATCCAGAGATACTCTGAACAAATGGGGCTATCTAATGGCTTCTGCCCTTTGTGATTGTGGTGACATGCAAATAACAACATATATGTGTATCTATCCTTTTTGTCCTGATCAATCTCACTTGAGGACCTCATGGAAATACGACAGAACACAATTAATATTGCTTCTGGCCAAGATTTGTTTAACTTGTATATATTTTAATATTGTATTTTATGTTTTATATTTTATGTTGTATAGTATGCCTTATTTTAATTGTGATGCTTCTGACACAAATAAACAAATAGATCTTTTACCTGATTTTCCTGCTTAAAGGCATAAAGTTGTTCCTTTAGTTTTGTATTTTCCCTAGTTAATATATCTTTCTCTCTGCCAGTCTGATTAAGCTCACTATTAGCATCATCTAACATTTGGTGTAGTCTGCCAATATCTTGTTCATATTTGCATAATGCTTCAGTAGAATGCCTATGTAACAATAAAAAACCACAAAATTTTCACACAAAATATTAGTAAATACCAATTCCACATGGATAAGAATATAACAACTGTGAATACAATGTCACACTTCTTCCATAATAGAAAGACTCTAATTTAAACAATTGTTTAAAACTGACTTCTATTTACAGTTTTTAAAACTATGATACTTCAAATCCCTCTCTATACTGAGGAATCAAAAAATATTAACAGATGATAAATACAGAATAAATGAAGTTATTAAATAGTAATTCTAGCATTATATATTGAGCTAATGCAAATATTTAGGTGGAAAATCTAAATTTAGAATTCTGAATCTTACTTTGATGAATGTTCCATGTCAGAAAGAATACCTTTCAGATCTGAAATTGTCTTCTCCTTGAAAATAAATTAAAATTTCTGTTTAGTTAGTAAAAAGAGATGAATGAAACAGACAAAAACTTAGATGTTTCTTTTAATTAAAACATTTTTTCATAACAGTTATCGGATTAAGAGTACAATAACATGTAGATTTGCATAGCACATATTTTTCCACAATTATGGATTTAATAATAACTTACTGACAATAATAACTATTGCTTTTTCTCTATATTGGGCTGACAAAAATTGGAATATGTAGCTGATTTGAAAAGAAAAGGAAAAAAAATTTAAACTGAACCAGATTCAAGAAGCACTATCATTTACAATCCAGCAAAACATGACATTTATCATATAGTTAGCTACCACATCCAGGCTTTTAAAAAATAATGTAGAAAGGGGAAATCTGGATCAACATCTTATCACAGAGAAGGTTTTAATCTTTCTTCTTTCGATATAGTCCCAAACAAATCAAAACCTTGGATCTCTTATTTGATACTGAAGCCCCCTATTTATAATAGTTCACGTTGAACAGAAAAAAATCTTCTAATTCAATTCTCCTGTTCTCTAAATTTTTTTAGCACTACAGACTGCCACGTGAAGTCATTCTAAGTTAGATTATTGCCAAAAAGCATATATAGAGTAAAATAATGTTGCTATGTTTCAGATACAAACTGAAACACAGTTGTTCTGATAGAAGTGATTTGGATGAATGTAAGTTCAGGAGAGATTTCCTTGTGACAACGTATAAAAGTATCAGCTAAAGGGATGTGGGTGATGAAGACAAGGTATGTACCATGAATATTGAAGCGGCAAGTGGATCAGTGGAATATACTGAACTGGACATCAATAACAACTGAGAGTGATTGCAATAAAAGTCCCGGAAAGATTGGGTACCAGTGGGAGATGCAGTATTGGGTCATCAATGTTTGTTGAAGGTAGGTAAAGGAGAGAGAGAATTACTGCATGTTAAGAAGTGCAGGGACAACATAGATGTCATGTGAAGAAAAATGGGGAGGGAAATGACATCGGCCTTGCCCTAGTTGCTCTGCAAAATCTCTCCAGATTTTGTTTCATCTGAAACCTTAAACAGCCAAAACATTCTGGTTTTGTTTCTGTTGAACAGCAGATAATTGGAAATGGATTGGCAGGACATGCAGAAGGTAATGGTTTTTTTCATCTGGAACAAAACCTGTGTTCTGTTTGGTGTATAGCCTTGAGAACACCTAAATTTAGAATAATTTGTAACCCTGAAGTTGTACTATATAAAGATTTTAGGTATTCCCAACTACAGAGATTATAACTAATCTTCATATTTTGGATAAATGTTTTCCAATAGTACAATGACTAACTAGTTTCATTTTACATTTACAGAGCACAAATATTATATCATGTGTTGCATAAAAACTGGCCACACAAATGGCCATTTTTAAAAAATAAGAAAAAAGGCTGTTTTAAGAAAAATTATACTGCTTTAATACATCCTAAATAATAATAATAAAAATAAAAATCCTTTATGGATTACTGCCTTGTCGTGGCGAAGGGGCTTGTGTAACTCAATGAAGCTATAAGCTATGCCGTGCAGGGCCACCCAAGACGGACAGGTCATAGCAGAGAGTTCTGACAAAATGTGATCCACTGGAGAAGGAAATGGTAAACCACTCCAGTATCTTTGCCATGAAAACCCCATGGACAGTACTAAAAGGCAAAAAGATATGACGCTGGAAGATGAGCCCCTCAGGTCGGAAGGTGTCCAATATGCTACTGGGGAAGAGCAGAGGGCTAGTACTAGTAGCGCCAGAAAGAATGAAGCGACTGGGCCAAAGCCGAAAGGACGCTCAGCTGTGGATATATCTGGTGGTGAAAGGAAAGTCTGATGCTGTAAAGATTTTTTCTCCATAGGAACCTGGAATGTAAGATCCATGAATCAAGGCAAGCTAGACGTAGTCAAAAAAGAGATGACAAGACTGAACATCGACATCTTAGGAATCAGCGAACTAAAATGGACAGGAATGGGTGAATTTAACTCAGATGACCATCAGGTATACTACTGTGGGCAAGAATCCCTCAGAAGAAATGGAGTAGCCTTCATAGTCAATAAAAGAATAGGAAAAGCAATACTGGGATACAATCCCCAAAATGACAGAATGATCTCAATTTGAATCCAAGGCAAACCATTCAATATCACAATAATCCAAATCTATGCCCCAACCACTGGTGCTGAAGAGGATGAAATTGACCGGTTCTATGAAGCCCTACAGCACCTTATAGAATTAACACCCAAAAATGATGTCCTTATCATCATGGGGGATTGGAATGCTAAGGTAGGAAGCCAAAAGATAACCGGAATAACAGGCAAGTTTGGCCTTGGAGTACAAAATGAAGCAGGGCACAGGCTAATAGAATTTTGTCAAGAGAATACGATGGTCATAACAAACACTCTTTTCCAACAACCCAAGAGACGCTCTACACATGGACATCACCAGACGGTCAACATAGAAATCAGATTGACTATGTGCTCTGCAGCCAAAGATGGAGAAGCTCTATACAGTCAGTAAAAACAAGACCAGGAGCTGACTGTGGCTCAGATCATGAGCTTCTCGTTGCAAAATTTAGGCTTAAATTAAAAAAAGTAGGGAAAAGCACTAGGCCACTCAGGTATGAATTAAATCATATTCCTAATGAATATACAGTAGAGGTGACAAATAGATTTAAGGAATTAGATCTGATAGACAGAGTGCCTGAAGAACTATGGATGGAAGTTCACAATATTGTACAAGAGGTAGCAACTAAAACCATCCCAAAGAAAAAGAAATGCAAGAAAGCAAAATGGCTGTCTGAGGAAGCTTTGCAAATAGCTGAGGAAAGAAGGGAAGCGAAAGGCAAAGGAGAAAGAGAAAGATACACCCAATTGAATGCAGAATTCCAGAGAGTAGCTAGAAGAGATAAGAATGCCTTCTTAAATGAACAGTGCAAAGAAATAGAAGAAAACAACAGAACAGGGAGGACCAGAGATCTCTTCAAGAAAATTGGAGATATGAAGGGAACGTTTCATGCAAAGATGGGCATGATAAAGGACCAAAATGGCAGGGACCTAACAGAGGCAGAAGAGATTAAGAAGAGATGGCAAAACTATACAGAAGAACTATACAAGAATGAGCTTAATGTAATGAGATTAAATTAAAAATGAGATTAAATTAAAAGAAAAAACTTTGATTTTAAATCCTACAGACGAGAAGGTTAAAGAATCCATAAAATTGCTTAAATCACAATTTAATATGTTGATGGCTGACCAAACTGCAACTAATTTATTGTATATGAAACAAAATACATTTTGTAACGCTAACAAACCAGGGAGATGGTTGGCATATCAATTGAGAAAGAAACAGAGACAGAGAATTATAGATAAAATAAATTATAATGGTAAACTGGTACATCAGAAGGACTTGATTAAGAAATCTTTTTTAGATTATTACCAAAAATTATACAAGAGTACTAAAGTACAGGTTTTAAATATAGATAATTACTTAAATGAAGCCAACTTCCCTAAATTAACAGAAGATCAGAAACAAGAAATTAATGGTTTGATTACTAATGAAGAAATTGAGATGGTGATTAAAGAATTAAAATTAGGTAAAGCACCGGGCACGGATGGCCTGACATCTATTTATTATAAAACTTTGATACAAGAGATGGTTCAACCTTTAAGAGAACTTTTTAATAATATATTACAGGGCTCAGAGATTCCCCCGTCATGGGGTAGAGCCTTTATATCTTTAATTTCAAAAGAAGATCAAGACCTTACTTTACCAAAGAATTATAGACCTATATCTCTTTTAAATGTAGATTATAAGATTTTTGCGAAAATTTTAGCCAATAGGCTTATGAGGGTTTTGCATCATGTTATACACACAGACCAAACAGGTTTCATAACTGGAAGGTATATGAAGAATAATGTCAGACAAATCATTAATTTATTAGAATATTTAGATAAAAATAATCAAGTTTCCGCAGGTTTGATATTTTTAGATGCTGAAAAAGCTTTTGATCAAGTGAATTGGCAATTTATGTTAAGATTAATTGAGAAAATGAATTTTGGAGGAAAAATTTTACAAGCTCTTGGTGTTATTTATCAAAAACAAACGGCACAACTTATAGTTAATGGGGCTTTGTCAGAGGTTTTTACAATAGAAAAAGGGACTAGACAGGGATGTCCATTGTCACCATTGCTGTTTGTTTTAACTTTGGAAATATTGCTGATTAAAATTCGAGAATCACAGCAAATAAAAGGAATAGAAGTCAATAAAAAAGAATATAAATTAAGAGCTTTTGCAGATGACTTGGTGGTTACCTTATCACAACCTATTTATTCTGTAGTAGAGTTATTACAATTGATACATCAATATGGAAGGGTTTCAGGTTTTAAAATTAACAATAATAAGGCTAAAATATTACCCAAAAATATGACCAATCTTGATAAGCAGACTTTGGTTAATTTGACAGATTTCAAGGTTGTTGATAAGGTAAAATATTTGGGGGTTACTTTATCTGTCTCTAATGCAAAACTGTATAAAAATAATTATGAAAAGCTGTGGGTCAAGATACAAAGAGAGTTGAAAAATTGGGAGAAATTGCAATTATCTCTTCTGGGAAGAATTGCAGCGATAAAAATGAATGTTCTGCCAAAGTTTCTTTTTTTATTTCAAATGATACCTATTTTAAAGAATGAGGTTAATTTAAATGAATGGCAGAAAGGTATCAATAAATTTATCTGGGCAGGGAAAAAACCAAGAGTAAAACTTAAAATTATACAAGATACTCGTGAGAGAGGTGGACTCAAGCTACCGAACTTGAAATTGTATTATGATGCTGTGGTTTTAACATTAATTAGTGATTGGATTAACTTAACAAATGTAGAAATACTCCTCTTGGAGGGTTGGGATTTATTTTTTGGATGGCATGCCTATTTAATTTTTAATAAAAAGGTTGACAGGGTCTTTAAATCTCATATTATAAGGATTTCTTTACTTCGGGTTTGGAGGAAATATTATAGAATTGATTCTAAAATTCCATTATGGGCCATACCATGGCATGCAATAGAGGGGATAAGGAGAGGAGTTAAGATGGATAGTGTTTCTTATGCACAATTACTTAGATGGGATGGTAAAAATTGGCAGTTAAAATCTTTGGAAGATTTAGCACAAGAAAATATTATATATTCATGGTTTCAGTACAGACAAATTGTGGATAGATGGAAGGTAGATTGTAATGTGGGTTTGCTTAGAGAAGATGAGAATTTTTTTAAACAAGTAAAAGATCAAAGACGAACTCACATTAAGAGAATTTATGGGGTGTTAGTAGAATTGGATTCAGAAGCAGAATTAGTTAAAGAATGTATGATTAAATGGGCACAAAATTTTGGTGAACCAGTTAAATTTACACAAGCCCAGAATTTAACCTCGATCCACAAAAAAATGTCTCGTATGTATCCTGACTTACAGCCTAAATGTTGGAGATGTGGATGTTTGGATGCTACTTATTATCATATCTGGTGGTCGTGTAAAAATATAAAAGCTTTTTGGATTAAGATATGGTGGAATATTCAAAGAATTTTTAGAAGGAGGGTAAAATTTACCCCACAATTTTTTTTGTTAGGTATCGTTATTGATTGTGATACTAAGGAGATTACATTGATGTTAAATTTAATTACAGCTGCAAGGTTGTTAGTAGGGCAATGTTGGAAGAAGGAATCTTTGCCTACTTTGCAAGAGTGGTTTCTTAAAGTTTCTTATTTGGCGGAAATGGCAAAGATTTCGGCTTTCTTGAAGGATCAATCGCAAGAGAAGTATGTTGCGGTATGGAAAAAATGGATAGATTTTATACAACATAAGTTGGATATAAAAAATATTACTTAGTTTTTTAACAATTTATATTTAAAATGGAATATTTTGTTTTTTTTTCTTTTCCTTTTTTGTTCTTTTTTCTTTTTTTGTTTTTATTATTCTTTTCCTTTTTAAACATTTATTTTTTGTATTCATGTTTTTTTCATATATATACTATTGTTAATTATTTTATAATTTTTCTAATTAATGTATTTAGATTTCTAATTAATGTTAGATTCATTTATGGTTTATATCTTTTTTTAAGATTTTTTGATGAAATTTTAATTAAGCCTATATTCAGCTCTGGGAAGGTGGGGGGAGGGAATGGGAGGGTTGGGGAGGTTGGGGGGAAGATTGTTTTGTTTTTGTAAAATTTCAAAAATTTAATAAAAATTATCTTTGAAAAAAAAAAAAAGAATGAGCTTAATGTCCCAGATAACCACAATGAGATGGTCACTGACCTCGAACCAGATATCCTAGAATGTGAAGTGAAATGGGCCTTAGAAAATCTGAGCAACAACAAAGCTAGTGGAGGTGACAGTATTCCAGCTGAGCTATTCAAAATCCTAAAAGACGATGCAATAAAAGTGCTACACTCAATTTGCCAGCAAATTTGGAAAACTCAACAGTGGCCACAGGATTGGAAAAGGTCAGTTTACATTCCAATTCCAAAGAAAGGCAATGCCAAAGAATGTTCAAACTATCGCACCATTGCACTCATTTCACATGCTAGTAAAGTTATGCTTAAAATCCTACAAGCTAGACTCCAGCAGTATGTGGATCGAGAACTACCAGAAGTACAGGCAGGATTTCGAAGAGGCAGAGGAACTAGAGATCAAATTGCCAACATATGCTGGATCATGGAGAAAGCTAGGGAGTTCCAGAAAAACATCTACTTCTGCTTCATTGACTATGCTAAAGCCTTTGATTTGTGGATCACAACAAATTGTGGCAAGTTCTTAAAGAGATGGGAATACCAGACCATCTTATTTGTCTCTTGAGAAACCTATAAGCGGGTCAAGAAGCAACAGTGAGAACTGGACACGGAATCACTGATTGGTTCAAAATTGGAAAAGGAGTCCGGCAAGGCTGTATACTGTCGCCCTGCCTATTTAACTTATATGCAAAGCACATCATGAGAAAGGCAGGGGTAGATGAAACAAAAGTTGGAATTAAGATTGCCGGGAGAAATATCAACAACCTAAGATATGGAGATGATACCACGCTAATGGCAGAAAGTGAAGAGGAACTAAAGAGCCTCTTGATGCGGGTGAAGAAGGAGAGTGCAAAAGTTGGCTTGAAACTCAACATTAAGAAAACCAAAATCATGGCATCCGGCCCTCTCAGTTCCTGGCAAATAGATGGGGAAGAAATGGAGGTAATGACAGATTTTATTTTTCTGGGCTCCAAGATCACCTCAGATGGGGACTGCAGCCAAGAAATTAAAAGACGCTTGCTCCTGGGGAGGAAAACTATGGCAAATCAGAGACATCACCGTGCCAACAAAAGTGCGTATAGTCCAGGCCATGGTTTTCCCAGGTGCAATGTATGGCTGTGAAAGTTGGACCATAAGAAAGGCTGAGCGCCAAAGAATTGAGGCCTTTGAACTATGGTGCTGGAGAAGACTCCTGCGAGTCCCTTGGACTGCAAGGCATTCAAACCGGTCAGTCCTAGAAGAGATCAACCCCGACTGCTCTTTAGAAGGCCAGATCCTGAAGTTGAAACTCAAATACTTTGGCCACCTAATGAGAAGGAAGGACTCACTGGAGAAGGGCCTAATGCTGGGAAAGATTGAGGGGAATAGAAGAAGGGGATGACAGAGAATGAGATGGCTGGATGGAGTCACTGAAGCAGTAGGTGTGAACTTAAATGGACTCCAGAAGATGGTAGAGGACAGGAAGACCTGGAGGAACATTGTCCATGGGGTCGCGATGGGTCGGACACGACTTCGCAATTAACAACAACAACAAATAGTAATAATAATGATGTTCTGGAATTTAAGAGAATTTTTAAATGTGTATATAATTTGCATATAAATATATATTTTTGAACAATCCTAAAAGTCAGCAATAATTAGAATGTGAATTCATAAACATGCATATTAAAACAACATATTGAAATATAATTGTTCCAATTTCTGTTATCACTGTGTTCACACAATGCTCAGTTTAAAAAATGAGTTATATGTTTTATTTTGATGATCTATTGATAATATATGCTTTGAAAAACACTTTTCTAAAAATAAAGTTCTCTCAATAATTCACAAAACAGTATTAATCAAAACTACATTCACATATTTAAACTTACTTTAATAGCCAAGCTTTCTTCAAATGTAAGAATTTTTTCTCTTTTATCTTCTAGAAGATCTTGTAAAGAATCCTTTTCTGCCTCCAACTCAGTTATTGTATCGTTAAGAGTACAAATATGTCCTTGTTGCTCCAGGCTTTCTTTTGAAAGTTGTTCTGAAAACAAAATAATGAACCAATTTATGAATCAATTTAATATAGAGGCTGATCAAGAAAAGCTCAGAAGCATACATTTTATCTGGCCAGGATGAAATGGGGGACATCAAGATAGTTTCTGTGCACACAATAAAAGAATTCAATCAAATGGTTGCCATTTTGATTTTTTTGACATTTCCCATTGCCCTAGGAATGCTTCTGTATGAAACCAAAATTTTTGTTTGGAAGCTATGGTTTGGTGGTACAGGCAGTCCTCAACTTATGACCATTCATTCAGCAACTGTTCAAAATTACAACTGTACTGAAAAAATGGACTTTCAACCTATGCTCAAAGTTACAGGAAATGCAGCACCCCCATCATCACACAATCAAAATTCAGGCACTTGGCAGCCCACTCGTATTTATGAATGCAGGAACAATACAACCCCCTCACCATCTATTTCCTCTACCAATCTATGCATAACTCTATGCCCATTTGGATATCCTGCAGAGTGGCATTACACAGTGGCAGCACTGGGGCTGGAGCTGAAGTAGAGGCCTGGGGCCTTCAGCAGTTTCAGCCAGCTGCCACTATCCCCAGACCTGTACTTCAGCCCTTGCCTTTGCCACTGAGAAGTGCTTCCTCAAGCCCCACACCCCTGGCCTTTGCCACCTCATGCTGTTCTCAAGCTGCGTATCCCATCAGCTACATGTGCCACACCTTCCTTAAGCTAGCTTCATGTTCTTTCCCCAAGCAATGTCACATTCCTTTTGCAAGCTGGCCTCCTGTTTCTTCTGCAAGATGGTATCCCTTTCTCACAATTTTTTAGGAACCTTTTTCTTTTCCCCAGGTCTTGCAAGAATGAGACTTCAGCTCGAGAATGGCAGGAGACCCGTTTTTGTGCATGATTTGGAGAATGATATTTCTGAAACATTGAGGTTTCCAAACACCATTCAGTATGTTCTCTAGCCCAATTCAGAATGTTGATTATCATTTATATAGTTCAAGTTCAGGCTTTCTAAGGAGCTGCCTGCTGCTCTATATTTCTGATTTCTATAAAACTAAATTTGCTCTCAAAAGGCCTGTGAATTCTTTCCCACTAGCCACTTTGCAGCAAATAAACATTTTGTTTACATGTTTAAATCAAGAAAAAACAACTGACAGAGACTGGTCACTTCCCATTAGTATTTCATAGCATCATCTAGATTTATTTAACCATTCTTTTTTATTTATTTTTTATTTAAAAAGTTTTATTAATAATTAACAAAATAACCCACCCATCCCCACCCCCCTACTCCCATCCCACTTCCCAGAGCCAAATACAGGGTATTACAAGCATATTAAACATAATCTAATTAAATTTAATGAATATATTAAACATAATCTAATTAAATTTAACAATTTATACAACAATTAAAATCATACTTAACCCTTAACTCCCTTTAAACCTTAATAACATATTATAAACAAATCCATTTGTAAGTAATTATTATATAAACAATTATTATAAAAAAATAATACTTATTATTTTTTCTTTTTTAAAGATTTAATCATAAAATAAATGGAATTTTTTAGTTCCATATTTAATCTGAATATAATCTATCCATCTTCTCCATACCATAATATATCTTTCTTGTATATGATCCTTTAAATAAGCAGAAATTTTAGCCATTTCTGCTAAATTAGAAACCTTAAGTGTCCATTCTTCTAATGTAGGCAACGAATCTTTCTTCCAATATTGACCTATCAATAACCTTGCTGCTGTAATTAAATTCAACATTAAAATAGTTTCTTTAACATCAAAATCTTCAAAAATCCCTAATAAAAATAGTTGAGGAGTAAACTTTATCTTCCTTTTAAAAATATTTTGAATGTTCCACCAAATCATAATCCAAAAAGCCTTAATATTTTTACAAGTCCACCAAATATGAAAATAGGTTGCATCAGAACTACCACATCTCCAACATTTAGGCTGTAAATTAGGATACATACAAGACAACTTTTTAGGATCCAAATGCCACCTATAAAACATTTTATAAAAATTTTCCCTTAAATTTTGAGCCTGTGTAAATTTAACATTTCTGATCCAAATTATCTCCCATAAATCCAATGGGATCTGTTCCTGAATATTCTGAGCCCATTTAACCATACAATCTTTAACCAATTCCGTTTCCGAATCCAATTCTATTAACACATTATAAATTCTTTTTATATGAGCCTTATTCTGATCTTTAATCTGAATTACCAAATTTTCATCTCCTGATGTTATTCTAACTTTCTTATCTAAAGTCCACCTATCCACTATTTGTAAATATTGAAACCATGACTGTAAAATATTTTCTTGCTTTAATACATCTAAAGATTTTAATTGCCAATCATTACCTAATCAAATAAGTAATTCTTTATACGAAATTTTTTCAAAATTCGTCCCCTTAGAGATTCCCTCAATTGCATGTCCAGGAATCCCCCAAATAGGTATTTTATAATTTAACCTATAATAATACTTCTTCCAGACTCGAAGTAGGGCACTTCTTAAAATGTGCGATTTAAAAGCCCGATCAACTTTCTGATTAAAAATTAAATATTCTTGTGCTAAATTGTCTCCAATGAGGACAAACTTTGTAATATCACTGGATGATGCTATTAAGTCATTAATTGGGCATTAACATGTTACTAAGTTAAAACAATTTGGTAGAAGCATACATCGAATATCCTTAATGTTTAAGAACTTATAAAGTACATATGATCCAGCATGGATCTTGCAGAGACCACACTTGTTTGCCAGTTTGGTGGAGCTTTCTGGTAGGCTACACTAGATGAACTATACTGGCAGCAGACCCACAGATATTGTTAGTCAAATGGCAAAACAAGATGATAGAAAGCTTGAATTTGTTGCCATAGTAATGACAATACTTCCTTTTCTTCAGCAAAGTAAGAGATTGTCAATCTCTTCTTTACAAAAACCCACATCTTAATCAAACTACAGATGTTGCTGAATTTCAGTACCAGCAGTCCAAACAGCAGGAGCTAGATTTTGGCAGGATCTGCTGGAAAACCTGTAGGCAATTATTCATAAACTACCAGGCACCAGTGAATAGATTGGAGGATTATTTCAGAGCTGTTTAATGAGAGAAGAACAGAAATCTAAACTTGAAAAAAGACAGCAATGGCTCAGAAGATGACTTAACTTTTTGTTCAACAAAGATCAGAACAATCAGGGAAAAAGTTAATCTAGCAGTTTAAAACACTTGGAATATCCTACTTATACGTATAAACGCAAATTATTGATATTGCTATTACTGAATAGAAGGAACTATTAAAGAAATATATTTTTATAAAAATTACATGAAAATTACTATTCAAATACACACAGTTCTTAGAATCTATTGTGAGGATCATTCAGTGTAAACATACAATATACAACTTCTCCAAAATCAACAGTTAAAAAGTAAAACAACCTTCCTCAACTTAGATCCTTGAGTTGCAATAACATTACAATTCCAGAATTTCTAGCCAGCTTTCTCATGCTGAGAATTCTAACTAGAGATTCTGTGAACTGTATTTTAAATACCATAAGACTAATCTAAATCAATTGAAATTTGCGTTTGTAGTCAGCAATTTCACCATCACTAAATATATCTGCATTCCTACCTGCTACCTGTTCATTATTCTTAGAAGAAAGTTCTTAAATGAATATCTAATGTTAAGTGAGAAAACACATTTTAATAAAGACATATTATAAATACGTAGCTTTGGCAACCACTGTTGAATAAAATGTGGGAAGATAAATAAATAAATAAATAAATAAAAATCACAGCACTTTTACTGTAAAAAGTAGCTCTATTGAAAAGTGTCTCCTTTTGCCCTAGGAAAATTATAAATCAAATTAAAATAAATTTGAAAAACAAGTATTTAATATTATTTTAATAAAATTGTATTTATTTCTATTTTTACATCACTAAAAAAATCAAATTTGTTTTTTTTTAGAAAAATAATATGACTTGATATGACATGAGGAAAGAGCATCAGCACATGTTATTACTTCAGTCTTCTGAATTGTACGTATATTAAGAGCAAATTATGTATACTTTTCTGGTGCTTTTATCAATAAAATCCAAGCAGGTAACAAAAATTTAGTATATAACATCTACAACAAAATGATAAATCTCAACAAAATATATAAATATAATCCAACATTTAATAACAGTAATAATAGCAACCAATGCCATCATACATCTCCAAGAAGAATTGGAGATTGGCTGACAGTTGCCCAACACAGCTAAATTCAAGGCCAGCTCCTTGTGCATCTGGCATCTCTACCTCCCATCAGTCTTTCACCACGGCCTGGAGCTAATTTGTACTAGTCTGCTGGCGCAAGAACCAAGCCTACCAGTGACAGAGCTCACCTCACCAAAGATTGTCTACTTCCTCAGGATCAATTTTTTCCCAACTGACAACATAAAAAGTTGCCCTCATCAATTCTTTGGACTTTTAACCACATAGCTTCATATTTCAAATGAGAGTGATTAAGATGATCAACTAACATATTTCAGTAGCAATGTAATAATTCTTTAACAATATTTTAATAATATGCTGAATACTTTATGATGGTTATTATTAATTTACTATATTTAATTCATTTTATATCTTATTCTTTTTATTGTGAGGCATTTCTGTATCATTTTTTGATATAAAATCAAGGCATCCATCCATACAATGAATCCAATAAAAGAGTTCTTTCAAGGGTTTTAAAGGAAAATTCTTAGTAAACGAATTTGCAATTCACATATAATAAAAGTGATACGTTTAAAGCTAAAAACAAGTTTTTATTAAAAGATGTTATTTAAACGTACCAATTTTTTCATCCAAACACATAATTTTTTCTTGAGTAAGTTGTAATTCATGTTTTTTCTTTGAAAGTTGTCGTTCTGCTTCTGTAAAGTTATGTTCTATCTTTTCATTCAGTATGCTAAAAATAAAGACATTTAAATTAATCTTTGCACCCAAATAAGCAGTACCCATAAAAATAACTTAGTGATAATGACTATATCATCGCTTACAACAGAATAAATAGTTTCAGACATAAGATACTTTAGTAGTTTACAGTATCATTCAGACATTGCTGTTGTAAAGTATCAGTAATAGATTCAGGCTTTTTGCTACCAGAGTGGTGACTGGATGATGCTATAAATTGATAAATGTATATTGCCACAAAATGTCTAAAAAAGGAAGTAATCCTTAATATTCAAGTTAGGCATCTATATATTCAAGGCATAGGCATATATAATATATATATAATATAGGCATCTATATTCAAGTTAGGCATCTATATATATATTAAGAGCTGAGGTGTCGCAGCAGTTAGAGTGCAGTACTGCAGGCCACTTTAGCTGACTGTGTTCAGCAGGTCAGCGGTTCAAATCTCACCGGCTCAAGGTTGACTCAGCCTTCCATCCTTCCGAGGTAGGTAAAATGAGGACCCAGATTGTTGGGGGCAATGTATATATACATTGCTTACTGGTGTACACCGCTTAGAGAATGCTTGCACTTAAAGCGGTATATAAGTCTCATAAATAAATAAATAAATAAACTACAGTATGAAATGAGCTCCCATAATTAACAAATACATATATTTTCACATTTTTAGATCAGACATTTTTTTAAATTGTATCTAGGCCTAAATTAAATGAATAACATACATACATGATTGTTTCAATCTATTTTCTTTACCTTAGTGAAGCATTAGTTGCTTTCTGTCTATTAAGTTCACTTTCAGAATCTGCTGCCCTTCTTGCCAATATTTTCATTTCCCTTTCTACAGACTCAATAGCATCCTTCAACAGTGCTATCTTCGATATTTGTTCTAATCGTTCATTGTCAAGCTGATAAAGAATCATTAAGAAATACAGTTATTTCACTTTCATTTGATTACTTCAAATTTGGCATTCCTAATTTTCTGTAGAAGAAAAAGTCTTTTTCTAGAGTAACAAAGTAAATTTCCTCTAAAAACAGTCTTCCCATCAAAATTGGAGTATGCTTTTATGATAAACGTTGGGGACTAATATTTATTTTAGAAAAAGCTCCTTGCATTAAATTACTATAGGCTACCATGGTAGAATATCTGGCCAAGTATTCTGCTGGCAGAGGATATTGTTCTGGCATTTGTTCCTCAGTTTCTCCATCAGTTGTAGATGATGGTATCTAGAGAGATGGAATTTCACATCCAAGAGTTTAAAAAGAGCACAATTGTGTCTGCTCCCAGCAAAAAAAAAAGGGGGGGTGTAATGGAAATAGATTTACTAAGATAATCTATGCCTGCAAATAAGAATATGTCAGCTGTTTTGCTGAATACAGCTCCCAATGTTTCACTAGAGTGAGACAAAGATTTCAGGACACAGGATGGAAGCTGAGGAAAAGGTCCCAATTCTGAAAGACTTCCTTGATGATCAATAGCTCCTTCTTAAAAACACCAGCTTATCTTCACTAATAATAGCTGCTGGTAAAGGACATGCAGGGGAGAAAACTATTCCAAATCTCTTAAACAGTTTTTTACAAACAAAATTGTAAGGCGAAATCAAAGCTGCACCCCAAAGGCAATACGACATAGAAACACACACACACACACACACACACACACACATATATATATATCTTTTCGTTTCGATGAATAAGACTTTGCCGAAACGTCACCAAGACACTTCCAATTTGACGCGGGAGAGAACCCGAATAATCAAAGACCTACATATATGTATGTACGTATGTATGTATGTATGTATGTATGTCTTTGGTTATTCGGGTTTTCTCCCGCGTAAAATTGGAAGTGTCTTGGCGACGTTTCGATGAAGTCCCATTCGTCATCTTCAGGCTGGTGTTTTCAGCTTTGTGCTTCGAGGAGCAATGTGTGGTCTTAGCTGTTTCTTCCTTTTAACTGATTGGGTGGGAGCTTGGCTGTGTTCTGATTGGGTGGAGGAGCTCCATAGGCTCACCTCTACAAAACCTAGCCAAATTTCTCGCCAAACAACTACAGCCCTATGCAGAATCCATCACCTCACACATAAAAAACTCATTCCAGTTTATAGAGATCATAAAGAAACAAAACTTACAGCCCAGCTGCATCATTAGCCACTTTAAACCCCTCCAATCCATACATGAAGCAAACTGACACCCACCAAGAAGATGAGGCACGACCACGAACGCGAAGCCAAAAAATAGCAAGGCAGCCCACCATCTTAAACCCCCCTGCAACTCAGACTAACCTGAGCACAACAAAGCCCCCACCCAAACAGAACACTCCCCCATCCAATCAGAGCACAGCCAACCCCCCCATCCAATCAGAGAACAGCCAACCCCCCACCCAATCAGAGCACAGACAAGCCCCTAACCAATCAGAACACACCTCCACCCAATCAGAACTCAGCCAAGCTCCCACCCAATCAGTTCATACCCCCACTGGCAGTTAAAAGGAAGAAACAGCTAAGACCACACATTGCTCCTCGAAGCAGGAAGCTGAAAACACCAGCCTGAAGATGACGAATGGGACTTCGTCGAAATGTCGCCAAGACACTTCCAATTTTACGCGGGAGAAAACCTGAATAACCAAAGACATATATATATAATTTCTATAATTCCATAATCAATCTATTAATTAATGATATATTTCTTTAATCTTCTCTTCTTCCAATAGTATTCTCCTTTTATCAACATTAAGTAAATATAGTTCTTAATACTTTCAATATATACAAGGTTGAATATAAATATTTTTCTTGTGTTTGTACAAATAACAGTAACATCAGGACATAACATCTTTTATATTCATAAAAATCATATAATTAAGTCATTATATATCCTGTGTTCAAAATTCTTTTAAGTTTAGTTTCCCCTCTATATTCAAACCATTCTTATCAGTCATAATTTTCTCAATGTTAATTACCTTTAAATATCCAAATTACCTTTAAATATCCAAACTTTTCATTGACATACACCTTCCCAATATTTTTATATTTCATATATTATAAAGCATACTATACAACTTATATATCTTATCCCTTTATATCCATGATTTATCTATTCTTTTAACCATATTCATACAAGTATTTAATCATATAGTACTCCATCTGGTAGGTCGAATCAAATCTCTTGAATCTAACTCTAGCCTTCTTCTTTTGCAAAGTAGTTTTCCGAGTCAGTGTATTCAGGTTGCCAGGAGATTCTTCCTGTTTTTTTGTGAATGTTGTTGGGGATAGAAAAGACAAGTTAGGTAGAATGTGCATTTTTTGTCTCCCAAACTCTAATAATTCTTCTGGCTGCTCTATAATCCATTTTGTTAGATCTTCTTTCCTATCTTCAAGTTTATTTTGAAGTTCTAAAAATAAAATATCTTTTCCATTTCCATTGTTATGGGAAAATCTTGCAAGTTTTCTTTTGTTTGTATTAGACTATAGTTCTCTTCATTTGTAGCTTCCCTCTTTAGGTCCCTGTCCTCTAGTTTGTATTCTGTTATCTGGTTTGTTTTTTCATTCTTTGTCATTGTTTTCTGAAAGTTTTTTAATTGTAAGTTTAAGTTAAAGATGTGTTCATTTATGTTGTCACAAGTTGTTTTTAATCTCATCATGATTTAAAACCATTGTCATTTGAATCTGTCTCAGCATTGCATACATTTCTTCCTCCAAAACATTTGCCTTGTCTTGAAGTATTGCTCCTGCAGAGCTTTGATATTCCAGGCTAGGGTCTTCAGAAAGAGATATTAAGTGTGGTTTTCTGCCACTTTTTCATAGGTATGTAACATCCATTTTGTCTCCCCCTCCAGATAGTCTTTTACCAGTACCTTGGTCTCTGTAATTAGCCTTGTCAAACCAATCAAATCTTATTTAGTTCTTATCTTTATAATCCAATGCGTTTCCAATTCCAAAGCACCATTAAAAGCAGCATTTTATAATATTTCTTCTATTCAGGGGTCTTACAATTATCAGCCAGTCGTATTTAGAGTCTAGAATGTTTCCCCACCTAGGAGCTTTCCAGTAAATCCCCCCTAGAAGATTAGCCAAAAGTGAAGGTTTTTCTTTCTCTGCAAACAATTCTTAAGCTTAGAAATCACAACTCAGTAAATTTTTATAATCCCAGAATGTCAGCAGTTTTAAAAACAAATATAGTTCTCACTCTGTAGCAGACAGCCCAGTGTATTTTCTTTCCTCTGTTCCCAGCTGTTTTCTATTTGGTGAGAAATCACTGAGGTTCAAAGGAACAAGTTGTTATTTCTTGGCGTCTTGCCAATTTCTGAGTCAATGCAGCTATTGTTCTATGCTCTAATCCTCCACTAGATGTCAGTAGCCATTCTTTTTAAAGCAAAAAGTTATTTTCTTGTAAATTCATCAATACTGTTTCAGATGTAAAGTCTTAACAGTTTTCATGATTTTCAGATTAATCCAGACTGTAGTATTATTAAGTTCATTTCAATATATTTCTTTCCCCCATAAAAATTAAGTCGCCACTTCAATCTATGGAAGGCTGGGGATGTGATCCCCTTCCTTCTCATTTTTGGAGGATTTTTTACTTCTTGGGGATCTTTTTTAGGAAATCAGTTACAAAATAGAAGAGAGAAGATCGACATTCTCACCCAAGTCCAAGCATACTATTCACGGTTGTTCTAGTTAATCCCTTTGGACTTCGCCTGCTGGTAGCTTAGGTTAGTCACTGGTGTGCAGCTAGCCTTTCTCCTGCCAGGTTGGAGGGCTTTCCCTGGATCAAACGGATTGATTGCCGTCTTTCCGTGACCCATGGGGGTCCCTCCTTCTTTGTCACCTCTCTAGGGCAACTTTAGACTCATTTAGGGTCCTCTGGCAGGGTTAAACCAGCAATGGGGTGCGGAGCTCCGCAATTCCTTGGCCATGTGCTACAGCACAAAACTGGAAGGTTTGTTGAGCTTCAGAATTTCACTTAAAGGAATTGCCTTTCTGGTAGGATGCTCAATAGTGTGAGCTGCAGAATTAGGAATAAGTATATAATCAATATACTGCCAAAACCAAGAGGTTTTTTTTCCAATATCTGAACTCTATTATCCACAAGCTCAACCACACAACAACAAAGATAGCTAAATGTGTACACCTCTTTTATACAAATTCATACAAGTTGTTGAATGTTTATATAGCTGCCAAGTGTAGCCTGAGAATTGATTTCTCTTATGTTGTTATGTATACTTTATGTATAAAGTTAATCTTGACCCCTGATGATTGCCTGAAGAAGTACATATATTTTTCTTGGCAATGTCTTTGGAAGTGGTTTGCCATGTCTCAAGGCTGAAAGTGAATAGCCTAATGAGTTTCCATGCCTAAGGCAGGAGTAGAACTTGGACCCCCCCCTTACACTTCTAATCCAGCACCTGAAATATTAGACCAAACTGGCTTAAAGCTCTTGGCTTGCTTGTCATAATTAATGAAGTTGTACAAAAAGGTATTTCAATATATCTTATCAAGTTGTTATATTCATACATTTTAGCTACTAATGTCAACATTTATCAATATATTTCAAGAACATTTTTCTTACGCTTTGAATATTTAATTCCAGCTCCTCAATTCTCTGTTCCAGGTGAGCCTTTTCATTCAATGCAGTGTCTTGTGCAATCTATGAAACAAAAATCATTAAATTATTTTTCAGTGTCCTAAATTTTAATTTAGTAGATTAAATCTTTGGGAATATGGTATAATATGCATATACTACTTAAATGAGTTTGGATAAAAAGTCAAACCTTTAACCTCTCTCTCAAGCTATCACGTTCAGCGGCCATCCTTCGAAAATCAGAAATGGCTGCATCCCTTTCTGTTTCCACACGTCTCAATACAGCCTGAACAGTTACTGCAGTTGTAGAAGCTTTGGGGATTTTCATAAGTTCTTTTCTTTGTTGATTTACTTCCTCCTGTGCCTGGTGTTTAAAATTAATATTTAGCATCGATTTGTGCTAAGTATTTACTGAATATTTAACTTATTAACAGATCTGATCCTAGACATTTGGTGGTTGACCTGAAAACTAAAACTCTTCCCCATAATTTGTACATAATTTGACTTAAGAGATAATTGATTTTTTTCTTCAATAACAGTAATAGATCCACTTCTGCCATAACAAGGACTAGCAAATTTAGGAGATGAAGGAAAAGATGCACCCATAGCCCTATTCTTCAGCATTATCTGTTTCCTTCCAGGATTTATAAGTTAGGGCATCTGCTGATTGGGTATAACATACATTAGGAAATCACATAAATTCAAAATATATTATGTGAATATTATCTATAATATGAGATAAAAATGTAAGTTTAATAAAAGATAACTATATGAGCTAAAGACTATGCGACTACATGGTCTGTTGTTTGCTAAAAGAAAGATATAAATTGGTTTCCCTAAAATCAGGGGAAAAAGCATTAGTCTTAACACATCTACCTATCTGTGTACATATTGCAAGCTATTCTTCTATCGTTCTTTTGGCATAGGAACTGCTTATAGCAATTTTTCTACATGGTTTTATTCCTCATATTCAAAATCCAAAGGATAAAGGATGGTATAACATAGGTCTATCAGTGAGTTACAATAAATAATGACATCTGTATTCAAAGGCAGTCTACTATTGAATATAAGTTGTTGATAAATATAAATTCATGGAGATCTTTCACTTTTAACTTATTAATAACAGTCTTGTCAAAAAATAATCTGACTAGCTACTATGGAAAAAGTTGCTAAATAAAATAAACCCATTACCTTAAAAACAAGGGATATTTTATGTATTTTTTTTATCTCATTAGGGTTTCTATATAAGACCACAGGAGAAAGATAACTTCTGTAAATTTATCACTCACTGCATCTTTTACTTTCCTAATTTATGAATCATTTCCTTATCAGCAATGCACAAAGTATTATTTATTTTATTTATTTTTAATTTATTTATTAAAATTTATAGATCGCCCCACTCCCGCAGGACTCTGGGCGGTTAACAATAAAAACACAATATAATTTAACAAAACAGACAATACAATAACATTCATCCAGGGGTCAGATTTTATAAACCCCAGGCCTGCCGGAAAAGCCAGGTCTTAAGCAGCTTGCGGAAAACCAACAGGGTGGGAGCGGTCCTAATCTCCGGGGGGAGCTGGTTCCAAGATGTGGGCGTCATCACAGAGAAAGCCCTCCCCTGCAGCCCCGCTAAATGGCACTGCTTGGCCGACGGGACCTGAAGGAGGCTCAGCCTGTGGGATCTAACCGGACGAAGGGAACTATGAGGTAGAAGGCGGTCTCGCAAGTAGCCTGGCCCTGAGCCATATAGAGCTTTAAAGGTAATAAAGCCGAGGTGGCGCAGCAGTTAGAGTGCAGTACTGCAGGCCACTTTAGCTGACTGTGTTCAGCAGGTCAGCGGTTCAAATCTCACCGGCTCAAGGTTGACTCATCCTTCCATCCTTCCGAGGTAGGTAAAATGAGGACCCAGATTGTTGGGGGCAATGTAAATATATATACATTGCTTACTGGTGTACACCGCTTAGAGAGTGCTCGCATTAAAGCGGTATATAAGTCTCATAAATAAATAAATAAACACCTTGAATTGGACCCGGAGACCAATAGGCAACCAGTGCAGCTCACGGAGGATAGGTGTAACGTGGGTGTACCGAGGAACACCCATTATCACTCACGCGGCTGCATTCTGGACCAACTGTAGTCTCCGAATACTTTTCAAGGGTAGCCTCATGTAGAGCATGTTGCAGTAGTCCAGGCGTGAGGTGACAAGGGCATGAGTGACTGTAAGGAGAGCCTCCCGGTCCAGGTATGGTCTCAACTGGTGCAACAGACGAACTTGTGCAAAGGTCCTCCCAGCCACAGCCGTCAAATGATGTTCCAATTTCAGCTGTGGATCAAGGAGGACACCCAAGTTGCGAACCCGCTCCGAAGGGGGTATATTTTCCCCTGCTAGAGGCAACACTGGACAGTTAACATGATCCTTGGGAGGCAACATCCAAAGCCACTCGGTCTTGTCAGGATTGAGCTTGAGTCTGTTAACCCCCATCCAGACCCTCACGGCTTCAAGGCAACGGCCCATCACATCAGCCGCTTCACTGAGAGAGCTCGGGGAAGAGATACATAGCTGGGTATCATCAGCATACTGATGAAACCTCACCCCGTGCTGTCTGATGATCTCACCCAGCGGCTTCATGTAAATGTTAAATAGGAGGGGGGAAGAGGACTGATCCCTGCGGCACCCCGCATTCAAGGGGCCTCGGGGTTGACTTCTGCCCCCCCACCAGTACCGATTGCGACCGGCCAGAGAGATAGGAGGAGAACCACCGTAAAACGGTGCCTCCCACTCCCACCCCAAGTCGTCGCAAAAGGATACCATGATCGATGGTATCGAAAGCCGCTGAGAGGTCAAGTAGCACCAAGACAGAGGAATAACCCCTGTCTCAGGCCCGCCAGAGATCATCCATCAGCGCGACCAAAGCAGTTTCTGTGCTGAAGCCGGGCCTGAAGCCAGATTGAAAAGGGTCTAGGTAATCTGCTTCATCCAGAGACTGTCGGAGCTGGAGCGCCACCACTCTCTCTACAACCTTCCCCAAAAAGGGGAGATTGGAGACTGGGCGGAAGTTATTTAAATCAGCCGGGTCCAGGGGAGGCTTCTTGAGAAGGGGCCTCACAACCGTTTCCTTCAAGGGTTGCGGGAAAGACCCCTCCCTCAACAAAGCGTTGATCAACACCTGGAGCCAGCCTCGTGTCACTTCCTTGGCGGCCGAGACCAATCAGGAAGGACACGGGTCCAATAAACAAATGGAGGCGCTCATCGCTCCCACTGCTCTGTCAACATCCTCAGCAGTCACAGACTCAAATTCATCCCATAAAACTGGGCTAAGACCTGCCCCGGTCATCTCAGAAGGCCCTCATATAAGACAAATATGGAAGAAAAGATCCAAAAAAACCCCAACATAATTTACAAAACTTGTTTCCTTTGTACAAAAAAAAATCAAACCATCAAAAGACCAGAAGAGCAAAACAGTTTAACAAGTTGGTTAAAATATAAAGCTGCAGAGATATCTTCAGACAGGGATTCCAAAATGTAGGGAGTGTTATTGACAATTCCAACTTACAATACTATCTATCTTAGGGGAAGGCAATACCTATAAGGCTATTTGAGATTATCCTAAATACTTAACAGACATTTTATAATATATTGAAACTTATATAATCCTTTGTAATATATCAAAAATTGTTTTTACCAAAATGCTTTATCCAAAAATTACCTGATCATAAAGACAAACAGCTTTGTCTCTTTCTGCCATGAGAACTTTGATAGTCCCCTGGAGTTCTGTTATGTGACGTTGATATTTTTCCAGCATTGTCTTAAACTCATCACGTTCTATCAAAATTTGCAGATATTCTTTATCACAGTGACTTCCCTAAATGTTTAATGGAGATAAAATGTCCATTGCCAAATATTTTAAATTTATTATAAGATTCTATATTCACATTTTGAAATTCTTTCTTTTTTGGAAGGGAGAACTGTACATAAATTTAGTTTTCAATATTCCAAATTTCAAACTATTTAAACATTTGTATTAATTTCATAATTATTTTACCATAAGTAAGTATATGTTTTAAATGGAGATTTGAAATATATATAGCTCTTACTTATTTATCATAAAGGAAAAATGAGAAAATGTCATATATTTCTTCCAGTTGCCATTAGCACAATAATTCTCTTGCTAAACCATCATCGATCTATCCTTGCAATACAGGCAATTATGATTAAAGAGAGTAGGTAACTTCTTACTTACTTAGGTAAGTGGGATAGCTAAATTTTGTACATATTGGGATGGAAACTGAAAGGTAAGCAGTGTCTGATCTGGCTATGCCATCAGAGAATTCCATAGTTATAAAACAAATTGAAGTAAATTTAAAAATTATGCCTCAGAAGAAGGCATTATTAACAAACCACATTAATAGTGTTGCCAAGAAAACTATATGGATATATCCTTCAGTTTGCCAAAAATCAAGTAAGCTTGAAGACTTTACATTATTATATAAATTCATTGGAGAATAAGGTCTATTTAATTTTTAAATCTTATAACTTCAATATAATTAAGCAATAAAAATTAAATGCATACTTTCTGTATTTTAAAAAACAAAAATATATACCTGAATTGGGGAGGAAACCTTTGAAATAGAACAAGATGGGCTGCGCTTAGGACTTGTACTTCGATACATCTTCTTCAACTTTTCTGCTTCAGATTTATAATAATCTTTCTGTTCTTCTATTGTTTTTATAAAATTGTTGAGCTTTTCGTCTGACTTTTCAACATCCAAGGCTGCCTTTTATGTGCATGTGAAAAAACACAATTACTAAATCCCATGTTTATACTTTTACAGAAATTCTCTGCATAAGAATCTAAATATTTTATTTACTTTTAATCCAAAGTTGTCATTTTTTTTAAATTATTAATTGTATGAATTTGTTAAGTAAAGGCTGACAAGAGAAAACAAAACAATTTCCACTGATTGGTAAATAATGAATGTTAATATTTAATCTAAAAATTTAACAGAATCGACCAAATTTATTTTTTTAATTGAAGAATGAAGTTTCTATTCTATTCTATTCTATTCTATTCTATTCTATTCTACTCTACTCTACTCTACTCTATTCTCATATGAATTTCCTAAGAAAATTTGCTAAAAAGCCATGATGATCATAAAATTGAAAGTTGTGAAAAGAGACATTATTACCTGTATAAATTACTTAACATGTATATCATCCACTATTTTGCTCATGCTGTCTTACTTTCATATCTCATTCTTTCATGTTCTTCCAGCAAGACCAGACTTGGAATCTGGAGTTTCTCCTGGACACCCAACTCCTGGAGTAGTAGGTAGAGGCTCCGGCCTGGAATGCCTTCATTCAGTCTGAGCTGTATGTTAACTGCAGTCTAATCTGCATGCACTGAAGCAAGTCACTTATGACCTTCTCATTTCTCATTTGGATTACTGTATTACAATTCATTCTACACAAGGCTACCCTTAAAAATTAACCAGAATGAATTTATATATATATAAAAATATCATTTCATATATCATTTTATTCAGTACTCTGATGTTTTTATTTTATTTTTACCTGATCTTTTAGCATTTCTACTATTATATTATATTTATAGTTTTCATCTATATGCTGTTGAGATAATTTAATTCTCTTTAATTAGTTATTGTGGAGTTTGTGTTATGAGTCTATACTATTCATAGGTTTACAGTATCCTAAACTTTTTAATGAAATAATTTAAATGTCAAGTAAAATAAGTATCAGTTTTAAAACACAAGTAAAATAATATATATGAGCAAAGGAAAGACATGTAAAACTTACAGATTTAAGAATGCTGACCGTATGTTCCAATTTTTTAATAGTATTTTGTTGGCATTTAATCTGAGACTAGAAAGAAAAAATATTTAATTATTTACGTGACAATAATGTATTGCAATTACTCCATAAGCTGAAATAGCAATATGGGCTATGGTGAAATACCAGATATGTAGCAAAGATAGAAATAATGTGCTCACTTCCCTCATCCCTACAGAAATCATGTATTTACATATCTTTCATTGAAAAGCAATCACTCTATATAAAACTATGCATGCATATCTGAAATCATGGATACAATAATCTTACAATGTAATTAGAACAATACAGATATTCTGTTTATGAGAGCATTTAGGACCAAGATTGACATCACTAATTAAGGTAGTAATAACGTACATCATGCAATCACATCCCTTAGCAATAGCAATCCCAGTTGCTGTTGTAATGCAGGAAAAATGGGAATCAGGTAAGGAGTATGGTGGGAGTAAGGGATACCACAGACAAGCAATACTGAATGTGGGTGGATTGGTGAGGTCCACAAGTAGGTTGGCAGAGCAGGTTCTGGGTAGGTTAGCAGAGGCCATGGCAGGGCCAGCAAAGGGTGTAGGCAAGTGTAGTGATGGCAGGTGGGGAGGGGCACAGATAAGTGTCATGGAATGCAGGTGGGACAGTGGGATGTGTTTGGTTAGGCAGTGATATGGAATATGAAATTTCTGGGATATTGTATTCTGTATAGAACTCCTCAGGAAAAAATGTAGTGGGAACAACTTAATGGAGCAATTTGCAACCTTCTCTGCTGGCTTCCCCATTGATTTTGCTTGTGGAAAGCTGGCAGGGAAGCTGCAAATGGGGATCATGTGATGTGGCTTGTTGCGACACTGTAATTGTGAACTGGACACTTCAGTGCCTGGCTCATGATCATGTGAATGCAGGAGCATTTCTACAGCTGGAATCTTGAGAACCAGTTATAACATGACTTTTTCAGCACTGACATAATTTTGGTCACTGAATAAATAGATATAAGCCAAAGATTACCCATAATATTGTGTTTACTGCATTTTTTCTTCCAGTTTCTCCATTTGTTAAAACTAACAATGCAACATGTATTATACCGTAATTGCACTGCATGCATAAAACATTTCATGTAATAAATCAAATACCTTGGCTTCTGAAAGTTCCTGGCCAGCACTATCAAGTACAAACTCTTTTTCTTTTTCCAGTTGTTCAGCTATCTTATCTACATGAGCAAGTTCTTTACAAAGATATTCATTCTCACTGGTCAAATTGTCCACTTGGGTCGTTACTTTCTCTTTACTATTAAGTATTTTCCTAACATGCTTCTCCAAATCAAGATTTTTTGTTTTTAGTTGTTCAATCTGGTGAGACAAACAAATTTTTATATTTCTTTTATCACAGAAACAAATTTATTAATATATTGTATGAAGTAAGGCATTGCACATGCCATTATTTCCACTTACTAATCTCTATAAAGCATTTTAGGTCAGCCATCAGCTATGAGATTGTTCTAATTGCTACTGAACACAAAACATTGAAAACAGGCAAGGAAAGCTGTGGACAAACCAGTGTTCCCTCTAACCAATTAACCACAGAGAATACAAAATATAATTCAGCTACTAGCTTACCCTCTTGCTAAAATAAAACTCTCTCTAGCCTTTCCAAATACAAAGAAGAAAAAATATCTCACTATTTGGCAAACAACCAAGTTGCTGATATAAGGAAATGCTGCCTGAACATCAACGAATCATTTTTGCTGCATGTACATTCTCAATTAAAGCTACACTGAGGGAATTACACTGCAATTTTGCAACCCACCACATTTTGCAGGAACTACACTCTTACTGTAGCTTGTAGTTTTTATTCGCTCTCGGGAGATGAGGGAAGAACAAAGTACTTACTTAAACCCAAAGACTGGAAGATGATAAAGTGTGAAGAGTTCAGTTCGTGCAGTATACATAGACTAGAAAATAAAATCAGGCCATTTTCGACTGGTACTTGTGAAATAGCCTAGGCTAATTTACATTCTCTAATTTTGTTCTCTGTAAAATATACTAAGCGAGCTCTCAGTTAAGGAAGTCGGAGATGGGATGAGATAGGTTGAATAAGAAAACAGGGCATTTAAAAACAAATCTACATAGCACTAGTATCACTAATAGCTACGTTTTTGCAATTTGAGCTAAATCATAGTTAAGTCTAATATGGGAAAACCTTCACAATGTGGGAAAAGCTTCACAATATTGATTTATGGGACAGCACAATTGCCACATATAGCCCTAAGTAAAAAAGGAGTATTTATAATTGGCTATGGTCAGAATTAAATTTTCTGAAGTTAAACACCAATTTATTACATTTAGGTTAATAGGTAAATTAATTGAAATGTTCAAAGATATATTTTACGGAACACAGTTTACTTCCGTTTATATTCTGGAACTCAAAATTTAGACTAAACTATCTGATCTCCATAACTTACTCTCCACTTTGTTCTGAAAAAGATAGATTATTTATAATATGAATATAATTCACATATGTCTAGTGATAGAATGGTTTTAATCCTATAAATTAAGGCCCAATATCATTGATTTTTACATATTCTGAACTTTTTGGGGATCTCAAGAGATCTCAGCAGTAGAAAGTTTTTATTTTGGGATAATGTGGGTCATCTGTCATTTATGAAGCAGCAAAGTCAAACAGACTAAAAGCAACAAAACTAGGTTTAGTGCTAAGATTTGAATAATTTCTCTAAGTAATAAATTCTTGCCAACGTTATACACTAAACTGTTTAGAAAACCTACTTTGGAGAGATACTGAAGGTTCAAGCTAGTGGATCCCGCACCTGTGGGAAAAACACTAGGATGATGATGATTGTAGATTTAAGCTACATTTGATCTCTATACTATGTTAAAAAGCAAGTTACCTAAGTTAATTAGCACAAAGTAAAGGAACATGGAAATTTATCCTGCATAATGAGCAGGAAGTATTTAAATTCTACCAAATTTTCTCCCAGAAAACCATTTTATTTACACTGATTGTTCTCCAAGGACTTCAAAACTGTGTTTTATTATCATCAAGTTCGATTATGCTATAAGATGCATGGTAACTTTAGTTATAAATGTGGCATCTAAATGAGAATATAGTTTTCAAATTCTGTCCTACTAAATCTATACCAAATTTGATATCTTCTTTCCAGAATTAAAATAGTTGAACATAGGCTACTGTTCAGATGACATACTAAACCATCTAGTAACTTCAGGATATTTGAAAATTATCTATGGCCTTCTCTGCTACTAATACTGTTAAGCTTAAGAACACTCAAACACAATAAATGATATATCATCTAATATTAATATAAATCCCTGTTGTAGCTATTATCCATAGGCATATAGGCATCCTTGAAATCAACAACCTACATCAAGTTTGACACTTCCTTCCTTAGTGACAAGCACAATATTTATCTGTTTCTAAATAAACCATCAACCTTGTTTTGCCATGAGGTCTGAATTCAGACTGACAAGAGCTAAACAGTCTTGATACATCTAGGTGGTTAGCTTCTCTCCATAGTATCCATAAGTAAGTGATCTTACTCTTCTGGAGACACATAGTAAGAGACCATTAGTATAAAAGGTACTGAGTCATAATGATAAAATGTCATCACTGATCATAGGCGATGATCTTGTCTCTTCGTCTCTATGGAGAATACAAAACCATTTTCTCACATTATAGCAATCGAATTAAATGTCAGTGGAAGTTTATTCCATATATATGGTTGTTACAAAATAGTATAAATATATGACAACACCTCTAAGAGCAGTTCCTGGATTATTTTGTCTTTGCTTCTAAAGCTGTCTTCAGATTTTGAAGTTCTGTCACTTTCAGTAAATGGTCCTCTTAATGCAAGCTCTTCTCTTGTGATTCTCTATAAAACAATTAAAAATAACTTCAATCAAAATTTGTGGTATTTATTGCTACATTTAGCTAAAAGCTTTGTGTTACTGCCAGATGAAAATACATTTAGCCTAATTTATTCAACTTTACTTGAAAATAAAATTGACAGGGTTCAATAGGGACTAAATTAAAATGGATTCAGAAATTTTTGGGAAAATCATACTTAAGTACTACTTATTCTGTACCATACTGAAGGAAGTATGCAAATGGGGCAGTCTGTCAAAATTTTAATTAGTAATTCAGTATCAGTGATTAACTTTTTTCAACTTGGTTTTCGTCTAAGGTAGTGATGAATTATAGAATTATAGAAATGTAGTTCAGCATATCTAGGAGAAACAATATTGTGTAAGATTAACATAGATCATGAGAAACCTTTTAGGTTTGGGGACATAGGTGGAATCTTGAGAAAATGTTACTGGTTTAAGTCAGACAAAATGCTACTAGTTTAAATCAGAAAGCATTATGTAAATGAGGCAAGTTAAAAAATAATTTAAAAAATCTGATTTTGAAAAGAACATTCTATAAGGTGGGCACCATGGCCGAGAAGGTGATGATACCCATAGCATGCATTCTCTGCCAGATCTAATGGGGCAGCTGATGTAACTGGGAATAAATGTTCCCTCAGATAGCCTGGTCACATGCCATGAAGGGCTTTAAAGGTTAAAACCAGCACCTTAAATTGGGCTCAAAAACAAACTTTATTTAATATATATGCTGCCCACCTTTCAGAATGAAATGGGCAGCATATAAAATAAATAAATACACTAGCAACCAATACAGCTCTCATAGCAGAGGTATAACATCAGTGGTGGGATTCAAATATGTGAAAAACCAGTTCTCTGTGTGGATGCCACTTCCAGAAGTCCATTCTGGGCATGGGCAACAAAAAATTAGCTACCGGTTCTGCCAAACTGGTGCGAACTGTCTGAATCCCACCACTGTATAACATGCACTGTTTTAGGAATGCACATAACTGCCGACATTGCTGCATTCTGTAGCAGCTGAAGCTTCGGGATACTCTTCAAGGGCAGCCTTATGAGGAGTGCATTGCAGTAATCCAGTCTGGAGGTGAGTAAAGCATGAGTAACTGTAACCAAGATCTACTATTGCAGGAATGGGCATAACATTTTACTGAAATCAAATGGAAAAATTTTAAAAAGATGGAGAATTTATCATCAAGTTTAAAGATATAATAGATATACAAATAACAATTAAGAGCAGGGAAACAAAGATAGTAATTATAGTATACATCATCATGATACTTTTCAGGAAGTGTCAGCTAGTTAATTAACAGAAAAATATCTTGGATAATAGCCACAGGTTTGATAACAATCAAACTAAGGCTTGGACACTTTGTTATATACCCATCTGATACTTTACCAATGGATAATTACTTGCAAATAGTCATACCCATAATAAGCAGTTGGCTGCAAATTAGGCTTTGGTGGGTTCACAAAATTAGTCACATGCATTGATCAGAGGAGCCAAATGAAACTAGAAAAGCAGTATGTACCCAAAGTTATTCAGAATGGGGTTAGCATAAATGTCAATATGGTGTATCAACTGGTATTTATTCCAATACATGCACTTAATATTGCATTGAATAAGAGGATAATTATTCTGTGATACTTCTTTAAAAGTGATCAAATAATGGAACTATTAAATGTGAATTAAAAACTCGAGACCAGTATAAAAATTAAAGTATAAAATATTCATTATCAATAATAGCAAATTTTATATTTAAAGAGAAATAGGTTATTTGTGAGAGGACAGGCTGCCTGAAAATTAGCTAGCAGCTGGGCTGATAGTGCTCTGCTCCTTTAAGACCTTTCTGTAGCCACTCAGCAACAAGCAGAAAAGCAGCAGAGTGCAGTGATGTAGTGGGTGCATGGCAGTTGTTCTGGGAGAGGAATGGGAGGTGGTTTCTGTTACTTTGTGGAATTAAAGCAACTGATAGCAGCCTACAGTTAATAGACAGAAATATCATTTTTAGCAGTAGGGCTCATAAAATGTAGTAGGCTATACTAGTAGACTATACTAGTAGTAAGAGTAATAATAGATCTGGGGAAGTATGTAAGAAGAAACTATTATTACTACCCAGTGTGTGATTGTGTATGTGTTACCTAAAGGCCAAGGGTGCTTGTATTAGTTTTGGGAGCCCACTGACTTTGGGTTTTGATAAAAGAACCTGTGACAGTATTTCAGATGCAATCCAAACCCTTATGTGCTTGTTTAAAATTAATTTCATGGAATTAAATCACCAAACAGCAGAACAATCCAGTCAACCACTAAAGACTAATTTGCATATTTTGGTTATTCAGTTGTATGAGTCAACAATTCTGTCCCACAGCCTCCCCTACTTTATAAAATGTCAAATAAAATCAAGATAGTTTGGAAGTATCACAGGGACAGCTGCCTCAATGGATTGGGAAAAGGTGAACTGGATACATGGGAAAACTGTAAGTTTATCTTCCTAAGAAGGTTTTTTTAAAACAACAATAGAAATGAACTACACAAAGAAATGCAGTTTAACTACTTATGAGGACTCTCAGAAAAAAATATTAACATACTTTTAAATGATGAATCTAACAGTGACCCAAGTGGATCAGTCGGTATTCTACTTTTGTTGTTGCTTGTGTTGTCAGCTGCTCAGTATCACCATGGTGAAATGGATGGCTGTATATATCAAAAAGCTGAGATATTTCCCACATATGCTAAGGATTTTTTTTTTAAAAAAGGCTTATCCCCTCCAAATTAATTGCTGTGTTTTAAAAGTGCATGTTCTTGGCTATATCACTAGAATTTGGAATCTATTATGGATTTATCAAACATGGAAATGGGAAAAAGAATGGTCATACCACAACAGAAGGAGAAATCTGTACCTGAACTGTAACAATGGACTGTTGAGTTTTTCTAAAAAAACAAAAAACAATGAAGAATGCAGACATGGCCAGATTGGGAGAATTGTTTTGTTTGAAACATGAATTTCCAGCCTTTCACTTTTTCCTAAAAATATGATAATTAAGTTATGTAATATTCATACCATGTGTTTGCATCTATATATTTTCTTCTGAGAACTAGCTTACACATACATAAACTTCTAAAGACAATAAATCTTGTTTATTTGTACTTTCCACTTGGAGGGTTAACAGAAACTGGGAATGATCGCATCTCCCCTCAACCTTCATAAAATTACCTGAACCCCCATTTCAGAAAAGTTGTCTCTTGACTCCCTCATCCTGTGCAATTAACCCCAAAGTTGCTAAGTACATCTGCCAAAAGGGTGCCTCCTTATCCTTATGCCCTACGCGGTCTCTGTACCTTTGCGAGAAATTCTGGTTTTTTCCTCCTGCGCCCAAGGAATTTCCTAGAGGTCATGACGGTAGCTAAATTGTGAGCGCCAGAAAGTGTACTGCCTGCCTTTTCTCATTCCTTCTCTCCTTCCCGGTTTCCTCAACTCGCTTCTCAGCTTCACCCGCTACCTCGCCTCCTTTTCCCTCTCAAGCCAGACAGGCCAATGATCAACCAGACTGGCAACGGGGCGATTCTCCGCGCCCACCCGCCCCGTAACTGTTTGGCAGGTGCAACCAGCTGTGAGTTCTTAAGTAAGCAGACGAGCACTAGTGCTCTCGGCCCCGACGGGACGCCACCAGCTTCCCTGGACGCGCTGCCCCCTACCGGTTTGCCACAATAATATCTCCTCTCGGCTCCTCGGCGTCTCCTGGTAACCCCCCCCCGCCCCTTGCGCTTCCGATACCTGTTACACTCAGCCGGCTGAGTAATGCTCCGCTTTTGACCCCACCCCGCCGTTTCATGGGCGCACGCGCGGCGCGCTTCCGCCGCTTCAACCGCCGCTCGTGCTTTAAACACGTCGCGACAACGTCGGGAACGGGCGGGCGGTCCATTCCCAAAATTCCATTGAGCGCTCAATTGGGTGGCAACCGGGCAGCGGGGACAAGATTCCGCCCTCGCGCCCCGTCGCCCACAGATGATGCTGCGGGCGCTGCTGGGCCGTCTGGGCGATCGGCGGCAGGCGGTGGAGGCGATGGGTGGCCTTGTGGGCGGGGGTGGTGGTGGTTTTGGGGCGCTCGGTCTCACTGAGCTAGGCCCTGTAAGTTTTAGCAGAGGGAATTTGTGACCAGGAGATTGCTTGGCAAACCAGCCAATATAAAGGTGCTCGTCTACCTAGAAGAAACTTAAGCTCATTGGGGACTATGCTACTGGCATCAATCCCTTCAAAAATAAATAGCAATGAAAGAGGGCAGCATTTGCTAGCAGTTCCAGAATGCTTATCACAGGCTTGTAATGAGGCTACTTTTTAAGAATACTCATAAGTGAAAAGAGGAAAAAAAGCTATTAGGTGCTATCTAATGTAACAATCTCTGATTTTTTCCTATAGAGATGGAAATTCAAAATTATATCCATTTGATATAATTCCAGTCATGTCTAATTGCAAATTCATTGCCTCTAACCTGAGATATTGTATTTATGTTTGTGTGAGTTTGACACTATCTTTCTACTGGTAACTTTTGCATCTTTCCCGATCATATATTTCATCTTTATCTTAGGGTCATAGGAAATGTGTCTTGATAAAAACACCCAGACTCCTTAATTTGTATTCTATTTTCAGTTATACATTACGTTTATGTTAAAAGATTATTATTAAATATTTTATATGATAAATTTGTAATTATATGAAATTATACATTGTTTTAAACTCAGTGAGTGGAATGTCTTGAAAAGCTTGCTATGTGCATTGCTTAACATTTAGCAACATTTGTTTATGTAATTCAGATCATCAAATGTTTGCTTCTGTCCTTAAGCCAATGTTTCTGAGCTGATTTATACCTTTACATACAGTGGGGCAAAAAAGTATTTAGTCAGCCACCAATTGTGCAAGTTCTCCCACTTAAAAAGATGAGAGAGGCCTGTAATTGTCATCATAGGTAGACCTCAACTATGAGAGACAAAATGAGCAAACAAATCCAGACAATCACATTGTCTGATCTGGAAAGAATTTATTTGCAAATTATGGTGGAAAATAAGTATTTGGTCACCTACAAACAAGCAAGATTTCTGGCACTCACAGACCTGTAACTTTTTCTTTAAGAGGCTCCTCTGTCCTCCACTCATTACCTATATTAATGGCGCCTGTTTGAACTTGTTATCAGTACAAAAGACACCTGTCCACAGCCTCAAACAGTCACACTCCAAACTCCACTATGGTGAAGACCAAAGAGCTGTCGAAGGACACCAGAAACAAAATTGTAGACCTGCACCAGGCTGGGAAGACTGAATCTGCAATAGGCAAGCAGCTTGGCGTGAAGAAATCAACTGTGGGAGCAATAATTAGAAAATGGAGGATACACAAGACCACTGATAATCTCCCTCGATCTGGGGCTCCACGCAAGATCTCACCCCGTGGGGTCAACATGATCACAAGAATGGTGAGCAAAAATCCCAGAACCACACGGGGGGGGGGATCTAGTGAATGACCTGCAGAGAGTTGGGATCAATGTAACAAAGGCAACCATCAGTAACACACTACGCCGCCAGGGACTCAGATCCTGCAGTGCCAGACGTGTCCCCCTGCTTAAGCCAGTACATGTCCGGGCCCATCTGAAGTTTGCTAGAGAACATTTGGATGATCCAGAAGAGGATTGGGAGAATGTCATACGGTCAGATGAAACCAAAGTAGAACTGTTTGGTAGAAACACAACTCGTCGTGTTTGGAGGAGAGAGAATGCTGAGTTGCATCCAAAAAACACCATACCTACTGTGAAGCATGGGGATGGCAACATCATGCTTTGGGGCTGTTTCTCTGCAAAGGGACCAGGACGACTGATCCGTGTACAGGAAAGAATGAATGGGGTCATGTATTGTGAGATTTTGAGTGCAAACCTTCCATCAGCAAGGGCATTGAAGATGAAACGTGGCTGGGTCTTTCAGCATGACAATGATCCCAAACACCGCCCGGGCAATGAAGGAGTGGCTTTGTAAGAAGCATTTCAAGGTCCTGGAGTGGCTTAGCCAGTCTCCAGATCTCAACCCCATAGAAAACCTTTGGAGGGAGTTGAAAGTCCGTGTTGCCCAGCGACAGCCCGAAAACATCACTCCTCTAGAGGAGATCTGCATGGAGGAATGGGCCAACATACCAGCAACAGTGTGTGCCAACTTTGTGAAGACTTACAGAAAACGTTTGACCTCTGTCATTGCCAACAAAGGATATATAACAAAGTATTGAGATGAACTTTTGATATTGACCAAATACTTATTTTCTTTCCAAATCAGACAATGTGATTGTCTGGATTTGTTTTCTCATTTTGTCTCTCATAGTTGAGGTCTACCTATGATGACAATTACAGGCCTCTCTCATTTTTTTAAGTGGGAGAACTTGCACAATTGGTGGCTGACTAAATACTTTTTTGCCCCACTGTATGTTTAAACATAAAAGACATCAGTAAATTTGCCATGTGTGCAACCTTATGCTTTTTCATGTTCTTTAGTTATAGATAACCAAAGTTGAAATTAGACATTTTGGTTTGTTGATAATGCATTAATTTAGAGTTATTCTGTTAGACGCAAAAATAGTCACAAATTGAAATCCAGTCTGAGTTACAAATAGAAAAGAAGTTTATTAGACTTCACAACAAAGTCTAAAAAAAATAATGGTTTGCAAAGCGTGGTGGATTCAGGAAGGCAATGTAATGTAGCCAAGCACTGAACCACACCCCAAATTCCAAAATCACATATTATTATACATCCTATCACGACGCCCCATTCCATCCCCCATGGCCCCATTGGCTTAGGCTTTGGAGGTTACAATCTATCAGAAGCGCCTAAACAGAATACATTATACTAATAAGATCCTTCCCCTACTATCCTATATCAATTCTAGAGGAGAGATGTCTCCCATCTTCTACACCTGTTGGATCCAGTAGGGGTACCAGACACCAAAAGGTACTTAAAAACAATTCCTAGATGGTGACTCACACTGGGCCCATGGTAACTCCTCCCCCTTCCTCCACCTGAGGCTTGTATTTTTCCCATATACATATCTGTTAACAAAGTAGTGTTGGGAGGAACTCCCCCGTTCGGTCCTTCCAGCCGGGATTCCCCTTGACGGCGCAGAAGAAATAGATCCGGAAAGAGGTTTAATTTCGAGGATCAGCGTTGAGTGACAATTCAGCTCGGGTCCCCGGCTAGCTAGACAGAGTGATCTTTAAACGGGTTTTTAGACCCTTTTGTGGTTTCCAAACTTGTCATTTCTGATTGGTAACAAACTTATCATTTCTAATTGGTGAGTTTGAATCTGCCTTTTCTGATTTGTTGGTCAGTGACTATTGTTGGTTAAATTTCTTTGCTAATCCTGCCTGAAAGGTGTTAATTACTTTATTGTTGTGTCCTGATTGTTGCTAGCTGGTTCCTCATTGTGTGTGTCAAGTGTTTGCCATTTAGCCTCAGGCTGCTGTTGACCCAGTTTAGTTGGGGTATTCCTAGATTATTTCTTGGTTGGGCTGGGGAGGGGGTGTCCAACTCTCATCAATCCCCCCATTTTGGGCTATCACTGGAGTATCAGTGATTAGCCCAACTGGTTCATATATACGGTAGTGGTGATCAATTTGGCACATCATGAGAGATGTTTTCTTGCTTTGTCCCTTGCTCCTGATGGGAGTTGTGCAGATCTTTAGGCATTTTAACCCTAAAGGAATTAATTGGCATAGGCAACAAAGAAGGGCTCCACCTATTATGACTGTGATTATACTACCAATAAGAATTTTCAACCAATGGAAGTCTGGTAACCATGAAAAGAGCCAGGAAAGGTCCCAGGATGACTGGTTGTGCCCAATGTTTTGTGCTAGTTCTTTTAAATGTTTGATATCTTGTTCAATTAGCCCAGATTGGTCGGATAAATTGAAGCAGCAGAGCCCTCTGAATTCTTCACAGCCATGATTGTGCCTCAATAATAGGTAGTCAATGGCTGCTCTATTTTCAAGGGTGGCTTCTCTGATTTGCCTTAGTTCTCTGTTTAAGGCGTCCAGTGCATGGGAAGTGGTGTTTAAACTTTTAGCTAGGGTACATGCCAGGCTGTTTATATTCCTTGAGTTTCGTGCTGCGAGCCCTGGCACTCCCACTAGAGAGACAGCCAATGCAATATATTCAGTTTTTGTGAGAAGGGGGGTTTTGAAATCGCAGTCAGGAGGTAATGTGTGGAAGCTCCTTCTTTGCCGCCTTTGTAGGGAGGGCATCAGCATGGTTAGTTGTCCTAACGTGCAAGGGCCCCCAGTGGAATTTGCAGGCAGGTAGGAATAAGCTCTCAGGCCACATAATAGAAACCATCCTGTAGGAAGTTTCACATAGCCATATGAGAAGGTGATGGCCTTGGTGTTGTTGCAGACCAGTTCAGTGTTAGTGAGGTTGTAGCAGTTGGAAACTTTAGGCTGGTGGCATCCAGTCAGTGTGAAACAAGTAGCTGCTTGGGTTACTGCTGCTACTTGTAATGTGTACATGCTGTTGTCTTTTATGTTTGTACTGGTTCCCCAGTCAAAAATGTTATAGTATGAGGCTATCAATGAGTGTCCCCTTAACTTAGTGTCATTGGTGATAGCTTTTGGTGCTATTGCTACCCCCATCAAGCATGTGGTTAAGATGTCTTTCACTGACCTACCTCCAGCAAGGCAAAAGTCTGTAGTGTTCAGTACTTCCTTCGCTAAATACTCCCACACGTTCCCCTTTTCCGGAAATAGTTTTGGTTCTATGAACCCAGAGGTACATTTCAAATATAAAAACATCATACAAGTTGCATATAAGATTCTAACAAAGGTAAACTTAATTCCCTCCCCCATTTGTTTCAATCTCAAAAAACGTTTTTAGTGTCCATTCTTCAGTTTCAGGGTTTTTCTTGAGCTTCAGGGGTGGAACCTTGGATGTTGTCTCAGGTGTAATGCTGTGGTCTATGACTGCTGGCTTGATGTGGGTCCAGTGGATCCAAGCATTCCTTTCAGCCACCTTGATTGCTGTTTGGGTGGTTAGTAGAACTTGAAAGGGTCCATTCCACTTTGGTTGCAGTGGTGACTTGCGGCTGTATGACTTTATCCAGATCCAATCCCCTGGTTCAAAATGGTGTAGATTTTCTTCTAGCGGTAAAGTCTGCGTCAGGGCGCTTTGCTTCCACAGTTCTCTGAGCCTCTGGTGCAGAGCTGTAAGATAGGATGATAAGACTACTTCCCCTTTCTCCAAGCAGAGGGACTGGGGGTCCAGGCCTTTGAGTGTGTCAGGTGGTCGACCAAATAGCAGTTCGAAGGGGGAGATGCCTATGTCTCGCCTTGGTCGGGTTCTCAGATGGAACAAAGCTATGGGTAATGCTTGGGGCCAGGGCAGGTGGGTTTCCTGACAGAGTTTGCCTAGGAGAGTCTTTAATTCTCTATTTTGTCTTTCCACCCCCCCCTGAGGAGCTGGGATGTCCGGGTGTATGCAGTTCTTGCCTGATACCCAATGCTTGGAGAACATGCGTGATTACCTGTGACACAAAGTGTGTGCCCCTGTCCATGTCTAAAACACTTGGGATTCCAAACCTGGGCACAAGTTCCTTTAGCAGGTGTCTGGCAGTTTCCAGAGCTGTGGCATGGCGGCATGGGTAAGCCTCCACCCAGTGAGTCAGCTGGTCCCTGCAGACTAGCACATATTGGTAGCCGTTACTTTTAGGGAGCTGAATGTAATCCAGCTGGAGTTTCTCAAAGGGGCGTTGGGCCCATGGTCTTCCCCCTGTGTGTGTGGCCTTTCTTGAGGAAGCATTATTTGCTTGGCATACCTGACAGGTTTTAGCTATACGAGTGGCCTCACTATAGACTCCTGGGGCATACCACACCCTCCTTATGGCATCTACTATTGCCTGTGTCCCACAGTGCCCCTTAGAGTGTAACTGTTGACAGATCAGCCGTAGCAGACGTCTGGGGGCTATGGGTCTTCCATCTGGGACCCACCAAAATCCTTCCTTATATATTGCCTCGCATTTTTCCTCCCATAATTTCTCTTCCCCAGGTTCCAGCAATTCTTGGTATTGTGTTACTGGTCTTAATTGTAACGTGGGGAGCATGGTGAATGCCTTCAGGGGTTGAGTGGCAGCCCACTTAGCCGTGACGTCAGCAAAGTGGTTCCCTTTTGTGATCCTTGAATCGTCCCTTTGGTGTGCTTTGCAATGGATGACTGCTAGGAATGAGGGTAGACGGATAGCTTTCAACAGATCAGATATGAGGTCCGCGTGAGCAATTGGCTGGCCGCTGGACGTAAAAAACCCTCTCTGTTTCCAAAGGGCACCGGTCGCATGGCAGACTCCAAAAGCATATCTGGAGTCCGTATATATATTGGCAGACCGGTTTTTGGCTATTTCGCAGGCCTTCTTTAATGCAATGAGCTCGGCCGCTTGAGTGCCGTAATGCGGAAGCAAGGGGGAAGCCCAGACTGACTCATGTAGAGAGACGACCGCTGCTCCCGTTACGCGGGTCCCATCCAAAAGGTAGGAAGAGCTGTCAGTAAATAATTCTAGGTCTGGGTTAGTAAGAGGGTTATCCGTTAAATCAGGACGTGGTAGTTCGGCGTCCTGGACTAGGTGTAAGCAGTCATGTAACGCTTTATCTGTCAGGTTAATTGGCAATAGTGTGGCCGGGTTAAGCGTGTTACAGCGTTCAAAGGAAATATTTTCTGACGTGAATAGTTCTGCTTCGTATCGGGCCAGGCGTTGTTGGGTAAATGCCTGAGTTTGAGATTTTAAGAGTATTGCAAACACGTCATGGGGAACCCTTAGTGTGAGGGGGTATCCCAAAACCAGGTCCTTTGATCGCTTAACTAGCTCTACCGTGGCGGCCACGGATCTCAGGCATGGAACGGCTCCCCTGGCTACTGGATCTAGCTGGACTGAATAATAGGCTACTGGTCTAAGGTTTGGACCGAACTTCTGTGCCAACACCCCTGAACCTATGCCTTTGCATTCGTGAATAAAAAGGAAAAAGGGTTTCGTATAGTTAGGGAGACCCAGAGCTGGGGCTGAGGCTAGGGTCTGCTTTATTTTCTCTAGGGTGTTTGCCAATTCCTTTGTCCATGCAATAGGATCAGGTTGGTCCTTTTTTGTTAGTTGGACTAAAGGTTTTGCTAATTCCCCAAAAGCTGGTATCCAGGGTTGGCAGAATCCTAAGACCCCTAACAGGGCACGCACCTGGCGTTTTGTTTGTGGGTGCTTCATTCCTAGGATGGTCTCGACTCTTTCGGGTGCTAACTTTCGGACCCCAGGGGCAATAATATACCCTAAATAGGACACTTCCCTTTTCAAGTACTGTAATTTAAAAGGGGACGCTTTATGCCCCTTTTCCCCCAGACATTTCAGTAGGTGGTAGGTATCTGCCCTACAGCTCTCCTCAGCTTCGGAAGCTACCAGTAGGTCATCCACGTATTGGATAAGTGTAGATTTGCATGGTAGAAGGATGGAAGCTAGGTCTTCCCTTAAAATCTGTGAGAACAAAGTGGGAGACTCCGTATAGCCCTGCGGCAATCGAGTCCAGGCGTATTGTTGCTTATCCCATGTGAAGGCAAAGAGGTATTGCGATGCAGGGTCCACAGGGATGCTGAAAAAGGCTGCACAGAGATCAATTATTGTGAAATAGGTGGCTGACGCTGGTACTTCTGTAATTATGCTAGCTGGGTTTGGTACTACCGGTGCTCTGGGTATTACATGATTGTTCACGGCTCTCATATCATGTACAAAGCGGTAAATGGGGTTCCCTTCACTGTCTACCTTTGGCTTTCGAACCGGAAAGATTGGGGTGTTGCAAGGGGAAATGCATTTACGCAGCACCCCCTGCTCTAGGTATGCTGTTATCAGTTTTTGAATTGGTTCTATCGCTTCCGGTTGTATCTTGTACTGGGGAATACATGGTAGTGGTCCTGGCTTAACTTGGATCGTAACCGGGGTAGCTGCTTTTAGCAGCCCCACTTCGGTAGGGTCCCAACCTCACAGAGAGGCTGGCAAGCTTCGGAGATCCATAGGCAGCTGGATCTCCTTGCCAGTTGAACAAACCATGAAAAAATGTGCCCGTTTGACTGGGATGTCTAAATGGAGCCCTTCTGCAGTACATTTAATAGTTGCTCCAAGTTTGCAAAGCAAATCCCTACCTAGGAGGGATAAGGGGGATTGAGGACAAACAGTAAACGGGTGTTCTAAGGAGAAGGGGCCAACTTCTACCTTCAAGTTATCTGTAAATTCGACTGGGATAAGTTTTCCTCCAACCCCCATTACATTGTCTTTGGCCCCAGGCACTATTGAATCCTTAAAGGGTGCCGTTGTGAGAAGGGAGGAAGTTGCTCCGGTATCAATGAGGCATTCATATGTCTTCCCCCCTACAGTGATTGTCAACAGGGGCTCTCCATCGGGGCCGCCCTTTAAGGGAATAGCTAGCCCCTGAAATGTGGCCTTATAATCAGTTTCTAGTCAGGCTAGATCGCGTTCTAGTTGTTCCCATCGGGGTGTACTTTGTTCCCTTCTCTCACTGCGACGATGAGGGGCTTCCCTTGGGAAGGGGGGTCTTGGTGGGTGACCTTGATTCCAGGTTTCCCCATTTTGACCCTCCCCACAGAGTCTCCTGGTATGCCCCTCCCCTCCACAGCGGAAACAATGCCGGCAGAAGGACTTTCCCTCGACCTCGCATCGCCGGCATATTGCTCCCTTTGTGGGAGGTCTTCGGTATCTTCTCCCATAATCCCTATTTATCATGGCAAAAGCTTGCAAGTCCTCCTTTCTTTCCATTCTGCGTCTTTTCTCTTTCTCCCTTTCTCGTTCTGCTTCCTTCCTTTCTCTCTCTTCTTCTGCTAACCTCTCCCTCTGGTCAAATACAAAGTTTGCGATCCTGCGCAACTCTGAGATATCTAACGTGGACCAGTTGAAACTATCTTGTGGAAGTGCCCCCGGATATCGCTCGCAGATTGGTTAACGAAGGCGGCTGCCAGAATGTTCTTATCCTTCAGGCAGCTTATGTCTAGATGTGCGAACGTGGTTCCAGCCTCTAAGAGGCGGACCCAGAAGGCATCCGGGGTCTCCTTGTCCCTTTGCTTTGTCTTTTGGAATTCAGCCCAATTGAGGGGCTTTTTCCCTATCTCCTGGAGGGCTTCCAATAGATTGGTTTTTGCCCTGGTATACTCATCCCAGTGGTTCTGATTATTATAGTCCCAGTCTGGGCGATTGAGTGGCCAGGCGACCTTGGCAGGGGCTACTTGCCCAGGCGCAGATATTACGGGACGCCTGGCGATCTCTTCCGTTTTTTCAAAAAGTTTCATTAATTCGTCTTTGGTCAGAAACACGTGCAGTAGTTGAGTCATGTCTGCCCAAGACGGATTGTGAGTGTCTACAATAGACTTTATGGTTTCTATAACGGCCTGGGGATCCGCACGAAAGGTGGCAGTATCCTTTTTCCAAACAACCAAATCGGATGGGGAGAAAGGGGTGTGGGTTAAAATGTGTCCTGTCTGGCCCCTCGGTCACCCGGGTATGGGCCTGTTCAACAAGGGGGCCATGAAGGTTGGTTCAGGGTGATCTAAGGGAGACTGGGGGTTCAAGGCGACTTGAACCGGGTTTCTCTGTCTGGATAGTTCAGCCCAGCAATACCAGTAGGGTAGTTGGGTTGGTTCTATCCTTGACCTAAGTGCTTTCAGTGTTTTGATTTCTAGAGTACCACCATCGGGCCAAATTTGTCTTCCATTTTCATCTTTAAGCAAAGCCCATTTCTTACATAATTCCTTTAATCGTTTCTTCTTCATCCCGGCCTGGACAGGAAGCTGATTCCTGTCCCAGGCCCCGAGCAAGCTTTCAACCGGGAAACCTACGTCTGCCCTTGAATTGGAACCTCCCATGTTTCTATAACGGGATTTCCTGACCGCTAAAGGGCACTACACGTCGGAAGCCTCCTTGTGAGACTTCTTCCTACCACCACGATTTTGTGAGTCCGGAAAAAAAGGGGACTCACGGAGCTTCTCTGGATCCCTCTCAGAGTTCGTGGGCTCCTCCGAGGGATCCTCCACGTTTTCAGACCAAAAAGGGGTCTGCAGAGACCTTCTAGTTTCCCTCAGAAGGTACGGGCTACTCTTCCACCGGCCGGCTTTACCCCACCGTTTACGGACACCTGGACCTCCAGTGTCCGTGGGCACCTCCACCTGCTCTCAGAGGTAGGTGGTCGCTCCCTTTTTAGGGCTACTGCTTAAATTTTTTTCTAATGGAAGGGGTCCTAACTTGCCCAGAATAGAGTTTTCTCTCTCTTTCTCTGCCCGCTCGGTCCTCCTCTCTTACCAGAAGGTCTCACGCTCCAGTGCCCCCCCCTTGCTGTCCCGAATCCTGCCGGTCACGGCTCCAGTGGAGCTAGCAGCAGGCCGGGGTGCGGCTAGAGGGCACACGGAGGGAGTGAGCTTCAGCTGGTTCTAAGAGGAGGATGCCTCACACACACACTCATACATACTTCCTTTCGTTCCCCCAGACCCTTTAACCTAATAGATTTAAATTTGGTGGCACTTACCCTCTTTCCTGGTAGCTGTTCGAGCATAAGACTCAAAAACTCCCTGTACTACCCGATGCCGACCGGGCAGGGTCCGAGGAGGCTTCCCCACGGATCAAAGTGTCCGCTGCCGGCTGGGTGATGACTCTTCCGGGCCCGGTCCGGTGGCTGGGTGAGCTGGAAGTCCCTTCGTGGTCGCCAGATTGTTGGGAGGAACTCCCCCGTTCGGTCCTTCCAGCCGGGATTCCCCTTGACGGCGCAGAAGAAATAGATCGTGAAGCCAGCTACCGGAAAGAGGTTTAATTTCGAGGATCAGCGTTGAGTGACAATTCAGCTCGGGTCCCCGGCTAGCTAGACAGAGTGATCTTTAAACAGGGGTTTTTATACCCTTTTGTGGTTTCCAAACTTGTCATTTCTGATTGGTAACAAACTTATCATTTCTAATTGGTGAGTTTGAATCTGCCTTTTCTGATTTGTTGGTCAGTGACTATTGTTGGTTAAATTTCTTTGCTAATCCTGCCTGAAAGGTGTTAATTACTTTATTGTTGTGTCCTGATTGTTGCTAGCTGGTTCCTCATTGTGTGTGTCAAGTGTTTGCCATTTAGCCTCAGGCTGCTGTTGACCCAGTTTAGTTGGGGTATTCCTAGATTATTTCTTGGTTGGGCTGGGGAGGGGGTGTCCAACTCTCATCAGTAGACTATGTCAAATAGTTTTGACTCTATTTGTATTTATTTCATTTATATCCTACTGCAATCCTAGTACCGAGATATATAATTAAAATGTTTATATTAAAAGCTTTAAATGTAAAAATAAAACATAATAGAAAATATTTTGATGCCAGCTCTCTTAAGTTCTTTTAGTAGTTCCTTGTTCACTGTCCAGGTTCCCCAGAATGGAGTTCTGGACACTTATTAGCTTTAACATGTTCCATTCTAGCATGTCAATACAAGAAAAGTAAATCTTATAATATTTTTATATCTCCATTATACATATTTATGTTAGCTAACCAAACTCATGTACTCTATCCGCCTTTCTTGAAATCTGCAGGGTCATTTGGCTTTTATGTGTAAGGTCCCAGTCCCTTACATGAATTTGAGATACCATATCAATCTAATCAGATAACCCAAGCGGAAAATTCTTGATCAAGTAGCACTTTATTTGATCAAATTAAGCAGCTGGGTGGCCAACAATCTGGAACGCTGACAGAGTCACGTCCAGAAGTGCCACACCTTAGAAAGTTGGTAGCATTGCTTTATAAACTTTGTTAGCCAATGAAAATCAGACAACAGAGACATTATATTATAAGAAAGACATCAATCATTCCTGTACACTCCCTTATTCCCTCCAGTATATCCCATCCATGTACATGTTTTCCAAGCTTGCGTGAGATTTTTCTGGTGCAAAAGCTGATTACAAAAAGCAAGAAAGCAACACTAAACAATTTCCCTTTAGCATGTCAATACAAGAAAAGTAAATCTCATAATATTTTTATATCTCCATTATATATATTTATGTTAGCTAACCAACCTCATGTACTCTATCTGCCTTTCTTGAAATCTGCAAGGTCATTTGGCTTTTATGTTTCCATGGGTATATTCACCGTAAAATGGTGAACAAGACATGTAATACTGTCCTGTACTTTATTTCATTGCTACAAATATATTGATCAGACAGAACAATTAATCAGTGAAATGACTTGCCTACAGAAGTTATGGGTGCTTCAACACTGGAGATTTTAAAGAAGAGATTGGACAAGCCTCTATCTGAAATGGTATAGGTTTCTTGTTTGAGCAGGAAGTTGAACTAGATACTAGAAGACCTCCAAAGTCCCTTCCAAGTCTGTTATTCTGCATTTCCAAATCCTATTGATGCCAATGGGACTGTAACTTTAAGCAATTTTACCAGGATGGATGGAGAACAGAGCTTATATTTAAAATACATTTAGCCATACAATAAAAGCATGTATTTACTTGAGGCTGGATTTAACAACAAATCGGGAGGTGAGAAATTGCTTTGTCATTATTGCAACAGAGACTTGGTTAAAGCCCTCTGTCCCAGATAGAGCTGTTAGCTTGATGGGATTTTCAATGTTTCAGCTGGACAGGAGTTTTACTCTTAGTGGCAAATCCCGGGGAGGAGGTGTCTGTTTTAATATAAATGACAGATGGTGTAATAATGCCAGGGTGGTTTCAAGTCTGTGCTCCCCAGATGTAGAGCTTCTGACCATCAAATGCAGACCTTTCTATATGCCTAGACAATTCTCTGTTACCATTATCACAGCTGTGTATATCCCCCCTGATGCAAACAGAGGTCATACCATCAGTGGCTTACAAACTACTCACTCAGAGGGTGCATTTATTGCAGTGGGTGACTTTAACCAAGTGAATTTGAAAGCTACCCTGCCACATTTCCATCAATATGTGGACTTTGCAACCAGAGGGGACAATACACTGGATCTTGCTTATTCCAACATCAAGAAAGCTTTCAAAGCTATCCCCCGCCCTCACCTGGGCTCCTCTGACCATCTCTCAGTGCTGTTTATTCCAGCATATAAACCTTTATTAGAGTGAAACCTACAGTAAAGCAGGTGAGGGTTTGGACAGAGAGAGCTACAGAAGCACTACAAGACTGCTTTGAGTGCACAGATTGGGGCATGTTTAAGGAAGCAGCTACTGATAACCAAGATACAAATATTGAGGAGTATGCCACCATGCTGTCTACATATATCCAAAAGTGCATAGAAGATGTCTGTGTCTTGAAAAGCATTGTTGTGAGGGCAAATGAAAAACTGTGGCTGACTTATGAGGTCTGCAAGATGCTGAAAGCACGGAATGTGGCTTTTAAATCTGGTGACATGCTGGCACTTAGAACAGCCAGAGCAAATCTGAAAAGTGCCATAAAAGGTGAAAAGCAAGCCCATTGCCAGAAAATTCAGAATTTTTTTCAGGACCCAACAAACACCAGGCGAATGTGGCAAGGGATCCAGGCCATTATGGATTACAAGGTGGCTCCATCGAGATGCAAGGATGACACAGACTTCCTAAACAAACAATGCATTTTTGGGTAGATTTGAGGCATCAAATAGCACTCCTGCTAGGAAAGCAGTGCCCCATCATCTTGCCAGTGCCAAAAAAGTCCACAATTATAGGCCTCAATGATTACAGTCCGGTTGCACTGACATCCACCATCGTGAAATGCTTTGAGAAGCTGATAAAGGACACTTGTATCTAGCCTCCCACCAGCTTTTGACCCGCTTCAGTTTGCGTACCGATCAAATCGCTCTACGGATGATGCTATTTTTTCCGTTCTCCATCTGAGCCTGAAGCACTTAGAGGAAATAAATACTCATGTGTGTTTGTTGTTTGTTTAACACAATAATTCCCCAGCATCTAGTAGACAAACTGGGCCTTTTAGGCTTAAACACTCCTTTGTGCAACTGGATTCTTGATTTTCTTACCAACAGGCCCCAATATGTGCGAGTTGGAACAAATACCTCTAATACTATTTTCTTCAGCACAGGTTCTCCTCAGGGCTGTGTCTTAAGTCCGCTGCTGTTCACCCTGTTGACCCATGATTGTTGTGCTAGGTTTGCCACCAACCATAATGTGAAGTTTGCAGATGATACAACAGTAGTGGGCCTTATTCAGGATGACAAGGTGGAAGCTTACCGCAAGGAGGTTGAAGGGTTGTTGAACTGGTGTAAGGAAAACAGCCTAGTTTTAAATACCGGAAAAACCAAAGAGATAATTGTTGATTTCAGAAAAGGCAGGTACAGCCACACTTCTCTGTGCATAAATGATTCACCTGTGGAGATGGTTACCAGCATCAAATTCCTAGGTGTACAGCTAACGAGTAGGCTGACTTGGTCGCTCAACAGTGAGAAACTGGTGAAGCGGGCACAGCAGTGCCTGCATTTTCTGTGCCGCATGAGAAAAGCACATCTTCCTTCCCCTGTCCTGACCACTTTCTACACGAGAGCATCCTGTCATACAGTACCACAGTCTGGCTTGGAGGCATCACTGCTTCAGACAGGAAGGCGATGCAGAGAGTGGTGAGAATGGCTGAAAAGATCATTGGCAGTTCCCTCCCTCCCATCCAGGACATAGCAAAGAAGCGCTGCTTGAGCAAGATTATCTGGGACACTATGCATCCTCTTCATGACCTGTTTTCCTTGTTACCTTCTGGGAGGAGGCTTCGTGGTATCCAAAGCAGAACATCCAGCTTCAGCCATAGTTTCATTCCATACAGCATTAACCTTGCGAACTCTCAAGCTTCCTCCTTCCATTATATATTCAAGATGGACAATATTTAATATTTATTGCTACTTATATGTAGGATGTGGGTCTATACATATGTTGTTCACACTATGTTTAGATGTGTGTCATGTACATGTTTCACTTTTGAGAGTGGGCAACTAAATTTCATTTTTGATGTGTGCCCTTGTGCCCACAGTATAAAAATGACAATAAAGGTTATCTTATTAGAATTAGAGAGAGCTAATTCGATGTAGTGGTTAAGTCATCAAGCTAGAAACCGGGAGACTAAAATCTAGTCCCGCCTTAGGCATAAATCTTGGGCTGGTCACTTTCTCTCAGTCCTAGGAAAGAGGCAGTGGCAAACATTTTCTGGGGGGGGGGGGAACTTTGCCAAGAAAACTACAAGAGCTTGTCCAGGCAGCCTCCGAGAATCGGACATGATTAAAGAAGGAAGAGATATCTACATATTTAAGTAAATCCTACTACACGTGGTTTTATAATAGAATTAAAATGAGAAATTACTTTTAAACTTATAAAACTTTTTTTTGTAATGTATGTGTTTGTAATCAATTTAAAAAGAGAAAGCAAGTTTCTGCAATTACAACCCCAGTTCAAACCATCTTAGGATAGAGACAGAGAAAGAGAAAATCAACGGACTTTCTAATTTTATCCCCCGGCGGAAGTCCCCTGATAAAGCAACTTCAAACACGGAAGTGCTTTTTAAAGCACATTGAGAAAAATACAAGAGTAACACTACTCATCGACTTCCGAGTTCCTTTAATATCCCGGAACAGTGGATTAACAATAGAAACGACAGAAATCTGCTATAGCTTTGTAAATTACTACGTAGCCCGTCAATCTAACCCCCCTTTCAGTTTGCAAAGGGTAGGAATCATTGTATGATGTCCTCCGTTTTTTCCTTCGAGATCTTTAAAAAGCTGTTGTTTCAAGCAAAAGAAAAAAAGTTAGCTCTAAATCAGTAATTCTTCTCTCCGCAGGAATCCCTTTTCAGGATTCGTTCTTCCTTCCGCCAAACAAGAATGGGATGTTTGCCTTTCTGCTCTCCGAAAAACAATGGGAATGTCTGACGAACTTTGCAGCATGTAAGTATATCCTTTATAGTTTCGTAGGTCTACAGCCCTGCTTTTCTGCTCCCTAAACTGCACTCTGTCGTGCCCTTGCGCAGCAGTCCTCTATATGGGAAAAAAAGCTTATTTAGACTGTTCGCCAAGTAAAAACAGCAAAATACTGTTGCGATCATCTTCTTCCTGCCTTTCGGCTTCTTAGAAGCAGCCTTTCTCCCCCCCCCCGTAACTGTCCCTCAGATGTATTTTACTACAGCGCCCATTATCTATGCCGAGTCTTCATGCAGACTGGATTATGGGATTTGAAAAAAAAAATGGAGCGTGGGAGAGAAGGAACATTTTCTATTTGGGTTGTCCTTAATAATTCATTAGGTTGCAGCATATCTCGACGTAACCTCAGGAAATAGACTCATAGCTTGTTGTATCATCCCTATAGTGGCTGCATTAGTACTTTAACTTATACACATCAGGATTGCCTTTTTCAGCCTGTATGAGCCCTGATATATTAAAGAGAAACTCCTTGGGGTCTGTTTTGAAAGGCGAGAACTGAAGCTGGAAGGCACTGCTTCTTAGCGGTAATGCCAGTGTTGGGGAATGATCTTCCTATGGAGATCAGGTTAGCCCCCACCTGGGGTGAGTTTCAGAAAGCTCTTAAGGTTTATTGGAGGATAAATGAGGCATCAGATTTTAGTCTTTATTTTCATGAATTTGAGTCTTTCAGAGTTGTCCTTTAAGATGCGTGGCCATAAAAATATAAATAAAACAATAAACTAAAATCTGAGCTTTTTAGACTGTTTCAATTATGCTTATCTATTGTGTCATTTACTGTTTTACTTTTCCTATTTTTTTTATTGTTATACCAGATATTAGCCATTTGTGTTATGATTTAGTTTATTTTTGTTCTTCATCCTGTTGTAGATGTTTTAATATTTTAATCCTACAGAGGATGTGGAAGGTATTTGTGTATGTACTGCTGAGACATGTCACATATAACTTCAATAAATAAATATTTTTTCCCCAATAGATTATCGGCAATAGATTGAACAAGAAGTATCTTGGAAATTCACTGGTTTAAAGGTTGCATCTACCTACCAAAAAGGAGCAATATTTTATTAAAATAATCTAAAACTGCTTTCACTGCTTCTGAAAAGAAATGAGCTCATCACACTGAACCCAATGGTTTGAAAGATTCTGAACAGCGCCAAAGCTTCCATTGCTTTTGATGCTTGATTATTTTATTTCCTCAAAACATGATATTCCAGTTCCCATGGAAGAAATGCTTCCCATTATATTATGTCCTCAAAGTTCCAGCTGCTGGCTTCAAAAGTACAAAGGAAAGAGGGCTTATCCTACAGTCCGTGTCTCAGGATGTTTACCAGAATTTAGCATTAGAGGATTGGATCCATGATAACATGGATTTAGAAAAGAGACATGTTCTCCTCCTCTGGAGAAATTCTTCTGCTGTAGTGATCGGTCGGCATCAGAATCCCTGGCAAGAATGTAACCTTGGAGTCATGAAGCAGAAGGGGATAAGACTTGCTCGAAGAAGAAGTGGAGGAGGTGCAGTTTACCATGACACAGGCAACATTAATCTGACCTTCTTCACCGACAGAAAAAAATATGAAAGAATTGAAAATTTAAAACTAGTTGTCAAAGCTTTGAAGTCCCTGAGACCCCAGCTAGATGTTCAGGCTACTGAGAGATATGATCTCTTGTTAAATAAAATCTTTAAAATTTCAGGAACTGCTGCAAAATTAGGAAGAACAGCTGCTTATCACCACTGCACTTTACTGTGCAATACTGATAAATTAGTTCTAACATCTGTGTTAAAGACTCCTAACAGTGGAATCCAAAGTAACGCCACACCAAGTGTGCCTGCATTAGTGAGAAATCTCTGTGAAGAAGATCCCACATTAACTTGTGAAATGCTTATGGAAGCCATTGCTGGCGAATATGCTTCACATCATCATGCTGAAAACCATATCCATGTCATAAATCCAGCCGATGAAACAGAATTCCCTGGAATTAACAATAAAGCCATAGAATTAAAAGCCTGGAATTGGCTATATGGAAAAACACCAAAGTTCAAAATCAGCACATCCTTTAATATAGGACATGAGGAATCCAATGTTGAAATTCAGATAAATATGGATATAAAGAATGGTAACATTGAAGCTTGCCAAATAGATGTACCTCAGAACTGGCTGCCACTGGATGTGTGTGTGGAACTCGGGAACAGCCTGATTGGCAACAGGTTTTACCCAAATGAAAGCATTGCCATGGCAACTGCTTTGCTGAGAACTTGGGCAGATTCTACATTACACAGCAAATTGCATATCTTATGTGAGAAGATTGTAACATTAATGTAACTTTTATGTGATGAACTGGATTCTTGGATATAAAGTTAGTAGTTTGTTAATACAAGATTGTCATGTATGATTTTAGAAGAGGTCAGTGAATGTACACAGATTTAACCTTACATAGTTACATAATTACTGAACAAAAATAACACTTGAATATAAAGTTCCTTTTTTTAAAGGGAGATAGTTAATTGATACTGCAGTCTTCTCAAATGTGAACTCCAGAGTTTAATGGAACTTGAAGTAACTTACAATAGAGTTGCAACCAAGAATGCAATTATGATAATAATAATACACTGTTGGATGGGGGAAATGTGGATGGAAAGCTATAACTAATAATCGTTTTCAAATTCAATATATTACTGGTCCAAACACCCAACTTATGCCACATTTGAGCTGATGTTGAAACATTACTCCTCTTATAATCAACAAAATTTAAAAGATGTCTTTTGTGCTGGATAAGAGTTGCCTCAAGGTGAAATAGGTGGCAAATAAATCTAATAACATATTAGCAACCTTATGAAAGGTTATTTGGCTTCTTTTCCTTTAAATTACTTTTCACCAGTTCTTACTTCACCATTCTAGTAAGAACAGAAGATCTGTATTGGGGTGAAAAGTACATTTTTTAAAAAAACAAGCCTTTATTTCAAAAGTTTTATATTCTTTTGATTAATCCAAATTTATTGACATAAAAATTAAAAAAACTAAAAGGTATACAAATTACAAATTTAAATATACAATATTATTAAAAAAGATTTCAAGAAATGCAAATTTCCCTGACATACTGGATCAGATGTTTAGATTTGATCATTTATTTGATTCCAGAGTTATCAGTATTGTATAATAATTTTATTGGAGTAAAAACTGGGGTAGATTCTGAAGAGAGAGAAAAAACTAATTACAAGAATTGGCATGTTTCAAAGCAGGTCTTAGGAATGGTACATCAAGACTAGAAAGGTTCTTTAAAAAAAACCCATAGGTGGAATATGAGCTGTAAATTGCAAGCATGTACAATATTTTGAAAGTTCAGAGGAATACATGGCTCAGCTGACGGGCCATGGTGTAATTTTCATCCATGCTGACTGGATAGATATGTGTATGGTAGTGGCATGGTTTTTGTAGCTTGCCCCCCCCCCCAAAAGCAGGTGGACTCTATTGTTGAAAGTACATCAGCACGCCATATGTTAAGTGACTGCTGTGTAACTGTCCAAAATCCTCTCCATTCAGCACCCTAATGTTCAAAGTATCTGGCAGGTACCTTTTTTTCGCTATATATAATAGTTTGATATAACTTCAAGAGATTGTAGCTAGTTCTGTTTTTAGACTGCTAAATTCAAAAGTAGAAAAAGTCCTTGGCTTATGATAGCAACTGACTGGAATTGCTATTGCTAAGTGATGCAGTCATAAAGTGGGACAGCAGTTTTGCAGGGCTGCCATTAAATGAGGATCATTAAACAAACAGCTCACGTGAATCACAACTTCAAGCCAGCTTTCCCTCTGACTTTGTTTGTGGAAAATTGGCAGGGAACATTGGAAATCACAATCACATGACCACAGCTCCCTGAGACAACATAATCTTGAGCGGGGCATCAAGTGCCCAAATGGCATTCATGACTGTGGAGATCAAGTGCCCAAATGGCATTCATGATTGTGGGGACACTGCAACAACTAAACTATGAGGAAACCATTTGTTCAGTGCTGTCGTAACTTGAATGAACCTGTATCTATTTCTAAGTTCATTTCGGCTATTTATTCAATGATTCCAGTCATTGCAATTTTGAAATATATTCAGTAGTGTTGTTTTAATTTATTAATTCTTTCAGTATTTTTTAACCTGAGGTCAGTTGAAATAAAAATATTGTTTTCCTTTAAACAAAATTTAACTATTGAAGCCTCTTTTAAGGATATATTGAGATAAACGTATCTTTTTACTTAAACAAAAATTTATTTTATAAAAAAGCACATTAAATATATATCTTACAAGGATTTTTATCTAGAAAATGAGTGGTTTCAGAAGGAATCATGCTTTCTTTGTGTACTTATTGTGAAAGATGTCCACAGTAGTTTCATGACAAGGTCTCAAATCAAAGTCACAATATCCAAGGAAAAAACGACCCTGTAAAAAGATTTTTTTTTCTTAGCAAAAAATTCAGGAACTCTGTAAAAAAAAGAAAATAAAAACAAAATCCCTTACCTGTGGTTTTTTAAAATAATCAAGGCCTCTTCCGATTTTAAACATCCATCCATTGTTGAATCTGTGTTTTAAATACAAGAATATAGAAGCATAATATTCAAAAATATAAGCATGGCAAGAGTATGTTTGCAGATAATTATATTTGATAGTTTAGGAAAAATATGTGTATTTAAAAGATATTTTAATTGCCTTTTAAAATTAATAGACATAACATTAGATTTCAGTTTGGAAATCTGGCCTATCCTAGGCACAGCTATTTTTCTCACAGGCATATAAATGTATATTGAGATAGAAAAATATTTTTCCCATGAAAATTGATTGCCAAATGCTATTAAAACAGCATCCTTATAACTATCATTTTCAATCTGTCTTTCTGTTTTAATAGATCTGAAAATCTTTAATACAGTAATGTATTACACACACAAACACAAATTTGTTAATAAAGAACAGCAAATATTTTAAGTCTGTAAAGTCTTTTGGAATTTTGTGAGCGTGTTATGGATGCTCTCACAGAATTACTGCACATAGAAGGCATCTACATTTACAAAATACATAGTTAGGGTCAAAAGATGAGGACTGCAACACTCTAATAGTCAATAGATGGTAGCAAAAAGATACAGTATTGTTTTTGTAGCTGAAATCCTATTATGTGCAAGAAAACAAACTTCTGCAGTTTTTACCTGTCAACTCCCAGCTAACCAGGATGCCCCAGTATTTCAAAATGGATTGGGGCATTATTGTAAATGAAGCTGAAGTTAAGGACTTATGCTTTGTTTTTAAGCTCATTATGTTTTGCTTAGATTCTTTCAATTAATAAGAAATGGTGGAAATGTTTCTGAATACCCTGAGGCCTATAGACATCTACTATCTATCCATATTTTAGAAAGCACAATATTAATCAAAATTTAGTACAATATTTATATTTTTTACTATACAGTAATTTTACATAACACCAACCTAATCTCTCGATCATGTATTGAAGAAGAGTATGATATATCCAGTGTAATGCCAAAATCCCTTAGAGACTGTTGTATTTCTTCTAAGGAACTCATCTGTTGACTCTTTCCATGACCCTGTTAAGATATTTTATAATTTAAACTTGAATAGACAATTGAAACCTTGTTAATTCAGAATTCTCTAAAAAACATTACTATTTTTAATTTTTAATTAGGCCATCTTAACATTGTTTTCAACCCCAACCTACAAATTATTTAATGAAGAGAAACCTGTATGAATTATTATTTTTCTGTGTAAATGATAACTTGTAAAAAAAACCCTTAAGATTCAAAATCTTAAAAGACAATGCAGTAAAAGTGCTACACTCAATTTGCCAGCAAATTTGGAAAACTCAACAGTGGCCACAGGATTGGAAAAGATCAGTTTACATTCCAATTCCAAAGAAAGGCAATGCCAAAGAATGTTCAAACTATCGCACCATTGCACTCATTTCACATGCTAGTAAAGTTATGCTTAAAAGCCTACAAGCTAGACTCCAGCAGTATGTGGATCGAGAACTACCAGAAGTACAGGCAGGATTTCGAAGAGGCAGAGGAACTAGAGATCAAATTGCCAACATATGCTGGATCATGGAGAAAGCTAGGGAGTTCCAGAAAAACATCTACTTCTGCTTCATTGACAATGCTAAAGCCTTTGATTGTGTGGATCACAACAAATTGTGGCAAGTTCTTAAGGAGATGGGAGTACCAGACCATCTCATTTGTCTCTTGAGAAACCTATATGCGGTCAAGAAGCAACAGTGAGAACTGGACACGGAACCACTGATTGGTTCAAAATTGGAAAAGGAGTCCGGCAAGGCTGGATACTGTCGCCCTGCCTATTTAACTTATATGCAGAGCACATCATGAGAAAGGCAGGGCTAGATGAATCAAAAGTTGGAATTAAGATTGCCGGGAGAAATATCAACAACCTAAGATATGCAGATGATACCACTCTAATGGCAGAAAGTGAAGAGGAACTAAACAGCCTCTTGATGCGGGTGAAGAAGGAGAGTGCAAAAGTTGGCTTGAAACTCAACATTAAGAAAACCAAAATCATGGCATCTGGCCCCCTCAATTCCTGGCAAATAGATGGGGAAGAAATGGAGGTAGTGACAGATTTTATTTTCCTGGCTCCAAGATCACCTCAGATGGGGACTGCAGCCAAGAAATTAAAAGACGCTTGCTCCTGGGGAGGAAAGCTATGGCAAATCTAGACAGCATACTAAAAAGCAGAGACATCATCCTGCCAACAAAAGTGCATATAGTCAAGGCCATGGTTTTCCCAGTTGCAATGTGTGGCTGTGAAAGGTGGACCATAAGAAAGGCTGAGCGACAAAGAATTGAGGCCTTTGAACTATGGTGCTGGAGAAGACTCCTGCGAGTCCCTTGGACTGCAAAGCGTTCAAACCGGTCAATCCTAGAAGAGATCAACCCCGACTGCTCTTTAGAAGGCCAGATCCTGAAGTTGAAACTCAAATACTTTGGCCACCTAATGAGAAGGACTCACTGGAGAAGGGCCTAATGCTGGGAAAGATTGAGGGCAGTAGAAGAATGGGACGACAGAGAATGAGGTGGCTGGATGGAGTCACTGAAGCAGTAGGCGTGAACTTAAATGGACTCCAGAAGACGGTAGAGGACAGGAAGACCTGGAGGAACATTGTCCATGGGGTCGCGATGGGTCGGACATGACTTCGCAATTAACAACAACAACAAAGAAAACCCTGATTCCAGAACACAGAAGCCAAATATAAAAACATAGAAACAATAGGCCTCAGAGACTAGTGGGAAAGCCAGAGGAAGATTTCCCCTCTGTGATTCTGATATCTACTACTATACAATACAGATTTTCAGAGTAAATAATTTGTAAAGCACTAATACAAAATATAATATTAGAAATGGTAGTAAAACTGTATCTCAGCAGTAGGGGATAAACTTAGATGCAAAAGATACGTAATAAAACTTTTTTGACATTCCTGTAAATATTGAAAAGAAACTTTGAGGAACTATTACAATAAACATATAAAATACTGAGCCAAAAACAATAATTTGATTCAATATCTTCCATTTTTTTCTAATTATCAACTTAAAATTGATATTATCTTACTGTAAAACATACCTACATTTAGCTTTTTTTACATTATTCTTACCCAAAGCAAAATTCCCATTAATATAAAGTATTTCATTTTAATGCAAGTGATAGCAGTCTTTTTCATCCACAAATTGATTTTTCCATCAATTGCTTTTCTGACCCAAAATGTGATAGAAATAAAATATTATTTACAGAATGAAAATTCTTTTCTGCATTCTAATCATGGTGATCACAATAATACTTCCATTCAGCTGAGTAAAAGGACATTCATGCAATCCTAAATATAAGAAATAATTCTTACTAAATTTTGTAATATGATTACAGTCATAAATACTTACTTCTTCATGAGAGGTAAGAAGGTGTATAGTTTTCATTCTGCATGGTCCTTTAGCAAGCATTTCACAGAATCTTAAGAAGTTGTACAACTATAGAAAATTAAATAAGATTAATTTTTCAGATGGAAAAGGGCAAAATATCTTGATTAATTGCAGCAGTGCTATCTCACCTGATGGGCTTGGCGAATGTAAGGATCCTCAACCCAAACCTCTGTAACAGTTTCATTTAGATACTCTTGGAACAATTTTTCATAGCTGAATCCTTTGCTATTCTCTTCAATTTTTATTTGTTTGTGGCATTTCCCATCTAAGCACAAGAGCAAACTTTCACTAAGCATCCCACTTCATTACAGTTATGGCTGAATTAAAAAGACCTTCCATTATAACTTCATACCTTCTTTTTCCTTCATAACATATTTTTTAATTTTTTCCGCTCTGTTCATGTAACTTGATATTTTGTTTCTGTAGTAAGCCTTTTTATTCTCATCTTTTGTAGCTGCAAACAGAAGACATGAAAGAAATGAAAAATGGAAAAAGAATACCTATACCTATACTGCCCACTCCCCTTCTTCTGGACAGTTGAAAGAACAGGTAGTCCTTAACTTACGACCACAATAAGGGCCAGAATTTCCAAGGTAAATCATTGTAGTTATACGGTGAGTGGGACATGATTCTACAACAAATATTTACAGGGGTCATCAAGCGAATCCAGCTTCCTCAATGGGCAAGTCTATTGGCAAAAAAAGTTGCAAATTACAATAAGAAGTTACAAGAAGCTGCAATTGGCTGTAAATGCAAGCTGTAACCAAGTGCCTTATTTTGCAATTATGTGACTGTGGGTGTGATGTGATGGTCACCACAAGTGCAAGTACAGGTCGTAAGTCACTGTTTCCAAGGCCACTTAAACTTTACAGCGGTCGTCACATATGACCATTTAACAATGGTTAAATGAATGGGCACAAGTAAGGAATCTGAATGTGTTCTGAGATCTTAAGAAAATATTGTGATTAGTATACTTTCTAAAAATGTATAATAGAAGCCTTTTTCTTCAGAGGGATTTATGTTTTCGGCATTTAATTATGGCTGCTTGGAGTTGCACTGCACAGCCCATCAACAAAGCACCTTGCTTTTCTTCCCTAACTCAAACTCCAGTGTCCCACAGTGTTGTGGAACACCGCACAGCTCAGGTTAGGAAAGGACAGCATGCCATTCCATTGCTGGGCCATGCAGTATGATTGCGGAAGCAGCCTCTATTTTCCAAGTGGCTGTATTGAATTGCAGCCACTCAGAAAATGGCAGCTGCTTCTGGAATTGCACCACACACAGCCCAGCAATGGAGCAGCTTATTTTACTTCCCTAACCTGAGCTCTGAACCTCTTTGAAAGGTAAGTGTGTGATGGCTGACACTGAGTAAGGAGAGTGTGGGCCCCAGTGGTATAGGAAGCAGGCTCAAGGCCTGCAGGGACTCTGAAGGTTAGAAAGTGAAGCATGGGATACCTCAGGGAGTAGGGGAGGCTTTGGGAGACCCAGGACAGGTCCCGCACTAGGCTTCCCCTGGAGCACCCTATACTTCATTTAAAGACTGCATTGGGAAGGCTGTAGGATTCAATGGAAACTTAATGCAAATTTTCCAAGATGAAATAATAGTCTGAAATCAGAATCTAGAAGTACTTTGTAGAAAAGCCTTCCATCTCTGAAACTTTTCCTTAACTTGCATTTAGTTTGAAACTTTTCCCAATGCTTTCAGGTAGCCATTAAAATTCATTAGAACCAGAATGGGGACTCACGGAGCATTATTTTTCTGCTTAAAAATTGTTGTTGTTAATTGCGAAGTCGTGTCCGATCCATCGCGACCCCATGGACAATGTTCCTCCAGGTCTTCCTGTCCTCTACCGTCTTCTGGAGTCCATTTAAGTTCACGCCTACTGCTTCAGTGACTCCATCCAGCCACCTCATTCTCTGTCATCCCGTTCTGCTACTGCCCTCAATCTTTCCCAGCATTAGGCCCTTCTCCAGTGAGTCCTTCCTTCTCATTAGATGGCCAAAGTATTTGAGTTTCAACTTCAGGATCTGGCCTTCTAAAGAGCAGTCGGGGTTGATCTCTTCTAGGACTGACCGGTTTGAACGCTTTGCAGTCCAAGGGACTCGCAGGAGTCTTCTCCAGCACTATAGTTCAAAGGCCTCAATTCTTTGTCACTCAGCCTTTCTTATGGTCCATCTTTCACATCCATACATTGCAACTGGGAAAACCATGGCCTTGACTATACACACTTTTGTTGGCAGGGTGATGTCTCTGTTTTTTAGTATGCTGTCTAGATTTGCCATAGCTTTCCTCCCCAGGAGCAAGCGTCTTTTAATTTCTTGGCTGCAGTCCCCATCTGAGGTGATCTTGGAGCCCAGGAAAAAAAAATCTGTCACTACCACCATTTCTTCCCCATCTATTTGCCAGGAATTGAGAGGGCTGGATGCCATGATTTTGGTTTTCTTAATGTTGAGTTTCAAGTCAACTTTTGCACTCTCCTTCTTCACCCGCATCAAGAGGCTCTTTAGTTCCTCTTCACTTTCTGCCATTAGAGTGGTATCATCTGCATATCTTAAGTTGTTGATATTTCTTCCGGCAATCTTAATTCCAACTTTTGATTCATCTAGCCCTGCCTTTCTCATGATGTGCTCTGCAAATAAGTTAAATAGGCAGGGCGACAGTATACAGCCTTGCCTGACTCCTTTCCCAATTTTGAACCAATCAGTGGGTCTGTGTCCAGTTCTCACTGTTGCTTCTTGACCTGCACATAGGTTTCTCAAGAGACAAATAAGATGGTCTGGTACTCCCATCTCTTTAAGAACTTGCCACAATTTGTTGTGATCCACACAATCAAAAGCTTTAGCATAGTCAATGAAGCAGAAATAGATGTTTTTCTGGAACTCCCTAGCTTTCTCCATGATCCAGCGTATATTGGCAATTTGATCTCTAGTTCCTCTGCCTCTTCGAAATCCTGCCTGTCCTTCTGGTGGTTCTCGATCCACATACTGCTGGAGTCTAGCTTGTAGGATTTTAAGCATAACTTTACTAGCATGTGAAATGAGTGGAATGGTGCGATAGTTTGAACATTCTTTGGCATTGCCTTTCTTTGGAATTGGAATGTAAACTGATCTTTTCCAATCCTGTGGCCACTGTTGAGTTTTCCAAATTTGCTGGCAAATTGAGTGTAGCACTTTTACTGCATTGTCTTTTAAGATTTTGAATAGCTCAGCTGGAATACTGTCACCTCCACTAGCTTTGTTGTTGCTCAGATTTCCTAAGGCCCATTTCACTTCACATTCTAGGATGTCTGTCTCGAGATCAGTGACCAGCCCATCGTCGTTATCTGGGACGTTAAGCTCGTTCTTGTATAGTTCTTCTATGTAGTTTTGCCACCTCTTCTTAATATCTTCTGCCTCTGTTAGGTCCCTGCCATTTTGGTCCTTTATTATGCCCATCTTTGCATGAAACATTCCCTTCATATCTCCAATTTTCTTGAAGAGATCTCTGGTCCTCCCTATTCTGTTGCTTTCTTCTATTTCTTTGCACTGTTCATTTAAGAAGGTATTCTTATCTCTTCTAGCTATTCTCTGAAATTCTGCATTCAATTGGGTGTATCTTTTTCTTTCTCCTTTGCCTTTTGCTTCCGTTCGTTCCTCAGCTATTTGCAAAGCTTCCTCAGACAGCCATTTTGCTTTCTTGCATTTCTTTTTCTTTGGGATGGTTTTAGTTGCTACCTTTTGTACAATGTTGCGAACCTCCGTCCATAGTTCTTCAGGCACTCTGTCTATCAGATCTAATCCCTTAAATCTATTTGTCACCTCTACTGTATATTCAGGAATATGATTTAGTTCATACCTGAGTGGCCTATTGCTTTTCCCTACTTTCTTCAATTTAAGCCTAAATTTTGCAACGAGAAGCTCATGATCTAAGCCACAGTCAGCTCCTGGTCTTGTTTTTACTGACTGTATAGAGCAGTGGTTCTCAACCTTTTTAACGCCGCAACCTCCAACCGGTCATAAGTCGAGGACTACTCAACCGGTTGTAAGTCGAGGACTACTCAACTGGTGCAGCACCATTTGCAGAACGGGACTTTTGGCGGACTCAGCAGGGCAGAGACAGCCTGGACAATTCCTATTGGCTTTTGAAAGCCAATAGAATTAGACTCTATTCAAGAGAGTCTATTCTATTGGCTTTCAAAAGCCAATAGAATAAAAGGGAGTAGCACAGCTAAGGAAAAGGGAGAAAAAATGGCGGACTGCATTGTTTGGCGACCCCCGTGAAATGGTCATTCGACCCCAAATGGGGTCCCGACCCACAGGTTGAGAACCACTGGTATAGAGCTTCTCCATCTTTGGCTGCAGAGCACATAGTCAATCTGATTTCTGTGTTGATCGTCTGGTGATGTCCATGTGTAGAACTGTCTCTTGGGTTGTTGGAAAAAAGTGTTTGTTATGATCATCGTATTCTCTTGACAAAATTCTATCAGCCTGTGCCCTGCTTCATTTTGTACTCCAAGGCCAAACTTGCCTGTTATTTCGGTTATCTTTTGGCTTCCTACTTTAGCATTCCAATCCCCCATGATGATAAGGACATCATTTTTTGGTGTTAATTCTATAAGGTGTTGTAGGGCTTCATAGAACTGGTCAATTTCATCCAATTTCACCAGTGGTTGGGGCATAGATTTGGACTACTGTGATACTGAATGGTTTGCCTTGGATTCGAACTGAGATCATTCTGTCATTTTGGGGATTGTATCCCAGTATTGTTTTTCCTATCTTTTATTGATTATGAAGGCTACTCCATTTCTTCTGAGGGATTCTTGCCCGCAGTAGTATACCTGATGGTCATCTGAGTTAAATTCACCCATTCCTGTCCATTTTAGTTCGCTGATTTCTAAGATGTCAATGTTCAGTCTTGTCATCTCTTGTTTGACTAGGTCTAGCTTGCCTTGATTCATGGATCTTACATTCCAGGTTCCTATGGAGAAAAAATCTTTACAGCATCGGACTTTCCTTTCACCACCAGATCTATCCACAGCTGAGCGGCCTTTCGGCTTTGGCCCAGTTGCTTCATTCTTTCTGGCGCTACTAGTATTAGCCCTCTGCTCTTCCCCAGTAGCATATTGGACATCTTCCGACCTGAGGGGCTCATCTTCCAGCGTCATATCTTTTTGCCTTTTAGTACTGTCCATGGGGTTTTCATGGCAAAGATACTGGAGTGGTTTGCCATTTCCTTCTCCAATGGATCACATTTTGTCAGAACTCTCTGCTATGACCTGTCCGTCTTGGGGTGGCCCTGCACAGCATAGCTCATAGCTTCATTGAGTTATGCAAGCCCCTTCGCCATGACAAGGCAGTAATCCAAAAATTACACCATCTGAATTTATTTGAATTAATGATTATGCTACAGTTATTTCCCATTATATTTTACAAAATTTACAACTATGGAAGCAGATATCTGTGACTGGGGAGATGTTAAAATGATAACACATTGAAGAGAATATTATTTCTAGTGAAACCAGAATCAGGAAAGGGATCAATCCCAGCATAAGCATATTACAAATTTACAATCAGAATGACTTAAACAGGGTGCAGGGAGTGGACCATCTACCGAATTAGAGGTTCCTAAACAAATAGAGGGCAAAAATATTTAATGAAGCCCAGTTCTACAAGTGGTGAAAGTACACTTTTTGGATTAAATCCTGCAATTTTTTTAAATACTAGACAAGGGGAACAGATCAAATGCAGATCTTCTCCCTTCAGTGATAAAGATCCCTTATAATTAGGATTACCGCGTTCATATGCAACCCATCTCTGGGCATGCTCAAGGCAAACAAAATTCTTTTTTCGACTTACTGAGTCGGAAATGTGACACCGTACTCCTTGTTCTGGGGTGGTAAGACAAAACTCTCACCTTTTAGCACACTAAGGAGGAGATCGATCCCTTCCTGGTAGCAAATCAGCGACTCCTGAAAACGCGAAGCCGAATCCAGGTCCAGCGCCCGCTTCAGCACGGCCACCGCCGAATCCTCCATATCAATCAGCCAGCGATGCCCGGCACGAGTCACGAGACTTTGCGGAGGACCTGGATCTCCTCCTCCTCTGCCGCCGCTGCTGTCGCCGCTGCCCCAAATGCAATAGCCCGACCACAACTCGGAAAATCTGCAAAAGCGAAGACGTCCATCTAATCCATAAAGCAAAATAGAAACCAGGCGGAGTTGCCCGGCCCTTTTCTGCTCACGTGCTTTCTAAGAACTGGAAAGTAAATGCTTAGAAAGGCCTAAAGCTTCTTCTCTTCTCGTGGTTGCGGAGGAGGAGACTTTGCACGTCTCTTTTCGCGAGAACGTGAATCGGCTGCATAAGATGGCAGCGTGGAAGTGTTATGTATCCGCTTGGCAGGTGAGAAGTCTGGAAATGATTAAAGGATTTCTGTAAATTTCACATAGTTGTTTTATCAGGAAGAGGATTGCATCAAGTTGCAGAAATCCTTTTATGTTGCTGGACGATCTTGCTGGAGCTGAATAAAGCATACCTTAATTCTTAAATGTGTTTTTAATTAAGAGACCCCAATTCTGGAGAAAATTGATGCCTTGGTTATTAGCAAGCGTTCGTGTACTTTTTACTTTGTAAACTATTTATACTTTCCAATTAGCTGATTTAAATTTCAGGCTGGTATATCATGTGCTTCCTGTGAACCTCTGATGATTTTGTTTTTCCGGAAATATAAAATGATAGCTTCTTAAGAGTTAATATATGTGCACATGCATTTTGTCATTGATTTATTTGAAACCTTGATATATTTGACTCTTATGTATTAAGCTCTGAAGTATTACATTGTTCTCTCCTTTGTTTCTTATATTGCAGAATCTGACAAAAAGCGAACCAATCCCTTGGAGAATATGGATTAGGCAGAAATTTACAAGGTCTCGAATTCCAGAATCAGTAAGCCTTGAGTTAAAATAATAATTAAACATTACAATTACAAATTAAAATGGAATTACAAATGAAAACAGTCAAAATATATTCTTTACTACATAAAATCTCTTGTGAAAATAATGTGAATTCACCTTTGTACTTTTAAAATTGAATTATAAAGGTCTGAGTTTAACTTGCCTTTGTTTCTGATGTACCTTAAAGGGCTGTAGAATCTATATTTAGCCATTATTTTATTTCACCTAATTTCTTGCTAATTAATACCTCCTCTTTGTAGCTTTCTCTTCTGCAGAGGTAACTGATAGAGTATTCAAAAAAATGACTCTATTACTCACTCTTGCTGTAGTCTCTTCAATCACATGTAACCCAATTACTTGCCAGTAAATAATAAATTGTGATAGAAGAGGAATGAAACTCCTACTTTAAATATAGAAAGCTAAAGACAACTTTAAACTGCCTCTTTGATATTTGGAATGAAATGAGGGAAATAGCTAAATGGTAAACTGTTAAAAATGATTATTTGGGCATCTTCGTGTCATGATTAGAGAAATATGAAGATAAGCCCCAGAACTCATTAATAACTAATTTTACTTATTGTATTGGTTAATGAGAGTTTAATCTTTTTTAGGTATTTCAACCACGACCTGGTGATCATGAAAAATATGGTGGTAATCCGGAAGAGCCTCATAAACTACATTTTATCACCAGGATCAGAAGTGGAAGAAGGCGTCCTTATTGGGAGAAAGAATTGCTTGAAGAGCTTGGATTAACAAAAGTATGTAACTAATTTGTGGTGTTCAGAGATTTTTTTTCCCCCCAGCTCTAATACTCCTTTATAAATTTCTGTTGTATGAATTGTTTATTCAGAAATTGTGCTTGTAGAGTTAATAATTTGGACAAAATAGTTGTCTATGATTGGATTTTGAGATATTTGGCCACATACTAAAATAATTTATAGCTGGAACAGCTCCACATCACAACAGGTTATAACACTGATTAAACATTTGAGTTCATTTTCATTGTAAGGCAAAAGGTAAGTATCAAAAGGAAAAGAGAATCTTGATTTGCAATTGACTATTGACTCCAAATAGCCACAGTGTTTACTTGGCAACAGCTTGGAAATAATCTGATTCTAATTCTTCTGATTTTTTTTACTTTGCAGTGTAGCCTAAAGTCCTAACTTCTTGTAGTTTTGATAGAAGATAATATTTGTTGTTCAGAATTGAACTATGGAGTCCTTGGTGCACTCTGAGCTTGGTTGTTTTCCTGCAGATGTTTCATTACCAAACTAGGTACCATCAGCGCTATACAATCCTTATAGTTTCCCCTCCAAATATTAACCAAATTGCAAAGCTTTCAGGCCCTGATTATATGTTAGCATCCACTGTGCTCAACATTGGGTACTTCTAAGTAAATTATTATTTTGAGGTGTTCAAGGCAAATTTTGTTATCAGGCTGAGTGATTTTCACCCCAGGTAGCAGTTTGGAAAGAACAGTAAATTATACTAAAATTAAATCCATCTGCAAATAGCATTATTAATTGGGGTTGATTATATCCTGCCAATCACAACATTCTGTCCTTGCCAGATGGTTGGTGTGAGGATTTCTGCCTACATTCCTCTCTTTCACAGCAGAAAATAAAGGTATCCTACACAATCTCTAGGGACAAGTGCTTCTCTCTAAGTGTCATTTCTCAGAATGAAACATGTTGAACATAGAATGCAGTACCATTGGTATCTCTAGGGCTACCAGGTATGGTATACAAGGATCAGATGCCATCAGAGGACAAATTAATTTTGTAGTCCATCCAGTAGTCTGAATTTTGCAGCTTGGATCTGGCTGCAATAAGAAATAGCTATTCATAGAAATAATAAAAGAAAAGAACATCAAGGGTATTGCTCTTAATTTAGGAGCAAAAAAGGGGTTTTTGATGCTTCCTTCTATTTCAGGTTTTAAGGTGTCCTTGCACAATCACTTCAGATCTTTACTTTTGCTTTCATGGAAGCATTTTGATCTCAGTGTTAGAACTGTCAATATCTTCAGGGTCTTACCATTTTAAAATGCAGTAATGGCATGTCGGAAATGTATTTTCTTAAACTATGCTATGAAGTCAGTCTTCACAAGTTTAAAAAAGAAGTTGCTGCCTGGTTACTGAATTAAGTGTAACATGAAACTAAGTAGAATTGAAGTGGTTTTGTTTTTGAAGGATTATAACAGATGGGGGAAGAGAGTGAACAAAAAGTGTTCTAAACAGGTGATTTCTGAGAAGAAGCTTTATACTTGTGTCACAATGATTACAAATGACAGGCATAACATAGGTTTTCATTCCTCTTGTCTTTAGGAGTTTGGTCATATCATAATCAAAGCATTATGTGATATACAGATTTAATAATAAATAAGACTAAATCTGTGGGGGCATTCATTTTTTAGGTATTATCTTATGTTCATCATTAAAGAAAAAATTAAGTTCTTGCTTAGCCTTCTCTTCAGTGGGATGTGTACTATAATTGAGATACACTTCTCTAGCATATAAAACAGTTAAGAAATGGATTGTAAGAGTCAGGACAGTATTTTGCTTCTGAGGACTATATGAGATTCGGAGCAGTCACCTGGGGTTGCACAATGGCAGATAGGATGGTGAGACCTGACACAGCAGCTAATATCAGACCTCTTAACAATTCGCCTCCTCACATGTTCTTCTTCACTGCTGAATTAGTACAGAAATCAAGAATGCTTAAGGAGTCTGCATCTTTAAGCAATTATATTTATAGTTAAGTCCTTAAATGCTAAAACAAATGTTAGCTTTACAGGCAGTTCTTGTTTAATGACTGACTTGTGTAATAATGATTATTCAAATTATGTTGGTGATGAAAAAGTAACTTTATAACTAGTCCTTGTGTTTACAACCATTACAGGTCTGTAAAACAAAGGAAAGCTGAAGTAAGATCATAATCACAGTAACAGTTTTGGTTAGCAACCACTTGACTTAGTTGTTGATTCCAATGGTGGCCACTAAAGGAAAACTACCTTTAATACTAAACTAGCAAAATCAATATTGTTTTAATGTTGCTTAATATTAGTTTCTGCAGTGATTTAATATTTATTAAAATTTATTCAAACTATTACAATAGCTGTTCTCACAAATTCACTTCTGTGATGCATGTCTGATGAGCTTTGTATCACTTACAGAGATTTGATCCAGTGGTGCTTAAAAACATCCCTTCCGTGAATGCAAAACTGAAAGTCATTAAACATCTAATAAGGTTAGTAATTCTTCTCATCAGCAATATTTTGAAATTGCTTTCATATAAAAACACTAATAGGTTGTTATCCCCTTCTCTTTTTGACTATAGAATAAAACCATTAAAACTGCCTTATGGAATTCCAACTGAAGATGAAATACCTGATACCTATCTTAACAAGGTCACAGGTGAACTGATAGTTTGTCGCCACCTAAAAGAAGTGGAAAAGAACACATCTGATTCTTCATAATAATGTATTAATACTTTCTATAATAAATGTTATATTAAGTTGAGAATTGCATTACTGTAATTGCCATTTGGGGGCATAATTGTATGTTCATTTAGAACAATTTCTCTAGACTTAACTGCCTTCTCATAAAATTAGATAGCATTATTACTAAGAAGATAAAAACATTTATCTGATATTTGGGCATAATTTCTACTTAAACTGTTTGGCTGTTGTAAATGTGACAGTATAAATAATAGCAAATACACTTCAACAGCGTTTGAGATATATTTTGGTTTCTACACAGTTTACAGAAGGCTGCAACTAATAATAAAAATTGAATTTCTGTGACTATAATAATAGGTCATCCAGTCCAACCCCTACTCACCACTTCAGACAAATGGCTGTCCAGTCTCTTCTTAAAAACTTCCAATGTTGGAGCATTCACAGCTTCTGGAGGCAGGTTATTCCACTGGTTAATTATTCTAACTGTCAGGAAGTTTCTCCTTAGTTCTAGGTTGCTTTTCTCCTTGATTAGTTTCCATCTGTAGCTTCTTGTCCTGCTTTCAGGTGCTTTGGAAAATAGCTTGACTCCCTCTTCTTTGTGGCAGCCCCTGAGATATTGGAACACTGCTATCATGTCCCCCTCGTCCTTCTCTTCATTAAATTAGACATACCCAATTCTAGCAGCCGTTCCTTATATGTTTTAGCTTCCAGTCCCTAACCATCTTTGTTACTCTTCTCTGTACTCTTTCTAGAGTCTCAACATCTTTTTTACATCGTGGTGACCAAAACTGGATGCAGTATTCCAAGTGTAGCCTTACCAAGGCATTGTAAAGTGGTATTAATACTTCACGTGATCTTGATTCTATCCCTCTGTTAAGGTAGCCTAGCAGTATGTTGGCTTTTTTGGCAGCTGCAGCACACTGCTGGCTCATATTTAAATGATTGTTCACGAGGACTCCAAGAGCCCTCTCCCAGTTGCTCCTATTGAGCATGGTACCACCTATACCAGTGGTGGCGAACCTATGGCATGCGTGCCAGAGGCAGCACTCGGAGCCCTTTCTGTGGGCACATGTGCTGTTGCCCCAGCCCCCCCTCCCCCCTGCTCACCAGCAGCCTCCCTGCAGGAGAGTCGCCCACGAGTGCGGCCCACACAGAGCAGCGCAGCCAAGCACATGGAGCCGGGCAGCAGGGACAAGACTCCACCCTCCGACTCCATTGCACACAGATGATGCTGCAGTGTATGGGGGGAGGGCATGGCTGCCATGATGCTCTGGGCCACCTGGGCGATCTGCGGCGGGTCGTGGAGGTGGTAAGTGGCCCTGCGGGCAGGCGGTAAGTGGTCCTGCGGGCAGCAGGACCACTTGCAGAGTGGGCGGGAAGGAGCGAGCGGGGGCGGTTTTGGGGCACTCGGTCTCTAAAAGGTTCGCCATCACTGGTCTATACCTGTGCATTTGATTTTTCTTACCTAAATGTAGAACCTTACTTTTTTCACCATTGAATTTCATTTTATTAGATAGCGCCCAATGTTCAAGTCTGTCAAGATGCTTCTATATCTTAAGCCTATCTTCTGATCGTTGGCTATTCCTGCCAGCTTAGTGTTGTCTGCAAATTTTATGAGTTCCCCATCTATCCACTCATCCAAATTGTTGATAAAGATGTTGAAGAGCACTGAGCCCAGAACAGAGCCCTGGGGTACCCCACTACACACTTCCCTCCATGTAGATGCAGTTCCATTGAGGACCATACGCTGAGTATGGCCAATCAGCCAGCTACGAATCCATCTGAAGTCCAAGTAAATTATGTCCACAGCATTCCTCTGATCCACTAATTTTGTCACTTGGTCAAAGGATGCAATAAGATTTGTCTGGCATGATCCGTGTTTGACAAACCCATGTTGGCTTTTGGTAATGACTTTGTTTGCCTCTAAGTGTTCGCTGATTCGTTGCTTGATTATCTTTTCCAAGATCTTCCCAGGTATTGAGGTCAGGCTGATAGGTCTGTAGTTTCCTGAATCCATTTTTTTTCCTTTTTTGAAGATGGGAACTACATCAGCCCTTTTCCAGTCTTCTGATAGTTCCCCAGTGCTTCAGGATCTTTGAAAGATATAGTTCAGCGGTTCTGAGATCACATCTGCCAGTTCCTTCAGAACCTTGGGGTGTATGTAGTTTGTCTGGTCCTGGTGATATGAACTCATATAAGGTGGACAGATGCTCACTTACCATTTTTTTGCCTTGTATATCTAATCTGTTTTTTACGGTACTGTTTTTGATAGGTTGGACTGTTTTTTCCCTTTGTGTAAATACGAATGTAAAAACTGAATTGAGTAGTTCTGCTTTCTCTCTGTTGCTTGTCACCTTCTTGCCACTTTCTCCCACTAGTGGACCAATCATTTCCTTAACTTTTTTCTTGTTTTTACATGTTGAAAGAAGCTTTTTTGTTATTTTTTACTTTTGTCTCAAGCCTTAGTTCTTTTTGAGCTTAGCTTTCCTCCCTCCATCTTTGCAGGCTCAGGTTATTTGCTGATATTCTGCCTTAGTTATGTGCCCCTCTTTCCACTTTTTATATTTGTCCTTTTTGTCTTTCAATTTATCAGAGAGTTCTTTATGCAGCCATGCTGGTTTCTTTTGAGAGTTGTTACTTTTCTTCTTCATTGGTATTGTGCTAGACTAGGCTTTTATTATCTCACTTTTCAAAATTTCCCAAGCTTCTTGAGTTGTTTTCCCCTTGAGGATTCTCATCCATTGAATCCTTCCCAAGCTCTCTAAGTTTATTCAAATTAGCTCTCTTAAAGTCCAAGACTCTAGTTTGACTGTATTCTATTGCTTGTGCTTGCATAATGTTGAATTCCAATATTGCATGGTCACTCCCCCCATGAGATTCCTGTGATTTCAATATCTTCTATCATTTCATCTCTGTTAATGAGAATTAAATCCAATATGACTGATCCCCTAGTTCCCTTCTCTACTTTTTGAAAGACAAAGTTGTCTGCTAGATTTGTCAGGAATCTGTTTGATCTTCCACTTGGTGCAGAGTTTGTCTCCCAGTTGATGTCAGGGTAATTAAAGTCTCCCATTACTATTGTGATGTGCTTCCTACACACCTTAGTTAGCTGACTAGCAAAAAGTTCATCTATTACCTCTGTTTGGTTGGGTGGCCTGTAGTATACACCTATGGCAGTATCATTTTCCCCCTTTTATATTGACCCAAATGCATTCAAGACAGTTTTCATCATTGTTGTGCTCTATTTCTGTAGAAATGTAGTTATTTCTTACATAGAGAGCAACTGCACCTCCTCTTTTATTTGGTCTGTTTCTTTTAAATAATTTAAATTCCTCTAGCTGTGTGTTCCATTTATGGGTTTCATCCCACCAAGTTTCCGTAATGGTAACAATATCCTATCTGCCCTCATTTATCTGAATTTCTAATTCACCCTCTTTGTTGCTCATGCTCTGTACGTTGGTGTATAGACATTTGAGTCCTTTATGACTAACCCTGTGTTTACTTTCTACATAACCTATGTGGTGCCTGAGTTCCCCTATTTTCTTACTACTATTGATTAAACTAATTTGAATGTTTCACTGGCCATTGTTAGTCATATAAAAGTTGATTTATGTAATTGTGAATAACACAAAAATGCAACATTTCTCAATAAATTGATTGTCATCATCAGGCAGATACAGTCAATAGTCAGTTAATTGTAAATAGGCCACATGATTGGTCCATCATTTTCATATATTTTTTTCAAAAATAACGAGTTCTTTGCAGTAATCTTACCTCTATTTTTTTTTTAGTATTTCTATTTTGATTGTTTGAGGATCTTCCTTTTGTAACTGACTCTCAGGAGGCAGCCTGCAGCCAGATTTGCTCCTACTGGAGTTCAGGCAGATGTATTTCTATATCTTGTTTTATGTGAGAAATTCACTTGCAAGTATTTATATTGTTTTCCCCCTTTCATTTGGGGAACTTTTCCATTTTCAGAAAGAAGTCATCTTAAATACTGTATATGAATGGTGATCTTGTATCCTGGCATGTACCAAATTTTACTTATGTCATTTCTGGTTCGTCAGCATTTCAGCTGAACTGTTTTGTTTGGAAAATCCTCATATGTTTAAAGAGATCTGATTCTCCTGACATTCATATTACCTTTTTTTAAATTAATATAATTTCATAGACTTTTTTGTTTTATGGGAAATATGAATATGATTGCTTCCTGGACACTTTATATACTGTTTCTCTGCCAGGAAATCCATACTTAACAGCTTTTAAAGTGTTAAAATTAAAGCATGAATGAAGATCTATTTAGAAGCTGATTGCACATATTTTCAGATCTGCACTTGTTTCACAGTACATACATAACGAAGTAGTCCAGAAATAATGTAGCATATTTCTAATTCATTAGTCAAATTTTAAGTCTCTTACTAGATCTAATGTACTACTTTGAATTAATTTTTTTGTCCCCTCATGTGTTACTTCTATGAATCAATCAATAATGATTGATTGATCACATCAGGGAAAACTGTTATGTGTTGAATATACATTTACCCAGTCTATGTAGATAATGGAAATTACCCATTACTAAAACATTTGCTTTGGATTTCTGCCTGATTTTTTTTTTCAACCCAAGATGATCTGAGCAATTCTCTTCAACAAGCTTATAGTATGTTTGTGATGCTAACTTAATTTCAGGAACTTTCATTATATTCCCAGTGTAATGTTATGAGTTCACGGAATTCAGGCCACTTTGTACATGTAATTTAGTTGGACTCCAAAAGGGGGAGCAACATTAGACAAGTTGCAGCTAGCTTATAGCTAATAGTGACTCTATGGAGAAGTCCATTTTGACTGTCTACAAAAAGCAGTATTCCCCTGGATTTCGGTTAATGCCCAATCCTTCAAAACTAGGCCTTTCAGTTTTCCCAGCTTGGCTTAGAGCCTGTGAGAATATAAAATCCTATGCACAAGTAGGCCTCCCCAGATGACATAAGTGTTTTTCTTTGGAGCCTTTGGCTTATTCCATTGGTTGTCACATTCTTTTATACATTCATTGTGCAGTTTTATGCTGTTCTAACTGGGTGATTGAAAATATTTTCACATCTTTCCCCAGTTCACCACTAAGGATGAATCACCTTACTTACACTAAATGCTGTAGTGTAGATGAGTCCTGTTGGTTTTCCTCCATAGACTAAAGTTAAAAGGATATAATAGTGTGGTGGAACAAAGAGTGGGAAAAAAGAAAGTCTCATAATGGGAATAAAAACCTGTTTGTATGAAATGTGATTGCAACCATAAAATAGCAATATTGCTTTATTTTCCGCAGAAGTTGGCACAACTTTATTTTTGTAGAATTTAGCAAATAGATATTGCTAATTTTACATAAAAATTGGGATAAGGATGAAATGTCAGCATCTTTGTTCTAGATTTTTAATATCCATTTGTTTTGTAAAACTTGGCTCTTGCAACAACGTCATTGGCATAGTCATTCTTTGTAGTGCCTATGTCCATTCGCTCATAGCTTTGGACATTTTTAAGTCCTGCATTGTATGCTGAAATTCCACCTATCATTTAAAAAGTGAATGGACAAATAAAAGTTACATTAAGAACATAATGCAGGCATTCTTCAAGTACTAAGACAAATTGTAAATTGAATCTAGATTGGATTAACCATACTCCTGATACAAAATAAGTTAAATAGCTGATTAGAGATAAACCACAGTATTAAGGACAGAAGATTTTTTTCTTTCTACTTAGTAGAAGTAAGTAAAAGTTTTGGAATAATTTTGCCTGCGATAGTCTACAAACATGCATTTGAAGGGCTTTTTCAATTTATATACTCATAAGATTACCCCTTTAAAGTTTTTTTAAAGGATGCTTCTAACAATGCATAATTTCTATTCTTATCAGAAAGTTAAGCAGAGGTTTTATTTAAATATACTAGAAGATAGGAAATAATATCTTTTGCAATTAACGTATCATGAAACATAACATTTATAAAATTCTGCTTTTATACAGGTAGTCCTTGACTTATGACTTATTCAGGGACCGTTCAAAATTACAATGATACTAAATGAAGGACATATGACCTGTACTCAAGAGTTATAGTTGCTGCAGTACTTCTATAGTCCTGTGATGAAACTTCAGATGTTTGGCAATTAATCTGCCCTACAAATGACTGCTGGGAAACTCCAACTTGTTGGGCAATAATAAAATAATAAAAAAGGATTGGTTGGAAACAAAAACTATTATATCATAAATGAATGCTAGAGCAAATATTTCCCTTCTAAAGATCTCATCTTTGGCTGAGATTTTCCATTTTCTTCTCCAAACTAGAGAACCATTATCATATGGTATAAATAATGAGTCACATGGAAAAATGATATGAAGGATCTGGACATAAAACAGATTCTATGTAGATTTTAGTAAAATGATATTTTATACCTTTGAGCTGCTGTTCGTTTGTCCATAATGGAATTTTTTTTTTAATCTCGTCTATCATGCTACAGAGAATGAGAGTAGCCTGATTAATGTGTTCCTCACTGTCCCAGGTGCCAACTAGTTTATGATATCTTCTATCCACCTGAAAAATGATATTGCTTTTGATTATTCTGTAATAATTATTGCTATGATTATATTATGCCAGGATAGTTTAATTACTTTACAAGCTAATAATTAAAAAATACAGATCAGTTACCAAAAGCGATGTACAGTCAGAATACGGGAAAGATACTATAAAGAGGGGGGGGCAGAGAGTGTATGTAGTGAGAAATGGAAAAACCTTCCATTATACAAGGCTATATTTTGCTTGGGGACAATTATAATCACCTTATAATTACTCCAAAATCGCTTTGCTTAGAGTTGTTGAACATGGGGTACTGTGGGTTTCTTAATTTATAACAAAAGTCTTTACCTGCATTAATCCAAATCCATTTCCATGGTCACCCCAACCATCTTCTAGGATAGTTCCAGCATGTGATTCTCGAGACATAATAGCAGCAATCACAGCAGCATCAATATTTGTTTTTTCACTGACACGCTTAATCTTCATTTTATATTTCTCTAAATTGTTTAGATCTCTCCTTGCAATTATTTTTGAAGCTTCAACCCCTTGCAGAGAGAACACAAACATACATGAGAAATGTGCTTCTGATTAAAAATAACAGTTGGAATTAAACTAAACAGAACAGCTATCTTTTTGCTGTTATGTTTAAGGATTTGATCAAATAGGAAACCCATCTCCATTATAATGGTCAATGTGTCACTGATGGCTACTATTGATGAGTTTATCACTAACTTTGTTAAAATTTTTTGTTTCTGGAAAACTAAAGTGCTTCATGGACATAGCCATTGCTTTCTTAAAAAAAAAAAAAATTCACTTTCTCAATCGAATCCACATTTCCAGCAATATTCCATTCTAGCATCTGAATTAACTACATTAGAAGCTGTTTTTGAAATTAAAGTAAATGCTGCTACCTAGATAAGCATCAAATAAAATCTAGAACTGATAGTGTTATCTAGTTGGGTAATGAAACAACCAAGCCTATACATCAAGGACATCATGGCCAATTTAGTGTAATGGTTAGGCTAGAAAACGGAAGACCATAAATTCTAGTCCTGCCTTAGACATCAAGTCTGCTGGGTGATCTTGAGCGACTCTCTCTTAGCCTTAGAAAGAAGCAGCGGTGGGATTCAGCTGGTTCGCACCAGTTCTGCTGAACTGGTAGCTACTTTTTTGTTGACTTTGGAGAACCGGCTAAAGCCCTAGCCCTTTTTCGCCCATTTCCAGAAGTCCGTTCTGAGATGGGGAGGCCTCCCAGGTCCAGAATGGCTCACTGGAAGTGCATGGACACCACTTCCAGAAGTCCCTTCTGGGCCTCGGAGGCCCAGACCCAGAACAGACTTCCGGAAGCAGTATCCACGCACAGAACTGATTATTCAGGAATTTGAATCTCACTACTGGAAAGAAGGCAAGACAAACCACTTCCAAAGTCTTGCCAAGAAAACTGTAGGGATTAGTGAGTAAAAAAATTGACTTGAAGGTACACAGACACAAAAAGAGCATTCAAGTATGTATTAAATTTATTGTGTAAGTAAAAAAAAAACCAGGAAGTAGGACATAGGAACCAAAATAATATATTTACAGAAAGGACAGCAGCCAATAAGTGAGTGGCTCTTATGGCAAAAGCAGGGGTGTGGGAAAGATGTTAAAGAAAAGAATAAAAACAGGATAAAAGCAAGCAAGCAGAAGTAATATTCAGGAATCATAGCAAAGACTACAGAATGAAGCACAGTGAAGACGTAATAGTAAATGCCAAAGAAAAGGCCTCTCAATTCCCATTCTTAAGAGGAGACAGAAACCCTTACTTGTTTAAGAATATAGTTCTATTGCTGTAGGGATATAATTGTGCAATTATATATATTGTATAAAGCAAATCTAATCACTGTGTTTAAGCAATTTGAATAGTTGCAATGAACATCTTTTTTTTTCCAAAGAAGAAGAAAAGGAACATACAGACTTAAGCACAGTTACACATTGAACAGAAAAGAGAATAAACATTTATATCACATCAATGTTAACATTATACATATATTCCAACATAGATGATAGTTAATCTTACCCCCAAAATCCAAGCCTTCTTGTTTTCCAGTTTCAAGAGAAGCTCCAGTGGTATCTACATCCATTATGTTACCGTAATAAGAAGAATGAGCTGTTATAGAGGCATTAAATTACTGTCTGGTCACAAAATGTCTTAGGCAATCTATTGCAAAGAAATTCTGTTTTGCGTTATCTGAAGCTGGCAATAATCATCATAATGTCCTGATCTAAATCAGTGGTTCTTAACCTTTTTGAACGAATTGCCCCCTTGAGCCAATGAGGAAGTTGTCATCGCCCCCCTCCCCCAACATAACCTCTCAATCACAACATAGGAAATAATTCTTCAATTTATGCAAACACTTTTTTTGTTTTCTTTAAAATTGTCATCAGGATATATGATGCAAATAATTTATTTCCAGTCTTTTTGCCATATCTCAACTGTGTGAAAAATTTTGGTGCCACCCGTCACTTTATTCCCAAACTTCGTGATGCATGTATTTCATTATTATCTTATTTATTCAAGACACTTAAATGTAATGACCATTGAAAACAAAATTCAACTGCAAGAAAGTGAAATGCCCGAAAAGAAAAACAGTAACATTTAATGATTGAATTACAAGTGAAATTTAAGATGCAAAAAGAAATATAAAAAGGGCATAAGAACAAACCGCAATGCAGGAATTAAGAATTTCAAGACGAAAACTCTGAAACTAAATTAAGATTCGAGGAAAGTATATATAGTCACGCACACTGTAAAAAGGATTAAAAAGTCACAAAGAAAATATAATATCGAACTGGAGTGCATGCTAAAAAAGTACAATACAAAGAGGCACACAAAATAGCATGCGATGTTTCGAAAGAAGCACTCCCCCCTCCATCACTGCCCATTCTGGCCAATGGTGAGCCACTGTATGGGTAGAGCAGGGGTAAGCAACCCAAAAAACTCAAAGAGCCACTTGGACCCGTTTCCCACCGAAAACAAAACACTGGGAGCCGCAAAACCCTTTTGACATCTAAAATGAAGATAACACTGCATATATCCTTTTTTACCTTTAATATATATATATATATATATATATATATATATCTTCAGTGTTATCTTCATTTTAGATGTCAAAAGGGTCTCTCCCTCCCTCCCTCCCTCTTTCTGCCCTTGGTCTGCCAGTCCTCTTCCCCCACTCAGTGTGTGTGTGTGAGAGAGGGGGGGGGAGAGAGAGGCACTTGCGCTTTCTCTTTCTCTTTTTCTCTTTCCTCTCTCCCTCTCTCTTTCCTCTCCCTCCCTCCCCCTTTTTTCTCCAGGTGAGGAGAGAGGGGGGAGAGAGAAGCACTTGCACTTCCTCTCTCTTTCCTCTCTTTTTCTCTTTCCCCTCTCCCTCTCTCTTTCTCTCTTTCCTCTCCCTCCCCCCTTCTTTCTCCAGGTGAGGAGAGGGGGGGAGAGAGAGGCACTTGCGCTTCCTCTCTCTCTTTCCTCTCTTTCTCTTTTTCTCTTTCCCCTCTCCCTCTCTCTTTCTCTCTTTCCTCTCCCTCCCTCCCCCTTTTTTCTCCAGGTGAGGAGAAAGAGAGAGAGAGAGAGAGAAAATGGAAGGCAGAGGGCACCAAAGGGGCGGGGAGGGGGGGGCAGGAGGCAGCAGAAGACCCCGTCGCTGCTGGAGGCACCCAGCTTCGCTGCCCGCCAGGCCTGCAGGGATGCCCAGGCTCACAGTCATGTTGGCAGGCCATCCCACGTGCCGCTGGCGTCCCTGAGCTCAAGTGGGGGCCACAGGGCATCTGCAGAATGCCCTGCCCGTTGGCTGCATCACCAAGCCTCCCCTCGTGCCACCAGTGTCCCCGGGCTTAACTCGCAGGACATCTGCAGAACACCCCCATCAGCTGCTGGAGGAGCTGGAGCTGCTCCACAACGCACAATGCTCCCGGCCATCCACGACCCACCAGCATCGCCCAGGGAGTGATGCCCCCGCCAGCCACCACCCCAGCCAGGACTGCCGCCTGGGGGGCAACAGGAGGAAGAAGGGGAGGAGGAGGAGGGCAAGGAAGCCAGTGCCGGACCCCAGGAGGCGCTCCCGTGGGTCTGGTTGGAAAATGCCTCCCCCTCCCTTTCTCTCCCTCCCAGCTTCTACTCACCTCTCAAAGCAGCCAGGACTCTGGCGCACCTTCCCAGCCAGCTAGGCCAACAGTCCCATGGCTGGGGATTGCAGGGGCAGCTCTCCCTCAGGGCCGCGGCTTGCAGGAAAGCTGGCCCGCTAGGCTGAGGCTCTGGTGGGCTGCTCCCAGCGGGGATCCTGGGATCCCCTGCGTGGTTCCCTGGCCACGTGCACCTGGTACGGGGCCAGCCAGGGAAATGGACTTCCTGGCTGCGCTTGTCCCAGGAGGCGGGGCACTCGGGCTCAGGGCCAACCAGGAGCCCTGTGAGGGGGCAAATCCACATCAGAGAGAGAGAGAGAGAGAGAGAGAGAGAGAGAGAGAGAGAGAAGTACAAGTGCCTCTCTCTATCTCTCTCCAAATGGCGGAGGAGGCTTGGAGCCGCAGGGGCAGGCTCAAAAATGTCCCCAAAACTTCTTGCTCCATCACCCCCATATCGCCCCCTTTTCGTTCCTTCGCCCCCACGTCACCCCTTTTCATTCCATCGCCCCCCTGAAAAATGAAATTGCCCCCTGGGGGGCGATATCGCCCAGGTCAAGAACCACTGATCTAAATAAGTATATATTCTATTATAACTCTTGTGTCTGTAACCTTTAACTGGATGAAATGAGGCAGCATAAAACAATTTTTTTGAATCAAGGTATTTCAAATGGGCTAACTTACAGGATGTATGACCTAACTTTGACTATACAGTTCAACATGGATTACTATCAAAGGAGAAACATCTCAGAATATCTCCCTGAATTTCTAAAAGCTTTTCAAATACATTAGAAGCTCTGCCATTGTGGAAAACACTGAGACTTCTGGTAAAGAAATAATTCTGAAACAATAATCCAAAGCATCACAGGTTCTCTCGTTTCAACTATAAGCATACACCAGTCATTTAGAAGAATGCTTCTGAAAAGATGTATTTCTATAATGCTATCTCCGTCACTAAGCAGATTAGCAAAATAGCCCATATTATACATATAAATAATTGTACTTTATGTTTAGAAAGGAAAATTAAAATAGGTATATCTTCATTTTACTTGTTCTGTCTAGCCCATTAATTCAGTGGAATGGACATTAATTAGGCCAGCTTCATAGCCAGTATAGTTTTTCTACTAATTTGGGGAATTATCAGAAAACATGGAGATAAGGTTGGATCCTGCAGATTGAAGCCTGATGGGATTCAGCATGACTTAATTTCACCTTCTTGACAGGGAGAGCATGTAGAGTACTGAAAACTGTAAAAAATATCCTTTTCCATGAACTGAACCATTTTCCAACCCAGTAAGGGAGATTCACGTTATGCTACTGCTCCCAGTTGCTTGGATTGCTAGGAATCATAACACTGCACTCAGTCTAAATTAAGAAGAAGGGGGGGGGGGAACCTTAAAAGAAGGAAGCAAAAGCACTAATGCTCTACTAGGCCCAAAATTAGCTATTAAGGCACACAACTTTATAAATACTTTTGGCAAAATTAAACCACAACATTTAGCACATAAATGACTAGCTCTTTTGTAACCCTCACCCTGACCACTGCCTACCAATAGTTACATATTTTATAACAAATAAAATAAATACCTTCCATGATTCTCTGATCTCTATAGTCACTTTCGATTCTGTGTTGAACAATGAAAAGGGCATGTGGTTTCAACATCCTATTAGCTGATTAAACAGGATGTTAGTTGCAATACTTGGGAAATAACATAATTATATGTCAGGAAAGTACCAAATCAAAGGGGATTGTCACATACCTGATTGGATTTCTTGGAATAACATCAATCATGTTCATTGTACATTTTTAGTTGCATAGATTTTTTGTTAATGGGACTCATGAATATATAATTATTTTGAAAATTACTCTGAAAATAGATAGTATTTTATTGGAAAGTTTGTCTGAAAGTCAGGCTTATGTCTTTAAACCATTTATTATATAATGATTGTTTTATGGATTTCTCCAGACTTCAAACTATCCTAATGCATAGTGACATAATTTTCAATTTAACTGTGTTTTAATGGCTCAGTATGAGCCCTATGATTTGGCCATTTCAAAGGCACCTGAAATGGTTTCTTGTTGAATCTATAACAAAAGTAAAACTTATTATCTATGTTTTGCAAGCATCCTTCTGGCAAGGCTTCCTCAGAGCAAGGGTTCAGAAATATGGATCACCTTGCACTATTTATAGTCTATGTGGAATTTGAATTTGTTAAGTTGTTGGTGACTGGAGGTTTAATGATGCACCCAGACCAGGCAAAGGCTTTCTTCTGGCTATCCCAGAGTGATTTCCACCTGTGTCGATGGGGCTCGGTGGCCAGTCCACCATTATGCAGGACAGCCAGCCCCCATGTGCTTGCTGGCTTCTGTATGTGGGGGCTGATAGTGTCAGGCAGTGGATCTGGAAGTGAAGCTCTGCTGACCATCTTCGTGCTGGCGGCGGCGGCGGAAGGCAGGATCTGGCATGCGGGCACCCTTTGCTGCTGCTGCCACACATTGTCCCGTGTACGCCTCCAGGCGGGGAGGGTGTTTGCCACAGCTCACCTTCCCCCGCCAGTGCCCCCACCAGTGCAAGATGGTCGGCAGTTTTGCTTTCAGATCAGCGGCCGGCCAGGCTTGGCGATGCAGGGATCACGCCACCGCCTCCTGTTTCTGTGTGTGGTTGGCCAGTCAAGGGGCTCAGAGCAGCAGCCACCGCCCCCATCAGAGCCACCCTGTAGATAGGACACGCACCAGGTGAGGGCTCCTTTCTGGCTGTCCTGGGGCCATCTCCACTCACGCCAATGGGGCTGCACTGCGGAAGGGAAATGGTGGCTCTGATTTCACTCACTCTCCCACCAAAACTGTTCCTTTTATATGTTCCCTCACGCTGCCCAGCTCTTACAGCTGTTCCCGGACTGCACATGCATGGATGGGGAGGGGGAAGAGCCCAGAAATGGTATGTGTGCCCCCAGGGACGGCTCTGCGTGCCGCCTGTGGCACACGTGCCATAGGTTCGTCACCACTGTAGTAGGGAGTGGTGGGTTTTTATACCTTCTTGAGCTTTTGTTTGGAGTTTTCCTGTGGTATGAACTTTGACCTGAGTCTGAATGTGCTTTTCTGGTATTCTGATGGTAGTGGGTTAATCCTATTATGTCCCAAAGGTCATATCTTGCTTCCCTGGGGCTGTGGATTTTTTGGTGTGAGGGATTGTTGATTCTTGGGATCTTTCTTTCTAATCCAAGCTTCCTGACTCCAATCTTTCTGACAAGATTATCACATCTGCATTTCTATAGACCTAGTTTGTTTGGGGCAGAGAGACTTGGGGTGGAGGGTTGGTTTCTGCCTTTAAAATCCTTTGGGGAAATATATTCTGTCTTTTTAATATTTCCCAAAATATTTCTTTCTCTGGATTCTTCCCACAGATTAAAGGAAAGATTTAAACTAGACAAAAAAGACTATGGTTTTGAGCTAGCTAAAAAATGAATTGGAAATCCTACTATGTGGTAATGATGATCATATAATTGCCAAGATCTATACAATGTTATTAAAATTGAATTTGGAAAGTGAACATATAAAACACTGTATGATCCAGTGGGCAAGGAATTTGGGTATAATGTGATATTTGAACAATGGGAGAATATTTGGATAAAAGGCTTAAAATTCACATTAAATTATAACCTAAAAGAAAGCTTTTACAAAATGATGTATTGCTGATATTTAACATCAGATAAGTTATATACAATGTATAAAGGTATTTCAAATGAATGTTGTAAATGTAAAGAAGGGACTTTTTATCATTTATGGTGGAGATGTGATAAGGCAAAGAAATATTGGAGTAGGATTCATATATTAATGCAGAAAATTCTTGAAGTGAACATAAAGATCAAACCAGAAACTTTCCTTCTGGGCCTAATGGAAAGAGAACTGGAAAAAAAATTGGACCTGTTTTTATATATGGTGACGGCAGCAAGATTGCTCTATGCACAAAAGTGGAAGGATGCCTTGATTTCTACCATGGACAAATGGTTAAAGCTGATGGAATTAGCAGAAATGGCTAATTGACTTGTGCTGATAAAGAAAAGAACATAAGTACTTTTGTTTCTACTTGGAAACCGCTTCTGGACTTTGTGCTTGAGGTGGAAAAAAATGATATTATGATTTTGGGTTTTACCGATTATTAGACTGATTTGCCAATACAGAAATGGCTAGTGCATATTACTATAGAAATGTAAAAAGTTGTTTGATTTTAATGTCTGATTTTACTGCAACAGAGTCAGAAGTCAATGCCTTTTGTTTCTTCCCCTCCCTTTCTTCACACCTTTTTTGTTTTCCCTTTTTCTACTGTTGTCCCCTATTTGCTTTTGTATTTTCACATTTTATATTATAAACGAATAAAACTAATAAAAAAAGTTTTAAGTCAAGGACTACCTGGGTAAAATTTCACTCGTTACCCCTAGCTTGAGTGAAGTCAGCTCCATAACAATTTCTGCCTGAGTAGATGATCAAAGTAAGATTCCCTGCTGTTTCATGTGAGGGCTATGTCCGTTAAGCAGTTTGTTACCAGGAAATTACATAGACAGGCCTGGTCTAGCTCTCCTTCCTTTTCCTGGAAAGCCTGCATATAGAGACTGGCAGCAAAATGGCTGATGGGTTGTTGTTATTTTAATGGGATGAAATTTATGGCATTGTTCTACTCTACCAGGGAGTAGTGCTTTGCTGGTAGTTTTAATGCAGGACAGTTAAGGAGGGCAATTGGTGGATTATTCTGGTTTATTTCTTCTCCTACTAAAAATCATCAGCTGGCAATTAACACCAGTCATTTCTCAGCATCGGAAGGGCTGTGTTAGCCTTTTGAGGTAGCATTAACAAAATCTTGTAAAACTAAAAGTATTTCTCCCTTTCTTTCCTTTTACTCTTTGGAAAACTAAGAAGGGTCTCTTAGTTTCCCATACCCTCCCTCCTTTTGTGGAAATAATATTGTTGCTTGAAAAATTATAGGAAAAAGAACTGCACTTTAAATGGAAATAATATAAAAAGCCAATATAGGTGCATGTACAATTATTTGATATAGAAAGTCTTATTTTTATTTAAACCCTTTCAATGAATTATCAAATAATTAAACACAAAGAAGTTGGATGACAGTAAACATATCCAAATATGGTTATGAAACAAAAATGGTTTTAAAGTATATCATTAATTTTGAATTACAGGCCATTGAGGTGGTCTCCCATGGAGAATGAGACACGCACGCAGCAGGTATCTCGGGATGGGAGCCCAGAGCTGACTCCAGCACCCTATTTTATTGTTACTAAAGTTTTTACATCACACAGTGTAAGCAAAAGACGTATATAGGGGTGGTTACAATATATCAAATAACAGACACTTTCCAGATGCAAGGCTACAGCAGGTGTTCTTATCAGAGTCTGTCCAAATGGTTGATGAATGCATCCTGTGTCTAGAGCGGTCCGTTTGTTATCTCAGGCCCTTGTGGGAGATGCCCATGGGCATTTGTGCAATTAATCCCACAGGCCATCATCTTAATGACTGTAAATTTTGAATTACAGGCAAAATATTTTTTTTTAAAAAAATGGGTGCAACAAGAGCCAGAAATTCTGTACAAAGGTTTGTAGTATTTCTCAAGATAGCTCCTTCCTATTACCTCCTTGAAAATTCATTTGATTTGGTGATGAGTTGGCTTTTATGTGCACTCAGAAAAGCCAGAGTATCATATCAAAGAAAGAGATTTTACTTTTCTTGAATCAATAATCTATTGAAACAAATTTTAAAATGCAGGGAAGCACTATTGCCTAATATCCAGGAGCTTTCTTCTTAATTCTAGATAAATAATCATGCAATGGTATCAGAAACAGTGTACAGGGTACTTAAGACTATAGATGAAATCTAACTGCAATGTTCTTAACTATGGGTATTGTAGAAGGGGCATTTTTACAGATGAGATACTTGCAAGTTAAAAGATTAGCAAAAAGCAAAATGTGGAAGACATGTCAATTATTAGATTGTGCTATATTGACTACTGTAGAAGCCACATCTCCAGAGAAGCAAGCACTGTCCCTGGACAGGACCAGATCATTCCTTCTCCAAATGGCAAATGGCAATAGATGTATTTAATCTACCAGGTTAATATTCCAAGCCATGCCTCTTTTACTTCTTTGTTGTAATAAGCCTCATCCATAAATATAAAAAGAGCAAATTGAGAAAAATGAAGTAATCTCTAAGGAGACATAAAATATTTTAGGATTATAGTACTTGGAGTACTATTTTAATGTAATGTAATTGAACACTATAAAACCGACATCATTAAGGAGTAATATCAATCTTTTAAGCCAGTTAAGTTTTATAACTATTATGGAAACTATGTTATAAAATGAGAGTCAGATGCCCTTATTATAAACTATACCCATCCAAGTGACTCACATTGAAACCTGTCTTCCTAGCTGAAAGCCATGTTTTAGTTATTTCTCTCCCACTGCCTTGTATCCCTGCCCTGTGGCTAGTCTCATGAACTTATGCTTTATTTCTGTGATTTGAGAAATTCAAGGTTTCCATCCAACATTTGAAGAAAGCAAACTAAAGCTTAAATGTGATTCCAAAACTCTGGCATGATTTTACTTGTGGGATGTATATTACCTCCATTTGCCCCTCACCTACAAAATGTCTTTATCTTTCATAGAAGAAAATATAAAGAAACTTAAATCTCATTTTCTTTCCTCTTGAAAAGATAGTTGCAGTAATCTTGTGCCCAGCAGTGACTGTTATTTGATTGAATGGAAAGTTCCCATACTTGCTTTAGTCTGTACATTTTAAGTTCCTGTGAGATTTATTTTTTTCCTAAGACAAGATAAAATGTAATAATTTGCAGGTGGAGGACATCTACATGTGATATATAGGAAAATATTCTTTTACCTACCAGGCTATTAATATTTACCTACAGAATTGTTAATTTTTCAAAAAGATGCACCAGGAAATGTATATATTAGTGAAGAAGAACAGTGCAAGACATTGTATTAAATTGTATTCGTATCAGTTTAAAAATCTCAATTTTTCCTGTGGTTTGTTTTAAAAAAATATAAGCTGTCCTTCAATTTTAGAATTTTAGTTCAGTATATTTGTCATGTAATATTTATTGCTAATTCAGCTCTAACATGCGGTGTACACAGCTGGCAGACTTAAAGAAAAACTACAGGAATTTTATAATATGAAGTGCAATGAAGTTAAGAGTACGCAAAGTCACACTCATGGTATTATTAGAATGACTTTTATTAATGCACTACTTCAAGAATAGTTTAAATAACAATTCTTGACAGAAGTCCTTCATTAATACCTTAATGATAAATGGTATAAATTTTAAGATGCAAGTTAGAGAGCTATTGTTAAATTAATAAAATATTGAAAGTCACCTCTCATATTACATAGTTCAAAAGGGTTCAAATTTCTTTATGAAGAAATTATTTTCTAAGAGGAAGATTTCCTTTCATGAGCTCTATAAAACTGTTAGAAAATGAGTGTGATGTGCAAATGTTCTGAAAGCAAAAAGCTGTATAAAACATTCCTAAAAATGTATCAAACATAAAAGAAAAATGGTTTACAAATATTTGTATCATGAATTCTAATCATCATCAGAATCTGAATCATATTTCTTTCCTCTGATTGTTTTCTTATCCAATTTTGTGAAAGAGGTTCCAAACTTCTTTTGGCTTTGGAAAGGCGGCTCCATTAAGTTGCCACTAAAAAAAAAAAAGAAATTACTAATAATGTAAACATTGAGCAAAACACAAATTGGAAATACAATTGTCTGAAGCCAACTCTCCCTGCCCCTTTGTCATTATGTCAAAAAAAGGATGCATTATTTTGCTTCATGAACCTCTTAGGATTATAGTAAACATTTTTAACAATTATGTGATTAAAAACACAAGCAATGTCCTGCTGGATTGGTTGCCTAGCTCACCTAGTTCACAATCAATTGGTCCACACAGTGGCCAACCAGCTGCCCAAGGAAGCCCATCAGTTTCAACAGATGGCTTTCAGAGATAGCACTTAGCAGTAGCAAAAGCACTCAGATTTATATACTGCTTCACAATGCTTTACAGCCCTAAGTGGTAATGTGAAGAGATAGTCACACTGCTATCAAGGTTAACAACACTTGATCCCCATGACTTCAATGTATTGATCCAACTCCTTTTTGAAACCAGCCAAACTGATAATCAACAATATACAGGTAGTCCTTGACTTAGGACCATAATTAACTCAAGATTTCCGTTAAGTGAGACATTTGTTAAATGAGTTTTACCCTGTTTTATGACCTTTCTTGCTTCATTTGTTAAGTGAATCACTGATAAGTTAGTAACCCGGTTGTTAAGTGAGTCTGGCTTCCCCATTGACTTTGTTTATCAGAAGGTAGCAAAAGGTGACCTTGGGACATGACCTTGGGATGCAACAACAGTCATAAATATGAACCAGTTGCCAAGCATCTGAATTTTAATCATATGATTATAGGGATGCTGCAAAGGTCGTAACTGTGGAAAACGATCGTAAGTCACTGTTTTCAGTTTCATTGTAATTTTGAATGGTCATTAAATGAACTGTTGTAAGTTGAGGATTACCTGCATTGCAATAGTAGCAATAGCGCTTAGATTTATATACCGCTTCATAGTGCTTTGCAGCCCTCTCTAAGAGGTTTACAGAGTCAACATATTGCCCCCAACAATCTGAGTCCTCATTTTACTGACTTTGGAAGGATGGAAAGCTGAGTCAATCTTGAGCCGGTCAGGATTGTACTGCTGGCTGTTGGCAGAGTTAGCCTGAAAAACTGCATTCTAATCATTGCATCATCATGGTTCTTTATATCTTGTGGTAATAAACTCCAAAATTTAATTAGCAAAAGTATACTTATCCCTTGCATTTTTCTTATAAGATGGCACCTAGAAATTAGTTACATTTTTGTTTGGGAACTGTTATCACTGTTATCTTGTAGTAGATTAGGGAAGGATATTAGAAATTTGTAATAGTAATTAGAATGTTTGACAACTGAGATTGATTTGAAAATCAAGGTGGATGAGGAAAAGTTGAATGTGGTTGGATTGATGGTTGAAAAATGGAGATAGCAGGCAAAAGAACAGGACACTGAACAGAGAAAAAAAACCTGAATAGAAAGAAGACTGAAACTGAAAAAGGAACTTGATTGGTGGCTAACCTAGTGACATTCAAACTCAAGATTCTTTCCAGAAAATGAAAGAGAGCAAGAAAGATAGCAGAATATTCAAGTGACTGGACATTTAGTTTAGGTTTCTGTATTTATGAATCTCTAGTAAAAATTGATGGCCTTGGATACAGGCTGCTTTTGACAAATGTTAGTTTTGTCTTGAATAAAATCTCATTTAGACATCACATGGTGATGGATAAATGGGCATGTATTACGAAACCTGATTTGGCAGTGATGAAGCAATAGCTTTGTGAGAAATTTGCCTTCCTAAATTTCAGGTCCATCAACAGCTGAAGTGTTGTGGCTGGGATGATGGTGGCAATGACTGTGCATGGAATGTTTGCTGTGATTAGATGTGCTGCTCTGCTGGTGCTTGGACTAGAAAAGGATTATTTGAATAACTTTGAGTCAGACCTATATATGGAGCAGAAATAGTGTTCCAATCCTCTGATGGCTCTAGAGGATTTGCACTGGGTTCCTGAAGGTGTGTGTGCGGGGGTGCCCTTCTTTGTCTTATTGGAGCTTGCGTAGTTTTTTATACCATGCCCTTGGTTCCCTACTGGATTGCCTAAAAGGACTGGGGGCTGGAGGAACCATTTTATAGGAATGGGTAGTGAAACATTTGACTACAGTGAGGGAAAAAATTATTTGATCCCCTGCTGATTTTGTACGTTTGCCCACTGACAAAGAAATGATTTTTAATGGTAGGTTTATTTTAACAGTGAGAGACAGAATAACAACAAAAAAAATCCAGAAAAACGCATTTCCAAAAAGTAATAAATTGATTTGCATTTTAATGAGTGAAATAAGTATTTGACTCCTTCACAAAACATGGCTTAGTACTTGGTGGCAAAACCCTTGTTGGCAATCACAGAGGTCAGACGTTTCTTGTAGTTGGCCACCAAGTTTGCACACATCTTCTTTGCAGATCCTCTCCAAGTCATTAAGGTTTTGAGGCTGAGGTTTGGCAGTTCGAACCTTCAGCTCCCTCCACAGATTTTCTATCAGATTAAGGTCTGGAGACTGGCTAGGCCACTCCAGGACCTTAATGTGCTTTTTCTTGAGCCACTCCTTTGTTGCCTTGGCTATGTGTTTTGGGTCATTGCCATGCTGAGATACCCATCCATGACTCATTTTCAATGCCTGGCTGAGGTAAAGGAGGTTCTCCTTTACAATCTTGCCTGACATCCTTGGACAGCTCTTTGGTCTTGGCCATGGTGGAAAGTTTGGAATCTGATTGCTTCTGTGGACAGGTGTCTTTTATACAGGTAACAAGCTGAGATTAGAAGCACTCCCTTTAAGAGAGTGTTCCTAATCTCAGCTCGTTACCTGTATAAAAGATACCCAGGAGCCAGAAATCTTGCTGATTGATAGGGGATCAAATACTTATTTCACTCATTAAAATGAAAATCAATTTATAACTTTTTTGAAGTGCATTTTTCTCGATTTTTTTTGTTATTCTGTCTCTCACTGTTAAAATAAACCTACCATTAAAATTATAGACTGATAGTTTCTTTGTCAGTGGACAAACATACAAAATCAGCAGGGGATCAAATATTTTTTTCCCCTCACTGTAACTTTTCCATGCTACTTTTGAATAGGAAGCCACCAGAAGTCATCTGCTGGTCATGCATGAAGTATATATTGATAATACTCAAATCTGTACTGCTATTTCAGACTGAAGTAAAGATGCAATGGAAATCCTAGCCCAGTGTCTGGAAACCTCTGGCATTTGGAAAAAAAATCATATTTAGTCCAAGAAAGAGTTGCTTTTTGTTCAGAATGATTGTGATTTGAGATAGTCCCAGTATTACTTCTGGACAAATAGTTTAGGACTCTCTTCCTAAAAGGAGTTGGTCTGAAATTTTGGGTTATTTTGATAGTTGCTAGTGGAATAACAGATGGGAACCTGAACTAGCCTTACCTACCTAAGGCTAGTGAATCAGTTGTGGTCGTATTTGAACTAGGATGCTTTGTCCAGAAACTGCTTGGCTGCCTTTGGAAACCATTCGAAAGCTACATCCAGATTATGAATGGCTGCTATGAAAATATTACACATAATTTCCAGTTGCTGCATTGGTTATCAATAGGCTGCCAAGTGCAGTTCAAATAATTGGTTTTGACTTATATATCTTGGCTCCAGGGTTCCTTAGGGACCATTTCCTCTAATGGAAGCTATCTGGCACATCTATGCATGCAGGGTCTTCTCCCTTGTAGTCTTCAGTGAATGTAGATCTGAATGCTGGCCTATAGTATAGGGTCTCTATATTCTGTTATATCTTGTATTGGATATATACATATGAACTACACATACATAAAAATATATAAAACGTTATGTATTTTATAAAAGGTACAAAATATTTGTAATACATTAGTAAAAAAAACATAAATCAGGAAAGCAGAAACCATTAGCCTCAAAAATGATGATTTAATTTAATATCAATTTCACTACTTTGTCAGGAAGATAATTTTTATATTAAGAGTATTATATAACAGTGTATCAGCTACTGTTGTAAGATTCATTTTATTTACCTGTAGTTGATGATATCTGAGTAACCCAATCTCCATTCTAAAGTCTCTGTGGTGAACTCATCTGTGTTGCCAAGATCAGTAAATCCAACCACATAATCTTGAGTTTTTCCATCTTTTATTAGTGCTAATGTGGGAATTATCTTGATGTGAAGTCTCTCACAAAGAAATGGTGATTTTTCAGCATTTAACTTGATAAACTTAGTCTCAATATGCTTTTTTGCAAGTATTGTTAAGTGCTTATCTAATATTAAGCATCTGAGGAAAAATAAAAACATTTAACACATTAAATAGTGAAATCTGAAGTCACTTTTTGTTTTCTAGCTCAAGTAAAGCTGTGCAAAACATTTGAAGTGTGTTTTCATGTTTCTGCATACCTAGTTGCTTCACTAGCAGCAACAGCTGAAATGTTTTCTCCACATATATGCATATAAATGCACAAAGCCCTTTGAATGAACCAAGTGAATATGGTTGTTTTAACATTTTCAAGACGGGCACTTCAGGAAGACCCCTTCAAATGCTTTGCACCACCTAAAAACACCACAAGTGCTATTTTAGTCATTTTCCCATGCCAATGGTAATATAGTCATAGAAACAAAGTTAAAATGGTCTTATATGTAATCTAATCCAACCCCCTTTTCAGTAAAGGAATCTATTAAACCATCCTTAACAGTTTGTCATCCTATTACCACCAATGGTAATTCATAAAATCAAAGTTAAAATGGACTCGTTAGTAATCTAATCCAACCCCCTTTTTCAGCAAAGGAATCTATTAAACCATCCCTGAAAGTTGTCATTCTGTCTGTTTGAAAAGGAGTGAAACAAGGTCCATTATTGTTTTAGGTACAGTATTCTGCTACTTAAGACCTCTTACCTTCAGGAAAATGTTCCTTATACAGATATAATTAAATATTAAAATCAGCAGGTAGATATCAACCACATACCCAAAATTTATTTTACAACTTCCCTTAATTTTGCCTTTGGGAGCTGATACTGTGAAAAATGCAACAACTGGATCTGAAAGTTATCTTAGATCATTGCCATCAGAACTTTGAGATAAATCTTTCAGATAATTGTCCTTAGAATCACCGAACTGTTTCTTATCTTCAACAAACTATTATCAACTTCCTTGATTATGGTTTGGCATGATATGGAGAATCAATATATTATAGTTATTCAAGAAACAACAGCTAAACAAAATACTATATTGTGAATGCAGTTACAATTATGATTAGAAACTTATAGCTAGTTTTATAAAGGGCTCCTAAATTTAAAAATATGGCAATTCTATGCATTAACTAGAAAGGAATTTCAACTTAACAATGAGATTTATTTCTGAATAACCACTAAAGTGTTAATCATATCTAACTTGAACAATAACAACAGACAGTTACAGTTCAGCCGACTCTGATTTATGTTTTTATTGAGGAATAATGGTTCTTTCCATGCCTATGTTATAAGATGAACATTGATTCACTTTAAGAAGTTAAATTGCTAAAAAGATACACTAAACTCAGTCAGTACTAGGAAAAGAGTTTCCAAATTTTCTGAGATCTCTTCAACAAATGATTTTAGCAAAGATTACCTGAAGGTTGAATCTTTATAAAAATGACAGACCACATTTTTGCTCCCTTTTACTTCTTGAAAAAATTCTCGTTCACTGGGGATTTCTCGATATTCTCCATGTCCTTTTGAAAGCCATTCCTATTAATAAGAATACAAAGTTTTATACTTGATGCCATGAAAGAAATCATTCCTTGAAATGTTGCACATAAGATTATATTTCTACAATTATTCTGTGAGGACAAGTTCTACTATGTCTAACCACCTGATGAATCCAAATCCCAACTTCAAAGTTGCATTGGTGGTAATTTTAGCATTTCTGATTTGCTTTGAAGTTGGTAAATGTTAGTTCCAAAATGAATCATATATTTAAATAAAAAGCACTTCAACATTTATTATAAATCATTTCCAAAACTAAAAGGACTAGAACAGAAAGTGTGCATTCCAAAAAACAATGTTTTAATGGTTAATACTCTTAATATGAAGTAAATTCCCAGTGGAATCATGCGCATATTTGTTCCAACTTATCCGCCAATTATATTCAGGAATTATATAGGTCTGCAACCATTGTGTATTCGTACAGTAATTTAATTAGTCACAAATATCTGTATTCCAAATATCACTTCCACTCTAAAATTCTTGAAGCCATTTTAGTGATATAGGAACTGCAATTACTTAGTTTGTATTTGAGTTACATTGCAAGTATAAATTATATCAAATTCACTTTTTCACTTCATCTTTATTTTTAAAACTGTGGCCTCGTGCATACTACTCAAGCTCAAGGGTAACCATTTGGCTCCCAAAAACTGTTCATGAATTTTTTAGCAGAAAAAACTCAATCTAACCTTTCATAAAGATTTTCAACTACACTTGTGTATATTCCTGAGTTTTTTTATATCACAACACTTATTGATTTTGATAATTGTAATGACTCAGGAAGTCTTAAGATATGTATAGACTGGGCACAAGAAGATATTATTATATTGTTTTTCATCCACTATATGGAAAATAATGAAAGGACAATTTTGGCTTTGGCAGGAATTGTTCAACACTTGAAGAATCTGTCAGCCAATGTCAAAAGAATTCAAGAAGCTAGAATGTTATAGCAGCTAGTCCAATGCCTAACTACAGGGAATCAGATAGTCTAAGTCAGGGCTTTTCAACCAGTGGTACGCGTACCACTTGTGGTACTTTGCCACATGGCAGCTGGTACCTGATTGCTAGCCAAGTGTAGCAGGGGAGGGGAATGAGCCAAAGTGAGCCAAGCCTGAGGGAGAGGCAGCTGCAGCTGCAGGACTGTCTGGGCTTGGCAGAAGCCCCAGGAGCTGGCAGGGCTCCAGCTGACTGGCGCTTCCAAAAGCAGCTTGGAGCTGGAGGTGAACTGAAGAAAAAAAAGGGGGGGGGAGAGGAGAGACTATAAAAGAATGTGGTTTGGGTGGGAGAAGGGGAAAAAAGACACCAGGAAAGGTTTAATCCCTTTAAACAAATGTAATTATATGAGCCGAGGTGGCGCAGCAGTTAGAGTGCAGTACTGCAGGCCACTTTAGCTGACTATGTTCAGCAGGTCAGCGGTTCAAATCTCACCGGCTCAAGGTTGACTCAGCCTTCCATCCTTCCGAGGTAGGTAAAATGAGGACCCAGATTGTTGGGGGCAATGTAAATATATATATATACATTGCTTACTGGTGTACACCACTTAGAGAGTGCTTGCACTTAAAGCGGTATATAAGTCTCATAAATAAATAAATAAATAATTAGTTTTACCCCCTTTAACTGAATCTGTCTGTGGCTTTTAGAAAGTTGTCTTTGAAGGTAAACAGGCTTAATTTAAAGCTGAAGCTTTTTGCAATTGCCCGAGCCTTTCAGTCAAGGATTGCAACATTGTGACATGTGACACGCCTGAGGCAGCTTAAAGAGAAAAAAAAAACGGGAATTTGTGTTTCTTTATTTTCTAGCTTTGCACTTGATTCCTGTGTCTTTTAAGGGTACAGGGAAGGGATTGGAAAAGCTCAGAAGGGCCAACCAGCTAGATCAGGAATCTACAAATTTAGCAACTTTAAGACCTGTGGACTTCAACTCCCAGAATTCCTCAACCAGCCATGAGGGCTGAGGAATTCTGGGAGTTGAAGTCCACAAGTCATAAAAGTACCAAGTTTGAATTCATCATACATTTGTCAGTGCAAAAGGAAAGTGATTCAGCAAAGGAACAGTGACAGAAGAAATTAAAACTGGTTCTTTTTTTCTACAGTTTGTAATATTTTATTAGATTATAGAATAAAATACAAAAATACAAAAGCAAATAGTAGGACACAGTGGGGAGGAAAAAGGGGGGGGAAGTGAGGGGAGAAGGGAAAAAGAACATACTTCCTCTGTTGCAGTAGAAGGAAGCATTAACACTGAACCTCAACTTTACTTTTGCATAATATTATAAACCCCTTTATGAATTACTGCCTTGTCGTGGCTAAGGGGCTTGCGTAACTCATTGAAGCTATAAGCTATGCCGTGCAGGGCCACCCAAGACAGACAAGTCATAGTAGAGAGTTCTGACAAAATGTGATCCACTGGAGAAGGAAATGGCAAACCATTCCAGTATCTTTGCCATTAAAACCCCATGGACAGTACTAAAAGGCAAAAAAATATGACGCTGGAAGATGAGCCCCTCAGGTTGGAAGGTGTCCAATATGCTACTGGGGAAGAGCAGAGGGCTAATACTAGTAGCACCAGAAAGAATGAAGCGACTGGGCAAAAGCTGAAAGGCCGCTCAGCTGTGGATCTATCTGGTGGTGAAAGGAAAGTCCAATGCTGTAAAAATCTTTTCTCCATAGCAGTGGTTCTCAACCTTTTTAATGCCGTGACCCCCAACCGGTTGTAAGTCGAGGACTACTCAACCGGTCGTAAGTCGAGGACTACTCAATGGGTTCAGCACCGTTTGCAGAATGGGACTTTTGGCGGGCTCAGCAGGGCAGAGACAGCCTGGACAATTCCTATTGGCTTTTGAAAGCCAATGGAATTAGACTCTATTCAAGAGAGTCTATTCTATTGGCTTTCGAAAGCCAATAGAATAAAAGGGAGTAGCACAGCTAAGGAAAAGGGGGGAAAAAATGGCAGACTGCGTTGTTTGGCGACCCCCGTGAAACGGTCGTTCGACCCCAAATGGGGTCCCGACCCACAGGTTGAGAACTGCTGCTCCATAGGAACCTGGAATGTAAGATCCATGAATCAAGGCAAGCTAGACGTAGTCAAAAAAGAGATGACAAGACTGAACATTGATATCTTAGAAATCAGCGAACTAAAATGGACAGGAATGGGTGAATTTAACTCAGGTGACCATCAGGTATACTACTACGGGCAAGAATCCCTCAGAAGAAATGGAGTAGCCTTCATAGTCAATAAAAGAGTAGGAAAAGTAATACTGGGATACAATCCCCAAAATGACAGAATGATCTCAATTCGAATCCAAGGCAAACCATTTAATATCACAGTAGTCCAAATCTATGCCCCAACCACTGGTGCTGAAGAGGATGAAATTGACCGGTTCTATGAAGCCCTACAGCACCTTATAGAATTAACACCAAAAAATGATGTCCTTATCGTCATGGGGGACTGGAATGCTAAAGTAGGAAGCCAAAAGATAACCGGAATAATAGGTAAGTTTGGCCTTGGAGTACAAAATGATGCCGGGCACAGGCTGATAGAATTTTGTCAAGAAAATATGATGGTCATAACAAACACTCTTTTCCAACAACCCAAGAGATGGCTCTACACATGGACATCACCAGACGGTCAACACAGAAATCAGATTGACTATGTACTCTGCAGCGAAAGATGGAGAAGCTCTATACAGTCAGTAAAAACAAGACTAGGAACTGACTGTGGCTCAGATGGGGCGTTGTCTTACCTGAACGTCTTTTCTCAGCATGAGGAATGTAGAATCCACGAATGGGTTTTAGAAGTCCTCTAGCCCATTTAGACCAATCAATCAAAGTTGCCACGCCCCTGCAGGGTCTGACCATGCCCCAGTTTCAAAAAAGGGCGAAGCCAATGATTGTGTAACGTGATGGCTCCTGAATTGCTGACACTGACCTGACTGCTAAAGTGAACAGGGAGGGGGTGGATTCTACATTCCTCACGCTGAGAAAAGGCATTCAGGTAAGACAACGCCCCTTCTCCAGCATATAGAGGAATGTAGAATCCATGAATGGGACATACCAAAGTTCCTATGAGCCCATGGGTGGGATGCAGGCCGGTGAAGTGTCGATGTTGAAATGGACCACCTGCTGTAAGACCTGGCGGCTGAATGCGGCCTCTGCAGAAGCAAACTTGTCGAGCTTGTAATGACATATGAAAGGTGAAGGGGATGACCACGTCGCCGCCCTACAGATATCAGCTATGGAAGTCTGAGTTTGCCATGCTGTTGATGTGGAAGCGCTACGCGTAGAGTGTGCCATTAAGCGGCTTTGAACTGGTAAAGAATAGGCCTGGTAAGATTCAACAATACAGGCCTTAATCCACTGGGCAATAGTAGAAGAGGAGACCTTCTGCCCTTTGGAACCTGCATGGAAGGAGACAGAGAGTGCCTCCGATTTATGAAAAGGGGCAGTCCTCTTAAGGTAATGACGCAGTGCCCTGCGCACGTCCAGGGAATGCCACTGCCATTCCCGTGCGTGGGAAGGATTGGGACAGAAGTTCGGCAGAACGATTTCCTGGGCCCGGTGAAACAGTGCATTCACCTTGGGGATGAACAGGGGATCCAATCGCAGTACCACTCTGTCCTGGTGGAAGGCACACGGGTCTTCCCTAACAGAAAGAGCAGCCAGTTCAGAAACCCACCTTGCCGATGTGATGGCCACCAGGAAGGCCACCTTATGGGACAAATAACGAAGAGAGCAAGATCTGAGAGGTTCAAAGGGAGGTCCCGTAAGAGCCTGTAGAACTCGGGGCAGCTCCCAAGAGGGGTACCGATGTACTACAGAGGGTCTGCTATTGGTGACTCCTTTGATAAAGGATTGAACCCTTGGGTGATGAGACAACGGCGTGGAGTTAGCACAGGTGAATACCGTGGAAAGCACGGCCACCTGCCTACGGATAGTGTTGGGCGCCAAGCCCATATCCACTCCATCCATAAGGTATTCAAGAATTCTCGGAACAGTGGCACCCCTGATATGTGCTCCGCCCTTAGGGACAGAAAATTTTTCTTCGCCCATGACCCCAGTAGCCAGGCCTCAGACATCAGAGCCCGAGATTGGGTTCCACCCTGCCTGTTTACATGGGCCTTTGCCGCCACATTGTCCGTCAGGACCAGCATGTGGCAGCCTGCAACCTTTTAGTGGAAATGACGAAGTGGCAGGTGGCTCTGAGTTCTAACTAATTGATACTCTGTTTGAAATCCCATTGGGACCACCGCCCCTGGGTAAACTGAAGTTGGAGGTGTGCCCCCCATATGAATAGGCTGGCATCCATGGTCAAGATCACCCAAACTGGTTCTCTGAAAGGAGAGCCCTTGGACAAAGCTGGAGATAGCCACCAGAGAAGAGATGTGAGCGTTAGTGCAGGGACCCATACCCACTGGGGAAAGGAGTCTACGCCCCGCCTCTGGTAGAGAAGCAAAAACCACTGTCTCGTGTGGAGCCTGGCCCATGGTACTATGGCAATGCAGGAAATCAGCTTACCCAACAATTGTGAGAGCAGAAGTAGGGTTACCCATTTTTTTTCTGCGCACTTTGAGGATTAGTGTACAAATGCTGATCTGACGCTCTTGCAATAAGAAAACTTGGCACAGGTTGGTATCTATTATTGAGCCCAAGTGTAACACTCGGTTGGTTGGAGTCAAGTGACTTTTTTGAAAGTTGATCAGAAAGCCGTGGATCTTGAAGCATCCTGATTGTCAGTGCCAAGTCCGAACGAGTGTTCAGTATCGATGACGACTGGATTAGAATATTGTCCAAGTAGCACTGAACGTGGACCGGCACCAACCTGAGCTGTGCGGCAAGAACCGCCAGGATTTTGGTGAAGACCCTGGGGGCTGATGAAAGGCCAAATGGTAAGGCCTTGTACTGGTAATGATGGTTGGAATACCTGAATCTGAGAAACCATCTGTGATACAGATGTATGGGGATGTGAATGTATGCTTCTGTAAGGTCTATTGACGTCAGGAAATCCCCCTGACGAATACTACCCAAAATGGAATGAAGGTTTTGCATTTTGAACTTGTGATACACTAGGTATGAATTTAGGGTCTTGAGATCGAGTATTGCCCTCCAACCCTCCGAGGCTTTGGGAACCACGAAGAGGATGGAGTAGAACCCCTGTCCCCATTGATCTGGTGGTACCTGCTCTATGGTCTCTATGTTTAGCAGATGCTGAATGGCCTCCTTCATGAGACCTTGCTTTATGGGATTTCGTGATAGCGGGCAGGCGATGAAACGCCGAGGAGGGGAGGTCAAGAACTCCAGAGACAGACTGTCTCTGATGGTGGTGAGAACCCAGGTGTCCTTGGTGGTGTCTTCCCATTTGTGGAAGTAATATGTCAGTCTGCCACCAATAGGAGGGGGTCCGCTCCGAGTCATTTTGACTTACGGAAGGGATGACGAGCAAATTTGGAAAACTCAACAGTGGCCACAGGATTGGAAAAGGTCAGTTTAAATTCCAATTCCAAAGAAAGGCAATGCCAAAGAATGTTCAAACTACCTCACCATTGCACTCATTTCACATGCTAGTAAAGTTATGCTTAAAATCCTGCAAGCTAGACTCCAGCAGTATGTGGATCGAGAACTACCAGAAGTACAGGCAGGATTTTGAAGAGGCAGAGGAACTAGAGATCAAATTGCCAACGTACGCTGGATCATGGAGAAAGCTAGGGAGTTCCAGAAAAACATCTATTTCTGCTTCATTGACTATGCTAAAGCCTTTGATTGTGTGGATCACAACAAATTTTGGCAAGTTCTTAAAGAGATGGGAGTACCAGACCATCTTATTTGTCTCTTGAGAAACGTATATGCGGGTCAAGAAGCAACAGTGAGAACTGGAAACGGACCCACTGATTGGTTCAAAATTGGGAAACAAGTCCGACAAGGCTGTATACTGTCGCCCTGCCTATTTAACTTATATGCAGAGCCCATCATGAGAAAGACAGGGCTAGATGAATCAAAAGTTGGAATTAAGATTGAGAAATATCAATATCAACAACCTAAGATATGCAAATGATACCACTCTAATGGCAGAAAGTGAAGAGGAACTAAAGAGCCTCTTGATGCGGGTGAAGAAGAAGAGTGCAAAAGTTGGCTTGAAACTCAACATTAAGAAAACCAAAATCATGGCATCCAGCCCTCTCAATTCCTGGCAAATAGATGGGGAAGAAATGGAGGTAGTGACAGATTTTTTTTTCCTGGGCTCCAGGATCACCTCAGATGGGGACTGCAGCCAAGAAATTAAAAGATGCTTGCTCCTGGGGAGGAAAGCTATGGCAAATCTAGACAGCATACTAAAAAGCAGAGACATCACCCTGCCAACAAAAGTGTGTATAGTCAAGGCCATGGTTTTCCCAGTTGCAATGTATGGATGTGAAAGTTGGACCGTAAGAAAGGCTGAGCGACAAAGAATTGAGGCCTTTGAACTATGGTGTTGGAGAAGACTCTTGTGAGTCCCTTGGACTGCAAGGCATTCAAACCGGTCTGTCCTAGAAGAGATCAACCCCGACTGCTCTTTAGAAGGCCAGATCCTGAAGTTGAAACTCAAATACTTTGGCCACCTAATGAGAAGGAAGGACTCACTGGAGAAGGGCCTAATGCTGGGAAAGATTGAGGGCAATAGAAGAAGGGGACGACAGAGAATGAGGTGGCTGTCAGCCTCCCTACCGGTTTCGCACGAAGAACACGCTGACAAGATTCTTGTGTTGAAACAGCTCCGTTTTACTTTAGAGAATGCAGTGACGGTAACACAGACAAGCTTAGCACTAGCTCTGTGTTATACAAAGTTTGCGCTGGGAGCAACTGCCTCCCAGCGTTATTTAAGTACATTTACACTTGCACCCCGCCCTAGGTTACTACGGACCACACCTTCACCACACCCGTGCTCATACCCTACACCTGCACTAACCCCGTTCCCACCCTCCTGGCCTCCTATCAGCATTTACATCATTCTGCGAGACAGGCTTCTGCCGGACACCCTGTGTGATTATTGCGATCCGCGGCTCGCCTTCCATCAGCTGACTGTAATTCCACCGCTACTCAGCTGCTAAGCGGGTTTTGGGATGGATCTGCGCATGTGCGACAGTCTTTCTGCGCATGTCAGCTTTTGCTCCGCATGACCGCTGGGCTCCGCATCATTGTTAGACCTTTTAACCATGGTTGCTTGCGGAGACACTGCCCGTTATATGTTCTTCCCTCTTGGCCAGTAGGTTGGTTCCCCCCCTTGCTTGTGTGTCGAGCCCGGGAGGGCTTGACATGCGACCCCCCTACCAGGTATCGTCCTGTAATAGGTAAAACACAAGTTAGTTTGGTAGGGGAGTAACAGGCACATATCCCATCCCCCCAGGTCTTTTAGGATATTTCCGATGATATTTGCGTATCAACCGAGGGGCTTCCATATCGGTTTCCCTCACCCATGATGCCTCTGACATTGGATATCCCTTCCACAGTACTAGATATTGTAGTCGGCCCCTTCTATATCTTGAATCTAATAATTTTTCAATTTCATAATGGCTTCCTCCCACTTGTCCTGGCTGTTGGGGTACTTGTCTAAATGATGGTTTGGTTACTGGTTTCAGTAATCCACTGTGGAAAACTGGGTACACTCTACCAAGGCTGCGCGCTAACCTTAATTTTACTGTTATGGGGTTGACTATACGTTCTATCTTAAAAGGTCCGATATATTTTGGTCCTAGTTTTTTGCATGGTCTGCGTAGGTTTAAGTATTTGGTGGACAAATACACCTCTTCACCAACTTGGAAGGGCTTCTGTGGTCTCCTTTTTTTATCCGCCTGCTTTTTCGTTACTAACTCTGCTTTTTGTAGGGCTTTCTTCACGGTTATCCACACGTTATTGATTTGTTCTTCCCATTCACTTGTTGTTGTGGTCCCGTATTTCCTCGAGGTAGTTCGGGGATAGGGACGAAATCCATTCCATTAACTACCTTAAATGGAGCAAATCCTGTACTATTATGGATGGTATTATTATACGCTACCTCTGCAAACGGTAGAAGTTGAGCCCAATTTGTTTGCTGATAGTTCACGTAACACCTGACGTACCGTTCAATCATGGCATTAGCCCGCTCAGCTCCTCCGTTTGTACTGGGATGGAATGCAGTACTCAATCCTTGGGAAGATCCAATTGATTTAATAAAGTTCCTCCAAAACTGAGAGGTGAATTGTACCCCTCGGTCCGAAATGATCCATCGCGGCACCCCATGCAACCGATAGATATGGGTCACAAAAAGCTTTGCTAGGCGTTTTGCGGACGGTAACCCTTTACATGGGATAAAATGTGCCTGCTTTGAGAACAAGTCTATCACTGTCCAGATAACCGTGCTTCCGTGGCTGGTTGGTAAATCTACTATAAAATCCATGCCTATCTCTTCCCAGGGACGGTAAGGGTCAGAGACTTGTTGTAATAGACCTGCCGGTTTCCCCACTCGTGGTTTGACACCGCACACATGGAACATTCTTGGACATATTTTTCTATATCTTTTTTCATCCCTGGCCACCAAAATTGTCGTTTTATTAGATGTAAGGTTTTCAGGAATCCGAAATGTCCAGCTGGTTTCACATCATGACCTCGGTTCAGTACTTTAAGTCGTAATGATTGCGGAACATATAATTTTCCCCCTTTCCAAGCCAGTCCATCTCTCATAGTGAGAGTCTGTGGATTATTTATTATCCATGGGTCACTTCTAAGCTCACTTTGAAGAGTTAGTACCAGGTCTTCCACTGACCGTATCACCGCGATTTTATCCCTATGTTGGCCAATCGGGGTTATGAGGGCTTGAATCACTTCCTCCCGTTTGCTATGGTACTGCGGTTTCCTTGATAACGCATCTGCAAGGAAATTTTTTCTTCCTGGAACGTACTTCAGTTTGAACTTGAATCTTTGGAAATACAAAGCCCACCTTACATGTTTCGGGGCTAATCGCCTAGGCGATTGTAATGCTTCTAGATTTTTGTGGTCAGTCCACACTTCGAACCCCCCTTTAGCCACTTCAAGGAAGTGACGCCTAGTACTTAACGCCCACCTCACCGCATAGGCTTCCTTCTCCCACACCGCCCACCTGCGCTCAGTTGCACTCAATTTACGGGAAGTAAATGCACAAGGTTGTAATTTGTCTTGTTCATTTTTCTGTAATAATACTGCTCCTACCGCCACATCACTGGCGTCAGTTTGTACCACAAATGGCTCCTCTAGATTGGGGTGTTGTAAAAGCGGTTCTCTAGAAAACAAGGTTTTTAATGTTTCAAAAGCACGTTGGCACTCCAGTGACCAGGTTAAGGGCTGATTAGGCCGAGGATTAACCTCCATAGCTTTGGTACATAACAGATTTGTTAATGGCAATGCTACCTGGGCAAATGATGGAATGAATTGCCTGTAAAAATTAGCGAAGCCCAAGAAACTTTGTAATTGGCGACGCGTTTGTGGCGGTTGCCAGTCTAATACACTTTGGACTTTGGCTGGATCCATTTCTATTCCTCCCCCTGATATTCTATATCCCAAATAATCTAACTTATCCTGGTGAAATGCACACTTCGACAGTTTGACATATAATCGTGCATCAAGGAGTTTCCGTAGTACTTTGCGCACTAATTCCACATGGTCTTTCTTATTATCTGAATATATAAGAATATCACCCAGATATACCAAAACCCCTTGGTATAGATACTCATGAAGCACCTCATTTATTAACTGCATAAAGACAGCAGGGGCTCCTTTCAAGCCAAACGGCATTACTTTATATTGGTAGCTCCCTAACGGACTATTGAATGCTGTCTTCCACTCATCCCCTTCCTTTATACGTACTCTATAATAGGCTTCTCGTAAATCCAACTTGGTAAAAATTTTACCTTTTATCAAATGAGCTAATAGTTCTTTCATAAGTGGAAAAGGGTAGAAATTCTCTACACAAACTGCATTTAAACCCCTGAAGTCTACACACAATCGTAACCCCCCATCTTTCTTTTCTTTAAATAACACAGGGGCTGCCACCCGCGATCTAGCAGGCTGGATAAAACCCCTTGCTAAATTCTTGTTAATATATGTTCTTAATTCTGCCATTTCACTTTGAGTCATGGCGTACATGCGCGGCTTCGGGAGGGTAGCCCCTTTTTCTATATCTATGGAGCAATCAGTCGAACGGTGTGGCGGCAGTACGTCACATTCCTGTTCACTGAAGACTTCTGCCAAGTCCATATATTCCAATGGAATTTTGATTTTTTCCTCATTACTAGGAACTTGGATTCTAGTCATCTCCTTCCCTCTGTGTACCTGTTCATGTTGAGGTGGGTTAGGGCCAATCCCAATGCGTACCCTACGACATCCTCCTTTCCACCAAATAGTCGGTCCCCACTTGTCTAACCAAGCCAAGCCCAATATTTTCTGTCATAAATGGGACTACAATAAATCTTATCAGCTCCCAATGTTCTCCTAACTCCAATCGTACAGGTTCAGTGATGAAAGTAGCAGGTGAACCCCCCAATAAGGACCCATCTACTTGTTCGAACCGTACTGGTGTCTGTAATGCCCTTACTCTAATATCCATATTACGTACTAACCGTTCACTAATGAGACACCTCGTACACCCAGTATCAAGTAATGCCTGACATTGGGCCCTTTTCCCTGAATGTGTACTGATAATTGTAATAGGGAGAGTGAACGGGCGTATGGGTTCGCTTACCATCGGATCTTCTGGTGTCTTTACATCCTCCTGATACATGGTTAGTGGGGTTTCCATTCCACCAATTCCTTCATCGATCTCTACTCTCTCCCTTCGTGGTTTTGGGTTATCGACACGTTGTTGTACTGCCCTCGATCTTTCAGGGACCTTTCCAGGCAATTTCTTCCCCGGTCCTTCTATTCCTCCTATAGGGAATGGTTCTTTGCATTCTGCGGCACGATGGCCCGGTAAATTGCACCGGAAACAACGGAACGTTGCCCGAGCTGAATTATCAGGTGTTCCGGATACTGGCCCCATTGGCCGAGCCTGCCCTAGTGGTCTACGAAACCCCACTGGGTTATCATTCTTAGACCGGAATTCTTGCAACCCCGTATCTAAGTCCGTAACTACTCTAAACCACTCTTGCAATCTTCCAGGAATGCCCCGGAACACACATGCTTGCCTTAACTCCCTGTCTAGACCTGCCTGGAAGTGATGTATTAATAGTCTTTCAGGCCAATTCCGTAATTTACCCGCTACTCTGCGAAACTCCCTAACATATTCTACCACTGGCCGGCCCCAGTGCTTGATCCTGAGGACCTCTCCTTCCGCCCTCCGGATCCTGGATAGATCCTCAAACAGATTCCGAAGAGCTTCTAGAAACGCACCCACATTGGCTAATTACCGGGCATGGTCAGTATGTAGGTCGGCTACCCACTCTAAAGCTTCTCCCTGTAAGGCTGCTGTTATTGCCCCTACCATGGCCCATTGAGACGGGTAAAGGTGGCCGTACTTATCCATATGCCCAATTGCCTGACTCAAAAAAAAGGCCAATCGATCGGGGTTTCCGTCAAAGGTTACATTCATGGGTGGAGGACCCCAATCAACCCCTTCTGCCATCTTCTTGCAAATTTATTGCCAGCACCCTGCCAAGGAAGTCAATCTGGGACAATTGCAGGATTCACGAGTATTCCCTTTCACCCCGGAAAAGTTCACACAACCCACAGAAAGGGAAAAGGGAACACGAAAGGAAACAATTGAATATATGGAAAAGGCCGAGCGCAAACTTTCCTGTCAGCCTCCCTACCGGTTTCGCACGAAGAACACGCTGACGAGATTCTTGTGTTGAAACAGCTCCGGTTTACTTTAGAGAATGCAGTGACGGTAACACAGACTAGCTTAGCACTAGCTCTGTGTTATACAAAGTTTGCGCTGGGAGCAACTGCCTCCCAGCGTTATTTAAGTACATTTACACTTGCACCCCGCCCTAGGTTACTACGGACCACACCTTCACCACACCCGTGCTCATACCCTACACCTGCACTAACCCCGTTCCCACCCTCCTGGCCTCCAATCAGTATGGTCAGTATGTAGGTCGGCTACCCACTCTAAAGCTTCTCCCTGTAAGGCTGCTGTTATTGCCCCTACCATGGCCCATTGAGACGGGTAAAGGTGGCCGTACTATCCATATGCCCAATTGCCTGACTCAAAAAAAAGGCCAATCGATCAAAGGTTACATTCGGGGACCCCAATCAACCCCTTCTGCCATCTTCTCAAAAATTTATTGCACATGGGTGGAGGACCCCAATCAACCCCTTCTGCCATCTTCTTGCAAATTTATTGCCAGCACCCTGCCAAGGAAGTCAATCTGGGACAATTGCAGGATTCACGAGTATTCCCTTTCACCCCGGAAAAGTTCACACAACCCACGGAAAGGGAAAAGGGAACACGAAAGGAAACAATTGAATATATGGAAAAGGCCGAGCGCAAACTTTCCTGTCAGCCTCCCTACCGGTTTCGCACGAAGAACACGCTGACGAGATTCTTGTGTTGAAACAGCTCCGGTTTACTTTAGAGAATGCAGTGACGGTAACACAGACTAGCTTAGCACTAGCTCTGTGTTATACAAAGTTTGCGCTGGGAGCAACTGCCTCCCAGCGTTATTTAAGTACATTTACACTTGCACCCCGCCCTAGGTTACTACGGACCACACCTTCACCACACCCGTGCTCATACCCTACACCTGCACTAACCCCGTTCCCACCCTCCTGGCCTCCAATCAGTATGGTCAGTATGTAGGTCGGCTACCCACTCTAAAGCTTCTCCCTGTAAGGCTGCTGTTATTGCCCCTACCATGGCCCATTGAGACGGGTAAAGGTGGCCGTACCTATCCATATGCCCAATTGCCTGACTCAAAAAAAAGGCCAATCGATCGGGGTTTCCGTCAAAGGTTACATTCATGGGTGGAGGACCCCAATCAACCCCTTCTGCCATCTTCTTGCAAATTTATTGCCAGCACCCTGCCAAGGAAGTCAACCTGGGACAATTGCAGGATTCACGAGTATTCCCTTTCACCCCGGAAAAGTTCACACAACCCACGGAAAGGGAAAAGGGAACACGAAAGGAAACAGTTGAATATATGGAAAAGGCCGAGCGCAAACTTTCCTGTCAGCCTCCCTACCGGTTTTGCACGAAGAACACGCTGATGAGATTCTTGTGTTGAAACAGCTCAGGTTTACTTTAGAGAATGCAGTGACGGTAACACAGACAAGCTTAGCACTAGCTCTGTGTTATACAAAGTTTGCGCTGGGAGCAACTGCCTCCCAGCGTTATTTAAGTACATTTACACTTGCACCCCGCCCTAGGTTACTACGGACCACACCTTCACCACACCCCACCCGTGCTCATACCCTACACCTGCACTAACCCCGTTCCCACCCTCCTGGCCTCCAATCAGCATTTACATCATTCTGCGAGACAGGCTTCTGCCGGATACCCTGTGTGATTATTGCGATCCGCGGCTCGCCTTCCATCAGCTGACTGTAATTCCACTGCTACTCAGCTGCTAAGCGGGTTTTGGGATGGATCTGCGCATGTGCGACAGTCTTTCTGCGCATGTCAGCTTTTGCTCCGCATGACCGCTGGGCTCCGCATCATTGTTAGACCTTTTAACCATGGTTGCTTGCGGAGACACTGCCCGTTATATGTTCTTCCCTCTTGGCCAGTAGGTTGGTTCCCCCCCTTGCTTGTGTGTCGAGCCCGGGAGGGCTTGACAGTGGCTGGATGGAGTCGCTGAAGCAGTAGGTGTGAACTTAAATGGATTCTAGAAGACGGTAGAGGAAGCTTCCGGTGGTGCAGCGTTGCCGATGGCGGCTATTTTTTTGCCATCCGTCTGAGACAGCGTTAAAACCGCCGAGAACAGCCAACAACAGCTGTTCCGCGCTTTAAAACCTCTTTCCTGGGCTAAAGGAAAGGGGGGAGTTTTTTACCCTGAATAGTGGTAGAGCCTCTGAAACCCCCAAGGTTTTTTGGGGGGGGTGTAAGGAGTGCTCCCACGGAGTTCAGGTCTCTCCGCTTCTCAGATGCCTTTGTCCCTTGTTGTTCAGGACAAAGCAAGACGCCGTTCCCACCTCCGCGATCAAAGTAATCTCGTGAGTTGTTTAAAAAGCAGACAGAGCTGATCAGTGGATTTTTGGGGTTTTATTTGGACTTTAACTCTAAAGGACTATTTTTTATCTTTTTTTTCCTTTTCTTTTCTCTTTGCTGAAAGGGAAAGTAAAATAGCGTTGAGAGATTTTTTTTTTCTGAGTGTATGTGAGGAAGTTGAACGGGCTTTTGATATTTTATTACTTTTTTATTCTTTTTTCTTGTTACAATGATTTTGGATTTCTTTTTTTTTCTTTTAAAGGGGACTTCGGGTGAGGTATTTCCCCCTCTTTTTTTTGGTTATTTTGTTATTTTTTTGGGGGGGTTATTTTGGATTTTTTCTTTCTCAAGAGGAAGGAGGAAAACTTTTTAAAATGGCTTCAAAGCATCAAGTGATTTCTGCAGTGCCTAAGGTGGCTTCTTCTCCGGCAATATTACCAGTGCAACAAGCTAAATCTAGATCACCACCACTTTCTCCGCCTGTACCACCACTTACAGTAAAAGATCCCCAAGATGTTATGGGAAATGTTGTATGCCAAATTAGAGAAGTGAAGGAGCTTTTAGTAGAGAGAAATAACATTTTGAGGCAAGATATAGTATTGGCTTTAAAAGGACTTGCTTCTCTTGTTGAAAAGTTGGATTCTCATGTTGAAGAAGTAGCAGACAAAGTGGATTTATTGGAGGAAAGATTTGAAGGGTGGAAAAAACGGTGGAAACTTCACAAGATGAGATTGTTATGTCTCAGTACAGAGAGATGGAGTTTGCCTTAAGAATCAGAGGTTTGAGGGAAAATATGCAACAGGATGTGAGAGAGATGGTGGCAAATGATATTGCAGTGATTCTGAATAGAGAAAAAGAGGAAATACTAGGAGAAATTGAAAAAATATTCAGAGTCAATTCTTGGGTTGCAAAGCAGAGAAATTTGCCAAGAGATGTGGTGATTTATTTTGGAAAAAGATCTCTGCGCAATGAAATTATACAAGCTTTTTACAATAAGAGATTTCAGATTGCTGCACAGGATGTGATAATTTTAAAGGAGATTCCATCTAAAATTTTAAGAAGAAGAAAGGAATTTGCTTTCCTATCAGATGAACTTAAAAAGAGGCAGATGCCATTTAGATGGGATATTCCGATTGGAATTGTGGTGAGTCACGCGGGGACACGTTACAGACTTAATACTGTTTCTAAAGCAAGAGAGTTTTATATTTCGGTCCTGGGAGCGCGCTCATCACCACCTATAATGTTTAAAGCTTTGGAAGGGAAGGAGGGAGAGCAATTGGCTGAAGAAGCTGTATCAATGAAAGCTGGAAAAATTCAGGCTGAATGGTTACAGCAATCTGAGATGAAGGAACAGAGAATGACTCGAGCAGCACATAAACGCAAAGAAAAGGAGCAACAGAAGAAGGAAAGTAAAGAAATTCCACAAGAATTCGTTTCAGAGCCTGTGGGAGGAGCAAGACCTAAGAGATCTTTGTTGGTCCAGTCTTCGATGGTTGATCTCCAAGCAGTCTTCTCTAGGCTAATGGATGAAGGAGATGGCAAAGCTCCTGACCTGGAATGTTAATGGCCTTAATTCTCCACAGAAAAGGAAAAAAATATTTCATTATTTAAAGCAACATAATAATGATATTGTTTGTTTGCAGGAAACCCATATCATCTCTAAAGACCAAAAATATTTGTTTAATGCTCGATTGGGTTCTCATTTTGTATCCTTTGCTTCTGGGAAAAAAGGGGGTGTGGTCATTTATGTTAAGCAAAATTTATCAGCTTTATTAATAGACTCTGATCCCCAAGGGAGATATGTTATGATTGAAGTGGGAATGTATGGTAAGAAAATATTTATAGTGGGTTTGTATGCTCCTAACCAACAAAAAGAACAATTTTATAGGTTTTTACATCAAAAATTGATCTCATTGGACTATAGATCTGTTATATTGATGGGGGATTGGAATGGAGTGTTGGATACACAAAGAGATAAGAAAGGATCTTCTACTTCTTTTAAACAAGCTAAATTACCTAACACTTTTTTTGATCTGAAAGAGGATTGGGAATTGAGAGATTTTTGGCGGGAACGTAATATGGAAGAGAGAGACTTTACCTTTTTTTCTGATAGACACCAATCGTTTTCAAGAATTGACTTTTTTTTTATTACAACGGATTTATATTTTAGGGTAAAAAATGTAAAGATTTTCCTGAGGACATTGACAGATCATAGTCCGGTATGGATGGAGCTGGCCGTGGAAAAAGAGGAGAGAAGATCTTGGAGGTTGAATGAAAATTTATTTAGACAAGAGATGAATGTTCAGAAACTTAAAGAGTATTTAAAGGAATATTTTATTTTAAATATGTATAAGGGAACTTCAATGGCAATCGTTTGGGATGCCAGCAAGGCTTATATGCGTGGAGTTTTGATTCAAATGAATAAGGTTTATAGGCAAAAACGGATGCAAAAGCGTAAGGAATTGGAAGAGGAGATTAAACTAAAAGAAAAAGCTCTAATTTTGAATCCTTTAGATAAGAATGTAAAGACATCTATAGATTTGCTTAAAACACAGTTCAATATGCTAATGGCTGATCAGGCTGCAACTAATTTACTTTATATGAAACATAATGCATTCTGCAATGCTAATAAACCAGGGAGGTGGCTGGCTTATCAATTAAGGAAGAAACAGAAGTCGAGAATTATAGATACCGTATTTTCCGGCGTATAAGACGACTTTCTAGGCCACAAAAACCTTCTTAAAAGTTGGGGGTCGTCTTATATGCCGATTCGTCTTATACGCCGGAAAATACGGGTATTCTATTTTATTCCTTTACACATGTGGTTTGGTATATTACTCATCAAGTTTTCTCTCCCCCCCTCACTCAAAAAGAGTCCTTGATTGGTAGAGTGGCAGTGGGGAGAGCAATTAAACTCTAAGCTGTTTGTTTCAGCAATCCGTCCCCGTGTGTGTTGTGTGTGTGTGCGCACGCTTCTCGCTGCTTTCTGAGCTGGGAAGGATTGCATTTTCCGAGCTGGAAATCGGGTGGGAAGGAAGGATTGGAGAGAGAAAGGAGGCGTGTGTGCATGTGTGTGTTGTGTGTGTGTGTTGTGTGTGTGTGTGTGTGTGCACGCACGCTTCTCCTCGCTGCTTTCTGAGCTGGGAAGGATTGCATTTTCCGAGCTGGAAATCGGGGTGGGAAGGAAGGATTGGAGGGAGAAAGGAGGCGTGTGTGCATGTGTGTGTGTGCTCACGCTTCTCCTCGCTGCTTTCTGAGCTGGGAAGGATTGCATTTTCCGAGCTGGAAATCGGTGGGAAGGAAGGATTGGAGGGAGAAAGGAGGCGTGTGTGCATGTGTGTGTGTGTGTTGTGTGTGTGTGTGTTGTGTGTGTGTGTGTGTGCTCACGCTTCTCCTCGCTGCTTTCTGAGCTGGGAAGGATTGCATTTTCCGAGCTGGAAATCGGGGTGGGAAGGAAGGATTGGAGGGAGAAAGGAGGCGTGTGTGCATGTGTGTGTGTGCGCACGCTTCTCCTCACTGCTTTCTGAGCTGGGAAGGATTGCATTTTCCGAGCTGGAAATCAGGGTGGGAAGGAAGGATTGGAGGGAGAAAGGAGGCGTGTGTGCATGTGTGTGTGTGTGTGTGTGTGTGTTGTGTGTGTGTGCGCACGCTTCTCCTCGCTGCTTTCTGAGCTGGGAAGGATTGCATTTTCCGAGCTGGAAATCGGGGTGGGAGGGAAGGATTGGAGGGAGAGGGAGGAGGGAAAGGAGGCAGTAAATACTAGCCTGAAACCGGCTAGAATTCATGGGATGGAATACCAAGAGGAGGAGATCCAGTCTCCGGAGATCCCGGTGCGCAGCCCCGGGGGAGTCGCATGCATGCCACGCGCACGCACACACTCAGCACTGGCATAAAAGGGTGCCTGCGGAGGAGAGAATACTGTACTCATTTGGGCTTACAGGTGGCCAATGAGAACTCAGAAAACTTCGCTCCCTTTCCTCCCTCCCTCTCCCCTTCTTCAGCGAAAGGGTGTATTAGCTTGTCCATTTTTTTCCCTAGGGCATATAAGACGACAGGGAGGGCTGGGCAGGCAGGGAGAGCTGACCCACCCAATCCAACCAGGCTTTGTATACAACAACAAGCCAATCACCGGTAAGGTACATCGCTTGCCAGTGATAAGGTATATCGCTTGCCATGATTGGCTGGTTGTTGTATACTGGGTACGTACCGGTACAGTATAGCACCAGTATTTGTACCAGTTCATACAGTAGAACACCAGTACATACAGTACTGTATACAAATGTCCAACAGTCAAGATGCGATCATGGCTCCACCAGCAAGAAGAAGGAAATATGAAGCCAGTTTCAAACTTAAAAGTTGTAAACTTTGCCATGGAACATAATAACTGCGCTGCTGCAAGACAATATGGAGTAACAGAAAAGATGGTTTGGGACTGGAAAGCAAATGAGAAAGCGTTAAAGAGTATGGCAAGGGGTAAGTGTGCATTAAGAAGAGGCACCCCACATTGGCCAGAACTTGAAAAACATGTAGCAGACATGGTGAATGAGCATCGCCAAAATGGTTATGTAGTGACACGAAATAAAATATGTTTGTCTGCACTTCAGTGGGCCAAATCTAACCCAGATCACAGCAACAGATTTAAGGCCACAGTATCTTGGTGTACTAGATTCTTGAAAAGACATAATATGGTACTGAGGCAAAAGACAAAAATGGCACACAAATTACCTGCAGATCTTGATAGCAAAGTAATTAGTTTCCATCGATACGTAATACAACAGCGCATTAAACATGGCTATGCGTTAAGTAGTATTGGAAATATGGATGAAACTCCAATGAATTTTGATATGGTTGGAAATAAAACTGTCCATCAAAAAGGTGAAAAAACAATTTTAATTAAAACAACAGGACATGAGAAGTCCAGTTTTACAGTGGTATTAGGATGCACAGCTGATGGTGCCAAACTGAGACCAATGATTATTTTTAAAAGAAAAACAATGCCGAAACTCAAGTTCCCTGTTGGTTGTTTTGTACATGTGAATGAAAAAGGCTGGATGGATGAAGAAGGGGTAAAGCTATGGCTTGATAATGTATGGAGCAGGCGACCAGGTGGACTTCTTCAAAAACGTAGTCTACTGGTGTGGGATATGTTCAGGGCTCATTTAACTCCCAGCACCAAGCAAAGGCTTGCAAGAATAAACACAGATGCGGCAGTTATTCCTGCAGGATTGACATCGTTGGTACAGCCACTGGATGTGTGCCTAAACAAGCCATTTAAAGATCGCATTCGAGAACAGTGGAATGAATGGATGGTTAGCGGCGAAAAGTCATTCACAAAAGGAGGAAACATGCGTGCTCCACAGTTGGATGTTTTGTGCAAGTTTGTCATAAAAGCCTGGAATGATATTGATGCAGAAACAGTAATCAAGTCTTTCAAGAAGTGTGGCATATCAAATTCATTAGATGGTATGGAGGATGACTACTTGTGGCAAGATGAAGAGGAAGCTGAAGCTGAGACCACACCATCTGATACGGAATTCGATCCATATGATGACTGCCTTACAAATGTACCACAAGATGTCATTGATATTTTTATGATATCAGATGATGAACAGGATGATTTTGAAGGCTTTTAAAGGGAAACTGTCACACAAGCAAAACCTGTAAAAATAGCTTGCAGTTATGATGGGCGTTGCTGACTTGCCAGGGACTTGCCCGGCACTTGCTCTTTCTATTGTTTTTTATCTTCCTCCTATCATCATCAGTTCAGTTTGGTTGACAGCTTAGAAAACAAACAGCATGGCAGCTCCCATGGTTTTATTGTCTTATCCTTCCTTTCAGCTTTAGAGTGAATTAGGAAAAGTTTAATCCACTTGCACTGTTTTATGTTTATATGTTTGATGACAGCCTTATGTTTATAAATGACAGTTTTTCTGCTAAGTACCTGCATGTCATAAGCATTTGAATTAAAATTACCATATTGAAATCAAATCTGATGTTTTTAAATTTTTATTTGGTGTGCGTTGGAAGAGGGGTAGTCTTATACGGTGAGTATAGCCCAAACTCTATATTTTAACTGGAAAAGTTGGGGGTCGTCTTATACGCCCAGTCGTCTTATACGCCGGAAAATACGGTAAAATAAATTACAATGGTAAAGTGCTTTTTCAGAAAGAACTGATTAAAAAATCTTTTTTAGATTATTATACAAAACTATACATGGGTAAGAAGGTACAGAGCTCAGATATAGACAAATACTTACAAGATGCTCATTTTCCTAAGTTAACAGATGATCAGAGACAAGATATTAATGGATTTATTACTTCAGAGGAAATTATTACAGCAATTAAGCCACTAAAAGCAGGCAAAGCACCTGGCACTGATGGATTGACATCAATTTATTATAAAGTTTTGATTGATGAGATGATAGAACCTCTAAAGCAGTGCTTCTCAACGTTTGTGTGACGGCGACCCCCGTCACACAAACGTGCCGCGCATGCGCGGCGCCCCCCCATGCGCAGCGCGCCGCCGCACGCATGCACAGCGCCACCCCATGCGCGGCACCGCCCCCCGAGGGGAAAAATGGCGGATCGCCTTGTTTGGCGACCTCCGAGAAATGGTCGATCGACCCCAAATGGGGTCGCGACCCATAGGTTGAGAACCGCTGCTCTAAAGGAACTTTTTAATAATATATTACAAGGGTTAGAGACTCCCCCGTCTTGGGGTAGGGCTTTTATATCCTTGATTCCAAAAGAGGATCAAGATCTTACTTTGCCAAAAAATTATAGACCTATATCTCTTTTGAATGTAGATTACAAAATTTTTTCAAAAATTTTAGCTAACAGACTTATGATCGTATTGAATCAAGTGATACATATGGATCAAACAGGTTTTATAACTGGAAGATATATGAAGAATAATGTTAGACAAATTATTAATTTAATAGAATACTTGAATAAAAATAATCAGATTTCTGCAGATTGATTTTTTTAGACGCTGAGAAAGCCTTTGATCAATTAAATTGGCAATTTATGTTAAGATTGGTTGAAGAAATGAATTTTGCAGATAAAATTTTACAGGCTTTTCGAGGTATTTATCAAAGACAATCAGCACAACTTATAGTTAATGGAGGTTTATCTGAGGTATTTCAAATTGAAAAGGGGACTAGACAGGGTTGTCCACTGTCTCCTTTGTTGTTTGTTTTAACGTTGGAAATTTTGTTGATAAAAATTCGTGAATCACCCAAAATAAAGGGAATAGAGATGAATAAAAAATGATTACAAATTAAGGGCTTTTGCAGATGATTTGGTTGTCACTTTGGTTCAACCAACTCATTCTGTAGTGGAGTTGTTACAATTGATAAATCAATTCGGGCAAGTCTCCGGTTTTAAAGTTAATAATAATAAAACTAAAATATTACCAAAAAATATGACTAATTTGGATAAGGATACTTTGGTTAGGTTGACAGGTTTTGAAGTTGTAAAAAAGGTTAAATATTTGGGGGTATTTTTATCTGCTTTTAATGCAAAATTGTATAAAATTAATTATGAAAAATTGTGGTTTAAAATACAGAAAGATTTGAATGATTGGAAAAAAATGCAACTATCTTTGTTGGGGAGAATTGCTGCGGTCAAAATGAATGTTCTACCAAAGTTTCTTTTTTGTTTCAAATGATACCTATTTTAAAGATGGAGGCAAATTTAGAAGAATGGCAGAAAGGTATTAATAAATTTATTTGGGCGGGGAAAAAACCAAGAGTAAAGCTTAAAATTATACAAGATGTTCGAGAGAGAGGCGGACTCAAGGTACCGAATTTGAAACTGTATTATGATGCGGTGGTTTTAACATTGATTAGTGACTGGATTAATTTAACAAATGTAAATATACTCCTTTTGGAGGGATGGGATTTATTATATGGATGGCATGCATATTTAATATATAATAAAAAGGTGGATAGGGTTTTTAAGTCTCATATTTTAAGAACTTCTTTATTGCGAGTTTGGAAGAAATATTATAGAATAGAGTCCAGAATTCCATTGTGGGCAATCCCAGGGCATGCGATAGAAGGAATAAGAAGAGAAGTGAAGATGGATAGCATTTCTTATAAACTATTACTTAATTGGGATGGGAAAAATTGGCAACTAAAATCTATGGATTAATTATTACAAGAAAATATTAATTATTCTTGGTTTCAGTATAGACAATTATTAGAAAGGTGGAGATAGATCAAAAAGTGGGTTTGATTAGGGAGGATGTGATTTTGTTGAAACAAATTAAAGACCAAAGTTGAACTCATATAAAAAGAATTTATGGTGTTCTAGTGGAATTGGATTCAGAAACAGAATTAGTTAAAGATTGTATGGTTAAATGGGCTCAAAATTTTGAAGAGCCGATCTTATTATATACATGGAAGATAATTTGGGTGAGGAATGTTAAATTTACACAAGCTCAAAATTTACGAAAAATTTTTTACAAAATGTTTTATAGGTGGCACCTTGATCCACAGAAGATGTCTCGTATGTATCCAAATTTGCAGCCTAAATGTTGGAGATGGGGTTGTTTGGATGCAACGTATTATCATATTTGGTGGTCATGTAAAAATATAAAGGCTTTTTGGATTAAGATTTGGTGGAATATTCAAAAAAATTTTAATAGAAGGATAAAATTTACACCACAATTGTTTTTGTTAGGCGTTATTGTTGATTGTGATGATAAAGAAATTATTTTAATGTTGAATTTAATTACAGCGGCAAGGCTGTTGATAGGGCAATACTGGAAGAAGGACTCTTTGCCTACTTTAGAGGAATGGTTTCTTAAAGTTTCTTATTTATCTGAAATGGCAAAAATTTCGGCTTATTTGAAAGATCAATCACAAGAGAAATATTTTTGGGTGTGGAAAAGATGGGTGAATTTTATACAGCACAAATATGAGATTAAAAAGTATTGTCTAGCTTTTGAATAATTTATGTTTAAGGTAACGATTAGAACTATTGTTTTGTTTTGTTTTTATATATTGGAGTTAAAGTATTTAAAATTTTGTTGTTTTTTTGAATGTATTTATAATTGTTTGATGTTTATTTAAGTTGTAAGGTTTTTTTTTTTTTTAGTTTTTATTAACCCTGTATTCAGCTCTGGGAAGAAGGGGGGAGGATGATGGGTGGGAGGGGGGGTGGGAGAGGGGGATTATTTTATTGTAAAACTGTAAAAATTTTCAATTAAAAAAAAAAAAAAGACAGTAGAGGACAGGAAGACCTGGAGGAACATTGTCCATGGGGTCGCGATGGGTCGGACATGACTTTGCAATTAACAACAAATATTATAAACTAGCCATGTCTATAACAACAAATGAATCTAATCAGTAAAACCCAAAATTCCCTCCCCCTTTTTGCACCTTGCTAAGCACTGGTGGTAGTCAAATATTGTCATGTCCTAAAAGTGGTACAATCTGTGAAAAGGTTGAAAGGCCCTGGTCTAAGTTGTACTAAGTCAATAGGGGTTTCTCCCAATGTGCATAGGACTGTATCCTGAGGCAATTCATATTTGTCTATTTTACTAAATCTGTTAAAATACTTTAGATTAAATTTGCAAAGGTTGATTGTAAGGCTGTAATAATAAACATATGAAGGTTGACTAAAGCCCTCAAATTTTAATGGAATTTACTATTTTAATTTCACTTCATTTCAAATCCCTGTAACTGGAAGCAAGCTAACATTTTGTTAACTTCATCTCTTTACTTGTTAGTGGAATAAGAGTGGCCTAGTTTGTAGAGATACTTCAAGATTCTGAATGCAATACAGGAGAAGGGATTTGGGTCCTTATATTTGTCAGTTACCTGTTTTTGTTGCTGATCTTTCTTGAGTGCTTCAAGCCTTTTTTGTTTGAGAAGTTCCAGTTCATCTTCATCCATTTGATCCATTTTTTGCATTTCAGCATCAAGCTGTTCTTCTACAATCTTAGCTGTCTGAAGCATCTGAGCTTCCAGGGCTTTAGAAAATACGTCAACGGAAGTATCTGCATCCATTTTCTTTTCAAATTAGCAGCAGACACATTAAACCTGAAAAATGAAGCAGATTTTAAGTTAGAACCAAACAGAACAGAAAAGATAATTATTACAATAACAATTGTATATGTGGTGTTGTAGAAATATCAATGGAATTTAAAAGCAGATTCATCACAGAGATAAAAATCTGTTAACTGACTGCAGTTAACTCTTTCACTTTAGTTAAATAGTGGTCACTTGACAGAAGGATTGTTGACAACATACATTTTGTTCTGATTATTTGGTTTAGGTCTTGTACGGGGAAAAGGAATTGTCATACAGGAACAGACATTGATATCTGAACCATTTTTATTATTAGTCAGCATTTTAAATATATCTTCTCTTAAGTGAGGATTACCGAACTAGAATTCTAATTTGGTACTCTTGGGATGAAAAATTCTGTAGTAAATTTCTGTTATAGAATTCTCATACTTTGCAGTGTTATGGAGGTCCATTTCTACTTTATAATGGGCAACATTCCCTTGAAACTGTTAAGTAGATAGGAAAACATATAGTACAAAATTTCAAGTCGATCTGGATCAAATCAGTGTTAGAATAATTTCAGAATCTGCTCTGACAAATTATCAATCATTAATACTGTATTCTAATTACAGAATTGGGTTCAGAATGAATTTATTCTGAATATATAATTCTGAAAACACATAGAGTGGGAAATTATGACTTCATTTTTATTCTCTCTAAGCACAAATAAAAGGCAAGTCTCTCTCTTCAAAGAAAAAGAAGAGTAACCTTGGGCTGGGAGAAAGGAAATCAGTCTGTTTTTCCATTATCAGATCACTGATGTGGAAGAGCAAAATTTCAGAAAGGCAAGGATACTATCTGGACCATGGAAGTAAGCTTTTTGAGATCAATGCCCACTTTGCCATTGTTGATAAATAGAAATTGCTTTCTGATGGAATCTAATTCTACCTTTAACAATGACTAACCTGGATTCCAGTTTAGACATAAGCATATAGTAACAGGACTTGAAATATATTAAATAGCATTGAATTGTCTAATGAAAACGTTAACTAGTACACTTTTTCAGTAAATATTCTTGAAAAAACCCTAAAATACAGAATAATGCTCTCTTGAAAAGAAAAAGAATCATATAGGATATAGACAAGAAAACAGTATCAGAATGAAAGATTTCATGTGGCATTAACATAACACCTCAGCAAAATAATCTGTTTGGAGGTAAGTTATCAAATATATAAAGATCCCCAAGCTAACACCTTGATAAGAATGGCAAAATGATTGCTTCTCAATTTTATCTTATAATAATGAATTGTGATACTAATACAATATACAGTATTAGTGTTGCTAAATTAGACAAAAGTCTACATCAAAACAATACAGGCAGTCCGCAACTTACAAAATTTATGTTGCTAAGTGAAAAATTTGTTAAGTGAGTTTTGCTCCATTTTATGACCACATTTGTTAAACAAATCACTGCAGGTTAAATTAATAACATAGTTGTTAAGTGAATTTAGTTTCTCCATTGACTTTGCTTGTCAGGTCACAAAAGGGGATCACATGACCTTGGGACTCTGTAACTGTCATAAATATGAACCAGTTGCCAAGTGGCTGAATGTAAATCACGTGACCATGGGGATGCTGCAAAGGTCATAAATGTGAAAAATGGTCCTAAGTCACTTTTTTCAGTGCCAATGTAAATTCAAACGGTCACTAAGCAACGTGTTCTAAGTCAACTACCCTGACATCAACTGGGAGACAAACTCCGCAACAAGTGGAAGATCAAACAGGTTCCTGGCAAACCTAGCAGACAACTTTGTCTCCCAAAAAGTAGAGAAGGGAACTAGGGGATTAGCCATTTTGGATCTAATTCTCACTAACAGAGATGAAATGATAGAAGGTGTTGAAGCCATAGGAATCCTGGGAGGAAGTGATCATGAAATATTAGAATTCAACATTATAGAAGCACAAGCAATAGAACACAGTCAAATTAGAGTCTTGGACTTCAAGAGAGCTAATTTCAATAAACTTAGAGAGGGCTTGGGAAGGATTCCATGGATGAGAATCCTCAAGGGGAAAACAACTCAAGAAGCTTGGGAAATTTTGAAAAATGAAATAATAAAAGCACAGTCTAGCACAATACCAACAAAGAGGAAAAACAACAGCTCTCAAAAGAAACCAGCATGGCTGCATAAAGAACTCTCTGACAAATGGAAAGATAAAAAGGACAAGTATAGAAAGTGGAAAGAGGGGAACATAACTAAGTCAGAATATCAGCAAATAGCCCGAGCCTGCAAAGATGAAGTGAAGAAAGCCAAGGCTCAAAATGAACTAAGGCTTGCTACCAAAGTCAAAAATAACAAAAAAAGCTTCTTTCAACATGTAAAAAACAAGAAAAAAGTGAAGGAAATGATTGGTCCGTTAGTGGGTGGAAGTGGCAAGAAGGTGACAAGCAACAGGGAGAAAGCAGAACTATTTAACTCGTTTTTTGCATCTGTCTTTACACAAAGGGAAAAAACAGACCAACCTATTAAAAATAGTGCCATAAAAAACAAAATAGAAACACGTTAAGATTGGCAAGAAAATGGTAAGCGAGCACCTGTCCAGCCTAGATGAGTTCAAATCGCCAAGACCAGATGGATTACACCCCAAGGTTCTCAAGGAACTGGCAGATGTGATATCGGAATCACTGAACTATATTTTTCAAAGATCCTGGAACACAGGGGAACTACCAGAGGACTGGAAAAGAGGTGATGTAGTTCCCATCCTCAAAAAAGGAAAAAAAAAATGGATCTAGGAAATTACAGACCTATCAGCCTGACCTCAATACCTGGGAAGATCCTGGAAAAGATAATCAAACAACGAATCAATGAACACCTAGAGGCAAACAAAGTCATTACTAAAAGCCAACATGGGTTTGTCAAAAATAGATCATGCCAGACAAATCTTATTGCATTCTTTGACCAAGTGACAAAAATAGTGGATCAGAGGAATGCTGTGGACATAATTTACTTGGACTTCAGTAAGGCATTTGATAAAGTAGATCACAACCTACTACTTGACAAGATAGAAAAATGTGGGGTAGACAGAACCACCACCAGATGGATCCGTAGCTGGCTGAACGGCCGTACTCAGCGAGTGGTCCTCAATGGAACTGCATCTATATGGAGGGAAGTGTGTAGTGGGGTGCCCCAGGGCTCTGTTCTGGGCCCAGTACTCTTCAACATCTTCATCACCGATTTGGATGAAGGGATAGATGGGGAACTCACCAAATTTGCAGACGACACCAAGCTGGCAGGAATAGCCAACACTCCAGAAGACAGGCTTAAGATACAGAAGGATCTGGACAGATTTGAACACTGGGCACTAACTAACAAAATGAAATTCAATGGTGAAAAAAGCAAGGTTCTACATTTAGGCAAGAAAACCAAATGCACAAGTACAGCATAGGTGGCACCATGCTCAATAGTAGTAACTGTGAGAGGGACCTCGGAGTCCTAGTAGACAATCACTTAAATATGAGCCAGCAGTGTGCTTCAGCTGCCAAAAAGGCCAACACAGTGCTAGGCTGCATTAACAGAGGGACAGAATCAAGATCACGTGAAGTATTAATACCACTCTTCAATGCCTTGGTAAGGCCACACTTGGAATACTGCATTCAGTTTTGGTCACCACGATGTAAAAAAGATGTTGAGACTCTAGAAAGAATACAGAGAAGAGCAACAAAGATGATTAGGGGGCTGGAGGCTAAAACATATAAGGAACGGTTGCTAGAATTGGGTATGTCTAGTTTAATGAAGAGAAGGACGAGGGGGACATGATAGCAGTGTTCCAATATCTCAGGGCTGCCACAAAGAAGAGGGTGTAAAGCTATTTTCCAAGGCACCTGAAGGCAGGACAAGAAGCAATGGATGGAAACTAATCAAAGAGAGAAGCAACCTAGAACTAAGGAGAAACTTCCTGACAGTGAGAACAATTAATCAGTGGAACAGCCTGCCTCCAGAAACAGTAAATGCTCCAACACTGGAAGTTTTTAAGAAGAGACTGGACAGCCATTTGTCCGAAATAGTGTATGGTTTCCTGCCTGAGCAGGGGGTTGGACTATATGACCTCCAAGGTCCCTTCCAACTTTACTATTATTACTGAATGCACACAAAGATGCTTTATTGCATCCAAAATATTCATGTTTGGATTCAGGATAAATCTCATGTATACTACAAGAAAATAGCAATTCCTAAATGTATGTCTTTTACTCTAGAAAAGAAATTCAGCAAAGCAGCATATTATAAATCTTTTTTCAGAAATATAAGCTATTTTAATCATACATTAAATTATAAATATATCTCATAGTAGGCACAATCTTGGAAAAGGTAGTCTTCATAAGACAAGTACATCTGTTGAATTGATACTTATTAACTATAATTTTCATAACCCACTTTTAACAATGAAAAAATAGAGGGGAAAACATCCACCTATTCTGCTTTGCGCTCAGTGTCCCATCTACAATTTAACAACATAAAAATTTTGAGTGATCTTCCTAACTTAGTATTTTTTTTCATACATGGAAAAATAGTCAGGATAGGTGTTTTGTGAACCCCATTAAATTCTGTAAAATATATTTAATTAAGATCAATAAATAATGGAGCAAGAGCCAAGTTAATTATACTCTACTTTAAAGGTTAAGTATTGATGACATCATACTTCATATTCTGGAAATATGATTTCAGTTAAGATCTGAAATATCAGATGTTGTAAAATCAAAACATGCTGCTGAGATCACCTTTTATTTAACTTCTGCAACGGTTTTAATGTTAATGTACAGAGTTCTCATCACTAACATCTGCTTTTATTTTCCCAACACGAAGAATAATTGCAGGAGAGGCCGGATGTGAAAAGGCAATTTCTGATAGAGAGGGTAAGAAAAATATACTTATCCATCCAGAGCTGACACCTAAGTCTAAAACCAACAGAGATGCATCCAGCCCACTCCTCGTCTACATCAGTGGTTCTTAACCTTTTTGAATGAATCGCCCCCTTCAGCCAATGAGGAAGTTGTCATCGCCCCCCTCCCCCAACATAACCTCTTAATGACAACATAGGAAATAATTCTTCAATTTATGCAAACACTTTTTTTTGTTTTCTTTAAAATTGTCATCAGGACATATCAATGCAAATAGTTTATTTCCAGTCTTTTTCCCATATCTCAACTATGTGAAAAATTTTGGTGCCACCCGGCACTTTATTCCCAAACTTTGTGATACATGTATTTAATTATTATCGTATTTATTCAAGACACTTAAATGTAATGACCACTGAAAACAAAATTCAACTGCAAGAAAGCGAAATGCCCGAAAAGAAAAACAGTAACATTTAATGATTGAATTACAAGTGAAATTTAAGATGCAAAAAGAAATATAAAAAGGGCATAAGAACAAACTGCAATGCAGGAACTAAGAATTTCAAGAAGAAAACTCTGAAACTAAATTAAGATTTGAGGAAAGTATATATAGTCACGCACACTGTAAAAAGGATTAAAAAGACACAAAGAAAATATAATATCAAACTGGAGTGCACGCTAAAAAAGTACAATACAAAGAGACACACAGAGCACAACAAAAATTGGAAAACAAAGCTGAAAACTCAAACTGTGACATCAACATTACAGCTGACATCACAGGGGACAGCCACTCAGCATGCGATGTTTCGAAAGAAGCGCTCCCCCCTCCATCACTGCCCATTCTGGCCAATGGCGCACCACTGTATGGGTAGAGGCTGCTGTGCAACGCGCATGAAGATAAGCGATGCATATTCACATATGTACGAGGTTCTGTACTGAAGCTAGCTGGAGGAACATTTGAAAACACAATTCAATCCACTAATAGCGAGCGATCTGATGTTTTTGTACTACAGATATACAGCGATTCACTGTACGAAAAAGTCTCAAGAGTGTCCCCAAAACTTCTCGCTCCATCGCCCCCATATTGCCCCCTTTTCGTTCCATCGCCCCCCTGAAAAATGAAATCGCCCCCTGGGGGGCAATATCGCCCAGGTTAAGAACTACTGGTCTACATCATCATCAGCAAGTCTTTCTAAAAGAAATATGATATAAACACCGTTTATTTGTACTGTTTCGAGACACAGGCAACCAAACAGTAACGATTCGGCTCGATACTTACTAGTTAGAAATCGAAAAGCCACAAAGGAACGTAGAAGAACCACAAAAATGTCTCCCTGAGCCTCTCGTCACCCAACTGGCTTCACAAAGGAGCCCCCAAAGGACCCCGACACCCCACGCGTTTTTACCCAGTAAGTGAACCTGGGCAATGCGTCCCGCGCATGCGCCTTTAACCTCATCGACGCGTCCTGAAGACGTTTATTGTTGACGCAGCAGTTACCTGTCAAGGAGTGGCGAACTTTTTGCACTTGCGTCGTGCGCATACCTTTTTCAGAATAAATGTGAGAGCGAGAGGTGGTTGGTTCGCGGCTGTACGTTCACGTTAATTAACGATTAATAAGAAAAGACTTTGTTGAGTGAGGGGGATTCTTAACAAAAAGCAATGCTTCACACAGCACATACCAGTCCTGAGTCGCGCTAATTCCGTTAGCTTGTAATAAACCACACGAGACCTTGCAACACCCAACGCCTGGGTGCCCCCATCTCGATAACACTCAGATCCCACCTTCAGCCTTCGGAAGGGCCCTCAGCGATGGGTGGCGCATTAACGGGGCCTTTCCGCTGCTGAGGGGCGAGGCGCTGAACGCTCTCGGTGCCTCTCCCCGGTCGTTCAAGCGCCTCTTGTATGCGGGCCCAACTCACGCGGTTGGCTGCTGTTCGTCCTCCGTCCAGAGGAGGCGGTCGCCAGCCGGAAGCTCCTGGCGAGGCGACCTGCTTTTTTCTGCGCGCCGATTCCCCGCCTGCTGCGTGCCGGGGGCCAGAGGTGAGGCGCCTGCGCGCATCGGCTGCTGCCGAGTGGAGAGTTCGCGTTGGCCTCTCACCGTATGTGCCCTCTCGCGTGTGGAGGCGGCTGGCTGGGCCTTGCGCAAGGAGAACGAGCGAGAGAGCCAGCCCCGAAGAGACGGTTGGAACCATGGGCAAAAAACAGAAAAACAAGAGCGAGGACAGGTACCCAGAGCCCTGGACGTGGCCTGGGTGGGAGGGAAGCGGGAATAATCGGTCGCTGCCGGCCCAGTGGTAGCCCTGCGTTTCTTCCCCTTCCACCACACTGAGACAGGCTGCGCGGAGGGAGTCAAGGAATGTGAGGCAGTTCTTTCACTCGAAGGCCGCGACAGTTCAGGCCAGAGGTTCGCGTGCCTCTTTTCTTATCCTGAAGTGTGAAAGATTGGGACGGGGGACAATGTATATCGACCTTTGTGGGACTTTCATGGCTGGACTGCTTACATTTGAGGACTCATTCAGTACTTGTTTGCCTATTCATTAATAGGCGCTGTTAGTCATATTTCCTTCGCATTTATTTTAGGTGTGTTTAAGTTTTTCTGCTCAACTCCCTCGTGTGACTTCTAGGTGCAGTCGCTTTTCCAGTTAGGAGAGTTAGAGTTATTTAAAGGCCGTGTCAAATTTGGGAGAACTGAAGGCCTGGGCTTCCAGATATATATGTTTGGCCTTTAGCTCAAATCCGATGTGAGAAACTTACTGATAAACAGGTTAAACGAGATCAAGACAATTCCTTGTAATACTACTTGTTGAAGATAATCACCATTTACTCTTGATGAAACTGAATTTTCTTAAGTTGGCTATCTTAGGGAAAGCTTTCTGGCCCAAATGGCCTTCGTTTCAAAAAGAGTACAGTGGTACCAACAATTAAGGGTTTTGCTCTTGCAGGTTTTTGTAAAAGAAGGGGCTTTCTGCCTCACCTATCTGTACTATTGACCCCTGACTTACTGCATTTCTCATCAGAGTTTCATACTTGCCTAGTTTCTTGTAGTTGTTAGAACCTTCAACATTTAGAGCACCAGTAAATTCTGTATGATTATTTCTGTATGATTATTAGTGGTATTAACTACTAGCCATAAATTTTCCTAGTCTTGAAATTAAATATTGAATCCTACTAGCTCCCTAAGATAATATGGGAAGAATCAGTTGGTTATTGTAAACTCTTAAAACATGATCTAAATGCTGATGAAATAGCCTACTATGGTTACATATGCAAGCATCATACTTGAAACAGAAGAAGGTAATACATAGGAAAATATAAGAACAGGATATAATAGGACAAAGACCTGTGTTTTTCAAAAACTGATGAGTAAAGTGATTTGACTCAGTCATTTTAATCCTAAGAAGAAAATAGGGAGGAGAGAGATGGTCACCCATATAGTTTTTTTCATCTTTGTATGTATTTAATTGCTACTTTGTTACTGTCAGAACCAGAAATATACAATTACTAGAGAGCACTGGTTTGTTACTTGTCTTTATGGTATCAAAGAAAATTCAGCAAGACTTTTGAGAAAGATGTGATACCATTCTCCTGGAGATTAAAGAGGATGTAAAGGCTATTAATACTGTAAGCATTAGCTTAGATATGACAGAGAACAGAATAGCTTACTGGAAAATGTTATAAAGTTAACCATTATATCTCTAATTAATTTACTAAATGCTATTGAGATTCAACAGTGCAAAATAATGGCCCTGGTATCTGTTGCTAGCTCATTTGACAAGAACTTTATGGAAGCCCTAATCAGACAGTGTCAGCTTTGCATGAAATATATCAATTTGAGGGCTCATTACATTCCAGTTTATTTTTTTGTTATAACTACTCAGCTTCAGATTTCCTGTGCGGAATGAATTTTTATAAAATATTTAAATTGCTCAAGTAAGACTGAGGTGAGATCCAATTTGGTATAATGGTTAAGAAACTATGAGAACTATGACTTCTAATTCTGCCTTAGGCACCAGGGACTTTGGGTCAGTCTGGGTGACTTTGGGCCAGTCACTCTCTTTTAGCCTAGGAAGCAGGCAATGGCAAACCACTTCCAAAATCTTGCCAAGAAAACTATAGGGACTTATCCAGGCACTTGCCAGGAGTCAACATTGACTTGAAGGCAGATGTACACAATAGGCTGAGAAGACAAAAAGAATCATGATGGTTTTCTCAGATTATACCATAGAGGTTCACCGGCACAGAGAAATACTAACTTGAACTTGAACTAGTTCTTGAGAAAAATCTAAAATGATCAACTGACACTGAAAATCATTTCATAATCGTGGGGAGTCTAAAATATATTTCGCCTCTAAATTCCTATTAAAAGTTGATTTTTTTGAAATGTTATTGTGCATTATTTTTAACTATCCCAAAGATGCTTTTTTCATGAGGCAACTGGACTTTCTTGCTTTTTGGATGAGAAGCGAAACGTCTTCAAAAAAAAAAGCAAGAAAGTCCAGTTGCCTCATGAAAAAAACATCTTTGGGATAACTATGACCTGGATGACTGAAAATCTCCATAGACAATTATCTTTAACTCTTATATATATTCATATTTATGTCCTTCACTACAGCAAAATATGGCTGCTTTTTGGCTATAGTCTTTTGTTCGCTCTTCCCTCTTCCCTCTTTTTTCCTCCCTTTTAATTTAAATCTGCCTATATTTAAAAATGGAGTTTATAGATTTTATTTTTAATATCAGTTTTTAAATATTTTTCCTGGCTTGAGTTTTTAATGAAATCCATATGGCATATGTCTCTTTTTCTTGTTCACATTTTAATATTAATGTTATCTAATAATACTCTCATTTGTAAGATACAATGTTAAAGAACTGGAATCTTCAATGAACTGTTGAAAAATATGGATATTGAAATTGGTTTAATTTTTCTTAGGAGATAACATATTCTCCCTAAATATAAGTATCTTTTATAGAAAGATTGGGAGAAAGGGATTTATATATGTAGTAATTTTTAATGCAAGAAGTGTTGTGATTTTGATCAGATTTTCTAAACTACAGAAACTACTAAAGAAATGTCAGGGTAAAAATTGTATACACTGTACAGATAGCCATAGGCTTACAACAGTTCATTTAATGACCATTCAAAGTTACAGCAATACTGAAAAAAGTGACTTATGTGACTTAAGACCATTCTTTACACTTATGACTGTTGCCTGCATCCCTTTGGTCATGAGATCAAAATTCAGATGTTTGGCAATTAATTCATATTGATGACGGTTGCAGGGTCCTGGATCGTGACCATTTTTTGTAAACTTCTGATAAGCAAAGTCAATGGGGAATCCAGATTCACTTAACAACCTTGTTATTAACAACTATAGTGATTCACTTAACAACTGTGGCAAGAAAGGTTGTGAAATGGGGCAAAATTCATTTAACATCTGTCTCAGTAACTGGAATGTTGTGCTCAATTATGGTTGTAAGTTGAGCACTACCAGTACAGAATAAACAAAAATTGTTTCTAGCAATATTATTTTTATACTTTTATTCATCTTTATACATGATTGTAAATTCAAGCAGTGTGTCATGGTTCCGATAGATCAGTGGTTCTCAATCTTTTTAATGCCATGACCCCCAACTGGTCGTAAGTTGAGGACTACTCAACCGGTCGTAAGTCGAGGACTATTCAACTGGTGCAGCACCGTTTGCAGAATGGGACTTTTGGCGGGCTCAGCAGGGCAGAGACAGCCTGGACAATTCCTATTGGCTTTTGAAAGCCAATAGAATTAGACTCTATTCAAGAGAGTCTATTCTATTGGCTTTCAAAAGCCAATAGAATAAAAGGGAGTAGCACAGCTAAGGAAAAGGGAAAAAAATGGCGGACTGCGTTGTTTGGAGACCCCCATGAAATGGTCGTTTGACCCCAAATGGGGTCCCAACCCACAGGTTGAGAACCACTGCAACAGATGAAGCCCATCAAAAGAACTTCGAGGCAGAATTCTTCCTTTTTTTTTTCTTCAAATTTTTATTCATAATACAATTAAAACAACAATGGACAAACATGACATTCCAGAGTGAATTTTTCTATCAGTTCCTATCATAGTACAAAAAATTTATACATTGTTCTTAACCTCTATATAAACCTCATCTTTTATACAATACAATTATATATACAATTATATGTACAGTTATGTATATCTTTTAATTCTACCATTAGTTTGAAGTCCGAGCAGTTCTTAATTCATACCAGCGGTAAAATTTGCCCCAGATTTCGAAGTATTCGTGTTCCGTTTTGTCTTTCATAATCATTGTAAGCCTGTCCATCTCAGCACATATTAGAACTTTATGCAGGATCTCTTCTTCCGTTGGGGTTTCCTTGTTCCTCCAATTTTGAGCAAACACCAGCCTGGAGGCTGTTAAAATGTGTAGCATTAAATAAAATACGCCTTTGTCATGTTTTTGCGTAGTTAAACCTAATAGAAAGAGTTCTGGTTTTGGTTCTACCGCTTGCTCTAATATTTCTTCCAACCATATTTTAATCCTATTCCAAAAATCACAAGCTCGCGTACATTCCCACCACATATGATAGTAAGTTCCACTTTTCAAATTACATTTCCAACATTTAGGGGAGACATTGGTATACATTTTAGACAATCTTGTGGGTGGGAGATGCCATCTATAAAACATTTTGTAAAGGTTCTCTTTGTAAGAGGTGGCCAAAGTAAGCTTCTTGTTTCTTGCCCATAGTTCTTGCCATATATGCAGATCAAAATTAAGACCAAAATCCTTACTCCAATTCAACATAGTCACTTTTACTTGTTCCTCGTACGTTGCCTGATCTTGCAAATAGTAGTATAATTTTTTAATCATTTTATCCTCCGACCCCAAAATTATTTTATCCAATTCTATTGGTTCTAATTTAATGCCTAACTCTTTTTTGTCTTTCCGATATCTTGCCTGCAGTTGCAGGTATGCCCACCATTCTAATTCTATCCCTTCATCGTGGATGGTTTTCCTGGATTTCAATTCCCCTCTTTCATCTAAGATATTTTTATATGTTATGATCTTGTCTAATTGAGTAAATTTTGGGTGTACATATATTTCTAACGGTGAGATCCAACTAGGTATTTGGGTATAATTTGGTTGCCAAATTTTTGTCCATACATCAATAAGAGCTTGCCTAATATAGTGACTTCGAAAATATTTATGTACTTTATATTTATGATCCCATAATATGGCATGCCATCCTATTTGTAGGTCATGGCCCTCCAGACACAATAGTCTCCTATTTTTTAGTAATATCCAATCTCTTACCCATACTAATGCTGCGGCCTGGTAATATTTCTCCAAGTCTGGAAGACCAAATCCCCCCCTTTCCTTTGAGTCCTGTAGTAATTTTAATTTAATCCTTGCTCTTTTTCCTTGCCAGATGAATTTACACATCATTTTGTTCAAATTTTGAAAAAATTTCTTGTCTAATTTTATAGGTATACATTGGAACAAAGATAAGATTTTGGGCAACACATTCATTTTAATCACCGCAATTCTGCCCATAAAAGAGAGCTGTAGGTTAGTCCAAATATCAAAGTCTTTTTGAATCTGTTCTATTAACTTATCATAGTTATCCCTTTTAAGCGTAGCGCATTTGGCAGTCAGTTGTATCCCTAAATATCTAATTTTATTTGTAATTTGAACACCAATTCTGTCAACCAATTCATTTTTCTGTATTTTAGTCATATTTTTGACAAGCATTTTAGTTTTTTCTTTATTTATTTTTAAACCTGCTATTTCCCCGTATCTATTCAATGTTTCCATCAGTCTAATCCCTGATTGTAGTGGTTCTTCAATAATAAAAACTAAATCATCTGCAAAGGCTTGTATTTTAAATGTCTCTTTCTTGATTTCTAGACCTTGGATCTGTTCATGTTGCCGGATTGCTCTAGTTAATACCTCAAGAGATAATATAAATAACAATGGTGATAGTGGGCAGCCTTGCCTTGTGCCTTTATGCATTTGGAAACTCTCAGTCAGTTCTCCATTGATTATTACTTTGGCCACCTGCTTAGAGTAAACTGATTTAAACATATTTAAGAAATTTTCCCCAAAGTCCATATACAATAATTGATTAAACATAAAATCCCATTTTACATTGTCGAATGCTTTTTGGGCATCAAGAAAAATTAAACACATTTGCTTTTCATTATGTACTTCATAATATTCCAATATGTCCAAAACAGTCCTAATATTGTTTCTTATATATCTTTTAGATAGAAAGCCGTTTTGATCAATATGTATAAAATCCACTAAGAACCTTTCCAATCTTTGTGCCATTATTGCCATGAAAATTTTGTAATCTGAATTCAAAAGAGAAATGGGTCTATAGTTCTTAATTTGTGTCAGGTTGGTGTTTTCTTTAGGAATCAACGTGAGGAAGGCTTCTTCCCATGAAGCTGGTATTTTAGCTTGGGTTAAAACCTCGTTAAATAAGTCCAACAGCATTGGGCTTAAAGATTCTTGTGCAATTTTATACATTTCTGCAGGTATACCATCTGGCCCAGGTGTTTTATTATTCTTCTGTTTCTTAATTGCGACCGAGAGCTCTAAATGTGTTATCTCTTTATTTAGGAGAGTTTTAAATTCTTCTGGCACCTTGGGTAAATCGACTAGTTGTAAATACTGTACTATGTCATGGTTATTTCTCTTTTCGTCGTCCTTATATAAATTCTTGTAAAACTCATATGCCACTAGCTTTTTTCCTTCGTTCTGGCACACCATATCACCTTTGGCGTTATAAAGGTTGGTAACTCTCTGCTTATTATTGTGTTTTTTGATTTTATAAGCCAACCATCTCCCTGGTTTATTGGCATTTTCAAAGAAATTTTGTTTAGTACGTTTTATCTGCTGTCCTAGATCTTCCTTCGTAATAATATCCATCTTATGTTTAATTAAATCAATCTGTTGTTTCAAATCACATCTTTGTGGTTCATTTTGCAGGTTATCCTCAACTTTACGTAGTTCTTCTTCCAGTTGTCTTTGGCGTTGTGTTTTGATTTTGTGTTGCCTAGCCATATAAGAAATTACAACGCCTCTCATGTAGGCTTTGGTTGTATCCCATAAATTTTGGCAGTTTGTATCCTCCTTCTTGTTTGACTTAAAAAACAGATCCAATTGTTCTTCTAATTTTGATTTGAATTCTTTATGATTTAAGATTGCCCTTTTTAAAGTCCATCTCCTCGTGTTTTTTTGCCCCTTCCATTTAATTCTAATCGGATTGTGATCAGCCCAGGTATTTGTATCAATCATAATCTCCTCTACTTCTAAATTTAAGTCAGCTGACATCCACACCATATCAATTCTGGACCAAGATTGATGACGTCCAGAATAAAAAGTAAACTGTTTTTTCCCAGGATTCCTTTCTCTCCAAATATCCTGTATATTGAACTCATCTACCATTTTAAAGAAAATATCAGATATTGTTCCTCTAATTCTTTTTCTATTCTTACCACATTTATAATCTAGATTATTATCCACAATTGCATTATAGTCACCCATTATACAAATGCTATCATGTTCCAATTGGCTAATAATGTTGTAGAGTTTTTTATAGAAACGTTTTTGCCCCTCATTCGGGGCATAAATTCCAACCAAAAGAATTTTGGTTTTATTCAAAATTACTTCCACAATTAGAATTCTGCCATCTTCGTCCTTATAAATTTGCTTAGCCACAATTTCTTGTTTAATATATACTACCACACCTCCTTTCTTATATTGCGAAAGTGCTGCGAACATATTCCCCAGTTTGGGACAATTTAATAAATATTGATGTTGTTTTTTAATGTGGACTTCTTGTAACATTATTATATCTAAATTCATCTTATTGAGCCTATTGAAAAACTTCTTCCTTTTTGTTGGAGAGTTGAGGCCATTAACGTTGATAGATATAGATTCAACACATTTCTTCCCCTCCTTATCTATGTTTAGATCTAGTTACTATTGCTGGTCTAGACTCTTGAGTTTGTAAATCCTTCCCTCTTTCCACTGTTGATCTTATCGGTCTAGCCTCTTTAATTTCCTTAAACCTACTCTCCTCCTGCTTTTCTTCATTTTTCCCTTCATCGGTGTCCTCTCGAAGCTCAACTCTAGCTTCAATGGCTTGCACCAGTGTCTCTCCTTCCTCTCTTGCTTCTCTTTCAACTAAATCTTCCTTACTACCAAAGTTTTCCCTGTAGAATTCCTCTGCTTTTTCTATTGAGTCTAGGCGAAACTTTTTCTCCTGCCATGTTACCAGAATTCCTTCCGGAGTTAGCCATCTAAAATTGATATTTTTCCTTATCAGTTTGGAAGTTATGTATTGGTAAGGCCTTCGCAGGTCTCTCACTCTTTTGGGCACTTGTTTAAGTACAATCAGCTGTTTACCTCGATATTCCAGTGTATCATCTCTGAATCTGAAAAGAATTTCATCCCTAACTGATTTCTTAATAAACCTAATGTGCACTTCTCTGGGAAGATTGTGTCGTCTTGCGTAATTTGTGTGTATTCTATAGGTTTCATCTATCTCATTGGCCATCTCCTCTCTTGTAGACCCCAACGCTCCTGCTAGAATATCTGACATTATTACTGGGAGGTCTTCACCTTTCATCTCTCCTACATTTTGAAACCGTAGATAATGAGCAGCCTTCTCAAGTTCCAAAGAAATAACTGTGGTTTCTAATTCTTTATTGGCTTGAACTAGCCTTTCATTCATTTCATCCACTCTCTGCTCTTCTTTATCCATCCTTTCCTCCATTTCTACTAGTTTTTGTTCATTTTTCATAAGTTGGTGGTGGAAGGATTCAAATTTCCCATCCATAGATTTAATTTTATCTTTAAGTTCACCTGTATCATTCCTTATTTCACCTATTTCTTTTTTCAGATCTTCATGGTTTTTACACATTAACTCTTGCATTGATTGCAGCATTTGTTGCAAGTCTTTAAGTGGGTTTGCCCTATCTTTTTGAGCCATTTCTTCTAGTGATCTTTGCCTAACAGAACCTGGTTCCAGCAATGTAGTTTGAAGTGTCTGCTTTCTCCCTATTCCAGCCCTTGTAAGATTTGGAGTACTAGACATTTTTTTCAATTTTCCAAACCAACCTCCCCACTTATTTACAATTGTTAAAATGTTTTCCAGAGTATCAAAGTTGTTACTAAGAATCAAGAAGTTCTTAACATTACAAGGCAAGGGCAAATTTGCTACACAGTCTCTTTCCCTAGTAGTTTTTCCCTTCCCACTCTTACAGCAATTTTCGATTTAACCAGCAGGTGTCACTCTAATATTGTCTCTGGTATTAAATTTGTCTATTCATTCCAAAATGTCTACCTCCGTTTTTTTTCTTCCAAGCGATCTCCCTTGTGCCTTAGAGTAGCTAGCCTTCCAGGGCTAAATTTCAGTCTCTGGAGTAAGGGAAGAAGGAGGATGCCCCCTTTCTCTTCTCCACAAATCCAGCCAACGTAGCAAGTAAGCAGGCAAGCCTTTTTAGCCAAACCTTCCTTTTCGCCGCTTTTCCAGGAGCGAGGGAAATCCCTCCTCCCCTCTTGTAGGCTACTAAAGTCAGTAAGTTTCAAGCGAAATCCTCCAGTACGATCTCACACCAGATCCCTTCTAGCCAGAATCTCTGCTCAGATGAATTTGACTGGAACTGTCATGTCACCGTCCAGCTTTTCCACCGCTAAGCTTCGGCCAGCTGACTGGTGTCATTTCTTCACTGCCGCCATTGTCGGCCGTTTCCCCTTCTCTGCTTGACTTGTCAAAGCTTCTCCTGGGTTCGTGGCTCCTGGCTGCCGCCTGAATCCACTCCCCAGGGCGCCTTGTTGTTCCCAGTCCCCCTCCAGGGAACTAGGGACCCCAAAGGATCTGTCAAACAGTTGGGAACGGGGTTAGATGCTTCAGAGAATCATCCAACACACCTGTTCTTCCTGGCAGCTGGCCCCGCCTCGAGGCAGAATTCTTCCTTAAAGCACATTTTGTTTGGGAAACAAAATATCTGCACTACATAGTTGAACCCAAAACTAAATTCCCTTCCCCCCCAGATACAAAGTAACAAAGTGCAATTCCCACCCCCAATATGTTGTCATAAGTCACATTCTCCAATTAGCTTAAAACGCGGGCTTTCTCCCTAGCTCAACACGCCAAAACGTTATCAGCTTGTCCTTGGGTTCCCACAAATAGCGTTATTGTTGTGAGTAGTTGCGTTTTCATTCCAACCCCCCCTTCTACACCTGATTTCTAAATAACAGGAAAAGCATATTAAAGAAGAAGAGAAAATGGCTGCATTTTCATCAGTCGTCAGAGCGGGAACATTCAATGTTAACAGCGTTGATATCCGGGCCCCCTTACAAAAAGGACAAATCCTGCAATTCAAATAAAAGCATAGGTTAGGGATTGCCCCTGGGTTTATTAGGGTGCTTCTCTTAGAATTTACTAATAAGCCTATTGGCTTTCACATCACTTGATTTCACCCATGTGGCTTCAGACAATGGATATCCTTTCTACTGTACTAAATACTGTAACTTTCCCTTAAAAAGTCTAGAATCAAGAATATGCTTCACTTCATAATGAGTCTGTCCAGCTATCATGAGAGGACCAGGTGCCTTCTTAGGGGGAAGTCATAAGGTAGAACCTCGGAAAGGTTTCAGTAGGCTACAATGGAACACGGTGGATTTTCCCTAAGAGTCTGGGAAGCTTTAGCGCCACTGTGACTGGATTAATGATTCTTACAATGGGGAAGGAACCTAGGTATTTTGGTACCAATTTCCTGTTGGGCAACTTTAGTCATAAATATTTGGTGATAAGTAAACTTTTCCCCAAACCTGGAATGATTTTTGGGGAGCCCTTTTTTATCTGCTTATTTTTTATATATCTCAGAAGCCTTTTTCAGAGTGATTTTCGTTTTGTCCCAAACCTCCTCCCATCCCCTCACCCACTGTTCAAGCATTTGGGAAGTAGAAGGTCCCTGAGGATATTCGGGTATTGGGTTGAACTCTCTTCCTGTGGCTACTTTAAAAGGCGTAAAGCCGATGCTGCTGTGAACAGAGTTATTGTAAGCCATCTCTGCAAAAGAGAGGAGGTCAACCCAGTTCATTTGCTGATAATCCACATAACATCTCAGATACTGCTCCATCATTGAGTTGCTTTTTCAGCTTCCCCATTTGTAGATAGGTGAAAAGCTGACGATAGTCTTTGCGATGAGCCAATTAACTTGAGGAAACCCCTCCAGAACTTGGCTGTAAACTGCACCTCCGGTCTGAGATTATCCACTTTGGCATGCCATGCAGCCTGTAAATGTTCTTCAGAAACATCTTGGTTAGTCTCTGGGCTAAAGGGAGTCCTTTGCAGGAAATGAAATGAGTCTGCTTTGAAAATAGATCTATCATAGTCCAAATCACCGTATTCCCCCTACTTTCAGGTAATTACACTATAAAATCCATAGCAATTTCTTCCCATGGCTGGGAAGGGTCCACAACCGGTTGTAATAGTCCAGGGGTTTTTCTCAGAATTCTTTTCATGGTGGCACATACAGCAAAGCTCTTGACATGGTTTTCCACATCCCGCTTCAAAACCCGGCCACCAAAATTGTTGACGAACCAGATGCAGCATTTTTAAAAAGCCAAAGTGTTCAGCTTGTTTCACATCGTGACCGTGCTGGAGAGCATTGAGATGGAGGGTTTCGGGCAAATACAACTTCCCTCCTTTGTAAGCCAATCCATCCCTGCACATCAAGGGGGTTTGATTGTCCTTGAACCATCAATCGTTGAGGAGTTCCTGTTTTAATTTCTTTGTCCCAGGGTCATCGGGATTTGGGACTTTTGAAGATGGAGCTCTTGTGGCAGTAGTTGAGAAGCAGCTTGCAATGTAGATATAATTGATTCATTAACCTCTTCATGCTGGTTCTTACATTGCAGTCATCTAGCTAAAACGTCAGCTTAAAAGTCCCCCCCCCCCGGTATGTACTTCAGGGTGAAGTTAAATCGGTTAAAGTATTGCACCCCCGTACTTGCTTCGGGGACAGCTTGTGGGGAGTTTTCAGTGCCTCTAGGTTTTTTTGTGATCAGTCCATACCTCGAAAGGCACCTTTCTCCCTTCTAGGTAGTGTCGCCAGTTTAATACAGCCCAATGAATTGCGAAGGCTTCCTTCTCTCCCACTGCCCACCTTCTCTCACAGTCGGTGAACTTTTTCGAGGTGTAGGCACAGGGCTGTAGGACCCCCTCATGATTCTTTTACAATAGTACAGTTCCGACGGCCACATCACTGGCATCAGCTTGAATCACAAAGGGTTTCCCCGGATGTTTTAGGACTGGCTCAACCGCAAATAGTCTTTTCAAATTCTCAAAAGCAGTTTGACAGTTCATAGTCCATGTTAGCGGTTGGCCCCTTGGTGACTTCCCCATCTTTGCCTGTTTTCAACAAGTCCGTGAGGGGTAAAGCACTTTCGGCAAATGAGGGGATGAATTGTCAGTAAAAGTTGGTGAACCCCAGAAAGCTGTGAAGCTGTTTGCGAGTCTTTGGTAGTTGCCATTTGATTATGGCTCTCATTTTAGCAGGGTCCATTTCAATGCCCTCACTGGAAATTCTGTAGCCTAGGTAATCCAGTCGGGTCTGATGGAATTCACACTTTGATAATTTAACACACAGGTTGGCAACCTGTGGCTCTGGAGCGGCATGCAGCTCTTTGAGCCTTCTGCGGCTCCCAGCCTCCTCCACCATTTGCAGAGACAGAGAGAGAGAGACAGAGAGAGAGGGGCACTTGCACTTCCCTTCTCTTTCTCTTTCTCTTATAGACTTGACCCCTCGTGGGGCTCCTGATTGGTTCTGCGCCTGGGTGCCCCACCCCCCTGGGAGAAGTGCAGCCAGGAAGTCCCTTTCCTGGGCTGACCCCGTCCGAGGTGCATGTGGCCAGGGAGCCGCATGGGGTAGCCCTGGGAGTGGCCCGCCAGAGCCTCTGCTGAGCAGGCCAGTCCTGCAAGCCGCGGCCCCAGGAAAGGGGTCTGCCCCGTTTAGGGTCAGTGTTGCTCTGTTGCCCAAATCCTGAAGGCACACGGCTTGCTTTGAACAGGAACGCCCCCCCAAAGTCCTGTGTGTCTCCTGAAGCCCACCGAGAGATGGGAGGGGAGGCAGTGGTAGCTTGTCTCTCAAGGGACCTCTCACCAGCCCGGTGGATCTGCTGGGTGACCCCCGCCTGGGAAAGGGAGGTAAGCAACAAGTGCTGGATCCCCCGCGGGGGAAGCTTGCTCCATCCTTCCTTTCCTCCCCGGAGGCTGCTTCTGAAAAGGGGGGGGACCAATTGAAGTGGGAGGACCCGTCCCCAGCCCATTCCCACACCTCCGGGGTCCTGTGGCTTCCTGGGGAGACTGGCTCAGGGCTGGGGGGGGGAGACGAAGCCAGGCGCTGTAGGAGCCCCAGAGCTGGAGGGAAGAAGGGCCGCCTGTTGGCCGGGGGGTTCCTCTCCTTAGGGCAGGGGTTCCTGGAACCCCGGCTCCCCTCACAGCTCGATGCTGGGCTTCCCCCGACTATCCTGGAGGCTGGTTTGCAGAGGGGCTGCGTTGGGGTCCCCAGATGGGCAGGGCAGGGAATTGGGTCTGGACTGGGTCTTCTGTAAGACCCAGGGGTGTCTCTTTCTGATTCTGCTCAGTTCCAGGTTTTTGCTCCGAAGGGAGCCCAGCTGAGCAGCTTTGGGGGTCTTCAAAGGGGGGCTGGCTATGCCGCTCACTGGTCAGAGCTGAAGGGTCAACCCCTGCCCCGGAGAGAGAGAGAGAGAGAGAGAGAGAGAGAGAAATATTGAAGGAATTTGCCAGGGTGACCGAGCGCTGATGTTCAGCCTTGCACCACGTGGCAGCAGCGGCTCTGAACCTGGAAGGTTTCCAGGGTGTGACTGAGCATATTCGGGCTGGACAGACGGCTCTTTCCCCCTTACCACTCCTTCAATGCCCCAGAGTTGCTTCCCCAGGTCTGCTGGTGGCTCCCTTCCCGCTTCATGCTCTGCATTGCCTCTGTGGCCACTGCGTCATCTCAGCCACCAGCAGAATCATCCTCATGGTTAGCCTCTTCCTCTGCCTTGGGTATGGAGCTGGCTTGGGCTGCCGTGTGGACGGGAGGCTGGAAATAGACGCATCCTATTTTGACGGAGGGAGCTGGGTTGGTGCAAGTGTGTGTGTGTGTTCCCCCCTCTTGCTGTTTCTTAAGTTGCTTCCCAGTTCAAGTTAAGCAGAATTGGTGCGGTCGCTTCTTTAATTAAATCCATCTGGATTTGGGCTTTCAATTTAGCAGTTGGTGTTTTCAATAGTGCAAAAATCTGTTTTGGTAAGGCTGGGTTTCTCAACCTCTGCAACTTTCAGAATTCTGTGAGTTGAAGCCCACCATCCCTCCTCTGAAAGTTGCAGAGGTTGAGAAACACAGCTAGAAGGACTGCCAGTTTTATTTAGCCTGGCAGGCTCTTTTGAGATTTGGAGGTAGGGACGTGTTGTGGCTGCTCTCAAAAATGGCTAACTGATGGGTGTCTATCTTTTCTCTAAGTGGGTTTCTCTGCTATGAAGATCAGGAGGGCAGAGATCTATTCAGAAGAGAGTGATTTATTAGAATTCTCGAAGAGAAAGAAAAAAGGGAGGGAGGGAGAGAGAGAGAGAAGGAGAGAGGGAGAGAGGAAAGAGAGAAAAAGAGAGGGAGAGGAAAGAGAGGAAGGAGAGAGGAAAGAGGGAGAGGAAAGAGAGGAAAGAGAAAGAGGGAAGGAGGAGAGGAAAAAGAGAAAGGGAGAGGGAGAGGAAAGGAAGAGAGAAAGAGGGGAGGAGAGGAAAAAAGAGAAAGAGAAAGGGAGAGGAAAGGAAGGGAGAGAAATGGAGGAAAGAGGGAGAGAGAAAAATAGAGAGAGGGAGAGGAAAGAGAAATAAAGAGAGAGGAAAGAGAAAGAAAGACGGGGAGAGGAAAGAAAGAGAGGGAGAGGAAAGAACATGAGAGGGAGAGAGGAAAGAGAGAGGGAGAGGAAAGAAAGAGGGAGAGGAAAGAGAGAGGGAGGGAGAGAGAAAGAGGGGAAAGAGGGAGAGGGAGAGGGAGAGGAAAGAGAAAGAGAGAGGGGGGAGGTAGAGGAAAGAGGAAAGAAAGGGGGGAGGGAAGGAAAGAGAGGGAGAGGAAAGAGGGAGAGGAAAGAGGAAAGAAAGAGGGAGAGAAAAAGGGAGAGGAAAGAGAGAAAGGGAGAGAGAGAGGAAAGAGAAAGAGGGAGAGGAAAGAGAGAGAGAGAGAGAGAGAACTCATGTACAGCAGCCTCTATTGTTAATTAAACTCTTCAATCAAGCTCCCCCGTGTGCGCAAGTTTTGCGGCTCCCAGTGTTTTCTTTTCTCTGGGAAATGGGTCCAAGTGGCTGTTTGAGTGTTTAAGGTTGCAGACCCCTGGTTTAACATATAGTTTGGCATTCAACAATTTCTTTAACACTTTTTGCACTTGTTTCACGTGGTCAACCATATTCATGCTGTATATCAGGATATTATCAAGATACACTAAAACTCCTTCGTATAAATGATCATGTAGTACCTGGTGATCAGTTGTATGAAGACAGCTGGAGCCCCCTATAGTCCAAATGGCATGACTTTGAATTGATAGTTCCCCATGGGACAGTTAAAAGCAGTTTTCCATCCATCTCCTTCTTTTATTCTTACTCAGTAATATGCCTCTCTTAGGCCCAATTTAGTGAAGACGCTCCCCTTCGCCAGATGGGTTAGTAGGTACTTCAGGAGGGGGAGGGGGTACTTGTTCTCTATGCTCATAGCGTTTAACCCTTTATAGTCTATGTAGAGACGAAGTGACCCGTCTTTTTTCTCTTTAAATAACACTGGAGCTCCCACCTGAGATTTGGTGAATCCTCTTGCTAGGTTCTGTTTGACATACTGCTGCAGTTCATCCATCTCCAGGGGGGTCATGGCGTACATCCTCGGCCGTGGAAGTTAACTCCCGGTAACAGTTCAGTGGTGCAGTCATTGGACCAATGGGGTGGCAGGATGTTGCATTCTTTCTCACTAAACACCTCCGCTAGATCCCGGTATTTGCTGAGGATGAGTGGCTTGCCTGGTTGAGGCAGAATAGCTATATTTGCTAACTTGGTAGGTGGCCTAGACCAGGGGTAGGCAACCCAAAAAGAGCCACTTGGACCATTTCCCATCGAAAAGAAAACACTGGGAGCCGCAAAACCCTTTTGATATCTAAAATGAAGATAACACTGTATATATCCTTTTTTACCTTATGTATGTATGTATGTAATATGTGTTTGTGTGTGTATGTACTGTGTGTATGTATGTATGTATGTATATATGTATATATATACAGTGGGGCAAAAAAGTATTTAGTCAGCCACCAATTGTGCAAATTCTCCCACTTAAAAAGATGAGAGAGGCCTGTAATTGTCATCATAAGTAGACCTCAACTATGAGAGACAAAATGAGAAAACAAATCCAGACAATCACATTGTTTGATTTTGAAAGAATTTATTTGCAAATTATGGTGGAAAATAAGTATGTGGTCACCTACAAACAAGCAAGATTTCTGGCTCTCACAGACTTGTAACTTCTTCTTTAAGAGGCTCCTCTGTCCTCCACTCATTACGTGTATTAATGGCACCTGTTTGAACTTGTTATCACTATAGAAGGCAGTCATACTCCAAACTCCACTATGGTGAAGATCAAAGAGCTGTCGAAGGACACCAGAAACAAAATTGTAGACCTGCACCAGGTGCTGCAATAGGCAAGCAGCTTGGTGTGAAGAAATCAACTGTGGGAGCAATAATTAGAAAATGGAATACATACAAGACCACTGATAATCTCCCTTGATCTGGGGCTCCACGCAAGATCTCACCCCGTGGGGTCAACATGATCACAAGAACGGTGAGCAAAAATCCCAGAACCACACGGGGGGACCTAGTGACTGACCTGCAGAGAGCTGGGACCAACGTAACAAAGGCAACCATCAGTAACACACTACGCCGCCAGGGACTCAGATCCTGCAGTGCCAGACGTGTCCCCCTGCTTAAGCCAGTACATGTCCGGGCCCGTCTGAAGTTTGCTAGAGAGCATTTGGATGATCCAGAAGAGGATTGGGAGAATGCCCTATGGTCAGATGAAACCAAAGTAGAACTCTTTGGTAGAAACACAACTCATCGTGTTTGGAGGAGAGAGAATGCTGAGTTGCATCCAAAGAACACCATACCTACTGTGAAGCATGGGGGTGGCAACATCATGCTTTGGGGCTGTTTCTCTGCAAAGGGACCAGGTTGACTGATCCGTGTACAGGAAAGAATGAATGGGGCCATGTATCGTGAGATTTTGAGTGCAAACCTCCTTCCATCAGCAAGGGCATTGAAGATGAAATGTGGCTGGGTCTTTCAGCATGACAATGATCCCAAACACACTGCCCGGGCAACAAAGGAGTGGCTTCGTAAGAGTTTCAAGGTCCTGGAGTGGCCTAGCCAATCTCCAGATCTCAACCCCATAGAAAACTTTTGGAGGGAGTTGAAAGTCCATGTTGCCCAGCGACAGGCCCAAAACATCACTGCTCTAGAGGAGATCTGCATGGAGGAATGGGCCAACATACCAGCAACAGTGTGTGCTAACCTTGTGAAGACTTACAGAAAACGTTTGACCTCTGTCATTGCCAACAAAGGATATATAACAAAATATTGAGATGAAGCTTTGATATTGACCATATACTTATTGTCCACCATAATTTGCAAATAAATTCTTTCAAATCAAACAATGTGATTGTCTGGATTTGTTTTCTCATTTTGTCTCTCATAGTTGAGGTCTACCTATGATGACAATTACAGGCCTCTCTCATCTTTTTAAGTGGGAGAACTTGCACAATTGGTGGCTGACTAAATACTTTTTTGCCCCGTTGTATTACCTTGAGTGTTTTTTGATACACCCTATCGGCCCAAATAATGGGAGAAAGAAATCTTTTGCCTGTATCAGCTCAATCTAGAGCCATCCGCAGGCAGCAGTCACTACTGCAATATTGTTTATATATATTTTATATTTTTGGATTGCTAACAAAGAAGGGAGAATGGAATAGCTATTTCGAGCCAATTAGCTCTCATCAGCCAGACATACCCTTCTGAGATTTGAACCTGGGCTGCTTGCACTTTAGGCAGCTGTGTTGACCTCTAGGGGAGGCCTAGAGGTCAACACAGCTGCCTAACGTGCAAGCAGCCCAAGTTCGAATCTCAGACGGGTATGTCTGGCTGATGAGAGCTAATTAGCTCGAAATAGCTATTCCATTCTCCCTTAACACTTTGTTAGCAATCCAAAATTAATATAATATAATATAGTATAGTATAGTATAGTATAATATAGTATAATTATTATATAATATAACAGACACAACACAACAACACATACATACATATATACATATACGTATACATATACATATACATATATATATATATATATATATATTTATCATAAAGGTAAAAAAGGATACATGCAGTGTTATCTTCATTTTAGATATCAAAAGGATCTCTCCTTCCCTCCCTCTCTCTCTCTCTCCCTCCCTCCCTCTCTTTCTGCCCTTGGTCTGCCAGTCCTTTCCCCCCCCTTTCTTTCCCCCCCCTCTCCAATCTTCTGCTCACCTGCAAGCTGGTTTCAAGCTGTTCTCCAACAAGCTCAGGGGTAGGCAACCTCGGCTCTTTTATGACTCATGGACTTCAGCTCCCAGAATTCCTTAATCAGCATAGCTGGCCTAGCTAGCTCTTTCCTGCCCTTCCTGCTTCCTGTAGAGATGCAGCAAAGGGAGGAGCCCTGCCCAAAAAGCTTTTCAGCTTGTCAGAGAACACCGTGAGTCCACTCTCTTTTACACACACACACACACACACACACACACACACACACAGAGAGAGAGAGAGAGACAGAGAGACAGAGAGAGAAACAGGGAAGCACAAGTGCTTCTCTCTGTCTCTCTCTGCAAAAGGCAGAGGAGGCTGGGAGCTACAGGGGAAGGCTCAAAGGGCCACATGCCCTGATTGAGGAAGATCAGGTTCTCTGGGTCACCCTCAAACATTGCTCTAAAGGTGGCGCCATCATGTTAGGAGAGATGCCTGGCTTTGATTATGATGAAATAGATATAAAAATATGTTGCTCTTTTATCTCCTATTTTATTGGATGTATATGCTACAGTTTTTTCAAATGGATTCTTTCTAACTTTGATTTTGAAGCATTTAGGGTTGTTGTTTTTTGAAGAACATGTCCTGTGTTTCAAAAACAGACAAGGAATTCCAGGTAGAATGATTTATTATCTTAGAGCAAACTTCCTAGTTTAGAATTTTCTTCCATTATTGTCTCATTCCATCCCTATCCCACCTCCTTTTCTTTTATATTGTTGAACTTTCTTAAGTATAAGGGCTTACATTGGAATTATTTCAAACATCTTTATGTCATATTTATCTGAGAAAGCTAAACGATACACATTCTGAGGTTTTTCTAATGCAAATGCCTATTACAGAAGATGCTTGCTAGATGTACCGTATATGCCGGCGTATTAGGTGACCCGGCATATAAGACGACCCCCATCTTTATAGCCGGGCCGCATTCCTAGAACGTCGTCTTATACGCCGGAAACTACCAGTATTTCTGGCATATAAGATGACTCGGCGTATAAGACGACCCCCGTCTTTGGCGCCGATTTCAGCGCTCGCGGAAGTCGTCTTATACGCCGGCATTTACGGTATTTTGTGATAATTTTTAACTATATATTAGTGGAGAAAGAGTAGAAGTTGATGTGATTTTATACATTGCAAAAACTAAAGACAACAACTAAGTGACCTTGGCTGATCTTGAGAAGCTAAGCAGTTTGGTCTTGTTTAGTACTTGACTACCAGAACGCCTTGGGCTGGAAAAGCAAAAAAAGCACTCTGAAAAAGGACTACACTGTTGCCAAGAAAAGTATAAAGATTGTCCACATATTTGCCAGGAGCTCAAAGGAGCCTTTATTTTAAGCTGCAGATAATATAATATCCAATCATACTACTTGATAAGATAGAAAAATGTGGATTAGACAGCATCACTACCAGATGGATTCGTAGCTGGCTGGCTGGCTGTACTCAGCGTGTAGTCCTCAATGGAACTGTGGGTACATGAAGGAAAGAGTGTAGTCGGATGCCCCAGGGCTCTGTTCTGGGCCCAGTGCTCTTCAACATCTTCATCAACGATTTGGATGAGGGGACAGATGGGGAACTCATCAAATTTGCAGATGACACAAAGCTGGCAGGAATAGCCAACACTTCAGAAGATAGGCTTAAGATACAGAAGGAGCTTGACAGGCTTGAACATTGGGTGCTATCTAACAAAATGAAATTCAATGGTGAAAAAAGTAAGGTTCTACATTTAGGCAAGAAAAACCAAATGCACAGGTATAGTATAGGTCAGTGATGGCAAACCTTTTAGAGACTGAGCGCCCAGACTGCAACTTGTGAGCTCTGCAGCTCTTCCGAGGGGAGGAGGAGGAGAGTGGGGAGGGGCTATGCTGGGATCGGGGCTCCTCGTGCCCTTCGTTGCCTGCCTGCTGTCTTATGCCGCAGATGCCGCAGTACTGCTTACCTGGCAGGGCAGGGGCGCGCTTGCACACAGTGATGCGTGTAGGGCTGCTTCGCGTGCATGGGCTGGGTGCACAGCCTCCTTGCCGCTTCTTCCCCTGTGGACATCAGGAGCATCCACCCCGCCTACCACTTGTCCCAAAGCAGCTGCCGCCGTCCGCGCTCTCCAGCCCGTCGCTGGCCAGCCGGGTGCACCAAGCTTGGGCCTCAGGTGGATGGAGGCCGGAGGGGAGCGAGAGCTGCGGCTGCCCGACTCCTTCTGCAAAGCGCAAACGGACACTGTGTCCTACTTATCTTCTCCAAACTCACATCCACCATCGCTTCCAAAGGTCATCTGCTTGCTCTCTCGCTCTCTCTCGCTGCACTCCTGCCAAAACCTGTTCCTTTTATAGGTTCCCCTCTCCTTGCCCAGCTGTTGCAGCTGTTCCCACAAGAGTGCTGCTAGATTCAGTTTCCCTGTCCTCTGCAATTCCCACTAGTCAGGCTCATGAGGAGAGGGGGAGGGGAGTATCCCTCTGGCGCGCATGCTGACAGAAAGGGCTCTGCATGCCCAGTTTGGCACGCATGCCATAGATTCGCTACCATGGGTATAGGTTGTACCTTGCTCAGGGATCTTGGAGTCCTATTTAAGACAATCACTTAAATATGAGCCAGCAATGTGCTGCAGCTGCCAAAAAAGCCAACATAGTGCTAGGCTGCATTAACATAGGGGTAGAATCTAGATCACATTAATGTTAATACCACTTTACAATGCCTTGGTAAGGCCACACTTGGAATACTGCATCCAGTTTTGGTCACCACGATGTGAAAAAAACGTTGAGACTCTAGAAAGAGTACAGAGAAGTGCGACAAAGATGATCAAGGGACTGGAGGCTAAAACATATAAAGAACGGTTGCTGGAATTGGGTATGTCTAGTCTAGCTTAATGAAGAGAAGGACGAGGGGTGACATGATAAGCAGTGTTCCAATATCTCAGGGGCTGCCACAAAGAAGAGGGAGTCAAGCTATTCTCTCTCTTTTTTAATGTTTTATTGATTTTCTAATTTTACATTTAAGTATTTAAAAAGTAACGTGGCGGCTGAGTTAATAGATAATTCAATGACATACAAGTATCTTTAGTACAAGTCTCATTCTACCACATTAAATATTTCCTCTTTTCTCCTTAGTATTTACTGTCTCACTTTTAACTAATACAATTCTTATTATATCAATTAAATAAAAATAACATTCTTAGATTTATCAATAAGTTTTAGTTTATACATATCATGGTTATTTTAACATTCAGTCTTTATAGACAATCAATGTCCTAATTAGTTTTTCCCCATTTTTAGTTTTCCATTAATATTTAAATTTAACATTTAATATTTATAATTCCAAGTTTTAATTAACCAAAGTTCCCTTTATCACAATTCATCACAAAGTCTAATATTCAGGATACACGTCTTATCTATTTGAATATATTCTATTTCTCACCATCTTACATTCTTATTGTCTATTAATTTCCAAATGTCTTAAATTTAGTAACCAAAATTTCTCTTGTTTCAACATCAAATACTTCCTCTCTTTTTCTCTTAATGTCTACTATCTCATATTTAAGGTAGTATAGTTCTTATTATATCAGCTAAGTAAAAACATGTTTATTACATTTATCAATAGATTTTTAGCTTGTGTATATCTTAATTACTTTTACATTCAGCTTTTATAAACAAATCAATATTCAAATTTCACTTTTAATATTTATACTTCTGAGTTTTAAATGATCAAAGTTTTCTCAGTTCATAACAAAATCTAGTATTCAGAGTACACATCTTGTCTATTTGAATATATTCTATTTTAATCCTCACTAATAAGTCAAAACCCCAATTTTCTTCAGCCTTATTCTAGCTTTCATTTTTTGCCAACTCGCCTTGCATATCTGTGCTTTTAAGTCATCAAATAGATCTCTCTCTATTATTATATACTGTATGTTGTTTGAGATAAAAGAGACCATCCAGTTGCCATTTTTTTAGAAGGCCTAACAAATTGTCCCTCTATTTTTCCATCTCAACATAGTTTTCCAGAAATGTTTGTCTTCCCTTCGGTCTGTTCTTCTTGATCCCCAGGTTTCTTCTGGTTTATATAGAAAGTCTTTTCCATTTTCAATGTTGTCAGTCCTTTTTCTGGGTTTTCCATTAACTGTGTTTGTTGATCAGTTGAATCTTCTATCATAGTATTTGATTGTTCCACTTCTTCTATTATATTCTGTATAGTTGATTCTTTAGTTGTAATCAAAGTTTGGATTCGTATATCTAGGCTTACATCTTGTTCTTTTCTGTAGCTTCTTATTTCATCAGAAGCTGTAAGAATAGTTTCATAAATTGCTTTCAACATAGAGAGAATCTGATCTTCATCCATGTTCTTTTAGTGGTGTGTCAAATTAAAAGCTTCACAATCAGAGAATGAAAATAATTTTGTCACTGAGTATAGAACACAGCTGTTATTCTCACAGCTGATATCTGCCAAGGTTGCAAAAGCCTTATCTATAGTCTGGGCTTCAAGCCAAGTCTTTTTTAGACAATAACAAGTTGTAAAATCAGGTTTAGTTACAAGATGTCGCCCATACCATTTAAGATTTTTTTTTCAAGTCCAAAATTTTTATAATCATTTTTCCAATTTTACTTCTTTTTTGTAAGTAAAAACCCAAATCTTCAATAAGAATAAAAAAATCTTTTAGTCCTCAAATTTTAGAAAGATAGAAATCCAGTTAGAATCAAGTTATTCTTTCAGCGTTTTAAACTCCCCTGGATAGTCAGTCGCCGCAGTTTAATTTTATCATTTTCTATGACTTTCTCTGTTTTATGATCCCACCAGTTCTTGCTTACAGGCAAATGATATTTCTTGCAGATACTCCAATGCACCATTGTTGCTACTTTGTCATGCCGTGCTTGTAGTCAGTCTGTGCGATCTTGTAGCAGCTTACCAGGTGGTCCACTGTTTCTTCAGCTTCTTTGCATAGGCGGCACTTACTGTCTGTTGCTGTCTTCTCAATTTTGACTTTGTATGCATTTGTTCTTAAGGCTTGGTCTTGTGCAGCCAGAATTAGTCCCTCGGTCTCTTTCTTCAATTTTCCTGCTCTTAGCCATTGCCAGGTCTTGTTATTATCTGCTTTCCCAGCTATTTTTTTTAATGTATTGGCCATGTAGTGCTTTGTCTTCCCATGCCTCTATTCTGTTCTTCATTTGGTCTTTCTTGTAGGCCAGTTTGGTCTCTCCAATAGTCAGTAAGCCTTCCTGATATACTAATATCAGTGCATCTTCATCACTGTCCTTCAGATATTCTTCCAAAGCCATTTTTTCTTCTTCAACCATCTGATGTACTTGCAGCATTCCATGCCCACCTATTTGCCTTTGTAGGTAGAGTCTGTCAGTGTCACTGTGTGTATGAAGGGCATGATTCAGTGTCATTATTTTTCTGATCTTCCTATCCATTGCTTTTAGTTCTGCTTGAGTCCAGTCCACTATTCCAGCTGTGTATCTAATGACTGGAATTTCCCAGGTGTTGATTGCCTTCATGGTCTTTTCTCCATTGAGTTTGGACTTTAAGATCTTGTTCACTCTCTTGATGTATTCACCTCTAATCTTTTTCTTCACTTCAGTGTGCTTGATGTTGTCAGCTTGAAGATACCCAAGTATTTGTAGTAATCTTCCTCATCCAGACTCTTAATGTTATTTTTGTGGGGCATCTTGATTCCTTCAGTTTTCACTATTTTTCCTCGTTTGATAGTAAGTGTGGCACATTTGTCCAAGCCAAACTCCATTGCAATATCTTGGCTATATATACAGACAGTGTTGAGCAGCGATTCTATTTCAGATGATGTTTTTCCATACAGCTTCAGATCATCCATGTAAAAGAGGTGGGTTAGTCTGGCAGATGTTTTTGATAGCCATGTCCTGAGTTTTCAGTATTGTTGACAGAGGAAACAGTGCAATAACAAATAGTAATGGTGATAATGAATCTCCTTGAAATATTCCTCTCTTGGTGTTAATCTCTCCCAGCCTCTCACCATTGATCTGCAACTGTGTCTTCCATTGTGCCATCGATCTTTGCACAAATTGGATGTTTCTACTGACTCCTGTTATTTCTAGGCACTTAATTATCCAGTCATCTGACAGAGAATCAAATGGTTGCTCTTCCTTTTCTTGCAGTTTTCCAAGATCATTTTGTCTATTAGGAGTTGATCTTTTGTTCCTCTGCTATTGGGGTGGTTTCCTTTCTGCTCAGGTGGAAAGAGATTGTTTGCAAGTAGATGCTGTTGTACTGCATCAGCTACCACACCAGTTAGCAATTTGAAAGTTGTTGGTAAGCAAGTAATTGGCCTGTAGTCCCCTTTTGCTGGATTTTTCATTGTAGCTTTTCCCAGTTGTTAGCCACTTTTCAATTTCTCCTCCTTGTAGTATATTGTTGAACTGCTTGGCAATGAATGGGTATATAACAGTTAGATGTTTTAACCAAAACCCGTGCAGTTCATCTTCATCTGGTGTTGACCAATTTTTTATCTTCCTTGCTCTTTTCTCTACCATTTTTGTTGTTATTACTAGTTCTTTCATTTCAACTTCTGTTTTATTTGCATCCACTTCTTTTAACCAAGCCGTATCCTTGTTGTATTTCTTTGGGTTATCCCATATCTGCTTCCAGAACTGCACTGTTTCTTCCTTGTCAGGTACTGACTGATTCATTGCAGTTTCTCCATTGATGGATTGATAGAAACATTTCTGGTTGGATTGAAATTGGAGGTTCTGCCTATAGTTTGCAATTCGAGCTTCATATCTACTGATTTTCCTGGCTATAGCTGTTATTTGTTGCTTTATTATTTCCAGTGCTTCCTTGATCTTCCTTGTTTCTAAGTGGTATTTCTTGATTAGGTGTTCTTTGATCTTCTTGTTCTTCAGCTTCTTTTCTTTCATCTATTCCAGCTTGCTTGCGTGTGATCTTAACTTGCTGATCTTATTTTCTAGTCTAACCTTCCATTTTTGTGGTGCACTGTTTGTTTGTTTTTCTTCTTTGTTGATTTTGCATCCCACGTATTCAGTTATAACTGCAGCTGTGCTGTACATTAGTTGGTTTGTTTCTTGCAGTGAATTGGTGCTTATACTTGATATTGCAGTATTTGCATTTTTTAATGCTTGTTCTAGCTGTTTCTTTGGAACAAGCTTCAATGCAGGCAGTCTTATTCTGTTGTTTTTGTGCTGTTCTAGATGCTCAGTTATTCTTTGTTTCAATTCTTTTATTTCTTTAGTTAGAGCAGTGATTCTCAACCGTCCTAATGCCATGACCCTTTAATACAGTTCCTCATTTGTGGTGACCCCCAACCATAAAATTATTTTCGTTGCTACTTCATAACTGTAATTTTGCTCTCCCTCTCTTTCTCTCTCCCTCTCTCCCCCTCCTTCTCTCTCCCTCTCTCCCTCCCTCTTCCTTTCTTTCTCCCTCTCTTTCTCTCCCCCTCTCTTTCTCCCTTTTTCTCCCCCTCTCTCTCCCTTTCTCCCTCTTTCTCTTTCTCTCTGTCTCTCTCTCTCTGTCACTCTTTCTCTCTCTCCCTCTCCCTCTCTCTCTTTCTCTTTCTCTCTTTCTCTCCCTCTCTCTATTTCTCTCTCCCTCTCTTCCTCTCAAAGATCCTTTAAATCCTTAAAAGTTATGCTTGGGTGGAAGACTTTTTCTTTTACAGATGGAGTGGGTTGGCAGACAAGTACTCAAAAAAAAAAAAAAGTGCGAATAGGTGTCCAGTAGCTAGCTTGAAGTTTGAACGAATTCTTTCTCTTGCCACCGGCTTCTAGAAGGAGCAAAAAACATCCAGCACTACAACCAGTCGCCCTGGATTGGCCATTCCAGGGCTTCCTGCACCGGCTGACTTAGTTGTCTGCAACCTCCTGTTGTTGCTTGAGGGGAGAGAAGGGACATGAGTGGAAGAGATTCCTTCTTTCTCATCTGAGGAGGGAAGTTATGTTGGACCGTCGACTCTGTGTCGAGCCCCATGGGCCCGACATTCGCGGGCAGGCGGGAACCCGCCCGCCAAGCCACCACCTCCCCATCGTCCTCCACGCTAGCCAGCTCCGTCGCCAGACCTCCCAGCTGACAAGCGCACATTCAGGGGGTCGCCAGCTGACGGGCACAGAAGATCAGCGCCGCGGTGGCCTCCCAGCCACCCACTTCTTCGGCTGGAGCAATTGCCAGGGCTTGCATAGTCACTGGCAGCGGGGAGCGCGTCAGCGGCCATTGGGGATCAAGCCAGCGGTTCTGTGCCACAGAGGCTTGAGGCGTGGGACGCGGAGCAGCGCGGTGCCGTGGGAGGCGGCAGGACAGGTGGGAGGGGTTACCTGCATCCTGTTGGCCCAATTCTGGAAGTCTGCCTGAATGAAGAATTTTAGGTCGAGTTGAAAGCGAGACAAGTTCCTAAGACCATCGGAAATATGTGTTTTCCGATGGTCTTAGGCAACCCCTGTGAAAGGGTCGTTCAACCTCCAAAGGGGTTGCGACCCATAGGTTGAGAACCGCTGAGTTAGAAGGTTTTGTTCTTCTTGAGGAACAGGTGCCTGGTTTCCAAATGAGAACAGTTGTATATTTCTGCTGCATTCCTTCACTGCCAACTCCCCCTGGTTTGCCTCTACATTCTGAATGAGTTCTGGCAAGGCTTTGATTTCTTTGCCATGGGTAAACCTTTGCAGTTTGTCCAGTTCTATTTCTGTGAATACTTTATTTCGTATTATAAATCAGTGTTGATATGCTAGTCTCTGTTCTGTTATTTTTGATTCTGGATGTTGTTCTTTCCAGAACTGGTGCATTCGTTTTAGATATCCTCTTCTTCTTGGACTTGATCTGTAGTAACAGATCATTATTTCTTTGTTTTCAGTCACTGCGTATTTGCGACAGGTAAACACTTTTCTTCCAGTAGTTCTGCAGCTGCTGGCCCTGGTTGCTCAGCCAGCAGTCCTGAGTCCTTTAACCCATTTTTCACCAGATATCCAGGAAAAAATAAAATAATAGTAATAATAATAATAATAATACTGTGGCAAAAGCAAGCAAGGGTAGTACCAATAGTGATAGGCTCCTTGGGTGCAATCCCAAAACAACTGGAGCACCACTTGAAGACCATTGGCATTGACAAATTCGCTATTAATCAATTGCAAAAGGCGGCCTTACTAGGAACTGCTTCCATCCTGCGACGATACCTGTAATACCATCAAACATCCACATCTGCCTATCCCAGGTCCTGGGTAAGGACTCGATAGGTAGACAAAATGCCAAATCCAGTCTGAACATCTGGCTGACTGTGCAACGATCCATAATAATAATTAAGCTGAAAACTTCTTAGCTATATTTTTCTTTGCTTGAACAAATATAAACGGTGACTCACAGGTGAAATTGCAATCCTGAAACATATTGTACTAAGTAGTACATGGAAGCTGTGATTTCTTCAAGAAGTCAAGTAGAGGAAAAATAGCAGAGAAAATAGGAGTTGCATTAAATAATCAACATAATGACAATACATGTATCCAGCCAAAGTCTGCTAGATTTGGGCCTCTTGAATAGAAGTAAAATGCTGAAATAATTATTAAAACAAGACTTTCTCAGACTGAAGCCCAAGTTTTCTTTAAAATGCTAGTATTAGAAAGTACAAATTTGAACTTCTGTATCTGATACATTTCACATTTCGTTAGACTTTGAATTTTTTTCTTTTTTTGCGGGGCTGTTCTAGTGCCAAGGATGATATTGATCTTGATGCCCTTGCTGCTGAAATAGAGGGTGCAGGTGCTGCCAAGGAACAAGAGCCTCAAAAATCTAAAGGCAAGAAAAAAAAAGAAAAGAAAAAACAGGATTATGAGTAAGTACAAAACTTATCTTTCATAGTTCTGATATAATTTAGGTTAGATGCATGGAAGCAAACTTTGTGAATATCCTTGTAGTATGTTATGGAGATGGGAGCTAAAACGCTATATTTGGAGTCATAGCTTGTGCAAGTGCATTTAATGATAACAAAGGGAATTGTGATAAAGATGACAGACACCAAATTTAGTTTTTCATCTCTGTAGTTTCACTAGCACTTTCAGCAATGGCAACATTTTGCAGAAATGTTTTGGTAGCATCCTACTGAGTTGTTCAGTCAGTACAAAATGTCTTGTCGTCCCTATTCATCTGTGTGCTATTGCCCATCAAACTATCATTTTCCCTTTAGTTTCACTGTCCAACTATTATATGAGAACTAGTGCACTGCTCTAAATTTCTTCTTAAGTAGTTTTCCAGATGAAGGAACATGAGACTGCCAATCTCATAGATACTTTAACTTGTTATGTGTTTATATGATACTTTTTAGCTTGAAAAATAAAATATGGCAGAGTATATACTGTAGAATTCACCCTCTCCTGTATCTCTCTTTCCTTTACAATGTTTTGGGCAGTTTCAAGAAGATGAAAGAGAAGGAATGTCATGATTTAGACTGCTAAACAACCCTACTTTAAATACTATGTATCTGAAATGGGTCATTTGCTTGAGTAGGGGGTTGGACTAAAGGATCACCAAGGTCCCTTTCTACTCTTTTATTCTCTTATTCTGTTATCAGACTTATCCAATGATTGACTTCTGTTTTCTTAGTGTATAAACAGGATCTAAATAATGTCATTCTTATTGCAGTGAAGATGATATCTTGAAAGAGTTGGAAGAGCTGTCTCTAGAAACACAAGGTGGGAGAGTTGAAAAAGAACCAGTTGTAGCAAAGGTAAAAATACTGCAAAACTGGTGCTCAAAGCTTTAAAATACTGTATGTCTTTTCTATCAGATTAATTCATCTGGAAACACACTATGTATAATAATTTAACACTGAAATTTATCCACTTGCCTGGAAAGTGGTTTGGAAAGTTATCTTGCGAGCAGAACATCTCCAAAATATTTGACCAGATTACTCAAAAGGCTTTTTTTTAACACTTCCATTGTTAAAAAAAAAAAAAAGCTGTTGATAGTTCACAGATATTAGCATTCTTGTTTGAAGTTATTTGTAAATTGTGCTTTCAGTATTGCATAATTCTTTCCCACACATAAATAATCCACTTTTTGATTTTTTTATACATTGCACGTATTAGAAATATAGCCAAAAAGAATATATACATCCTTAACCAATAGTGGTCAATCTAAAATAATGCTGACAATCCCATGGAATTAAAATGTGGCAGTGGTAGAAAAAAACCATAGCTTCATGTTCCCATGTCTAAACTGCATCATGAGAAATTAGGTGATTGTATCCATCCTTTAAACTTTCTCTGACATATCCTGTATACACAAAATGGATTTCTACATTGAATTATCCCATTTTAAGTAGAGAAGAAAATCATATGATAATATAGGAAATTAAACCCAAAAGGTAATGCAGTATACACAGTGAAATAATACCTTATAGAAGTGATGCAAGTAATATGACTGAATAAGAGTAAGATGTTTTAAATATAAGTCCAAGATTAACTTATATTTTATCTCAGTCCAATTAGTCTTAATGCTTAAGGAATGTCCGTATATTTCATTTATATCCAAAGCAGAGATATTTATATTCACCAATGAGAAAGTTTGCTTACAGTCCATATAACCAGATGCACAAAAGTATCAAAATACAACCTAAATCTCAATTTCCTTTACATACCAAAATCAACTTTGGTATAAAGTCTGATATATTTATAGAGTAACCAAAATTATATTTTAGTCTAACAATATTAGGAAATGGGGTATTTGGCTATCGATCTTTGAAGCATAATAATTCATCTGCATTTACTTTGCTTCCCAGAAAGCTCTGAAACTTTGTTGCCCTGATTTCCAGTGAATAAATGATGAATGAAGGTGCTAATGAAACCTTTCTTAAGATTACTGAGTATGGCAAGATTAAATGGCATCCTTATTCCATTCTTTATCCCCTTTATGCCTGTAAAATTCTTTATCCCCTTTATGCCTGTAAAATTAGAGCCCTGTCAGAATTTGGTACCAGTCCCAGCTTGCCAGGGAGCACAGTAGTCCTGTATGGTACTTTAGGTGTTCTGTTCCTGAGAAGTAGGTCTGGGTATGCATTGCCTGGCTGGTGCAAATATGGTACCCTGAGGGAGGGAGCTCAGCTTCATCCCCTGTCTTGCCATTTAATTTTTTTATGGTAGCTCTTGTCTACACTCATGCTTATCAGTTGTACCCAATCATGCCTCAGGAATGCAGGGCTGGGGAAAAAAAACCCCTACCCAGATCCTCATCCATGTCCTACTGACTCCCCTGAAAGACCCCCAGAGATGGGCTATAGCTGCTGGAAGGAGCAAAGAAATGCCCTGAAGAACAGGTTGTTGGTTTGAGGGGCTTGAGCCAGGGGAGATAGGCCAAGCAAAAAAAGGACCAGGAAGAAGGCTCCTGTCAAGAAAGGTGCACTGTTGACTGGGCAACTGTTTTCTGAGGGGGCTTGGGGTTGCACAAATTGTGGGACTGATAGGAGACAAATGGGTGCTCTGCAGAGTTGTTCCCAAGGCTAGCAGTGGTGACAGAACTCAATTAATGAAATCTGTGAGAAGGGTGGAAAGTGGTATAGCAGGAAGATGCCATAGAGTGATATTGCAAAACAGAGCTCTATGCTGCCATTCACCTTGTCAGGCAATTGCTATTTTCTGCCAACCCGCCTATCCAGGTAACTGTTGTCTTCCAGATGATTACTAGGAGAAATCTGACAGTCAGAGAAAGGGGAAGACAACAGCTTAGCTGCTGGGTAACCAGTCAGTTTGGTCCAAGTTCTGACAACAGTCCAGCTTTGTTAGAAGAGTTGCAAATGTAAGGGTTTTTACAAGCTTCAGATGTCAGTGCCCTCTTCTATAATTCTTGCCTCAGACTATTGCTGCCCAGCTGCCCACCATCCTGTCCAAAGATTCCTGAGACTATTTCCAGATCCTGCTGCTATTGGCCTAGAGGCCAACACTGTCACATTCTTACTTATGTCTTTCCAGCCATGTACTTTGTGTACTCCCTGCTTCCTTCATAAGGCAACTGTTTCAAGTGTCTTCCTGCCTGATGTGTTCCATCCTGTCCAGAGGCCATCCTGTCTTTAATGCTGCTTGCCATCTGTAACTGTTCTTCCCGCCCCTATTTAATTCATGGACTTAATTCATGCTTTGCTGATCTCTCCCCATATCCTTTCTACAGATACCTTCCTTATACCACTCCTAAGCCCTATTGTGTTTGCTGATCTTGGGTCTGGCTCTACAAAGTGTGTGCCTGCTTGCCCTCATTACCTTTGCGGATCACTGCTAAGGTTGTTCTGCCCCACCCCTCCTAGCCCACTGCCTGGTTTTGCTGATGATGGTCTTGGGTTCAATTTAGCCCCCTCTTCTTCTTCCCCTCTCTCTGCAACTATATTCCTTCCCTTCTCACAATATGAACTTAAATCAGGTGTATTATTGAAACAGAATTTTTATCACATTGTACAAGACAACAGTACCAGGAAAAGGAAGAGCAGTCTAATAGTCTTATTAATTTAAGACTTATCAAATTATATTCCAAAGAAATGTGCTTTCAGGAGCAATTGAATACAGTCCAGACGGAAAAAAGTTCACATATGTAGTGCTGTGCTTGATGGTTCCCTTGCCACATGCAGAAAAACTTACATATGCAAAATCTTCAGCAAAAAGCACAATTTATTGTACAACTTCTTCTCCAGCATGATGAATGTAGAATCCACCGTTGGGTAATCTCAGCCTTCCTGCTCAAATGAGACTAAGTCAGAACTTTAGCCACGCCTCCCTCTGGGTGTGTCTTCCCAGTTATTGACTTAGTCTCAGGTCAGTAGGGCGCAATTTTTTTGACTCCTTAGTTAGACTAGGTTAATTGATTTCTAATTGAATTTAATTCTTTTTAAAGTTTCTAAATTGAAGTATTTTCTTCCTTATTTAAATTGGGACTCAAATTTAGCTAAATTTGGTGTTGAAAATTAATCAGACCTTTTGGCTTCGAGCCTAACAGGCTCCTGTGCGAAGTCTTCAGGACAATCTCTGGTGGGGGCTTCAGCCCCGATCAAGCGGATCAGCAGGAGCGCGGATCAGCCAGCCAGCTGGCTAGTGGTGAACGGAGTTTTTTCGGAGCTCAGACAGACCGGAGGCTTCCCTTTTGCCGATCTTCGTCTAAGCCACGAGGCTTCTCTCTGCAGCTAGGAGTTCGGATCGCAGCGGAGGCTGCACGACCAACAGCAAGTGCTTTTTTGCGAACGGGGGGAAGAGGGCTTTGCTTAACTTGGCGGATTCTTAAAGCTTTTCCCTAGCAGGGGGCTTTGTTACCTTCTCTTCCCCTTTTTTCGGGGTGATCGCCATTTTTAAGAGGCACTGAAAGGGCGCGGACGCCATTTTGACTGCGTGCTCAGGACGCAGCCACCATTTTGAGAGGGTCATCAGGTGCGGACGCCATTTTGTAGGGACCTTGTGTTCCTCTGAGCCCTGTTGGGGCCTGCTTTATTATTGCCTTGGCCTGCTTTGTCAGGCTTGTACCGGGGGCAAACATTTCAATATCTTTTCAGAATAACTTGGCGTGTTATTAGGAGATTCAATAGTGATTGCCTCATTGTACTCGTATTATTGTTCTAACTACTCATTGAGGTCCAGGTTACTTATCCTTAATATCTGTGTGAGTGGAGCGAAGGGGAATTTTATTTCAGAACCACCTGTTCCAATTAGTCTGTGGCACTTTGCCACAAGGCCTAGACAGGCAGTTCTAGGGAACTGTCTGGCTGTCCTTTGCCATTGCTGTTGTTTAGAGTGAGGATCAGTTTTCCATCTCTGACAACTTGATCTGCGTGTTTGGGTTCCCCCCACTTCTGGATATCTCCTACCCGGATTATCTAGACTGCAATGGCAGACAGTTCCTCACCCCAGGCATCTCAAGGCTCTGGTATTCCCCCCGCACAAACAAAGCACAGATCAACTGATTTGGATGTGTGGGGAAAGCAAAAAGCCAAGACAAAACACTTATCCACCAAAGAGTCCTCCAAGGCAGCCGAGCGAGAGGCCTCGATGAGACATCAGGCACTGGAGAGGGAATTCTCCAAAGCCCAAAGGCTCGTGTCCAGTGAAGCTGAAGTGGTTCCCCCCGTTCCATTGGACACTTTTCCATTTGAGCCTCCATTTGCGCCTTCCCATGATGCCCTTCGGGCATGGTCTCCTCAGGGGGAAACTGAACAGGTTGGTCCCCTTGCTCCTCATATTCCTCTATACAGCAGGGTCCTGAGGCCATGTATGTCCCAACGGAGGTTGGGGTTAGTTCTATGGAACAACGAGATATGTGGTCAGAAAGACAATTTCAGGCATTCATGCACCATGCATTTATGCAATTTATGTCATCCTCTAGGAGTCAACAGGGACCCTTGCAACCACAATTGCCTCCGTCCATCCCTCCTTCTCAAGTGGGACGTGCCACAGTTCCTGGTTCTGGCATCTCTGAGACTTCCTCCCAGCTAGGCGAGGAGGGGTCAGTGGACCTGGAGATAGCCGACACGCCCATGTCAGAGGATGAGGAGGCAGCACCTGAACAGGTGTCAACTTCAGGTCTTTTTGACCCTTCTCTTTTCAGATCTCTTCTTATGAAGGCCTGTACCACTGCCAACCTCACTTCCGTACAGGAAGAGAAACCCTCCACCTCCACTAGCCAAGAGTCTAACCCCTTGTTTGCAGAGCAGGTTGTGGAGGAGAAGCAGATTCCTTGCCCGCAGGTCTTTCGTACTACGGTGGAGAAACAGTGGTCATCTCTGGTTACCTTACCTTCTCCCAACAGTACAGAGAAGAAATGGTTTAATGTTTCTTCTTCGTTCGCTTCTCTCCTAGAGGTGCCTTCCGTGGACACTCCTCTAACCTCTTTGTTTTCTACATCTGTAATTCCAGGGGATATAGCTGAGGCTCTGAAGGTGAAGGACAAGAAATTCGAGTTCTCTCTTCGCTGAGCTCACCAGTCATCGGCATGGGCGATCAAGGCTGGGACTTCATCTTTTTTCGCAAGGGCATCAATCATGTGCTTTGCGAAGTCCAGGCTCTCGTTCCCCCTGACCAGGTTCGGACACATCAGACACTAGGGAAGCTAGTGGAAGCTTCAGAGTACATGGCAGACGCCAGGTATTCCGCTTGATCTATTGCAGGCACAGTTGCCTCTCGTAGACTGTTGTGGCTAAAACAGTGGCGGACTGACTTAAAGTCCAAGTGGCATCTGTCGATGGCCAAGTACAGTGGTACACTCTTATTTGGTTCAGTCCTCGAATCACACATAATTGAGGGCAAGGACAAGTGTAAGATCCTGGCACACCCCTCCAAAAGGTCGGATAGGCGGCCCCAGCAAGAGTTTCGCAGGCAGGCTTTCCGTCCCAGTGGTCCCTGGGAGTTGAGGCAGCTCTTTCAGGCCGGATAGTCCTGGGTTTGGTCCAGAGGCTTGCGATCCTTTCCCCTCAGACAGGTTCGTCAACAGGACCGCCAGGACATTGGAGCCAAGGGCCAATTCCAGGCCAAACGTCCCTTCCGGGGCTCGGGGAGCCTTCGTTACAGGCGGTCCAAGTGACGCCAAGGAGGACTCCCCCATAGGGGGTCGCCTGGCTCTGTTCAGCAACGTTTGGGAGGTCACCACCACCGACTCTTGGGTCAGAGAGACCATCAAATACGGTCTCTAGAGTTTTACTCACCTCCCCTAGATTGTTTCATACAGTGCCCAGTATCGCGAAACACAACCAAGGCAGAGCTAGTAGCCACGGCCATCTCCCATTTGTTAGAAATCAAGGCCATAGAACTGGTACGACAGGATCAGATAGGAGGGGTTTTTTACTCCATTCTGTTCGTGGTCCCCAAAGCCTCCGGAGGATGGAGGGCGATACTGGACTTAAAGGGTCTGAATTACTTTCTGACCTACAGAAGGTTCAAGATGCAGACCCTAAAGTCCATCTTGGCCAGCATCAGAAAAGGAGACTTTCTCTCCTCCATAGACCTGACAGAGGCATACTTACGCATCCCGATACTTCCAGAACACCGCAAGTTCCTGCGGTTTTGTTATGCGCACTGGCATTACCAATACAGGGCCCTTCCTTTTGGTCTCTCTTTAGCCCCAAGGGTTTTCACAAAAAATTTGGCAGTATTGGCGGCCCACCTCAGGATGATGCCAGTGCGCGTGCAATGCTATCTGGACGATATCCTAATGCAGTCCAGCTCCTTCCAGTCAGCTTAGTTAGACCTGGAAATCACGATACATACAGTTCAGGTTCACAGGTTCCCGCGAACTTCAAAAAGAGCCACACGATCCCCACAAAGTGCCTCCTTCATTTAGGGGCGATAATAGATTCAGATCTTTGTAAAGTTTATCTTTCACAGGAGCATCGGGTCAGCATTGTACACCAGGTTCGCAGAGAGAAAGCAGTGCCTCTGGTCCAGCTGTCTCAACTCTTGGGACAGATGGTTTCTTGCATGGGGATCGTCCCGTGGCCAGACTTCATTCCAGAAGCCTTCAATGGTTCCTCCTTCCCTTCCAGAAGCGGAACCTCAGTGCTTCCACCAGAAAGGTCAGGGTTCCTCACCACACTCTGTTATCTCTTCTATGGTGGGCTTCATCCGCCATGACCAAGGGGACCATTTTCAAGGAACCTCTCAGGCTCATCTTGACTACAGACGCCAGTCTGTTCGGTTGGGGTGCCCATCTTCAGACTCATCTGGCTCAGGGACAGTGGTCCCGGTCGGATCTAGATCACAACATAAATTGGCTCGAACTCAGAGCCATACACTTAGCATTCTGCCGGTTTTCCTCCTTAGTGTTGGGAAAGCACGTCTTGATTCTGACAGACAACATTGCAGCCAAGGCTCACATCAACAAACAGGGAGGGACCCAGTCCTGGTCACTCATGCAGGAGGCCTTGAATCTAGGTCTGGGCGGAGTCCACTCTGGGTTCATCAGGGCGGAACACATATTGGGGGATGCAAATCGACAAGCAGATTCCTTGAGCAGGGTCACAGTAGACCACTCGGAGTGGCGCCTGGACCCGGCACTCTTCAGGGAAATCTCGAGCAGGTTTGGTCATCCACATCTGGATCTCTTTGCCTCCCCGATGAACACCCAACTCCCCAGGTTCTTCACCAGGTTTCCGACACGGGGGGCGGAGGGAATGGACACCCTCTGGTGCAAGTGGCCGGGGGGCTTGCTTTATGCCTTTCCTCCCCTCCCATTGTTACAGGCAACCATCCGCAAACTGATTCAGGAACAGGCGGAGATACTCTTAATTGCTCCACATTGGCCAAAGCGTCCGTGATTTGCCGACCTTGTGGATCTATCGCTCTTGCCACCGTGGAGGATTCCCCTGGACCAAGTGGCTCTCAGCCAAGGGAATCTTCAACATCCAGATCCACAGTGGCTCCAGTTGGCCGTCTGGCACTTGAGCGGGAGAGTTTAGCTAGGCAATCCTATTCATCCGGGATGATTTCGATGATTCAAGCATCAAGGCGCCCCTCGACTAATAGGATTTATGAAGCCACGTGGAGGAACTTCTGCATGTGGTGCACTAAGCAACAGTTCAGGTCGCTTTTGGTCACCATTCCTAACATATTGGATTATCTGCTGGAAGGTTTGAATAGGGGTTTATCACCTAGCACCATCCGCAGTCAGGTTGCGGCCTTGTCAATGGTGCTTACCTGTGACAACTTGGTTCCTTTATCACAGCACCCGGCAGTCAGTGCTTTTCTGAAAAGGGCGGTTAATGCTAGACCACCTGCAGTGCATCGCTATCCATCTTGGGACTTGCCTAGGGTGTTGCAGGCCTTAACCTCTCCTCCATTCGAATCTATCAGGTCTTGTTCTCTTCATTTTCTTTCTTTGAAAGTGGCATTCTTAGTAGCTATCACTTCGGCCAGGCGGATTTCAGAATTGGCCGCACTCTTAGTCAGGAGTGATTTGTGTACTTTTTTTGAGGATAGGGTGGTCCTTAGATTGGACACTTCCTTCATTCCAAAGGTTAATACATGGTTTCATAGGTCCCAGGATCTGGTTCTTCCAAACTTCTGTCCTAATCCTTCACATCGTCTGGAAAGACCGTGGCATAAGTTGGATGTGCGCAGGGCTCTGCGCCACTATGTCAAGCGGACCTCGGCCTTTCGCAAGTCAGAGGCCTTGTTCGTGTCCTTTCAGCCCTCTGCCATGGGTCAGAAAGTCTCCTCTTCGATCATTGGTAGGTAGATCAGAGCATGCATTGCTCGGGCCTATCTTTCTCAATCACTTCCAGTTCCTACACACATCATGGCTCACTCGACATGCAGCGCAGCTGCGTCAGTGGCCTGGTCCACCGAGGCTTCGGTTGAGATTTGTAGGGCAGCGACGTGGTCCTCCCCCTCCTCATTTGTCAAGCATTACAAGATTGATAGGTTTGCAGCGGCGGACGCTGCGTTTGGTAGACGGGTTCTACAGCAAGTACTTTCTTCTCAGGGGACACAAGCCTAGACTTTTCCCTCCCCGTAGGGACATGAACGGCTTTGGTATGTCCCACCGGTGGATTCTACATTCATCAAGCTGGAGAAGGGGCGTTGTCTTACCTGAATGCCTTTTCTCAGCATGATGATGTAGAATCCACACCCTCCCGTTAGGGTAGTCTAGACAAGTGCCTCAATTATTGGAGCCATTGCGCCAGACTTCGTCATGGATACTTCGCCTCATCAGTAACTGGGAAGACACACCCAGAGGGAGGCGTGGCTAAAGTTCTGACTTAGTCTCATCTGAGCAGGAAGGCTGAGATTATCCACCGGTGGATTCTATATCATCATACTGAGAAAAGGCGTTCAGGTAAGACAACGCCCCTTTACACTTTTTGAACAAGATTTTATTGTATGTACCATCTGAAGAATTTGTTCAGATTTATTTTCCCACCATTCCCAATCAAATAAGTGGGAGATATATTTCTGAGAGGTGTTTTTGTTTATTTATGGTCAATAGTCATAGAGTGTACTGATTGCAAACCAAATGTACAGGTTTCTATTGTTATTTTCAATTTGTGATTTATTTTAAAAAAATTATTAGGTAGAGAATGAAAATGAAGAATTTAGCCTGTCAAAACAAGATAAAAAGAAGAAGGGCAAAAATAAAATGGCTAGCTTAGAGGAGGAAGATGGCAGTGAAGAAATGGAGGACAAAGGAAAAAAATCTAAAAAGTCCCTCAAACCCAAGAAAGAACTACTCTCTGGGAGTGAGGATGATGATTTTGATTTGAAAAAAAAGAAAGGAAAAGTTCAGAAATCAGGTAATAAGTACGAATTTTCTGAAGAAGATGAAGCTGGCATTGTGAAGAAGAGCAGAGAGCAGGCCCAATATGTGTCCTCTGGTGAGAGTGAAGATGAATTGGATGAAGGCTCACAGGCAAAAAAGGGGCAGAAGAAAAATCAGAAGGCAAAACTAGTGGCTGAGACTGAAAGTGGAGATGACATGGATAACTCTTCATTTAAAATCAAAACTGTGGCTCAGAAGAAGGCAGAAAAAAAAGAACGAGAAAAGAAAAAACGGGAAGAGGAGAAGGCCAGACTAAGAAAACAGAAGGAAAAAGAAGACTTGGAAGCTAATAAAGAACAGGTAAAGCTGAAGAGGACTGACAAAGGAACTGCATCAGATCAGCTGTCAACATCTGCCACTGTGGAAAAGGGAGAGACTCCAGAAGTAGCAGAAGGTTAGTAACATTTGGGAAATATGTGAGAAGCAGATTTTTTTTTTAAATTTTATACTTGGTTTCTCAAAAAAATGAGTGAAAAAAGTGTCCCAGAGCAGACTATTAAAGTGTTTTTCTCTAGTCTTGTAATGTGCCAAGAAATGTTAATGTATATCATTCATCGGTCTTTATAGAACTATCCTCAAATCTTTTCACATTTGTCTATCAGCAAATGATACCACTCTGATTTTATATGTACATTGAGAAATTGGGTTTACTTGTGAAAAACATATTGAGGAAGAAGATGATTTATAGGTATTTTTTGGCTATTAGAATTTTGCAGGTTTCAGTGTGTAACCTAATGAATGGCACTAATTATAGTTTGGACTCATTCTTGACTCACCAGTTATATTTTTCTTTAAACCTATTCTGTAGTTAAAATTAATTGAACGCTGCCTAGTTATCATTCATGTTGATAGTTTATTCAATTCAATTTATTAAATACCAAGTATTTAAGCGTGCCTAACTTTTGTTACTTTTTAAGTTCTTATACAGAATTATGTCTTGTGCTTCAGCAATTAACTTTCCTTTTTTAGTTAATGATAATGAAGGTGAGAAAAAGAAAAAGGATAAAGATAAAAAGAAAAAGAAAGGAGAGAAAGATGAAAAGGAGAAAGAGAAAAAAAAAGGTCCCAGTAAAGCCACAGTTAAAGCAATGCAAGAAGCCTTGGCTAAACTGAAAGAAGAGGAGGAAAGGGCAAAGAGGGAAGAGGAGGAGCGTATCAGACAACTTGAAGAGCTAGAAGCCAAACGTAAAGAAGAGGTATTACATATTTTCCTATAGATTGAGAAGACGGGTTTGTTTCTACATTTTTTGGCTTTGAAAGGCAAAGATACTCAGAATCAGTGGTGGGATTCAAATATGTGAACAACCAGTTCCCTGTGTGGATGCCACTACCGGAAGTTCATTCTGGGCCTGGGCAACAAAAAATTAACTACCAGTTCTGCCGAAGAGGGGCGAACCGGCTGAATCCCACCACTGCTCAGAATTCTTTGCCACGTAATTTTTTTTTCTGTATTGAAAATCAATTAAGCTACTGGTATAATTAATCCTGATTTTTATTTGTTACTGAATTACATATTAGTATATTTGTAATGCAATACTGTATTCATTTACTTAGAGTGAAATCTAAATGAGACTCCCCACTGAAAGTGTGCAGCATTGCAACCTTATCATGCCAAGTTCCAACCATGTGCACTGGAAGCAGTGGTGGGATTCAAATATGTGAACAACCGGTTCTTTGTGTGGATGTGTCATGCCTCAGTCCGAGCCTGACTCTGAGGTTGACATGGAGTTCCCTGTTGAGGCCCAGGAGGGGGTGTTTGTGGCTTCAGAGGACTGTGGGGAGGAACAGGCTGAAGTAGGCCAGGGCCCTTCAAGTTTGGAACAGGGAAGGCAGAGCTCAGGCAAGGAGCAAGGCCCCTCCCCGCCAGATCCCAGAGCAAGGAGAGCAGAGAGGAGGAGGGAACAACGGAGGCAGGCTCACTTGCTCGGGAGGAGAGCGTCATGCCCCACTCCACAAGGCACACATGGGGAGTAGGTGTGGGGTGGGGCATTTGCCGGGAACAAACGTGAACTCTTGTGATGCGAGCTCTTGTACCTGGACTCTTTGTATTTTGGATCAAGTTTTGTTTTCTGCTGAGTTCTTGCTGTTCTCAGTTTTGCAGTTTGCAGGTTATAGGCAAGCTGGGCGTGGAAAAGATCATACTTTGTTATCTGTTTTACTTTAAAGAACTGTTTAGCTCCATTGACTGTTTTATTGAACTTGTGCCAGCATATGTGGGGGCTGTTGGGTGAACGTTGGCAGTGCTTACAGAGACAATTATTCTGACCAGCTAAGTGCTTTGCCTTCGTTCGGGGCCCTGGGTCATCACAGGATGCTGCTTCCGGAAGTCCATTCTTGGCTTTGGCAACAAAAAATTAGCTACCGGTTCTGCCGAAGTGGTGCGAACTGGCTGAATCTCACCACTGACTGGAAGTCATAAAGTGGCTAAAACTTGATTTTTGTAGGAACGCTTGGAACAAGAGAAAAAGGAAAGGAAAAAACAAAAAGAAAAGGAGAGGAAAGAACGTTTGAAGAAGGAAGGAAAGCTTCTAACCAAATCTCAAAGAGAATCCAAAGCCAGGGCAGAGGTCACTCTTAAGTTGCTACAAGCACAGGGTAAGGATTGCTCTTTATATTAATTTTCTAATTTTCATCCTGTTCAGGGTAAAATATTATACATGTTTCATTAGAATAAGGTTGTTAGGGATAGCACAGGGTCATTTTAATGGAAATGCTGTAATTCTTGCAATTCTTATTTGTATTCTGTAAAGTATTAACTCAAAATACTGCAATTCTATACTCTTAATTCAGAATGGCCTCCAATGAATTAAGTGAAAATTTATTACTGACAAAATCTGCTTAAGATCAAGTTGTACAATTGTAAATGAGTGTCTGCTATCATGTTTAAACAATCTTATTTTATTTTAGTAAGCCAAAGTACAAATGAACTCTGCACTTTTATGTGTAGTTCTTTGTTGCCATTCAGGTCATCTTTTTTTCAGCTCTATTTTATTTTAACATACAGATTAGAAATTATTGTTATTAACTGCTGCTTTCTGTATTTTTCCACTGAATGTAGGCTGTAAATACTAATAATATTTATTATTCAATAATAGAAATACTAGTGTAAAATCAAAACATTAGCAGATTAACTGATCCATAATAAAAGTCCTAAGTCTCAGTCTAGTCATACTGTATTTGGGTCAAGATGTTTGTCCTCAAATTTTATCCTCTCTTGTTAATTTCAAAATTCAGTCTCAATTTTTTTGTTTAATGTACAGGTGTGGAGGTGCCATCCAAAGATTCAGTACCAAAAAAAAGACCCATATATGAAGACAAAAAGAAAAAAAAGCAACAGCAGCAAGAAAACAAAGAAGGTGGTAATTTTGTTTATGAATAACTGTAAAGACAGAAAAAATGAAGAAGAAAAGATTAAATCATTTCAGTCACTATTTTCTGTGCTTCCAAGTATCTCCTTTGATACATCTCTATAGAGCAAAGGATAGTCTTTAGTGGGCTGTGCCGCCCAGTGACAGGTCCATTGGGAGAATCTCTTTTGCACAAAGTTCTTAAATACCAGAGAGGTCCTGCTGGTGAATTCCTGCACCAGGTGGGGGATTGAACCAGAAAATCGCTAAGGTCTTTTCCACCTACCCCACTCCTATCATTCTATGATTCTATAAATTCTTGACTGATTTTTAAAATATTAAAAAATATTAATGCAAGAATCTGAGATATTCCAGATAGGTTTGTACAAAGTGATGGTTCATTCCTTCTCTGCTTTCATATTAGATAAATTGAAAAGTAAAATATATGTCATGATCAGTAAGAGTTAAAAGTTTTTTGTTTACTATGTGCTTGTATCAAAATAAATTGGAATTTCACAGGATAATGAATATAATTTAGCCATGCAACAAAAGCATGGAAAAGTTATCTGCCTTTTAAAAAAGATGGATCAATTTTGTGTAGAATAATGTTTCTGATTTATAGCGAATTGACACGATGTATATTCTTAATAATTAGGATGCTATTTCTATGTTATTTGGGTTATTAAAACTTTTACGTATCTACAGGTATTTTAAATTTATTTTCATTCTTACATCCTGCACCAGCCATTAATGCATAAATTAATTAATCAAATGAATATATCATTACTGCAGAGACCACATGCATTATAATTTACTGTGCCTACAGTGTAGGGAAGTCTGCATTAAATAACAAGTCCTCTGTCAAATGGACTTCCCTTAGAGGCTGTGGTTATTGGATAGCCTAGAAGCATAAATATTGTTTTTTAGGCTAATTGAAGAATGTAATGTAAGTATGGCTGTAGGAGCTTTGTTCTTGAACAATGACATGAATTTAAAATAGTCATAACTAATAATTTTAAATTGCGTTTTTAGAAATTACAGAATTGGCATCCCCAGTGGAAGAAACTGCAGAAACAGTTGTACCAGAAAAAGAGGAGATCAATCTTCAAGCTGAACCAGGTCAGTTCTAAATTGGGCATTCAGTCTTTCATTATCTATATCATAATCAGCTCTTTTTGGTACCCTCATTTAATTTCCTTAAATTAATCTGTGTGTGAGGCTACTTTATCATCTTTATGAAAAATGTTCAAATGTTTACATTCAGCCAGTAAGAAATTAGTTTAATGCCCAGTAAGCTATGAAGCAAACTTTGTTGCATAGAAAATCTATCATTGTTTAGTTTCAGAAGAAAAAGAGGAAGAACCTGAAGATGCAGGATTAGATGACTGGGAAGCTATGGCCAGTGATGAAGAAAGAGAAAAAGGTAAACTTTTGAAAAAGGAACGGAATATTACAAGGCATGTGAGAATGTGTTTGTTTTCATTAAAAACTTGGTTTGTTTTTCTAGCAAGGGAAAGTAAGCAAGCAGTGTAAACATGATTAAAATGGTATTTCAAACTGTTTATGTGTTGCTTGTTTTTCTGTTAATATTTAGCACTTTAGTAATTTGTAAAAATTATCTAGCTGTCCAACTGGGTGGTCTAGTGATAACATTGAGAGAAGGGCCACATTTCTGTTATCAACAAGATCTTCTGTAGTGGAAACATAATCCAGAAAAGAATAAACAGTCTCTTGACTTTTTGATGCATTGTTGCTCCTTTCTGTATGTGGCAGGTCAGGGAAAATGAGTCTGCAGTGTATCTATTTGTTAAGTATTTTATATGTTGCAAACCTCAAAAGAATTCTCAGTGATATGCAACATTATCTATAAATATCTGGGCAAGGCAGAGTTGGGTGAGCCAAATTAGAATCAGAATAACAGAATTGGAAGGGAACTTGGAGATCTTCTAGTCCAACCCCCTGCTCAGTCAGGAAACCCTATGCCATTTCAGACAAATGGTTGTCCACTCTCTTCTTAAAAACTTCCAGCATTGGAGCATTCATAACTTCTGGAGGCAGGTTGTTCCACTGATTAATTGTTCTGTCAGGAAATTTTTCCTTAGTTCTAGGTCATATTAAGTAATTTATTAAGTATTTCTTCATCAGAGAGAAAAACTGTCCATATTGAAGTCAAAGAACAAAATGAAGATGAGGATGAGGATGAAGATGAAGATGAGGATATGGAAGAAAGTGAAGAATCTGAAGAAGGAGAAAGTGAAGGAAGCGAAGAAGATAAAACTTCAGATGAAAAGGAATCAGACCCACAAGTTGCTGCAAAACTATCTGTAGAAAAAAAGCTAAATAAAGAAATAAGTTCAGATTCAGAATATGAATCAGATGATGATCGCACTAAAGAAGAACGTTCATATGACAAAGCTAAACATCGAATTGAGGTAGATAAACATTTTCTCAAACAGCATTTTTTCCCTTTTCCCCACGAACTGGAGAAGGCTCTGCATTTCAGCCAGAATTATTGCCTTTTGATACAGAATTTTAGTATGTAACTAAATATAAACATCTGTTTATGATGTCAACTAGCATATAACTCTTGAGGTTTGTTTTAAAAAGAAAGCTAAAAAACATTGGGGATATTGCATTGGTCTTGAAAATATTTGAATCCTCAAATCTGACTTATTTGCATTTCACTTTGTTCTTTATTAATGGGTGAAACTTACTCAGTTTTTAATTTTAGAAACGTCGAATTGAAAATAATAAAAATGTAAACATTGAGAAACTACGAGCACCTGTTATCTGTGTGCTGGGACATGTAGATACAGGAAAAACAAAAATCCTCGATAAGGTAAGTCCAGATATAGCACTAGCTTGCAAACTGTTGGCTTTTACTTAAACTGAACATTTGTAGTAGTTGGGAACTGTTTAATATGATATAATAATAATAATTCTGGTATATTTCATACAGCTTCGTCATACTCATGTGCAAGACAGTGAGGCAGGTGGCATCACTCAGCAGATTGGGGCAACTAATGTTCCTCTTGAAGCCATTAATGAACAAGCAAAGATGGTGAAAACTGTAAGTAGGAGCCTTTCAGCCCCTTAGGTGCCTTTCACATAATACTATTAACTTAATACATAGAATTGAATTACTTACCTTATGGAGGTTTTTATGTCTATTGTATTATTCATTTGTAATTTTGCAAATGTCAACAAAGATGGAGCTCACAATAATTTGGTTGCTGCACCTAGTAATAAAAGCACCTTAACTTATGATCTTAAAATTATCTCAATTATCATAATCTAATAATTAAAAGTTACTCAATTGTTAACCTGTATATTAATAGTTAAAATATTAATGTACCTTCAAATGGGATTGGGATTGAACATTTGTAATAAATGTGGTCTAGTATGAAACTGTTATAAAAAATTGGTTTGCCTAAATATCAGTTAATTAATACTTTGCGATAATAGTTTGACAGAGAGACAGTCAAGATTCCAGGAATGCTTATCATTGATACTCCAGGACACGAGTCTTTTAGGTAACAGTTGATTATTTATATCATTTTGGGGTTACATTTTGTAATAGATAATAATGTTAAAAACAGTTGCAGAAGCAGAAATTAATCATATATTTTAAGTGGTGTGCTGTCTCATATCTGTATTACATGTAGACTAATCAATATCCTAATCTTTCTACTTAATATAATTTGTTTTAAGAATAAACATTATTTATTCTTTGGTAAACCACAGGTCATGGTTTTTTCTGTTATATATATGTTGACAATATTCTTTTGAATTGCAGCAATCTTAGAAATCGTGGAAGCTCACTATGTGATATTGCAATTCTTGTAGTAGACATCATGCATGGTTTGGAACCTCAGACAATTGAATCTATAAACTTGCTGAAATCCAAAAAATGTCCCTTTGTAGTTGCCCTTAACAAGGTAAAGTCACTTTTCGTTGAATGGGTTTGTATTCTATGATGTAGTTTATTTTGGCTTTGTATGTTGCATGCACTAAGCTATTTTGTAATACGTAAAACAATGATTATGGATGTGTGGCCTTTTAATAGCTGTTAAAGCATAATTTAGCACAGTGTAGGAAACCAGCTGTTTTCTTATGATTTTTTTTAAGAAAAGTCCTTTTGTATTTAAATGCCTATGTAGCACAATGTTTTTTTCTTGCCCCAGCATAGCTAGATTTTCTTGAGAAGTTTATAAGCAGAATATGGTAGCAATTATCTCCTTTGTTGTGCTTCACACAACCATAATCAATTCTTTACATATCAAAATAGCTGCACTCGTTGAAATATAAGATTAGGAGGTGGTCAGTCCAGGTTGTACTGTTCCCTCATGCATAGAAGCTTAATCAAATCAAGGCTTTACTATACTTATATTTATCTGAAAATAAAATAATTTATTAGCATTTAATAAATTAAGTGTACATACCTATAAATATTTTGTCCCTTTTGAAAGAGCAGACACAACTGAATTTATACTGTAGCTATCTGCATATGAAAGATTAATACTGGATTGTACTAAAATGAATATAAGCTTAAGAATGCCTTTGTACTCTCCCTTTATACCCACATCATTTCAGGACTTCTAGTCCTGTATGTTTGAGAATGAAAACAATGGCAATTTATGTAGAAGTAAATATTTAATTCAGTAAAATTAAATGTTTAAATGATTGGTTCTTAAGGACCATTTGTACAAGGGGCCAATAGCTGTATTTGAAGCTCTGGTGTAAAAACAGTCTTCAAATTTCTCCTGCAAGAAGGACTTTAGCATTTAGTTGTTCCACATTAGCATTCAGTTGTTTGGAAAAATCAACTTATTTCAGTGAACAAATAGGGGACTATGCGATGTAAGAGAATGTGTTTAAATGAAGATCCAAAATACGAACATGTTGATTACTATATAGTTTATTTGCTTGCTTATTTCCCTACATACAAAGAGTATTTACTACATAGTTCTGCCTGAATGATACAATATTAAATAATGGGGAATTCTGTCTTCAGATTGATAGATTGTATGACTGGAAAAAGAGTCCAGATACAGATGTAGCTGTCACTTTGAAGAAACAGAAAAAAAATACCAAGGATGAATTTGAGGAGCGTGCTAAGGCTGTCATAGTAGAATTTGCCCAGCAGGTGAGTATCAATTTGGTTAAAAAAATTGTTAATCATCTTGAGTATGCTTTGCGCCTTGTAATTCCTGTAGATAAAACTAGCCCAAGCATATTAACCATCCATGATCAAACAAATTTACAATCAAATGTTTGATAGAAGAAAATTGAGAACAGATATGGTATACATAGGAACTGTCCAGTTTTGGTTGGCTGTATCCAAGAAGTCAGGCTTAGACAACCATTTTACAATTATAGATTGGTACCTCATAATGATTTAACAAAGTTGATGCAGACAGTGGCACTGGGGCTCAATTATCAAGATCCTTTCCAATCCAGCTTTCAGACCTGAATTTGATAGGGAGACATCCTTACTTGTCCAGTGAATGATCTCTGCTGGGAAGAGACATGGTGAAGTAATACTAGATTTGTCAAAACTTTTGTACTATTGACTGTAATATTTCTGAGGAGAACAAAAGGGAGATATTGTTGTACTGTGAAAAGTATTGTTTATATAAGATCTACATTTATTTTAGGTTTAAATTTAAAGTTGCATCTTGTCTGTTATTTAATTGTATCAAGCTGTTGGGAAAAATCTTATATAGATTTGATACTTATTGTAATCAGTACTCTGATTATAATTTTCCTGCAGTCTTATTAATATTGATGTCATATGCCTTGGTAACTTGGACAACAACTTCTCAAGGGGCAAACCTTGAAGATGATACAGAAATTAGAGCAGGTCTGGAATACAGTATGACAGTATAAATCACCCTAAGAAGCAGCACTTCTTAAAGTGTCACATGATCTCTGTATGAAATATCTGTACTGATTAACAGTAATTGTCTTAATCAAATTCAAGGTGCTACTTTGCTGTGAAAGTCTTACAAGGTTTAGGCTTAATCTGCAAGATCATCTGGGTCTTCTATAGTCTGCCCCACTATGAGATCTTTTGCAGAATGAGTCAAGAATCATCAGACATTTTTAGCACTGAAATAGAAGACTGTTTTTCTGATGAATAACTTGAATATGAGAGCATTGGATATTAGATAATGCATTCCGTTTTTCCATCCTGTTTAGTTTCTGTTTTGACTAGGCAGAATAAAGTCACTCCTTCCCCTGCTCTCCCCAGTCTTTTGCTTTAGTGATGCTCTGCTTCTTGTTTTAGGGCTTGAATGCTGCCTTGTACTATGAAAATAAGGATCCCCGCACATTTGTTTCTCTGATTCCTACCTCTGCTCATACAGGAGATGGTATGGGAAGTTTAATTGCTCTTCTTGTTGAATTGACACAAACCATGTTAAATAAGAGACTGGCACACTGTGAAGAGCTGAGAGCACAGGTTATGGAGGTAATGTTTACCTAGCAAATCTTTTGATATGCTGCTTAGATAACAAACTGGATTATGGCAGATCATTTAAGACATATAATCCTGTGTCTTTTAGGTCAAAGCACTTCCGGGAATGGGTACGACAATAGATGTCATTTTGATTAATGGAAGGCTGAAGGAAGGTGATACCATTATTGTCCCTGGAGTAGAAGGTCCCATAGTAACACAAATAAGAGGCCTTTTGCTCCCACCGCCCATGAAAGAATTACGAGTAAAGGTAAGGAAGCAGCATATGAAAAATATTCCTGAAATTAATTAATGATGTGTAAATACCCTTCCTTTCCCCCAGATAATTAATCTTATTTTTGCACTAATGTCCTTTTGCAAGAAATGTGCTATTTGTGAAAGGGAGCAGTGGTAGGGAAATGTTTTTGTGTCCAATCATACTGGGTGAAAGTATTTAATCCTACCTATGCTCTTTACCATTGAATTTCTATTAGCAAAAAATAACAGATTCAGATTTTTAAAGGATATTGTCAGCAAATGGAGATTCCAAGTAGTTTTTGTCATATTGTCTGATATTATGAAATGTTGAAGCTGTTGTATGTCATTTATTTCTCATTTTTTTCTGCTTCTGTTTTGCTATAATTTAAAGATCTACTCGCAGGGATATTCTAAAGTTAATGTTTAATTGAACGATATTTATTGTCATAACATTTAATCAATTTAAGAACTTTTTTCTATAGGTGAATTAATGCTTCTATTATGTCCTGATAGAGCAACATTATAACTTAATATGCTAATATGTAGTAGAATCTAACTTAAGAGCCTTTATATTGTATTATCTTAGAATTTGGATATAAGAGCACTGCTTCTGAAAGTATTCAGTCTAAAACCCACAACATTTAATGGCTATTTTTGTTCAAGAAGTGCCTTATGGAAATTGTCATTTCTGATAATGCCATTGAGCAACTCTGTCATATTAATTACTTCCAATTTCATTTAATTGTAGGATTCACATTAAATAAATATAGTATATCTGTCATCTTGTCAAACGACTGAATAGAGTTAAATGATTGGGGTTCTTGATGGTGCTTGACAGTTCTTAATATAATTAAAACAAAGATAATAAATTGGAGAACTAGAAAAATAATTATGTGCTTTCAATTCATCTTTCTGTTTGTGTAGAATCAATATGAAAAACACAAAGAAGTTATTGCTGCACAAGGAGTAAAAATTCTTGGCAAGGACCTGGAGAAAACACTGGCTGGGTTGCCCTTGCTTGTAGCCTATAAAGAAGATGAAATTCCAGTTCTTAAAGTAAGGCATAGATGATCCCCACAAAATCTTAATTGAGTTTCAGCAGCCAGAAAATCCCAGTATGAATGACTCAATTGTGCTGAAATAGAACAATTAGGAATACGTTGTTTGAAATTCCAACAATGAGGAACTTTTCAGAATATATTTTTATTCCCAGGTTGAAAACTTTCTCCCTATGTTCCAAAATATAAAGAAACTGAAGCAAAGTAACATTTCTCAGCTGTTGGCTTTTTAAATTTTTAAATTTGAAATGTAATTAAAATCAATGATTGTTCTCATATAGCAAATCATTGAGAAGTAAATTGAAGAAAGACCTTATAGGTATATAGCTGTGCCATCTGAATAAGCTAATAGGTTTCAATTAAATGTTAGCTGAAAGAAAATTGGACAATTCTGTACCATCTAGAAATCTGTAAAATTAGGATTGAATTAAAATAATTGCTGACATTTTAGAGCCTGGAACATTTAATGGGGAATTTGGGGAGGGGGGAATCTTTTAGCACTAATTACCACAGAACTGAACTTTTCCTTGTGCCCTGGAGAAATAAGAGATTTACTTGTGATTTATTATTATTATTTTTTAAAAAAAAAGATGGGATAAAATCTAATACTAATTTAAATATTTGTGAATTAACCTTGTGTTTTGAGAAGATAGAAATCAGCCAAACTGAAATGTAACGTTCTTCATTTTAAAAAGTTTTATGCTGAAATAAAAAGAGTTTGGGAATTTTAATCAGTAAAATTAGCTCCTGGAAGGCTTAAAACAGTTACTATTTTTTCTTTAAAATTCACCAACCTTCCACAAACGGATCACTATCAGGCTACAAATGGGACATTGGTTGGCCACAAGCAGTTTTTGCTCTCTTGTGTGGTAGAGCTGTATGCTATGGCAATCTAAACCGTAGTTTGAGCTTCCAGTGGCATGTTCCTAAATATGAAGCTCTACCTCTGATATATGTATTGTGCGTGTATATAATGCTACTTCCGGTTTTGGGCAAGCAAAAGCAGGTTTTCTAAAATGCTTCATTTTTTATTTTAAGGATGAATTAATACATGAACTGAAGCAGACACTGAATGCCATAAAGTTAGAAGAAAAAGGTGTCTATGTCCAGGCATCTACCTTGGGATCTTTAGAAGCATTACTTGAATTTCTGAAAACTTCAGAAGTGCCAGTAAGTACTCAAGATTCTATTTTATTGTCATTATTTTGTTATGTAATACTTGCAGAATTTATATTAAGACAAGCTGTTTTTTCCTTCTCTCCTGACAGTATGCTGGTATTAATATAGGACCTGTGCATAAAAAGGATGTTATGAAGGCATCAGTCATGCTGGAGCATGATCCACAGTAAGTATTTCAAAATGTTTGTTACATTTCTAAATAGGTGTGATATATAACTACCTAATATTATCATTATTATTTTCAAGGTACTCAGTGATCTTGGCATTTGATGTGAGGATTGAACGAGACGCCCAGGAAATGGCTGATAGTTTAGGGGTTAGAATCTTTAGTGCAGAAATTATATATCATTTATTTGATGCTTTCACAAAATATAGGCAAGACTACAAAAAACAGAAACAAGAAGAGTTCAAGTAAGTAGAAATTCTCATACTGAAATATAGATATAAATATTGTGTGTGCATGTGTGTGAATTGTGAAATTATTTTTTTAAGACCAGTCTTATATCAGTTCAGTGTTTCATTCTCATTTCAACTGAAAAGTGTTAGTGTAAAAACATATAGGACAGTAATTGCGAACCTTTTAGAGACTGTGTGCCCAAACTGAAACCCAAAATCCATTTATGTATCATCGGGTGCCGGGTGGGCGTGGCTCATTGGGTGGGTGTGGCCCATTGGGTGGGTGTGGCTGCGGTGGTAACGGCAGACTGGATGGCACTAAAAAGTTCAATCAATTCCAACTTTGCAAGATCTTTTTTTTCCCCCGCAAGAAGCTGAAATGGATTGATTGATTGAACCTTTTTTTCCCACACAACAGCGGAGGACTAAAGCGAAAAGGTTTTATAAAACCCAGCTGAAGGCCTAGGACTGGGGCGACGGTGCGTGTGTCCATATAGAGGGCTCTGCGTGCCACCTGTGGCACCATGCCATAGGTTCGCCACCATGGATATAGGACATCCTCACTTAAATACTACAATTTGGACCAGAATCTTGGTTGTTGAATGAAGCAGTCGTTAAAATACACATAATATACAAATAAAAACACATAACAGGCAAGCATTCAGAAAATACTCATCAATAAAGCCAAGAGACAGATTCTCACAAATACTTGGTGCCCCAGGCCCCAAATTGAGATTTCAAGAGATTTACAAAAATTCAGCATGGTCACAGATAGTCTCTGTTCTAATGAAGTTCTAAAGGATGGGCACTGCAGCAGAACTTTCTGTGCCCTTTTTACCCAGCAGGACCCAGAACATATCCCTCCTGCAGGATCTGGTAGAATAGGTAGAAATAATTTGGGAGAGTTATACAGGTAGTCCTTACTTACTGATTGTTTTGTTCAGTGACCTTTCAAGGTTAAGACAATGTTGAAAAAGTAAGCTTATGAGCAATACCCATATTTATGACCGTAGCATCCTTCAGTCATGTAATTGCCTTACAATTGGTATGTATTGTTTTGTGTCTGACTTGATGTTCCTCCATTCTCCCACATATTGGAGGGAATGAATTAGATTATAAGAAAGTAAACAGACATGCAGTGGGGAAAACAATGGGCCATTTGCATAGTGTACTTACAGCTGCCAGCACCAGCACATTGCTTTCTATATGTATTTCTCATATGGCTTACAAGTAGTCTTTAACCTACAGCAGTTTATTAGTGATCGCCTGCAGTTACAACAGCACAGAAAAAAGTGACCTATGACAATTTTTCACACTTATGACCATTGCAGCATCTCCATGGCTACATGATCAAAATTCAGATGCTTGGCAACTGACTCTCATTTATGATAGTTGAATGGGTCATATGATCACCTTATGCAATCTGACAAGCAAAATCAGTGGGGAATAACTAAATTAACAACTGCAGTGACTGGTTGTTAACTGGTGAGAAAGGTTGTAAAATAGGGCAAAAATCAATTAACAACTGTCTTACTTAGCAACAGAAATTTTGTGCTCATTTGTGGTTGTTAGTCAAAGACTACCTGTATAAATACAGGTAATAATCCCTTCCTCTCCAATGAATGTAAGTAAATACAAACATTAATTCCCTTCTTGCTAATTATCTCAGCATGAACATTCCAAAGGGCAAGGAAGTGGGAAAAAGGAAAGCACAATTGTGGCCACATGATTTCTCTCTTAGCAACTGCTTCACTTAGTGATGGAGTTGCTAGGATTACCTGGATCACTCTGGAGCCGCATGTGGCTCTTTCACCCTTCTCCTGCGGCTCCCAGCCTCCTCCGCCATTTGCAGAAAGAGAGAAAGACATTTGCGCTTCCCTTCTCTCCTGCAGGAAGCAGCAGCGCTCTCTCTCTCTCGTGATATATTGTATCATTTTTATGATTTAATAATTTTCTTTACTACTTAATAAAAATAGGCAAGTCATGACCAAACAAATTACAGTTAATAGACTGCTAAATGTTTCAGAATTCTAGTCTATATCACATGGAGATGTCTTATAAAATCTGGATAAGAGTGCTTTTTGATTACTGAGGAAAGCTTGCCAAATAATTACATGCACATTGTAGCATTACAGTCAGTTTATTTTTTATTAAATATTTACAGTTTATTAAATATTTACAGGAGTTTTATGTGATTTAGGATTTGCTGAAGTAGATATGGCATTATGGATTTAAATTATTTTCAGTCTAGATTTCTCAGAAGTAGTACTTGTGAATCAAAATAGATTTTTGTGCATGCAGCTTTATTTTCAGACCACATTTTAACAGTTCTCTGCCATCTTTCTCTCCCCCTTCCCCCCAGGCATATAGCAGTATTCCCTTGTAAGATGAAAATACTTCCTCAATTTATTTTTAATTCTCGTGATCCCATAGTAATGGGAGTCCTTGTGGACGCAGGTCAGGTAAAACAAGGAACTCCAATTTGTGTACCTAGTAAAAATGTGAGTATTTTGTATCTTTAAAGATATTCTATCTTTTTAAAAGAAGGGTTATTTGGATAATAATTTAAAAATAGTTGATTTTAATATATTTTGATAATAGGTGTTTTTATATTTAAAAAAATCAACTGTGTAGAAACTTGGATTCTTTGATGAAATGTCCTTTATCATGACTTCTGTGGAATATTGATTTTATCTATGGAACTATTTTTCTATGCAGCTTGAACTCTTAAATTTGACAGAACATCTTTTGAAATAAATAGCCTGCAAAGCTGCTTTCCCAAGGTTTTCTCAGGTGTTTAGAGATAATTGGACTTCAGTCCCAAACTTTCATTGTATACTCTGTCATATAGGTACAGTACCACCTAACAGTTAACAAAAGACTGCCATACTCTTCTTCAGATTTTATATGGGGACGTTATTATTAAAAATCTAGTTATATTTTGACTATTCTGCAAATTGAATGCTAATAAAAGTATTTTTTTATTACAGTTCATTGATATTGGAATAATTACAAGTATTGAAATAAATCATAAACAAGTAGATGTTGCAAAAAAAGGTCAAGAAGTCTGTGTAAAAATAGAACCAATTCCTGGTGAGGCTCCAAAAATGTATGGTCGACATTTTGAAGCAACTGATATACTTGTCAGCAAGGTAAACATTTTTTAATTTGGAGTGTCATGCTTGAATGTAAGGACAAAAGGCCTTTTTTTGAAATGGGATAGATTAGACTGTGTCAGCATGGGGGTGGAGAAGAGAGGCTATTACAGAAATTTTGATACAAAATCATTCTTTGCTTATAGAGGTTAAAATTAAAAATGGTTGAAAACATCATTACAGCGCTTAAGGTGCAACTTTTCAAAAAATGTTATTTTTGTTTCTGAAATTTATGAAATGTAGGTTTGTGCTATATATAACAATCTTACGAGTAGGGATGTCATGGTAAACATTTTGTTTTTCTACCTACAGATTAGTCGTCAGTCCATTGATGCCCTGAAAGACTGGTTCAGAGATGAAATGCAGAAGTCTGACTGGCAACTTATTGTGGAGCTCAAGAAAGTATTTGAAATCATCTAGGTTCTGTCAAACTTTGAGCAATGATTAGCAAAAGCCCACAGTTCCTATTATAAGAACAACAGCAGCTTATAATAAATATGCTGTTGGATTTAACAAACATCTGGGGAAAATGTGGATAAAATGTTTTCCATGAGAAACCAAATAACTTACACTGGTTTGACAGTGGTCAGTTTATGTCCCTGTGGTTCCAATGTGCCTGTGCATCTTTCCCAATGCCCTTCACTTTGTACTGGCTACTTTTAAAGTTTGCCCTTTCCAGTTCACATCCCCAAATTAAAAGAAAATATTTTTTTTATTAAGTAACTTAGCTTTCACTTTTATACTAGTAAGATCAGTACCACAGTATTTGCCTAATCAAACTCTTACAGACTTTGTGATTTTTTGGACTTTTTGATGTAAGAAATCTTTATTTATGCATACCCTCTTTCCCCGATTTTTTTTCATCACTTCTGCTTTGTGCCTATAGAAATTTATTATAGAAAAATTAGGTAATTGGCTATCTGTATTTGATTGATGTGAAACAATGATGTAAAGCATAGTTGGCTGCCTTTTATTGCTTGTACAGTTTATGAAATTTGGCAAATTAATCATTAATGCTGAACTGCAAATAAAAGAAATGAACATTACTCTGATAATTTAATTCCTAATAAAGGCAGTGCAGCATGCAAATATATCTTTCAAAATTTAGTTATGTGTGTCTGGTCTGAACACTTCAATAGTCCTCTTGTGTAAGTTTGTTGGTTAGAAAGATGGAATAAATCTCTTTGCCAAATGCTTAGAAGAGCACAGTTGAGCAGTTTGATCTGGTCAGTGTAGTTGAAGTATTATTATGTGTAGTAATCCTATTAATATGTAAATGAGGTGGTATAATTGTACTGTATAATTGTACAAACCCACATTTAGGAAGGTGGGCTAAAATTAAACATCTTTGAATGATGATCTTATATACTAATAGCATCATGGTATTTACTGCTAGGGTTACATGGAAGGCAGATTATCAACAATCCTACTCTTAGTTTTTTGCCTGATGTTTGCAGAATGGCCTTAATCTTAACCAGAATGGCAGGATGTTTGCAGAATGGCATTAGCCAGCCAGAAAATGATTCTCATTGCAACTATAATTATCAGGATACAGCAGTAAAGTTAAAATTGTAAATGTAATAATTTAAAATTCTACAAGTTGAAAGAAGCTGATTAACCTAGGTAAGGTCTACAAAAACTTCAAGATATGCTGTAACTTAAGTCTATTCTAAAGATAATATTTTTACCAGATAAGTTAAACATAAGTAAATCTTCAATCCTCACTGTTTTCTATTTATTTTGATATGAAACCACTTTTCATATAGCCTCATTAGTCAAGATTAGTATATCTCAAATTCTGAAATTAAATGTGATAAGAGAATTCTCTTAGGTTCTAATGAGACTGTTGTGAAGGTCAGTTGATATGTTGCTAGAATTACCTGGAGGATATGAGGATAAGAAGAAATCTCTTCATACTAGAATAGAATAGAATAGAATAGAATAGAATAGAATAGAATAGAATAGAATAGAATCTGAAAGGGACCTTGGAGGTCTTCTAGTTCCGCCCCCTTCTCAAGCAGGAGAACCTATACCATCTCAGACAAGTGGCTGTCTAGTCTCTTCTTAAAAACCTCCAGTGATGGAGCACCCAGTTTCTGAAGGCAAGCTGTTCCACTGGTTAATTGTCCTCAGTGTTAGGAAGTTTCTCCTTAATTCTAAGTTGCTTCTCTCTTTGATCAGTTTCCAACCATTGCTTCTCATCCTGCCCTCTGGTGCTTCGAAGAATAATTTGACCCACTCTTCTTTGTGGCAGCTCCTCAAATACTGGAATACTATCATGTCACCCTATTTCTTCTTTTCTTTAGACTAGCTAAACCCAGGTCCTGCAGCCATTCTTCATATGTTTTAGTCTCTAGGCCCCTGATCGTGTTAGTTGCTCTTCTCTGCACTTTTTCCAAAGTCTCAGTATCTTTTTTGTAATATAGTGACCAAAATTGGTTGAGTATTCCAGGTATGGTCTCACTAGGGTTTTATAAAGAGGTACTAACACTTTGCGTGAACTTGATTCTATGCCTCTGTTTATACTATCCAGGAGTGTGTTAGCTTTTTTGGCGGCTGCTGCACACTGCTGACTCATAGTCAAGTGATCGTTCATTAGGACTCCAAGGTCCCTCTCACAGTTACTGTTTTTGAGCCAGGTCTCACCTAATCTGTACTTAAACCTTTGATTTTTCCTGCCTAAATGTAAAACTTTGCTTTTCTCCACATTAAAACTCTTTTTGTTGGATAGGGCCCATTGTTCAAATTTGTCAAGATCTTTTTGGATCCTGAGCTTGTCTTCTGGAGTGTTGGCTATTCCTACCAGTTTAGTGTCATCTGCAAATTTGATGAGTTTCCTTTCTATTTTCTCATCTAAGTCATTAATGAAGATATTGAAGAGTACTGGGCCTAAGATGGAACCCTGTGGTACCCCATTGCTTACTTCTCTCCATATTGATGTAGTACCATTGAGGACTACTTGTTGAGAATGTTTTGTCAGCCAGCTACTAGTAGTGTGGATGCAAAAAGAAGTCCATTTGCTAAAGTGTAAGATCAGCCACTTGACCTAATCCAATGACGTTCTTCTTTCCTTTAAATTTTTAAAGATTTCAGTAAACCGCTATAACACAATCTCTTTAAATAGAAGGAAAACTGTTATTAGTAATGAAAATTAAATATTTTGTGAATAGAAACATGTCTCTTACATGTGTTTGATATTAAAGAAAAATAGTAGGAACAGACCAGCTGCATTAATATTATCAGATTTAGCCAATTATGAGACAGAAGTGCAATGCCAGGATTTTGTTGTTCATGTTTATACTCCAATAATAATGATTTTCTTTTTTTAAAAAGTCCAAATTACTAGATAAGCACTTTTCAGAGAGCCTTCTGCCACTGTGAAATAACTGAGCATGAAAATAAATGTTTAGCCAATGAAAATATGAAAACTAATATTAATTGTTCAAATTTATAGCATTTAGGAAAGAAAATTAAACTAGTGAAACAAGATATGTACAAATTACATACAATTCTTTATTAAACAATTGTAAACACTTCACTGTAAAAATCCATAAAACTTTTATAAACAAACATTTTGTAAATTGATTCTATACTATAATAAAAGAATTTAAACACAATTATTTACATGCAATACTGACAAATTTTGGCACTTTGCTGAAAGAAAATGTACAAAACACCTTCTCCTTTAAAAAAAAATCAACTTATAAAAACTTAGCTTAATGTCATGCACTTTGCAAATACCTCACAAGCACTTATGGTACAGCTATCAGAGAGCTCCAGGCTCTTGCCATATCCTTTTCTACAAGATCAGATAATTTTTAATGTGCTTCCATAAGTTTGTTGCAGAACAACTTGAACATTGTCAAGAATGAAATCAAATGCCATGTTCCATACTGATTCTACAGACTGCTGCATTAGCCTGTGGAGATAAAAAAAAGTGATAGAATAGAAAGGAAAAATCATCATCACACTTTTTCACAGATTACAGAGCAAGATTTGAGCTGGAACAGCCCTGGTCCTGTTGCTTTCTTGTGTGAAAATACTTAAAATATTGTTGATGGAAAAATACATGCAAACATATACACTTAGCTAAAATGTCTATGCAAGATGATTTTAAAAATAAATATAAAGTGGCCAAGACAAACATACAAAATTATGCATTCTGTAATTAGGTATTAAATCATGAGATTTAAACTATGAAATGTAGTCAAAATATTTGTCAGTTTACAAATTTACAGAACTTTTATAAGGAACAGTATAACTGGTATTTAATGAGAACAATTCAAAGAATAGAACAACTCCAACTCCTTATCTATAACTAGGATTATTCTGAGCATACAAACTGATGGGTTTGCACATTTGTAGAACATTTCAGAACACGTTCTAGCTAACCTCTTGTCTGAAATCTTATCCATTTGTAGAGGTTTATTCAGGCCTGCTATCTCCTCAATTCCTTAACAATTAGGGCAGCTTAGCAGAAGGAGCACATGCAAGAAATTATGGCAGGTGGGTTATGTGAAATCCTGGAGCCATTCAACTAGTTATAGAGAAACAAACAGTTGTTTTGTTTGTAGCCTGTGCATTGTGCTGATTTTATATCAAAATGTGGTTCACAAAGTTGCAGCTTTGTTACTGTAAACAGATAAGCTGCATTTCACTTGCAATCACATAAGGAAGATTCCAAACATCTAAAAGAACTGGAGTAGAAAAATGATAATAAAGTTGCCTGGGAAAGGTAGAATTTAAAGCTCTTAGGAAAAGGTGATCATATTAAGTGCAACTTCACCACAGTACTAATCAGATAAACCAGGATTGATTCTTGATGGCTGAATACTTGTTTGACAAACCAAAGCCAAGAGGAAGATTACAACAGATGTAAGAGATGAATAGATAGAAGCTCCTAATACTTCCTACTGATGTTGTAATTCAATTTTCTTTCAAGCCATTTAATCCTATCGTGGGGGTGGAAATATTGGTTATGGAAGAAGGGAATGGGACAGACGAACCATCAATAGGCATGAAAGGGAGAAAGGGGAAGTAAATAAACTTCCATAAAGATGGCAAAGAAACCTCTAATTGTTTAACAAGTTTAATTGCTTAAGTGAACAATTTCTTGAATAAAATAATAAAACAGGATTATTTTTTTTTTGCCAAACAGAAGTAGTTTCACAGTGCTTAAATTTTATTCTAATACTTTGGGCAATGGATAGGAATCCACACAATATCCTGCTAAACAGAAAGGGTTTGTGGACAGAAGCCGCAGCATATGTGAAATTTCAGAGAAACAGTGGGCCTTGGCCATATGGTAAAAAAGCTGGGAACAAAAGGAAAAAAAAAACATTTTAATAGAAAAAAATGGGGAAAAAAGGAAAACTCCCCATATTCTTCATGTGTCTATATTCAGAATACAAAATCATAGAGAACACTCCTAATAAAGTTGGTGATCTAATATCCTAATAAATCTGGAATAATATTGCAATGCAGGAGATTTGAGGCAAGTTAACACAAAGCAGGCAGAAAGTGAAAAGGAACTAAAGAGCCTCTTGATGCGGGTGAAGAAGGAGAGTGCAAAAGTTGGCTTGAAACTCAACATTAAGAAAACCAAAATCATGGCATCCGGCCCTCTCAGTTCCTGGCAAATAGATGGGGAAGAAATGGAGGTAGTGACAGATTTTATTTTTCTGGGCTCCAAGATAACCTCAGATGGGGACTGCAGCCAAGAAATTAAAAGACGCTTGCTCCTGGGGAGGAAAGCTATGGCAAATCTAGACAGCATACTAAAAAGCAGAGACATCACCCTGCCAACAAAAGTGCGTATAGTCCAGGCCATGGCTTTCCCAGTTGCATGTATGGCTGTGAAATTTGGACCATAAGAAAGGCTGAGCGCCAAAGAATTGAGGCCTTTGAACTATGGTGCTGGAGAAGACTCTTGCGAGTCCCTTGGACTGCAAGGTGTTCAAACCGGTCAGTCCTAGAAGAGATCAACCCCGACTGCTCTTTAGAAGGCCAGATCCTGAAGTTGAAACTCAAATACTTTGGCCACCTAATGAGAAGGAAGGACTCACTGGAGAAGGACCTAATGCTGGGAAATATTGAGGGCAATAGAAGAAAGGGACAACAGAGAATGAGATGGCTGGATGGAGTCACTGAAGCAGTAGGTGTGAACTTAAATGGACTCCAGAAGACGGTAGAGGATAGGAAGACCTGGAGGAGCGTTGTCCATGGGGTCGCGATGGGTCGGACACGACTTCGCAATTAACAACAATATATACAGTGGGGCAAAAAAGTATTTAGTCAGCCACCAATTGTGCAAGTTCTCCCACTTAAAAAGATGAGAGAGGCCTGTAATTGTCATCATAGGTAGACCTCAACTATGAGAGACAAAATGAGCAAACAAATCCAGACAATCACATTGTCTGATTTGGAAAGAATTTATTTGCAAATTATGGTGGAAAATAACTTCGCAATTAACAACAACAACACAAAGCAGGCAGAAGAGAGGCAGGACTGCCATACAGGCTTCCTCTCAGAAATCTTCCAGAACATTGCAAGGGCAAACCCACCAGTATAATGCAGAGAAATCAATCCACAATAAATAATGGATGTAGTACCACAAATGAACAAGTCCCAGATATTCAATTGTGTGGAAAATAACATGACAAATGCAAGATATGCAAGTATAAAGAATCATTACCTGAAATTCTTAAAAGTTTTATAACTTATTTTCAATATCTGGATTTTTTATTTCTATATATCAAAAATACGTTAGCCTCTAATTACCTTTTCATGTACTTTATAACTAGATCCAGCTTTTCTAAATCCTTTTCTTCTATCAGATCAGTACAATACTTCACAACTTGCAAAATGTCTTCCTCCATGGGATCTGCAAAATTATACATAATTTATAGGATGTCTCTTAGAAGCAACAGAAATTAAGCAGCTTTAAATTAAAGGATGTTTTGATGCTGATGTAAATTGACATTCCTTTTAAAACAAAAAATCTGCCTCTTTCAAGTGAGTAAAGTAAGCTGCTTGTGTTTTATTATGTATACAAAATCTTGTGTGATTTTGAACATTGTCTAATTTGAAATATGTATACTGGAAGAGACACTTCTCTGGCATTTTAAGAGAAATATCCTTTGAAGACTACAGAATGCAGGCAATAGTGGAAACCCACAGTAGCTCTTAAAAAGTATAGTAAATAACATTAAGAATCAATTAAACTATTTTAAATATTGAATCTCCTCTTCTATTCAAAAATAATGATACCAGGGTTATAGAATGCAAATATTTGATGACATCCAGTACAAACATGAAATGTAGCTTTGTTTCAATTAAGTTTACTTACAAGATACACCAACTCTTTCATTAAAAAGTAATACACCTAGAGTTTACCTGATATAGTTGTAATCCATTCCTTAAGCAAGGCCTTTACATCGTTAAACTCAATAGCTCCTGCTAGATTAGGTGCTTGAGGCCAAATTGTGGTAGACGATAATGGCTGTGAAATAGATGGACTGGAAGGATTTGTAATAGCTTGTATTTCTTCCATCTATCCAGAAAGATATATAAAAATAAAAATTTCTTGTCTTCTCAATAGGAAACATTTAATAAGCCCAAGCACAAGAACCCCAGAAAAATAAGAAATTTATTAGTTTAAATCAGAATGAGTTTAAACATACTGAAATGCTGCATTATCTTATAAAGTTACCTGAGGATTGTCACTGATTGCTTTTTCCTGTTTCAAGAAGTTATCTATTAATTTCTGAGGACTTCCAACAGAAACAACCATATTTTTTGCAGGGTTACCCAAACACTTGTTTTTGAAAGGACTAAGGTTCTTTTTTACTGGGCTGACCTGGATTTTCTTTCTAGTTCTTTTCTTACTTTTTGTAACCGGATTCTTTGATGCTAAGAAGAAAGAAATAAGACTGAGAATTGCATAGTATTTTATGATTAAAGAAATAACCATGACATAGCCATTGTAACACAAATTTGCTGCAATAAAAAAGATTACACGCAATTATTTGACAGGACTGCATTCAAAGACTCACCAGTGGCACTTGTTTGCTGTAATATGTTCTCTACATGATTTTGCCTTTGGTCATATGCTTGTTTAAGTTCCTCCTGCAATTCTGAAGGAAGGGCAGCAAAAACATCAGGATCCACCTAAGTAATAAAGCATCCTCTTGTGAGTATATCACTGATATGAAATCACTGAAACATTACTATAATGTGTAAACTTCTGAGTTTTGGCTTTAGTGTAAGAAATATTTATATTAATGGTGTTTCTAACTAGAAATTTAACAGAACTTCTATAGAAAATGCCTACCACATTAAATCTACTAATACATATTATTATTTACCTGTGAAAATGCTGGGAGTGCTATTATATTAATCCCAGCATTACTGCTTGATTCTTTCTCATCTGGCATCTGTAATAGAACGGTTCCAGCAGGCTGGGATGGAAAGCTAGTATTGTATCCATTTATTGGTTCCTTCTTGCTATTATCATGTGCATCTATTAGTTGAAGAGAATATGCATGTTCTATTTGTTCTCGAAGATCAGAAGGCAATGCTTCCAAAACAGACTGATCAAGCTATGAAGAAAAAAATGTTAATAGTGGTTTTCTTTAAGAAAGTGGAAATGAAAATCTGATGTAACTTAAACCCAGAACTCTTCTCAGAAACACTATATTTTACTCTTTGCTTGGTAAATAAACAAGTACAATATGTTTTAGAGTATAAAAGGAAGAAGCTGTTCTTCTCTTGCACCTATGTCTACATGTAATAGTAGCATCTAACATAAGTGAATGCATCCTAGACGCTCAGGACAAGTTAAACTAAATCCTTAAGTCTTAACTTCTGGTTTTGCACCGTAGCGACCAGTCGCGAGCTTGCAGATTCTCCACACCCCCATGGCTAGTTTCGCCCTGCCAGGGGGCCCGGAGAGGTGGCAAAGAAAGAAGGGTGCTCCAGCGATTCTGGAACAGTGTTGCCTTCTAACCCGACAGGAGAAAGGCTGGCTGTTTTGCATTGACCAGTCCAAGCTACTAGTAGCGTGAGGAATCCGATCTTCTCTTTTCTACTTTATATGTAATTTCCTGGAAAAGATTCCCAAGAAGCAAAATACCTCCAAAAGGAAAGAAGGGGGATTTCTGCCCCACCCTTATACTAATGGAAGCGGCGAATTAATCTTTTTATAGAGGATCAAAATACATGGAAGTGAAATGTTGCTGACACCTAGTGAAGGATGAAGACTATGACAGCTATGACTATAAGACTTGGCAAAACCTGGGAACAGCTAATCTGTGTCTGTGACCTTCAAAGCTTTAACAACAAAGAACAGCTGTGATTTAAAAAAAAAAACAATAATCTAGGCTGCAGACAAAGAGTATTATAAATTTCAGGAAAAAAAAACCTTTTTTGAACTATTTGAATTACAAATATCTATTTAATTGGGACTCTAAAGATATTTACAGAGAAAAGAAAGGAAGAGAAAAACTCAAATTCTTGGCCATCATGGATCAGAGACATGTAGAAAGAACATACCAAGAAAACATAAATACTTCATAGGAGGAGATATATAATATACTGCAACTATTTCAAACAACAATGACTTTAAACCATAAAGAAATCCAAAATAACTTTGAAAATATAAATCAATCTATTTCCAAATTAACTCTACAGCAAAAAAATTCCCAGAAAACAACAACAGAGAAGGAGAAGATAAAACAGATAAATGGATATAGAATTGAGAATAGAGACTTAAAGATGGAACTTAACAAAACAAAGAAACATGATTTAATTCTAGTGGAAATTTTTTTTTACAAGAATTGGAAAAAACTTATCCCATAAGACTACAAAATAAATCTGAGGACAAAAAAACAGATTGGATAAAATGGACTGTAGAGATGTCAGGAACATCGGAGAGAAAGGAAATGATAAGAGAAGCGGAGAGAAAGAAAAAGATCTTCAACAAACATGGAAAGGCAGAAGCCCTGTACAAAGACACTTCACCTGATTTACTTTTTATATTCTAGAATAACATTTACGAACATATGGAAAAACCTTTTGATTCAGCAAAATACATTGATTATGAAAGATGTTGGGCAAAGGAAAAAGATACAGTAGAAACCCAGAAAATAGATGATGGGACTTACCAGAGAGAACACTTAAAAAAGAAACATTTGTTTGAATATGGTTAAAGAAATAGAAAAGATTTGGAATATATATGTCATTCTAAGAGGGATGAATTCCCTAAATAATATAATATGCTTTTTTCAACTTTTTTATTCTCTTTCTTGATATGAGTAATATAAAAAAGTTGCAATGACTTAGATAAAGGAAATGTTTTAGATATTTAAATGTGATTGAATTTAAGAAAATTGTAATAGATTAAAAATGTTTTGAATAAGAGTTGAAGAATTAGATGATTAGATTTATTAATTGGAATATTTAAAGATTAAACATTTTTAATTATGGTTAATAAAGAATAAGAAATCTTGAAACAAATATATATTAGCTTAGGAGGGATATATATTTTAAGTAAGGTGTTATTTTTTGTTTCTTTACTCATGCTCTTTCTTTTTTTTCACTGTTTTATCTATCCCTTAGGAAATGTAAAAGTGTGAGATGGTTCATATAGAAAAAAACAGAGTCAAATTTTTAAATGTAATTAATTTTTGAGAAAATCTTAACCAGTAAGAATATCTAAAATTTGGTGGGAGAAAAAATTAAAATAAGGACTGTAACAGGATCTATGATAAGGCAACCAGAATGATCGGATAGAAAAGAAATATTATATTGATGAGATTATTATTTTTAGGAATATTGGGGAAATATATATATTTAATTGTTATCTATCAAAACAAGAATTGTATTAACTCAATGTTTTGCAAAAGAGGATTTTGTGGGAAAAGAGGAAATCAACTAAAACTATTATGTGGATTATGGAAATCAATTGTTAGTGATTGCTTTATAAATGTAAATCCAGACAACACAGTTCAACAATTAAGTGATTTATGTTTTTAAAAAATCAATAAAATATATTACAAAACGTTAGAAGTGCTATTAACTCAAATTAGAAACAACAAAGAGATAAAAGGACTAAAGGTTAAAACAGAAGAATACGTTTGCATTTGCAGATGATTTGGTGTTTTTTATAGAGGAACCATTAGAAAGAGGTAATATTCTAATGAATGAAATAGAAAAATATGGAATGGTGGTGGGACTAAAAATAAACAAAGACTAAAATACTAGTAAAAAATTCAACTGAAAAACAAAAAAGGGGATTAGAAGAAAATTTGAGGTTGTAAAAAAGATTAAATATTTAGGAATTTAGCTCACCATAAGGTGTTCTTCAATAAAAGAAGATAATTATAAAAATTGATACTACAAATAAAAAAAGATTTAGAGATTTGGGAGAAATTATAATTAACATTGTTAGGAAGGATTTTGGTGATTAAAATGAATATTCTACCAAAATTGTTATATCTATTTCAAACAGTTCCAATAAAATTGGGGAATTTTTTTTTGACAAATTAAACAAAATTATTAATAAATTTATACAGTTAGGTAAAAAAGCATGAATAAATGTTAAAGCGTTACAGGACAGTAGAAGTAGAGGTGGCCTTGAGCTCCCAAAATGAGAAATCTATTACCAAGCAGCAGGGTTGCTTTGGATCAGCGATTGGATAAACTTAGAAAACAAAAGGGTTTTAACAATTGAAGGTCATGATGTACAGGCTGAATGGCATGCGTTTTTATGGGGAAAAGATAAGAAATCCCACACATACTTTTACCGGCATCAGATAAGGGATGCATTAATTTGGACATGGGAAAAAGTTAAAAAAATATATTATACGAAAATTCCAATTTGGATCTCACCAATGGAGGCAATGATTCATCCAAACACACTGGATAAAACAAAGATGATAAGGTATAAAGAATTATTAGATAACCAATGGAAACTAAGATCAAGAGATGAATTACTGTAAAAGAACAGGAAATAACTATTGATTGGTGGCCATATATACAGATACAAGCAAAATATAGCAAAGTCATGGAAGAGTATGGAATAAGTCTGATACCACAGCAATTGGACAAAATACTGACAAACAAGGGAGGAAAATTTTTAACAAAAACCTATAAACTCTTATTAGAAGTTGAATTGGAAGAAGAAATAAATAGCATGGGCACGAAATATAGGTAGAAATATAGAATTAGATGAATAGGAAAGAATATGGAACAGAAATTACAAACTAACGCTGTCAACTGCATACAAAGAAAACCAATATAAAATGTTCTACAGATGGCATTTAGCACCGGTGAGATTGGCCAAGATATATAAAAATATGTATCTGGAAGGAACATTTTACCATATGTGGTGGCAATGCCCCAAAGCAAAGATCTACTGGGAGCAGATAAGGAGATGGATATAGGAAATAACAAAACAACTAATTGAACTTAAACCCGAAATATTTCTTTTAGGCATAATCAATTCAAAAATGGAAAAAAAATTTCAATAATCATTATACATATAATAACTGCAGCATGCATTGCATATGCACAATGCTGGAAAAGGGAAAACATACCAAATGCAATAATTATACACAAGATATTAGATTGTGCTGAGATGAACAAACTTACCTTAGAAATAAAGGACAAAGAAGTTACAGAATTTTATGAGATATGGGACATGTATTACAATTGGTTAGAATTGAGGAATAAAAAAGTATGAGAAGTAATGTAAATAAATGTAAGAGATATAGGACACAGTATTGTTAAGAAAAAAGAAAAAATGTACTTTGTATTTTGTTGTTTGTAAAGAGAAAAAGGAAAAATAAAAATTAAAAAAAATGAAATATAAAGAGAAATGGCTAATAATTGACTGAAATAATTCAGTCAATAGACTAACAGATGGAAGAGAGTGGCAATGCTCTTTCCTTATTGTCCAATGTCAACGGTCCCACACAGTTATCTAGCAAAGAAAAATTCTTGGCCATTTGTTTTGCCAAGAGCATACTTTACTGAAGTTGAAATGGATACAGAAATAGCATAAGCTGAATCTGAGGTTTTCCCATGCAAACAACACAAAAGTAAAGTTCCCTCTCCCTGCCCCCCCCCATCTGCAAATATCCAATCAGGTGCTTCAGTTCCCAGCTCTGCATATCGTTAGTTGACCTTGGCTGTCTTTTCATAAGGCTCAGCAAGGCTGCCATCCCTCCCCGGTACTTACCTTCCAATCTTCCTCCCCCCCCCCCCAGTGCTAATGTCAGGCTCATGAAGCTTGGGTAACTCAGATGCCGCCATGACATGCAGGGAGTTCAGACCATTTTCTCTTCCATTCAATTAAACAAATTATTTTTCAAACCAAACCCAGGAAAAACACATGCACTGGAGTACTAAGCATTAAGTATAAACAGCCACAAACTATTCATTATGCATCCTTTATTAAGAAAGGGGCATAAAATTAATTTTATATTATCCACATAAAAGGAAATTTTACCTGGGAAGCTGATGGCACTTCAATACTTAAATTAAGCCTAGATTTTATACTGATTGGTGGATATAAGCCATTCAAACTGGTATTAGGCTCAGATTTGCTGGTAATGTGATGGAGTTTAGTTGCTTGTGATGGTAACTCTGTGCATGCTTTTGATGTAGAAGATATTTCAACATCCACAGCAGCCAAAAACACTATCAATGAAAAGGTAACATTTTCAATCACTTCAGAATACCAAGCTAAAACCACAAATGTATAGTAACTCAACTAACTTTTCCAGCAAAAGGTAAAACTATTAATGTAACATAGGAACTCTGTTTTCTAAGAATAACAATTTATTTTAAAAGCTATCTTTAAAAAAAAACTACAAGCAAAATGTTATTTATCTTCCAACCTTCCTTGTGTTCTTCTTCTTTATTCTTGGACTTCTTCACAACTTTTGGAACTTGCAAAAAATCAATAATTGAATCAGCTCCACCAGGCAAGAACCCAGAAGGCAACGAAGTGTTAGAGGAAGATATGGAAATTGCTTTATTAACTGGAACTAGCTGATGCACTTGAATTCCAACCTAGGAAACAAGATACCAGGGTAAATTTGGGGGGATAGCTTCTTTATAGTCTGCTGCAGCAAAAACTATTGTCTTCTAAAGATATTTAACATTAATAAATTATTTTTGGAATATCTTTTCATAAATCTATACCTTTTCATAAATCTATACCTTTCAAACACACACACATGGACATACCCACCCCACTGTGAGTGAAAAAAAAGCCCGCTGTATGGATGTTTATGAGAATAATAAAAGGAGAGGTCATAGTGAAATTAAATGTACAAGATTTGTTCAGTAATAAGAATCTATAATTATTGGATGAAACATTCTTGAACCAGTTAGCTGATTAACTAAGAATGATTAAAGATCTTACAATCTGTTTAATGCAAGAGTTTCCAAAGTTCCCTAACTCTAGCCAATGCTCCTTTTCATATTCTTATTTCTCAGACTGGTGTTTACCATTTTAAATAATGACTGGCCAGTTAGTCCAAATGTAAAACTGCAATATTTCACGTGTAATAGGATTTATCACATTGGAAAAAATAAATATTTTTTTTTTTTTTTATTGAAATTTTTCAAAAGTTTTACAAATAAGAATCCACCCCCCCTCCCCAACCACCCCCCCCCCGACTTCCCAGAACTGAATATAGGATTATTTAACAAATATTAACAAATAAAAATCACAGTAATAATATATATAATAATAATATACATAACATAAACTTTAAAATGAATAATATATACTAAAAAGGAAAAAAAAATAAAAAAAGAAGAGAGAGAGAGAAAGAAGAAAGAAGAAAGTAGACGAAGAATAAAGCATATATATAAAAAAAAAATATATGAATAATAATACGTAAAAAATGTATATATATAAAAAAGAAAAAGAAGAAAGAAAGAAAGAAAAAACAATCATTACAAATTATAAAAAGGCTAAATAATATTTTTCCATATCCAAATTATGTTGTATAAAATTTATCCATTTTTCCCATACCGCAAAAAATTTTTCTTGAGATTGCTCCTTTAAGAAAGCCGAAATCTTTGCCATTTCTGCCAAATACGAAACTTTATGAAACCATTCTTGTAAAGTAGGCAAAGATTCCTTCTTCCAATATTGTCCTATTAACAACCTAGCGGCTGTAATCAAATTTAACATCAATATAACCTCCTTAGCATCACAGTCAATAACAATACCTAGTAAAAATAATTGCGGAGTAAATTTTACCCTCCTTTTAAAAATTCTTTGAATATTCCACCATATCTTAATCCAAAAAGCTTTTATATGCTTACACGTCCACCAAATATGGTAATAGGTAGCATCCAAATATCCACATCTCCAGCATTTCGGCTGTAGATTAGGGTACATAATGGACATTTTCTTTGGGTCAAGGTGCCATCTATAAAACATCTTATAAAAATTCTCTCTTAAATTTTGCGCTTGTGTGAATTTAACATTTCTTATCCAAATAAGTTCCCAAGTATCCATTGAAATCGTTTCACCAATATTCTGTGCCCATTTAATCATACAATCTTTAACTAGTTCAAGTTCTGAATCTAATTCCACTAAAACCCCATAAACTCTCTTAATATGGGTTGGCCTTTGATCTCTTACTTGTTTTAAAAAAATTTCATCTTCTCTAAGCCAGCCCATTTTACAATCCATCTTCCATCTATCCACTATTTGTCTATATTGGAACCATGAATAAGTTAAGTTTTCATGTGTTAATTCTTCCAAAGATTTTAACTGCCAGTCTTGGCCATCCCATCTTAGTAACTGTACGTAAGAGACCTTGTCCATATTTACCCCTTTCCTTATACCTTCTATGGCATGCCGAGGTATAGCCCATAATGGTATTTTGAAGTCACTTTTATAATACTTTCTCCACACTCTTAAGCAAAGAGTTTCTTATAATATGAGACTTAAAAACCCAATCCACTTTTTTATTAAATATTAAATAGGCATGCCATCCAAAAAGTAGGTCCCAGCCTTCCAAATGAAGTATTTCTGTATTTGTTAAATTCACCCAGTCGCTAATCAATGTCAATACTACAGCATCATAATACAATTTCATATTTGGTACCTTGAGTCCACCTCTCTCACGAAAATCTTGCATTATTTTAAGTTTCACCCTTGGTTTTTTCCCTGCCCAAACAAATTTATTAATACCTTTTTGCCATTCATCTAAATTACGTTCGTTCTTTAAGATAGGTAACATTTGAAACAAAAAAATAAACTTTGGCAGGACATTCATTTTAATAACTGCAATTCTGCCCATAAGGGATAACTGTAAATTATTCCAGTTTTTTAAATCCTTCTGTACCTCCATCCACAGCTTTTCATAATTATTTTTATACAATTTTACATTAGAAGCAGATAATGTAACCCCCAAATATTTTACCTTATCAACAATTTCAAAGTCTGTTAAGTTAACTAGAGCCTGTTTATCACCATTAGTCATATTTTTAGCTAATATTTTGGTCTTATTATTATTAATTTTAAAGCCAGAAACACGTCCATATTGTTGAATCAATTGTAATAATTTCACCACCGAAGAAACAGGTTGAGACAAAGTAACAACCAAGTCATCTGCAAAGGCTCTTAATTTATATTCTTTTTTATTAATTTCTATTCCTTTTATTTCTTGAGACTCCCGAATTTTAATCAACAAAATTTCCAGTGTTAAAACAAACAATAACGGAGACAACGGGCATCCCTGTCTTGTTCCTTTTTCTATTACAAAAGCCTCTGACAAACCCCCATTTACAATAATTTGAGCAGTCTGTTTTTGATATATATTGGATAATACTTGTAATATATTTTGTCCAAAATTCATCTCCTTGATTAAACACAGCATAAACTGCCAATTCACTTGATCAAAGGCTTTTTCAGCATCCAAAAATATCAGGCCTGCAGAGACTTGGTTATTCTTTTCTAAATACTCTAATAAATTAATAATTTGTCTAACGTTATTCTTCATATACCTTCCAGTTATAAAACCCGATTGATCCCTATGTATAAACTGCTGCAAGATCCCCATAAGCCTGTTAGCTAAAAATTTTGCAAAAATTTTATAATCCACATTTAAAAGAGATATAGGCCTATAATTTTTAGGCAAAGTAAGATCTTGACTATCTTTTGGAATCAATGATATAAATGCATTACGCCAGGATGGAGGGATCTCTAACCCCTGTAATAAATTATTAAACAGTTCACACAACGGTTGAATCATCTCTTCTACTAAAGCTTTATAATAAATAGATGTCAACCCATCCGTACCCGGCGCTTTGCCCAATTTCAATTGTTTAATAGCTGTAACAATTTCTTCCTTAGTAATTAAACCGTTAATCTTTTTTTCCTGATCTTCTGTTAATTTAGGAAAGTTAACTTTGCCTAAATAATTATTTATATCTATAATTTGAATATTAGTACCCTTATATAATTTTTGATAGTATTCTAAAAAAGATTTCTTAATCAATTCTTTCTGATAAACCAATTTACCATTATAATTTATTTTATCTATATTCCTCTGTTTCTGTTTTTTTCTTAACTGATAAGCCAACCATCTCCCTGGTTTATTAGCATTACAAAATGTATTTTGTTTCATAAATAGCAAATTAGTTGCAGCTTGATCAGCCATCAGCATGTTAAATTGTGTTTTTAACAATTTTAAAGCTCCTTTAACCTTTTCATCTAAGGGATTTGAAATTAAAAGTTTCTCTTTTAATTTAATCTCCTCTTCCAAGTCTTTCCGTTTCTGAGTCTGTTTCTGTCTATGCAAATTATTCATTTTTATCAAAATACCACGCATGAAAGCTTTACTTGCATCCCAGACCATTGACATTGATGTTCCCTTGTTCATATTTAAAGTAAAATATTCCTTTAAACATTCCTTTAATTTATGAACATTTTTTTCTTGTTTAAATAAATTCTCATTCACCCTCCAGGATCTCCTATCTTCCTTCTCTACAAACAGTTCCATCCAAACTGGACTATGATCAGACAATGTCCTAGGAAAAATTTTTACATTCTTCACCCTGTTGTATAAATCTGTTGTGATCAAAAAGAAATCAATTCTTGAGAAAGATTGGTGTCTATCTGAGAAAAACGTAAAATCCTTTTCTTCTTGATTACGTTCACGCCAATAGTCTCTCAATTCCCAATCTTCTTTCATATCAAAAAAGGCTTTAGGTAATTTAGCCTGTTTAAAAAAGGTAGAAGAGCCTTTTTTGTCCATTTGTATATCTAAGACACCATTCCAGTCTCCCATTAAAATCACAGATCTATAGTCCAACAAAGTTATTTTCTGATGTAGTAACCTATAAAATTGCTCCTGTTGCTGGTTTGGTGCATACAACCCCACAATAAGAATTTTCTTGCCATATAAACCAAGTTCAAGCATAACATATCTTCCGTAAGGATCTGATTCTAACAAGGTAGCAGATAAATTCTGTTTAACATAGATTACCACACCCCCTTTCTTCCCAGGGGCGGGAGATACAAAATGAGATCCCAAGCGAGGATTATTTAAATATTTTTGATCTTTAGCTGTAATATGAGTTTCTTGCAAGCAAATAATATCATTGTTATGTTGTTTCAAATAGTGGTAAATTTTTTTTCTCTTTTGAGGAATGTTTAATCCATTAACATTCCAGGACAGGAGCTTTGCCATCTCCCTTGGCCTTCAGCCTGGAGAAGATCCGCTCAAATTCTGCTGCTGATGAATATGTAGCAGAGCTTTTGGGTCTTGCTCCTCCCACCGGCACTGAAGCAATTTGCTGAGTAGATTCTTCAATTTCTTTTTCTTTTTCTTTTTTCTGTTGTTCTTTTTCTTTACGTTTATGTGCTGCACGGGTCATTCTCTGTTCTTTAACCTCTGGTTGAGACATCCATACCACCTGTCCAGCAGTCATCATCCCTGTACCTTCAGATTTCTGTTCCATCTCTTTGTCACTCAAGACTTTATGCATCATGGGCAAAGGAGAGCCTGCTCCCAGGACCGTTTTATAAAATTCCTTAGCTTTAGCAACTGTATTAAGTCTATAACGTGTCCCCGCATGGCTCAAAACAATGCCCATCGGAATCTCCCATCTAAATGGCATTTGTCTTGCTTTAAGTTCATTTACTAAAAAAGCAAAATCTTTTCTGCTTCTTAAAATTTTAGGTGGAATTTCCTTTAAAATAATAATATCTTGGGCAGCAATCTGAAATCTTTTATTATAAAAAGTTTGTAGAATCTGATTTCGCAAAGACTTCTTAGCAAAATATATCACCACATCTCTAGGCAAATTCCTCTGTTTTGCAATCCAAGAATTAACTCTATAAATTCTTTCCACATCCCCACGTAACTCTTCTTTATCAATATTCAAAATAACAGCCAAGTCATTAATCACCATTTCCATCAAATCTTGAGTTTTATCTTCTTTCAGACCCCTTATTCTCAAAGCATATTCCATCTGTCTATACTGGAACATAAGAATATCATCTTGTGAAGTCTCCACTTTTTTCTCCATATCTTGAAATTTATAATCCAAAAGTTCAACTGTTTCTTCAATTTCCTCTACTCTGGAGTCCAGCTTCACAACCACTGAGGCCATTCCAGATAGAGCTAGAAGTATATCATCCCTCAAAATAGCATTATTCTGTTCTAAAAGCTCCTTCATCTCTTTCTTCATTTCCTCCTTAGTTTCAGATTTATTCTGGTCCAAAAGTTGTTTCATTTCCTCCCTAAACTGTGAGACAGCACTTACCATTATTTCTTTAATGTCTTGTGCTGATGTGCCAGATGGGGGAGGTGAAGGTGGAGTGGATTTAGGTTGCTGCACTGAGGGTATTATTTTAAGTTGTTGTTGCACAGTAGAAGTAGCAGGAGAAGAAGTTACTTTAGAAGCTGCAGTAGCTGGTTGTCGTTTTGAAGCCATTTTAATTTATCTTCCTTTCTTCTTAAAAATACCGATAAAAATAAGTAATCCAAAAAAAAAATTAAAAATAAGATAAAATAGAATAAAATAAGATCAATCTAAAAGTCCCCAAGAATAAAAAAGTAAAAAAGTAAAAAAAAAGCAGTATTAAACAACAATTCAGCCGATCCGTCTTTTAAAGGAAAAAACTTTCAAAACGCCATTTTACTTTCACTCTCACTTTTCCGCCCGAAAAAAAAAGAGAAAGCTCAAAAAAATAAAGAAAAATCAGCACATACTAAATAAACTAAATAAACTAAAAAAAGATAAAATAAAGCTAAACTATAAATAAAATCCTTTAAACAGTTCTGTCCGGTTTAAGATTACTCACGGTTTCTTTAAGTACGGAGATGGTAGCGGCGTCTCGCTTTGTTTCCGAAGAAACAAAGACAGCTGAGAGGCGGAGAAGGCAATGAACTCCGAGGGAACCCTCTTTCTACCCCCCTAAAAATAAAAATCCAGGGAGAGTTAAGAGGTTCTACCTCTATTCATGCGATCTCTACCCCTTCCCTTCGCCCGGGAAGGGGATTGCGAGCCGCGGGCCAGCTGGTAAACGCTGTGCTCCGCGGATCTGACACCTCCTCAGGAGGACGGCTACAAAGTAGCCGCCATCTCCACCGCTTTAACCACCGGAAGTCCGGAAAAAATAAATATTTATCACATATCCACTCCTATTTAGAACAATAAAGCAATACAAGTAAATAATTTTGTAAAAGAGAAAATCAAGCATGAGTGCTGAAGTTGCAGAGATTTAAAAACTTACCCCTCTCATATCAGAAATATTCAACTTCATTGTGTGAAACATATTTATTATTTCTTTCCCAATCACTCTGGCATTATCTGTTGCATGGTTGAGAGTCACAGTCCTACAAATACATACATTTTAAAATGCATCAACAGCCTTACAATGGCTACTAATTAGATTGAGTACATGTCATCACTAGGATCAGAAGAAGCACATATTTGAATATACTCATTGTTTCCAAAATTGCCAAGTACTATTGCTGTCATATCTTGTTTCCATGATTGTGGTAGAAAACTGTGTTGTCAATATAGAAAAAAGAACTAGATAGGCTTCTAGACATGTTATTCTGATCTTAATTTCAATTGTTTTACAAATTCCAATCAGTTATACAAACTAGATATGAACATATGGAGTTACATTCAATATTTATAGATCACCTCAGATGGGGACTGCAGCCAAGAAATTAAAAGATGCTTGCTCCTGGGGAGGAAGGCTATGGCAAATCTAGACAGCATACTAAAAAAGCAGAGACATCACCCTGCCAACAAAAGTGCGTATAGTCCAGGCCATGGTTTTCCCAGTTGCAATGTATGGCTGTGAAAGTTGGACCATAAGAAAGGCTGAGCACCAAAGAACTGAGGCCTTTGAACTATGGTGCTGGAGAAGACTCCTGCGAGTCCCTTGGACTGCAAGGCGTTCAAACCGGTCAGTCCTAGAAGAGATCAACCCCGACTGCTCTTTAGAAGGCCAGATCCTGAAGTTGAAACTCAAGTACTTTGGCCACCTAATGAGAAGGAAGGACTCACTGGAGAACCTAATGCTGGGAAATATTGAGGGCAATAGAAGAAAGGGACAACAGAGAATGAGATGGCTGGATGGAGTCACTGAAGCAGTAGGTGTGAACTTAAATGGACTCCAGAAGACGGTAGAGGATAGGAAGACCTGGAGGAGCGTTGTCCATGGGGTCGCGATGGGTCGGACACGACTTCGCAATTAACAACAATATATACAGTGGGGCAAAAAAGTATTTAGTCAGCCACCAATTGTGCAAGTTCTCCCACTTAAAAAGATGAGAGAGGCCTGTAATTGTCATCATAGGTAGACCTCAACTATGAGAGACAAAATGAGCAAACAAATCCAGACAATCACATTGTCTGATTTGGAAAGAATTTATTTGCAAATTATGGTGGAAAATAAGTATGTGGTCAATATCAAAAGTTCATCTCAATACTTTGTTATATATCCTTTGTTGGCAATGACAGAGGCCAAACATTTTCTGTAAGTCTTCACAAGGTTGGCACACACTGTTGCTGGTATGTTGGCCCATTCCTCCATGCAGATCTCCTCTAGAGCAGTGATGTTTTGGGGCTGTTGCTGGGCAACATGGACTTTCAACTCCCTCCAAAGGTTTTCTATGGGGTTGAGATCTGGAGACTGGCTAGGCCACTCCAGGACCTTGAAATGCTTCTTACGAAGCCACTCCTTCGTTGCCCGGGCGATGTGTTTGGGATCATTGTCATGCTGAAAGACCCAGCCCGTTTCATCTTCAATGCCCTTGCTGATGGAAGGAGGTTTGCACTCAAAATCTCACAATACATGGCCCCATTCATTCATTCCTGTACACGGATCAGTCGTCCTGGTCCCTTTGCAGAGAAACAGCCCCAAAGCATGAAGTTGCCACCCCCATGCTTCACAGTAGGTATGGTGTTTTTTGGATGCAACTCAGCATTCTTTCTCCTCCAAACATGATGAGTTGTGTTTCTACCAAACAGTTCTACTTTGGTTTCATCTAACCATATGACATTCTCCCAATCCTCTTCTGGATCATCCAAATGCTCTCTAGCAAACTTCAGATGGGCCCGGACATGTACTGGCTTAAGCAGGGGGACACGTCTGGCACTGCAGGATCTGAGTCCCTGGCCGCGTAGTGTGTTACTGATGGTTGCCTTTGTTACGTTGGTCCCAGCTCTCTGCAGGTCATTCACTAGGTCCCCCCGTGTGGTTCTGGGATTTTTGCTCACCGTTCTTGTGATCATGTTGACCCCAGGGGTGAGATCTTGCATGGAGCCCCAGATTGAGGGAAATTATCAGTGGTCTTGTATGTCTTCCATTTTCTAACTATTGCTCCCACAGTTGATTTCTTCACACCAAGCTTTTTGCCTACTGCAGATTCAGTCTTCCCAGCCTGGTGCAGGTCAATTTTGTTTCTGGTGTCCTTCGATAGCTCTTTGGTCTTCACCATAGTGGAGTTCGGAGTGTGACTGTTTGAGGTTGTGGACAGGTGTCTTATATACTGATAACAAGTTCAAATAGGTGCCATTAATATAGGTAATGAGTGGAGGACAGAGGAGCCTCTTAAAGAAGAAGTTACAGGTCTGTGAGAGTCAGAAATCTTGCTTGTTTGTAGGTGACCAAATACTTATTTTCTACCATAATTTGCAAATAAATTCTTTCCAGATCAGACAATGTGATTGTCTGGATTTGTTTTCTCATTTTGTCTCTCATAGTTGAGGTCTACCTATGATGACAATTACAGGCCTCTCTCATCTTTTTAAGTGGGAGAACTTGCACAATTGGTGGCTGATTAAATACTTTTTTGCCCCACTGTATATAAAGCAATGCCAGTAGATAATTTTGTAGAAGAGAAAATCAAGCATGAGTGCTGGATCCAGTGATTTCAATCTTAATATATATAGAATGTAATCTATCAATCATCTATCTGTCTGTATCTGTTTCTATCTATCTATCTATCTATCTATCTATCTATCTATCTATCTATCTATCTATCTGTCTGTCTGTCCGTCCGTCCGTCCGTCCGTCCATCCATCCATCCATCTATCTATATCATCTCTCTCTCTCTCATCTATCATCTTTCTATCTATCTCATCATGTGCCAAAAATCCCCTACTTAAATTTAGTAAACTTTTGTAAGGTATACGCACTATTTGCCTTATTTATTCTTTTGCTTGTAAAAATGGAGCAGGCAAGGAAAACCACTTTATACATAACTGATTACTTGCTGAACACTGCCACAAAGCGGCTTTTCCTTAGAAAAAGTAACCATTATGCAAGTAATATATTGAATGTTCCCCTCTTTCTCCCTCCAGGTTTCTTAACCCTATTTTGTGCCATACCATTTTGATCATTATGTGATCAACTCAAAATAAACTCTTAATTAATACTAAAAAGGAGATTTAAAAAATATCTTAAAATATCTAGGAAATCTTGATTTTACCATGAGTGAATATCATTACAATGCACTTAGCTACTTATTTCCTGATACTCGATTCTTTCTATCCTTTTCTAATATGAGCATGCATATGATAAAAATGATTCGATTAACATGTTGCTTTCAATGATTAGCATTGCTGATCAATGCTGTCATGTTATTTCTTTTACAAGCTAGGACTATAAACTTTTAGTTTATGAATCTAGTTTTTAAAGAAGGCAGAAAACCAAGACCTTAAGTGTAAAAAACTTGCTAGATTAATAGGACCACCTATAAAAATTATTTGTCAGCAGAAAAAGCTACTATTGAGGGAATGGGCTCTGTTTATTAGCCCACTACTGATAATACAGGCATACTATTCTATGGGAATACAGCTATTATCATTTTAATTTAGGTGGGAGCTAAAAAAAATCCAAATATTGCATTTCAAAATCTATAATTGGCTTACTTGTTTAATTTCTGCAATTAAGTTCAGCCTTTGTTCTTATTTGCTCCCTGCACATTTTGTCAGATAACAATGGTGTATTTTCTCTAGCTTGTCCCTATATTCTGGCAGACAAGAATCAAACTAGTAGCTTTATTAAGTCCCCAGTAAGTTATCACACATAGTGAGGTCCAATTAATGTTATGAATAAATTGTGTTGACATAAGTCTACTACTTTACCATTCTAAAAACAACAGATATTTTACTACTAATTTTTAACAATAGAAAAATAGCACCAAAACAATATAAATATTTTCCTTAAATACTTATTGCAGTACAGGTAGTCTTCGACTTACAACAGTTCATTTAGTGATCATTCAGTTACAACAGCAGTGAAAATAGTGACTTATAATCATTTTTCACATTTACCACTATAGCAGCATTCCCCAGGGTCACATGATTTACATTTGGGCACTTGGCAACTAACTTATATTTATGAGCATTGCGTTGTCCTGGGGTTATGTGATCCCCTTTTGGAACCTTCTGACAAGCAAAGTCAATGGGGAAGCCAGATTCACTTAACAACTGTGTTACAACTGCAGGGATTCACTTAACCACTGTGGCAAGAAAGGTTGTAAAATGGGGCAAAACTCACTTAATAAATGTCTCACTTAGCAACAAAAAGTTTGGGCTCAATTGTGGTCATAAGTCAAGAACTATTTGTATTTTAACAGTAATGTTTTATAAGATGTATGGAAATGTGAAAGAGTATAGAAACAAACTTATGCCACCCTTGAAAACAGAGTTTTCCCAGGATAGCTTATAATGCATTAAAATCAGAATATAAAAATGCAATGTTACAAGGAGGTATTAAAAGACTTAAAAAGAAATCTTTTTTTTAAAAAAGGAAGTCTAATGAATTAAAAGCCAGTGTACAATGATTAAAGGCAATAGACTAGAGAGTTCTAGTTATGCCTTAAATATCAAATGTACAGAATGATCTTGGGACAATCATTCTCTCTCAGTCTTAGGAAAAAGGCAAAGGCAAAGCTGACTCAAAGCCAGAGAAAAACAGAGATATTGTGTTTATTATTAGCATGCAAATGTATGTACCAAACTATTTACCTGGCAACACTGTCACAAATTCCATGCCCTCCAAATTTTGCAGGTTCTACTGGGGCTCCAGCTTTCCTGATCATGACTGTGAGAGTTAGTCGTCTTCCTTTCATACCAGCTGCTTCCAACCTTCGCTGGATCTCTTCTGAAAGACTCAGAAGGAAAGCTTCTGCTTCTTTTGCCTTGAAATAGGGAAAATGGATTTTACATAGGTTAAAAGATGTAATCAAATCAAAACTGATCTTCATTACTGTACTACTGGATGCCAGCAAAATAAACATTAAATGCCATTTAACAACTGACAATAGGTATGAAAGAAAATGCAAGTGTGAAATTTCACAGAATGTTCCCTCCTAAATATGAAACCCCTTTTCGGAACTCAAAGCAAACTGTTTTGAGCAATTTCAAAGCATTTCAATCTTGAAAACACAGCTGTAATGCTACTTTGAGCTCAGAATGGTTCCAAAATGTTCAAAACAACCCACTTTTTTACTCAAAACAGAGCTTTTAGTACAGTGGGAAATTTCATGTCATGTTCCAATAAAATGAAATTAACTATTTATTTGGGAAACGAAACATTTTATAAACCTGTTCTACAGATTTCTACTGAACTGAATAACCATAATAGCTATTAGCCATAGCTCATAAATATATATTTAGCATTTACATTACTCGTTTTAAGTTTTCAATATACTTTGTATATATCACTTCCAGCATCTTTATATAAAATAAATGAACATAAACAGGATGCAGGGCATTTTTTTTAAATTAAAATGTCGACATATATTTTTGACTATGAGACTGATACAGGATATGAAATATTTATAGGATCTACCATATTCTTATCACACAGCACTAGCTCTCATGGTCTATACATTCTAAAAGAAATAATGCTGCATGGTAGAAATGTCTACAAATAGTTTTTGAATCGGAAACAAATAATACATTTTGAATTACTGGAAAATGGTGCCACTGTATATTTGATCAAGTTTTGTTTTCATATTCTTCACATTACAAAATTATTTTTATTTTAAATATAAATAATATATTGACATTATTCCACATAATCTGTGAGTCATATATACATTTACAAAGCTAATCTTGAGTTAGTTTAATTATTGTATTGGCAATTAATTTTCATGCTTTTTATCTTGAAGATTTGAACACTACAGAGTAAACATATAAATCATGAGAACATAGGCTATAAGTGCATTCTTCCATGGTAAGAAATTACAAAGAGGGCCAATAATTGTTGCCGTTTTTCTCAGAAGACTTTCAATTATTAGGCCACAATCCTATATATCAGTGATGGTGAACTTTTTAGAGACTGAGTGCCCAAACTGCAACCCAAAACCCACTTATGCATCATTGGATGCCGGGTGGGTGTGGCCCATTGGGTGGGTGTAGCCTATTGGGTAGGCATGGCTACAGTGGTAACAGCAGACTGGGTGGGACTTAAAAGTTTAATCAATCAATTCCAACTATGCAAGATCTTTTTTTTTCCCGCAAGAAGTTGAAATTGACTGATTGAACCTTTTTTTTTTTGTACACGGCAGCGGAGGCCTAAAGTGAAAAGGTTTTATAAAACCCAGCTGAAGGCCTAGGACTGGGGCAATGGCACGCGTGCCCACAGAGAGGGCTCTGAGGGCTGCCTCTGGCACCCGTTCCATAGGTTCACCACCATTGCTATATATTCACATATCTGAGTGTAAATCCTTCAACGATCATTCAGTGGTTTTAATGTCTGGTTTTAACTAGTTTAAGTATTTTTAACTGTCTGATTTGCTACAGCAACCAAACAGGACAAGTACAGACTTCAATAGTTAGGACTGCAGAAAAAAAACTGCAACCAGCCTGCCTTCCATTACGGACCTGCATATTGCATGAACCAGAAAGAAGGCTGAAGAAATATGTACAGACCCCTCACATCCTGGACATAAACTGTTTCAACTTTTCCCCTTGGGATGCTGCTACAAGACATTGCATGCCAAAACAACTAGAGAGAGTTTTTCCCCTTCATGCCATCACTCTGCTGAACAGCTAATTCTCATAGCACTGTCTTATGTCTAAGGATATTTACCCATGTAGTAGGCTATATTACTATTATCCTTTTCATCTTTCCTATTACCTTCTGTTATGATTCTATTACTTTGTTGTTTGTATGAACTCTGGGAGGTTATGCAGCGGAGACAAATTCCTTGTGTGTTCTAATTCTAATTCTATTCTATTCTATTCTATTCTATTCTATTCTATTCTATTCTTCCATTCCATTCCATTCTATTCTTCCTATTGCTATGCTATGCTACGCTATGCTATTCTAATGGGTAGACATGCATAGGAACTGTTCTACTGACTTCTAATTAAAAAAGCTTCTAATGAATGCTTAGCAAATTCTATAGTATTTGGAAGGCCACATTTACCTAAAGTTCATCTATATTATCACTCATTCATATAAAAGCACATTTTAGTATTAATAAGGAATTAGAACAAAGAAATTATAGCCCAGTAACACGTGAGCTTATGGACCATTTGGAAACATTTCACTTAAATTTGATTTAATTTTTTTACCTGCGAAAATCTTATACCATAATTGATCTCAGCTGAAACAGATTTTCTTGTTTTCTCTCTCTGAATTGGCCTATCATCCAAACCACGGCAGAATCTATACAGCATTTGTCCAGTTTTTGGTCCAAACTCTTTCTGAAGCTTTGACATTGTGATACACTGTAAATCTCCACAAGTTTTTAGCCCCATAGATGATAGCTTAGATTCCATTGTTCTTCCAACTCCTGAACCCCAAAATAAAAATATATCTTTGTATTAGAACTCTACACCAGAGAAATTAATTTATTTAACAATCATTGTTACACTTCACAATAGGAATAAACTATTAACTAAATCACTTTTATAACTGGCCATATGCCAGGCTCAAATTATCCTATTTTGGACATGTTATGCAGAGAACCAATACTGCAAAAATATCTAATGCTGAGAAAGGAGAAAGGAAAAAGAGGATCATCTGCAGGAAAGTAGCAATGCATGCGATCTTGGGTGATTTAAAAGAAAAGGTTAGGGATAGATTGTCAGAGAAAAATCTATACATGTGGTTGGTAGGAGTTAAATATGACTTGATGGCAAATAATCAATTAAATGTGTATTTTTGTCAACTTCTTTTGGCAGAAAACTATTATTTTGATGTTTTGAATATTTATTAAAAATACAGAGGATTAACATAATCTCAGGATGCAGAATTTATGCCATGCAATTTATCAGATTGCTATTCAAAGTTTGAATAAAAAAACCATCTCTTTTTACAATTCTGTAATTCCTTAATTCAAGGTAGAGTGAGGGCAACTGATGGAGCTGAGTGTTTACTGGCTGGATGCCCTTCCTGACGCCTATGTGGAGTTCGCAGCAGATATTTTTTCTTTGCGCCCTAGGAGAGAAACATTTGCTGCTATCTAGATTTGAACTCTCAACCTTTTGAGTGAGAGGCGAATGCTATTCAAAATTTGGATAATGTTATCTATATACAGTATGTTGCTTTATCTTCACTATAAAGAAAATAGCACTTCTGATTTGTTAATAACCCATTACTTTGTAAAGTAGAGCTAAAGTAACTGTGATAAATACTTCTGAAGAAAACTAAGAAGGAATATAGTAGAAAAAAAACTACCTGGAAGATGTATAATTAGCTGGCTCCTGATAAAGTCATCTACTTCTTCAGGCTTTAAATGATACTGCCCATCAGGTTTTGCTTGGCGAGTTGCCAGTCTGGCCAGTAAAATATTTGAACCTATAAAAGTTCAATATTGCTTTTAAGCAGTATTTCACCATTTGGAAGATTTAATATTTTTCCTCTATTACACAAGAAGAAAGGAAGGATACTTTATAATGTAACTCCCAGTCATAAGCCACAGGGAGATTAAGAAAGACAGCTTTATTCATCAGCATAAGTAGAATTATAGTTCAGGTCCACCATGATTATTATCATCTTATATAGAATGTTATTTCAGTTCCAACAATCATTCCTAATGATAATCATTCCAACAGTCTTACACTGAAAAACATTTTTATTACCTCTCAAAATATTTTAGCAGCATAGACTGAACTGTTTTCTCTTTTTTGAAATCTTCATATATATGCTGGAAGTTTAGAGTGATTTATCCATATTTTAGGTAGCCTCATATTAATTGAATTTAGGCTTGTATTAAACACAAACTGGTATTCATTTACAATTTGCATTAAACTGAATATCTCATTATTGAACTTGTACTAATCTTGACCTACCTAAGTGTTGGAATGATGGAACCATAACAACTGGAACTTTCTCCTCAGATCAACATTTTGGATTTTTTTGCAAGACAAATGGCCTGATAAACACACAGGAGTATTTATCTGAAAACATGTGGGCCAGGGTGTCACAGTTTATTTCCTTTCAGTTGGGAACATGGCAAGAGTATTTTTGTTGTAGTTGCTGCAAGGCACTGACTAAATGATGACTTACTCGTTGTTGGCTAGACTGAGCATTAATTTGCTCTTGATAGTCCCTAAACCTTTTCTGCTTAGTACTGTGTTTTCCCCAAAATAAGACTTATCCCAAAAATAAGCTGTAGCCTGATTTTTGTATATGCACCTAATATAAGCCCTACCTCCAAAATAAGTCCTCATTAAGAGTCCGCCCATTCCGTCTCACCATCTGGTTGCTCGCTGCCACAATGGGACAGGAGAAAGCACATTGCACCGATGCCGCCGCAAGGTGAAGTGAGGCAAGTGGTGGGGTGGAGCTGCCCCATGCACCCCAGGGCTCTGTAGCCAGGCCATTCCCCGCTCGACGACCTCCCCTTATCCAGCTGGGGGGAGTGACAGCAAAAGGCTCCACCACCGCTGCGCAACAGCTACATCTGTTGCTGGAGGGGCTTTCTTTAGTCCCGTCCCCCTGCTTCACCCTGCAGATCACCTGCTGGCCAGCAGCCTCCTTCTTCTCCACCAACTCTCCCACGGCTTGTGCTGTGACCCTGGTATCCCTCCGCCAGCCCTCCATCGCCAGCACTGGAGAGAATGGAGAACTTGGGGGTGGCTTTTGCTGTGGGGCTGACCTAAGTTTTTACAGCAAATGGTCTCCGAAGGTTAGGATAGAGCCCAAAGAGCGACTTAAGGACACGTAAAGGCACGGGCTTCCCTGAATGCTAAAAGTAATGGGGGGTGGGGGTGGAGTAAGCCGCCTGAGGGAGAGGCAGAGGCGGAAAATTGCTGCAGGGTGGTGGATGAAACCAAGGAACAGGAACAAAACTTCTCAAGTGGCCCTGAAGTAGCCTCTGTAACCAGGTCGCACCTGCTGGCACGAAGCAGGAGACTGTGGGCTACCTCCTTCCCAGCCAGGAAAGGGAGAAAGGAAGAAAGGCAGCTTACAGTAGCTTCCTTCACCTCTCCCGATGTCCTTAAGTCAGCCTTCCTTCCTTCCTTCCTTCCTTCCTTCCTTCCTTCCTTCCTTCCTTCCTTCCTTCCTTCACACAGCGATTGCTGGCCCACACTTTCTTGCTGCCCTGCATCGCCCCGCATCTCCTTTCTCCGTTCTGGAAATGGCAGCCCTGTTTTCTGCCGCTTCTCCTCCTGGCGTTGTGTTCCTCCTTCGTATGGAAGGATGCTGAGCTCTTGGAAAACTATGCCAGCTGGAGCTGGATGAGGAAGGCTAGGGTCCCCTTCCCCGATGGTTCTGCAAAGCTTTTAAGGTTTTGCATGGAGGAGTGGATTGTCTCGGCACCCGCTTTGGACAGCAAACAGAAGAGCTTTGCTCTTTTTCTCCAGGGCCTTTGAAATTGCCCCCCCCCCTTCGCTTTTCTGCCTTCAAATCCAGAGCAGACACGTTTTCCTCCTGACCAGCTGAGGATACGGTAGCTATGATTTTTGTAAGAAACTCATTGTACCGATATGTGGGAGTCCAGCCCCCTTGGCATGTGCCAGCATAGGCTGGCCCTGCAGGAAGCGGATCCACTCCTCCATGCAAAACCTCAAGGGCTTTGCAGAACCATCGGGGAAGGGGAGCTTGGCCTTCCTCTCCAGGGTGATGCAAGGTGGCAAGAGAGTGTGGATCAGTGATTGCTGCACAGAAGAAGGAGTGTTTGGGCACCTAAGGGGAGTTTGGAAACAGAGTGATTTGTTCCGTTCCCAAGCGCATCATTTGCAAGCAGATGAAGTTTCCAGTCTCTGACATTTTTCTGTCCAGGCGAAAAGTGTTTGGATGCCTGTGGGGCACGCCTATGGTGATTTGTTCCGTTTCCAAGTGCCCCATAGGTGCCCAAATACTTTTCACCTGGAGAACTGATGGGAGACTGGAAGCTTCATCTGCTTGCAAAAGGAAAGGGTGTGGCAGGTGGAGGGAGGCAGCAGGGATGGCTTACCCTACCTGGTCATTCGGCTTCCCCTACCTATCCACACTGTTCTTGCCTGAAAGCATGTTCCGCTGCCACTGCCCTCGCCTCTCAAGCATCTGCCCTGGGAAGCTCTGTAAGCCATTGCAACCGCAAGCAAGCAGATGGTGGGATGGAGTGGGCGGGCGGCTGCAAAATAAATCATCCCCCGAAAATAAGCCCTAATGGGTCTTTTGGTCCAAATAATAATAAGAAGAAGAAGAAGAAGAAGACCTGGTCTTACTTTTGGGAAAACATGGGTATAAAAGTCAGAAGTGAAGATAATTCCATGGCTGATCCCAAAATGCTTTGCAAGGATTAGGAAATGGAACTCTGCTGTTTGGAATATGATGTGCTTAACTGAATGTGATTAAAGATCACATGTACATTTTAACTGACATTACTCATGGGCATACAAATATACAATCTTGTTAAGCTAAATATATGAATGTCAGATGCCACAAATATTACAAGTATTTCCACTGTGTCCCTTTATATGTGAAAAATACTAAGAAAGAAGGCAGTTGGTAATATATAAAAGCCTCTAAGGCAGTATATATTTGCTTCTATTTATTATCTTATATAAATGAAGAAAAGAGAAAACAAGAAAAATTAACTAGACATATTTCTAATATCTAATCATAAAATTATTTTAATACTGTGATTAATGGATACACTTTATGGAAATAAAACATTGCTTTTACTTAATAATCTATTTTACTTATAAATAAATATTTCTAAGCATTATACTAACCTATTCCAATTGAAGCAGGACATTTGGTCTTGTTTTTAATTTCTGCACGAATAACATTTGCTAGCTCCTCTGATGTCAACCCAGTCTCTGCAAGGATTTCAGTGGTATCTACTAGTGCTTCATCACAACTGACAGCTTCAATGTTATGAGTATAGCTATCAACAAAGTCAAAGAATTAAACAGAAATAATAGGAACAAAATTAAGTTATTCAAATTTATGCATATTTACTAATATTAAATATTGATTTTACAGTCAAATTCCAACATATAGTTTTCCAATTTTTGAAAAAAATTAATACTTTTAGATATTTTAGACACAAGATAATGTGTACCAGAAAAATATATGCCTAATATTATCTTCTTTTCTAACATTAGTTTTATGCAACTGTTTTCTCTCTCAATTCCCCAGGCTACTTTCCAAGTAGTACCTGAGTTTTTTGTTCCTCCTTTTCCATTCCCCCTTTTTTGGTGTTATTTGTATTGGAAGCAAGAGAGCAAGGACTATCTTGTTTTTCAAATTAATTAGCTATTGACAACTCCTTTGAGTTGTCGAGTTTTTAAATATTTTAAAGCAGATGATCTATTAAAACTATATAAGCTGGAAAGATTTTAAAATATAGATACCTACTTATTAAATTTATTTGCTGCCCATCCAGCTATATGAGATGCTGAACTGTGAAGTGGCAGTAGCCATATTACATACTTCATTTTATAAGTGAAATATAAAGCCTGAACCTGAGCAGTATAATTGTTTCAACTATTTTTTATTTATGTAAATTTCACATATTTACATCTGATTATATTTAATCAGACATCAGTAAAATCCCAGGTTGGAAAGTAGAATAATGGAGCTGGGCTTTAACTAAGCTGTCTTAAAATAACTATGTTAATTTGATTTGTGATTAAAAATAATATTATTTATAATATAATTTCTATTTCGTTGAGATTAAAAAGTAATCTGATCTTGGAATAGCTGTTATTCAGAAATGCTTGAGTGGCCTTTGTGGAACAAGGCTATAGAAAAAAAACAATAGTAGAAAAATATGGAATATTTGTATATTGCTGAAGAGATGCTTAATAAATTCATAAGTACAATAATAAAATAGATAGCACATAATATTTTATCAAATTTCATTACAAAACAATCAGTAGAATTCCATAATAGAAGTTTTTGGGGAGTTATTCTTTGTCTAAAATAAATATTTTAACAACTTGTATAATATGAAACATTTACCTTGCCAATGTTTCATACATAGTTTGTGCAACTTCTTTGTATGCATGAAAGTCATAGGGAACAGCTTGAAGATTTGGGCACAACTGTTTTGCTTGCCCAAAAAACATTCCATTCTTTATACCAGCTTGCCTAAATAAAAAATAATTGCGTAGGGGTTCAAAAATCATCAATTAATGAAAATGAAATAATTATGATTCTTGCACAACAAAAGCTCAGGTCTTCCTACAAATGTGTCGGAATATTTAAAAAATGCTTTAATAAACAGCAAACTAAACAAATGTGCTTTATCTATTTAAAGAGAAAGACTGTATTCTGCAACCTCCAACTGACAAGAAATAATTTTCTCTTACCTGGCTTCATAACTGCAAGATGCAATTTCTGCCATTGATGACACGGAAATATCAAAATCACTTTTATTCAATTCAGCAGAATCTTGATTATCATCATCTGTTGAGTCAGCATCATCAATTTCTATTTGAAAATAATGTTATTAAGTCATTATTTGTTTTAAAATTGAATTTGATTTACAGTAATTATAAAAAGTTAATTAAGAAAACTATTTTGCATATGTAGAAATATGCAACAAGATATAATCTTAATGTACTTTAAAACTACTCCTTCCTTCCTTCTTTCCTTCCTCCCTCCCTCCCTCCCTTCCCATTAACAAATCAAATAAATTTACAGGCTATACAACAAACCAATACCTAATAAAATACACATTGCAGAATGCAGATCAGTTGGATAGTTTTTGATACCAGTCTTCATATTTAATGTACTGTATTTGCACAGCTTAGTATGTCTCACTGTAGGAAATTCAAAAGATATGCTTTAAAGCAAATGCCTTTGCAAATACTATTAGACAAATGTATTTATTACTTATGAGAATTCCAGGCATATGGAATCCTTTGCATGCTGCTGCTGACTCCACCCAAGCAAAATTCTGTCAATTAACTCTGTGGCCAGTAATAGCAATACAATTAGACTTATATACCGCTTCACAGTGCTTTACAGCTCTCTCTCAGCAGTTTACAAAGTCAGCATGTTGCCCCCAACAACCTGGGTCCTCATTTTACCGACCTCAGAAGGATGGAAGGCTGAGTCAACGTTGAGCCTGTGAGAATTGACCTGCTGGCAGTCAGCAGAATTAGCCTGCAATACTGCATTCTAACCATGCTTCCTCTTTAATTTCCCACAATTGTTTTTCTGTGGCAGGGCTCAAATTGTTACTATCTTAGTTATTGTTAAGAAGGAAGTGTTTATAAATCTACACATTTTAAATCTGGTTATATGAATTAATCTGCAGTATTTTACAAATTTGGTGTAAGTTTCACAACATTTAACTATTTCTAAACAGGTATGTAAAGGATTGTATCATTATAACAAATATTGTAGAGTTTGATATAACAAACTTTCTTCCTGAAATGAGAAGAACTCTTTTCCCTTTTGAATTAAAAAATATTCTTTAAAATGATACATATATTAATCCAAAGAGTTTTTTTTAAGTTTTTAATGAAAATAGAAATACGTCTAGTATGTTATTAAAATAGAATCACAAAAACATGGCAGTTTCATAGGTAATTCACATCCACTTAAGCATACTAGTAAGTCAGAATGTTTTAATGTTTTCCTTTAATAGTATTATTTATAGTCATTATTTCTCACAGATATTTCATAAAGCCATTAAACATCCTTTTTGCTGTTATATTCTGCCCAAATTAGGCAGAATTATGGAGAAAATTGGCTCTTGCAATGAACTGCATACCAAGTATGAATAAAATGGAAGAGTCCAGAGCTACAGTATGCAAAAGCAAGGGAAGTTTCTATTCTTATAAAGGTAAATATTAGGTAAATATTGTGAGAAGCATGCACACTTATAATTACTTCTTGCTAGAAAAATGTAACGGATGCAAACATTCTTCCCCCCTTCTTGCCTCATGTAAAGTACAAAGGAAGTCCTATACTAGCATTCTAATATTTTTTTAGAACAAAAAATATAGTAATTTGGATTAATTTACATATAAACACACACCATGAACAGTTATGTTTTCTCCTCTTCAGTACTTCTGAAAGTTGCTAACAAGTTACAGAATGACTTGAATGTGAAATTTATGGTGCGCTTATTTTCACAAACGATACTCAAGATAAAGAATGTAGTGGATGAGAAAAGTGGGAGACAGAACACGGACAAGCTGCTATCTTTGATAGTTCATCACTATCATTCGGATGGCAGTGTCATTCAAGTTGTCCAACATATCTGCAAGTGCAAATTAGAGCAAGTTATGCCCTGAACAACAAGAACAATGTCCTTAGTCCATCTGTTTCTCTGCCCTGGCATTAGATGATGTCATCATCTTGTCTATCTTCATGACTTCGATGGGCTCCTCCAGTGCAGCACAGCAGATCCCCCCTTAAGCTGATGAAGTCACTTCATGTAATTCAGGGGCAATGGAAGACACATTTTTCTCACTGGAAGGCAAGGTAGAGAACCTCTCATCAAAAGTTGGGAAACTAGACAGGCACATGGTGAATGTGGAGCAACGGATGGAGAAATCAGAGGTCAGGACCAAGTCTGTGAAAAAGAAATCGCTGAGAATAAATCTGTATCTAAAGTGTGATTAAAAAAAAATGTTGCTCTCTAGAATGAGAATTGAAGATATTGGGCCTGAGAATGCTGGCAGATGTGGATAAGGCAATAACTCATTCTTTATGTATGTTTAATTCCTTTTGTCTTTGTGTTAGATTTTTGTCAACAGACTGTAATTATTGTACCTGCCCTTAAAGATATATTCTCCAAGATAGAAGTACAGAGAAGAATGCCATCAAATGTAGAATAATACAATTGATGTATAAAAATATTAAAGATTGAATCCTGGATCTTTTTATGAAAATCAATTTGTCCAAAAGGAGGCAATAACAGCAAGGACAATCCTCAGTGAATAAGCAGTTGTAAAAGATGGGGGTGATGTTGCAGATACCTGAATCAAGTTACACTAAGAAATTTACTGACCTTTAAAACAACTTTATCTAGTAGACTGTAGAGAAGATCACCAGAACAAAAGTATGGAAATATGAGGTACTGATAAATGATGTTTGTTCTGTATCAGAACATGATAAGTCATGTGTAATAAATTAAGGGTTAGATTTCATTCAAATTTACACATAAATGAACTCTGTGTAGATGATTTATTAGAGTGGAATTCATCAATATGCTAAACACATCCAAAGCTTTTATTTTTTTTTCAGTGCCTACCAGCCTATATAACCAATATTGCCAATCAAGTATTCCACACGGGAATAAATTCTAGTATTTCTCACTTTTCTCTAATAGCTAGGAAGCTAATAGTTATATTTCTTTACTGTTAAAAACCTTCAAATAAATACAGACTGCAAAAAATTTAGGTATTGTGAAAAAAATGCAATTAAAAAATTGAATTATCTACCTGAAAAAGATTTTTTTTAAAAAAAACATGTGATTGTATTTGCCTAGAAAACAAAAAATATATGAGAATAAGTTATAAATATTCTCCATTATAATCTTAATTTTTTGTATTCTTGGAAATGCAAGCCTTATATAAGTTTATAAAACAGCATATATCACCATGGAAATCCTTTGGTATAAAAGAATTTTTGGACAACATTGTTATACAGGGCATCTTGTTCAATTTTATAACATTGAGCCTGTTAACTCAGAATTGAATTATTTCTGATCCTACATTATTAAGATTTTACATCTTCTATGATAGAATTTATTCAGTAAGGTGAACAAAAATGTAAATGCAGGTAGAGTTGGGTTTTGTGGCACAACATATGATAGATTGTAATTATGCCAGACACTAGCTCAAGATATAGAATAACTCTGGGCAGCTCACAACATATAAAAGTAACAAAAAATAACAAAATTAAAAGCATCATGCACAACTAAGTCACCATAACACTCTTACCCCAAATATTTATGAACTGGACTCAGTTCCCATCCTAGCCCAATGCCTGGGTGAAGAGCCAGGTCTTAATGGTCTTCAGCATTCCAGAAGTCTAAGACAATAGGGGACTTCTAGATCAGGGCTTTTCAACCAGTGGTACGGGTACCACCTGTGGTACATTGGCACCTGGCAGGTGGTACACAACCATCCTAGAAAAGTGGTAGCGGGGGAGGGGAATGAGCTGAACCAGTGGCAGCACCTGCCTGAGCAAGAGATGGCTGGAGCTGCAGGGCTATCAAGGCTCAGCGGAAGTGCCAGGATCAGTGCCAGGCTCCAGCCAGAGCTCAGCACTGATCCTGGCGCTTCTGCTGAGCCCAGAAGAAGCGCCAGTCAGCTGGAATGTTGCAGCATCTCCAGGGTCTTGTAATTTACATTCGGATGCTTGGCAACTGATTCATATTTATGATGGTCACAATATCCCAGGGTCATGTGAAGTGACCAAAACCTGCTGCAACCGCCCAGCAGACAGGGGGAATAAAAACCAAACACCCCCCACCCCACACCCCCTGCCAAACAGAAATGCTTACAACAATGAAAACCTCGGACAGGAGGAAGAGCGGGGAGGCAGGTGTCTTGCTCGGCTGTGGCTTGGGGGGCACTTTTTTCAGTGCCATTGTAACTTTGAACAGTCACTAAGCGAACTGTTGTAAGTCAAAGACTACCTGTACTTTATCACTTTTTTCCTTTTTGGGGGGGGGGGTCATCAAGTTTTTGACACCTTGCTAGGTGACTGGTGGTACTCGGATGTTGCCATATCCTAAAAATGGTACAATGGGTGAAAAGGTTGAAAAGCTCTGTTCTAGATGTCAGGGAGGCTGTTTCATAGGGCAGCAGTTGCTACAGAGAAGTCCAGCCTCCAAGCTCCTGCCAGATGACATCATGTAACAGAGAGGGTGCTCACCCTATATTTGATGACAGGAATTTGTTGACAGTCCTGTAAGTAAACTGGGCCCATACTTTATAAGTCTTCAAAGGTGATAACCAATAGCTTGAATTACACCTGGAAGAAAATGGGGAGTTACAGCAGTTTGCAAATCACCAGTGTAATATGGACAAACTGCACGATGCCCTGAACTCTGTTAGCCATTTCATTCTCAACCAGTTGAAAGTTTTGAATGGTCTTCAAAGGCAGCTAAATGTAGAGAGCATTGCAGTAATCCAATTGGTAACTGACTAAGGCATTAAGTGACCATGTGCAGAGCCTCCCAGTCCACCAATGAGTACAACTGGCAGACAAGATGAATATACACAAAACCATCCTAGCCACAGCTGACACTTCATTTTTGAACAGGAGCCATCAGTCCAAGACAACCCTTAAATTTCACACCAACTCTTCCCGGGGGAAGGCTACTCCATCAAGAGTTAAATATTGCAATTCTCCAGTTCCAGGGGAAAACCCAGAGCAACCCTACCTTGCTAGTGTTGAATCATAGTTGACTCCTTTACACCCAGACTTTCCTAGCCTTAAGGCACTGAGTAGGCACCTGAATAATTTGTTTGGACTGAGGTGGAGATGCACAACTGAGTTTTATGTAGATGTTAAATAGGAGGGATCTAGCTTCAAGTAGATATTAAACAGGAGGGATGAGAATATTGAGCCTGACAAGGACTGACTTGTACCTTTCCCACTTCATCGACACTGACTGAAACTGATCACAAAGGAGAAAAATCATTGTAAAAGAGTGTTTGCAGTCCCAACCCACTAAGTTTGTTCAGAACACAATAGTCAATATTACTGAAAGCTTCCAAGTGATCCAAGAAGGCCAGAATAGATGCAGCATCCCCATCCTGAGTCCTCAAACTATCATCCATAAGTGAAAACAATGCTGTCTCATAACCCAGCCGGAAACCCAACTAAAAATGGTTGAGGTAACTGCTTCCTCCAATACCATTTTAAGGGGAGCACCCACCATTCTCAAAATAACCATCCTTAAAAAGGGAAGGTTGGAGACTTGATAAAGGTTGTCCTTGATGACAGTCAGAGAACTTACTGCCTTCTTCAAGGCAAGAATTACTGATAGTTCTTGACTCAATGTCAGAAATGAGCCTATTTATTGTAGTTGTAAGACACGATGCAGTAAAGCAGGTGACCTGATCTTTTATATGAACTTTTGCAGTGGTTGTTATGCAACTACTGCAGTCATAAAGTAACCTTTATGCTTGCAGTAGGCCATGTCATAAATGCAGTCACATGATTGCAGAATATTGCACATGGCCATAAATTTGGGTCAGTTACTAAGTGCCTGACGTGTGATCATATTGTTCTGTCCCAGCGTACACAAATACTGCTGAGCCGCTTACTCATGAGGAAAAACCACTTTGCATGGAACAAAGAAGGACTTGATAAGATAAACCCCTTTTATTTTTACACAGCTTTTATCAAACAAAACTCCAACCAGTACTTTAGCTGTTGAAACTAACAAGATTCAGTCTCTGAGTTCTCAGCTGGAACGCTCAAGGTTTAAGTCACTCAAACACAGAGAAAGCTGACAAACCTGGTTAAATATCCAAGAATCCTAAGGCAAGAAATCCAACAACAGAAGCACGAAATCGCAGCATGAATGGTTGCCTTTGGCAACCAGCCTCTCCCACGCCTCTCCTCTTTATCGTCCAGCCAGGGCGTGGCTTCTTAGAGTCTTTTATTTTTCCTGGAGAGCTGCCCCATTGCTCTCTGCTGTCCTGCAGGCCTTTCCTCCCTGTGCATCCGTGCATCTGAAACAGGCTCCAGCTGCTCTTCCTCTTCGCTCAGTTCAGGCCCCCAACCCAGCTGTCTCTGCCTGAGCGTGAGTAGATGAGCCCAGTGTCACATCTAGCTCTCAGTCTTCATGCTTCTCATAGCCTTCCACAGACTCTGATGTGACCCCAGGCAACCCTTCCCCCTCATCTGATTCATCTGACTGGGCTGCCAGATTTGCTGGCAGGTGAGGACTCACAACACATATGACCAAAGAGGCAGCAGCAGGATGGCTGTCAGAACTTCAGAAGTGGGTGTACCTTTGGGGGGTTCTGTTGTAATTTTGAACGATCACTAAGCAACTGGTCATAAACTGAGGTACACCTTTAACCCTCCACAAAGACGCATTAAACACTGCATGAATCCAACCACTTGCCACCTTACAAGATAAATTAACCAGACACAAGGCCCATGGGCTCAGAACACAAACGATAGAACTCAAGGCAACAAAAATCCTGTCTACTTCTTCAGAGCCAACCAACTGAAACTCTTCCCAATTAATTGAGCAAAGGCATCCAACATCCACTTCCATAGGAACTGCCCAACTCAGCAAACCTGAGCAACTTTATCCAACAGACACCAAAACAGTCTTTAGAGAGGCCTTGCATGAGCTCTCCCCTCCACCAAGAAAGGACCTAGTCACCTGAAACCGAGCTATTGGCAGATACAATAAGGAAAAGTAAGCTTCTTTCACTGCTCTTACAAGGCAAGACCTAATAAAGTTGCTCTCATCTGTACTTGGATCAGGTTTGTTCTCTGACTTTTTCTACAGCACTCTAAATATCTCTTGTTTTATTTAATCTCCTGAATCCCTCCTCAGTAACTGAAATGCTACACGCCCACAATCAGAGTCCACGTGGAAAACCTATTCCAAGAGTCTTATTGAACGTTCACTTCAGGCATGACTAAGGCCTGTAGAAAATCATGTACTGTATTAGAGCTAATATCACTGAGTTCCCTCTAAAACCCCACTGGGTCTATCCATCTCCTGGGGTGAAATGATCAAATTAGCCCTTCTTCCTTGCAATGGGCAGGTACAGAGAACTTCAGGACCCCAGGAAGTAATCTGTCCATAGCAAGAGACTGATGTAACTTCCATCAACACTTGATCATATTCCAATGTCCCATAACAACAACAATCATTTTTTGACTCTGGGATACGAATACAGAATGATGTCCCCAGGACTATCAATTTAGGGAATTCATTGCCATTTCAGTCACAGAATCAAGAAGTTCAAGTAAGAATATTGTTACATCAAAGGGAGGGAGAGAAGCAAGAAGTGGTCTTGGCTAAACTTTGTGGCCCAAACTCACAAACAAGGCCTCAAATCCAGTATGTCTGCTGCAGCATCTTTCAGAGCTAATAGAAACTCCCAATAACAGCAGCCCTATCTCCATCCATTCCTGGACTCATGGCTGATACCACATGAATGATACAGGTGCTAGGAAGTGTGAGCTTGAGGCTATGCAGGTTTGCTGCAGTGAGGGTCTTATGGATAGCTGGCACTGCTGAGATTTGCCTCAGTGCTGGGGCTGAGACATGGTGGCACTGCTGGGGCTTGAGGTGACCAGTACTGCTGGGATTAGAGGTCAGTGCTGGGGCTTGAGACCAGCTGGCACTGCTGAGGCTTGCTGCTGCACTGAGCTTGCTATGGCACTCTGGCTGAAGCAGTGGTAGCAGACTGAAACTGTTGAAGACTACCCTCACTGAGGAGTGCTGCTTCATTCTTGTGCTGCTGCAAGCCCAACAATTCCTAGTACCCACCTGCAGTATCTGTCCTGTTGGCCCATAGATCTTACCTGCTGGCCTACTTAATGATCCGCATAACCGGGACTGCCCGAATTTCAGTCATTAAGCAGTGAAGTCACAAGATGTCATGCATTATGACAACCTCACTTAGTGATAAGAAATCCCAGTCCCAACTTCCATTGTAACCCAAGGATTATTTATATTTTCAACAGAACTGGCTGGAAAAAGCTATGAAATGTTTATTTTATTGCTCAAAATGCAACCCTTAAAATATAAATGGTTACCACCTTGAATATGACAGCTGAAATCTGGCTGCACAGTTTTCTATCATTTTTAATTTTGAACAAGGCACATTCAATGTAAACAAAACAAAGAGTACCCCCAAAAGTTCCAAATGCAGAAAAAACAAAACAAAGCAAACACTGGAATATCTTTGACATGTGACGTGATCCTGCCTGTATAATACTACCATCTCTTAGCTGGATCCCTAACAGCCAAAACAAAAAACAAAAACCCACTGATTGCAGCTTTTGTTTAAATAACACTTTCTACTCTTGCCTTGAAAATCTCAAGTAAATATCTTGCAATAATTCATACAGTTTGGGGATTAGATAATATCAAATAAAACTGTTTTCATATAATTTGCTATAATCTTGCTTCTGTATGGAAAATCTCTGCCTTAGATGAAGCTTGATTTTTACTGTTAGAGATTTCTTATTTTAAAAAAATTATACAAAGAATAAAGTTGTATAAGATTTATTGATAGAAAAACATTAAAAGGCAAATGGCCATGCTAGATCAGATCATCTAGCCCAGCAGTCAGTTTTAACAAGATTGCTAAAAAGTTAATTACAAAGTATAAAAACAGCCCCTCTGAAATGTTTATTCTTAACACCTGGCACTCAGATATACCGAACCTAGCTATGTAGGATAATCCTAATTAATATATACTTTCTTCAGAAAAATAGTTGAATCCACAGTTGAATTCATTTAAATTAGTGCCATCTTTTGGCAGCTGTGTTCATAAATAAATCATTCTGTGATGTTGTGGTTTTATTGCTTTCTATAGCTTGGTACAAGAGGGGGAAAAGCCTTGAACCTCATGCCTTAGCTATCTCTGGCCAGATTACTGTCATGTACTCATTGCAGATGAATACATACAATGTATACATTCATCCAGAAGCTGCACGGGATCAGAATGCAGTGATGTAGATAGTTATAAATGTGGAAATTCTACTACTTTCAAGCTACACTATCTCCCTTTAGCCATCTAGATCAAGGCTTTTCAACTAGTGGTACGGGTACCACCTGTGGTACATTGGCACCTGGCAGGTGATATGCGACCATCCTAGAAAAGTGGTAGTGGGGGAGGGGAATGAGTTGAACCGGTGGCAGCACCGCACAAGCCTGAGTGAGAGATGGCTGGAGCTGCAGGACTGTCAGGGCTCAGTGGAAGCGCCAGGATCAGAGCCAGGCTCCAGCTGGAGCTCGGCATTGATCCTGGCGCTTCTGCTGAGCCCAGAAGAAGCACCGATCAGCTGGAATGTTGCAGCATATCCAGGGTCTTGTGATTTACATTCAGATGCTTGGCAACTGATTCATATTTATGACGTCACAGTGTCCCAGGGTCATGTGAAGTGACCAAAACCTGTTGCAACTATCCAGCAGAGGGGGGGAGAATAAAAACCAAACACCCCCCATCCCACCCCTGCTGCCAATCCTCAACAGAAATGCTCACAACAATGAAAACCTCAAACAGGAGGAAGAGCGCCACCGGGTGGGCAGGCAAATGTCTTGCTTGGCATTTTTTTCAGTGTCATTGTAACTTCGAATAGTTTTTGACACCTTGCTAGGCGACTGGTGGTACTTGGATATTGCCATATCCTAAAAGTGGTACAATGGATGAAAAGGTTGAAAAGCCCTGATCTAGATGGAATTCAGGGTGCTAGTAATCACCTATAAAGCCCTACAGGGTACAAGTCTGGGTGGTTTGCAGGACCACCTAAGATTATTTCTGTCAATCCTACATGTTTAACAAAATGGGCACACTCTAGGTCCCTTCCTTGAAGCAATGTTATCTGATGAAAGCTAGGAGTGCCTTTTCTGTTGCGGTGCTTGCTCTTTAAACCACCTCTCCAGTCATCTGAAGTTCAGTTGGCCCAACCCAGTCAATCTTCAGGAAGGCTTTAAAACTTGTTTTCTTTGGATGTTGAACTTTGGGAGATGGAACTTGTGCTATTAGTATATCAATTTCTTTTGCTTTGGTTTCTTGATATTTTTGGTTTTAATTGTAATTTGTTTTTTCCTTTGATTTTATTAATGCGCACAGTTCTGAGTCACGATCATGCATGTTAAGCAGCTGTATAAATCTTTTAAATAAATAGCATGGATGGCACAACAATCTATCAGGAAGCATCCAGAGTTATCCTTCATGGATTGTGATGTTTGTCTAAAGCAGGGGTGTCAAACTCGCAACATCACATGACGTATCGCCATTTTTTTCCATTGCCGGCAATGGGGTGGGTGAGGTGTGGGCATGATGCATCCGGCCCATGGGCCGGCAGTTTGACACCCTTGGTATAACGCATGGCTATGCCACTCAAAGTTCCCACTATGAATTTTTTTTCTTTCTAAAGGAAGCATTCTCATTGATAGTAGAATAATTAAAAATAGTTCTACCCCTGTATTTTTCTCAAAATGGATGGTAAATTTTCATACAGTTTAAAAAATACAACACATTTATTTAAAAGCATATTATAATATTATAGAAGTAACTTGGGTAGTAAAATGACAAAATCATAAATTCAACAGTATTAATTTTATAATTTCAAAAACTACAGATTTGTACCTGTTCTGCCTTTCAACAATTTATTCAGATAATATTGCCTTTCCAGGTGTGGATTTGCACCAGGACGTAACAATGCTTTTCCTGATCCTCGGTTACTTGTAACAGCCACTGGTTTTCCTGCAAATTACAATTAAAATGTAAGACAAATCACACTGCATCCATTTTTACAAAACTGAAAATATTCAGTTTGTTTCTGTTTTATAGATCTCAATTATTTATTTTAGTATTATTTAGAAAATATATATGGCTGACAAACCTGTGAGCTTGCCAACAAAATACAAAAATTATTATAAAAACAGCAACATACACTGAAAAAATGTACCGTAAATGCCGGCGTATAAGGCAACTTACACGAGCGCTGAAATCGGCGCCAAAGACGGGGGTCGTCTTATACGCCGAGTCGTCTTATACGCCGGAAATACTGGTAGTTTCCGGCGTATAAGACGACGTTCTAGGAATGCGGCCCGGCTATAAAGACGGGGGTCGTCTTATACGCCGGGTCGCCTTGTACGTCGGCATTTACGGTAATAGGATACAAGGTCCAATTCACAAGTCCCCAAAACACATAAATCTACTAATCATCTGTGCTTATTCCTGAGGGAAAAGTCGGATTTTTATAGCATTCAAGAAAGCTGGCAGGTTCACAATCTCTTTGTAGAGATTGTTCTATATGGCAGGGGTAGCAGTAGAGAAGACATATCTGCTGGGTCCTGAAGGCGACATTGTTTCATAGAACAGACTGGAACATATTCACCATGTCAAATCTGGTGAAATGGGTAGAAACTATTTGAAGCCAAGTGGTTTCATAAGTAACCTATCCTTGCACCTGTGTAGTTTTAAATGTGATGACTGAATTGTTACTGTAAGCTAGTGCAGCTTATGCAGCAAAACTGTGGCATGGGTAAATCTAGATCAGGGATTCTCAACCTTGGCAACTTTAAGACTTGTGAACTTCAATTCCCAGAATTCCTCAGCCAGCAAGTTGAAGTCCACAAGTCTTAAAGTTGCCAAGGTTGAGAACCCCTGATCTAGATGCTTTCAGTATTGTGTGTGCCATTGAACTCTGGACTAGTTAAAGGTTCCTAATGCTTCTTTAAGAGCAGCTCTATGTACAGGATGTTGTATTAATCCAACCAGGAAATTACTAAGATGTGAATGACAGTGATCAAAATCTCCTGATCCATGAACAAGAGTAACTGACTCACACAATGGATTTCTGCAAGGGTCCTCTTAGCCACAGCTGCCATTGCTCCTCAAGCAGTAATCATGAGTCCAAAATCCCCAAACCACATACCAGCTCTGTTTTGGGGAATTCAACTTCATTTCAGATTGCAAATGAAATGGTTCCAGACTCAGAGACCCAAAAACCCACAGCAACAAAAGACTTGATGGGCTTGAATTGCAAATATAGAGATGTGTCTCCAGTCACTGGTTAAGAGACTCAACAAAATCATTTGTACTTTCTGCAGTAGGGATTTGTAACAAGGTTGGTTAAATAGAGTGGGAAGAGTATCAAGTCCTGAAGTACCCCACATAATAGAAGTCCAGGGCTAGACCTCTCCTCTTCTACTTAAACTAACTTGAATTGATCCAGGAGGGCAAGAATGAACCACCTCCATCCTGAAACTTCAGGGTCATCCACAAGCATGATCAATGTTGGTTTGGTACTATAACCTGGTCTGAAACCTAAATGGAAAGTATCCAAATAATCTGTTTCTTCTAGGATCTTTTGATGTTCTGAGCCATTTAGTCAAGTTGGAGGTAGAACAGACTAGACTAGACTAGACTAGATTAGACTAGAACAGGAATATCTTTATTGTCATTGTGTAACTCACAACGAAATCAAGTGATGTCCACAGTGCACACCACACACAAGTAAAAACCACAAATAAGAACATACATTATATACACATATATATTCATATGTGTATTCCTTCATATTCTATTCACCATTGCACTGCCCCTAATATTGCACTTCAATGTTGCACTATACTGTGGTATTTAATATGGTTACAGCTCTGGGATAAAAACTATTTTTCAGCCTATTTGTCTTTTTTTATTATCCTGTACCGTCTGCCAGATGGTAATAGTTCAAAAAAAAAAATGTCTGGGATGAGATGTCTTTAAGAATGTTTTGAGCTTTCCTAAGACAACGGGAACTGTACAGTTCGTCCAGGGGGGAGGGCAGCCAATAATCCTCTGGGCGATGGTAATGACCCTCTGGAGCACTTTCCTTTCTGCTACTATGCAACAAGCAAAATACACACAAATGCAATAGGTTAGAATGCTCTCTATGGAACAACGGTAGAAGGTCACCAGCAGTTTTTTATTCAGTTGTTTCCTGAGAAGTCTCAAGAAATATAATCTCTGCTGGGCCTTAACATGAGCACTCCAGGTAAGATCAGGTCCTCCTTTATGGTAACACCCAGAAACCTAAAGAGTGCCACCTGCTCCACAGTCTCCGCTGATGATCAGGGGCTGGATGTCTGATCTATTCTTCCTGGAATCTACTATAAGCTCCTTGGTCTCGGTTGTGTTGAGAACCAAATTATTGTCTCTGCACCACAAGAACAACTGCTCCACCTCATCCTGGTAGGCAGATTCATCCCCCTTGGAGATAAGCCCCACCACTGTTGTATCATCCGCAAATTTAACAATAATGTTGCTGGGGATGAGTGAAGGTGCAGTCATAAGTTTAGAGGGTGTAAAGTAGGTGGCTCAAACACAGCCCTGAATAAGGGATGAAGAGATATAGTTTTCTAATCTAACCCTCTGAGAGTGGTCGGACAGGATGTTCATAATCGTAAAGCAGATTGAATGTCTAAGTCCAAAACTGACAAGTTTAGACACCAGTGTGTATGGAAGAATTGTGTTAAATGCAGAGATAAAATCCACAAAGAGCATCCTTCCATTGGTCCCCAGCTGCTCCAAAGTTAGAGCAGTATAGAGTGATGGCTATGGCGTCCTCTGTGGATCTTTTTGCTCTGTCTAAAAACTGATGACTGTCCAGTGTGTATGGGAGGCAGGATATAATGTACTTGAGAAATGTTTTTTCAAAACACTTCATGATAACAGGGGTGAGTGCAACTGGTCTATAATTACTAAGACTGTTAATAAAGTACTTCTTTGGTAATGGAACAATGATGGAGGCCTTTGGACAGGATGGAATAGTGGACTGGGATAGAATTAAAAATTCTATCCAATTAAAAATCTTTTTTAAAGACCCCAGCCAACTGGTGTGCGCAGTTTTTAAGTACCCAGCCAGAATGCCATCAGGTCCAGCAGCCTTCCTTGAGTTCACAGCTCTCAAGGTACTCCTCACCTCATGCTCCTTCATGGTGAGGGGAGGGCTGCGGTGGACTAGTGGCTGTAGCACAGCTGCCTCTGATGGCTTCATTTCGAAGTGGGCAAAGAAATGATTCAGCTTTTCTGCCAATGAAGCATCCCTGTGAACAGGAGTGATGTTATTGGGTCTATAGTTGATGATTTATTGAATCCCCTGCCACATCTGCCTTGCATCAATGCTATGAAAATAATCTTCAGTCTTCCTCTTATAATCTGCCTTGCCTGCTGAATGCCTCTCTTCAGACTAGCTCTGGCAGCACTATATTTTTCCCAATCACCCGACCTAAAGGCATGGTTTCTGTCATGCAGGAGACGCTGGACTTCCTTAGTCATCCAAGACTTCCAGTTGGGATAAATCCGGATTTGTTTGTCCACAGTAACAGTGTCTATACAGTATTAAATATAGTCCAGAATAGCTGCAGTGAACTCCTCCAAGTCTGGGTGGTCCAAGATGTCCCAGTTTGTCCTCTCAAAACAGTCCTGCAGCTGTTGAGAGACACCATCAGGCCAGGATTTCACAGCCCGTTTCCTAAGAGGAGTATATGTTGCTAATAAAAGCATAGATATATGATCTGACTGGCTGATGTGTGGCAGTTGTATAACCCTATAGCCAAGTTTAACATTGGAATAGGCCTTGTCCAATGTATTTGCTTCCCTAGTGGCACACTTAACATGCTGATGGAATTTGGGGAGCACTGCTTTTAAATCAGCATGGTTGAAGTCCCCCACTATAATGTACATAGCATCAGGATACTTATTCTTCTGGTTACTAAGAGATTATACAAAAATCCCAAAGCCAAGTTAGCATTAGCATCAGGTGGAATATAAACAGCAGTAATTATGAATACGGTAAACTCCAGCTGAAGGTATATGGATCTGTGTCTCACAGTCATATACTTCAGGTCCATAGAGCAGTGACTGTCTACAGTCTTTGTGTTGGTACACCAACTGTTGTTGACATACATGCATAAACCTCCTCCTTCGCTTTTACCAGAATCCCTGCTCTTACCCTGGTGGTGCACTGTGCAGCCCACTAGCTTGACAGCTGTATCTGGTATAGATGAGTGAAGCCAGGTCTCTGTGATCAGTAAAACACAGCAGTCCTTGATAAACTTGTTTATTGTAATTCACAGCCTCAACTCATCCATTTTGTTGGCAAGGGACCTTACGTTGGCAAGAAAAATGCTCGGAAGTGGTGGTTTGTTTGGGAGTTTACATAGCCTCACTAGCACACCAGCCCGGCAGCCTCGCTTTGCTTCCTGTTGTCAAGAACTGTTGGGTTCAACTTGAGGAGAGCATACTGTAGACCAGCACTTCTTTCAAAGCAGATTGGACTGTCCCTTCCTGCATACACCACAGCTTGGATCCAACCACATGCACTCCTGGGAGGCCTTGACCAATCAGAATGGGCATGGATCTAAAGCACAGGTGATAAAACTCCAAAGACCCTGCCATCTTCCTCTGAACCAACAACTGCCACTCTTCCCATATAACAAAACAAAATCAATTCCAAAGGGCCTGCCCAGCCAGAGTCCAACTCCTAGTGAATCGAAACAATTTATTTGACAAATACTTAGAAAAGTCCATTTCTCTTTTCCAATAATTTTATTAAAAGTTACAGTGCAGAAAGTGTTCAGAACCCCTTCACTTTTGTCAATTTTGTTATGCTGCAGTCTGATTCTATAGTTGTTGAAATTCTTTTTTTCTCATTAATCTATATTCAATACCTCATAATGACAAAGTGAAAATAGAATTTTAGAAATGTCTTTAAATGTATTAAAAAGAAAAAAACTGAAATGATATGGCTTTGACTGTATTTATACTTTTATACTTTTATACTTTTTCTATTTTTGTTTTTTAATAAAATGTTTCATGTCAATAAATTATTGACATGATTGGTCCCCTCTTTCTGTTAGGGGGAGGGGACAATCTTCACGATCTTTAAAACCTAATTCCTAGCAAAAACCACTAGATAACCAATCACATAAAGAGATAAGGAGTAAAGAGAAAGAAGAAATAAAAAAAGAAAAAACATAACAAAGTAGTGAGTTACAAAGTAGGAAATATAAAATATCCAAGACTCATGAAGGACTCAAATGCCTATACAGAACTCTCAAAGTTTAGGAAACAAATCGGGTGAACGTGAAATATTATTAGTACATAAAGGCAGATACGATATAGTTGCCATTACTGAAACTTGGTGGGATGAAAGTCGAGACTGGAATGTACTAAGGGAGTGATACAAACTATTCAAAAGAAACAGAACTAACAAAAGAGGAGGTGGAGTTGCATTATATATAAAAGATCACTACATCTCTACAGAAATACACAAAATCAAGGATGAAAATCTTCTAGAATCCATACGGGTCAATATAAAAGGAAAAAGAATGATATTACTCTAAGCGTATACTACAGGCCACCCAACCAAGCAGAAGAAATAGATGAACGCTTTGCTAATCAATTAACAAATATATGTAGGAAACATACCACAATAGTAATAGGAGGATTTACCCTGATATCAACTGTAAGGCAAACTCTACAGCAAGTGGAAGATCGAACATATTTCTAACCAGCTTAACTGACTATTTTGTCTTCCAAAAGGCAGAGGAGGGAACTAGAGGAAAAGCTATACTGGACCTACTAATAGAGAAGAAATGATAGAAGGAGTTGAAGTTGCCGGAACCTTGGGCGAGAGTGACCATGTCATATTGGAATTCAATATAATGCAAACACAAGCAATAGAATATAATTCAACCAGTGTCTTAAACTTTAAAAGAGCTGATTTTAACAAACTCAGAGAAAGCCTAAGAAAAATTCCACGTGTCATGGTTGGCTCGCTATGCAAATCCCACTCTCAACCAGACAGCAGCAATCTGAGGGGGGAGGGAAGGCAATAGAATGCAAGGAGACTATCGGGAAGGGAAAAGGAATGCAAGTGTGCCGACCTGAAACCTGAGACAGATCCAGCATTCCAAGGCCATTGGTTGGGAAAGTCCAAGGCGGAGAGACTGTTCCCAAAACAATGCAAATGTAACTGATTGGCTAGATCAGGGGTGTCAAACTTAATTGAGGGCCGCATTAGCATTGTGGTTGCCATTGGGGGGCTGGGTGGGTATGGCTGGAGTGGGTGCAATCTACTGGGTGGGCGTGGCTGGGGTGGGCGTGGCCAGCTCAACATCACTCGCATCAGGGGCACCTGTGCGGGCCTGGGCAGGACTGGGGAGGATCTGAGGGTCTACAGTGGAGGGGGGGTGGGACCAGGTCGTGCGCCGGGGCATGGTCCACTGGAGGAGCCACTGTCCCTCTCAGGCCATGCAGGGGGGCCCTGGATGTTGACATGGATTGCCTGGAGCCCTGGGCAGAGGAGGTCAAGTGCCCAGCCTGGCCCTTGAGCTCCCATGGCACTGGGACCCCACAGCTCTGCCTAGCCCAGCTGCACTTCCCCGAGGCGGCACCCAGCTGCGCTTACCTCCTCCTTGAGGTGGCTGCTGCTGTGCTCGCTCTCCTTGGCCAGGTTGCTCATGGTGGGTGCAAGAGGGCAAAGTGTGTGGGTCAGAGGGAGGCCCACTCCCTCTCCATGCAAGGAGACCTGGCTTTGTAATCAAAGCATCCTCACCAATAGGATGGGAGACCACCAGGGGATGGCGAAAGGGCAACAGGGCTGCTGGTGGCCAAGTCCTAAAGTAGGACTTCCCTCAGGCCCTCCCTCCCTCTCATTCCAATTTCCCTCCCTCCCTCCCTCCCTCCTTCCTTCCTTCCTTCCTTCTCTGCCTCCCTCCTTTTCATTCCCATCTACTTCCTTCCTTCTCTTTCTTTCTTCCTGTTTCCCTCCCCTCTTTCCTTCCCTCCCTCCCTCCCTCTCTCTGCCCAGGAAGGGATAAGGGAAGGGGGAGAAGTGGGCAGCGCTTCTCTCAAAGATTAACAGAATTGGAAGAGACCTTTGAGGTCTTCTAGTCCAACCCTCTGCTCAAGCAGGGGACTTATACCATTCCAGACAATGGAATATCCGATCTCTTCTTAAAAAGCTCCAGTGATGGAGCATCCACAACTTCTGAAGGCAAGTCTTTTCACTGGTTAGTTGTTTTCACAAGTCCTTAGTTCTAGGCTGGTTTTCTTCTTGATTAGTTTCCATCTATTATTGCCTTCTGATACTTTGGAAAATAGGTTGACCCCTTCTTCTATGTGGTACCCCGTCAAATATTGGAACACTGGTATCATGTCCCCACCCCTAGTCCTTTTCACTAAGCTAGACATACCCAATTCCCACAAACATTTGTTATGTTTTAACCTTCAGCCCCCTAATCATCTTTGTTTACCATCCATTTAGACTAGATGGTCCCCCTGGTTTGGTTTATAGAACAGTGGCCACGAGCAGAGCCTTCTCAGAGACAGTACCCCAATTATAGAACTTTCTCTCAAGGAAAATATGAACAGTGCATCCCTCACCCATTTAGAGGCAACTCCAAACACACTGTTCAGCCAGGCATATGTAGACAAACAATACATTTTATGGTCAAACAGCACTAAGTAAATTACTATTATTTTTCTTTCTTAAAATGCACACTTTTAATATTGTTTTAAGTAGTGCTGGTGATGCTTTACAATAGCTGTCTTTGAGAGTTTTCTTGTAAACCACCCTGCATTTCTCTGAAACATTTAATTTTGAATTAGATGTTGATTTAATAAACTAGGCAGAAGAAACAAATGTTTAAAAACATCTAAGTCCCACAGACCTACTGCCTCCTAGGCATATACTGCAGAGAAAATAAGGCATTCCATTTCTAGCCAGCATAGCCACAGGATGATGGGAACTGTGGTCCATGACACCCAAAAGACATTAGTTTGGGTACGGCTGGATCAAATTATAAAAGAGCAGATGAGAGGAAGTAAAAGCAAGATACACTTTCCACATCTCAGCCTTTTAATTTCAACTCACACCAATTCCTCTTAACTTCCCATTCAATCCAAAGAGTTCAATTATTGGCTGGATTTTAGGCAGGGGAAGCGGCAAAAATAGACCACGAAGCCAATCTGTGAGTTTGCTCTCTCACCTGCCTGCATACTACCTCCCTGGCACAGCATGTGTGTGTGTGTGTGTGTGTGTTTGAGAGAGAGACAGAGACAGAGAGATCCCCTTTTGTAAGTTTGCTTACTCTGTTTGCAATGCTCCCTGTTCCTTTCGCTTCCCTGCTGGTGCACTCTCTCTCTCTCTCTCTCTCTCACACACACACACACAACACACAAAAAAAAACCTCTCTGCTTTCCCCCCCTTCTTGCTCTTTTCCTCCAGCTGCACCTGAACGGAGTGGGAGACGGTTAAAAAAAAGGGGGGGAGGAGAAAGGGGGAAGCTCCCCTTTTTTGTAACACTTCGGCTTCCTCCTCCTCCTCTTCCCTTTCCCTCCTGGCTCTCTCTCTCTCACATACATACATACACACACACAAACACACACACACAGAAACCCTTCCTGCTTTCTCCTCCTTCTCACCCTTTCTCTCCAGCTGCCACAGAGGCTCACATGTTGCCAGCTACTGGTAGTTCCAGGCTATGGCTCTGCATCTGGCATTGGTGCTGCATTCCCCTCTCCGGTCCTACCATGTGGCGGAGAGGGTGACCGGGAGGTGGCCAACGCTCAGCTTGTGCCACCACACGCTATCACAGGCATGTCTTGGGCACTAGGCTTACAGAACGCCATGGGCCGAGTGAGGAAAGGCGCAGCCTGGCAAAGCAGAGCCGGACTAGGAGAGGCCCGGCAAAGTGGGGCGTAGCTGGGCATCATGGGGTTAGGCTGGGAGGGGCGGGGTGGGGTGAGGCAAATGAGCTGCAGCTCTTGCTGTGCATCACCGGCCCCTGAGCGCTCACCATTTCATGTGTGTGTGCCAGGGGGGCACCCAACCGTGTTGGGATGGGCCAGGGCTGGGGCAGCAGGGGCCAGTCCCTTGCCATTTCTTGGTCAGCCCCGGGGGCCAAATCTTGTGCAAAGAAGAGCACCTAAGCTGATTAAAGGTCTGGAGACAAAAACATATGAAGAACGGTTGCAGGAATTGGGTATGGCTAGTCTAGAGAAAAGAAGGACTAGGGTGACATGATAGTAGTATTCCAGTATTTGAGGGGCTGCCGCAAAGAAGAGAGGGTCAACTTATTTTCCAAAGCACCAGAAAGCAAGACTAGAAACAATGGATAGAAAACTATCAAGGAGAGAAGCAACCTGGAATTAAGCCACCTGTCTGAAATGGTATAGGGTCTCTTGCTTGAGCAGGGGGTTGGACTAGAAGACCTCCAAGGTCCCTTCCAGCTCTATTCTGATTATTATTAAGTATTTATGTAACAATAGACTGTGAACAATCATTTTTTAAAAAATGAATATTTATTTAAATGAATAATTAAGTATTTTTAAAAATAAACATTTGGTTTAGATATTAATACAAACCTTTTAGATCTGGTTTATCTCGGATACCAACTGATACAAAGAAGCAGTCCATATCCACATGCATTATGCAACATTGATGTTTGGCTGAATTCAAAAAGAATGTACTATCTAGGAAAAGAACAGTAAACAGACAATTTAATCCTGGCTAAATAACTATCCATTGTTTCTAATAAAACTAAAAATTTAACCTTAAAATTTATCTCTCGATTCTTCATTAATTACCTTTTAGTAAAATATAAAAGAAACATCGAACTACAGAAAATTTCAAATTGCCTAACATCTCCCACCTTATCTTTAGTTACTTTTTTATGCTATACAACTCCAATTCCCAAATACTTATATTCTGACCAAAACAACCATGTCAGGAGAAATGTATATCCACCATTTCACTGAAAAATAAATATGTGACAACTTTTTAAATATAATTTTAAAATATTTTTACCTAAGTCAGCTTTATTTATTGTAGATTGTCCTGCTTTATTTTTTTTCAACTTTTCTCTTCCTGGGAAGCTAGCATTATTTTGTTTCTGTAATGTGTTGATAAACTCTGTAAATTCACATTTCCAGGTAGATATATGATGCAATCTTGAATGAGAATAAAAATCTGAAATGAAATTGCCATTAGAAGATTTGCACAAAGGTGAATAATCTTCCTTATTAGGATCAGGTACTGAAGTAGTGTTTTTTGTGCTTGAAGGCCCCTGAACAGTATAGTGATGAGCACCATTTATTTTAATATTACTGTGCAAAGATGAAAAAGATGAATGACTCATAGTCCTGTGCACATTTCTTAAAAGTTCAGTGTTTCTGTTGCTTTGTTGCAAATGCTGCGTAGAACAGTCTCTAAAATCAGTGCTTTCTTTTAGTTCTTCATGCAGAGGAGACAGTCTGCTTATAACACTTTTGTCTAAGTGTAGCAAACCATCCTGCATCTTTAAGGCACTGTTGGAACTATGACTATGTCCATTAAAAATGGAAAAGTTGTCTTTCTGATGTATTCCATTCTGTTTGCTTCTGGAAAGAGCTTGCTCCAGGAACCTTGTAGTTTCAGCTTCTTTCTTTGATTTACTCACTCCATTTGTTTTCATTTCATTCTCTACTTCATGCTTCTTTACAAGACTATTTCTAAAATCAAGAAAATTGATAAAACAAATACATAAGACAAAGGTTAAACTATTTCCTCTTTTTGTTGTAATCCTTTTACATGAAGACTAATAACGGAACTTACTATGACTTGTGTAATATTTTCTACACTTAAGAGGCATTTTCCAAATATTTTAATTTTGTTATACATTTGTCACACTTTCAATATATATACATTATGCTGTACATATTTTGTTTCATTACCTAATCAGAAATTGAATTTTACATAAATGTTAGCAGCACTGACATTAAAAATCTTTCAAGCCTATACTTTGATTCCAAGAGTTCAGATTGACATAAAAATTCAACGGTATACCTATACTTGATACATTCAGATCTAAGTAGCCATTCTATTGCTAAATAGAACATTTGACAGATACTATTCTATTCTCTGAACAGATTAAAGCAAGAAAGTCTAAGTGTTAACTCTACAACGAACCTGGCTGCAGCTATCTTGGTCGTTCTAGGTTGCCATACAAAAGGGAGGGGGGATGGAGAATCTCTGTTAGTCTAAACCAGGGGTAGGCAACCTTGGCTCTTTTATGACTCGTGGACTTCAATTCCCAGAATTCCTGAGCCAGCATGGCTAGCTCAGGAATTCTGGGAGTTGAAGTCCACGAGTCATAAAAGAGCCAAGGTTGCCTACCCCTGGTCTAAACAATATTGTGTTCCGTGGGAATTAAGGTCATTCTCTCGCTTGGGAGAAGAGGGTTGGGCGCTTTGTTAGAAAGCCCTCCAAACTGCTCTATTGGGTAGTGTAGTTATGGCATAGCACTGGGGGGGGGGAGGGACTTTTACTTTGTAATAGTGTAATTCTTTGGAGGGAGTTTCTGATTTAGTTTCACTTTTGACCATGCCAATATTTTGTATCCAATAATCATGTTCTTTGAGGAAGTTTCAAGCCTCGGAGTTCTGATTTATTCGGTTCTATCTATCAGAACCATGACATTAAGTTTTATTATTTGATGTATTCTCTAAACTGCAATGTAAAATTAGAGATCTTTCCCAGTATTCTGACATAAGTAAAGGAAATAAAGGACAGGCTCAACCAAACTTATGTGAGAGCTGCTATTAAGGTCTGCATTGTGGTAGTAAGGAGAGCAAAGCAGCAACACTTCTCCATCCTTATTGCATCTGCAGATTGCTTCCCTGCAGCTCTGTTTCAGATGATACGGTTCCTTGTAAGGGGTTAACTCTAATCTCTTGCAGGTTGTGTGCAGGAATTTGCACATTTATGGATAAAGTTGCTCAAATTAATTCCCAGTTGGACTCTGACCTTGTCACAGGTCTAGAAGAGATGCTTGGGAAAGAGTCTTACCCAGTTATCTGGTAATGGTTTGAATCTGTTGGACCTGAGGAAGTGGACAGGTCCTTAGGATTATGACCCTAGTCATCTTTAATTCCATGCACCGCCTGGCCTATGAAAGCACTTGGGGTAGTTGTATGAATGGGTTCTAGTGATGATGAATTCTTCTTGGGGTAGAGGACAGTTCCTTTATCTCTGAAAGAAATACCAAATTATATAACTCTATCCTTGGTGAATTAAGTGATGCTCTGGAGGCTGTGGAGGTCTGGGCAATGAGCAGCTGTCAGTCATGGCTAGGAGGGCTTTTGACAGCTCTATCTTGTGCACAATAGGCTCATCCATGACTGGCAGACCCTGCTTAATTACTCATGCCCTAATCACCTCATATAGCCTGCAATGCAGGTTACTCTTCTGCTCTGCAAGTTGCATTGGTTGCCAATTTGTTTTTGGATCTAATTCAAAGTACTGGTTTTAACCTTTAATCCCTTCATGGCATAGGACAAGGCTATCTGAGGGACCTCCTCTCCCCAATTATTTCAGCTTGTCCTATTAGACAAGACATGCTGCGAGTACCATCAGCTAGAGCTACATTTAGTGGATCCTAGGAGATGTGTCTTCTTTGCCATGGCACTTACCTTATGGAACATTCTTCCCCCCAAATTAAATTAAATTACATTTCTTTTGGCCCTCAAGACCTGGTTATGTTATCAGATCTGCAGTTCCAAGGGAACTAGAGATTTGCTTAGATGGATCAATTGTTGAGGTTGCCTTATTTATCTCTCCTTGCCCAAGGTTTTATTTTTATATTATTTATTTCTTAATATAGAGTTCTATATTTTTTGTATTTGTTCTTTGTATATTTGAGGTTTTTATCCAAATGTTCTGCACCACTTGAGTCAATGACAAAAACAACTTTACATTTCATAAAGCTCTTCCTAAGAAAGTATCATAAGCCTGAAACACTTTAGAGTAACAAATGATTTTCTGAGGATTTTTGAAGTGTGTTTTTGTTCAGTTCAGTTTTACTTAATGCAATACAGTACATAGCTGGAACAGCCACCACAGGTAATCTTATTAAATCATACATTATATTGTACTACGCATTTTGGAAAAACAAGGTAGCTGGAAACAAGGTAATATTAATGTGCATTTTCATGTAAATATGTCTTTCATATTTTTTCCTTAATGAGCATCAACTGTAGGCAGTATACATGGTTTAGAAGTATGACACATGAAAGCAAAAGAAAATTAGATACAAAAATAATTTATCTCTTTCAATACCTGTCCTATATCAACACTGTTCAGTCATGGTTTGTTTTAGCTATAATAGGGGGTAAATGAATATAATAATGATAATACATTACCTTAACAGCCCTTAGGTCCTTGGTTAGGACTTGAACTGTTAAGGTTTTACCAGTCCCAGACTGTGAATTGAACTGAAGATTATGCGCAGTCAATATCTGAAAGACATTGAAGGAAAGGCAGACACAAGTCTAATATGGTTTTGATCGGGGTGCTAAAGAAAGAAACTGAAGGCTTCATTTTGGCTGCCCAAGAACAAGCCCTGCAGACCAATTCCATGAAAGCAAAAATTCAACATGTCGGTAACAACAGCAAATGTCACTTATGCAACAAGAAAGATGAAACAATGGATCACCTTATCAGTGGGTGCAACAAAATCTCACAAACTGATTATCTACAACATCATGATCGAGTTGCCAAAATCATACATTGGAAGCTTTGCCAGAAGTTTGGGTTTGAATGCAGCAAAAATTACTGGGAACACCAAATTGACATAGTTCTTGAAAATGAACAGGTCAAGATCTTGTGGAGCTTTTGAATTGAAACAGACAGCCACCTGGCCCACAACACGTCTAACATCACTATTATGGAAAAGAAAAAATGATATTGCAATACATGGTGATGCACAAATTGAAGACAAATCATTGTCACTGCACTGTTTCCTCTGTCAACAATACTGAATAACTCAGACTCTGGCTACCAAACATCAAAAATATCTGCCATACTATCCCACCTCCTTTATATGGACAATCTCAAGCTGTATGGAAAAACTCCATCTGAAATAGAATCACTGCTCAACACTGTCTGTATATATAAATGAGATATTGCAATGGAGTCTGGATTGGACAAATATGCCACAATCACTATCAAACAAGGAAAAACAATGAAAACTGAAGAAATCAAGATGCCCCACAAAAATAACATTAAGAATCTGGATGAAAATGCTTATTAAAAATACCTGGGTATCCTTCAAGCTGACAACATCAAGCACACCGAAGTTGAGAAAAGATTAGAGGTGAATACATCAAGAGAGCAAAGAAGATCTTAAAGTCCAAACTCAATGGAGGAAATACCATCAAGGCTATCAACATCTGGGCAATTACAGTCATTAAATAAATAGCTGAAACAGTGGACTGGACTCAAGCAGAACTAAAAGCAATGGATAGGAAGATTAGAAAAATAATGACGAGTGATGCCCTTCATCCATTCAGTGACACTGACAGACTCTACTTACCAAGGCAAATAGGTGGGCATGGAATGTTGCAAGTACATCAGATGATTGAAGAAGAAAAAATGGCTTTGGAAGAACATTTGAAGGTCGGTGAAAAAGATGCACTGAAGTTAGTATACCAGGCAGCCTTAATGACAACTGGAAAGAACAAACTGGCCTACAAGAAACACCAAATGAAGAAAAGAATGGGGGCATGGGAAAACAAAGAGCTACATGGCCAGCACATTAAAAAAATAACAGGAAAAGCATTTAATAACAAGACCTGACAATGGCTAAGAGCAGGAAAGTTGAAGAAACAGACAGAGGGACTAATTCTGGCTTCACAAGACCAAGCCTTAAGGACAAATGCATACAAAGCCAAAATTGAGAAGACAGCAACAGACAGTAAGTGCTGTCTATGCAAGAAGCTGAAGAAACAGTGGATCACCTGGTAAGCTGTTGCAAGAAGATTGCACAGACTGACTACAGATAGTGGCATGACAAAGTAGTAATAATGGTGCATTGGAAGATCTGCAAGAAATATCATTTGCCTGCAAGCAAGAATTGGTGGGAGCATAAAATAAAGAAAGTCATAGAAAATGAATAGGTTAAATTACTCTGGGACTTTAGAAATCAAACCGACAAGCACTTGCCATATAACACTCCAGACTTAACAATTGTCAATAAGAAACACAACAAAGTCTGGACAGTGGATGTGGCAGTGCCTGAAGACAACAAAACAGAAGAGAAAGAACTGGGGAAGATAACAAAATACAAAGACCTACAAATAGAAATACAATGACTTTGGCAAAGGCATGCAAGATAGTACCAATAATAATAGGCGCCTTGGGTGCAGTCTCAAAACAACTAGAGCATCACTTGAACACCATTGCCACTGACAAATTCGCCACCAGTCAATTGCAAAGGGCAGTTTTACTGGGAACAGCTTTCATCCTGCAACGATATCTGTGACATCATTAAACATCCAGATCTGCCTATCCCAGGTCCTTTGTAAAGACTCGACAGGCAGACAAAAATGCCAAACCCCATCTAGCTGACTGTGCAATGATCAATAATAATAATTCATCAAACCCATCAGAATGGCTGTGGCAAACCAAAATGATGATATCTGCATTATGACATTATAATGCATATCCTACCCTTATGAATTTGTATCCTAAGATCTGGTTTCATCGTTATCCACTTGTCCCCTTGAATGCCCAATACCATACAACAATAAGCCATAATAGCTTACAAACTAAAATGTCTTAAATTATGCATTAAGCCCAAATCAAACATACCCTATTATTATTTAGTGAATGTTTCTATTCCATATACATGTATACACATATTCAGAACTCACACACAGTATTTAAGCAAATATACAATCCTATAGAAGAATAACTGTAAAACCACTATAACTACCACAATAAGTATCCAATAATCCTTTCCTGTCCCTGAAAATTATGTGATTTGGTTTTGCTATAGCATGTAACACAAAATGCTGCTACTAAACATATTCAATAAAATGAACTCCTCTCCCCCATATCTTAGTATGATGTGAGAACCTGTGAGCAATAAATATTATCTAGGTCAGTGGTTCTCAACCTGTGGGTCGGGACCCCATTTGGGGTCGAACGACCATTTCACGGGGGTCACCAAACAACGCAGTCCACCATTTTTTTCCACTTTTCCTTAGCTGTGCTACTCCCTTTTATTCTATTGGCTTGGATAGAGTCTAATTCTATTGGCTTTCAAAAGCCAATAGGAATTGTCCAGGCTGTCTCTGCCCTGCTGAGCCCGCCAAAAGTCCCATTCTGCAAACGGTGCTGCACCAGTTGAGTTGTCCTCGACTTACGACCGGTTGAGTAGTCCTCAACTTACGACCGGTTGGGGGTCGCGGCATTAAAAAGGTTGAGAACCACTGATCTAGGTGTTACTAGATTTCAGCTCTTAAAATCTGAACCACAAAAAACATACAAATGTAGAAATCTAACTATAAAAAAAGACCTAGAGATCCATCAAGAATGCCTTTTATTGTTTTCTTTTTAATTTATTATGTATTCTTATTTTTTAACCTTACTTAACTTTTTAATTTTTGTCAGACATGCCACCTCCACCTCTAAACGCCCTGGAAAGAGAACCTGAACTCTAAGACTAGTATGATCCAACCTGTTTTTGTTACTGACATCTACTTCTGAGAAAACTGAGCAGAAGTATTTGTTTAGATGGTTTCCTATAGCAGCTAGCCGTATAGAAGCAGCAAAGAGATACAGAAATTCAGTCCTGACATCTAATTATTATTAGATTTATTGCCTGCTTTTTAAATAAATTTGTCAACTTAAGGCTGCAGAATATCTCACACTCCTCTTATTTTTCCCGCAAGAGCAACCCTGTATATAGGTTGTGTTGAACATTACTGGCCTAAAGGTTTGTTTTTAACACTGAGTTTTTATTTTGAAGCATATGTTAACTATCTTGGATGTCTTAAATGGAAAAATAATATACTTTAAAACAATTTTTCTCACTAATACTACAACTCATAGTATATAAAATAAAATACACATTTTAAAATTCAAAACTGCAGATAAGGAACAAACCCATGCTAATGTATTTAATTGGTGTTATTATGCTAGAAATGGGTTGCACATAATAAAACACTGGTGCATCTAGTATGAGTGGACCTGGCTTTAATACTCACAGCATAAATTTAATAAATTAAATCAGATCATCACCACCTGTCTATACTTCTACAATATGTTTTACATATGGGTACTCTTACAGTCTTACAAACTGCAATTAGTCCAGAATGTGATAACCTGTATGTTTGCCAACTACTAGCAAAGAGAACATAACCAGTACGGGGCTGATTTTGCAGACCTTATAGTGGTTACAATAGGTTTCCAGATACAGTTTAAGTTACTGATATTGAATTATATAGTAAAGCCATTCATCATCTGACATCTGTACTTACAGGATTGCCTTCTCTAATCAAAATTGGCCCAACTCATATCTTATAAAAAGTTCCTAGTGGTCTCCCAGTTCTACTAGCTTAGGCTAGATAGCACTGTTTTTCTTTGGCAGCACCACTACTTTGGAATGGCCTTCCTTTGGAGATCAGTCTTGTTCCCTCCCTGTTGTCTTTCAGGAAATTCATGAAAACTGAATTATTTCACAGCTTGTATTATCTGTCTGTCTGTTTGTCTTTCTGTCTGTCTACTTATCTACCTACCGATAAATAGATAGAGTGAGCCGTGGTGGTGCGGTGGTTAGAATACAGAATTGCAGGCTAATTCTGTCAACTGCCAGCAGTTTGATCCTCACTGGCTCAAGTTTGACTCATCCTTCCATCCTTCTGAGGTCGGTAAAATGAGGACCCAGATTGTTGGGGGCAACATGCTGACTCTGTAAAATGCTTAGAGCTATAAAGCACTGTGAAGCGGTATATAAGTCTAAGTACTATTGCTATCTATCTTCCTTGCCATTTATGTGTTTTTATAAATGGATGTTTTAATTGTTACAATAATGTATAACTTGGAAGTCTTTTGACTAAGATGGGGAATAGGTTTAATAAATAACAAATAGCTTCTAAATAGCAGAGAAATTAGCAACAGACATCATGACTGGGGCATGGACAATGATTGAACAGCTCTCAATTGTTTTCAGAAATCAAGGCATGAAGTAAAAAGGCAAAGGTAAAGGTTTCTCCTGTCCAGTCATTTCTAACTCTAGGAGGTGATGCTCATTTCTATTTTTTAGCCGAGGGAGCGAGAGTTGTCTGAAGATGTTTTCATTCGCCAGCTGACTATACACCAAGGCACATGGAGCATGCAAGAGCACTGCAATAAATCTATACTAGTGCAAACAACTATGTGTATCAGATTAGGTTTTAATATCACACTGTTATGTATACAGTATACTTATCTAAAAATATCTTTAATATGACTGCATTTGAAAGAAGCTTGATTTTGAAAACCAAAAAAGTAATTATTTTTGTCTTATTTATTAGATTGATATCTGGCTTTTTGATCAGAGATAAAAGCAGCATATACAGCACTCCTTCCATTTTTTCCCCACCAGAAGAACCCTAGAATATGAGTTGAGCTGAAAAAAAATGGCTCACCTATAGCCTCCTGTGAACTTCCACAGCTGAGGGTAGACTTGAATCTAGGTCTCTCTACTACAGCAACACTTTAACCATTACAACTACATGGGTTTCACACTTAATTCCATTCTACTTCAAACTATAATGTAAGGTATACTTTGAGATCTTAAAATAATTTAATATACAGTATCAACATAAACTCATCAACATTTCTCAGTCTTAAATTTAATTTCAATTACAAAATGAAAATAATTACTTACACCCTGTTGAGTCCCACAGAGATATTGCTAGGACCTGGAACTGAATCTTCAGGCTTGCATATAGTATTAAACCAGAGGCCTTTCTGAATACTTGTCTGTTTTGTGTAAAGCTGATAAGGAATATATGAAAGGAGTTGTCCAGCCTTTATGCTGTAACAGAATGTCAGAATTTTAATTGCTCAAAAACTTCATGAAAAAATACTCTTTATATACAGTGGAATATTTCTCTGTTCTGAAAGCCTTATTAACAGGTGTGCGTATGTAAAGGATATACTATAATCTAAATTCAATTATTCTTACTTTCAAGAACATTTTTAGACAGATTTTAAGTGGCTTTAAGTGGCATTACATATTTCTAATTACTCACATCATTCCTTTCAGAAATACCCAAAACGTAAGCACACTTCATCTGAATAGGAGGCATTCTCTTAATCACTTTATTGAAATAGCTTTTGAAAACATGTCAAAATGTTTCATATGTGTGATTATACTTTTGAGAAACAAAAATTTACATTCCTCTGGGTGCACACTGGAGATGCTAATTTAGCAATTCCTTTGGACATATGAGTTAAAAGAAAAAAGGAGGCACAAACGTAACTAAAAAATCTTCAAGGCAACTCTACAAATCAAATTGTTTCTGAGTAAAAGGATGCCTAAATTTGAATGTTTTAATTAAAAAAATAGAAAAGACAAGTAACCTGATTTAAGATTTCTGCCATTTAAATCCTTATGTGATGCCAGCCACATGAGGACAGAAGTTACAAGAGAAGTGCTTACTTCTTCTGTTGTGTTCCTATTCCTTAGTCTTATGGTCTACCACAGGTTGAAGAGTGAAAGTGGAAAGAGAGGTGCTCTACCACAGACTTTCTCTCCAACTGATGAAGGCACTGGATTAGAAGAGACTAAGTATCTAAAAAGGTTTCAATTTTTTTAAAATAAGAAAAATAATAACACATAAGATTTTTCTACCTTGGCCTGTTATGATTTTTCAATTTATTCACTTTTTATGACATCTTGCTAGATCAACATGAAAATCATATAGAGAAGTATAGACTGTTAATTATTTAAAATGTTTTATTTATGTTGTTAATGTTTAGTGAATCAAATACAAGTTATTACACATATTTGTATTTATAATCCCAGAACATTCTCAAGTGTTACACTGTGATAAATGCAGCAAATATTCTGTTATACAGAAAAAGAGAATAATCAGATCGATCTGGGAAAATGAACTGGAATATTATAGTAATATAATTCTTTTTGATGTACTTTTCATTTAGCTTGCATTTACACTAATAAGAAATTTGGCAAAGACTCAAAAACCAATTTATTTGCAATTAAGAAAACGACAGTAGGATCACATTACCCAATTAAAAAAAAAACTTGTAGTGTTTGTGATTAGGTTTCTATGGGAATTGTGCAATCTTATCTGCTACGTTGGGGATAGTCTCAAGTACAGATTATTTTTTCAATAAGTACAGTACAATTCAAATTACTGCAGCAGAATTCGTTATGTTTAATAATTATAAAATAATCTAATAAAGTTTAATGCATATAAGTTAAAGCAAAAATAAGGAAATTATTTTTATACTTAAATACAATATGTATATTATGTAAAGCTTTCTATTTAATTATCTGTACTTTTAATGTTTTAAAATTTCCACTAGATCTGATTAGTGCTATCACAGCGCCACTAATGTTATCATTAATGAGAATAAAATCCATTCAATTATAAAAACAGAAAACATGTAATAGAATTTTTAAAATAAGATCAGTTTTTCAGAATGTCTGTGGTATTTTTAAATGAAATTATGGACCTCATATTCAGAATATTCAAACAGGATTATCAGTCTGCTCACAATTCTCTAATATTTACCTATCTATTATCCAATCTGGTCGAACTATTTTTTCTCCCTTCAGTTCCTTTATTTTGGCATTTGGAAGATTTGTAGCAATAATGTGCGTTGTTTTGGATCTAGAATAGTATACATGATATTGTCCTCCATGCAACATCATTAGCCGCCTCAATTCATCAGCAGAAGGATCTGTGATAAAGATACAAGATAACATAAAAGTATTAAAAGAAATCATGAAATGAAAAACCTAGCATTATGCTTTGGAATTAAGAGTAGTTGTTCAACTAAATAAAATGTTGATGATAAAGTAAAGCACATACAGTATAGCATATACTGTGGTTTATTGATAAATATTTATGTCAAAATGTCCATATAGATGTAGATTTCACAATTCTACACCCCTCAGTAAAATATCAATTTTGGAAAGTTGTCAACTGTTTTTCAATTAGGTTACTTTTAATATTTGTTTTAATATTTCTTTGTTATTCCTTATTCAATAAAATATCTACACTAAAATGCTATAATCTGGAGGATTCCTGTTCAGAGTTCCAATAGACTTGCTAACCCTTTGTTCAGGATACTGGATTTTATTCTGTCTTCCTTGCAATTTTTGTACTTGAAATTCAGACAACGATGTTGACTCATTTCTTTCATCCATTGCTTCAGTAACACTCAGAGTAGCCATGCTCTGAAATATTGTTAGAAATATTTGCTATTAGCATATTTGATGAAGACTTAAAAGAGAATGCTGTATTGTGGAACAATATACAGTATTCTATTTTTTCTTTTTTATATTATGACAGCTTGAAAGCCATTTCTATCCTCTCACAAAGCATTTTGTTTTTGAAAGCTTAAGTAAAGTATTTTTTTACTGGGAGTCCCACAAGTGCTATAGCAACAATGAACTATTACTGTTGGGGCTACATCTAATTTTTCAAAACATATCTTTGGCCATTCCACAGTGTAGTGATAGTGTCCACTCAACTATCAAGACTACAATACATAAATAGCAAAAGAAGTATCTTTTAAGTAGAAACCCATCAGTCCTGCTCTTCATTTCATAATTCAGATAAAAAACAGAAAAGAAATGTATAAATCTGCAGTCTGCATTTTGGAATTATATACACAGTTTTTTTTTAAAAAAACTAAGTTAAAGTGATCTATATCAAAATAAATAGTAGTACAATAAACACTGCATTCTGAAACATTTCATTCAGGGAATTTAGGCAAGCAAAAACTGGCTCTTCTTTTAGCAAAGTTATAGAAGATTCTAGTTAGGAACAGAATAAACTTACAACTTTGCCATTTGCCCACATATTAGTATTTTCGTTAATTTTTTCTTAACCCTAACTATATTCCTAGAGGACATTTTGAACAGTTCATAAAAATAAAAACATCACCTGTGAAGCCATTGACAAAGATGGCAACTCCACTGAAAATGCTGGATGAATTTTCATCTTTCTGATGTTGCAGAGCTGCCTCTGAATGAAACTGATTCTCCAATTTCTGGACTTTAGCAGACATATATCCTCCCTTGAATGGAAATAACATGGATTTTTAGAGGTTGATTATCAACTTGATTGATTCTACAATTATACGAAAAACATTTTAATAAATGTGAACTACTCATAATGCTAATTCATAACTTACGCTTTAGAAAAGGGGCGTTGACTTACCTGAACGCCTTTTCTCAGCACGGAGATGGATAATCCACGCAGTGGGTTGAGACTGTATTCCTGGCCAATCAGATCAGTCAGCCAAAGTTGCCACGCCCCGTCTTGGACCATGATCCTTTAGTCTTGACTCGAGCGCAGCCATTGACTGACAGTAAGATGTTTTGGCTCCACTAAATATACCCTATTATTCTAGTCTATAAGGGTGGGTGTGGATTATCCATCTCCGTGCTGAGAAAAGGCGTTCAGGTAAGTCAACGCCCCTTCTCCAGCACTGGAGATGGATAATCCACGCAGTGGGACATACCAAAGCCTATTGTCCCTTGGGTTGGGGAATAGACTGGTCCCGTGTGCAACTTTGGTCTAGCACCTGCTGGAGAACCCTCCTACCGAAGGAGGCCTCTGCAGAGGAGTACCTGTCGATTTTGTAATGACGAATGAATGGAGAGGGCGAGGCCCAAGTGGCTGCCCTGCATACCTCTTCAATAGAAGCCTGCATGGCCCATGCTGCTGAGGTGGCAGCACTCCTTGTGGAATGGGCTGTGATATGCTTGGGGACTTGCAAGGACTCCGCCTGGTATGCCCCCGTGATGCATGCCCTAATCCACCTACCGATGGTAGAGGACGAGACCTTCCGGCCCCTAGTAGCAGGGTGGAAGGATATGAAAAGCGCTTCCGAGCGTCGGAATTCCGCTGTGCGTGAAATGTAATGTCTTAGTGCCCTGCGTACGTCCAAGGTGTGCCATTGTTGTTCCAGGGGATGAGCTGGGTTTGGACAGAAGTCTGGTAGGACTATTTCCTGTGATCTGTGAAAAAGGGAGTTGACCTTTGGAATGAATGAAGGGTCTATTCTTAGGACTACCTTGTCCCTGTGAAAATGGCACAGGTCCTTCCTCATTGAGAGAGAAGCTAACTCGGATATCCGCCGAGCTGACGTGATGGCTACCAAGAATGCTACCTTATGGGTCAGATAGCGAATGTCACATGTTTTGAGTGGTTCGAAGGGCGCTCTGGTAAGAGCTTGTAGTACTCGTGGTAGTTCCCACGATGGATACCTGTGCACGGTTGGCGGTCTGATGTTTGCAGCCCCCTTGAGGAAGGATCGTATTAAGGGATGCTTGCCCAAGGATTCACCGGGGCTGGCAGAAAGTATAGTTGAGAGGGCGGCGATTTGCCTGCGCAGTGTGTTTGGCGAGAGGTCCCTCTCTAGGCCATCTAGTAAAAATTCTAGGATCTTGGGAATTGTGATCCCTTCGAGTAACAATTCCTGTTTAGAGCACCATGATTGGAAGCTTCTCCACGTGGCCTCGTAGATTCGGTTCGTGGAGGGGCGCCTTGATGCCTGTATGACCCTAATTACACCCTGTGAGCAAGCCCCCTTGGCTAAAATTGACCGTTCAAGAGCCAGACGGCTAGTTGTAGCCATTGTGGCTCTGGGTGGGAGATCTCCCCCTGCTTGAGGGAGATCCTCTCCGGAGGAATCCGCCATGGATTCGTGCGGGAGAGACTCCTCAAGTCTGCGAACCAAGGTCTCCTTGGCCAATAAGGGGCCACAAGGATTACCTCGGCCCTTTCCCGCAGAATCTTGCGTACTACCGCCGGAAGGAGAGGTAAGGGTGGAAACGCGTACAGGAGCCCCCTTGGCCATGGGCTCCGTAACGCGTCCGTCTGCTCTGCTCCCTTGGATGGGAATCGGGAGAAGAAGCGAGTTAGGTGGGCATTGGAAGGAGAGGCAAAAAGGTCCACCTGGGGAAGCCCGAAGCGGTGACAGACCTCCCTGAAGATCCTCGGGTGTAGTTGCCACTCCGAGTGATCTATTGTTGATCTGCTCAACAGATCTGCTTGGATGTTTGCCTCCCCCGATATGTGGTCGGCCTTTATGGAGGCCAGATTTTGTTCCGCCCAGGCCCCCAGTAGGAGGGCCTCGGCCGAGAGCGAGCGAGAGTGTGTGCCCCCCTGACGGTTTATGTGGGCCTTGGCTGTCACGTTGTCCGTCAGGACCAGTACGTGCCTGCCTTTTATGCTGCTGTGAAAATGCCTTAACGCTAGGTGAATAGCCCGCAGCTCGAGCCAGTTTATGTTGTGTCGGAGATCCACCGCTGACCAGCGGCCCTGTGTCCACTTGGTCCCCAAGTGGCCTCCCCAGCCGAATAAGCTCGCATCTGTTGTGACTACTACTCTGTCTGGTTCCCTGAAGGGGGACCCCCTGAGGAGAGCTGGAGATAGCCACCACCTGAGGGAGTGTCGTACTCTCGGAGGTATGCCTACCCTCTTCCGGGATGCACTGATTTGTTGTCTCTGAAACGGGAGCATGAACCATTGCAGTTCTCTTGAGTGCAGCCTTGCCCAAGGAACTATTGCTATGGTCGATATCATCTTCCCTAGCAGCTGGGAGAGGCAGACCAGCGTCACTGACTGACCGCGGCTTACCTGTTTTACGGCTTTCTTTATGCTGCTGAGGCGTTCCTGTGATAGGTACACCTTGCATTCCTTTGTGTCTATGACCGCTCCCAGGTGGAGTATTCTCGTAGTTGGGGTTAGATGGCTCTTTGGAAAGTTCACCGAGAAGCCGTGGTCCTGCAGCATTTTTATCACTAACTTTAGGTCCGCCCGAGACTGCTGGGCGGACGATGACTGGATTAGAATATCGTCCAGGTAGCACTGGACTCTGACTGGTACGTTTCTTAGTTGTGCTGCCAGAACCGCCAGAATCTTGGTGAACACCCTGGGCGCTGATGACAGGCCGAATGGAAGTGCCCTGTATTGAAAATGGTGCCCCCTGTAGGCAAACCGTAGAAAGCGGCGGTGAGCCAGAGAGATAGGGATGTGCAAGTATGCCTCCGTGAGGTCGATCGATGCCAGAAAATCCCCTTTCCTTACGCTTCCAAGGATGGAGCGTAGTGTCTGCATTTTGAATTTGCGGTATTTTATGTAGAAATTTAGCCTTTTCAAATCCAAAACGGCTCTCCAACCCCCCGAGGGTTTTGGGACCACGAAGAGGATAGAATAAAACCCCTGGTCTCTCTGGTTCATAGGCACCGGCTCTACGGCCCGTATGTTTAGAAGGTGCTGAACGGCCTCGTTCATGAGCCTTCTCTTTGTTGGGTTTGTGGGACAGGGGCACGGGCGGAAGCGGTTCGGGGGCTTTGAGAGAAATTCTAGAGATAGACCATGACGTATGGTGTTCCTGACCCATACGTCCGTGGTGGTCTCTTCCCACTGGGGAGCAAACCCTGCTAGTCTGCCCCCTATGGGAAGGTCTGGGCGGGAGTCATCTGGTACGGCGGAAGGGGCGGTTGTTCCCCCGAAAGGGCCGTCTTCCCTGTGTTTGCCTATGTCTTGTGTTCTGTCTGTCCCCCTGTCTTTCCCTATCCTGTCTAGCTTGGAAGGGTTGGGAATTTTGAAAGTAGTTGACCCTGGCTTCCGTACGAAAGGATTGTTTCCTTCCCCAGGAGCCGGGTCTCTTGTCCTGCCTTTTAAGCATGTGTTTAAGGACCTTGCGCTTGTCCTTGTTCTCTGTCAGGTATGGCGTTAGTGCCTCACCAAACAGCTTTGCCCCTTGGTACGGAGCCGAAGCCAATTTCCACTTGGATTTGGTATCCGCCTGCCAGTTCTTTAGCCAGAGGATGCGCCTGCTCGTGTTGTTTGCCGCCATTGCCTTGGCTGAAAACTTGGTCGCTAAAAGTGTTGCGTCCGACGCATATTCCGTGGCCGCTACCATTTTGCTGAGTTCCTGGTGAGTGCGTATATCCTCCATGGGAACCCGGCCCTGTAACTCACGGAGCCAACAAAGTGTGGCTCTGGAGAAAAAGGACGCAGAGGTAGACGCCCTGGTAGCCCAAGCTATTGCCTGGTGCGTTCTCCTGTAGTTGGACTCACTCTTTCGGTCCTCGGCTTTAAGAGCCTCAGCAAAATCTCCTGATATGGCCGTGTCCGATATCAGGGGACCTATGGGTTCGTCCACCACCGGTACCTCCAATGTTCCCTCTAGCTCCCTTGCTACGTTAAATAGCTTCCTCTCCGCATTGCTAGGAAGCGGTAGGGAGGTTGGCGCTGCCCACTGTTTCCTTATTGTGTTTAGGAACATGGTCGGGCATGGTATGCGGTGTTGAGTGGTTACCTTTTCGGCGAACGTCGGCTCAGCCTCCGTGTCAACTGTGACAGGCTCCGCTGGTGTCCCATGCCCCAGATGGGCTGTGGCCTCAGCCTTGCGCAGAATAGTAACAAAAAGAGAAGGGTTAAACAGGCCGCTGAAGGACGGCCCTTGAGGTGAGGTGTCCTCCTCCTCCTCAGACATTTGAATCCCTTGTGACGTACCTGGCTGGTCCAGGTAAGCTTCCTCAGAGACCGACGAGTCTGAGATGGAGGAGAGGTCCTGATGGTCCTCCGTTTCCTCCCGATGCCTCGTTCTAAGTCCTAGAGGCTTGGCTTTTGAAGTTTGAGCCCTGGCCTCAAATGCACGGTCCACTGCCTGTGCTATTAGGGTAGCTAGCAGATCCCCTGTCAATGCAGGAGGAGTGACCATTGCCTGCGACCCTGCAGGTGCTGTGGTTAGCATGGTCCTCGGGGTTTCCTGTAACCTCCGTGGGGAGGGGGATCGGGAGAGCGATGAGAATTCGCCTATCCCACCCTCTGTTTGGGACTGTGATGAGTTCCCTAATGACCAAATGGCCCGTGGGGATGAAGGGAGACCCAGCGGTAGGTCAGGACCTATTCCCCCATTCTGCCTATTTTCAATTCTGGCCCTTTTCTGGGCTCTGTCGAACTCTTTTTCTAGGGCTTGGTGTCTTCTGATTGCCTGTTTGTCAGCCTTCTTTGATGACTTCCTTGCAGCCTTTCTAGGGGCTGCAGAGGATTCCGAATCCTCTGAAGCAGGTGCTCCAGAGGATGAAGGCGGGGCTCCAGTGGAGGGAATGATTGCTTCCTCCATTCTCCACTAACGCTGGGCCGCGATAGGGGGGACCCAGGTAGTAGGAGAGCTCCAACTTTGAGTAAGGACAGGCGCACTACTGGGGGCGTCTGGAACTCAGGAGCAGACTCTGCAAAATTGTCAGAGTTAGTCACTGTGCACGGATAAGAACAGGCACGCTAATGGGAATGCCTGGAACCCGGCTTGACTATGGTGGGTAAGGACAGGCACGCGACTGGGGATGCCTGGAACCCACCACTAAATCCAGAGGCGTACGGGCCACTAATGGGGGACCCGAAGTCTGGAAGGAGCCAAAGGCAACTAAACACAGTTAGTTATGAAAGGTTCTTATTTACTTTAGGTAGAAGACACCAAGTCCTGGAACCAGTAGCTATGTGTCTGATTTGAATGTCTCTGAATGAATAATAGATGCTTTAGTACCCCAGTACTGCTTGCCTATTAATTCACTCCAGCGGCTGAACCTAGCTTTCTTAAGGAACTTTAACTCCCCTGTTTGGACAAAAAATATGGCCGCCGCTGCCAGGAAACTACTGCGCATGTGTTAACAAGGCTGCCTATGCCACGTGCGGTTGTAACAAAGAGCTGCGCGTGCTTCCAGCTGTGCAGACAATGGCGCCTCGTTTAAAAAATCCTGAGCAGCCTGGAGTGAAAAGACTGCTCCTTCGCACGCCAGCTGTTTCCCTTAATCAATCTCCCTCCCAGCATGCGTCCCCTTTGTCCTCCGCTTCCCTTGCTAACTGCTTGCCTTTCTGTCTTTTTTTTTTTGTTTGTTTGTTTGTTTTAAACGCGAGGGGTTGCCCGAGCCTCCCCGTTTGTTTAAGGCGGCTGCCGGCTGCTGGAAGGTGGCTGGGGTTGGTTAGGGAGGGGAGTTAGGGATTTCCCCCTTTTAAGTGGGGGTGGTTTCCCCTGTAGGAATCTGACTTCCTGAGTTTTACAATTTAGCAAGGAAATTTTTGAGTGGTCAATTAAATTGAATTAAATTATCTCTAATTAACTTTTAAACTAAGCAATTTCAGCTACTAGAAAAAATCCCCCCTAATGGAAAGGAACTATACCTGCCCAGGAGCCAAAAGTTGTAGATGTCTCGCATGGCCAGATCAGTCAAGACTAAAGGATCATGGTCCAAGACGGGGCGTGGCAACTTTGGCTGACTGATCTGATTGGCCAGGAATACAGTCTCAACCCACTGCGTGGATTATCCATCTCCAGTGCTGGAGAACATACAGTACTAACAAAACATACTAACAAAATGAAAAAGATCACATATTACTGCTGAGTAATGAGAGATTCCAGCCTCTGACCTATATACATAGTATCAATTTCATTTTTCAAATGGGAAGTGTTACATGTTTAATTTTTATATGCACTGTACATTTTATAAATCTTACGTGTCAACCTTAAGTTACTGCTAAATATCAGAAAGAATGATTTTCAGTCCTATCTGAAGTTGAAGTATTTACCATTACTTCTTTGGCATGGCAATGGTGAATATGTTTTATTAATGAAATAATTAAAGTAGTACAAAATATTTAATTCTCTCTCAAATTATGTTTATTTATTTAGTTAAAAGCTTTACTGCATATACTTACCCATTTCCCCCAGCCATCTTTATCACTGGCTCGTTTTCTCCATCCACCTTGCTTCATAGTGAACCTTCTATTTGTGGAGGGGAAAAGGGGCATTTATTTTGGCATTGCTACTAGGACACTTGATATTACACAGCCAGAAATAATTCATAGAAAATAAATTACAATTAACTATTCTAGAAAGCATTTGAATACATTGTTTCTACAAGATACTAATTTATAGTTTGCAAATTCTTTAAAAACATTTGACTGAATATTTCCTCATTTCATAGTTAATTAAAGGTACACCTTAATGCTATATGCTGGTATAGTTTGATGCTTAATTGTATTAAAATAACACCCAATATTGTAATACTTAGAGCTAAGCCCACAATTGAACAATTAATATCAGGAAAAAAAGGAGGTATACTCAGAAACAGCACAGAATCCTATCCTTTTCAAAGCTTGTATCATATTTGTGTGAGCATTAACTTAAGATAACAATGCTATTATTTCAAATAAATATTGCATGGATAAGAGCCAGAGACAGCAAGCTGGATGCCTTCACCAATATCCTCAAACTTCCATCTGCAGATGGGAGCTTATGAACTACAATCAGCAATTACATAACAAAGTCAATGGTCTATTTCAGTGATGGCGAATCTTTTAGAGACCGAGTGCCCAAAAACTGGCCCCTCCCTGCCACCCCCGCTCTACCCTCGACTCCTGCCTGCTCCACTCCTGCTCCGCCTCTACCCGCAGAGCCACCCACCGCCTCTACGGTCTGCAGATCACCCAGGTGGCCCAGCAGCGCTATGGCAGCCACGCCTTCCACCTACACTCCGCAGCATCAACTACGCACAACAGGGTGCAAGGGTGGAGTCATATCCCTGCTGCCTGGCTGCCATGTCCTTGGCTGCACTGCTCCACATGGGCCATGCTCAGGGACGACTCTCCTCCAGGGGGGCTGCTGGTGAGGAGGAGGCCGTGGGGGAGGCGGGGCTGGGCCGATGGTGCATATGCCCACAGAGAGGGCTCTGAGTGCCGCCTCTGGCATGCATGCCATAGGTTCGCCACCACTGGTCTATTTCAATAAAGGACACATCTTTATTTCAGAATACATATCGATTATATTCTCAAAAGGACTTAAAGATATCCAACTGCACAAGCATATACATGGTATCTACCAGGAAGCTTAACTATACTGTTTCACTTGTGATTGCTATGATAGAACACTCTGAAGACATAAACAAGGCAAAATTCATTATAAATTAAAGTCCATGACTTTCAATACAAAGTTGGAAAATGGATTAATTATCATTGTCTCTGGAGGAATTGAAGAAGAAAATAATTATACCAGTACTGCCAGAACTTGCCTGTTTTATTCCCTTATGAAGTCGTACCGTACAGGTAGCATAAACATAAATTAAGAACATGGAAGAATTTCCCTCTCATTACTGTCATGTTGCTATCCTGAACTTTAAAACATCCAGAACAATTAAAGATACTTATCAAAAATGTTTACAAATGGAAACCATTAATAATTTAACATCCAAAGTATGCATAATTCTATAAACTATTTGTTTAAGGATCTGAAATTAGTACTTTTTCATTCTAGCCTACCTCAGATTTTCTTAATTTCTTGTGGAGAAAAACCTGAGGTATCTAAGATAATTAACCAACAAATATTTTTAACTTGGGTTTATGATTGATTTCCCATATAAACATCAACAATGTTTACCAAAGTTCAGACATTTACTGCAACAGATGGACTCTCTATAGTTAAATTAGTGTCCCTATACATTATGATGTTGATTGCTGACAAGTACTGGAAGAGATACATAATTGCATCCATCTATAATTTTAGTTCCCTTTCAGTCTCACTGATGCTTCTGAACTTTTTTCTTGGGAAAGAGGGGAGGGGTAAGTCAGATCAGGCAACAATTAGACAGGATAGTTTCTAGTTTTTGCCTTCAACTGGCTGGGAGGAAGTTCAGAATGTTTCAGACAGCATTATCTATACAAATCTTAAATTGCCCAAAGTATCTGCTCCCAAATATTCTATTCTTTCTTCCTTAAATCAAAACAAATTAATTTTATTAAAATAAAAAATAACAAAATAAAATTTTAAACTCATTAAATATTTGTTTTTTAAAGTTTCCCATATATTCTTTTATTAGCTTGTATATGCTCAACCACAATGAACTATTAGCACAGGGTACTGCATTCTCTGAAACACTTGCTAACCTAACTCTAACCCTTTTTAACTACACATTAAATCCATGCAAATCCTTCAAAAGCAGTACTTCAGAATGTGGAAGAGTGAATATGAAGTGCTAATTTTTAAATAATTAAAGTGGTATAGTCTTTGCTAGGCTCTGCATAAATATGTATGTAGAGGTAGCCAAGAGCAGCTGTACTATACAAACCTGGAAAATGATGCAGCTGCTTTAATCATTGTAAACATTTCCTATGCATTCTAAAACAGAGGTCGCCAACCTTTTGGGCCCCAGGGACCGATTCCGTGGAGAAAGGATTTTCCATGGACCGAGAGTGCGTGGTTTTGTGTGCTGCCTGCATCCCACGGATTGGGCTTCACTTGTTTGTGCGGACCAATTGCTGGCATGCCGTGGACCGTTACCAGTCCATGGATCAGGGGTTGGGGACCCCTGTTCTAAAGGACTTCTTAAGGCTTTGTACAGCTCTACTGTTTTGCAAAACACACTGAAAGTGAATATACCTTTTAAGGATACAAAGCCTTATACATAAATCAACACATATAGAGTAGCAATAAGCAAAACTCTACAATATTTAATTTTAAAGAACCTGCCTATATCCAGTTTGGTCCAGTGGTTAAGGCACCAGACTACAAACCAGAAGCCTGTGAGTTCTAATCCCACCTTAGGTATGAAAGCTGATTGAGTGATTCTGGGCCAGTCACCCTCTCTCAGCCCAACCCACCTTACAGGTTTGTTGTTGTGGAGAAATTAGAGGAAATTTTAGGTATGTTCACTACTTTGAATTATTTATAAAAATAAATATACTTTGATCAATGTTAAAAATCTGTTTTCTCATTCTGTAATTTGAAATTACAAGAACTATTTTTTTCAATTAAAATAGTGAAAATTATGACATTACGAAATCTATTACAATCAGGTCCAGAAATATTGGGACATCGACACAATTTGAACATCTTTGGCTCTATACACCACCACAATGGAGTTGGAACGAAACAAACACAATGTGCTTTAACTGCAGACTGTCAGCTTTAATTTGAGGGTATGTACATCCAACTCAGGTGAACGGGGTAGGACTTACAGCAGTTTGCATATGTGCCTCCCACTTGTTAAGGGATCAAAGGTAATGGGACAATTGGCTTCTCAGCTGTTCCATGGTCAGGTGTGTGATATTCCCTCATTACCCCAATTACAGTGTGCAGATAAAAGGCCCAGAGTTCATTTCAAGTGTGCTATTTGCATTTGGAATCTGTTGCTGTCAACTGTCAAGATGAGATCCAAAGAGCTGTCACTATCAGTGAAGCAAGCCATCATTAGGCTGAAGAAACAAAACAAACCCATCAGAGAGATAGCAAGAACATTAGGCGTGGTCAAAACAACTGTTTGGAACATTCTCAAAAAGAAGAACGCACTGGTGAGCTCAACAACACCAAAAGACCCGGGAGACCACGGAAAACAACTGTGGGGGATGACCGAAGAATTCTTTCCCTGGTGAAGAAAACACCCTTCACAACAGTTGGCCAGATCAAGAACACTCTCCAAGAGGTAGGTGTATGTGTGTCAAAGTCAACAATCAAGAGAAGACTTCACCAGAGTGAATACAGAGGGTTCACCACAAGATATAAACCATTGGTGAGCCTCAAAAACAGGAAGGCCAGATTAGAGTTTGCCAAACAACATCTAACAAAGCCTTCACAGTTCTGGAACAAGATCCTATGGACAGATGAGACCAAGATCAACTTGTACCAGAGTGATGGGAAGAGAAGAGTATGGAGAAGGAAAGGAACTGCTCATGATCCTAAGCATACCACCTCATCAGTGAAGCATGGTGGTGGTAGTGTCATGGCGTGGGCATATATGGCTGCCAATGGAACTGGTTCTCTTGTATTTATTGATGATGTGACTGCTGACAAAAGGCAGCAGGATGAATTCTGAAGTGTTTCAGGCAATATTATCTGCTCACATTCAGCCAAATGCTGCAGAACTCATTGGACGGCGCTTCACAGGGCAGATGGACAATGACCCAAAGCATACTGCAAAAGCAACCAAAGAGTTTGTGAAGGGACAGAAGTGGAATGTTATGCAATGGCTAAGTCAATCACCTGACCTGAATCTCATTGAGCATGCATTTCATTTGCTGAAGACAAAACTGAAGGGAAAATGCCCCAAGAACAAGCAGGAACTGAAGACAGTTGCAGTAGAGGCCTGGCAGAGCATCACCAGGGATGAAACCCAGCGTCTGGTGATGTCTATGCGTTCCAGACTTCAGGCTATGATTGACTGCAAAGGATTTGCAACAAGTATTAAAGAAGGGAAAGTTTGATTTATGATTATTATTCTGTCCCCTTACATTTGGTCCCTTAACAAGTGGGAGGCACATATGCAAACTGCTGTAAGTCCTACCCCATTCATCTGAGTTGGATGTACATACCCTCAAATTAAAGCTGACAATCTGCAGTTAAAGCACATTGTGTTTGTTTCATTCCAACTCCATGGTGGTGGTGTATAGAGCCAAAGATGTTCGAATTGTGTCGATGTCCCAATATTTCTGGACCTGACTGTATGTCAAAACTTTAAAGCATTACTTAAAAGTTTTCTATGTAGTTTTGTTTCACCAAATTTAAAACAAATATTGCTTTATTAAATGTCTATTTTATATCTCCTTGAAGGATCCTGGCATAGTTTATAAGTTGTACATCATTTCATGTTTATAACATTAGGAAATGAAATAAGTCAAGAGAACGTTCACACAATGAATTTGATATGTGAATAAAGAATAAACTTTAAACTGTTTAGTCTGTTATTTAGGTTGAAAATTTCCTCACAGTGGAAGAATTCACCATTTTTGAACTCAATAATTCAATAATAAAGAACGGATAATATGAACTTAATTTTAGAAATGAAAGGTGTGTTTTTGGTGATACGGAGACTTTAAATGTTTAAAAAATATAATTAGATATGTACACAGGATATGGCCTAAAAGACAGGTCACTTCAGTAACAGTTCCCACTTTATAGAATCTCTTTCCCAATTTTCTCAGAGGTATGCATGGCCCTTGCCCTGTTGATATTTTATAAACAAGCAAAAGCAATTTGTTCTAGTAAACATTTTCCACATAGTTTAATTTAAGGTTGCTTGTCAAGCTTACTTGCATTTTTAAATTATATTAAATTTATTTTCTCTGTTGTATTTTGACACAGACTGCTAGAATTCAAACAGGTTACAAATATGGTAAAACAAATAATGATCATAAATTATCACAAGCATTTACTATCTACAGGTAGTATTTCACAATAAAATCCATTTTCAAATATAGAACTATTAAAAGTTACATGTATCTCAAAACATTAAAAATAAAATTTTCTTCATTTCACTACATCTCATGTCCATCATCTATCTCATATAGATATGATTTTATGCATTTTTAGAACAACTATAAATGTTCATAATGCTTTTATAAAGAAAAAAACTATTGTCCTATCCTTGAACACCTTTAAAGATCTAGCTTTTGACTGGAACACTTCTACATTAGTGTTTTCTCTTAGCTTTTTTAAATCGGGTAACTATGGTTTTCAAATAAATACTCTCCTGTATTATTTCAATACTTTTTCGCAGATTTTTTTCATGATTGCTTTTTTAGAAAAAAGAAAAATGTAACAGTTATGTACATCAATATTCTTTCATTTTGATATCTGAACTTCTAATGTTACTAATTTAAGTGATTCACTTAACAAATGTGGCAAGAAAAGTTGTAAAATGGGTCAAAACTCACTTAACAAATTTCTCACTTAGAAACATATATTCTAGGCTCAATTGTGGTCATAAGTAGAGGACTACCTGTATCTAAAAATCTTCTGCAATTATTTCGAATTGTTTAAAGTTTTCTTTAAGAAATTCTCTTAATGCTGACGTGCCCCCATTGATAAAAGTTCCAAATTGTTCATTAAATTAGTACAGATTACAGAATAAAGAAAAAAAAATATGGATAATATGTAAATTCTCCAAATACTAGTCCTGTTAATTATCATGAGTTTAACAAAATCATTACAAAGCCACAGAATAAAGCGATGTTCTAAGAAATTGGTTTTACCTTTTTGTTCTTAATCTTTGACATACATAATTAATGGAAACAATTTTTCCTTACTGAAAGTATTAAGGGTTTCCTATGTGCCAACTGGATAGTTGTTATATATTACAAATGACATCCTACCTGAAGAATCTGCTAATGCAACCTTTAAAGAATTCACTTTATCTGGCTGACCATTTTTACAAGAATTTTTTAAAGCACTTAAAATCCTGTTACTTAACTTACATCATTTAGTCTAAAGTGCTGTCAATTCCATCCAGTCTTTTTATTCTGAGCGTGGTGCTTATTTTTGCGGCTGTCTTACAAAACCTTCTGTCTAGCCAATACAAATTTCCCTCAGCCTCATTAAAAACCTTACAGCTTCACTTCCTTTCTTGGCGCCCGGCAACCAAACCGAAGTGCCCATCTCCGCTCAGCGCCTATAATTCATAATGAGGATGAATAATAGTAACAAAACGCAGACAGCTGCAGTGATGGAAAGCTACAGACAGCGCCACGGGTCCCACAACGGATGCTTTGCACACATTATCACCCAAAGCTAATGACAGCACCTCTGGTGTGGGGAGGAGACCCCCTCCCCCCCCCCGCACGGTCCGCAGTGGCTTCTGCAGCGGCTGCCTCGAGCAACTGGGTTCGTATCTCACTGCGGGAGCGGTCGTGTTGTGTCTGAAGCGGCCAGGGCACAGTAGAGGCCCATGTGGTTAACGATACAAAGCGCAGCGCAACCTGTCGCCGGCGGCCGCGAGTAACAACTGCTTGACCCGGGCGCAGTTGGTTATGTAAGCCGCTGCCCGGGCAGAAACTGTGGCAGTAGCCGCCACGCCAAACAGGGAGAGCAGCTTCAGACCGGAATTGCCGCGGGCCTCCCCGAGACTAGTCGGAGAGCGACTGGCTGGAGTTCATCCGCTCAACCGCGGAAGGGGAGTTGAAAGGAGTCAACGCCGCTCCCTCACCTCTCGTCACGGATGCAGGCGGGATCGCCGTCTAGCCCTCCCGGGCCTCGCAGGATTTCACATCGCGTCCCCTCCGCGTTCGCCGTTCGCCGCTCGCGCTTCTTCTCCTCGCCTGCTTTCGCCGCTTCTGATTACCCCTTCCCCCGCCTCTTCCTCCGGCCTCCCCTTTCCCTCAGAACGCCGCGTCACGCACGGCGCGCAGAAAGTGTCGCGTAATCAACAGCTCCTGCCCGCCTCTCCCTCCTTTTCCTACGATCGACGATGCTCGCTCGTTCGCGCCAGCAGGTCGTTCTTGCCCTGAGGCGGCGCCCTCTGGTGGCGAGAGGCACTGAGGACTCGCGCGACCGTGAGCAGATACAGAATTCCTCTCCGCCGCGGGCGAGAGCTTCTGAAGAAAAAGCGGTCTCCGAGCATCATGTGACGTCTGGGGAAGGGGGAAATATCCCCCCTCCTTTTTCTTTCGGCTTCTCGCCCTCTTTCCCTGACCTCTTCCCGCCTCTTTCTCTCGCGCTGAGGGCTGTGCGCTCTCCATAGGCTAGAAGGGCCAAGTTTCAGCGCCCCGTAAAGGAGGGGAGTGGAAGCGTCTAGGCTCCAGCGCTGAAGCTCTCCTTCCAAGCTCACAAATAGAAAGGGAAGCGGAGAGGGATAGCCCTACTAGTACACGGAGGGGAGTGCTATATATAGACGAGATGGATCCAGATACGCGCAGCCGTAGCATGTCTCCGCCGAACTGTAGCTCAGAATAGCCTGCTGGCTCATTCATGTCCTGCCTTGGCTTCGGTCGGGACGCTTGCGTGATTTTCTGCAGCAAAACGGAGGCGGCGCTTGCAAGGGTTTCTTGCAATCACGAGCGAGCTTCGCCGGGTTTATTTCCTACGCGCGCCTGGCCTAACTAGCTACTACTACTAATCAAACAAATACACGGATCGGTCTCGTGTGTCTGTATCAGTCCACACAATTAAATGCAAAGAAACTGGATTTTTATGCATGTTTCCCTTTAATCAATCTACGAAGCAACAAACGTTACTATTAATGCGTTTTTAAAGAATATGCACAGTACACAGGAAGATTCCCTGCCACCAATGCATCTCAAGATTGACTCAGCCTTCCATCCTTCTAAAGTCAATAAAATGACCCAGATTGTTGGGGGCAATATGCTGACTTCGTAAAGCACTATTGCTATTGCTGTGTTTGATTTCTATGCTTTCAGTTGATTGATTTGTGTAAAAATAATACAACGAAGTTTCTATTCCTATCAGAAATACAGCAAACAGTGTTTGCTTCCTTTTTCTTTTACAGATAGTTCAATTGATTGCAGGAAATAGTGAAACAAATTTATGATGTTTCACTCATATCTGTTTTGATACAAAATTCATATTCTTTTACAACATTTTTCCCCTTTATTCCCCATGCTAACATTCACTGTCCCTTATCCTATTGAAAGGAGTAGATTATTAATCAGACATTTCTAATGAATCTAAAGGTTGATAGAAGAAGCCACCTGAAAATCGTAAAGTCAGACAAGTAAACTATATACAAATAAGAAAAGCAGAAGTTGCTAGCTAATCTAAACTGCAAGCAGAGGAAATGCAGAAATAACAATAGGAGCTGAGCTTTGTTGATAGAAAAGTAGATGGTGCTAGATGAGATAAGTACAAAGGGCATGAGGAGGGCAGTGATTTTAGGGGGTAGGATATAAAAAGGTGTCAAACAGCTCTTGGAGATGTGGTTGAACTCCTGTCTGTGTTTCAGCTCACCAAGCCTTTGCAAACGCTTCTTTTTGAATAAAACTTTTTTGCTGGAATTCCAAGTGAGTTTGTTTATTTTGGGATCTTGAGCCACATTCCAAACATTATATTGTTCTTTTCTGGTCTTGAAGTTAAGGAAATTACAAGTCCGTGAACAGAGGATATTGAATTTCAAAATGGTTCACCAATCCATAAGAGATTTGGAGACTATAATGAACTATTAATTGTATAATTACCTTTTTCAATGTTTTTTCTGAGTTGCTTCTCCTTCTTGTAATTTAATTTAAAGGTTTTTCAACAAATTCACGTTCTAATGTTCATGTCAAATGCCACTGAGACTTTATATTATTATTTATTTGAGTGCAATATTAAATGTAAGAAAATGCATGAGAAGTAATATGGGAGAGATTCTGCATACTTGGGTGCATATATATATCTTCCTTATAGGACTTGTAAAAAAATCCTTCAGTTCACAATGATCTCTATTGGACACATCCATGCAGATTTCTTGGCAGCAGTACAGAAGAGGTTTGTTATACTGTCATGGATGGTGAAGGAAGACCCCCCCCCTTTCCTCAGGTGGAAGAAGAAATCTGGAGGAAGGAAGAAAATTTAATCACAACAGTTTAAATCTTTCCAAAGTAGAAATAAGCCCTCCCCAGAAAAAGAAGTAAATAAATCACCAGCCCTTTCTAAATTAAAACAAACTCTCTGTCTAGCTCATTTTTAGAACCCACAGCCTCAGACTAACCCAAGTGCAAACAAACAGCTACAAAGTATCAACTTGAACAAACACTGAAGATAAGCTTAACCACAAGAATGCAGGACCTAATTAAGACTGACAGGATTAGAACAGAAACAAACAAAAAAAATACATAAAATTAATGAAACATCAGATTCTTTTCTGACACAGGGATTAACTTTTAACCTTTTTTCTAAACAAGATTGGATAAAGAAACTAGCCCATCAATAGACACTGCTCCATGAATCAGGAATTTATTTATGAGACTTATATACCGCTTTAAGTGCAAGCACTCTCTAAGCGGTGTACACCAGTAAGCAATGTATATATATATTTACATTGCCCCCAACAATCTGGGTCCTCATTTTACCTACCCCGGAAGGATGGAAGGCTGAGTCAACCTTGAGCCGGTGAGATTTGAACCGCTGTCCTGCTGAACACAGTCAGCTAAAGTGAAGACACACATTTAGAGACCACTCTTTCTAGCTAGCCAAAAAACTTTGCTGAATGTCACTCATCTTAGTTTCTTGCCATTAAAAGACTTTTTTCCAGCAGCTCTGCTTCAATTCAATTTATTCTCCAAAGCATTGATCGTTGTGTCCTGGCTGGAAGAATCCCCAAGGGAGGGGCTCTTTCCTCTCCACAATCGTTTGTAAATCCATGGGACTACTTCCAACAGATTTGAATATAATACTCTGCTTCTATTTCACAGATACTCAGATTGGCTATCAGTGTATACTCAAATCATGTATTGTACTATATTCTAAATCTTGTAAGGTATCTAAATCTTGTACTGTAAATAATGTATAGCATATTCCCAGGGATATAATCCAGCCTGTTTCATCTGAACCTCTTGGAGTTTTTCCTCAGGGATGTCATGCTGGGATCTGGTGCTGAGCCTGTTCCCCCTCTCATCTTCCTCATTATTTGTAGAATGCTTATGATGACAGGATAGAGGGTGATGCAGCTTGGAGTAACTATGCTTCATTAGATTGGAAAAGAGTTTTCAGCCCTCTTTCAGTTTTGTGTTGGAGATGGGATGGCAAGACTGGAATAATTTTGGGAGAAGAATGGAATATTCTATGATTAGAATGCAGAATGTAACACACTATTACTCGTCAATCATTCAAATCATAGAATGGAGATTGTGGGAATAATTACATAGATATGCCTATAGACTTGCTCCCACAAAGTCCTTCACATACCAAAGCAGACCGTTCTAGCCACGGAACACATCCATCAGCCATTTGGACAGGCTCTGATAAGAACACGGGGAACAGGATGGATGAATCATCGTCCACCTGCACAGCCTTGCATCTGGAAAGTGTGTTATGTGATACATTGTAACCACCCCTATATACGCCTTTTGATTATGCCGTGTGATGTAAAAACTATAGTAACAATAAAAGAGGGTGTTGGAGTCAGCTCTGGGCTCTCATCCCGAGATACCTGCGTGCGTGTCTCATTCTTCATGGGAGACCACCACAACTGGTGACCCCGACGTGATCCACTAAGGGATACGTCCCTGCCGACCCTTTACTTATCGCCTGGAATAGGCTTGGTGCACCCGACGAAGTTGCTGGCAACTGACTCCTCTTCGTAAGTATGGGAGGTGGAATGTCTCACGCTCAAAAGCATCATGTGGAAGAGTTGAGACTACTTGGCAGGAAAAAATATCTTACTGATCAGGAACAGAAAGTAACCCGTCACCTTTCTAAATCTGAGGCTGTTAAATTGCTTGCTTACGTATGGGCTAATTGCTCATCCTATCCGGAGTCTGGATCTTTAAAAGTAAATACATGGAGGAAAATTGGCGCCGTCCTCCATCAGTCTCCAAGAGACCCACCAGAGATTTTGTGCCTTTGGAAAATTGCCTATACTCTGATTCAAACCTATGCTGACTCGCCTCATCAGCCTTTATTAGATCCTCCACCGTATAAAAATCCGTCTGTTATGTTGGCCACTCCCTTGCCCCCTGGAGCAGGTTTTAACCCTCCCTCTGCCACTGCAAATTCTACAGCCTCTCCTGTTCCTGCCACGTTGCCGCCTCTCTCCCGGCCCGGAATCATCCGTGGTGCTTTTCAAAAGGCTTTAAACAATGGTGATTTAAGCGTTTCTGAACTATCCGAGACAGAGTTGTTCCCTGTTACTTACCAACAGACCGCAGCGGGCATAGTGGTTGATTGGGAAGCACTTCCCCTGGCTATGATCCGAGAATTGAAAAAGGCTACAAAAGATTATGGCATAACCAGTCCCTATACTAGAGGACTGATACACTCAGTTGCTAGCACATATCGAATGTTGCCTCAAGATTGGAAAGATTTGTTCCGCATGCTTCTTAACGGAACGCAATATGTAGTTTTTGAATCTGAATATAAGAGAGAGGCACAAAACAGAGCTAATCACCCAGATTCACAATGGACAGCGGAACAACTCTTCGGAGAAGGCAATTTTGCTACCCTTAATGCTCAGGCTCAAACTTTCACCCCCTTTGCATTTCCGATCATTAATTCTTGTGTTCTTTCTGCCATGGCTCGCGTTGATGAGTCTGGCACCCCGATTCAGTCTTTTTCTGCCATTCGCCAAACTGCGACTGAATTCTATGCAGACTTTGTGAATCGCCTGCAAGTTGCCATTGAGCGTCAAATTTCAAACAGAGATGCGGCAAATGAAATCCTCATAAAATTGGCTTATGAACATGCAAATGCGGACTGCCAGTCCATTCTTAAACCACTTATTTCCAGTCCCACGGCAACTCTTGTGGACTTTCTTAAAGCCTGCCGCATTGTGGGAACCAATGCTTTTCAAATGGACACTCTTGCAGCCGCAATCCAAAAGGGGAATCAACCCCAAGGCACTTGCTTCAATTGTGGAAAACCTGGTCATTTTAAAAAAGCAATGCAGAGCCCCAGGAGGCGGCGCGGCTCGACCGCTGCCATCCCCGGAGCCAAGCCCAAAACTGTGTGCCCAAAATGTAAAAAGGGTTTTCATTGGGCCAATCAGTATCGTTCCTCTCAGTCCAATCGGGGAAACTAACAGAGCGGTCTGCAGCTAACCCCTCTCCAAAGGCTGCACCCTTTTCAGACTCTACTCCTTCTTCTGCTTCGCAATATTTTTCTGACATTGATTTAAAATTGGCTTCTGATCTTTCTGTTACTTTTCCTAACCTACTCACGGTTGCTGAAACCCTTTATTCTGGACCCTTGCCTCCGGAAACGGAGGGAATGATCCTCCCCACACCTGTTGCCCGGGAACAAGGAGTGTTTGTGCTTCCAGGTATGATAGATCCCACGTATAGAGACACCCTAAAAGTCCAATTTTATACCAATCTCCCTGTCCCAATGAACCAGGGGGATACGGTGGCACGCTTGGTTCTATTACCCCGTGCAGCGCCATCCCTTCCAGAGGCTGCCTATGCACCTCACTCTGGGAATTCCTCCTCTGATTTATTGGCACTAACAAAGCAAATTACTCCCCAAAAACTGGTGATGCCTTTTTTAATCAATGGCATTCTCTTCTCTGGTCTTGTAGACTCTGGTGCGGATGTCTCAGTCATAAGAACAGCTGAATGGCCCTCTAACTGGCCCCTCGAATCCTCACCGGCAGTCAGGGGAGTGGGAGGACTTCAACAAACAAGCTCCAGTAAAAATTGGCTTACTGCACAACGAATCACAAAAGGCATTTCTGCTGAATTTAAACCTGTCGTCCTCCCTCTTCACACAAATTTATGGGGCAGAGACTTACTCTCTCAATTTGATGCGAAGTTAATTCTGGAAGACTAATAATGCCTCCTTCACCCATGAAGCTTACGCTCCTTTCTGACACCCCCGTGTGGGTAGACCAATGGCCACTCACTTTAGAAAAACAGGAAGCATTGCAGAAACTGGTATATCAGCAAATACAATCTGGCCGTTTGGAACCAACCACCAGTCCTTATAACACCCCAGTATTTGTAGTCAAGAAGAAATCAGGCAACTGGAGAATTATTCATGATCTCCGCCTTATCAACATAATAATTAAACCCATGGGTCCACTACAGTGCGGAATGCCCAACCCAAATATGATCCCCAAAGACTATGATTTGGCAGTTATTGATTTAAAAGACTGTTTTTTTACCATTCCTTTACACCTTGATGACAAACAACTTTTTTCCTTTTCTTTGCCTCAAACTAACATGTCCCGACCTACTCCTCGCTATCAATGGACTGTTCTTCCCCAAGGCATGCTTAACAGCCCCACTATATGTCAAGCTTTTGTGGACGCTGCCTTGTTGCCATTTCGCAAATCCTATCCTAACTTTTTGCTTTATCACTATATGGATGACATTCTCTTAGCCGCACCGGGTCCTCCTGGCACAGTACAAACTGTCCTTCCCCAACTCATTCAGCTTTTAGCTTCTTATGGCTTTATTGTCACCCTGGAAAAAGTTCAGACCCATTCTCCCTTTTTATATCTGGGACACAAAGTCCTAGCCTCTCATTCTGTTCCAGTACTCCCTGCCATCCACCTTCCTTCTCCTCTCACTTTAGTTGCTTTACAACAAATCTTGGGCACCATAAATTTTGTGCGCCCATTTCTTGCACTCACCACTGCCCAATTGGCACCCTTGTTTTTGGCTCTGCGTGGCCACACTTCCCCCTCCTCTGTTGTTGTTCTTAACCCCACTCAAAAACATGTTTTTGCCTTAATTAATAGTGCCCTCTCCACCCACTGGGTAGACCGAGCCATTCCCAATGAGCCTCTGTCTTTGGCTATATTTAATACTCCCTCTATTCCTACAGCTGCCCTTCTCCAACATCAAAAGGGGAGGGTCTCCATTGTTGAATGGATTCACCTCCCCAATACCCCTCGCAAATCTATCAATCCACTGCCATGTATGTTTGCTCTTTTAATTACGAAGGGCCGTTTTCGAGCAAAATGTTTAATTGGATTTGATATTGTTTTTTTATATGTCCCATGTCTCTTACTATATGGGAACCTTTATTTGCCTCTTCAGATGTATTGCAACTTTCTCTTGCTGACTGGGCAGGATCTGTTTCCTGTCATATTCCCTCTGACCCTCGCTTCCAACTCCTTAATAATGTCTCAATTTCTTTGCATTCCCCTATTTCCTCTTTTCCCATTCCTAACGCTGTCACACTCTATGTAGATGGCAGCAAGACTTATGGTTCATGTGTATGGAAGGAGGGTGAACAATGGCACACAAAAATTACTCCTCCTCAAACTTCTGCTCAGCGTGCTGAACTTGCCGCTACAATCTTAGCTTTACAAACTTTTTCTTCTGAACCTTTTAATCTTATTTTAGATAGTCTTTATGTATATAAATTTCTCACCTCTCTATCTGACTCATATGTGTCACCCTCATTGGATGACTCTCTCCTTAGTTTATTTCTCACACTGCAATCCCTTCTCCAATCCCTTCTCTATTCCCGCTCTATTTGTTTTTTTCCTGCTCATATTAGAAGTCACCAACCTTTCCCCGGTATTATCTCCGAAGGCAATGCCAAGGCGGATGCTGCCACTTCGGCCGCCTCGACTCACCAGGACGTTTCTGTCCTTGTTTTATCTCCCATAACCCCATGGGACAGCCATTCGTACTTTTATCAAAATAAGAAGGCTTTAATGAAACAATTTTCTTTAACGGCTACGGAGGCTGCAGCTATCATACAACAATGTCCCACCTGCAGCCTCCAAGCACACTCTGTTCCTCAAGGGGTCAACCCAAGAGGGACGCAGAGCTGTCAACTTTGGCAAATGGATGTTACACAATATTTGCCATTTGCCCCCTGGAAATATTTGCATGTTTCCATTGACACCTATTCAGAGTTTATTATGGCCACCCCTCAAAGGGGTGAGTCTGCTAAACATGTTATTAATCATTGTATTCGTACTTTTTCTACCCTGGGCAACCCCAAAGAAATAAAAACAGACAATGGTCCTGCTTATACCAGCACCTCCTTTGCGCAGTTTTGCTCTCGCTGGTCTATTGTTCATAAATTTGGCATTCCATATAACTCCACTGGTCAAGCGATCGAGGAATGAGCCAATCAGACCGTAAAAAGGGCTCTAGACATGCATGCAAAAAAGAAAGGGGAAAATACCCCCGGCTTGCCTGGGATACAAAACACTCTTAATCTTGTACTTTTTACCTTAAACTTTTTAAATGTTTCTGGCACCCCTGGCTCAACCGCCACAAGCAGGCATTTTTCTGCTTCTCCCACAGATTCTTCACGCCCCCAGGTATACTATCGACGTTTGCCTGATCCCACCTGGAAAGGGCCTGCCTCCCTCATTACCTGGGGTCGAGGCTACGCTGCAATAGACGACCATGGCGCGATCATTTGGACTCCAGCTCGTTGTGTTCGTCCTTTTATGGCTCAACGTACACCACCTCAGCCAGGCATATGAGGATCAGGGACTGTGGGCTTTTAATGCTTTTGTACGGGATGCCAGGCGCACTGCTCTTACACTTAATGTCACGAACTGTTGGATTTGCATGCAAATTCCTGGTGACAGTCGTGGTGGCCTTATTTTTCATGCCATCCTGTTCAATGAAACAGGATGGAAGCAGCTGTGGAACGTAACTACAGAGACTTTGACATATGCTGTGGGCGCTCGTATAATGGAACCTGCCAGATTTTGTTTTTATAGCACAGGACTATTCAGTACTGCCACTTATTTGGGAAATTATAGTAATTGTCAACAAGTTATTATATGGAATTCAGCAAAGAAATGCAAATCCATCAAAAGCAACCTTACTAAGATAAACAACACTTATCGAAGCAATCAATGGACAAACGTCAGTACCTACATGGCTTGCCTTGACATGGAATCCATAATAACATTTGCTAATGAGTCTCGCCAGGGTTATTATGAGTTACCCGATATGTGGCTACTATGTGGCCGTAGAGCCTATCGCCAGGTGCCTAAGGATTGGAAAGGCACCTGTACACTGGGCCTTTTGACCCCTGCTGTATATGCCTTGCCTCATCTCCCTGATGGACGCCTGTGGAACAAACGTGATACTGATTCCTCGGATCCACCCCTAACATTGGGTGGTAGTTTAGAGACTCAAATCAGCAGAGGAATATTGCCCAATCTAGGAGTTGCCATGAACTATAGGGACCTTCATTTGCTTAACAATTGGACTGTTCATATGTTTAATGAAACAATTAACAGCATTAAAATGATTAATCAAGAAATGGGGGAAATAAGGGAAGTAGTTTTGCAAAATCGGTATGCTTTAGATATTATTTTAGCAGCAAAAGGCGGTGTATGTGCTTTAATTCATTCTCATTGTTGTATATACATGATTTTCAACCTAATATTTCTGCTACAGTAAGAAAAATGGAATCTATGATCCAAAACAATCCCTTACGCAGCGATGGATCAGACACCGTGGACATATGGGGTGCCCTTTGGTCCTGGCTACCGGATGGATCCTGGCTACGATCTTTGATTTCTATTATAGTAACCATTTTGATATTAATTGTATTGCTCCTCCCTCCTGCAAATGTGCAAAAATGTTACGCCCTCCACTAGGAAGGACGCCTTAACCAGTGAATCAAGATCCCTTCTGGAACTGGAAGAGAGCAACATTGAAAAAACAGAAAAGGAAGAGATGTGGGAATAATTACATAGATATGCCTATAGACTTGCTCCCACAAAGTCCTTCACATACCAAAGCAGACCGTTCTAGCCACGGAACACATCCATCAGCCATTTGGACAGGCTCTGATAAGAACACGGGGAACAGGATGGATGAATCATCGTCCACCTGCACAGCCTTGCATCTGGAAAGTGTGTTATGTGATACATTGTAACCACCCCTATATACGCCTTTTGATTATGCCGTGTGATGTAAAAACTATAGTAACAATAAAAGAGGGTGTTGGAGTCAGCTCTGGGCTCTCATCCCGAGATACCTGCGTGCGTGTCTCATTCTTCATGGGAGACCACCACAGGAGATGTTGGAAAGAACCTTGGAGATTACCTCCAAGGACCTTGAAGATCATAGGGGTCCTTGGGGCTCTCTGAGCTTGCTTGATTTCTTGCAGATGTTTCATTACCCAAATTAGGTAACACCATCAGTGCTAGTCATGAAACATCTGCAAAAAAACAAGCAAGCTCAGAGAGCACTAAAGACCCCTCATATCAACCCTGAGCTACAAATATTCTCCTTTATTAATATCTTGAAGATCATTCCTACCACCCAGTGCAGGAATCCACTACTACAGCATCCCCAGGAGATGGCTATGTAATATTCATGTAAAGTGCAACACCTCCCCCCCAAAATTAATTTCAGTGTTAAACACTCATACTACTACAATATTTTTCCTGAGTCCAATCAAAATCTGTCTGAAATCTGTCCTGATGTCCAACCAAAATACAAAATTATGTACAGCTATATATCATATATTTTATTGCAACTTGTTTTTCAGTGTTGATGTTGTAATTTGTTTAGAATATACCAGTGGTGGCGAACCTATGGCACGGGTGCCAGAGGCAGCATTCAGAGCCCTCTCTGTGGGCACGCATGCTGTCGCCCCAGTCCTAGGCCTTCAGCCTAGGACTGGGGCGACGGCAATAAAACCTTTTCAACCTTTTCACTTTAGGCCTCCGCCGCCATGTGCAAAAAAAAAAAGGTTCAATCAATCAATCAATTTCAACTTCTCGTGGGGAAAAAAAGATCTTGCAAAGTTGGAATTTGTTGAGTCCTTGGCGAAAAGCAGGCACGAGAAGCAGTTGTAGTTCTCAGTTTTCTTTATTCTGTGTTCAGCTCACAAGTAGATGGCTTCAGCAGCTCCCAAAACCTCCCAGCTTCTTATATAGACATTTCCCGGGTCAATGCGATACTTTTCCCGTGCCAGCACCCGCGCATGCGCACGGCGCTGGTGACAGCCTGTCTGGTCCCGGGCAGCTTTGCACCTGCCCGGGACCGCCTGCAAACGCCCCGAGCCGTTTGCAAGGCTCGGGACATAACACCCCTTTCCCCCGGGCTAAAACTACTACCAACATATAATCATTATTTTATACAGTGTTCTGCTTCTCAGTGCTCCTACCGTTACCTGGCTTTTGTTTAGCCAGCAATGTTATGTAATCCTCTAAGTATTTAGGAGACTTCCTTGCTCTCTGTGACCTTCTCAGCTCTGGGTTTCTGACAGGTGTTCCCTGACTGAGGGGTGACAAGAGCCTGTTCCCCTTATCATGCCTTGGTGCCTTCCAAGGACTTTGCCCCAATGCCTGGCCTGCTTGCTCGCCCACCGGGCTCGTCAGGCCAGGGCTTCTGTCACTTTGTGACCTGGTTGACCTGCCTAGCTGTAGGCCCTCGGGCCCCTTGAAGTGATAGCCACTGCTGGGCATCTCTATAGAACCTCCTAGGTCCGTCCAAGACCTGTCAGGAGGCTGTCCAATCCCTAAGCCCCGTTCTGTGTCCGGGCTCGTGTGGGTCTCTGTACCTTCCCAAAACTCAGTTACTCCCTGATTTGGGCTAGAGGTGTTGCGGTCGGGACTTGGTTCCTCGACCACCTCCCTGTAAGTTTGACCCCCTGTAGGATTAGGGGTAAGGTCAGGCCAACTCTGGGGATTGTGTGCCAGCTCTCTTGCGGGGAATGATTTGTTGGGATGCTCCCGGGTATCCTCCGTGACTGGAGTTTTGTGTGATGTGTGTGGAAAGTGAGTATGCCCCCGGGGTGACTCCCTGGCTGGAGTAGGCGTGAGTGCCTGTTGTGTGGTTAAGTTCCATGAATTCCTTTTCGGAGCACTTGCGGAAGCTTGAAATGGGCCGTCAGTGGCTCCATCAGTGGAGATGGGCAGCAACTCGTGCCCTTCCCTTTGCTCCAAAGGGCCCCCCTCCCCCCCTGGAAAAGACCCAGGAGTCTCATCTGAAAGGTCCCGCCTAGGGCGAAGTTGGTCGATGTGCCGACGCAGGACACGACCGTTGTCCAGGGCTACCTCGTAGGAGAGAGGACCTGTGACCTGGAAATAGAAGCGGGGACCCATGTATGACCAGGCCCGTAATTGCGAGCCCAAACCGGGGCACCCACAAGTAGTTGTCTAGGTGCCCTAGGATGTGAGGTAGATGAAGGCAGTCTGTCCGGATGCAACCGGTCAAGTTTAGTAGTAAGTTGACGCCCCCAACGAAGTTCAGCTGGGCTTCTCCCTGTAGAAGTGGACGGTGTGGTGCGATAAGAAAGGAGAAAGTCAGCCAACCTGTGATGCCAGTCCCCGTAGGTGAGTCTTTTCAATGCGTCCTTCGTGATGCGCACCATACGTTCAGCCATACCGTTGGTGGACGGGTGGAAGGGTGCAGACGTGGCATGACGAATCATGTTAGCCTGTAAGAAAGCTTGGAATTCGGAGGAAGTGAATTGAGGGCCGTTGTCGGACACAATGACATCTGGCAGCCCGTGTGCAGCAAAAATCCCCCTCAGTACCTGAATAGTCTTTGCAGTGGTGGTGGATGAGACAGGCACAACCTCAAGCCATTTTGAATGGCTGTCAACAAGGACCAAGAAGAACTGGCCCTGAAAGGGCCCAGCGTAGTCAATGTGCACCCTAGACCATGGGGACTGTGTTTCCTCCCATCTATGCACAGGAGCTTGGGGCATCTCTGGGCGAGATCGTTGGCACAGGTGGCATGCATGCACCGTAGCCTCAATATCTTTATCTAAACCAGGCCACCACAAGTGGCTGCGCGCAAGAGCCTTCATACGAACAATGCCAGGATGACCCTCGTGGAGGGATTCTAAGACCCTAGTCCTCATTGAGGTGGGAATGACAACTCTGTTTCCCCAAAGCAGACAACCCTGAGAAAGGGACAGCTCGTTCCTTTTGGACCAGAAACTCTGAAACTCAGGACTAGGGCAGTGCTCAGGCCAACCAGACAAAACCCAGGAACGGACATGTGAAAGTGTGTGATCTGTACCTGTTTCAGCGGCAACATCCCTGGCACTAAGAGGGAGCTCGGGCAAGGCTTGGATTGATAGAATGTTGACAGCTGGCGCAGGGTCAGCTTCTACTACTGGCAGAGGCAATCTACTGAGGCCATCAGCATGGCCCATTTCTTTCCCAGGCTTGTGGAGTAAGGAAAAATCATATGCAGACAAAAAAATAGACCACCTAAGCATTCTGGGGGAAATGATCTGGGGAGTCTGCTTACGTGTGGTAAACAGTCCCAGCAGAGGCTTATGGTCAGTGAAGACCGTGAAATGCCTGCCATATAGAAAATCATGGAATTTTTTAATTCCAGCAACAACAGCCAGAGCCTCCCTGTCTATCTGAGCGTAGTTGCGCTCAGCAGAAGACAATGTTCTGGAGTAATATGCAACAGGAACCTGAGTTCCATCAGACCTGAGGTGACTCAGGACAGCTCCTACCCCGTAAGGGGACGCATCACAAGCGATGCACACAGGAAGGGACTCGTTGAAATGTGCAAGTACACTGTTAGAAGTGAGCAAGGCCTTGACTTTGTTAAAACAAGCCTCATGTGTTTGTGACCAGTGCCAACACTGCTTTGCTTGTCTAGTAGCCTGTGAAGAGGCTCAGCACACTGGCTTTATGTGGAAGGAAGCAATTGTAGAAATTCAGGAGGCCCAGGAAGGCCTGAAGTTCGGCCTTAGACTTTGGCCTAGGTGCTTCTAAAATAGCAGTTAGTTTGGATTCAGCAGGGTGAATTCCAGCAGCGTCAATTTTGAACCCCAGAAATTCAGTAGAAGGCACCCCAATCTTGCATTTGTCTTTTTTGAGTTTGAGGCCTGTTTTCCTGAATCTTAACAGAACAGCCCTTAGCCTTTCAGCTAGAATGTGTGTGGAGTCTCCTGCAATTAAGACATCATCAAAGTAGGGGCAAACCCCCGGTATGCCCCGTAGTGTGTTTTCCATTACGCTTTGGAAAATCCCAGGAGCGACATTCACTCCAAACTGTAGCCTTTTTACCTTAAAGGCTCCCCTGTGGGTCACAATAGTCTGAGCTATAGCAGCATCATCATCAACAGGCAGCTGTTGATACGCTTGAGCTAGGTCAAGCTTTGCAAAAACGCGCCCCCCCTTGAGGGAGGCCAGAATATGACTGACCACAGGAACAGGATAGGCATGTTGCTGCAATGCCTTATTAAGAGTGCATTTGTATCAGCACAAATGCGAATGTCCCCATTTGCCTTTAGAGGCGTGACAATGGGGGTCTCCCAAGGACTGGAATCAACAGGTTCTAGGATTCCCTGTTGAATCAGTTTGTCTAACTCAGTGTCAATTTTACTCTTTAAAGCAAAAGGGACCCTTCTTGCTTTAATTCTAATGGGAGTGACAGTGGGGTCTAGCTTTAAGGACACAGGGGTCCTTTGAATGTGCCCAGCTGGGGGCTGAAAACATCTGCAAATTCTTTGCAGACTTCCTGTAGGTCGAGTGTTTGTAAGCTGTTGAGTCCTGTGACGTGTATCCCCAGGGCCTCAAACCAATCGAGTCCTATGAGACTCGTTCGTTCACCCCCTACTACTAATAAGTCTAGTGGACCTTCAAAATTCTTGTATTGCACGTTAAGGGTGGCCTCCCCCTTAACACACACTCTTGAATTTTGAAAATCTGTTAACACAATGTCAGAAGGCCTTAACTTGGCCTGAGTTCCACTACCGGAACAAATCTTCCTAAATGTATGCAAGGAGATGATTGAAAGGGCAGACCCTGTGTCTAGTTCCATAGTTAATGGAACCCCTTGTAGCTTCACCTTGAGTGACAGCTTTTTCTTAATGGGCTTGTGTGTGCCTGTCCTGAAGATGCTTCTTCGCGAAGCGCAAAACCCTACCCTATTCTGGCTGGGGACCCCGGTACCTTTCAGGCGCAGTTCTTCCTGAGGTTGTACCTTTCGTCGGCCCAGACACACAGCTGCAATGTGTCCTTGTTTGCCGCATGCCCGGCAGGTAGCGGAGCGGAACTTGCAATCGGTTCTCCTGTGGCGACCTCCACAGCCGATGCACTTGAGTGGAGCTGAAGAGCTTCCCTTCTGCTTTCCTTCCTTCGTGGGGTGGAGACGGTCGACTTCCTCGTCCGGGTCCTCCTCGGAGTTTCCTTGGACGTCTTCCTGGTGCACGGATGCAATTTCTGGACTGTTTCTGATCGGCCGCATGTTCTTGACGGCGCCGCCTGCTGCTTCTTCTGCGGTGACCTCTCTTAAGGCATCTTGGAAGGACAGTTCTTCTTTGGCGAAAAGCCTCTGTTGTAGATCTCGATGCCTTAAGCCGCACACGAATCGGTCCCTCAGTCGTTCTTCGAGGTCCTTGAACTCGCAGTGCTTGGCGGCCTTCCTCAATGCGGCGATGTATTCTTTGGCCGACTCTCCGGATCGTTGATCCCTCTGCTCGAAGGTATGGCGCCATGCGATGACGGACATCTTAGGCTGGAAGTGCTCCTTCAGTAGCTTCTTTAGATCTGCGTAGCTAACAGACTCTACTGGAACAGGTGCTGCAAGGTTTTCTGCGATTTCGAAGGCGTCTTGACCGCAAACACAAAGCAGGGTGGCAGCCTTCAAGCTCTCTTCTCTCACTTGGTTTGCCTTGAAGTAGTTCTCCACCCTGGCTACGTAGGACTCCCACCGCTCTGGATGTGAGACGTCGAACTCCGAAAGCCTTCCAACCTTTGCCATCTTCAGGAGACGGGTCTATCAGCCAGCCTACCCCCGAATGCGCACTGGATTGGCGAGTAGCTGCCGAGTCAACGCCGTTCCGCTGCTCAGGACTCACTTGGGTAAGCTTACACTTCTTCCTTTCCAGGTGATGTAAGGCATCCCACCTTCGTCGCCAGTGTTGAGTCCTTGGTGAAAAGCAGACACGAGAAGCAGTTGTAGTTCTCAGTTTTCTTTATTCTGTGTTCAGCTCACAAGTAGATGGCTTCAGCAGCTCCCAAAACCTCCCAGCTTCTTATATAGACATTTCCCAGGTCAATGCGATACTTTTCCCGCGCCAGCACCCGCGCATGCGCACAGCGCTGGCGACAGCCTGTCTGGTCCCGGGCAGCTTTGCACCTGCCTGGGACCGCCTGCAAACGCCCCGAGCCGTTTGCAAGGCTCGGGACATAACAGAATTGATTGAACTTTTTAGTCCCACCCAGTTTGCCGTTACCACCGCAGCCATGCCCACCCAATTGGCCACACCCACCCAATGGGTCACCCCACCCAATGGGCCACACCCACCTGGCACTCGACAATACGTAAGTGGGTTTTGGGTTGCAGTTTGGGCACTCAGTCTCTAAAAGGTTCGCCATCACTGGAATATACCAACAAAGTGAGCCATCTAAATTATACCAAATGATGATGTTTATCTAAACGCTGTTATGTGCATTTTGAGAAGCAGTGGGTCTCCTGAGTTTCAGTCTTTCCCATCCTTTGTTACTTGATATTTTTTTCCAATGGTATGCAAAACAAATGTACTCCAGTGTGCTATGCTAAAATTAACAAGATTAGATTGTCAAGGTACAAAAAGGTATCTTACATGATTTTTGATCTCTACAAGACAATTTAATGGATGAATTAAGGCAGGATGTTTTATAAGCTAAGGATCACACTTGCCCTTTGGCTATTTGAATGGGGCTAGATAGAATTTAACTGAATAGAACAGATACAGTTATTCCTTTTGTATTTAAAAATTCATAGGACTACACAAAGAAAACATTTTTGTCTTTAAACATTATCCTCTGGCAACAACTCTGGAGGCCTCATCTGATCTGCATCAAGATGATGGTGCATATAGTTGTAGATTGGAATTATTCCAAGTTAGAGTTTTGAATCTTCCTTGACGTGAGATGCTCCTTATAGAGATATGACAGTTATAGGACCTGTAACATCCAGGTATTTCTCCAGATTTGAACAGTTTTAGCTATTTTAAGCTCTTGTGTTGCAAAGCTTCAAACCTATTTATAGGTAGAATGGTCCCTGTCACCAGTTTCTCTTTTGACATATTTTTAAAATATTATTTAATTAAAATGAGAAGCAGGCAAAGTAAAGTCCAGTCCTTCATATTGGTATAAACATTTCTACAAATCTAGATCCTAGTTCAGGAACAAAGACTTATCCAAATCTCTGTTAAATCTCTTTGAAGATGCTGAAAATGCTGCAGCAGAAATGTGATTTAGGCTGCTGGGGCTTTTATTGTACAACTGTGTTACTTCATTGTACAATACATAAAGGCTGGGTGTGGTCCAGATAGCATTGCTTTCACCTATTATTCTGTCATTTTTCTTTCTCTGCTGCTATTCTACTTCTAATTTCCATGCCTCCCATAATTAAAAAAATCCGTTGCCAAAAGGAAAGCAGAAATTCTGCAGCATGCTTTTTGATTGATAGCATTGATGGCACTAAGAGCCATCCACATGAAAATACCTTCATTTGTGATTTATGAACTGATATATTTTTTGGATCTCTTTGAAAATGAGCTTAACAACAGCAATACCAGCAACAACTTTAATAAGTTTGAACTAAGGAAAAGCATTTGGGAGACAATGTAAGGCAGTATAAGCTTGTTATAACCAGATAACTCTGCCAGGACAACTGAATAAAATGGGGAAAATATCATATTTCTCCAGCTGTATAATACTAAAGCCAGTCAGCTCTTCTTTCTCATACAAGACAGTGCTGCATTGCAGTTCACATAGCCTAGCCTGTTGCATGCATCTTAGACTGCTTCCATATGCTGTTGTATAGTATTCCTTTATAAGTAATATTTCTTGCAAGTCATTTCTGGTCACTGTCTATTCCAGAGACTCAATTTAGATGTGGGTATATCTGGAGATTAAAATACAAGTATAAACTATATTTAACAAACTGTATTTATATATTTTATTTATTTGTCCCATTTATATGACCAACCATCTCACAAGGCAAGTGACTCTGGATGGCATACAACAAAACTAAACAGTCAATAAATACCTAAAAGCCATTACCATTATTAATTAATTAAAACATTAATACAAACTATAAAAACAGAGCAAGAACAAAGAAATGGAAGGTGAAGTGTTGTTACCTCACATGTTCATCCATTCCCTAGGGGCCCCAGGCCTGCAGGCATGACCAGGTCTTAAGGAACCTTCCGAAGCTCAGAAGACATGAGGCTGACTTTATCTTGGGGGGGGGGGGAGGAGAAGATTGCACAGTGCATGTGCAACAGCAGAAATTATCTGTTGCTTAGGACTTGTCAAATGTAGTTCCCTAGCTGATGGTACCCCTAACATGTCTCTCTGCTAGATCTAATGGGATGGGAAGATGAAATCAGGGAGAGGCAGATAACCCAGTTCTATGCCATGAAAAGCTTCAAAGGTCAACCCCAGCAGCTTGAATTGGACCAGAAACAAACTGATAATCAATGCTCCTTGCAAACAGCTCATGCATTTCATTTTGTACAAGCTACTTTTCAAGAGTAGCCTCATCTAAAATGTATTGCAGTAGTCCAATCAGAAGATAGTCAAAGTATGAGTGACAGTGAGTAGACAAGAGCCCCTCAGTCTAGGAATGGGCACAACTGGCACACAATACAAACTTGTGCAAAGGCCCTCCTAGCCAGGACTGCTACCTGCTCTTCAAGCAGGAGTCTTGAATCCAGGGAGACCTCCAGGTTGCACACAAGGTCTCTTTAGGGTAGTGCAATCCCATTTAGCAAGCAAGGGGGTATAATCCTAGAACTGGAGGGCTCCAACGTCCAGAATTACCTGGTTTTGTCAGGGTTCAGTTGAAGCCTGTTGTTTCCATTCAGACCCTCATTGTACCAGACACTGGATAAGACATCCATAGCACTGTTTAATTCACCAAGACTGGAGACGTACAATAGGTATCATCAGCATACTGATAATACCACACTTCATAATGATGAATGAATTCATTAGTGATCTCATATAGATGTTAAATAGGAGAGACCACCAACCCCTGTGGCATTCCATATAGTACGACCTTATAAAAGTCGTCTCTTCTTGCTTTCAACCCCTTGCCCCTTCCAGACACTGTTCTGTGTGGACTAAACTAACCATTACACAGTTTATACCTCACACCCTAACCTTAACCATTAACATAATTTATAAATAAATAATAGCCAGGGTAGGCATCTTGCTAAGCTAAAGGAACACATATCATGCCTAAGTGTAAATATAGAACACAGCCATTTGCATATCCACCCAGTTCTGAGAAAAAATAGAAATGAAGTCAATGCATATTAGCTGTATAATGGATATGGCATTAAATAAGTCTTTCACTCACATGTTCCATGACCTCTTCTGATCCTGTTGCTGATGTGAAGATAATAATTCTGCTCTCTCACATTAATGTAAAGTCCATTAAATATTTCAAGACGGTTATATAAACCCTATTACTGTTACTATTACAAAAATGAAAGCTTAAATCAGAATAACACAAAACATGGAAATACTTATTATTAATAGTGTCAAATCAAAGATTCATGGACTCTGATATAGCCTAGAAACAGTTATAGCAATTTTATATTTCTAAAATAATGTCTTGCTAATAATGAGAAGGAAAAAGACTGGCCAATTAAAATTTGACACATGGCCATTAAAAACAATAACATTGTCCATTTTTCTTCTATGTGTGATTCAGATTTTTTCCTTTGGCATAAATTTGGCACATCCTTGAGCAGAGAGTCCCATATTCTAGAGTAGGAATATAAGATGCTGTCATGGTAGTCTACAGCCTATCTACCTCAGCACCACCTAAAATCCTTGGCAGATGCCTTCAAAAGATTCAGAATGGAGTTTTACTGTTCTACTTGAGATGGGGAAGATAGGAAATTAAGCTGGAATCTTCAGCAGGCCCAGCCAAGACTCTACCATTGAACTCTGTCCTTTATTTGATCTTGGATTAGCAAGCATTTTCTGGAGAGCAACCATGAAATATCTGGGGAGTAATATCTGCAAAGGAATGAGAAGAAATTTGACACTTGACCACTGTTTGGAAGTCTCTTGACTTTAACATTGTTGACCAGTCACTTTTAACATAGTACAGATTGAGCATTAAATTACACTGCATGCTTGTTCTGGAACTGTCTGGTTGCCAGGAAAAAACTTAGCATTTCTGGTAATTCTGGAACATGAATAGCCTTGCAGTGTCTCTCCTTCATTAGAGAGGATACAGACACATCCAAGGCAGGGAGTAATAAACTTCTAATTAGCAGGAAAAAAGTTGTGTGATCAAAGTCTCAACTCTTCGTAATGCATGTGTGTGTGTGTGTGTGTGTGTGTGTGAGAGAGAGAGAGAGAGAGAGAGAGATGCTTTGAATGTAGGATTTTTTTACCCATAATCTTGATTTTTCTGACTTCTGCTGATGTGTTGTCTTGACAAATTATTACCTTAAGGTTATAGTTTCTTTTCCAAAGTAAACCTGGGATTTGTACAGTAACTTTCAATCTGTGACTAAAATCTCCACAAGTCCAGATTCCAGGTAATTGATAAAGTTCAAAACCATTTTTGATAGAGTGGTCTGAACTATTCTGCAAGAAGCGCCCCTCCAAATCTGTTGGCTGAAGCACTGAGGCACCATATCGTCTCAAAGACTTGGCTCCTTCATAGGATCATTCACTCAGATGTGGGCCAGGAAAACAAAGCTCAGGTATGTATCAGGGATGTGAAACAAGCCTATATCCCGAATTTCAAAGTATGCTTTCAAAAAACAAAACAAAACAAAAACCCAGAGGAAACAATATTGTTACATGTCTTGAGTTAATGGTTTATTTTCACATTAAAAAAGTAATCTTATTGATGAATTAATATTAACTTTTAAATATAAAAGTGCTTTCTCTTTAAAAAAACACACAAATCCTTAAGGCCCATATTGTTACATTACAGTAGGATTTTTTTTCACCATTCCAGCAACTGTGCTACATGAATTTTGAATGGTGGAAAGACCAAAAGTTACAAGCATCAAAACTATTTGTCAATAATTTCATCACTGCAATGTGCATGAAAACTTTTAGCCATGGAACCGAATTTAAACGTATCTCTCACATTTTTCTTATAACAGTTCAACAATGAAGCTAGTTTGATACAGAAAGCAGAAAAATACTTAAATGATGTGAACATTATATAATTTTCATCCAGTTTGGGGAGAACACCAAGCTCCAATATCTGTGTATAAACTATTTGCTCTGTCAGATATATGGTTGGCTCATGCAGAATTTCAAGAACCTAGAACATTTCCACACCAATGTAGTTCAAAGGAAATACAGTACCAGTACAAGTAATATGTGAAATAAGCCATTAAGATAAAACATCTGGCTTCATTCAGATCAGTAAAGAAGCATTTGCTGATAGTGCTGATAGCATTTGCAGATATTATTGCAGTCTTGGTTATATTGCTTGGGAGAATTGTTGTAGAAATATCAGCTATGATCACACAATACACTTAACCTGGTCATTAAATAAACCTACGTCCTGGTTTATAGAGCACACTGAGCCATAAACTAATCAATATAACTGAATTCACAAAACTTTCTAAATGATAAAAAATATACCGTGATTAAACCAATTTGCTTGTTTGAATACAGTCCTAGAGTACACATTTTTGAGTTTGTGTTATGTCAGTGAATTAGTATGTTCTTTCATAATTGACAATGCAGTCTGTGGATGAATATTGACATTGCTACTCTATTTTAGGTATACATAATTATTTATAAATATATATATATTTCTGCTTTCTGTATATATATCTATGGAAAATAACGCAAAAAACGGTCCACATCATATAAGAAATATTGCTGTTACTTTCTGGAGCACCTTTGCAGATTGGGAGGAAAATGATTTCAATGTACATACACACATATATAGTTTACAGCATAAATTACTGTACAACATATTTTAGTTTATTACGTTGTTCAATGTAAACAATAAAAACATGCCAATGTAATGCCATACAGAAGGATTGTACTTAAGCTACTTGGATGTGAACAGAGTGGAGCAAAAGCCTTAGAAGAAAACTGACATTCTATTGCTTTTTCTGTTTTTTATAACCATGCTGGCACCAAAAGAACCATAACTGGTTTCTAATTAAGAGAAAGAGTGGTGCTAAAAATAGACTAAGATCCATAGGAATCTTATCAAAGTTATTGAGATGATGAATAGTTTGCAGCAGACTACATATATACTAGTCTTGGCTCATAGGAGGGCCTTCACACTGATAAGTCTGGGTGCTCTACCTCAGTGGTAGCTTCAACAATATTAATTCAATAGCATTTGTGTATATACTCAGGCTCTGCAACTGAAACAGTAGTGCACGTATTTCTGAACTGCTCTGTCTACAATCCTAGAGGTGGTGCTTACCTCCTCTCTCATTACAAACTATCCATTCTCATATGGCAATTATGCATTACCTACTAAACAACTGAATTGGGAATTTCCGGAATTGTAGCTACGTTTTGTACTATCATAATGACAATTAGACATTTCTGGACTTGATTGTTCTTCCAGATGTGCTTAGTTGAGGCACAAACTGGCTTTTAATGAACATGTTTTTTTCTTTTTAACATTTTGTGTGTTTGGTCTATAACCATACTTTTAAATAAACTAAACCAGTTGAATTTGATTCATCTGAGCAGGCCATTCTAGGATTCTTTACTGATAATACCTTAATCTCCTTGAGGTGATGGGGGCTGAGGCCAGAAAGTATTGCTTCTTTATCATGGCACATGGAACAGTGCATCAAAAATTAGCTCAATCTCTTCGGTGACAATCTTCTGGAATTTTTAAAGATCAAACTCTTTAGAAAGGCCTTCAGAAAATTATTGTTCACCAATTTTACTTAGACATTACTTATATGAGTTATTAAATTGTTGGTTTCTTGCACATACTAAGCATATGCTTAGACTGAATTTGGCATTTTTATTCACCTATCAAGTTCTTCTCAAGGACCTGGGATAGGCAGATGTTATTTGATTATTATATGCACAGCAATGTGATACCACAACCGCTAATTTTTAGCTGGTGTTAGTCTTTATACACATTGAGTTTATCCCAAGAATATAGAACGGTATAATTTATCGGCATAGTATCAGTGTGGATCCAAGCAGTGTGGCCTTGTGCAATGATACAGGGAAATTTTGTCAGTGCAGACTTTCTACGTGATATTTTGGTATCACATCCATTGTGCTGATTACCACTTGGACTATCAGAGCCAATTTATGCCATAATATTTCAAGGAAAAGTGTGGATAATTGATGTAGTCATACCAGGAGATAGTAAATTAGAACACAAAGAACTGAAGATCACAAAATAGCAAGATTTTCATATCTTGCTATTTTGTGATCTTCTTCAGTTCTTTCTGTGTTCTAATCTACTGTCCCCTGGTATGGCTACATCAATTATCCACACTTTTCCTTTACCATCCCAGGTAAATGTGCTGGCAATGTTTAATTGGAAGCTGGAAGATTATTGGCTTGGGATGCTATAATAATATATTCCTACATTGGATAGAAGATTGTACTAGATGACTTCTAAGGTCCTTTTCAATCCTTGTTACTGATGATTCTATTGAACAGGGGTGTCAAACTCAATCTCATTGAGGGCCGCATCAGCATTGCGGTTGCCCTTGGGGGGCCAGGTGGGTGTGGCCAGGGTGGGTGCGACCTACTGGATGGGTGTGGTTGGAATGGATGTGGCCTACTAGGTGGGCATGGCCAGCTCTACATCATTCGTGTCAAGGGTGCCTGTGGGGGCCTGGGTAGGAGTGGGACAGATCTGAGCGTCTCTGGCAGAAGGGGGTGGGACCGGGGCAAGTGCCAAGGCATGGTCCATTTCTTCATTCCTCACAAAGGGTGACACCTCCCCAGCATACACCCAGGGGGCGGCGCCAACACAGCAGGGGCTGGTTCCTCGCTGTTTCTGGACAGCCTTGTGGAGCTAAGACTGAATTCGTTTCAGCATAGATGGCCACCACAAAATTGTACATTGGCTCCCGGCCGGCCTGGGCCAGGGCCAAGGCAGCAGGGGCCGTTCCCTCACTGTTTCCAGGATGGCTTCGCGGGCCGCATGAAACTATTTTGTGGGCCGCATCTGGCCCCCGGGCCTTGTGTTTGACATGTCTGCTATTAAGGAAGCAGTTCTATAAATTATTTTTTATTTGCAGATCTACATCTTCTCCTATATTTGTTCTTAAATCAAGAATGGGTATATAATGTGCAATAATTTTCTATCATTTTAAAGCCTTATTTTATTTGCCTAATTATAGTCTTGCGTTTATCCTTTTTTGACATAACTTATTTATAATTTATATGATACTTAACTACTTATATAAATTAATGTCAATTCTTTCTATACTTTTCAATAATCAGCACATAATTTACTCAATTATTCCAGAACTTGGTATTTTAGGAACCTAGCATAAGAATCTGCTATAAGCCTCTTTTAACAGAGGATCCTGAAATATGTACTCTTGATCACCTTAATCTCCAAAGATGGATTTATAATATTAAGGTTGAAAGAACCATAAAAAAGCAATAGAAGTAACAAAACAGATCATAATGCTGCCTGATCATATGTTATGGAAAATAACCAATTCTAAATGACTAAACAATCAGGAAAGACTACTAGTGAATTCTGAAAAGCCAATTTTTCATTGATTATAGAAGCCCAATGGGGTCAAAGCTATTCAAACTTTAGTAGGAATGCCATTGTACTGGACTAGCACAGCTATAAATAAGTTGTACCTATGGCAAGGTGACAAAATTTCACAGCTACAACATAGTGTGTGCTAACTTTGTCAAATTTTATTGGTTACTTACTAGAAAACAAAAGGAGAAGGACAGTCCCAGAAATATGCATCTTCAGAATGCTTTTCTTTCACTTTATAGAAAACTCTGTAATCATTTTACAAAAGACCACTAGATTGCATTCTGTAAATGCAATAAGTGCAGAAAATAATTACATTTTGCCACCCTTAGTGCCACAACCTAAGTTCTAATATAGGCTTGTAAAAGTGTTTGATTGGATCTATTCTCTGTCTTTCTCAAGTAGGCTTTAGGTGTCTCTTTTAATGCTTCATTTTTCAGAGCATCTGAAAATGAAAACCAAAGAGCTCACTAAGATCAGTGTGTATCAAGTGGCTTTTTGGTGCAATCCTTATCTAAGGCCAGTGAAGTTCCCTCATTCCAGGAAGGGACCAAAGCCTTGGATGACCTGTCCACCAAAGATTCAGAGATTTCTCCAAGCACTTTCTGGAATCCAAGTGGATCCATCAGGTGCCGCAGATGAATCAGTCTTAATAGAGCCCTCTGATGTGTCGAAGAGCATGATAATAAAGCAGTTTTCTGCAAAATAGAAGAACTGAATGTAATTGCTAGATACAGTAAAAGGGAAACATATTACAAATAAGCTGTTATTTTAAACGGTATAATAAAATGCTCTTTTGCTTTGGATTTGGGCAGAATCAGCTATAGCTGGCTTTGAAATGCTATTCTACATACAAATTAACACTTTCACAAAGTTTTGTTCTGATGCATACAATCACTCTTCCTTTTTCTACTCTTTAAAAATACGTTTGTGCTTAATAAACTATTTGCAAAAGTATAATCTGGGTTTATAAAAAACAAGTTTTCAAGAATAAATACTGAACATTGCTGCTGTTTAAGAGCACAAAAGGTTGCAGTCCTTCTCTGTGCACTTGGATCCATCATGAGGATGGACAGGGGGCAACTTATAGTTTGATCAAGCTCGTAATGGTGCTACAGAATTTTAATCTGGAGATGCTTTACATACTGTTTCACTCACAAGGATAATTGTTTCAGAGTTGCAAGTAACAGACATACTTATAATTTCAATGTTGCATCATTTTTCTGATATCATATGTCCCACAAATCTGTAGAAAAATGCATATTTGAAGGCAATTTATGCTGGAGCGCCAAAATTGCTAATGCTCCCAATTTCAAGCCTACTATTTAATAAGATGATGGGAAGAAGGTGAGTCAGTCTGCAAGCAAACTGGTATCCAAAGTATTGCCTGGCAAAGTCAATGGCCACTAGTTCCTTTTAAAATGTAAAATACAGAATGTTTTATTCTACCCAGAATTTGTCATGGAGGCTGTCCTTAATCATTCATTAAGCCCCTCTTTATAAACGTGACATAGAGATCTATTGATACTGAGAAAAATTGCTCTATGAGATTACTAGCAACAGGTACTACATTTCATTTGAATAAATCAATCCATAAAATTAAGGTTTGGCTTTCTAAATATTGGAGGAGTGTGTATCTGTATTTGAGAAAGTTTTTCTAATGTAGCTATGCTTAATTTTCTTCCTAAGGAAGTGATATTTAGAGATAATTAAAAGAACAATGGCTCAGAAAAGACAAATTTGCATAATATACACAGACCTTGCTTTCTGAAACAATATTGTCCAATGTTAACACAATATTCACATTGTGTTTGAAGCAATGCTGCAGTTGAACATTTCTGTAGCACAGTGTCTAGAATAACTGAATTATCCATACTGTGAGTTTAGTATCCAGGTGAGGAGAATCATCATGGGGATAACTGAGCACTACACCTTATCCAGTCCAGGCCTTGCTGTGTATATTGAACCAGATGCTCCATAGAGCTGTGCAATGTGATAGCTCCCATCAGTGTATCCAAATCATTAAAGAAATCTAGGAAAGAAAACAATAAATGAGACTCATTAATCCTTGCTGTGCAACAGCATTTCATTGATTTGGAAATATCAAGCAGATAGTATTTTATGAAAGTACTGTAATCAAACATTAACTGATACTCAAAGGTTTAATCAAGGCACACACTGAACACTTTTACTGAGAAATAGCAAAGCTATTGTCATGATTTTGCTTAACTATAAACCAACAACGGGAAACATTTCTCTACCCTCTCATTTTGGTCCCTCCTTCTTGTCCATCAATGTCCCTTTCTAGGTTTTGCTTCTATACACCAGCATGCTCAGTTTCAGCCAATATTAAGAGTGCAGAAAGGATGTGATCTAGGAGGCCAGTTGGTGCAAATGCTAGATGTTCTGTTCAGGAAAAGAGGCACTGAGACAAAGCAACGAGTTCCAACAGTCTCCTTTATTACAACACCAACAGAACAGATTTTAAAATGGTGTGGCCCCCTTTTATAGCCCTCCTCACAATACCTTGCTGGCCAATCATTGCAAAGGCTAGAAGCAGCCTTTCTTGTCCCAGGCAGCACAATACCTTGCTGGCCAATCATTGCAAAGGCTGGAAGCAGCCTTTCTTGTCTCTGGGCATCCACATGGTCTGCCTGGGCCAATCGCTGCAGCCTGTGCCTGCCGGCCCAGGACATAACACCCCTCCCCCCTTGGCTAAAATAATAAGGCACACTTATTATTTTAAATACTCCAACACTCCATTACATTGCGTACATTGCATCTATATATACACAACACTACAGTCTTGCTATCGCCATGCTTCCCACTCCCCTTGGCTGCATTACTTAACCCAGACTACCAAGCCTGCCCATGAACTGACAAGGACCGTACATAGTCTTGTAAGTATTTGGGAGGACCTCTGGCCCGCCCTGATCTTCTCATGGCTGGTGTGTGTGCCTGGCCTGCCAGCTCGCCTGCCAGGCTAGGCAGACCAGGACTTTGTTGCCCCAAAGGCCCAGGGGACCCATCCAGCTGCTGACTGGCTGGATCTGCTAAATCCAAGCCAGGGTTCCTTGGGGGGGGGGTAGAATTTCCCAATTCCAGTGGTGGGATGGAATTCCCCAAGTCCCCACTGGACTTCTCTTGGGAGCACTGTCCCTTGAACCCTAGACCAGCAGCTGGAGTGGCCTGAATGCCGGAGGCCGGAGCTGCCTCCATGGCGAACCCCCTTTCTGCGGACTCCCTGTTTGGAGCAATAGCTGAAGCCTGGGGATGTTGGAGAGACCATGGTCCACAATCGTAATTGTGGTCCTCCTCCCCCCCCCAAGAGCAGAGCTAGGAGCGGAAGAGTTGCTGGGAAGCCTCCAGTGCAGTTGGTCAATGTGACGTTGGATCACACGACCATCGTCCAAGGCCACTTCGTATGACAGCGGCCCAGAGACCTTGCATACCACTGCTGTGACCCAGATATGTCCTGGTCCATAGTTCCTTGCCCAGACCGGATCTCCCACTTGTAGTCTCCTAGGTGCCCAAGGCTGTGACACCTGTGAAGCCACCCGGTCTGGGTGCAATCTGTCCAGTTTCGTGATGAGGCGGTGACCCCAGCGGTTCAGCTGGGCTCTTTCCAGTAGCTGTGCAAGGTGTGGTGCAGTGGCACAGAAGAAAGTTCGCTAGCCTGTGATGCCAGGTCCCGTGAGTGATCCTCTTTAAGGCATCCTTGGTTGTGCGCACCATGCATTCAGCCTGGCTGTTGGAAGCTGGATGGAATGGTGCCGATGTGGCATGCCGGATCATGTTGGCCTGGAGGAACTCCTTGAACTCAAACGACGTGAATTGGGGCCCGTTGTCGGAGACAAGGTCATCGGGAAGTCCATGTGCGGCAAAGATCCCTCTCAGCACCTGGATGGTCCTAGCAGTGGTAGTGGAGGAGACAGGCATGACCTCTAGCCACTTGGAATGGCTGTCCACGAGAATTAAGAAGAATTGCCCCTGAAAGGGCCCAGCGTAGTCGATATGAACCCTCGACCATGGGGTATGAGTCTCTTCCCACCTATGAACTGGGGCCTGGGGCATCTCTGGCCTTGACTGTTGACAGACAGTGCACCTGTGGACCTGGGCCTCGACATCTTTGTCGAGCTCAGGCCACCAAAGATGGCTGCGCGCTAACGCCTTCATCCGGACTATTCCCGGATGTCCCTCATGCAGAGACTGCAGGACTCTAGTCCTCAATGAGGTTGGGATTACTACCCTATAGGCTACCCTATAGGACACACCCCTTGAAGGTGGAAATCTCATGCTTCCTCTACCAGAAGCTCTGGAATTCTGAGCCTGGACATGTGTCAGGCCATCCAGACAACGCCCAAGTCAGCACGCATGTTAGCGTGTGATCAGTGGCTGTTTCTGCTGCCACATCCCTAGCACAGAGGGGAGATTCAGGCAAGTCCTGAATAGACAGGATGCGATTGGCAGGTGCTGGATCTGCCTCTATCTGCTGTAATGGCAACCTGCTGAGACCATCTGCATGACCCATTTCTTTGCCTGGCTTGTGAACCAGTGTATGGTCATATGCAGACAGGAAGATAGACCACCTCAGTATTCGGGGGGATATTATGTGTGGGGTTTGTTTGTTCATTGTGAACAACCCCAACAGTGGCTTATGGTCTGTAAAGACCGTGAAGTGGTGGCCATATACGAAGTCATGGAACTTCTTTATGCCAGCCACTATGGCTAAGGCTTCCCTATCTATCTGTGCATAATTGCGTTCAGCTGATGATAGGGTTCTCGAGTAGTATGCTATTGGGACTTGCGTTCCATCAGCCTTCAAGTGACTTAACACAGCCCCAGTCCCATGAGGGTACGCATCACAGGCGATGCACACTGGTAAGTTCTCATTGAAGTGCGCGAGGACCGCATTTGAAGAGAGCAAGGCCTTGACCTCTTTGAAGCTCTTTTCATGTGCTTGTGTCCACTGCCACGGGGACTGTTTGTCCAAGAGCCGGTGTAATGGCTCAGCCACTGCAGCCTTGTGAGGAAGGAATGAGTGGTAAAAATTTAGCAGTCCCAGAAAGGCCTGAAGTTCGCCCTTGGATTTGAGACTTGGGGCCTGCTGAGTTGTTTGCAGTTTGGATTCTGCAGGGTGGATGCCCTGAGCATCAATGCGGAATCCTAGAAACTCCATGGAGGTAACACCGATCTTGTACTTGTCTTGCTTAAGCTTCAGCCCCGCTTGGCGGAAACGTAGCAAAACGGCTCTCAGCCTTTTGGCTAAATTGTCAGCTGAGTCCCCAGCGATGAGGACATTGTCAAAGTACGGGCAAACGCCAGGGATATTTCGGAGTGTTCGCTCCATTATACTCTGGAGGATGCCACGGGCCACGTTTACCCCAAATTGCAATCTTTTTACCCTGAATGCCTCCCTGTGAGTCACTATAGTTTCGGCCTTAGCCGTTTCCTCATCAACTGGCAATTGTTGATAGGCCTGAGCCAGATCAAGCTTAGCAAAGATCTGCCCCCCCTTGAGGGAGGCTAGAATGTGACTGACCACTGGTACTGGGTATGAATGCTGCTGCAGCGCTTTGTTAAGCGTGCACTTGTAGTCCGCACAGATTCGGACTTCACCATTGGCCTTCAGTGGCGTAACTATGGGCGTTTCCCATGGACTACTGTCCACAGGCTCTAAGATACCCTGCTGAATTAGTTTATCCAGCTCTGCATCTATTTTTCCCTTTAAGGCAAAGGGCACCCTGCGTGGCTTGATTCTAATGGGGGCTATGGCTGGGTCTAGCCTCAGAGAAATAGGAGGGCCTTTGTAGGAGCCAAGTTCTGGACTAAACACATCTGCAAACTCCTTGCAGACCCCAGCCAGGCCTGTTGTTTGCACACTGTGTATTCCAGTCACCTGAATTCCCAGGGCCTCAAACCAGTCGAGTCCAATGAGACTCGTATGGTCTCCCCCAACCACAACTACATCCAGTAGCCCCTCAAAATTCCTACGCTGCACCTTGAGAGTGGCCTCCACCCTCATGTTGACTCTGGAATTTTGGAAATCTGTGAGGATGAGGTTTGACCGCCTGAGTTTCACCTGTAGGCCGCTTCTGCTGCAGACCTTGTTAAAGGTGTCTAAGGAGATGATCGATAGAGCAGACCCAGTGTCCAGCTCGACAAGGGGACCCCTTGCAACTTCACGTTGATGTGAAGCTTCTTCCTAAGCTTCTTCCTAAGTAGCCTGTGGACCCCCGTTCCAAAAACGCTCCTACATGACGCGCAGAAGCCCACCCTGTTCTGGCTGGGGACCCTGGTACCTTTCTGAGGCAATTCTTCTGGGTAACGTTCCTTCTGGCGACCCAAACAGATGGAGGCAATGTGGCCTTGCCTCCCACAGGCCCTGCAGATGGCAGAGTGGAAACAGCAGTCTGTGTGGCGATGGCGGCCTCCACACCCGATGCACCGAGGGGATGATGCTGGCTGGGCCTGCCCTCCATGAGGCCTTCTCCCTGGAGTCTGATGCAGCCGGTCCACTTCCAATTCTGGATCCTGTTCGGATTCTTCGTGAGCAACCTCTTGATGGATGGTGGCTGGAACTTGCGGGAGCTTGGAGAGCCGCAAAGCCTTCACAGCTCCACCTGCTGCTTCTTCGGCTGAAACTTCCCTCAGGGCATCTTGGAACGTGAGGCCTTCCTTCATGAAGAGCTTCTGCTGCAACTCCTGGCTTCGCAGGCCACAGACCAGCCAATCCCTCAGTCTCTCTTCCAAGTCTTTGAATTCGCAGGGCCTAGCTGCTTGTCGCAAGGCCGCAACAAACTCTGCTGCAGACTCACCAGGCCTCTGGTCCCTCTGCTGGAACGCGTGTCACCAGACAATCACTGAGAGCTTGGGTTCAAAATGTTCTCGAAGCATCCTCTTCAATTCTGTGTAGGTGATTGATTCCAGTGGTGCTGGGGTGACCAGATTCTCCGCAATCTCGAAGGTGTCTTGCCCCCTCCCACACAGCAGCGTGGCAGCTTTGAAGTCATCTTCACAAATTTGATTCACCCGGAGGTACTTCTCCACCCGGGCCACATATGAGCTCCAGCATTCTGGGTGAGCTGTATCAAATTCTGAAAGCCGGCCTATCTTTGCCATCATTTCAGCCCAGGAACTTCGTCCACGCCTCTTGCTGCAAGAATTGAGAAGGGCCCCCCTTTTCTGAGCTCACCTCCAGCGTCTCAGTGCTGGCAGGCTAAGTCAATCTCCAGGAGCCATACTTCTCCAAGCTGCAAGCCCCCCTGTGGTGAGTCAGCTTAATCTGTTTGCCTTGCAGGCATCCCACCTTCATCGCCAATATTCTGTTCAGGAAAAGAGGCATTGAGACAAAGCAACGAGTTCCAACAGTCTCCTTTATTGCAACACCAACAGAACAGATTTTAAAATGGTGTGGCCCCTTTTTATAGCCCCCCTGCACAATATCTTGCTGGCCAATCATTGCAAAGGCTGGAAGCAGCCTTTCTTGTCTCAGGCAGCACAATACCTTGCTGGCCAATCATTTGCAAAGGCTGGTCTGCCTGGGCCAATCGCTGAAGCCTGTGCCTGCTGCCCAGGACATAACACTAGACTTACTTTCTCAAGGACAATGCAGCACTCTAGGACTTGTATAGGCTTCTAGAAGCATATGGGAGTGAAACGTTCACTTTGAGATATAGAAGATGCCAGACAATATTCATGTGCTGAAACAAAATGTAACTCATGGACTGCCCACTTCTGCTGTAGTCCTGGGAAATTTAAGATTTGTGCTGCAAAGGGATTCCTTTCTTGCTTATGTTACAATATTAGAGGTTAGCTCTGAAGCTTTGGGAGGAACCTCCAAGATAAGAAGCCATATCAGGATTAGGTGGGGACCTAAGTCTGCTTTATCAGCAAAGGTGGGATTTCAGATTGCCAGACTTAAACTCTGGTTAAAATAACATTTTAGCTTTTCAACAAACTGTTTCTTATCACAAACCTTGGTTTTCCTTGGCAACATTGTCAGCCATCTCCCAGTAGTCGTAACTGTGTAAGATGCTGTTAGTGATACTAACATGGTTGGCTGCCATCTGGTGTATTCGCTGAGGAATGCTGATGATGGAGGAAGGGGAAGGAGCTCCGGTGCTCCCAACTGAGCTCAGCGGAGACAGACTGGGTGATATGGGAGGAGTTCCTGTACACCTGGAACAGTCAATTCAACAATATTACTAATACACAATAGCAGTAAAAAAAGTTATGTTAAGAATGCATCCAGTTTAGAATTTTACACATGTTTAGCCTATGAACTGCTTTAAGATAAATTTGGCTCTCCCCCTGTACTTTTCAACATGTAGTTAATGTTGTTTCAGGATATAAAGGAGGACAGATGAATTGAGGCTACCAGAAAGACAGCTTTCAGGTTGCAGACATCAGTCTTTTAACATTTTATTTTGCTTAGACAACTGGTAAATTAAATTTGCATATTTATTACATATATAAAATATGAATATGGTAGATATTTTCAAAATTGGATCATACTTTCCAGCCTGTCAAATTAAGGATTGCCTGGGGATGATGGGAGTTGTAGCGCAACACAACTGGAGGACTCCAGATTGAGGAAGCCTTCCATAGCAGACCAAGGCTTCGTGCTTAGAAATGCGTGAAGTAATCTTCACATTTCATTCAAATTACCTTTATTTTTTTTAGCAAAATAAGCTGCAAAGTGCTTCTTTTTTTATTGACAACGAGTTACCATAAACAAAGATTAGCAGCAACAATGAAACATTATCTTAAAATGCCCAGAAATGGAACTGCTGTGAGCATTAATGGCTGAATGATCATTTAGTATTACATAGCTTCCCCAACAAAGTGCATCCATCTGAAATGCTTTGGTCTGGAAGGCAAGGAGCATATTAGGACACAAAATAGTAAACTTACTTTGCATTAATATTCCAGGTAGATGGTGCCTGAACAACTTTAGATGAATTCTGGAGACATAAAAAAAAATACAAAAAATTGAAATAAGCATCTAGTGCAGAATATGGAGAGAAACAGAGCAAAAGCTTTAAAATCCATATGCAGAATGCACATCTTAAATTATGATATGGATAAAAATATTTATTTAGTACTCAGTGCAATTTCTAGTTACAATACCAAACAAATGATAAAACAAAAAATATTGAAAGAAAATGTAACAGTAAAACAATACATAGCAATTTGTTTATCTCTTATATTTACATCCTGCCTTTCCTCCAAGACTCAAGATGGCAGCATAGCATCCCTGTTTTCAATTTCCTCCACTACAAACACAACTAAGGAGAGGTAGGCTGGATTGAAAGTGATGGACTGGTGCAAAGTCATTCTGTAAGCTTTCATGGCTGGGGGTGGTCAGAATAGGAACATACCTTGAAATACTCAATGAGAGCTTTTGAATATTTTACAGCATGGTCTCTTTTGAGTCGAAACATTTTCCAGTACAAAAGTGCCAAACAGCGGTAACTACAAGGAAAGGACAGAAAACACTTCTAAAAGAGTCTTCCATTTTAATAATCAAAATAAAATACAAATATCTTTCTGAGACTGTTTAAATTTACATGTTAAAACTGGAAAGGAGATAAAGTACAGCAAGCATTGCTCTTAATGTATGCAGTCATTTTGTTTTGTTATAGTAATAGTATAGCTTTCCACCACTAAAAATCACAAATGTTTCGGATTGCAATTTTATAAAATTTAATGAGATTATATACTTAAAAATAGATACAGTCATAGGTACAGATTATATATTAATAACACTAACCCTCTCAAGCCTTTACTAAGGCTTAACTGAAATGTGTTTATTTACAGAAAGATCCTGGAATAACAAAGGCAAGTATTTTTTTCAGCATTATTGTTTGCAAATAAAAAGATTATTGCTCTTAAAAAAAAGTTAACAAAAAGTGGAAACATTTCTTAGCTTAGAAGAAAGGAAAGGGTAAATCAGAAGTTGTGTTTATTGCTATGTGGCTTAAATAAATGGTAACAAGAACAAAGAAAGGTTAAAATTGTAAAATTTGAAAATGTATGTTTAATATCTATAGTAGCTATCATAATCTTAGATAAATTGAATAATATAGTAGACTTGATTTTCCTTTTCATTCCAATAGAGGGTAGTCTCTGCTAGGAGATGAAAAAGGAATAGAACAATTTTGTAGTAACAAAGCTCCAAATGAGAATTATGCCCAATTTGCTTTGCATGGTGTTATAATGGAATTAAAGATCTCAGGTCATAACTCACTCTATAACCTTCCCAGGTATAGTGAAAATGTAGATGAGAGCAACTTATCTGTTCTGCAGCAAGAAAGGTATTATGATAACTAATCAATGCTGTTTAGAGGGAGTCTAATGCCTTTGGATTAAATTCCACAAACTAGATGTGCTATTGCTAATTGTTACAATTATTGTTAGTCCTCCCTTCTCACAAAAGAGATGCTACAAAGTAAACAGAAGTTTTAGAACCATTTTTTAAGTTCTACTGTGGCAGGATAACTGAAAATATAATACTCACATTACACTACTCAAAATATTGATTTGAAAGCTTATTTTTAAAGCATATATGTAATTTGTGTTACTATAAAATAAACTGCAAAATTAGAGGCTGACAATTTATCAGAATCTTAAGAGTCCTGAACCCTGTCAAGCTTTAGTGCAACTATTTCTGCATATAGCATTGGGAGAGATACCATCACTAGTGTGTTAAGCTCAAAAAGATTTAGATAAGAATCAAAACAACATATACAGAGGGGGGGGGAGAGGGAGGGAGGGAGGGAGAGAGAGAGGGGGGAGGGACAGTTTATAAAATCTCTGTGGCTTGATAAAGGTGATTTATTCATTGATTTTCAGTAACATCTTCCTCCTAAAGAAAGGTTCTTGATGCCTATTTGGTCGTCTACAGTTTTTCATGCAGAAGAACTAGAAACATAAGTCAGGATGTATTATTAACACGACCCAGTGCAGTAAGGCAATATGAGCATTGCCTTACAGACATTAATACATGAACAGATGGCATTCTGTACTGCTTGCAATGCTTGTTTTTCTTGTTCACAGATGAGGAATAGTATTGGCATATATGAACATCCACAGGGGAAGAGTGGAATCATGAAATGTTCACCACATTGTGATGCAAACCATGTGCCTTACGTGTGTCTAATATTACAGTGACAGTACAAAAGCTACATTATCATTTTTGCCGAATAGAACACCTATGACTAGTTTGCTCTTCAGAGATTTTAGCTTGAACTGCTCTGCAATGCTTCTGATAACAATCAGTCACAAGGTATGTCAGGGGAAAAACTTGTTAAAAAGAAACAAGAGACAACACACAACAAAATTCTCTCAAATCTAAAATATGATTAATTATATCACTCATAAAATAGGTATCGATATATTTTTCCTTTCAGAGGTAGAAAGCTAACTCTTTCCATTTTCTAAAGATCTGGCAAGGCATAGCTACTTGGCAGCATATAGCTGAAATTGGTTGAGCTCAAACATTTAAGCTGGATTAGCAATTGGATGACTGTAGTGTAGACAAGAAAAATTCCAGAAGAAGACATTGGCAAACCATTGTCAAAAAAAAACCTGTTTGGATGTATTCATGAGGTCACGTTGAAGCTTGCTAAAGTTTAATTTTAAAAACAACATAGGAAAAGCTGGTTTTTGAATGGTTATGTGGTACTACAGGTAGACCTTGATTTAAATTATTTATTTAATGACTGTTTGAAGTTATGATGATGTTGAAATAAGAGATTTATGACTCACTTATGGCCACTGTAACATCCCTAGGGTCACGTGATCAAAATTTGGTTACTGTGGCCTATTCAGAATTAGGCCATGAGAGTGGCTGGCCTGAATGTGCGCATGTGAGCGCAGCTCAACTTGTGTGAGAGCCGGCAGGTACTCGCGCTCATGTGCTGACCCGCCACTTATGCAAGTTGAGCTGTGTGCAAGCCGCCAAGATTGGAGGCCGCTGGTGTAACAGTTCATCAGTTCTCCAGGATTTGTCCAAGTTAATGTAAAAAGGATTGTTCAGATAATCAGCTACTTCCTTGACTACCTAGAATACAATTCATTTAATTCTACGACTTAAACTGATTCTGTGTTTGTAGGTATGTATCTGCCCATCCATTCAATTAATGCATCTATCAGTCTGAGGCATCAATCCTCTATTTAATTCTAATTGTGACAATTTCTGGTCAGCAATTAAGTGTACTGTTTCTTTTCTCTCCCTTTTATTTTGAACAGATAGAACCTCTCCAACCCTTCGCATTTTTTGCCAATCTCAGCTATTCCTAGGTTTTAATTCTCCTGACAGCAGCAATATGATCAAGCTCCCAGTAGTATTCTTCTGCTGTGACTTAGTTATTTGTGTATTTGTTATGGGTACTTTGTTTTCTGATTTTCCTTAAATATTTTAGGTACCTTTGCTAACTTCTTCTGCTGTCCTTCATGTTACTTCTTTTTTGGAATTGTTCTCCAAGTACCCTGAACATCCTTTTATGGAACTTTTCTAGAAGAACCTTTTGCAATTAGCATTTTTTTTACTAAAGAATCCTTCTTTGCTCTGAATTTATTAAAATTACTTTTTTGAAGTTCAAGATTGTTCTTTGACTATCTTCAATTTTAGTATTCCTTAAAATCCAATCTTTAAACCTCATAAGGTTGGGGCACTTTCCCCCCATATTCCTTCTATTTCTACTTCTTTAACTAATTTCCCTTAATATCAAGTCAAGTATTGTACAGCCAAGTCTCTGGCGTTGTCTTCTACTCTCTGAAAGAAAAAGGTGTCAGTAAGATAAGTTTGGAATTTCCTGGAATGTCTACACTGATCCAATGTTTTTCCCAAGAGATGTTGGAGGAATTACTCAGTGCTGCTCTGAAATATCGGCAATTCGCTTTTTCAAAGCTTTATCCGCATCTTGTACTAATTGGTAGTAGATGTGAACAAAAATAGTGCTTCATTTTTCCTCTTTTAATCTTGAAGCTTCCTACAGTATTGCCATGTTTATTCACAGATTTTCTGAGTGCATTTGACTATAGTTACTTGTTTATGGAACTTCTTCACTACTTAACTAATGATAGATTCTAAGTGGTATAGAGGTGATGATAAAATACAGATTATGTTAAAATAAAGCAACATGACACAATAGATAAAAATAATACATAAAATGAGGCCACAAGTTACTCAGATATCAATCTTCTATCCTATTCCTCTGGTTACAGAACAACCAGTTTTTAAGAAACTTCTGAAAAATTGTAATGGAAGATACTGCTTTTGTTTCTGGGGGCAAGTTGTTTCAAAAGAGGGGTATTTCTACAGAGAATGCCTGCTTCCATGTCCCTCTATTGGTCATCTTAGCAGGAAGGACTTTCAATAGACACTTTCTGCTTCCATACTATGGATGCACAGATTCTATTTGGAATCCTCCAAGAAGCTGTTCGAAGATCTGCGAATTCTCCTTAACTGCTATAGTGATGTACCAGATGCAGCTATTTTTTGAAAGAGAATGCTCCAGAGACAATTATTCATGTTGTCATCACCTTAATTATACACATTACAGTTGGGTTACTATAACGTTGTCTATTGGGACTGCCTCTAAAGACTACTCAAAGCTGAAGTTGGTCTATACTTCAGCATCCCATCTGTTAATAGGTTGGTCCCAGTTTAACAAAGTCACATGATTCTGTAAGAGCTGCCCAGGCTACCAGTAGTTTTCCAGGACAATTCAAAGAGCTTGTAATCACATAAAAATCTCTTTATTGGCTGAATCTTTGATTTTTGAGGGACCATCTTCTCTAAGTAGACTTTCCCATTCTATGAGTCTACTTGGGAAGGTAAGCTTCGGATCCTTTCTTTTAGTCTGGGGAACAGAAGTGCAGAACCAGGCTTTTCTCCTGGCTTTGGAGAATTTTCCTTCCCCTAGAGTCAGAATGGAATCCTTCTTGATTTTATTCACATCAAGAGAATCTTTTGTTTGGCCTTTGGAAGACACACTAATTGGAATAAGAAATATGGCCTTTGGTAGTTATGCTTTTTTGTGGTTATTTGTGTCTTGGTAAAATATTTTCTATTATTTTAAGTTTATGATGCTTTTATGATATGTTTTATTGTTATAAGCTACCCAGCAATGTGGGACAGCACACACATGTAGTAAAATAAATAAAATATAATTTTATGAGCCAATATTCTTTATGATTTTTCAGACAGTGATTTCATTAGAATATTTCCATTTCTGCAGCACACAAGTTTTTGTCTGAGACTTTTACATATAGATTTTCAGCTCCACTAGATTAAGATTAAAGCTTTCTTAATTGAATAATTCTTTAGCCAGGTAATTTAGATCCTGAAACAAAATACAGTATCTGATATCATTTGTATAGTCAGCCATTTGTTTGCAGAATGTAGGGGGTTTTTTTTAGTCTGTTTCAATGGATAGGAAGGATTTAATTCCACATACTATAGTAGTAAGCCATCAAATCTTCTCTTATTTTTATTTATTTACTTTATTTTTTATATCCCACCTTTATTATTTTTATAAACAACTCAAGTGAGGAACACACACAATACTCGTTCCTTCTCCTATTTCCCCCAGAACAACAACCCTGTAAGGTGAGGTGGGCTAAGAGAAAGTGACTGGCCCAAAGTCATCTAGTCAGCTTTCATGCCTAGCCTGGTGCCTTGACCATTAGACCAAACTGGCTCTCATTCTTATTCTTCTTATACGGCCCAGCTGTATTCCTTCTGTCCCCAGGATCTATTTCCCTTTGATCTATTGCTTCCTTTTTTCTTCTCCTGAAGGCTTATGGCTTGTTTCTTCTTTGAGGTACAGGTAGTTCCTGACTTACAACAATTCATTTAGGGACCATTCAAAGTTACAACAGCACTGAAGAAAGTGACTTATGACCATTTTTCACACTTATGACCATTGCAGCATCCCCTTGGTCACATAATCAAAATTCAGATGCTTGGTAACTGACTTATACTTATGATGGTTGCCTGTCTCAGAGTCTTGTTTTCACCTTTTGCAACCTACTAACAAGCAAAATCAATGGAGAACCCAGATTCACTTAACAACCATGTCATTAACTTAACAACTGCAATGATTCACTTAACAACTGTGGCAAAAGATCATAAAATGGGGCAAAACTCACTTAACAACTGTTTTGCTTAGCAACAGAAATTTTGGGTTCAATTGTGGTCGTAAATCGAGGACTATTTATATTTAAAGGTGTTTTTTTTCTAACTCTTGTCCACTGGCCTTACACTTTTGTTTTTTTTTCCTTATTAAAAGTTGTGTCCTCTGTCAATTCCCAACTAGGACCTCCTTCTTTTGATTTGTATGTTATATTGTTCCCTTGTCAGATTTTCAGAATAGCTGTATGCTGGTAACTTAGGAAGTATGCCACTCAGAATCCACAATGGGCAATTAACAGTTATTTAGAGAATTAACACTGAGAATTTTTTTTAATTTATGGGAAAATAGGAGTTTAAAGCTGAATGACATGATTTTACAAATGTTGCTCCTTAGAAACATGAGAGATATTATAGCAAAGAAAAAGAAAGTATTTATTGATCTTTAAGATTTCAAATGAGATAAGCAGGGATAAACTGAAAGACCTTTCTGTGCCAAATAAAAGATTCTATTGTAGCTTGTAAAAAAATTTTTTTTTAAGATTACTGACTAGTTAAGGATGTCAAACCAATTTCACTCCTATTTATAAAAACCAATCTCAATTTTACACTAAGACAAAACTTCTGTAATACAGACATGGGACTGTCTATAAAAATGCTCAGCTAGTCTAAAACATAACCAATATATTAATACCAGCCACATGAATTGCTTAAAACTATAGATGTCTTAAATATTCTATAAAAATACTAGACGGATATTAATATTATAATAATCTGCATGTTGCATGAAATAGCAATGTTTCTGGGCTCAATTTAAAGGTGATGGTTGTAATCTTATATAACAGACAAAAGGCATTGTGAAATCTGGTATTGCTTAATTATTATAACGTTCCATTTTAAGGATTGAATAAATGAAAAAATTTTGAATACATTTTAATTTACTCACCATAATGCTGTTAATTGTTTTTCTTCTGATGTCATACTGGAACCTGAGTGGGTTTTTAGTCTCACAGCATATCTGCAAAGATGGAGAACAAAGTCAGGAAAGCAAACAAGCAAGCAAGCAAACAAACAAACAAATAAATATGAAACATTTTATAGCTCAGTGGGACTTTAGTTTACCTAAAGTTATCATCTCCCCCTCTTGTTCCTTTCAGTGGGAACACTTTAAAAATACTGGGTCTGTCTACCTGCCAGCTTTAACAAACCATAGCAAAGTCTTTTCCCTTATGAAGCTTAGATGAATAACCCCTAGCACTGTTTATTCTTCTTTTCCTTGACTATTAACTTCTTATCTTCCTGGTTTTTTCCCATTAATGTCATCACATTTGATCATTTCTTTCAGTTAGCTCCAATTCTCAAAGTGACTTACTACTGATTAATTAAAATGCTTTATAATGATCATCATTTACAGTATTTTGCATGACACTATACTAGATGGTCTCATTCTTTCATTCACTTCAAAGGTTCTAAAAGTTCATGAGGTTCAAAGTCCCCTCTTCTGCATTTAACCTTTTTTTACTACAATGTTCCATCTCATTTATATCCCTCCTTGCTTTGCAAACATACTATAAATATGTATCCTTGTGAGTTTAATCCAAATGTGAAATATTTTTCTGATGAACATTTTTGTGGTTTCTCCTTTTATATTTTTAAATACATAAACAAACAAATGGACAACACTTCTAAAGATCAATTTTTGCAGATGTTTGTTTTTTTCTGTTTTCATATTTTTGTTAGATTTTCTAGTGATATTTATTTATGTAAACTATTTACATGGCCACTATAGTGACTCAAGGTGAAGAAAAAAATAACCCGGTTAAATAATTAAATCACCCTTAGGAGGGATCTAATATAAGATGGAAACCCCTACCCTTGAAATTGGTTGCTTTGTTCTTGGCACTCTTGATTTTCTTCTTCAATAATATGGTTGATTGCATAGTCAGCCAGATATTCAGACTGGATTTTGCATTTTTGTCCACCTAACGCAGGGATGTCAGACTCAATTTCATTGAGGGTCGCATCAGCATTGCGGTTGCCCTCAGGGGGCTGGGTGGGTGTGGCCTACTGGGTGGGTGTGGATGGAGTGGGTGTGGCCTATTGGGTGGGTGTGGCCAACTCTACATCGTTCGCGTCAAGGGTGCCTGTGGGGGCCTGGGCAGGAGTGGGATAGATCTGAGGGTCTCTGGCAGAAGGGGGTGGGACCAGGGCAAGTACCAAGGCATGGTCCACTGGAGGAGCCTCACTGTTCCTCTCAGGCTATGCGGGGGGGGGGGGGCTTATGGAGCTAAGACTGAATCCGTTTCAGCATATATGGCCACCAAAAATTGTACATTGGCTCCCGGCCGGCCTGGGCAGAGGGGGCCATTCCCTCACTGTTTCCAGGATGAATTCGCGGGCCACATGAAACCACTTTGCGGCTGCATCTGGCCCCCGGGCCTTGTGTTTGACATGTCTGACCTAATGAGTCCTTCACAAGGATCGAAGATATGCAGATGTGGATCCTTGATGATAAAGGTATCGTCATAGGGATGTAAGCTATTCTGAGCAAAGCTGCCTTTGGCAACTGACTGATGGTGATTTTGACAATGCCAATGGCATTCAAGAGGTGCTCCAATTGTTGTGGATTTGCACTCAAGGAACCTACAATTATTGGCCGTACCTTTGTCTTCTTTTGCCATAGTCGCTCTATTTATATTTGCAGGTCTTTGTATTTTATTATCTTGTTCAGCTTTTTCTCTTCTGTTCTGTTATCTCCAGGTACTATCACATCCACTAGCTAGACTTTTTTTGTCTTATCAACAAATTTTAACTCTGGCGTGTTATGGGGCAGATGCCTGTCTATTTGAATTCTGAAGTCCCAGAGCACTTTAGCATCTTCATTTTCTATTACTTTCTCTATTTTATGGTCCCACCAATACTTGCTTTCAGGCAAATGGTATTTCTTGCAGATCTTCCAATGGACTTTTTGTTGCTATTTTGTCATGTCATTTTTTGTAGTCAAACTGTGATATCTTCTTGCAGCAGCTAATCAAGTTGTTCAATGTTTCTTCAGCTTCTTTGCAGAGGTTTCTTTGCTATCTCTTGCTGTCTTCTCAATTCTGGCTCAATGCATTTGTTCTTAAAGCTTGGTCTTGTGTTGTCAGAATTAGTCCTTCTTCAACTTTCATTGCCAGGTCTTGTTATCATCTCCTTTCCCTGCTATTTTTTGTAATGCACTGGGCAAATAATGCTTTGTTTTCCCATGCCACTTTTCTGTTCTTCATTTGGTCTTTATTGTAGATTAGTTTGGTCCAGTGCTTTTTTTGTAAAAAAAAAAAAAAAAAAAGGTGCCGGGACTCACATACATTATACAATCCATCTTGCCTACCCTACAAGGTTTACCTTTGTAGTTGAAAAAAAAACCCTTCAATTTTTAGTGTATCTAAAAGACTAGGATTTTGTTCAAGGTAAGTTAATACTATTAATGTTACCATGTACTGTGTGGCTTTAAATTACAAGAAGGCATTTTATTAATCTTTTGGGACATTTACCACTGACATACCCATTTAATTTAATGAGTGGAAATGTCAGCTTTCTATGTGGAATGAAATTGGCTCAATAAAACAAAATTTGGTTGCTTGTAAAAGATTGAATTATTTTTAAGAAGCTGTTAAACAAGGTGGAAAAATTTACATTTGGAGTTTAATATGGATATTGACTTGAAACAAATTAAAGTTGAAACTTTGTCAGTGAACAGATTACTTTTAATTTACCTTTAAGTTAAATCCAATTTAATAAATAAATCTGATTACATGCTGTAGGTCTACCTTTACATCTGACCAATACATAATTAATATATATTATTAATAATAATAATACCTCCAAATCACAAGACATTGGCTTTATTCTTATTCTTCCCCTCTGCAGTTTGAATATAAAGTATAAAAGACTAAAAAGAGATTTTCGTAGACATCCCAGCCTTTGAACTACCCAAGGAACCGAAAGAGTAAAGTTTCACTGTCAGGCAAGCTTCCACGCCAACCGCCTTTCTTTCCTCTCCCTTCGCCTCTTTTTACCCTCACACCTCACCTTCTGTAAGGGAAGGCAAAAGGTTCATTCACCCTCTTGTGAAAGATGGCCTCCATGTTTATGTGTCTCCCACCACTACCATCAGCTTCCACACCATATGGTCCGACCCAACCAATCAAGCCACGCTCTGGCTGTGTGGTGCTCCAGTGCCTCATGGCTCCTCCTAGAGGAGGCAGACAGAGCTGCAGGGGACCCCACTCACACTGTACCGCCAATGGGGGATTTTCAAAAATAAATGAGGATAGGAAGGGAAACAATAGGAAAAGAATGCAACTCTGAAAAAATCCATCAAAAAAAAAAAGGTGCTAGAACTCTGTTCCGGTTCATTGTATGACAAAAAAAGCCCTGGTTTGGTCTCTCCAGTACTCAATAGGATTTCCTGGTATACTAGCTTCATTGCACCTTCTTCACTATACTTCAGATATTCTTCCAATGCCCACCTCCAATGGAGGTAAGGAAGCCTCCCTTAATTCTGTCTATACCAGACATGTCAAACACAAGACCCAAGGGCCAGATGCGGCCTGCGAAGCCATCCTGGAAACAGTAAGGGAATGGCCCCCTATGCCTTGGCCCTGCGGAGCCAATGTACAATTTTGTGGTGGCCATCTATGCTGAAACACATTCAGTCTTAGCTCCATAAGCCATCCCCTTGCATGGCCTGAGAGGAACAGTGAGGCTCCTTTAGTGGACCATGCCTTGGCACTTGCCCTGGTCCCAGCCCCTTCTGCCAGAGACCCTCAGATCTGTCCCACTCCTTCCCAGGCCTCCACAGGTGCCCTTCACACGAAAGGTGTAGAGCTCGCCACACCCACCCAGTAGGCCACACCCACTCTATCCACACCCACCCAGTAGGCCACACTCACCCTGGCCACACCCACCCACCCCCCTGAGGGCAACTGCAATGCTGATGTGGCCTTCAATGAAATTGAGTTCAACAACCCTGGTCTATACTGTTTTTTAAAGATCACTAGTCTTCCCTCCCAGAAAAATGTAAGGGTTGATAAATATTAAATAACATTGTACAGTAATAAACAGGTAAGCTACAAGTTATCTCATTATTTACAATAAGGACCAATTCCTCACAACGTTGCAGGAAAATTGTTAAGAAGAAATAAAGGAAGTCTCTGGTTGTATTTCGGGGGGATAAATGAAACCACCATGGGTGACTTCATTTGCTGAAATTCGTACAAATAGGAGGATGCTGCAAATGACTGTAAAGATGATCTGGTTGCCAAGCGTCTAAAATACAACGACTGTGGGACGGGGTGCAGCCATTTAAAGTTCAAAAATGGGTTTTAAGTAGTTTTTGTTTGTCTGTCATAACTTTGGATAGTTGTTAAGAGACTGATCAAAAGTCGACGACTACCTATATACTGCATAAGCACGAGAGTCAGCCAATTTTTGGAGTATTGTCAGAGGCGCACCTGATGAGCTCCACAGTTTCTGCATACATTGTGTACGGGGACTTTGATTCCATGGGTCCTTGTTCCATGGCATTTCCACACTCAATAAATGATAATGCAGCTTCAGCATAATTCAGTGCCTTGCCAAATTTTTCCACCTTCAAGATAAAACCAGCAGGAAAAACATGACAAAATAATGTATTTGTATCTATCCTTGAGTAGTAATGACTTCTTACTAATGTCTTCTATACAAAGAGGCAGACTATTTATGTTAGCAAATAAAAAAGGCTATTTTATTTAGTTTGGATTATTTTAAGATTTGTATAAGATTTTTCCCTCAAGGTTCTTGCTAAGTCACAAAGTGTCTACTTAACCTAATTTAGTTTGAACCAAGAAACTACTATTTCAGCTTCAGAACAAGAGAGTATTTTAGGCTTTCAACTAGAATTTAAAACTCTAGATCTGAAGTTGGTAAGTTTCTCAGTAGAGAAGATAGGAATATCTAGTCAATTACTAATTTTATAACATATCAAGATTCAGGAGATGGCAGTCCCTAACTAAATTTAATGGTTAAGCAGTCAGCTGTGAGACCATTTGCAAATTCAAGAGCTCTTGGATAGACTGGGATTTCAAATACCCTGGATGAAAGCATTACAATTCTGTAATGCTACCAAGAAAACTGCATGGATGATGTTTGCAGGAGAAGTGCTTCATTTGAAGGTATCTTTATCTTTAGTTCAGTAAGGCACATCATGAAAAAAGCAAACCAAATTCAGGCCTTGATATGCTGAAATATGAAGTATACACCAATGCAGCTAAGCTGATATGTAGCATTTACAAATGAATGGTCAAAATAAATAAATGCAAAGAGAAATAGGACTATAAAAATATGAGCTTGTATATATGGTTTGAGCACAAAATTCAGAGTAAATCTCTAATTTAATCAGTAATCATTTTATTCTGTGTGTGTGTGTGTAAGAGAGAGAGAGAGAGAGAGAGAGAGAGAGAGAGAGAGAGAGAGAGAGAACTCATGCACAAGCAGCCTGTGTTTTGACTCCTGGCAACTGTGTGAACAAATTTCTGCAATGTTCTTGGCATGTTTTTTTTTCCAAAAGTGGTTTGCCATTGTCTCCTTCCTCTAGAGCAGGGCTTTTCAACCTTTTCACCTATTGTACCACTTTTAAGATATGGCAATGCCCGAGTACCACCAGTCGCCTAGCAAGGTGTCAAAAACCTGATGACCAAAAAAAAAAAAAAAAAAAAAGGAAAAAAAATGATAAAGTACAGGTAGTTCTCGACTTACAACAGTTCGCTTAGTGACTGTTCGAAGTTACAATGGCACTGAAAAAAGTGCCCCCCAAGCCACAGCCAAGCAAGACACCTGCCTGCCTGCCTGGCCACGCTCTTCCTCCTGTCCGAGGTTTCCATTATTGTGAGCATTTCTATTGAGGATTGGCAGCGGGGGTGGAGTGGGGGATGTTTGGTTTTTATTCCCCCCATCTGCTGGGTGGTTGCAGCAGGTTTTGGTCACTTCACATGACCCTGGGACACTGTGACTATCATAAATATGAATCAGTTGCCAAGCATCTGAATGTAAATTACAAGACCCTGGAGACGCTGCAACATTCCAGCTGATCGGTGCTTCTTCTCGGCTCAGCAGAAGTGCCAGGATCAGTGCTGCTTTCCAGCTGATTGGTGCTTCTTCAGGGCTCAACAGAAGTACCAGGATCAGCGCAGAGCTCCAGCTGGAGCCTGGCACTTATCCTGGTGCTTCCACTGAGCCGACGGCCCCGAAGAAGCGCCGATCAGCTGGAAAGTAGCACTGATCCTGGCACTTCCGCTGAGCCCTGACAGCTCTGCAGCTCCAGCCATCTCTCGCTCAGGCTTGTGCGGTACTGCCACCGGTTCAGCTTATTCCCCTCCCCCACTACCACTTTTCTGGGATGGTCACGTACCACCTGCCAGGTGCCAATGTACCACAGGTGGTACCCGTACCACTGGTTGAAAAGCCCTGCTCTAGAGCTGGAAGAAATTCTCCCATGTACATTGTACTGAATACATATTTAGCATTATTAAATCAAGGCCCACTGATATCAGGAGAAGCTTGCTGACTATACCCATTGGGGGTACCCAATGCTGTTGTTGTGTTCAAAAATGGCTAGGGAGTTTAGCAGAGGTTTCATGAATGAAAGGGGAGTGATTATTGCAAATTCCCCTTGCTCTTGCAAGTTTTCCCAAAAGCAAGATATTTTTGCAAACTTTCAAGGGGAGGAAAAGGAATACACAATTGCTTATGGCAGGGCCCCCAACCACCAACCACTATTGGGCCTTGACTGTTCAGAACTTGGCCATGGAAGTGACAAGTGAGTGCACGCGCATATGCGCGCATCTTCACTTGTGTGAGCAGCAGGCAAATGCACGACTGCATATTCCTTTTGTGCAAGCAGCAGCCGCATATGTCCATCATTCTCTCAAAAGGAGCTGCGCCTCTCCCCCTTCCCCTGTCCCTCTCCCCGACCGGACCACAAAGCCAGAAAAGTTGGGGAACTCTGGCTTATAGAACAAACTGAGGGTTTGCAAATAGTGTTCTATCCTCTTCTTGTTCAAAGAAATCAGTGTTGGATCAAACTGCTTTCTGAGAATGTTAGCTCTGGTCTGGCCTGTAGTATTTTAATCTACAAATGATCCATTATATATTTGATAATGGGGTTTGCTATACTAATGCAGTGTTACACCCATATAATATTTTTTAAAAAGAATTGGACTATCTCAAATTTTAATTTATCTAAAATGTATCTGTTAATTGATCTTGGATAATTGTTTATATGATTATATTTAAATCTGTGCTGGTAAGAGAAATGTACATGTTAGAAGGATTTAAAAATTACTATTAGTAAAGTTTTCCTAAGAAAGTTTTATTATACAGATAAATTGGAATAATGTACCAGAAATTCAAGCATTCTTACCATTGCATCCGCTTTATGCTTTTTTCTTTTAGCTTCCTGCATAAAATAATCTAAATTGTGCAGTCTAGAATGAAAGGAAAGAATAAGAATTAAGTCTGATATATATTCCTTGTATATTAAAACATTTTATTTAATGGTAATTCCAAAACAAATATGTGCTCAATATTTCATGGATTCCAAATAACAGTAAAAAAATTAGGCAAACATAATGTATCAATCAAACTATATAGAAACACCATAGACAACATATAATTAAGATGCAAAATATTTCTTTTCTGGTAAAAGTTTTTTGAATTTAAATGGGAAATGTATTCTAAAGTTTTTAAAAGTGAAAAGCCTAATTGATAGCATTGCTACATTGAAATTTAACATTTGCAGTTAAATATCTGAAAATATTTTCCTGGATTATTACAAAATGAGCTGTGGTGGCACAGTGATTAGAATGCAGTACTGCAGGCTACTTCTGTTGACTGCAGTTGCCAGATTCTCACCGTCTCAAGGTTGAAAGGTTGACTCAGCCTTCCACCCTTCCAGTAAAATGAGGACCCAGATTGTTGGGGCAACATGCTGACTCTGTAAACTGCTTAAAGAGGGCTGTAAAGCACTATGAAGCAGTATATAAGTCTAAGTGCTATTGCTGTACTCTACACAGGCTTGAAGACCACTAAAAAACAGAAGTGGTGCAGAATGCAGCAGAATTGTAGTTATGGTTGCATCTTGGTATAGCTATTGTAACTTTACCAAATGAATTGCACCAGGCTCTCAGTAAGCATTCTACATTCAATGTATTGTCATCTACACAATACATGTCTTCATAGTATAGGGCTGGGTTATCTGAGGGCTCCCTTTTCTACAATTATGCCTCAAGTTTCTTCTTTTAAACATGTTATCTAATGCAGCAGCTCCAAACTTTTTGGGCTGATTCATGGAGAAAGGTTTTTACGCGGACCGGAGGGGGCATGGTTTTATGTGCTGTCTGCATCTCGCAGATGGGGCTTTGCTTGTTTGAGCGGCCTGGTTGCTGGCATGCTGGTCCACCAATGAGGGCTTGGGACCCCTGATCTAATGGGACTCAGAAAGCATGCTTCTTTGTCACTGTACTGCCTTGTGGAATAGTAAATCCACCAAGATCCAGATGTCCCAATTCTGGTAGCTATTAGTAAGATTCTGGAAACCTCTTTTTTTCTCAAGTACTGGGCCAGGACATTAGGACAGTGAGCAAAACAATTGCATTATGTTTTGATAAAGAATGCTGGCAAACATTACAACCCACAGTTATTCAGAATAAAGGTAGTTAACTTTTACGAATGAAATATAAAATAAACGATCAATAAAGCATAAATATAATCAACATATTATTATGTTCAGCCAGTCTGCTATATGGAAAATTCTTACATTATCTACTAAAGCAAAGCAGTAATTACAACATCAACTTAAGTAAAAGGAGAAAGTAGACATTTTTAATAAGATCCACATAACATCCTAAAGGATAAAAATATAATTCAGATGGAGGTAAGCTCTGCTGGTGGGTTGAATGCTAATCGATTATATTTAAGGAAATAATCAAGTTTAACCAAAATATACTTTAAAAATATAATCTGTACAATGCCATAGATTTTCTTGATGTCCAAGACAACCCATGCTGAATCTAATGTATTTGTGTATCAATAATAATTTGCTAATAATTTAGAATTTGATGCTTGATGTCCTTTAATGAAACCAGATTGAATGAACAAAGGTTGTTGTCCTTGAGCCAAAGCAATTCACAAAGTCTTAGCATTCATATTTAAAATTTAAAGATACATTGTACAAGACATTTAGTTATGGGTGTTATGTTTAGCTTATATGCAGCTGTATCATTCATCTCTATTGTATTTGTTTCTGTTTCATATTGCTACTCTATCATTCATCTCTATTGTTCCTGTCATGCATTTCCTGTTCCTGTAGTTGTATTCTCTCTCTCTAAGAATGATGGCTTTTGTACAGTGAGGCCTTGTATTTACTGACTCCACATGAAACATGGTGTCAGAAGCATCTGAATCTGCGCTGTCTCCACACATTTGATGCATGCCAGTTAGTACTTGCGACCCTTTCCTGGAAGCTGAGCATTTGAAGTCAGGAAACCAGCATCATGACAGCTACTAACAGCATTCCACTGCCTGAGGCAATGAGAGTGAGTGGAGATTGCAGCAGTAACTGGGCCAAGAGTTTGAGGATTATTCCCTAGCCACAGGCTTAGATGACAAACCAGCAGCAGTGCAGGCAGCCACACTGAGATGGCTGATGGGTAGTGAATGCCTCCATGTTTACAAAAATTTTTCAGACCTTCTAAAAATGTCATATATGAGAGATATATATTTGGCAGCTGTAAGCAAGAAGAAGATGAAGCAATAGACAGTTTTGTCACATGGCTAAGAGAAAAAGCTGCAAGCTGTGATTATGGCTCTCTGAGAGACAAACCTATTTGTGAAAAAATAGTTCTGGGTATCACTATTGAAAACACACACCACACACACCACCGCCTTTTGAGGGAACATGATTTAAGCTTACAAGCTGCAATTGAGATATGTCGTACCATAGAACTTGCAGACAAATGGCTGAGAGCCTTGGAGGAGGATAAACAGACTGGCAGTGTCAATGCAGCCTACAAACAACAGCTAAGCATGAAGAACCACCAGCACAAGCGCCAGCACAAAATTCGTCTACACAATTCACCTGGGAGCAACCTAATATCATGCAAGTACTGTGGCAGTGTGCATGTACGAGAGAAAGAGCAGTGCCCTGCATATGGAAAACCTGCAGAGCATGTGGGGACCAAATCATTTTACACGAGTGTGTCTTTCAAGTAAAATGAAAGCGAGGAAGCTGCACACAACTGAGCAAATATCAGATCCTGAGGATGCACACTTGTTTACCACCAATGTGGTTTACACAAAAGAATGCATTGGTGCGGTAAACTCTAAAGGCAAAAAATGGTTTGTAAATCTCAGATTAAACAATATATTCCAACCCTGCCAGCTGGACTCAGGTGCAACATGTGATGTAATGAGTTTAAAGGACAATATGAAACTGGCACCTGAGATACCTCTTCAGCCTATAGCACCAAACTGAAGTTATATTCAAGAGAAGTAATGGAATTATTGGGACTTTTCCAAACAGAATGCAGCATACGTGGGATATCACAAACTTGAATTTGAGATTGTAGAAGCCGATCAGAAACCACTATTGTCTGGATCAACATGTGAGCGTCTGGGTTTGATGCAGTTCACCATTCCGGCTGAGTTACACAATTTTGAGATTCACCCCTCACGTCCTTGGCAGATCATCAGTATAGATTTGTTCAATTATCCAGGAAAAGAGTACCTGATACTAGTTGATCATTATTCAGACTTTTGGGAAATTGAACTTCTTCCTGACTTGTCCACTGAAACTACCATTAAGAGATGCAAGGCTCAGTTTGCACATCATGGCTAACCAGATAAAGTGATCTCTGATAACGGCCCTCAGTTTGCAAACCTGCAATTTAGGATATTTGCCATTATGTGGGAGTTTGAGCATGTGACTTCCTCACCACGTCATCCACAAGCTAATGGCAAAGCTGAATCAGCTGTGAAGATTGTTAAGAATTTATGCAAGAAAGCGCAAAGTGATGGTAAAGATACATGGAAGGCCATTCTACATTGGAGAAATACTCCAACTGAGGGCATGGACAGTAGTCCAGCACAGAGACTGATATCAAGGAGACTAAAAACCTCCTTAAATAAGCTGCTTGAGCCCTCTGTGATACAAGGTGTCCCAGAAAAGTTATGGCTTAAGAGACAAGTATTCAAGGCAGAATATGACAAATCAGCCAAAGATTTGCCAGAATTGAATATTGGGGAATGAGTCCGTATGAAACCGCTGCCTGGAGATTGAACAGGTCATTGGAAAATGGGTATCTGTTTACAACAAGTGGCACCACGCTCCTATCTAGTGGACATTGATGGAACTCTCTATCATCACAATTGTATGGATCTGCGTGTGGCTGAGCAGCCTGACTCTCTATATCCAGTGGTCAAGCTCGACACACCTGGTATTACTGGGCCACACTTATCCACTGGCAATAGGAAATACACTGATGTCACAGACCAATGCTAATAACAGTCCTGAGCGAGCTGGATGTCTGGTTTGGCGTTCGATGAGATGGGTGGAAGAAGCTGGGGCTCCGGCTTCTTAGCCCGATTTCATTCTGCCCGGTGATCCCAAGGGGCCAGAAAGTTGCTCTGGAGGGGCAACGAAGAAGGAGGGATGCTTCAGGAGTCCAGACCAGATGGCGGTCAGTCCAGACGGACTGAAGAAATCCTCTAAAAGGACAGAGGAAAGGCTGCCTGGTAAGCCCAGGCAGCCCAAGTCGTTGCCAGCCAGAAGAAAAGTGAGGAGCCACGGTGAGGAGCCAGCATGCTGAAACTGGGTGAGCCTGCTCTTTTTTCCTTTCCTTTTGGACTTAAAAATATTGATCTCCTGATTGGGAAGAGCTATAAAGTAAACAACCCAGAAGGACTAGGGGAGAAGAGAGTTAAAGGTGGTGAGCAACTACAGAAGGGGGAAGGGTTTTAAGGAATATTAAAAAAACTCTTAAAAACTGAACTTAGACTGACTTAAAGAAAGACTACTTAACCTACAAGATGTGGGAACAATTTTTTTAGGTATAATTCCAAGGGTAAATAACCATAAAGAACTTTAAAAGAAAAACTTTGTAATAATCTTTTAAAACCGGATATTGACAAAACAGTGTACGAGGATATCTAGTGGTGAAAGAAGATACAATAACACTAAATAATAAAAGAATCTGAAAGTGTTTGACCTTGAAGCAACACCTGGTGTAAACAAAATGTCTTTGTGTGAGTTTACAAGTGAAAAGACTTTCTGCAATCATATTTGTTGACACTGGATATAACCAAAACAGGAATTTCTTGGAGACAGGCTTGACTGGAGGATTTGGATTTGGCCTAAAGTAGTTGGCTCATTTGTTTTGGTTGGACTTTAGCCTAAGATAGTTGGCTTTTCCCCCTTTTTTTCTTTTTGCTTGTTTTATTTTTTTCTCTCTCCTTGAGATATTGGATTTAGCCTAAAGTAATTGGCTCATTTTACGGTTTGGATTTTAGCTTAAGATAGTTGGCTGGAAAAATGAGTACATCAAACCTCACCAGACTCTTGAAAAAGACTTCCTCTGCAACTTCTGTTGGAACACCTAGCCCACTAACCCAGGGATCTATTGAAACAATGTTGTAGCATGGGAAAATAAGAACTGCTCAAAATGAAATGCAAACTACATTAAAATTGATTCAAGAATCAATGCAAAAAAATCATGAAGAGACAAAAAGTAACTTTGATAAATTAAATGAACAAATATTGGACATAAAGACACAATTTGAAGTCCACCATCAAATGATTGTCAAAAATGAACAAAGAATTCAGAAAATGGAAAATAAATCAGATGATATTGACAAAAAAAATGGAAATACTAATGCAAGAAAATGAAAAATTAGAACAAGCAAACCAAAATCTAGAAGGAGCAGTGGCGATCTTAGAAATAGAGAAAGCAGAACACTACTTAAGATTTCAAAATATTCCTGAAGACAGAGAAGAAAATAAAGCAGTTGTGATTATTGATCTCAGGGCAGAGGCTTTGAAAGCAGACAGAGATGCAAATGGAGATAGATGAAATATTTCGAACGAATTCAAGCTACGTAAGGAAATACAAACTACCCAGAGAAATGCATGTGAGATTTATAACGAAAACAACAAGAGATGAAATACTGAGAAAAGTTAGAGATGAGCCATTACAATACAAAAATAAAGAAATTGTGATTTTAAAGCAGATACCCAACAGAGTAAGAGAAACTTGAAGACAATATTGTTTCTTAACTGATTGCAAAAGGCATAAATTTCAGATGGTTGATGCCAGAAGAGATTTTAATCAACTGGAATAATACAAGATACCGATTGGATTCAGTTTGGAAAGTAGAAGACTTTGATGAAAGAAACCAAGCATTCTTAAATAAAGGAGTGCAACATTGACAAGAGGAGAGAAAAGATCAGAAACAAATAGAAGAAGCAAATGAAGAAGCAATGATACAAACAGGAAAACAGAAAGAGAAATCTGATCAAGAGAGTGAAGGAATTGCCAGAGAACAGAGGATCACAAGATCGACTAGACCTAAATATAAGTAACTGAAATGGAGAAAGAAAATGGATTTTTTTCAGTGAATATAAATGGACTAAACTCCCCATCAAAAAGAAACAATTTTTTTAGAAAACTACAGAAATTAAATATAGATATAATTTGTTTGCAAGAGACACATATAAAAAAACAACATTATAAACTGTTGGAATACCCCAAAATTGGGAAATTTTATCATGCATCAGCGCAACAGAAAAAAGAGGTGTTGCTGTATATATTAAAGAGGCAATAGATTCTAAAATGATTTACTCAGATGAAGATGGAAGAATTGTGATGGTAGAAATATATTTACATCAAAACCAAACATTGTTAGTAGTAATCTACGCACCAAATAATAACCAGGAAGAATTCTATCAAAATCTCCATAGAAAAATAATAGAAATGGAGTACCAAAATATTTGTTTAGTAGGAGACTTTAACGCAATAGTGGGGGGACATTAGACTATAAAAGTAGTAAAACAGGAAAAACTGGCAGAAGAAGATTACCTAAGACCTTTTTTAATATGATAGAAGAAATTGGAGTACATGATGTTTGGAAGCAAATTAATCCAGGAAAATTATAATATACATTTTATTCAAACAGTCAAAAATCCTGGTCCAGAATCGATATGATCTGGATAACATCTGAACTGAGGATAAATATGCAGGAAATTGAGATAGAACCAGGTACATGGCAGACCATAACCCTTTAAAAGTGATGTTGAGTGGAATACAAAAAAAATTAAGATGGACTTTGAACCAATCTATATTAAAAGAAAGAGAATTTATAGAACTACCAAAAAAAAAAGAAATGGAGTTTTTCTTCAAAGAAAACAAAAAAGAAGATACAACATTACAAAATGTATGGAACACAGCCAAAGCATACTTTAGAGGTATAGCTATAACATACATGGCAAAACAAACAAACCAACTGAAAAGACAGCAGTATGTACTATTAAAAGAAAAATTTGGAAAACTAGAATCAGAACTGCAAATGAATCCGCAAAAGAAGATTCTAAAAAGAGAAATGGAAACAATTAAACACAAACTAAATCTGTTGGCACAACAAATAAAAAGAGCAAAACAATTTTTGGGGGGAAAATGCAAATAAACCAGGTAGATGGTTAGCTTATAAACTTAATAATAAGGATAAGGATGATGATGATGATGATGATAATAATAATAATAAAGTTGGAAGGGACCTTGGAGGTCATCTAGTCCAACCCTCTGCTCAGGCAGGAAACCCTATACCATTTCAGACATATGGCTGTCCAGTCTCAAAAACTTCCAGGGTTGGAGCATTCATCGCTTCTGGAGGCAAGTTGTTCCACTGGTTAATTGTTCTAACTGTCAGGAAGTTTCTCCTTAGTTCTAGGTCAGTGGTTCTCAACCTGTGGGTCAGGACCCCATTTGGGGTTGAACGACCATTTCACGAGGGTCGCCAAACAAGGCTGTCCGCCATTTTTTCCCCCTTTGGCCACGCCCCTGGCACCCGGTGATGTATAAGTGGTTGGGGGTCACCACAACATGGGGAACTGTATTATGGGGTGGTGGCATTAAAAAGGTTGAGAACCACTGTTCTAGGTTGCTTCTCTCCTTGATTAGTTTCCATCCGTGCTTCTTGTCCTACCTTCAGGTGCTTTGGAGAATAGCTTGACTCCCTCTTCTTTGTGGCAGCCCCTGAGATATTGGAAAACTGCTATCATGTTCCCCCTCGTCCTTCTCTTCATTAAACTAGACATACCCAATTCCAGCAACCATTCCTTGTATGTTTTAGCCTCCAGGCCTCTAATCATCTTTGTTGCTCTTCTCTGTACTCTTTCTAGAGTTTCAACATCTTTTTTACATCGTGGTGACCAAAACTGGATGCAGTATTCCAAGTGTGGCCTTACCAAGGCATTGTAAAGTGGTATTAATACTTCACGTGATCTTGATTCTATCCCTCTGTTAATTCAGCCTAACACTGTGTTGGTTTTTTTGGCAGCTGCAGCACACTGCTGGCTCATATCTAAGTGATTGTCCACTAGGACTCCAAGATCCCTCTCACAGTTGCTACTATTGAGCAAGGTACCACCTATACTATATCTGTACATTTGTTTTTTCTTGCCTAAATGTAGAATTTTACTTTTTTTCACCGTTGAATTTTATTTTGTTAGGTAGTGCCCAGTGTTCCAGTTTGTTCAGATCCTCCTGTATTTTAAGCATATCTTCTGGAGTGTTGGCTATTCCTGCCAGCTTGTCATCTGCAAATTTGATGAGTTCCCCATCTATCCCCTTGTCCAAATTGTTGATGAAGATGTTGAAGAGCACTGGGCCCAGAACAGAGCTCTGGGGTACCCCACTACACACTTCCCTCCATGTACATGCGGTTCCATTGAGGACCACATGCTGAGTACGGCCGGTCAGCCAGCTACGAATCCATCTGGTGGCGATGCTGTCTAACCCACATTTTTCTATCTTATCAAGTAGTAGGTTGTGATCTACTTTATCAAATGCCTTACTGAAGTCCAAGTAAATTATATCCACAGCATTCCTCTGGTCCACTAATTTTGTCACTTGGTCAAAGAATGCAATAAGATTTGTCCGGCATGATCTGTTTTTAACAAACCCATGTTGGCTTTTAGTTATGACTTTGTTTGCCTCTAGGTGTTCGCTGATATCTTTTCCAGAATCTTCCCAGGTATTGAGGTCAGGCTGATAGGTCTGTAATTTTCTGGATCCATTTTTTTCCTTTTTTGAAGATGGGAACTACATCAGCTCTTTTCCAGTCCTCTGGTAGTTCCCCAATGTTCCAGGATCTTTGAAAAATATAGTTCAGTGGTTCTGAGATCACATCTGCCAGTTCCTTGAGAAAGTTGGGGTGTAATCCATCTGGTCCTAGTGATTTGAACACGTCTAGGCTGGATAGGTGCTCACTTACCATTTTTTTGCCTATCTTAACTTGTGTTTCTAATCTATTTTTTATGGTACTGTTTTTGATAGGTTGGACTATTTTTTCCCTTTGTATAAAGAAAATGATAAATAATTTAGTAAATGAAAAAGGTTGCCTACAATTTAAAAATGAAGAAATAAAAAAGATAATTAAAGAATATTACAAGAAAATGTAAGACATAGAAGAAATTTCAAGAGAAAGAATGATCCAATATTTGGAAGAAAATAACCTTCCAAAAATTTCAGAAACCTGTAAGATTATGCTAGAGGAAAAAATAACAATGATAGAAATAACAGAGGTCATAAGAAGACAAAAAAACAAGAAAACGCCAGGGCCAGATGGACTACCGGCGGAGTTATATAAAGCTTTACAAGATATACTAAATGAACCACTGAAAGACGTTTGCAATGAACTTTTATTGGAGGCTAAACTCCCAAATACATGGATAGAAGCAAATATTACCTTAATACCAAAAGAATACTCAGATTTGACACAGATAAAAAATTATAGACCGATATCGTTACTAAATGTGGATTATAAAATTTTTACTTCAATAATGGCAGAGAGTGTGAAAAGATACTTAACTGAATTCATACATTCAGACCAAAATGGTTTTTTGCCAAAGAGACAAATTAAAAACAATTTAAGAGTGATATGATGTATTAGACTATTATGAATTACACCCAGGGAAACAACTGGCACTAATATTTCTAGATGCCCAAAAGGCATTTGATAATGTTTCCTGGTAATTTATGATTCAGCAATTACAAATAATGGACTTTGGACAGAACTTTACAAACATGATAAAAACAATAGACCAGGGCTTATCAACCAGTAGTACGGGTACCACCTGTGGTACATTGGCACCTGGCAGGTGGTACGCAACCATCCTAGAAAAGTGGCAGCAGGAGAGGGGAATGAGCTGAACCTGTGGCAGCATCGCACAAGCCTGAGCGAGAGATGGCTGGAGCTGCAGGGCTGTCAGGACTCAGCGGAAGCGCCAGGATTAGTATCGCTTTCGAGATGATCGCCGCTTCTTCGAGGCTGTCAGGGCTCAGCGGAAGTGCCAGGATCAGCGCCAGGCTCCAGCTGGAGCTTGGCGCTGATCCTGATGCTTCTGCTGAGCCCTGAAGAAGCACCAATCAGCTGGAAAGTGGCACTGATCCTGGTGCTTCTGCTGAGCTCAGAAGAAGCACCAATCAGCTGGAAAGTGGCACTGATCCTGGTGCTTTTGCTGAGCCGAGAAGAAGCGCCAATCAGCTGGAATGTTGCAGCATCTCCAGGGTCTTGTGATTTACATTCAGATGCTTGGCAACTGATTCATATTTATGATGGTCACAGTGTCCCAGAGTCATGTGAAGTGGCCAAAACCTGCTGCAATCACCCAGCAGATGGGGGGAATAAAAACCAAATACCCCCCCACCCCCCCCTGCCAATCCTCAACAGAAATGCTCACAACAATGAAAACCTCAGACAGGAGGAAGAGTGCCGCCGGGTGGGCATGCAGGTGTCTTGCTCAGCTGTGGCTTGGGGGGCACTTTTTTCAGTGCCATTGTAACTTCAAAGAGTCACTAAGCGAACTGTTGTAAGTCGAGGACTACCTGTACTTTATCACTTTTTTCCTTTTTTGGGGGGGTCATCAAGTGTTTGATACCTTGCTAGGTGACTGGTGGTACTCGGATGTTGCCATATCCTAAGAGTGGTACAATAGGTGAAAAGGTTGAAAAGCCCTACAATAGGCAATAGACAAACAGCGAAAGTGATTGTGAATGGAAACTATACTGAGAACTTTGAGATAAGAAAAAGTACTAGGCAAGGATGCCCATTATCTCCATTGTTATTTATTTTTACTCTGGAAGTTTTAAATAAAGATATTAGACAAGATATAGAAATTAAAGGGCTAGAAATAAAAGGTGAAACATATAAATTACAAGCATTTGCTGATGATTTGGTATTTATTTTAGAAGAACCTTTGGAGATTATTCCTAAACTATTGGAAAAGATAGAACAATGGGGAGAAATGGCAGGACTGAAAATAAACAGAAAAAAACAAAGTAATAGTTAAAAACCTTACAGATAAACAAAAAAAAACAAATGTTGAAAAAAACAGAATTGCAGATAGTTAAAAAGGTCAAATATCTGGGAATAAATTTAACAGCAAGATGTTCAATGATAAAAGAAGATAATTACACAAAACTATTGAATCAAATAAAACTGGATCTGGAAAAATGGAAAAGCTTGCAATTGTCAATACTAGGAAGAATTGCTACAGTGAAAATGAACATACTACCAAAAATCTTATTCTTATTTCAAACAATACCTATAAAATTTGAGAAAAAATTATTTGAAGACTTAAATTCACTAATTTTGAAATTTATTTGGCAAGGAAAGAAAGCTAGAATTAAGATGAAAATGTCACAAGATACCAAGGAAAATGGAGGACTTGGTCTACTGGAGTCGGTTTTATATTATCAAGCATCTGTATTAACATGAGTAAAAGAATGGATAACTCTTAGAAATAAAAGGCTGTTATATCTGGAGGGGCATGATTTACAACTGGGGTGGCACGCTGTTTTATGGTACGGGAAAAATAAAGTTCATAAATATTTCCAAAATCATTATATAAGAAATGCATTATTAACAACATGGAAAAAAATAAAATGTAAAATATATTTGAAAATTCCAGGGTGGTTGTCAACAATGGAAGCATTTGTACACCCAAATTTAGTGAACTTTGAAAAAATCTGGACATATAGAGATATTCTAAACAGAGTTTCCTTCAATTTAAAATCTAAACAAGAAATGGAAAATCAGGGTATCAATCTATCTAGGTGGGCACATTTACAAATGCAAGTTAGATATGATAAAGATGTTAAACTGTATGGATTTTACAAGGAACAAACTGTTTGATAAGACACTGTTAACTTCTGATGAGAAACTAATTAAGAAAATGTATAATTTTCTATTAACTTTGAAAACGGAAAGTGAACAAGTTAAAGAAACAATGATAAGATGGGCAAAAAAATTTGGATATAACATAGAATTAGAAAAATGGCAAAATTTATGGGAAAGAAATTACAAACTGACAATGTCAATTTCTTACAAAGAAAACTTATATAAAATGTTCTATAGATGGCACTTGCCACCAACAAGATTAGCAAAAATGTTTAAAAACATGTCAGATAGATGCTGGAAATGTAAATATAAGTCAGGCACGTATTATCATGTTTGGTGGACATGTGACAAAGTAAAGAGTTATTGGAAAAAGATACATACCTGGCTAGAAAAAATGTTGGGAAAACATGTAGATTTTAACCCTGAACTTTTTTTATTAGGTATAATGCCAGAAAAGACTAATAAACAAAGCTTATATTTGATTTTGCATGTCATAACAGTGGCAAGAATTATATTTGCGCAATACTGGAAAAATGAAGGAATACCATCAGATGAAGAAATAATCAAAAAAATACTAGAATGTGCAGAGATGGACAGACTGACTATGAGACTGAAAGAAAAAGAAGAAACGGAATATTATCAAACTTGGGACTTATTTTATCAATGGCTAGAGGAAAGAATAAAAGATTAGGATTAGATTAAATATGTATTAGTGAATGTAAACTCAAACAGCACGTTGTCTGAAAAATTATTACTGAATGTATGGAAAAAAAACTAATAGAAACTTTTACAAAAAAAAAAAAAAAACAGTCCTGAGTGAGCCAGTATACTTGACAGCAATCAAAGGCAGAATATCCCAGTAAGTGGTGAGAAGAGCCCAGCAACCTCAGCGAGGTTGGAGAAATTCTTAGTACAAAGAGGGCCAGTCTTCACCCATAGTGGCAGACATTCGCAACCACTCAACAAACTCAGCCTATAGGAAGTGTTGTGACTGGGTCTCATCCAAAATTTCATAATGTTGTTTGCTTAACATGAAAAGGGGAAGATTTTATGGGTGTTATGTTTACCTTATATGCAGCCCTATCATTCATCTCTATTATATTTGTTTCTTGTGTCATATTGCTATTCTATGATTTATCACTACTGTTCCTGTGATGCATTTCCTGTTCCTGTAGTTGTATTCCCTCTCTAAGAAAGATAGCTTTTGCACAGTGAGGCCCTGTATTGTATTTACTGACTCCACATGAAACATTTACCTGATTTCTAAAATTATAGTTACAAAAGAATTGCTAAGGGAAGGGGGAAAATTTCCTCTATAGACCATCTTTATAGACTTCCAACAATGTGGGAGCAAAAAAAAGAGAATAAAATAAAATACCTTATAGGAAAACCAAACCTAATCTCAGTAATTTAACTGTAGCAAAGATTTCTTATAGAGACAAAGATGCACTTGTAAATTGTTTGACCTGTTTACTCAACTGCAAAAAATGTTTAAATGCCATTTAAATATTTTTCTCCAATACTGTTTTTAAAATAATTATTTGCAATGGTTATAATGATTCTAGAACTGATGATGTCATTAAAACAATGTTAAATCTGTAAATAAATGTACACACACAGACAGACACACAGAGACACACAGCATTTCTGACAAGCATGGAAGACAATTCTATTGGTACATTTGAAGTTCACGTATATCCATTTTTATGTGCACTGCCTTGAGCATTTTATTTTAGGCTGGAAGCAGAGAAAGAAAGAAAAAGAAGGAAGGAAGGAAGGAAGGAAGGAAGGAAGGAAACATTTCTGCAGAAGAAACAATTGACTTACCCATCATTAACTATGAGTTTTGATTTCCTACAGGTTTTGGGCACAGTCAATATAGATGACCATGGTTCTTTTTGGCACTGTGTCTTGTTGCAGAACAGAGTATTTTCTGAATTGATATAGATGGCTTTCTGAACAAACAGTAAAATTAATAATCAGGAACTAATCATGAATCCAGCCATCAAAACTAACTGTAAACAAGTTTAGAAGTATTATTACATTACATTGCCAGGGCAGTATTTTTTTATAAATGCAAACAATTACAGTTCAGAACAACAACAAAAACTCACAGCATTTCAGTATGGATATTTTTATTTATTCATAAATCTTCCAATTGTATGTTGAGAAAATAAAGAACCAAATCTATTTGCAGATCTTTCTCCTATATATATCTGTTTCTTACTCAGAGAATACTTTCAGTGAAATCCTATGCTACATACATCTATCAAAAAAAGTGTACCTGAATTCAGTAAAATTTTCTTCTAGATAATACATGCATAAGATGACAATCTGAGCATAATCTTATGAATTTTGGGATACAATTCTATGCAAGATTACAAAGAAGTTTAAGTTTTATTGAACTCAGAGAAGAATAGGATTAATCAGTGAAATATGTGTGGCTTTACAAAATGAGACTTCAATGTAAACATACCCCCATTTGTATATTCTCTACAAGGGTTGAACTACCATTCTTCTATTTTCTAAACTTCATTGTAGATGAAGGGAGCTGAGTTCCACCAGTTAGAGGGTATCAGTTTAGGAAGAGTTCATGGACATATATCTATAAACAATCCTTGTAACCAAGTGACAAGATCAGTCCTATCATTATTTAAAATAGGGCAAGTTCAATATACTGTGTATTTTTCCATATTTAATCAGCCCTCCAAGTTCTAAATTAGGAAAACAGTATTAAACTAAATACCTCTGAAGATACTTTACAAATAAAGGGTTTTTTAAATGTACAGTAGAAGTATAAATCTAATATTAGAAGAGAATGTTTATCAAAAGACAGAGAAAGTGATAGCAAGGAAATACATATTACATTGCCTCAGACAAATTTTCACAAAATCAGTTTTCAATGAACTCTTCTCCAGTTCAGATAGTTGGGATGTCAGTAGAATCAAAAGTTTTCTCACCTGATACTCAAATTCTAAAGGGGGTGGGATGCCAAGAAAGACTTTACAATCTAAATCAGGGGTGGGGGAATGACCTCTGGATTTCACTCCCAGAATTCCTGAGCTAGCCATAGTTCCCCATCCCTGATCTAAATGGATAGGGCTATAAATGAACAAAATGGATTTTTAAACATGTTACTTTAAATACACTGTGATCAGAACTTACACTGAAATCTCCAGGATGTAGATATGATCTAATCTCATTCTTGTGTTTTCTTCTTGAGCTTGTGGAAGACGAAGGGTTGCTACCATTTGTCTTGCTAGAAGTTAAATCATCATTACAGAAATTATACTTTGATGCATCAGAGAAGGGAGAACTAGATGACTGAAGCACTTTCTCATTTTTATTTATTGATGTTGCCAAACTACAAATGGAAATTATAGTAATGGACAGTCAAAACCCTCAAAATGAGGAACATATATTTTTATATTATGATCATTATCAGCTTTAGAATAATTTCATGATGAACTTGGTTAATTATTTTTTTTCTGGAAACAGGTTTTAGCATGAGTACCAAAAGTACAATCTTCAAATATATGGTTAATGTATAATAAAAATACTTATATAGAAATGAAGACTTGCTTTAAAGATTGGTTGGAAAATAAGATGTGGCTTTTAAAAATAAATTTAAGTCGTGGAGCACTGTTTTACAGTTACAAGTGACATTTTATAAAATCACATGGACTAAACAGAAAATATATGTTTACAGAATTTCTCTGCATTTGGTAAACTCAGCACTTAAATAACAATAACTTGAAGAGCTGTGATGGCATAGTGGTTAGAATGCAGTATTGCAAGCTAATTTTGTTGACTGTCTGCAGTTCGATTTTCACTGGCTCAAGGTTGACTCAGTATTTTATCCTTGAGGTTGGTAAAATGAGGACCTAGATTGTTGGGGACAATATGCTGACTCTGTAAACTGCTTAGAAGGGCTGTAAAGCATTATGAAGCGGTATATAAGTCTAAGTGCTATGCTATTGCTATTAATACAGAACCCGAGGAGACAGAAATATATAATAACCTACTTAACATAGACAACAAAAAAAATAAACCAAATCTTCTAATGCCAAATCTGAACTGCAAAAATCTGGATGCCCATGGGATAGAACCAAAGAGATTTTTTTATATTTCTTTGCTATATGTGAATTCTTCTAGTCCAGATCTGATAGTCCTAGTTCTAAGTATTAGGACCATTTTAGGGCAATCTGCAGCCCCTGAGCCCAAATAATCTTCTCAATACATTCCTGTTACAAATTATCTGCTTGTATCTGGCTCTTGCACAGATGATATCTTAAAACAATGTTATTAGGATGCAAGACTTCCGTGAGAGAGGTGGACTCAAGGTACCGAATTTGAAATTATATTATGATGCGGTGGTTTTAACACTAATTAGTGACTGGGTAAATTTGACAAATCTTGAGATACTCCATCTAGAGGGATGGGACTTACTTTATGGGTGGCATGCCTATTTAATATTCAATAAAAAAAGTGGATTGGGCTTTTAAATCTCACATTATAAGAATTTCTTTACTTAGGATTTGGAGAAAATATTATAAAAGTGATTTTAAAGTACCATTATGGGCTATACCCTGGCATGCGATAGAGGGAATAAAAAGAGGTGTTAAAATGGACATGGTGTCTTATAGACAGCTACTCAGATGGGATGGACAAAATTGGCAATTAAAATTACGGGAGGAGCTAGCACAAGAAAATATTATTTATTCTTGGTTTCAATATAGGCAATTAGCAGATAGATGGAAGGTGGATTGTAAGGTGGGCTTTCTTAGAGAAGATGAAAATCTTATTAAGCAAGTGAAGGATCAAAGACAAGCCCATATTAAGAGAATTTATGGGGTGCTAGTCGAATTGGACTCAGAAACGGAATTAATTAAAGATTGTATGATTAGATGGGCCCAAAACTTTGGTGAACCAGTCCCATTGGATACATGGGAAACCATTTGGGTAAGAAATGTCAAATTTACACAGGCACAGAATTTAAGGGAGAATTTTTATAAAATGTTTTATAGATGGCACCTTGACCCACAAAAAATGTCTTTCATGTACCCGGACTTACAGCCTAAATGTTGGAGATGTGGTTGCTTGGATGCCACCTATTACCACATTTGGTGGTCGTGCAGAGAGATAAAAGCATTTTGGATTAAGATATGGTGGAATATTCAGAGAATTTTCAGAAGGAGGGTAAAATTTACTCCGCAGTTATTTTTGTTGGGTATAGTTACTGATTGTGATACAAAGGAGGTTATATTGATGTTAAATTTGATTACAGCCGCAAGGCTGTTAGTAGGACAATATTGGAAGAAGGAATCCTTGCCTACACTGCAGGAATGGTTTTTCAAAGTGTCTTATCTGGCGGAAATGGCAAAGATTTCGGCTTTTTTAAAGGAACAAACGCAAGAGAAATTTCTTGCTGTTTGGGATAAATGGATAGAATTTATACAATTTAAATTGGATATAAAAAAATATCATATTGCTTTTTCATAATTTTTATTTATATATATATATATTTCAGTCTTAATTTTTTTTTCTTTTTTATATATAATTTTTTTTAATTCCTTTTTAATTAAGCCTATATTCTGCTCTGGGAAGCTCAGGGGGGGGAAGGGGGGTGTTTTGGGGGGGATGGGGAAGGGGATGTTATGTTTAGTTTTTTGTATATGTTGTTTTTTGTTTTTGAATCGTTGTATTTTTTTTCTGTTTTTTTGTAAAATTTATAAAAATTTTCAATAAAAAAAACAATGTTATTAGGTTTAAAGAACAAAATTCAATATATAAAGTGGTGTACAGATACAGTAGAAAGAAGGGTGGGATTGCAAGGACAAAAAAGTATAGAGAAGTCTAGGGAATAAGGTTGATGTAAACTAAATTCAGTTATATTGCCTTTTCTTTAATTTGTGTTATTTATTTCTTTGGCTATTTTTTTAATTCCTTTTTTGTGCTTTGCTTAATGTTGTTTAGACTGAAAGGGAAGAGCAAGATCAGTATGTATAAAGTAATGACAAATAATTTATGTAAAAAGCAAATAATAGTCCAAGATAGTGGCTAAATAATTCACTTATACTTATTTTTAATGTTGGTTATGGCTTTTCTTTATGATTTTTTATAATTGTTTCAGACAATTTTGCAGACAGCAAACTTTAGACTACAGTACATCGCCTTCATTGTCATAATATCCATTAAGCATACTTTACATTTCCCAAGAAAATATTTCTGTCACTATTACATTTTATTTGTAAGCCACTCAAATTACATTTTTTAACTGGGATCTCTTGCTAGTCCATCAATTGAGTTAGCTAGTGCAATTAGGACTGAGGCTATGCAGAAACACAGCTGAGCTAGCTATTCCCTGATGGCTGTGATTTCACATGTAATACTAAACACAATTACTTTATCTCACGGCCATGTTATTTTGTGACCTCCCTTAATTTAAGCTGCAATACATAGAGGTTCCTAGATGCTGTCATGTAGTGTCATTACCAATAGGAGTGGGCTTTGTTGGTCTCTGGTTTGGACTGTAGTCCATGGGAAAAGATACATAAGGAAAGACTGAAATCAGACACTCTGCAATGGATTCTGGTAAATCAACACCATCATTAAAATCTTAGTTTAAATTAACAGTAAGATAGGAAACTGCATTAAATCAAATCAGTTCATCACTCCATTCTGGACACTCTGGCAGACACTAGCTCCTCAAGGTCTTACATGTCATCTACAGTATTAATTAATAATTTTAATTCATGAAGACAAGACATTCTTCATGCAGGTCATGAGTTTAATTTATTCTGATTCTTCTAAGGTTTTAGGATGAATGGTTGCATAGAACTTCAATCTAACTAAAATTAGGAACTAACCTAATACTTAGTAAACTGAAAGAGTCCACTATTCTACCCAGTCAGATAGGGTGGGTGTACTTCAGGTCATTCCCTTAAATGTTGTCATTTAATAGCACCCAGAAATATTCTGTATAGCTGTTTCTCCCTCATGGAGTAATGTTCCCCTTATGATCTGGCAGGCCTCCATGTTCCTAGCCTTTGAGAAGCCTTAAAGAGCTAGGTCAAGTTTTGAGTAGGGTGAGGTTGGGGTGCAGTGGAATCAAAGTGGATGGTGGAGTGTTTACTTTTGGGGACCTTTTGTTACAGTTTTATGGTTTTTATGTTTTTATTGTTATTTTCTGAGCTGCCCAAGATTATGGCATATAAAATGGGTGGCCCATATAAGTCTTTTAAATAAACAAATACACTGATGTGATGGAATGTTAGCAGGACCATAGCTACTGAGGAAATCAAAAAGAAACTATCAACCTACTTCATGAAGTGTCATTTTGAAATACAGGAAGTCCTTAAAAATACTTCAAAAGCGTGGTTTCTTTTTGCCACCTTTGTTGGTGAAAATTAATTTTATTAAAAGGAAAGAGCCACCATTCTAGTTCAAAAATACCAATACATTATAGTTTCATTTTAACAAATCAAAGAGGATGAGAAATGAGATTATCTTGGAAATATAAGTCATTTCATAAGATAAGGAAAATTTTTATTATTTTTAATTTATTAAATTTATATTGTTATTTTCCCAATCAAGCTCTGTTCCATCCTAAAATTCATGTCAAAATGGCAATTTTAATTAACCAATTTAGCACAATTGTTACTCAGTTACATCAATATCATTATGCATATTCTGGTTATTCACAGTTTGAAAATGTTGACCAGATTGTGGTATTTCTAGCACAAAGTTTCACTTAATCAATGATTCCAGGTATGTTTTGGCGTATTTTATAAATATACAAACTGGCAGATGAGTTTCTGTGAATACATAAAAATGTTTTTTTCAGGCCTTGATACCCGTTATGTCATTGTTGACATTGTTTAGTTGGACCAAAACCATGGATAACAAGAGTGATGAATAATAAGAGTGATGAAAAATAAGTATGATGATCAAACTGAGTTATTATAACTAAGTTAGCAGCAGGTGACCACAAACTTATTCTGACAAACAGTTTTTTATTTGTTTGATTTTAAATAACAATTTTACATCAAATATCAGATAGCCAGATAATACATACCTTTTTTTAATGATTTTGAAATGGTTTGGTGAAGAAATAACTTGGGCTGAAGGAAGTAAATTGGAGAAACATTCTTGCTCAGTGTGAATCTTCTTAGTCTCTCTGTTTTCATCCTGATTTTCATACTAATGGAAAACAACACCTCATATGCATGGTATTTTGGTATAAAATTATAGAAACCTTGTAGAATTTGTATTTTACAAGTTTGGTAATTAACACTGAAATTAACTATTATTTTATGTTAATTGTGTTAACTTATGTTAACTAATTAACTAATTTTCTGATGTATACCAAATCTTTTAGCTCAATAGTTGAAGCTAACAGGGGCACCTGTAGAGGAAGATTAAAAACAGTCAAGATGGCAGTTTACATGCATTGCACATAAAAAAGCAGTAAGATTTCAATTGCATAGTTGGACTGCTCTCTTGACTTTCTGATAACCCCTTTGCCCTAGAGGCAAATGGCACATGGTTATGGGGCTTTCAAGATAGAGGTCCCAGTCCAGATAATGAAGAAAACTACAAAGAAAAGGAACTTGTATTTTCCCTCTTGGTTTAACAAGCCACTTGTGGTCTATTCCAAAGCAGTGAGGCCTTAGTGAAAGTGGATTGTAGAAGATTGTTTTTTTTCACTCCATTAAGATTCTAGGTAAGGTCCATTCAAACTTTGTGATCTTAGTGAACTATCATGTACACAAGCTTATAAACATATTATTGCAATTCTATCCCTGGTCCATGCTTCCAGCAAGGAGAGACTTGCCTACATATCCCAGTGTATCATCTCACTTTTTCCACCTGGGAACAAAGAAATAACTGGTGTCATTATTCACATTAATATGCCCTACCATTAGCTGCTGTTGTCTGCAGCTGGGTGCAGAAAGCATAGGAGCAACAGCTGCTATCAAATGACACAGCCAGACAGCCATGCACTGGTCCTTAAGCCAGCAGAAAAGGATGCCAACATAAAAACTATTGCCAAGCCCTCTTCTGCTTTAGTATCAAGGCTGACAAATGATGCTATCCTTACAGTTTTAACGTAGGACAAGTTAAGGATAGTGATGGATAGATTTCTTTAGCTTCATTTCTCCCACTAGCAAGTGTCACCTGCAGGAAGGAAAAATTATCACCAATTGCTCTCCTGAACATGAGGTGCACAGGGGCTTGGAGAAGAAGTGACTTGTGATAGATGGCTAGATTTAAGGGCTTAGCCATCTGTCAAAACCTGCTACTTTTCATGGAGCACAGGACAGTACTTTACTGTGTTTGTCTGGCTATGTCTGCAGTTCTTAACATTTTTATTTTCAAGCTATTAATCATGCAGATGAAATTCTTATTTGCCTGAATGAAATTTAATTAGCAGAGCAAAGCTGGGATCCTCACTTCACTAAGATATTTTCTCTTAAAATACTGGGTCAATTTAACAAACTTTAGACGAGTCACTGTTTCTCACCAGCCTTAGCTCCTATTATGTCTTCTAATTTACAACACTCTATGACAGTGGCGGCGAACCTATGGCACCCATGCCAGAGGCAAGCATGCCGCCGCTGCCAGCAGCTCGCACAGGTCCATTAGGCCGCCACTGCTGCCCGGAGCAGCAGCCTCACCTAGCATAAAGGAGGTGAAGCGGCCGGCTAGCAAGCTCGAGTAGAAGTGGTAGAGCACACCCACGCCCAGCAAGCCAAAAGCCACCCCAAGCGGGGAAAGTCAGATTCCCATTGGCACCATGGCCCCCAGTCCCAGCTAAAATTGCGTGCCCCCCATCTCTGCTGAGTCTGGGCAGCCAGCCACCCAGCAGAGATGGGGGGAGGTACACAATCCTAGATGGGATTGGGGGGGGCATGGCACTGATGGGAATCTGGCCTTACCCGTTCAGGGTGGCCTTTGGCTTGCTGGGTGTTGGTGTGCTCTATCACCTCTACTCGAGCTTGCTAGCTGGCTGCTTTGCCTCCTTTGTGCTGGGTAGGGCTGCTGCTCCGGGTGGTGGTGGCGGCCTAATGAACCTGCGCAAGCTGCTGGCATAGCAGCCTGAGGTGGGGCCAGGGTGCATCAAATGCACGAGGGGAACAGGCTCCACATGCAGGACAAGGGCAACATCTGCAAGGGGGCCAAGGAGATGACCAGCAGTGACCTACTCTCCAATCGCAAGCAAAAACAGGTGGGATGGAGTAGGCATGTCTGGTGGTCTGCATCACGTGCCTCCCCCCTTCCTGCCTGCTGCTGGAGGGCTGGCCCGGTATTGGAAGTGGGCTGTAGACCACCAGAGTGTGCCGGTCGAGGAGCCGACAGGCTGTGCCTGCTGATGGACACCATTAGCCCCCATGCACTCGCTGGCCTCTGTGTGCAGGAGCCGATGTGTCAGGCTGCAGCCACACCAGCTCCTGCCTCACCTTTCCTTGCTCTGCGGCAATAGCATCCCCACCCTGCCCCCTGTCTCACCCAGCAGGACAAGCCTCCTGCCTACCACCCCACCTGCCAGAGACCTCCTGGATCTCCCTTAACCATGCCCAGCCTCCACAGGTGTCCCCCCCACAAGGAACTTTGAGGTGGCCACACCCACCCCAGCCATGCCCACCCAGTCTGCCGTGACCACCGCGGCCATGCCCACCCAATGGGCCACACTCCCTGAGGGCACCACAATGCTGATGCAGCCCGAGGGGGGCCAAGGTGTGTCAAGAAACATTCTTGCTCAGTGTGAATCTTCTTAGTCTCTCTGTTTTCATCCTGATTTTCATACTAATGGAAAACAACACCTCATATGCATGGTATTTTGGTATAAAATTTTAGAAACCTTGTAGAATTTGTATTTGAATTTGTATCCGAGGGAAACAAACTCCACACGCGGGCCAAGGGCAACATCTGCAAGGGGGCCAAGGAGATGACCAGCAGTGACCTGCTCTCCAATAGCAATCGCCTCTGGCACGCGTGCCATAGGTTCGCCACCACTGCCTAGATGATAGGCTCAAGATCCAGATGAATCTCGACAGACATGAACACTGGGCCCTAGCTACCAAAATGAAATTCAATGTAGAGAAAAGTAGTCTTACACTTAGGCAAGAAAAACCAAAAGTACACATATAGATTAGGTGAAACTTGGCTTAATAGCAGCAACGGTGAGCGAGATCTTAGAGTCCTAGTAGACAATCAATTAAATATGAGCCAACAGTGTGTGATGGCAGCCAAAAAAGCCAATGCAGTTCTAAGTTGCATCAACAGAGTGACTGAATCAAGATCACGTACCAATACCACTCTATAAAGCCTTAGTAAGACCACACCTAGTATACTGCATCCAGTTTTGGTCACTACACTATAAAAAAAATATTGAGACTTCAGAAAGAGTGCAAAGAAGAGCTACAAAGATGATTAGGGGACTGGAGGCTAAAACATATGAAGAATGGTTGCAAGAAACGGTATAGGGTCTCCTGCTTGAGCAGGGCACTGGACTAGATGTCCTCCAAGGTCCCTTCCAACTCTATTATTCTGTATAGCTTCTGTAAGCTGTTCTGTCCTATTGTTTTAATATCCACACATAAATACAAAGATATTTCTTTGCACACACATCTGTATAGGAGTTAAGAAATTTAGTTTTCAAATTATGTGTGTCTGAGATTCAGAGGTGTTCATAGAATCCAATGAGTTTCACGAATGAAGGTGAATATACGTATCCCAGGTTAATGTTGCAGGATCCAATCTGGGTCAGTTGCCAGGACCAGAGGTTTGTCTTCCGAGCTTTTGGACTCATGCTGGAGTCCATCTTCGGGGAGCTTCCCTCTAGTCTCTCTTTAGGTTAGAGAGAAGATCCCTGAGGATGGAGGCTCCAGTACGAGTCTGAAAGTTCAAAAGACAAAATCTCTGGTCCCGGCGACTGACCCAGACTGGATCCTCCAATGATTTTGTTTAATGATGGATGTTGTGACAGTGTGAGGTAGGGTTCTCCCTGTTTGTACATGCTTGCTTATATGGTGTATATAAAAAAGGACACTTATTTTGTCATTTTCCCTTCCTGTATGACCTACCAGGGCTCCGTGTAAATAGAAATCTTTTTATTTCTCCATGTGGAGAGAAGACGAGTGGCGCTGGAATAATTATACAACAATGGACAATAATATGTAAAGAGAGTTCAGAATTGGACCAAGTGAATTCCTATCACTGGTTTAAATCAGTCAGGATCTATGAATAGCTGGAATTATCCTCTTCTACTTTTGATACACGAACACCATTATTCCTCCCCAAAATGAGAACGGATGGTAAAGGAACAGTGGTAAAATAATGTTATTTACCTGAAAAGATATTAGCATCTCTGTCTAAACGCAGATGATGCAGAAAAATACCCTGCCCTCCAAAATCCATGAAATGCTTATCATTTACTGAAGTCCTTTCAGTCCCTACAATCTTTCCTCTCTTAATCTCAAACATCCTTTGAATGATATGTAAGAATTTTTATTTTAATTCCTTTACTTTTCTCCCCTTTAATAAATATGTTTTATCTTATTTTAATTTACTGCTGTATCCTTGTAGTTTAATATTTTTACAGTAAGCAATTCTGAGATGTGATATCATAGAACATGGTACAGAAATTTATTACATAAATAAAAATACATAAGTTCAAAAACCAGTAATGCTAGGGTAAATAAAAATATAATCATGTTCCCAGTGATTACAATCAAGAAATCACTTATGTTTTTCAAACTGGTCGCATGTTATATTGTCAGTCTTAAAAACCATTTGTGAGGGAAGAACTCTATCTCAAAGAAATAAGACAACAGCGATATTGTAAGCAGAAAAATTACAGATTTTATGTCAAGCATCACATCTTTTTCTCAGATGGTCAAGTGTCTGTAGTTGATCTTTTGGCTTTTAGGAATTGTAAACCTTAACAGTACAGAAAGCTACAAGGACTGATAAATGCACATTTAAGATTATGCAGACTTAACCCAAATTTCAAACCATGCCTGGTCTGGCTCCATTCTCTTTAACTCTGGATTCAGTTGAGGTAGTGGCATCTGCAGGAATGCCAAAAATTTGAGAAGGCAAGCATGGTGTCACAATCAAAGCCTACCCCTTTTGTATATGCATTGTGTCATTTGCACATAGATACAAAAGAGGCAGGGCTTCGGTTGGGATGCTGCACTTCCATCTTGCAGATTTTGAACCCCTCCCAATTTCCATGAATTGAGATAATACAAGAAAAGGTTTGTGTATCTTTGCACCAAAATACCTAACATACATACATATATATCCAGTAGATGCTATTATGGATTCCTTTTCAAGACCAACATATAAAGCCTACCTTTCGTTTTCTTCTGGATTTAGGAACCACTTTTTCCGCTGGCAGGTCAGCAGCAATGTTATGTTGCATTCGTACAGCTTCTTTAACTCCTGTATTCATGATCAGTGGCTCCTCAAGTAATTGCTGAGGGATTCTGGAGAGCAGAGTCAAATCAATTTTGACCCAAAGTGCTTTGACATCATCAGTATCTTTTAGAGGAGACAAAAGCTCATTTCTACCAAAAGGAACCAGTGTGTAGAATTGTTCTTCCAGCTCTTTTGCTATATCATTGCTAGTTCTGGTGTTGATGGAACCAAAGGCACCACAATTATTGTTTGTTTTGTAACCATTATTGCTAGAATTCTTTTGTTTCTGTTCACTTCCAGCTGATGCTGAAGCCGCAGTCTGCAGTTTGGGTGAAGGACACTCCTCTTGTTCAGACTGGGAATCTGTGTCAGATGAAGTTGAAGATGAAGATTCTGTCTCAATAAATTCCTTGGACTTGGGCGCTGTTTTCCCCGAGCCTCTTGTGCGTCTCTTTTCAGAAGCAGTAACAGACTGTGGTTCTTTTTGTTGTTCAATGTTGCTGCTACAAGGCCTAGACTTGGGCTGATTACAAATGTTATTATTTGCCAAATGAATTTGGTTCAAATCAAGATTGTCAGCTGCATGGTTGTTTAAGTTATCACCAGCCAGGCTACTCTCTGTCCTCCTTGGTTGTTTTTTAGATACTGACTTTGTAGCAGCAGAAGGAAGTGGTTTTTGCTTTCCTCCTCTCTGCCCTGGGGCTAAGTTAGCTGTCCTAGATCTCAGTTCCTCTTTACTAAGATTCTTAATATCTTTTTCCTGGAGACTGGCTTGGTCAACAGGAGGTACATTTTCACTGTCTTGCCTTTCTTCTTTTAGTTTGCTGTAATACTGAAAGACCTCCAATCCATTTTGGTTCAAAGCAGAAGCTTTATGAGGATTAACCTTATTTAACCATTTATCCAACTGCCACTTGTTAGGAGATGGCTGTTCAGGCTAGAAAATAAAGTTTAAAACACATGTTACACTCTTTTTGGGTGCCTTCAAATCAGACTCCTGGTGACTGCCTGTACAAGTCCCTATAGTTTTCTTGGCAATATTTCAGAATGCTTTGCCATTGCCTTCTTTCTAGGGCCCATTGTCACCCAGCTGGCTTTGTGCCTAAGGCAGAACTAGAACTTACAGTCTCCCAAGTTCTAGCTTCATGCCTTAACCACTATCCCAAACTGGGTCTCAATATATTATGAAATTCTACTCATCAAAGTTTTAGGAAGCTCCTTATACTGCAGAACTATAGATTCAGTATATGGCCAGCATGTAAAAACTTTGCCATTTTGAAAATGTCATTATTATCGGATAAAAAACAATTAAACTTTCCAAGAATACAAAACATTAGATTTTCTATATAGCTGAATTTACATATTATCTCTCTGTCAGTCAGTACCTTCAGTTCTGCAAGGATTAGATACTTCCCTTCATTTATAATTGCTTACACTTTTCCTGTCTACATGAACATTACATGAATTGCTGGAAGCCCAAAGCAAAGATTATCTCTGCCTTCCACTAATGGGGATGACATAGTTGTACTGGGCTGCCCATTGGCCTTTTCATTCTTGGATGCATTGTGTGTGACTGGCCTGATGCAGTCCTTCTAATCTAGATCTAGACAGGCACAATGTAACTGCAGACTCTGACACTGCCAGCAGGGAGCCTGATTTCCATAGTTCCCAGTGCTTAAAAAATTAAACAGGATAAGCCCGTGGTGGTGAACCTATGGCACGTGTGCCACAGGTGGCATGCAGAGCCCTCTCTGTGGGCTCACGCGCCGTTGCCTCAGTCCTAGGCCTTCAGCTAGGCTTTATAAAACCTTTTTGCCGTGTGCAAAAAAAAAAAAAGGTTCAATCAATCAATTTCAACTTCTCACGGGGAAAAAAAAGATTTTGCAAAGTTGGAATTGATTGATTGAACTTTTTAGTCCCACCCAGTCTGCCGCTACCACCGCAGCCATGCCCACCCAATTGGCCACACCCAGCCAATGGGCCACGCCCACCCAGCACCCAATGATACATAAGTGGGCTTTGGATTGCAGTTTGGGCACTTGGTCTCTAAAAGGTTTGCCATTATTGGGATAAGCTGTAGTGCACCTGCAATATGGCAACGGAATAGCAACAGATTAAAGTATTGAAATGTTGCTAGAAATGGATTATGGACACACTTGCAATGCATTTTTATGACATACTTGAAGATTTTAAACATCTTATTATGCCTTTTACAGCTGCCTTCTGATTTAAAGTTAGGTTACAGAAATAAATAACAAGTAAAGTAACAATAAGCAGTTCACATAAAACAAAAACTATTCAGGTTGAACCAAGGATGATTATGGGCCTATTTTTATTTTGACTAAATCTGGATTCTACTCTAAGAGTTAAAATATTAACTATGTTAAAATATTTTTGAAAACTTAAATTTAATGCTCAGGAATATATATTTGAAGAGTGTTTTCTAAATAATATGGATGAATAAATAACATCTACACAGCAAAATACATAGCTGCAATGAAATGATTCAGATTGTTGTTTAAATCTTCTGTAGGTAGGAGAGGAATTATCCAATGATTTCCCAATACTAGTGAAAGGTATTATTCAATACTTCTACCTCCTCCTGTCTGTTGATTAAAGGAGGGAACTATAATTAGTTTTATTTGAGGCACTGGAATGTCCATAAGTCTCTTTGCAATGCAATGCTTTGCAATGCCTGCATCTTCATACATAGACACTTATATATATACACACACACACACACACACACACACACACACACACACACATTTTATGTATAGGTATAGGTATATGCATATGCATAGACAATGGCTAAAATGATAATGACAATGATGATGATGATGTATATGTATATGCATCATCGTTTTAGCCATTGTCTATCCCCTGCACGATGAAGACCTCTTCCCCTATTTCCAACTGATACGGTCCTGAGCTTTACTTTGCCAGTTGGGCCTACAATACTTGCTGATGTCATTGATCCATCTTGTTTTAAGTCTCTTTCGTGGATGCTTTTTATCAAGTGGGATCCATTCTATGACTACCTTGGTCCACCTGCCATCAGTTCTTCTTGCTATGTGTCCAGCCCATTGTATATGTATATGTGTATGTGTATATGCATATGTATACACATATACACATAAACTGTGTGTGTGCGTGTGTGCGTGTGCCTTCTCATCTATCTTAGCTGGGCATCAATGTCAGAAATCTATCAACGTTTTAATGAACTTAAAAAGTTCTCATTTATATCAAGCTTTGCACAATAGTTTTTTTGCTTTTTTAAAAAGCCTTACGGGGACTGGAAAGACTAATTTCAATATAAATCTTTTTTTCTTGCATAAAATGTCATCCTGTGCTGCATCTAACAGCATTTTCATATTTATAAACATATCATATTAAAGCTCTCTTGTCCCAGACATATTATTGGTATAAAAGTTTCACTGGTTTAGAAATTAAGATTAGATTTTAACTCATTACCTCTGGGCTGGAATAATGTGATTGCTTGTTGCAGTTGCTTTCTGTGGAACTGCTTTCAGTCTCTGAATCAGATTCGGAACTGCTCTCCGATTCACTTGAACTGCTGCTTGAACCCTTGTTAGAGACACCCAAAATTCTATAACTGGACTGCTGGTTAGCAGGGCTGCTGCTGAACCCATATTCAGAGATGGGAGGGAGAGAGAGAGAACAGTATAAAATACAAATTAAACATTTTGTTTTTTAAAAATCCTTTTTTTTATTAATAAACTCAAGTGTGGACTTTAGTTTGGGAGGAAAAACTTCAAATTTCATAGGAAAATAAGTGAGAAATAGAGGCATATTTATGGAATGTAACAGGTTTCCTCCCATTCCACCCCAAACTTCAAAATAAACTCACTGAAGCTGCTCAATATTCAAGGTATGCCAGTTGGAAAACTGAAGGAGAAAACTTGTGATAGGTGTGTATGGAAAGCTCTGCTTAAATAAAATGGTTGCCTGGATTTATGAACAAAAGCATTGAAATTTTACCCTGTAAAATATTGTTGCAAGCCCCAATTCCATGGTCCTTTTTATATAATTATCACAACTATATATGTAAAAAGAAAGAAAAGGTATAATTATTTACCACAACATATAACATTTACTGACTTCATTATAATATTGTTTACCTTGAAGAGGGCTCATTTATTTTGAATTCATAATATTTCTTGTACAAATTGTTCTATGATAAATGTTGGCAAATTATGCCACGGAGAAGAACTAATACTAAAGAGAAATTAGCTGTGGAACCTTTGCTTAAATTAAAACACAAACTATGCAAAACCTGAAAATGAAATGTCTTATTGTTGGAGCAAACTCATGGTTTTGGTAGTAGGCTCTTGCTATGTGCTGGGTGAAATTATAAAAAGTCCTGATACCGATTGGGTTGTATCTCGTTCTCCAAATTCAGCAACTGATCAAAACCAGAATATGGGACACAATGAACTAAGTTTAAATAAAACATTACTCTCTGTCTTTCTGCCTGGTGCATAGTTCCCAGGAGGCCCTGTAAAATGTCTCCCCCTCAAAATAATAGAATCCAATTTAGAACTTCAGGAAAACTGACCTGGAATATACAACTGCTAATTAAATAGCCAGATTGTAAAACAAATAAAAGGGTTTAAATATTTGGGCATGGTCTTTCATCATTCCACTAAATGCTCATTAATGACGTCATTTACAATGCATGCAAAATAGTGGTGGCTACAGTATACAGTCCTTCCCCATAACAGAATATCCCAATTGCAATAAAGTTTTATTGGGCAATAACACCATGTAATTTTTTTGATGCTCAGCTGGGACCTTATGGTCCCATTGAAAAGGGCCCAATCCTGTGAAAAAATGAACTCCCAGCAACAATAAAGTGTTAAGTAAAATATCAGCATATCCCCTTTCTATCAGCATTTCCCAGAGTTGAGGTCCAGACATCTTAAAATTCACAAGATTGAGAAAGACTGATCCAGAATACTGGAAAGAGTTAGCAAAAATGGAAACCTTATAATCAGGTTGATAGACACGGGGAGTTGAAGAAACCTAGTGCACCGTTAATCTAGGATAAATGCCCTCAATGATTTGTAAAATATTCTTGGTCCACTTATCACCAGATAGGATGCTATGGCTCTGTTTAAAATGGCTCTAGGTTTTTTAATGTAGTATTGGGAAAAAGGCAGGGTTGACTAACACTGAAACTGGTGCATGGATTTGTGTTATAACATACTGTTCTTTTCAGAAGGTCGGGGGTTCTTTTCTCCTTGCAGACAATTATGAATCAATATGAAATGAGATAATTCTGCAAAAACTATTTAGTACTATGGTTTTTCCAGCGAGGCACTTTAACAATGTGCTGTGATCGAGCACTCGTTATACCTGAGATCTAGAAGCTCAACTGGATCAATAGTCAGGAATGTTTTCCTGAGTGTTCATGTCCCTTTCCTCAGGCCAGAAAGATATCTAAAACACACGGAATATGGTGGTTCTTGAGGGCAGAAACAAACCGTTTCCATGAGAACAAATGTTGTGCCTCTGGTAAGTCTACCAAAACCACTGTCCATGCCCTACTATACTGTGCAGGTACCCATTTTATCACTCACCAATTTATAAGGTAGCCAGAAAGCATTGCTTTATTCCATGTACTATTATTATTATCTGACCAAGAAGTTTCTATTTCTATGAATGTGGCCACATTTCGTTACAGAAATGGTTGATTGCATTAAGGAAGAACTCAGGAAGTTTTCTATTTTGTTCCATCTGCTGCTGATTGTTGTATTCTGATCAATGACCATAATAAAAACATATATGTACTGTATGAAAAACTCCATATAACTGAAGTCCAAATTCTAAATGGAGACATTGATGGTCTATATAAACATAAAACTCTTTCATGCTGGAATTGATTTGCATGTGCCACTGTTACTAAGTTGTATGCTACTTTATTTTCTTTGGATTAGAAGGTTGATGTCAACAAGACCTAGATGAAAATCTTGAAAGATTTTCTGTCTGCCCTATCTTGTTCTTTTCCTAATGATCCCTAGTGTGAAATATATGTGAAGTTTTCACAGAATACACCAGAATAACAGAATAACAGAGTTGGAAGCGACTTTGGAGAGCTTCTAGTCCAGGGTGTCAAATTGCCAGTGTCATACAGAGGCCATGCCCACCCAAGCTCTGGCGAGTTTGACACTCATGTTCTAGTCCAACTCCTGCTCAAGCAGGAGATCCTATACCATTTCATTGGTTGTCCAATCTCTTCTTTAAATTCTCCAGTGAGATTGGAGGCAAGCTGTTCCAATGGTTAATTGTTCTCACTGTCAGAAAATTTCCCCTTAGTTCTAGGTTGGTTCTCTCCTTGATTAGTTTCCATCCATTGCTTCTTGTCCTGCCTTCAGGTGCTTTAGAGGCAGGTTGACCCCCTCTTTTTTGTAGCAGCCTCTTAGATATTGGAACACTTCTATCATGCTACCCCTAGTCCTTTCTTTTCACTAGACTAGACATACCCAATTCCTGCAACCGTTTTTCATATATTTTAGCCTTCTCTTTCTACAATCTCAACATCTTTTTTATATCGTGGCGACTTTTTTGGCAGCTGCAGCACACTGCTGGCTGATATTTAAGTGATCCAAGATCCCTCTCACAGTTACTGCTATTGAGCCTATTCTGTACCCTTAAATTTAGTTTTTCTTGTTTACTTTTCTCACTATTGAATTTCATTTTGTTAGATAGGGCCCAGTGTTTCAAGTCTGGATCTTGAGCCTATTTTCTGGGCTATTCAAGAGATTCACTTGACACTTATTTTAGCAAAGCCACATTTGCCACTTAGTTGACCATTCAACCAGTTTACAGTAATCTTTAAGTAGTTCTTCAAAATCATTTCTTTTTATTTTACTATCATGAGTAGTCTGGTATAATCTGAAACATAGTCAGTTCAGCTCTTACCTCCAAGACAATTACAAACAAGTTAAAAGTCATCTTGAACCATGAGATGGGCAGTAACCAGGAATCAGTAATCCATAGAATCTCCATCATAGTGGAATTCTAATTCAGTTGTTTTAATCATTACTGCATTCTAGCACCAGTTCAGATATATACACAGTTTGTAGAGAAAATCTATCTATATAATCACCAAGAGTCAACACTAACCTGAAGGTACATAATCAATCAATCAATCAATTTAACTAAACATATTTTATTTTTTGTCCAAATCCCAGTGGCATTACCTGCACTGAAATAGAACTGAAGGTCACCAGCATACTTTTTTTTTTGTTTAAACCATCCAATTACTTAAACAATCATTATGTGTTTTTTTCTTGCTTCCAGATGGATGTACAATTGTTATTTTTTCCCACCAAACTGTGTTTCAATTTATTATTGCTTGTTTTATTTTTACACATTGCTGCCACAATTATTTTCAGTTCCTCTGAAGTATAAAATTTCTACTAGCTTTTCCTCTTGAAAAACAAAGGCTGTTATCAAGTTGTGGTTGACCTCACTTCAATCCCTGAACTCAGTGGTCCAATCCTGTTAATAAATTCTGTAAGTAAGGTTTCTCTAATTGGCCTTGTATTTTTGCCTCACTGTACTTTTTGACACTGTGGTAGTGGCAAATCTGCATTTTTCTCCATATCATCTTTGTTTTATCTGTCAGAGATAAGATCAATCTCCACCCAGAACATTTTACAAACTTAAGCCTAGAACTCCAGTAAAATAAAATGCAGTTGTAATTCTGTTCTTAAATTTATCAGCAGCCAGCATTTTCTCAAGGCAGTAGATATACCAGTAGTACCGTAGTATCTTTTTCTTCTTCACAGGAAATGCCAAAGCAAGAATGAATTGTTCTCTTATGGTAGGTCCGTGTGATTCTGGCAGCAGTGCAGCTTAATTTAAGAACAACTGCTTTAATTTCCAGTTGCTTTAGCTGAAAATAAGATTACTATTTTGCTTGGGAGCACCCTGAACAATATAGCTTGTCAGGTTCCTTTCAGAAGAATGCTCTTGAATTTTAATAGCTAGAGGTTGTAAGAGCTTGAAGCAATGGTTTCAGTAGAAAACTTTTCAATCACAATGGTATGAAAACCTACCCATGTCAAAATTGTCATTAAAGATAAGGAAATTCTCATCTTTAGGGAACCTGACAGTCCTATCTAAACCTGAGAGTTAAATAGTACTGTTCCTTGTTAATTTTGCTGAGCATCTTTTGAAATGAAAGATTAAGCAACTCTATTTTCTACCTTACTGATGATACAATTCATCTACTGAAATCATGAAAATTCTGAAGACTGTTTTAGTTTTTTATACTAATTCATGAATTTAATGCCCTATGAAACCTTTGATTAGCTGGCAAATAAAAATGTAAAAAATAAAACACCAGGGACTTTCCAACATGTAATACTATGGAAATGCTTAAAGTTAAAGATTAATGTATGGCCATCATCAGAGTGGCTATTAAGCAGTGGGAAAAAGGATTCTGTAACTATATTGTCACCAGAGAAAAGTCACAGGAACCAAGAAAGGACATTTTAAGGATATATGAAGATTTTATGAGAAAAAGTTCTCCATTTTTGCTGAACCCAAAAAAAGAAGCCCTGACTGCTAAGAATAAGCTCAGCTCCCTGACTACACCTGTATCTTGACTTTGTCCTTGGGATGCTCAATTCAGAGTTATGCTGACTGGAAGCATGTGCCACCCAGGAGGGCACACCGAAGGAAAATCAGCTGTCCTTGTACAACCAGGTGTGTGCTATAGAATGTGTGGTGTTCAAAGGTGATATTATCTAAAACAATAAACAAAATCCCTAAACATGGTGCTAAAAATAAAAAAAGTGTAACCCTCCCTTAATAATGAAATCAGAGTGAATATTTTCCAGATCTTCCTTAGGAGATAACCTGAATTAGTCAAGGAAATTAACTCCCAGCTACAAAAAAAACACAAACCACCACACTGTAAATATTACAGAAAAAGAACTCATGCAAGTAGCCTGCTGTCAAACTTGTAAAAAAAGTTATAATTAATTACTGCATTACCAAAACAAATAGCTCTCTCCAAGGACCAAGTGCCTGGGTATGTGAGATGAAAGAGTGTTAAAAACCAGAGTTGCATTAACTTCAGGAAGAAGTGATTAGTCAGCAGGCTGACAGCTGTGCTAGGAGACTGATGCCAGATTCCAGGATATGCTTGAACTTGTTGCCAAGTGTTTGCTTGTCACAACAGATAAATGGAATATCAGCAGTGTTTTATTTGACCTGCTCACAAGAAAAATAAAGTAACCCTCAGGGTCTCCGTGTGTTTGCCAATGACCTTGCATCAGCTGTGGTTGAGCAGTTAGATTCCCTGGTCCATATGAGTTAACCCGTTATAGAATTAACTTTGAACTCTATTTGCTTCTTAGTCTCCTTGAAATTAGATGTTCACATATAATAAGAGACAGCTGGTTGGTGCTAGGTTTGATCTTAAGAGTTTTTAATTTTTAAAGGGTCAAACTACATGTTACACTACAGTACCTATTTCCTCTTAAAGCAGGGGTATCAAACTTGCAATATCACATGATGTGTTGCGATGTATTGTGACTTTTTTTCCCCATTGCTGGCAATGGGATGGGTGCGGTTTCAGCATGATGCATCTGGTCCATGGGCCGGCAGTTTGACACCCCTGTCTTAAAGGGTACGAGAAGGAGGCAATCAATATTGTGACTGAGTGTTTGAATCTTTTATTTAATTGTTAGTGTATTTAAATCCTTTCTTTCTGACTGATTGCCCAGTAATAAAAACCCACCTACAGCTTCTGTTTACCCCTGCCGGAAAACTCTGGCACAGGTAAAAATGTTTCTAGTTTGTTCCAGCATGCAATGAAGTTTAGCAAGGGAGCATAATAGCAACTTTATATGATGGCAGCAGCACTTAAGGTTTCTTAGTTTCCCAAACTGATGATGATTGTATGTTATTATTATGATTATGATTATCATGTTGCTTGTATGTACACTGAGAGCTTATGCACCAGAGACAAATTCCTTAGGTGTGTCCAATCACACTTGGCCAATAAAGAATTCTATTCTATTTCAAGCTTTCAGTGGAAACACCAACCCTTTGAACTGGGCTTAGAAACAAATTGCAGTCAATAAACTGGGAAGAACACTGCTCTTAACTAAGGATCTGTATATATCACAAAGGATGAAAAAAGATTAGACTTACAGCTGGATTTTACAAAAATGAAGCAACCAACCATTTTTGTTGTGCCTTCTTCCCAGCAAGTTTTGGAAGAGTCATCTATTACATTATAATACTACTGAGGTGCCTAATAAGCTTAGTTTGTTTGTCTGGAAATGTCAATATAGGTATGACCACAACTGAGCCAAACTTTTTGTTACTGGACAAGACTGTTGCTAAGTAAGTTGCACCCCATTTGCACTTTTTTGCCACAGTTGTTAAGTGAATCACTGCAGTTGTTAAGTGAATCATTCAGTCCTTAAATGGATCTGGCTTCCCCCAATGACTTTGTTTCATCTGGGAAGGTTACAAATGGTTATCACATGATCATGGGACAGTGCAACTGTCATAAATACATGCCAGTTGCCAAGTGCCTGCATTTTAATCAGATGATCATACTGCATTGGTCATAAGTGTGAAAACTGATCATAAGTCACTTTTTTCAGTGCTGTTGTAACTTCCAACAGTCACTAAAGGAATGGCTGTTAAGTTAAGGACTACTAGTACCATCTAAGGGAGACATGTCAAACTTGTGATGTCATGTGACTGTTTTGCCATTGCCAGCAATGGGGTGGGTGTGGCTTCTGTGTGACGCATCCGGCCCATGGGCCAGCAGTTTGACATTCCTGATCTAAGGAAATAATCTGCTAGAGACATAGGTCAAATAGCCACATGATTTTTTTTGTTTTGTTTTGTTAAGCTCACGGATTTAGCTAATATGAGTGCTTATCTCTGTTTGATAAATTGCATTTGCTGAAATTATCTCTTACATATTTGAGATAGTCACTGTTTTATTCTGCACATTTATTATTATTAAGGTTGAGCATGGGAAGCTGAAGTCACAGGTTTCAGGTGTGTTTTAGATCCAAAGGAGAAAAAAAAATGTTGCATTCATCCTATTTTTATTAAAGGTCTTGTTTGCTATACAATTAGCAGATTGCAAGCAACTTGTGATATAGGATTAATGGGTTTCTTTGAAATTAACTATATAATTACTTGGCTTAGAAAACCTGGATCTGCATACATTTTTTGTGAGGCTCAATCATTGTGGGGTCACATGGGGTCAAACTAATCAATCCTTGACTGTCTCTAGGGAAACTATAGACATCTGAAATAATTTGCATTCTCTTGAAGCCTCTTCTAAAAATGATGTTTCCTGAGTAAGCACTTTATTTTGGGGCCATAAGCAAACACAATCACAGTATGACTTTTTCTCTTTTAAAAGACTGAGCTCTTTGTGATATTTCATCTATATCTTGCACAGTGCATAGTACAAAAAAAAAAAAAAAATAAATCCCCCCAAACCCACATGAAGCTAACAAATTGTGATCGTGCTGATAAAGCTTTAAATGGATTGCTATGACTATTGAGTTGTTCTAGTAGTGATTAATGTTGTGATTAGTTGGAATCAAAGCCACCAAAAATATGAATGTGCAGGTTTTCTTTAAAAGAATAAATTATAGCCAAAGGTAACAATATAAAACATGTCAGAAGACAAATTTGTCTGCCTATTACAAGATACTGCTAAGAATTACAATCCACTCAGTCTAATAACTTTACTACTTCAGTTGCTTCATTTTTTACTTTAATCTTTACATTTTTCATTTTTTATTTTAAAAGTGAATCATATCTTCCATCTCTAATGGAATGTAAAAACTATTATTGTTATTTTGGGAAGATTACTAAATGTGATTTACATTAAGCTCCGGTTAACATATTTACATAAATTCCTGTAAATGTATTAAACACTAATTCATTTAAATTTCCATTTATATACATAAGCAAGTAGGTTTGCTTCACCTTTCAGTGTATTTATTCAGAAAGCTCTGAGTGCCCAAGGATCTGCTGATACAGTTCTACAGAGGAATTATTGAGTCTGTCATTTGTACCTCAATAACTGTTTGTTTTGGCTAGCAACTAAACAGGATAGGTACAGATTTCAACGGATAGTTAGGATTGCAGAAAAAACAATTGTAACCAGCCTGCTTCCCACTGAGGATCTGTATACTGCACAAACCAAAAAGAGGGCTGAGAAAATATCTACAGACTGCTCAAGTCCTGGACATAAACTGTTTCAACTTTTCCCCTCAGGACATTGCTATAGGGGATTGCATGCCAAAACAACTAGACACAAAGATAGTCCCCCCCCCCCCCGGTGCCATCACTCTGCTGAATATTCAATTCCTACAGCACTGTCTTAGGCCTAAAGATATCCTTCTCGTATTCTCATCTTTCTCATTTTCTCATTTTTCATCTTTTCTCATCTTCTCATCTTTCCTACTACCTTCTCCTATTGGTATTTTATGATAATCACTTGCTGTTTGGATCTTATGATTAATGATACACCAATGCACAGAGTATGAGCAATAAACAGGGTGAACTAGAAATTCAGATAAATGAGGGCAGATATGATATTGTTGTACTTTAGCATTCCAATCCCCCATGATGATAAGGACATCATTTTTTGGTGTTGATTCTATAAGGTGCTGTAGGGCTTCGTAGAACTGGTCAATTTCATCCTCTTCAGCACCAGTGGTAGACTTGGACTACTGTGATATTGAATGGTTTGCCTTGGATTCGCAATGAGATTATTCTGTCATTTTGGGGATTGTATCCCAGTATTGCTTTTCCTACTCTTTTATTGACTATGAAAGCTACTCCATTTCTTCTGAGGGGTTCTTGTCCGCAGTAGTATACCAGATGGTCCTCTGAATTAAATTCACCCATTCCTGTCCATTTCAGTTTGCTGATTCCTAAGATGTCGATGTTCAGTCTTGTCATCTCTTGTTTGACCACATCCAGTTTGCCTTGATTCATGGATCTTACATTCCAGGTTCCTATGGAGAAAAGATCTTTACAGCATTGGACTTTCCTTTCACCACCAGATGCATCCATAGCTGAGCGTCCTTTCGGCTTTGACCTAGTCGCTTCACTCTTTCTGGTGCTACTAGTACTAACCCTCTGCTCTTCCCCAGTAGCATATTGGACACCTTCCGACCTGAGGGGCTAATCTTCCAGCATCATATCTTTTTGCCTTTTGGTACTGTCCATGGGGTTTTCATGGCAAAGATACTGGAGTGGTTTGCCATTTCCTTCTACAGTGGATCACATTTTGTCAGAACTCTCTGCTATAACCTGTCCATCTTGGGTGGCCCTGCACGGCATAGCTCATAGCTTCATTGAGTTACGCAAGCCCTTTCGCCATGACAAGGCAGTAATCCATGAAGCAGGCTGTGCTGTAGCTACCCCAAATATTTCCTGTTCACACAATGATATCAGCATGCCAACTTTCTATTTAATATTTTTAATTAAAAAGGTATTTACAAAATTAAAATTCAATGGAGCAAGAAAGCTGGTAAGCATTAAGGCAAATGTCCAGAAGTGCACTGACACCTGTGGGCATAATGGTAATTACTTCTTCCGATCTTAGATATTTACGAGGTAGTAACTGTTCCTCTGCAATGAGTGATTGATTAATATGCCATCAAGTTATTGCTGACTCTTAGCTAGCACATAGATATTTTTCTAGAATAATCTGTCCGTAACGTGGTCTTTCAATAGTATTCTCATTGCCTTTAAAACTTATTTCCCATGAATCCTGGGGAATTAAAATTTGACAAATTTTATAAAATATTTTATGACATAAAATTAGCATAAAACAGTTTGTGACATAAAACAAAATGTCATAAAATAGTTCCTCTGCTGATGTTTGACTGTGTTATATAGTTCATCATGGGCTATTTTCAAAGCAATATATTAGAAAGCAGTATATTCTACCATTGCTGAAGACCCTATGGCAGGGTGTCAAACTGGTGGCCTCGGGTCACGCCCAGGCCATGTCCACCCCAGCTCCACAAAGGCAACAAAATCATGATATGTCATGTGACACGATCAAGTTTCATACCCGTGCCATAAGGAATCTGGTAAGGAAATATCTCTGAAAGGATGACTCAATGGAAAGATTAACTAAATATATGTAGTCATTAGCAGGATGTTAATATTTACAAAAAGCTTTTGTTAAAATGATTATTGAAAAGGTAGAATATTTTACATTTCTAAGTACCACAAAGTTATTATATACAGTTTATTGTATTACATAATCATTTAAAGCTTCTAGATTCCACAGTGAGATGTTTTTATAAACCTACTTGTGTAGTACATTTATCCACATTTCCGATTTATATCTCAAATTATCGTTTCACAGCAAATCTGACCAGCTTTTTCAAAACTATATGGAGTTTTGAGGGTTTTTAAAAATTGTTAAAGATTTGTTGAAATAATATTTTCTGATTAATTGTACGGCAACATTCCTACTAGGAAACTACTGTTTCTGTCTTTTAAAAAAGTGGGAGGACACTAGTTATGACATTGCATATCGAAAGAGTATCCATATAAACAACAGGCAAATCCATTTGGAAGAGATACTTTGTGAAGAGCATTAACATAGATTAAACACCTTTCTTTAAAGCAGGGGTCTCCAAATTGGAAACTTTAAGACTTGTGGATTTAAACTCCCAGAATTCCTCAACCTCCCATTCTGGGAGTTGAAGTCCACAAGTCTTAAAGAGGCCAGGTTTGAAGACCCCTGCTTTAAACCATCAAAATTGTCAGACTTCACTTCAACACATCTAAATTCATATCTCTCAACCCATTCAGAATTGACTTATTTGGCAGTAGACTCTGAGGTATGTGTTGGCTAAACATGTTACCAAAGAAGCCCACTAAACAAAGTTTGGCATGCTGCAGAGTATAAAAATGGGAGTAATCCTCAACTTACAACAGTTCATTTAGTGACCATTTGAAGTTACAATGGCACTGAAAAAAGTGACCTATGACCATTTTTCACACTTATGATCATTGCAACATCCCCATGGTCATGTGATTTACCTTGAGACGCTTGACAACTGGTTATGATGATTTCAGTGTCCTGGGGTCATGTAATCAGTTTTTGCAACCTTCTGACAGGCAAAGGGAATGGAAAAACCAGATTCACTTAACAACGGTGTTACTAATTTAACAACTGCAGTGATTCACTTAACAAATGTGGCAAGAAAAGCCATAAAATGGGGCAAAACTCACTTAACAAATTTCTCACTTAGCAACATAAATTTTGAGCTTAATTGTGGTCGTAAATCAAGGTCTACTTATATATATGGACTCTTCCCCAAGATGGTTGCTGAAGGTAAGTAGCTTTTTTCTTTCTTGCTGACAATCTGCTGTTTTTGCTGCCAAAGCTGATTCTCTGGCATGCTGCTCCCTGGATTTGTATGGTAGCACTTAGGAATAACCAAAGACGGCTTTTGGACTGCCATGGACCCACCCAGGAAGAGGAGGCTTGAAGATTCCAAGTCCCTCTGGGAGTGGTCAGAAAATTATTTGACAAATCCATCTTCCTGTCAGCAGTTTGTTTTCTAAGCAAGCCTGGATTTTAACTTTCACTTTTTGAATTTTGTTTTACTTTACTTTTTGTCTTTAAAAATTGACCAGCTGTTTGAATGCTGATTTATTTCAACCCCTTGCTGGACTCTAGCTGTTTTGTTCATTTTCTTTCCCTTCAATTTATGTTGTTGTTTTGAATAGACTTCTAAAGAAAACATGGTGTGTTTTTGAATGGTACAGTGATTAAATTTGGTTTACAACATTATTGGACTCTCACTATAGAATTTTAGTAATTTTTTGTATCTGCAAAATATTTGGAATTTATTTCTTTTGAATTTTTCTTTTAATATTGGATCAGAATATGCAGAAAATAATCTTTCCCATTTCTTGCTGCTTCAGCGTTTTTTGCTCCCTGATCAAATTTCAAATAGTGGCAATGTATCAGATTACAAACAAGCAATGATGGCTGAAATCTAAGAAAAGACTTCTTGGTAGCATGCAACTTTTAGCTGAATTTTTTTTAAAAAAAAGTTTGATGAGATAATAATGGCCATGGAAAATATGCAGAGGAATGTAGTTTTGGAGGAGTTAGATTCGCAAAAGGACTCTGATATGAAAATTGAAGAGCAAACAGATATGAACTCCACAGCTGGAGAACTAAGTGAGCCAATTTTATGCATTTCTTTGAAGTTCAAACCTGTATTTCTTTACAATACTAGAAGACTGACTGAATGGGGAAGTGACAAATTTTTCTTTCCTACGAGGACTGAGAGAAGTTAGAGAATGGATTTATTACATCTAACTGGAAATCACTTCTATATCGACTTTGTTGGTAAGATAGACCCACTATGAGACAATTATATTTAATTGAACAATAATCCATAAGTGATGGCATTTAGAAACAAACGTAGATATTTGATTCAGGATGAATTAATCTTAATTTTTGGGATAGATAAAACCCTGTGGCAAATTTTCTACGAATGGATTATAACAGTTTGTTAACAGAGGGTGTCAAGTCTCAAACAGTTCCCTATTTTATTTACCTTCCTTCTGTCCTTTCATCTTTGGGACCTGCCATTCTGTTGGGAGAGGGGGGAGCCCAGTGTTACTTGCATGTTTGTATTTGTTCGCCAGTTCTGTTTCCTTTTCCTGATTGCCATGGGGAGGGGTATGATAGCTCTTTGAAGACAATCACGATAAGCTGGATGCCAGCAAAGTCAGGAAGTCACGCATGAAGAGCAATGGCTGATTACCCTGAGATGCCAGCTGATTAGATACAATTCAAATCCCTGCGCGGCTTTGGTGGAAGGAGTTTTACAACTTGGATGACTATATGGTGTTAACAAACTTTTACCTCAAACCTCGCCTTGATCCCCCACTGTTACTGATTTCCAAATAAAAGAATCCTGTTTGAATTGCCTCAAGAGTTCGAATTCTTGGGAGAACAGCTGAGGTGGATCATTACAGAAGGCGAAGTCTGCACGATGCTCAACCCAGAGACACAACTGCGCTACTGAGAGATCTGCAACTATTGCATATATGGAGGAGTTCCCATCAGAGCAATGACCCGGAGACCTCCAACAACTGAAGATTGAAGAAGGCCTCTCCAGGGAGATGGAAGCAGCTGGGCCATCTGACCAGGCCAGATGTCCCTTGGAGTTGGTAAATCCAAAGATTGGGAGGAGAGAGACTCCAAAGTTACCCTGAAATGAGCGGGTAGGAGAAAGAAGAAGGGGTCCAGCCCTGCCCCCCAAGTAAGAAAAGGGGGGAAGGAGGAACCAAAATCAGAAATTATGGAGGCAGTAATGGAATATGTCAGGAGAGCCTTAGATGAATTCAGATTATTCCTGGAGGGTCAGAAATCTGAGGCAGGATCGGGGGAAAAAGAGTTGCAGGTTGAGGAATTGGCAGCCAGAGAAGGAGGGGCCATGACAGCCCAGACCACAGCCCAGTACTCGGGGTGTCAAACTCAGGCAACTAGAGGGTGACCGCTTCAGCCAGCAGAAGCAAAACCAGTCCCAACTGGGGCAAAATTTGACGGGGACCCAAAACAGCTGGGTTTCCTCCTTGCATAGGTGTTCATGTATATGCAGATTTATGGGAGAATGTTACCTACCGATGTGGAGAAAGTCCAGGTGGTCACGTTAGCCTTGGAAGGGTCAGCCGCTGACTAGATGGTCAACCTCTATAATTCTAATGCATCTGAACTGCAGAATTTTAATCAGTTTATGACTGCACTCCACAGATGCTTTGAAGACCGACTAGTTGATAAAAAAGCCCAGGAGCATATAAAAACAATAAAGTAGGGCAGATGACCAGTAGCAGAGTATACGGAGGAGTTTAGGGAGTTAACTAGCCACCTCCATTGGCCAGAGAACATCCTGATAAGCTGCTTCCAAGATGGACTTAATGAGGACCCCTACAATGCCTGTGTAGCCCGTGGGGCCCCAGGACGGATATATGACTGGTGACTGCTGGCGGAAGAGGTAGAAATTGATCAACATACGCACTTACACCACCCGGTGAAGTTAAATTTCACCCCACACTCAGAAAACTGAAGGGAACCCACATGAGCACCACCTACCTCACCCCGCAGCGCTGCCTGTTTTAAATGTGGGCAAGAAGGGCATTGGGCTACAGAGTATTGGGCAAAGATACCTACAAGGAGGGGAGATCGTCTGTCGTCTGGTAGACCCTTGCGAATCCTGCCACACCCTAAAGAGACTGCCACGAGGGCCGCTGAAGCTACCGAGGTCCCTTAGGGCTGTAACCGAGAAGGTCGAGCTAGGGCCCCGCATTTGGAGGATCCCAGAACTGAGGAAAATGAGGAAGAGGATGACCCATTGGTGAGTTGGCCAATTGATCCAATAATGGTGTCCATAGAACTGTCTATCTAGGATATGGGAAGGACCATGAAACTAGCTGCCTTACTAGACTCAGGCTGCACTTGGTGCATGATTAGCCCAGAACTAGTTAAGAGTACCCCTTAGGAAACTAAAGACTCCGATCACATTTCACCAATTGGATGGTTCGGTCGCAAGGGGGATGCCTGCCAGCTTTGCCACTAGTCCCTTACACATCAACCTAGGAAGCCACATTGTGGCCCCTGGAATGGAATGGCCACTAATCTTGGGGCTAAGATGGTTAAGAAATTGGAACACCATGGTGGACTGGAGGGAGGGGAAACTCAGGTTCCAGAAAAAGGAGACTCTAAACCCCTGTAACGATCTTGAAAAGGGGGGTGAAATGAAACGGGAGTTTACCGCTGCCCTTATTGAGCTAGAGGGGCAAAGCCTGCCAATGGAGTACAAAGATTTGGCTGAGGCATTTAGTAAGTGGAGGGTGGACAAACTTCCCCCTCATCGACCCACAGACTGCACGATTGAAATCATCCCGGGGGCAAAGTTACCAAAGCCAAAAATGTATTCCTTGACCCCTAGGGAACTGGACAAACTAAAAAACTTTATAGATAAGAATTTAGAGCGGGGGTTCATTGAACTTACCAAACCTCGAGTTGCAGCCCCTATATTATTCCAAGAAAAAAAAGATGGCTCTCTTCATCTCTGCGTAGATTATAGGAGCCTCAATGCAGTCTGTGTGGGAAATGTATATCTATTACCATTGATGAAGGACATGCTAGCACACCTGTCGAAGAGCAGAATTTTCTCAAAGCTTGGTTTAAGGGAGGCATACTACCGCATAAGAATTAGTGAAGGAGACAAGTGGAAGACCGTGTTTAACTGCCCCCTGGGATGCTTCCAGTTTAGAGTCCTCCCATTTGGATTACAAAGTGCACCTACAGTTTTTATGCAGCTAATTAAGGAGGTCTTACGTGAACACCTCTATAAGGGAGTCCAAGCTTATCTAGATGATATCCTCATATATACGGAATCCCAAGATGAACACACTAAACTAGTCAGGGCTGTATCAGAGAAACTGCGCTCTGCTAAACTGTATGCTAAATTATCAAAATGCGAATTTCACAAAAGTCGCATTGACTATTTGGAGTATCACATTTCACACCAGGGAATAGAGTTGGACCCAGAAAAGGTAAGAGCTGTATTAGACTGGGCTTCTCCTAAAACTCAAAAACAAATTCAAAGTTTTCTGGGGTTTGCGAACTTCTACAGGCAGTTTATTCCCTCTTTCGCACAAATCGCTCTTCCTATTACAAATTTATTAAAAACTAAAGGGGGAGATAAGCCAAAACCTAGCAAACCTATCAGTTGGACGGGGGAATGCCAAGCGGCATTTGAAAAACTAAAACCCCTTTTCTCTATGGAACCAATGTTGAAGCACCCAGACCCAGAGCAACCTTTTATAATACAAGCAGATGCTAGTGGCGTAGTCGTGGGTTCTGTATTACTACAGAGGAACAAAGGGGGGCAGTTATAACCATGTGCTTACACCTCCAGAAAACTTTTGGAGCAAAAGTGGGCATCCTGGGAGAAGGAAATCTACGCAGTATGGTGCGCAGTACGGAAATCTACGCAGCATTGCTAACTTGGAGACATTTTCATGATGGGAATAAAATACTATTCCAAGTATGGATGGATCATAAGAATCTAGAAGCAATGAAAACTCCTAGGAAACTTTCACTCAAGCAGGCAAGATGGTCTCAATATTTTCACCATTTTAATTTCACTATCCACTACTTCCCTGGAGGGAAATTTTTTTTAGCTGACGCTCTTTCTAGGTTACCTCAATATAACAGCAAGAAAGCTGAGATCGCTAAACCCTTCTTATACCCCCACCAATTAGCGGCTCCTGTTACCACCAGGGCCCAATCAAAGTTGAAAGTTCCAGTGAACAAAACTCTTTTGCATGAATTCAAGTCAGCACTAGAAACTGACAAGTGGCATCGCAGCCATAAAAATGTATGTAACATAAAAAATGGACTAGCATGGGTGGGAGAGAAAATCTATGTCCTGGCTGAAATGAGAATTAAGGTGATACAGGCTGGACATGATTCCAAAATCACCAGCCACTTCGGGTTTGTGAAAACATTACGCTTGGTTAAGAGACAATTTTGGTGGCCAGCACTCAAAAAGGATATTGAGAGTTATGTAGCCAGCTGCCCCACGTGTGCAGCAGCGAAATGGTGTCAAGGGAAGAGCCCCTGACTACTTCAGCCGGTAGCAAGCCCTTCAGCACCATGAAGAGAGATTTCCATGGACTTCATTGTGGACCTACCCAGAAGTGCTGGTAATACAGTTATTTAGGTGGTTACAGATCTGTTTTCCAGACAGGTAAATTTCATCCCATGCTCAAAAATTCACACGGCAAAACCTTTTGTACAAAATACCTTTCGGTTCTATGGTGCCCCCCCAAAGGATAATTTCTGATAGAGGGATCCAGTTTACTTCTAAATTCTGGAGAGCATTTCTGAATTTAATGGGCTCTAGCCAAGGCCTCTCATCTTCTCACCACCCTCAAACTAACGGAGGGACAGAACGATTAAACTCTGTTCTGGAACAGTACCTGAGATGTTTTATTAACTACCAGCAGAATGATTGGTCAGACTCATTGCCATTTGCCGAAGTGGCTTATAATAATGCTGTACATTCTAGCACTGGATTTACCCCATTTCAAGTCGCCAATGGGCAGACTTTTGTAGCCATGCCAAAACTTCCTCTTAAAGAGCCCGAAATCCCTTTGCTACAGGAATGGATTAAGCAGCTACAGAATACTTGGCCAGTAGTCAGGAAGGCTCTAGATGAGGCTAGGGAAGCTTACAAAACCCAGGCCGATAAGAAAAGAAATGAACAAAAACCGTTCAACATTGCGGAACGTCCATAAATATTTGCAATCGCTACAACCCTCAAAGAAATTGGGCGTAAAATTTGTGGGTCCTTTCCCAATTAAACAAATTATAAACCCTGTAACTATTGAATTAGACCTACCAAAGAATCTACAGAAAATCCACCCAGTTTTCCATTGTAGTTTGCTGAAACCCGAAATTACCTCCGACCTCAGGCCACCTGCTCCCCCTCTTCCTACCTCTATCTTGATTAAAGGAAAACAACATTTTGAGATCCATGACATCTTGGACTCTAGAATCCACCATGGGAAAACTCAGTATCTCGTGTCTTGGAAAGACCTCCCAAGTTCCCAGAGGGAATGGGTCTACAAAGGACATGTTCGAGCTCCTCAATTGCTTAAACGTTTTCATACACTGTTTCCGGATAAACCTAAATAACATTGTTGTTGTTCTCCCCCCTTTCTTCTCTTTTTTCCCTTTTTCTCTTCTCTAGGTGGATCTCCCTCCTTTTTGAAGGAGGGCTGGATGTCAGGTCTCAAACAGCTCCCTATTTTACTTACCCCGATATGCCACCTGATTGGATACAATTCAAATCCCGTGTGGCTTGGGTGTTATATATGGTGTTAACTGTATATAATGTGTTATATGGTGTTAACAAACTTTTACCTCAGACCTCGCCTTGATCCCCAACTGTTACTGATCTCCAAATAAAAGAATCCTGTTTGAAGCAGTGATTGCCTCAAGAGTTCGAATTTTGGGGAGAACAGCTGAAGTGAATCATTACAGAGGGTTTTGAAACCTTAACCTTGTCTTTTTTATTATTGTTATTCTTCCTGCTAACTATTTTGTCATTAATATATCATATAGAAGACAGGTCAATAATCTGCAAATAGATTTACTAGTTTAAAATTTTTGGAGGGCCCACTTTGCAAAGGTGGAAATCAATATTGTGGTAATATATTAACCAGTATTCAGTTAGAGGGAATAACATATGTATATATGCTGCCCTTTTTGTTTTCAATGCAGTTTTTATGTCTTGATTGTTTTGTGTTTTGTTTTTTTGTTTTTGGAGCTTTGCATTTTAACTTTCTTTTGGATAAAATCAAAAATAGGAAAAAAATCTGAGTCTATAAATTCTAGGCTTTTCCCACCTACAGATATTTGGCTTGTCTCTTCAAAATCAACTTTTGTTGACATAGAAGGGTATAGATTCTAAGGTACCAAGAAATCAGGAACCTGGTAGCATTTTTTTTATTAATACACTTTATTTAAAATATATAAGCTTTCATGGTGTATCTTACTTCTCCTGATGCATGAAATGGCTTGATTGATATAGAATTTAAACTGGGATGAGGAAACAGAAGGAGAAAATGAAAGATAGGTAGATTATTCTGCAAATAAGAAAAATGTTATTTGATCCTTCAAGAAAAGAATATGCATCATATTCATAGAAACAAAATAGATGACCTTTAGAAGTAAGTTTACTGGTAAACGGAAGTATGAATGGATCTACTAATCTTCAACTCCAAGGAACCTTATTCAGCATAGCAAATATTGGACATACTAGAAGTTATATCTGAAGTTTTAAGTTTCCCACCTTCCGTTTAAATGTTGATTGGCAGTACATAGAGTAGGCAGCCAACTTTCTTCCAGCTTAACTAAGCCACTTCACAATCCCTGATCATGCTGACTGGAATGATGGAATGTGTAGATCAGTGCATCTGACAGAGCACCAAACTGCAGCAGGCAATTCTAGATTGTAGGATCTCGTTTATGCTAGTAGATTGGATTGGAGTCCCGACAAAGAGAAAAGAACCTTCTATGCATTCAAAACTAGAATATGGTGGCAATTTTTCTTCCTGTTCTAGAAATTCTATATTTATCATATAACCTTGCAAACATCTGTTTCCCAGGACCAATCCCCCTCTTCAAACAATTCAAACCATTCAACTTTTGATTAATTTGTAAAAACAAGTTTTTTTTATCCTTCCCCTTGCCAACAAATAAACACATCAGTAAGCATTTGTTTGCAGAGATTGTTTTCATAATTTTAGTCTTAGTCCACAAAGAAATGTTATTTGCCCATGAATAAGGTATAATTCATTCTAAGTGGTAACAAACTCTGTTTTGCTGCCTTAGAAAGTGTACTATTTCTTATTTTCAGGGAGGCAAATGAGTGTGGGCAGAAGAATTGATAATCCTGCCAAGACAAAGGGAAATTTCCTTTGATTCATGACACAGTGCCTTATTTGTGGACCAATATAAATCTAGTGATTTTTTGTTGTTGCTCTTTTGATTTTTTTAAGCAAAGGTGCAATCAAATATACTTCCAGCAATAATAACTTCCTATTTCCTAAATCTAAAACAGTATTGAAACTGTTACAAAAAGGACTTCTCTAAAATCCCACTGGGAGTTATGTAAGGTAAAACCATCTATTGACAAACAACCATGTGTCTGAATGCCATATAGAGAGAAATAATGCAGTATCTCAGAGATATGAATAGAAATTTGATCTGAGAAAAGGATTGGCCAAAATTAGAACAATCATTTAGCATCAATAATGTTGTTCCAAAGAACAGTCATAAAAAATACAGAATAAGTCTCAAACCATTTGGAAGAGAATATACTGTCTTACAGACAGAACAATATATGGATGATTTCCATCATTAAAAAAACTCCAAATAAAATGAAAAAAGGCAATTCAGAAATAAATTTCATCCTTAATGCTGTGAAATGAGCCCAGATATACGCCAAGCAATTGCTAAACTGATGCATTTACTACTTGATTCATGTACAGAGTTTTTTTGTATGAAATGCAGGACGACTATGACTTACCTTTTTTCTACAATAAATTCTATATATGCATGACAAATCCAAACATGCAAAATGTTTAATACCCTAGTTCAGAGATACTTCAGGGACAAATCCAATTATGAGTTATATACCACAATAAATAGGATTCAGCATTTCACAGAGCAATTTATAATTCATAAAAACAACAAAATGTACCTGTCAGATAGAACCCGGAGAGCAGATTGCTGTGCTGCCTGCTGGAAAGAAGGGCAGAGATGTTTATTTTATACAATAACTTTTAAAATATGAGCTCAATCAATACATAAAAAATGTGTCAGCCACATTCTTGCCACATATACAAATTTTATAGGATTTACAAGTAACACTATAGCCTTCTGGCTATTTTCCAGCTATTGTACACCATGTAAAAGCAGTTTGTTAGATTAACACCACTGAAATGTTAAAAAACTTACACAATCTGAAAAATCCTATTTGGAAGTTTTTTTTTTTAAAAATGAGAAAATATTTTCTTTCCTTTGCACCATTATTTTATCAATTGTTCACTTAGCAAACTGTTCAATGATGGCAACAAGTATCCTAAGGCACAGTTGTGATTCATTGCCAATTTTAACTTGGCAAATTTTAACAGGGCTGCAAATAAGTGAATGAACATTGATAAGTACCTTATGGCTATATGGTACCTTATTGGCTAATGTAGGAAATACGTTAGCATGGAAGTCTCTTGCAGGAGGTAAGAAACTTCTCAAAAAATAACAGAAGATTCAGGTTTAATCAGATGATAACTGACTTTCCATTTCATTGCTGATTTTTTGTGCACCTATTCTCTAGCTTCACTTGTATGATACGCCAGACAGGAAGCATGACCTGATGAGCTAATTCTATTTATTGTAAGCCTACATTAACAGAATCTTGCAAGTCTGAAAGTACAAATCTCCCACATCTCTTTTTACAGCCTGATCAATTAGGATGGGTCCTTCTTAAGTTGCTTTCTCTGTTAAGCAACTGCAGGCTCCTCCCTCTCTTGTCTGATAATTCCCTAGGCAATATCTCTTTACCTTGTCCCTCAATATTATTCCAACATACCATTATATCACTTTATTACTTGCAGATATCTATAAAGTAGGAGTTTTCAATCTATGGGTCAGGATCCCAGGAAGGAAAACAATCGGGTGTAAGGTGTCACAATTTCTTATTAAACTTAATCAGACATGTAAATGAAGTGGGACCAGTATCACAACTCACTGTAAGCTTTTCAGAATTCCAGATTATTCATGCAGATGAAAATGTAATTATGAATATAATAACTTTATTGTCACTTTGAATGTACACTAATCAGCATACATTAAAATGAAATTTCATTGCATACAGCTCTCAAAGGGTCACCACCTCTGATATACAGTACATAAATATGACAAAAATAAATAAATAAATGCAGAATTATGCATATACCTACATATATTATATGACACAGAGAAACAACAGTCTAGTTCGAGTTATGTATGTATGTGTATGGTGAGAAAAGTGAATCTTGCAAGTTTACCACAGGGAACAAAGCTATTACAGAATCGGGTAGTCCTGCTAGAAATACTTCAAAACCTCCTCCCATAAAGTGGGTGTGTGGGGTCTCTAACAATGCTTTGAGCTCTAAGCACATAGCACTTATAAGCTGCATCCTGAATACCAGGAAGTGAGCTTCCTATGATCTTCTTGGCTGTCCTTACCATTCTCTGTATGGACCTTCTATCTGAGGCACTACTGCCACCAAACCAGACAGTGATGCAGTTTGTTAAAATGCTCTCAATCGTGTCTCTATAAAAAGTGGCCAGGACAGAAGGAGAACACTAACTGCAATGAAATCATTAATGTTATTAAGTAGGTTTGGATGGGTCTTATGCAAACTTACCATTTTAGGTAGTGATGTTATATAACATTTGAAACTCCCTGCCCTAATGGCAATTTTATTGGCTATAATACTGAGTCTATTTTGGGCTTCATCCATTCTGGAATGTACCATTTCAGTTTATGATAAAGAGTTTTTATTAAAAAGTATACTTTCAAAAAGTCATTAATTATCAGGCTCCAAAAATCAAGTAAGACATGCTGAAGTTCTTCTAAGCAGTTTCCTTTATTGTTTCTCACCTATAGAGAGAAATCTTGCCAAACCAAAGCAGACCATTGCACCATTAAATATATATTCTGAGAATTCTTAGAAAGGAGCTGACTTAACTCTCTTCCTCTCCCACAAACTGTCTAAATTTTTCTGTCTTTTACTCTTTCCTTCATGGGAATCTGGACTACATTCTATCATATCATGTTACTGTACTTTGCCTTACTGTCAACACTTTGTAACATATTGGTGTAGTTGATCTTTGATATTTTTATTATATTTTATTGTATCCAAGGAACCTGGTATGGTACATAAAGATAAAGGTTACCTTGTCAGTCATGTCTGACTCTAGGGCATGGTCTCATTTCCATTTCTTGGCCAAGGAAGCCAGCATTGTCCGAAGATAATTTCCATGATCATGTGGCCAGCATAGCTATACGTCAAGGGTGCCTAGTCCCATCCTATTTTATGTGCATTCTGTGCAGTAGTGGCTTATAGTGTCTTTGAGAGTTTCAGGGATGAGCTTCTTCATATTCTTCATCTAACATTCATTATGTGTAACATAATTCATATACACAATGTATAGAGCTTGAGGATATAAAGTGCAACAGTTTCCTCACATTCAGGCTGGATAGCAGAAATTCAAATTCTATGATGGAAAAAATTCAAGAAAGTGATATATTTGAAAGGGAAGTATACTATAGAAGCATACCTCCTATCTCCACAGGCGGCACACAGACCCCTCTTTGTGGGCACGTGCGCCATCGTCCAAGTCTTAGGCCTTCAGTCCTGTCCATGAGCAACCTGCATCAATACCCGTGGAGGGTAAGGTTACCGTGCCCGTCCCCACGTCCCCAAGTGTTTTTTACTAACCTGCCTTTCAGCTGCATTCTGTTTCTCGGTTCACTTCTCAGCCTTCGCCACATATTTGTGGGGCTATCGGTAAAAAAAAAAAAGTTCCATCAGACTTTCTAACTACTCACGAGATCTCAAGAAGTTAGAAAGCCTGATGGAACTTTTTTTTTTACAGATAGTCCCACAAACACACAGTGAAGGCCGAGAAGCGAAATGCAGCTGAAGGGCAGGTTAGTAAAATCACGCTTGGGGGAGGTGAGGGCATCTGGGCGGGGTGGATGTGGCAACCTTACCCTGCATGGTGGCGGGAGGGGGTGGCATGTGCCCTTCCCATGCCAGGCCAGCCCCTGCAACTCCGGGGTGGCCATGCTGGGCAGCGGTGGGCAGGGTGTTGAGGTAGGGGCCAGCAGGCCGACCAAAGCAGCAGGTGGAGTACCGGAGGCTCAGGGAGGGAGGGCACTGAAGTGGCGATCAGGACATTGGCAAGAGCAACGCGTCGGAACAAGTGGGGCAGGTAAGGAAATAAATTCTCGCTTCCCCCAGAAATTGCTATTCTTTCCTTACCTGACTTCCAGCCCCATGCTGTTTCTCCTTCACAATCCGCCACTGCTGCGTGCAAGGAAACAAAGGAAGGGGTTTTTTTGGGAAAAAAAGTCAATCAATCAATTCCAACTTCTCGTGAAAGACTGTGAAGTTGGAATTGATTGATTGACTTTTTCCCCAAAAAAACCTTGTTTCCTTGCAGGCGGCAGCGGCGGATTGCAAAGAGAAACAGCACGGGGCTGGAAATCAGGTAAGGAAAGAAAGGCAATTTCTGGGGGGGGGGGAAATGAGGATTTCTTTTCTTACCTGCCCCACTTGTTCCGAGGCTGCCTTCCACTCGGATGTGTTGCTCTTGCCAATGGCCCAACCGCCCACTTCAGCACCCTCTCTCTCTGAGCCTCTGGTGTTCCACCTGCTGCTTTGGTGGCTCTGTAGGCAGAGCTGCAAAGTTCTCTTCTCTATCAGAGAAGAGAACTTCGCAGCTCTGCCTATAGAGCCACCAAAGCTGTAGCTGAATGGGCAGGTGAGGGGGAAACCTACCCCACTTGTTCCACGGCCACTTTCAACCAAGCCACATTGGGCGCAATATGCAAGGCAGCAAACAGCTGCGTCACGGCCATTTGCCGCCTCCTGCCCAATGCCACTGCCATGAGGCCACGGAACAAGCCAGGCGGTGGTAAGAAACCGGTATACCGGGGTTCCAGTTTGTGCTCACAGCACTGGCAGACATGTGCTCTCTCCACCATCTGGTTTTCTCCCACCAGGGGACCCTGAAAAGGGTCAGAAGTTGCCCTGGAGGGACTTCCGGTGGTTCCAGCGGATGACGAATGGCGGCGTTTTACAAAGCCGCCCGTTCCTGGTGCGTGTAAAAGCCACGGGACTTTGACAATCAGCTGTCCCGCGGCTTGAATCTCCTCCCTGGGAAAAAGGGAGGAGGAGAGCTCTCAGGTAGAGGTAAGAGCTCCCCTGGATTCCTGTTATTTTGGGGATCGGAGGGTAGAGCTCCCTCGGAGCCTGAGCAACTCCGCGTTCCAGGGAGACTTCATTCCGAAGTTTTTGGGATGAAGCAAGTTGCCGCTTCCATATCTGCTTTTTTTTTCCAGCTGCTTGTGAGTATTTGAAAGCAGACGGAGCAGACCAGGAGAGACTGTGCTTAAGTTTGATGGTGCCTTTAACTTTAGCAAGTTTCCTCTTCCTTTTCTTTTGTTCACTTTCCCTTTAGAAGAAAGGGAAAGTGAAAACTAAAATGGCGATCGTCTTTCTTGCCTGATTTGCATTACAGAGTAAAACCTGGATACAGATTAACTCTTTAAATACAGAAGTAAGAATTTGGCTTTTATTCTTTCCTCTTTTTTTCTCTATTTTTTTTTCTCTTTTTTTTAAGAACACTTAAAAGAACTGTGCCCTTTTTTTTTTCAATAAGAATCTTTCTTCTTGGAACTTAAGAAAATGGCTTCAAAACGTCTGCCTCCCGCCCCTAAGGTTCCTATTTCTTCTCCAATGCCTCAGCCTGCATCTCAGAAACCAAAATCACCTCCACCTTCTCCTCCTCCTCCTGCAATTTCTCTTAATGATTTACAAGATGCTTTAAAACAGCATGCCTTGGATATTAAGGAGGAGGTAAAAGATCTTATAATTGCAGAGAGGGCTAATACAGAAGAATTATTGGAGAAAAAGAATAAACAAGTAAGAGACCATATCCTTCTGGCCTTTCAGGGCCTAGCCCTGCACATAGAAAGGATTGATGACCAGATGGAAAAGATTACTGAAAATGCATCAAGGATGGAATTTAGAATGCAGGAGGTAGAGAACAAGATAGAAATTACACAGGATGAACAAATCATTTCACAATATAGGGAGATGGAACACGCATTGCGTATCAGAGGCCTGAGGGAGAACCCTCAGGAAGACTTAAAGATGCTTATTGTGAAAGATATTGCTCCTAATATTGGTTGGCGGCCTGAAATAATTGAGAATGAGATAGAAAAATTTTTTAGAGTTAATTCACGGGTTGCTAGACAGAGAAATCTACCAAGAGATGTGGTTATTTATTTTTCTAGAAGATCTATCCGTAATGAAATTATACAGGCTTTTTACAAACAAAAGTTTCAAATTGCTGATCAAGACGTGATAATTTTAAAAGAGATACCTCCAAAAATTTTAAGAGCCAGAAAAGATTTTACTTTCTTGTCTGATGAGTTGAAACATCGTCAAATTCAGTTCAGATGGGAGATTCCAAGAGGAATAATAGTAAATTATGAAGGGATACGTCACAGATTAACTACTGTTTCCAAAGCAAGAGATTTTTATCAGTCTATCTTAAAAGCAAGATTGTCACCACCTCCACAAATAAGGATGACGGAAGAGTCTCTTATGGCAGGAGCCTCATCAATGATGGTTATGGAACAAGCTGCACCGAATTCTGACATAAAAGAGCAAAGGATGACACGAGCTGCCCATAAACGTAAAGAAAAAGAGCAGTTGCAGAAGAGTGGTGAAAGTTTGGTTGTTACAGAGCCTGTGGGAGGGGCAAGACCAAAAAGATCTTCGACAGCAGATCTGCAGGCCATGCTCCAGAGGCTCCAGGCCGGTGGAGATGGTCAGGTTCCTGACCTGGAATGTTAATGGCTTAAACGTGCCCCAGAAACGAAGAAAGATTTTCCATTATTTGAAACAACATAATAATGATTTGATATGTTTGCAGGAGACTCATATAACTTTAAAGGATTTTAAATTTTTGATGAATTCCCGTCTGGGCACATATTTTACTGCTCCAGCCCCTGGGAAAAAAGGGGGAGTGGTAATTTATGTGAAGAAAACTTTTTCAGCTAAACTAATTGAGGCTGATTCTGAAGGAAGATATCTTTTCGTGGAATTATTATTACAAGGCCGAAAGGTTCTTATTGTGGGACTATATGCTCCCAATCAACAACAGAAACAATTTTATAAGTTGCTACATGGCAAGATATCTCAGTTGGATTATAAATCAGTAATTTTGATGGGTGACTGGAATGGGGTTTTAGACCCAACTATAGACAAAAGAAGTTCCTCTAAAACTTTTATTCAAACTAAATTACCTATGACTTTCTTTGATTTGAAGGAAGAATTGGAGCTTATTGATATTTGGCGAGAAAGGAATACAAGTGATAGAGACTTTACCTTTTATTCTGATAGACACCAGTCATTTTCAAGGATTGATTTTTTTTTGATTACTAGTGACTTCCTCCCTAGAGTGAGGAAGGTGAAAATTTTTCCTAGAACATTGTCAGATCATAGTCTGGTGTGGATGGAGTTATATTCGGAAGACGGGAATAGAAGATCCTGGAGATTGAATGAGAACTTATTTAATCGGGAGGAGTTCGTACAAAAGTGTAAAGAACATTTAAAGGACTTTTTTACTATAAATATGAATAAGGGAACATCGATGTCTATGGTGTGGGACGCTAGTAAAGCATATATGAGGGGAATTTTGATTCAATTGAATAAAGTTTTTAGGGAAAAAGGGTCACAAAGACGTAGAGAAATAGAAGAAGAGATCAAATCAAAAGAACAAGAGTTGGTTCTTAACCCTACTGATAATAATTTAAAGGTATCTATAAAGATGCTTAAGGAACAATTTAACATGTTGATGGCAGATCAGGTGGCTACCAATCTGTCGTATATGAGACATAATACTTTTTGCAATGCGAATAAGCCTGGGAGGTGGTTGGCTTATCAGTTACGAAAGAAACAGAAAGCTAGAATTATAGAGAAAGTAAAATATAAAGGTACTGAGGTTTTTCAGCAAGATTTGATTAAAAAAAGCTTTTTGGACTTTTACACAAAATTATATTCAAGTGATAATATAAGGGGTTTGGATATAGATAAATATTTACAATCAGTACATTTTCCTAGACTTTCAGAGGAACAACAAAATGGGATGAATAGTTTAATTACTGTGGAGGAAATTGGTTTAGCTATTAAGCAGTTAAAGGTTGGAAAGTCTCCTGGAACAGATGGACTGACTTCTAGGTATTATAAGATTTTATCTGAAGAAATGATAGAGCCACTAAAGGAACTCTTTAATAGTATTTTGTTGGGTATGCAAGTTCCTCCTTCTTGGAAAAGAGCTTTTATATCACTGATTCCGAAGGAAGATCAGGATCTTACAGAGCCTAAGAATTATAGGCCAATTTCATTATTGAATGTTGATTATAAGATCTTTACAAAAATTTTGGCAAATAGATTAATGCAGGTTATGAAAGACTTGATTCATAGTGATCAAGCAGGATTTATAACAGGGAGATATATGAAACATAATGTTAGACAAATTATTAACTTAATTGAGTACTTGGATAAGAATAATCAGATTCCTGTGGCTTTTATCTTTTTGGACGCTGAAAAAGCTTTTGATCAATTGGACTGGCAATTTTTATTTTCTTTGGTAGAGAAAATGAATTTTGGGGATAATTTTTTACATGCACTTAAAGCTATATATCAGCAGCAATCTGCACAAATTGTTGTAAATGGGGGATTGACTGAGAATTTCAATATTCAAAAAGGGACAAGACAAGGATGTCCATTATCCCCATTGTTATTTGTTTTAACATTGGAAATTTTATTGATTCAGATTCGGGAATCGAAGTTAGTTAAGGGTGTAAAGATAAGGAAGAATGAGTATAAATTGCGGGCATTTGCGGATGATTTGGTTTTAATTTTGGAACAGCCGAATCAGGCGATTGATGGTTTATTAGAACTTATAACACAGTATGGGAATGTTTCTGGTTTTAAAGTTAATAATTATAAGACTAAGATATTATCTAAGAATATGTCAGTTAAAGAAAGGGAAAGTTTGATTAAAGCCACAGGTTTTCAGATGGTAAAAAAGGTTAAATACTTGGGAGTATATCTAACTGCTTCAAATGGAAAATTGTACAAGAACAATTATGAACCACTATGGGCAAAAGTCCAAAAGGATTTAATAGATTGGAAAAAATTGCAATTGTCATTGTTGGGGAGAATTTCAGCTGTAAAAATGAATGTTCTACCAAAGTTTCTTTTTTTGTTTCAGATGATACCTATTCTTAAAAAAGAGGCAAATTTGGAGGAATGGCAAAAGGGTATCAATAATTTTATATGGGCCGGGAAGAAACCAAGGGTTAAATTTAAGATATTACAGGATGCTCGAGAAAGAGGGGGACTTAAGGCACCTAATTTGAAATTATATTATGATGCAGCCGCCCTAACTTGGTTAAGTGATTGGCTTAATTTAACAAATATGGATATTCTTTTTTTGGAAGGTTGGGATTTAATATATGGTTGGCATGCATATTTAATTTTTAATAAGAAAGTTGATCGGACTTTTAAATCACATATTTTGAGGAATGCCTTACTTCGTGTTTGGAAGAAATATTATTATAGATTAAATTATAAAATACCTATCTGGGGGATTCCCAGACATGCAATTGAGGGAACCTCTAAGGGGACAAATTTTGATAAAATTTCATATAAAGAATTGTTAATTTGTTCTGGTTCGAATTGGCATTTGAAATCCCTAGATGTATTAAGGCAGCAAAATATTCTACAGTCATGGTTTCAATATTTACAAATAATGGATAGATGGACTGTAGACAAGAAAGAGGGAATAACACTAGAAGATAGACAATTGGTTATTCAGATTAAAAACCAAGGTCCGGCTCATATAAAAAGAATATATAATGTTTTATTAGAGTTAGATTCGGAAACAGAATTGGTTAAAGATTGTATGATTAAATGGGCTCAGAATATACAGGAGCCGATCTCATTGGATTTATGGGAGATAATTTGGATAAGAAATGTTAAATTTACACAAGCTCAAAATTTGAGAGAAAATTTTTATAAAATGTTTTATAGATGGCATTTAGATCCTAAAAAATTATCTTGTATGTATTCCAACATACAGCCCAAATGTTGGAGATGTGGCAATAATGATGCGACATACTTTCATATTTGGTGGAATTGTAAAAAAGTAAAGGCTTTTTGGATTATGATTTGGTGGAACATTCAAAAGATTTTTAGAAAGAAGATAAAGTTTACTCCTCAACTATTTTTACTTGGTATTTTTGTTGACTTAAATGAAAAAGAAACTACTTTGATGTTGAATTTATTAACTGCAGCAAGGTTACTAGTAGGTCTATATTGGAAGAAAGATTCTTTGCCTACTTTAGAAGAATGGATATTTAAAGTATCTAGTTTTGCAGAAATGGCAAAAATTTCTGCTTATTTAAAGGATCATACACAAGAAAGATATATTACTGTATGGGGAAGGTGGATAGATTATATTCAGAAAAAATATGGAATTAAAAAGTTTTATTTATTTTATGAATGAATATCAAATATTATAGAGAATTGTTTTATAAGTTATGGAGTTAAAGGTTAATTATGATATTTTTTTTCTTTCTCTTTTTTTTTCTTTTTTTTTAATTATTATAATTTTCTTTTTCTTTTTTTTTCTTAACCCTGTATTCTGCTCTGGGAAGTGAAGGGAGGGGGGTGGGGGTGGGAGGGAGGGTAAGGGGGGGGTTCTCTATTTTAAAATTTTATTGTATTTTTATAAATGATTGTATGTTTTTAAAAAAATAAAAATTTTCAAGATAAAAAAAAAAAAAAAAAAGAAGTTGCCCTGGAGGGGCGACAAGTGTGAAGAGGACCTGCAATTGATTGCGGAAGGGCGGCAGCCCTTCTGTTTGATCCAGAGCAGCTCTTTGAACTGATGGGGAAAAGATCGGCCATTAATATGGCCCATCACTAAGCTGTTATCAGCCAAGGCCAAAATTACTATCAAGAACTTCGAAAACATCACGGAGGAATTGGGTGAGATCTTACCTTCTTTATATCCCAAGTATTTTCCTGTAAAAAGCTTCTTGAAATTTCTTCCCCCTGCGTGGAGAGGGAGAAGGGAACGTCTTCCTCCCACCCTCTAAAATGGCGGCGTCTTACTACTTGGGAAAATAAAGCCTTGAAAAGAACAACTAATTATTTGGATTTGCGTCTTTTTGATATTTGGGGATCCAAAAAGTTCCTACTTTCATGGCGATCTGTTACCTTATCTACTTGTAAAAAAGATGAAAGGATAAAAACCCAGCCCATCCTGAAAAAGACTATAAATGCTGTGGGGGCATCTTGTGGCGAAGCTTGGTACAGCAAGTGAATATTCTTGACCAAGAGACCTCCTTTTACAGCCCAGACCTGTCCTTGGTATTATCTAAGAGAGATAAAAAGCTGAGAGAACAGCTGGATGGTGAAATTGGCTTTCAGGAACTGTGGAGGTACTGACTCTTGTTTAAAAAATAGCCTCCACTAAAGGACCATTCATAATTATCTCAGAAATGGAGGACAACCAGCAACAAATTTTGGCTAATTACAAACTTATACTTGAAAAAATTCTTAAAGCCACTGAGATAATTAAATCTAGACTGAAAGACAAAGGCGCCAGCTTAAACCTACAAAAGACTAAAGAACTTACAATTCAAAAAACAACAGAAGTGGAAAAAATTAATACCAAAACAAAGGACTTTAAAGAACAATAAGTACAACGTACTGAAAATTTTGACAACCAAACCCTGATTGCAACTAAAGAACCTACAACCCCAAAAGCAACAGAAGCGGAAGAAAGTAATACCAAGCTAGAGGGTGTTAAAGATCAACAAATACAGCACACTGAAAACCTAGACAACCAAACAACAACCATAAAAATTGGACATGACTTTTTTACTTAAACCAGAAGAAACCTGAGGAAGAAGACCAGACCGAATTGAAGATAAATGCACTAGAGCAAATATAGAAACCTGCATCACCAGGGCAACAATTTAACGATTATACATGGGCCAGTTCCTCTGGAAAATTAATAACCAGATGGTCTCCTTTGATTCAAATAACATGTGCAAGAATGAAGGGAGATCAATCTGATGATTTAAAGGCATTGGTATAGAAGTCCGTTTGGCATAAAAAGAAAGCTAGAGTTAGATTTAAAAAATGGAGTCTTCTGATTTATGACAAGTTCCTAATGTCTCAACTAATGGGCTAAAGGAAAATTTTGAGATGAAGGGAAATGCGATTATAGATTTAAATATTGTTGGAAAATGATAAAAAAATAAGGGATTAATTGGCTTAATATTTAGGATTGAAATTCATAAGGGAAATGAAAATTAACTATTGGAAATAGCTTCGAATTATTGTTTAGCCCAGATAATACAGATGATGGACTTGAGATAATAAAGGACACTCTATTAGTAAGTGGGGATGTACTAGGATGAGAAATAGAAAATGTTTATGAAATAAATTAAGAATATATTTAAGTAAATAATATGTGTATCTTAGCTATTATAACTTTTATGTAGTGAAATAAAGGAAATTTGGGTTACTCGAAACTTAAATACTATGGATGTTAAAGGGTAAATTGGAATTGTTGTTGTTGTTAATTGCGAAGTCGTGTCCAACCCATCGCGACCCCATGGACAATGTTTCTCCAGGTCTTCCTGTCCTCTACCATCTTCTGGAGTCCATTTAAGTTCACACCTACTGCTTCAGTGACTCCATCCAGCCATCTCATTCTCTGTCGTCCCCTTCTTCTATTGCCCTCAATCTTTCCCAGCATTAGGCCCTTCTCCAGTGAGTCCTTCCTTCTCATTAGGTGGCCAAAGTATTTGAGTTTCAACTTCAGGATCTGGCCTTCTAAAGAGCAGTCGGGGTTGATCTCTTCTAGGACTGACCGGTTTGAACGCCTTGCAGTCCAAGGGACTCGCAGGAGTCTTCTCCAGCACCATAGTTCAAAGGCCTCAATTCTTTGGCGCTCAGCCTTTCTTATGGTCCAACTTTCACAGCCATACATTGCAACTGGGAAAACCATGGCCTGGACTATACGCACTTTTGTTGGCAGGGTGATGTCTCTGCTTTTTAGAATGCTGTCTAGATTTGCCATAGCTTTCCTCCCCAGGAGCAAGCGTCTTTTAATTTCTTGGCTGCAGTCCCCATCTGAGGTGATCTTGGAGCCCAGAAAAATAAAATCTGTCACTACCTCCATTTCTTCCCCATCTATTTGCCAGGAATTGAGAGGGCCGGATGCCATGATTTTGGTTTTCTTAATGTTGAGTTTCAAGCCAACTTTTGCACTCTCCTTCTTCACCTGCATCAAGAGGCTCTTTAGTTCCTCTTCACTTTCTGCCATTAGCGTGGTATCATCTGCATATCTTAGGTTGTTGATATTTCTCCCGGCAATCTTAATTCCAACTTTTGATTCATCTAGCCCTGCCTTTCTCATGATGTGCTCTGCATATAAGTTAAATAGGCAGGGCGACAGTATACAGCCTTGCCGGACTCCTTTTCCAATTTTGAACCAATCAGTGGTTCCGTGTCCAGTTCTCACTGTTGCTTCTTGACCCGCATATAGGTTTCTCAAGAGACAAATAAGATGGTCTGGTACTCCCATCTCTTTAAGAACTTGCCACAATTTGTTGTGATCCACACAATCAAAGGCTTTTGCATAGTCAATGAAGCAGAAGTAGATGTTTTTCTGGAACTCCCTAGCTTTCTCCATGATCCAGCGTATGTTGGCAATTTGATCTCTAGTTCCTCTGCCTCTTCGAAATCCTGCCTGTACTTCTGGTAGTTCTCGATCCACATACTGCTGGAGTCTAGCTTGTAGGATTTTAAGCATAACTTTACTAGCATGTGAAATGAGTGCAATGGTGCGATAGTTTGAACATTCTTTGGCATTGCCTTTCTTTGGAATTGGAATGTAAACTGACCTTTTCCAATCCTGTGGCCACTGTTGAGTTTTCCAAATTTGCTGGCAAATTGAGTGTAGCACTTTTACTGCATCGTCTTTTAAGATTTTGAATAGCTCAGCTGGAATACTGTCACCTCCACTAGCTTTGTTGTTGCTCAGATTTTCTAAGGCCCATTTCACTTCACATTCTAGGATGTCTGGTTCGAGGTCAGTGACCATCTCATTGTGGTTATCTGGGACGTTAAGCTCATTCTTGTATAGTTCTTCTGTGTAGTTTTGCCATCTCTTCTTAATCTCTTCTGCCTCTGTTAGGTCCCTGCCATTTTGGTCCTTTATCATGCCCATCTTTGCATGAAACGTTCCCTTCATATCTCCAATTTTCTTGAAGAGATCTCTGGTCCTCCCTATTCTGTTGTTTTCTTCTATTTCTTTGCACTGTTCATTTAAGAAGGCATTCTTATCTCTTCTAGCTACTCTCTGGAATTCTGCATTCAATTGGGTGTATCTTTCTCTTTCTCCCTTGCCTTTCGCTTCCCTTCTTTCCTCAGCTATTTGCAAAGCTTCCTCAGACAGCCATTTTGCTTTCTTGCATTTCTTTTTCTTTGGGATGGTTTTAGTTGCTACCTCTTGTACAATGTTGCGAACTTCCATCCATAGTTCTTCAGGCACTCTGTCTATCAGATCTAATTCCTTAAATCTATTTGTCACCTCTACTGTATATTCATCAGGAATATGATTTAGTTCATACCTGAGTGGCCTAGTGCTTTTCCCTACTTTTTTCAATTTAAGCCTAAATTTTGCAACGAGAAGCTCATGATCTGAGCCACAGTCAGCTCCTGGTCTTGTTTTTACTGACTGTATAGAGCTTCTCCATCTTTGGCTGCAGAGCACATAGTCAATCTGATTTCTGTGTTGACCGTCTGGTGATGTCCATGTGTAGAGCCATCTCTTGGGTTGTTGGAAAAGAGTGTTTGTTATGACCATCGTATTCTCTTGACAAAATTCTATTAGCCTGTGCCCTGCTTCATTTTGTTCTCCAAGGCCAAACTTGCCTGTTATTCCGGTTATCTTTTGGCTTCCTACCTTAGCATTCCAATCCCCCATGATGATAAGGACATCATTTTTGGGTGTTAATTCTATAAGGTGCTGTAGGGCTTCATAGAACCGGTCAATTTCATCCTCTTCAGCACCAGTGGTTGGGGCATAGATTTGGATTATTGTGATATTGACATATGTATAGGATAGACTAATATTTTATTTTAATTAGGAGATATTAGTGGGAGAAGAAATAAACAAGACTTATGATAAAATTAAGGAACTAGAATATACCTGGAAGAGATACCTGAATTGATAATGTGTTTATTTAAAGTTAAATTTGATTATGGTAATTGTAAATTCATAAAGCTCTAAAACAGGTTTAGGATTAATAGAAATTTAAATGAGAAATGGACTATCTTAAATATATTAAGCTATTTGAGGGAAATAGAGAGGGAATATTTGATGTATTGATTTGAGCAATTCATATATGGTTTTATTTCTGGATGTTTGATTACCCCAGCACTTTGATTACCCCAGTGTCGAGCACTTTGTTCTAAGAATTAAAAAACTAATAAAATTTGTTTCAAAAAAAAAAAGAAAGAAAGAGGAGGAATTAGAAGGAGAATAGTCTGTGCAGATTGGTTATCCAGTCATGGAAGAACAGAAGACCTTTCCTTGCACCACTGCTTTGTTTTCTCTTTTCTACCTGCCACTTGCCTCAGGAGCCCTAACAGAATAAACTTACTAACAAGAGCTATTTATTTCAGTATGGTACCTAGAGAGATTCACAAGCTTGTGAAATTTACACATTGTCCTCTTCTCTTGTCTTTACCTTGGCATCCTCTTCTTACTACACAAGTGCTTATTTGGCATAATTTATGATAAGCAGAGAATGCTCAATGTCTGTTACTGCAGGATATGCACTTGACCTTCTCTCAATTATGTACATTCAAATCAAGCCTTTTTGTGTTATACACACAGTGCTACAGAGCTTGTATCTGCACTATTTCTTTGGGGCACAGCCATGAAGCAATAGCCACAGACGAAAGCTTTTAAAAGTAATGAGCATCTGCTGCAAAGGGCAGTGGCTGCTGAGATCATTAAATGTGATCATTAAACCTCATCTTCTTGTTAGCCAATTTTAGATGTACTACACTAAGACTCTATTAATGAAAGCTGTCACAGCTAGTCTGGCTTGCAATGTTGAGAGTTTAAATGTATCACCTTGGGAGTTTATCACATAATATGCCCTTAGGGCCACTCTTATATGGCTTGCTAGATTTCTCAACATCTTTTCAAAGAAGGCATAATTGGGGTTTAAAACCAATGTTTCTTATATATTTATAAAACCTGGAAATATGACTTAAAGTATGTTTAAAGTGTGATTTGACATTGAATTACTATGTTTTTAAGAGACAGCCATTTGTCTGGAATGGTATAGGGTTTCCTGCCTGAGTAGGGGTTTGGACTAGATAACCTCCAAGATCCCTTCCAACTTTATTATTATTATTATTATTATTATTATTATTATTATTATTATTATTATTATTATTATTATTATTATTATTATGGATCATCGCACAGTCAGCCAGATGTTCAGACTGGATTTGGCATTTTGTCTACCTATCGAGTCCTTACCCAGGACCTGGGATAGGCAGATGTGGATGTTTGATGGTATTACAGATATCGTCGCAGGATGGAAGCAGTTCCTAGTAAGGCCGCCTTTTGCAATTGACTAATAGCGAATTTGTCAATGCCAATGGTGTTCAAGTGGTGCTCCAGTTGTTTTGGGATTGCACCCAAGGAGCCTATGACTATTGGTACTACCCTTGCTTGCTTTTGCCACAGTCTTTCTATTTCTATTTGTAGGTCTTTGTATTTTGTTATCTTCTCCAGTTCTTTCTCTTCTATTCTGCTGTCTCCAGGCACTGCCACGTCCACTATCCAGACTTTTTTGTCTTTCTTATCGACAATTGTTAAGTCTGGGGTGTTATGTTGCAGGTGCTTGTCTGTTTGAATTCTGAAGTCCCAGAGCAGTTTAATTTTATCATTTTCTATGACTTTCTCTATTTTATGATCCCACCAGTTTTTGCTTACAGGCAAATGATATTTTTTGCAGATCTTCCAATGCACCATTGTTGCTACTTTGTCATGCCGCTGCTTGTAATCAGTCTGTGCAATCTTCTTGCAACAGCTTACCAAGTGGTCCACTGTTTCTTCAGCTTCTTTGCATAGGCGGCACTTACTGTCTGTTGCTGTCTTCTCAATTTTGACTTTGTATGCATTTGTCCTTAAGGCTTGGTCTTGTGCAGCCAGAATTAGTTCCTCGATCTCTTTCTTCAATTTTCCTGCTCTTAGCCATTGCCAGGTTTTATTATTATCTGCTTTCCCAGCTATTTTTTTCATGTATTGGCCTTGTAGTGCTTTGTCTTCCCATGCCTCTATTCTGTTCTTCATTTGGTCTTTCTTGTAGGCCAGTTTGGTCTCTCCAGTAGTTAGTAAGCCTTCCTGATATACTAATTTCAGTGCATCTTCATCATTGTTCTTCAGATATTCTTCCAAAGCCATTTTTTTTCTTCAACCATCTGATGTACTTGTAGCATTCCACGCCCACCTATTTGCCTTGGTAGATAAAGTCTATCAATGTCACTGCGTGGATGAAGGGCATGATTCATTGTCATTATTTTTCTGGTCTGCCTATCCATTGCTTTTAGTTCTGCTTGAGTCCAGTCCACTATTCCAGCTGTGTACCTAATGACTGGGATTGCCCAGGTGTTGATTGCCTTTATGGTATTTCCTCCATTGAGTTTGGACTTTAAGATCTTCTTCACTCTCTTGATGTATTCACCTCTAATCTTTTTCTTGACTTCAGTGTGCTTGATGTTGTCAGCTTGAAGGATACCCAAGTATTTGTAGTATTCTTCCTCATCCAGACTCTTAATGTTATTTTCGTGGGGCATCTTGATTCCTTCAGTTTTCACTATTTTTCCTTGTTTGATAGTAAGTGTGGCACATTTGTCCAAGCCAAACTCCATTACAATATCTTGGCTATATATACGGACAGTGTTGAGCAGAGATTCTATTTCAGATGATGTTTTATCATACAGCTTCAGATCATCCATGTAAAGGAGGTGGGATAGTCTGGCAGATGTTTTTGATGTTTGATAGCCATGTCCTGAGTTATTCAGTATTGTTGACAGAGGAAACAGTGCAATAACAAATAGATTATTATTATTATTATTATTATTATTATTATTATTATTATTATTATTATTATTATTATTATTATTATTATTATTGGAGGAAAAAATCAATTGCCTGCACTAAACTGCTGATGCAAATCTGATAGTCAAAAATGCAAAAAAATCTGCAAACTGTAGATAAAAGTGGAGGAGTGAAAAAATAGGACTAAAATATAAAGAGACCAAACTAATGATGGCAGGTACAACAAGCAGCCTTAGAATTGGTAGAGAAGATACTAAAGACAGAAAGATATGGATGGATGGGTGGGTGACAGATTCCTTTTACTGATTCTAAATACCTCTTGATCAAAATGAAGCAACTTTGAACTTCTCCATATGTCTTGGAACTCTCAACCTGTCTCTCAATTGTAGAAAGAAATATGTATGACACATCATCCAGATGTTCTGAAGGAACATAACTTACCATTTGTCTAAATAATTCTACTTTTATATCACAAGAATTTAATGTTATGTTTGTAGCCATAATTTCCTCCTGCTTCTACCTATGGTACTTTCTTCTTGCCTGACTGTCTGATTTTCACATACTTTTCTATCATTGACATCTTCACTGTCCTCTATGGGAAACTGTTGCTATTATCAGTTTTATGCCACATGAAATTACACAAGAAAAGTGGCTTATTTTATCTTGTAAATGACAGTGCAATATTAATAGCATTTAGGAATTACATCTTTGGTAACAGCTGTAATTTGCCATCTCTACTTCTTTTTAGACCTTGATAACATTTAATTTATAATGCATGCCTGATTAGTTATACACAACTTGTTTGTTCTTAGTAAAACATATATAGAGCTCTTTCAGATGGCTCCCTGGTTTCTCTCATATTTACTAAACTACTGTTTTCAGTGTTTAGCTGATTTGTCCTACATTTTTTTTAATGGTGAGATGAGAACAGATGAATGTGTCAGACATGAAAGACCAGGTCCACACATGAAGGTTCAGTTTAACTGATTTATTGTTAAAAGCCTATGCACAAGAATCTTCTCACAGGTTAGCAAGTGGTTAGTGTTAGATAAGGATCAATGGCAGCTAAGTTCATTTGTGGCTGGGTGATGATTCTAGGCTGATCCTTCTTTTCACCACCACCACCACCACCATCCCAGCTCTGCCTATCGTTCTCTTACAGATTGCATAGGAAGCAATTATTTAATCATTTTTTAAAAAACAAACTCTTCCCAGTTTATTTCTTTCCAAACACTGGTCAGTAATTCCTACCATCAACAAGTCAATATGCTGGTTGAGAGATTATGGGAGCTATATTCTCATAGGCATTTTGAACAAGCCACAATCATGTCATAATAATGGTCTCTGCATCATAACTTTATAGCACAAATGACATTTACAGTGCATACTGTTGTGATGATGCACATAATGATATTTGTTTCTCCTCTCCTCCATAATTGCTCATATATATTCTAATATGACCTTACAGGTAGTCGTCATTTAGCAATTGCCTCTGTCATTTGCATCTCTACAAACATCTAGTTTGTCACTGCAATCAAACAAGATGAGTACAGATTTCAACGGATAGTTAGAACTGGAGAAAAAACAATTGCTACCAGCCTGCTTTCTATTGAGGACCTATATAATGCACAAGCCAAAAAGAGGGCTGTGAAAATATCTACAGACCCCTACATCCTGGACATTAACTGTTTCAACTTCTTCCCTCAAGGCGACACTATAAGCATTGCACGCCAGAACAACTAGACATAAGGACAGTTTTTCCCCCATGCCATCACTCTGCTTAACAACTAATTCCTACAAAACTGTCAAACTATTTAGTAAGGCTTTATTATTATTGTTGTTCACCTCATCTTTCCTATTATCTATCTCCTTATCTTCTTATGACTATAACTTGGTTGCTTGTATCTTATGATTTATATTGTTTTATTTAGTATCCTAGTGTGATTTATATTGTTTGCTGATTTAATATCCTATGACTATCATTAAGTGTTATATCTTATGATTATGATGAATGCATTTTTATGTTGATTCTGATCATGATTTATCACCTGTTGCTTGTATGTACACTGAGAGCTTATCACTGGAGACAAATTCCTTGTGTGTCTAACCACACTTTGCCAATAAAGAATTCTGTTTAGTCAACAAAAAAAGGGAAAACACCAAGCCCAGATGGGCTACCGGCGGAACTTTATAAAAATCTACAAGATACATTAAGCGAACCACTGAAAGATGTTTGTAATGGACTATTGTTAGAGGCTAAACTTCCAAATACATGGATAGAAGCAAATATTACTTTGATACCAAAAGAAGATTCAGACTTGACATATATTAAGAACTATAGACCGATTTCATTACTCAATGTGGATTACAAAATTTTTACTTCAATAATGGCAGAGAGATTAAAAAAATACTTAGTTGAATTTATACATCCAGATCAAAAAGACTTTTTACCGAAGATACAAATTAAAAACAATTTAAGGGTGATAATGGATGTATTAGAATACTATGAATTTAATCCAGGGAAACAATTAGCATTAGTGCTTTTAGACGCCCAAAAGGTGTTTGATAATGTTTTCTGGCAATTTATGGTTCAGCAATTACAAATAATGGATTTTGGAAAGAATTTTATAAATATGATAAAAACAATAAATAGCAACCAGACAGCAAAAGTGATAGTGAATGGAGATTATACTGAGAGCTTTGAGATAAGAAAAGGTATGAGACAAGGATGTCCACTATCTCCATTATTATTTATCTTTATTTTGGAAGTACTAAATAGAAGGATAAGACAGGACACAGAAATTAAAGGATTGAAAATAAAAGATGAAACATATAAGTTACAAGCATTTGCTGATGATTTAGTGTTTATCTTGGAAGAACCTTTAGAGATGATTCCTAAACTATGGGGAAAGATAGAAGAATATGGAGAAATGGCAGGACTAAAAATAAATAAAGAAAAAGTAAAGTAATAGTTAAGAACCTCACAGATAAACAAAAAAGGCAAATACTAGAGAAAACAGAGGTACAAATAGTGAAAAAAGTTAAATATTTAGGTATTCATCTTTCAGCTAAGTGTTCGTCAATAAAAGAAGACAATTATACAAAATTATTGAAGCAAATAAAGCTAGACTTGGAAAGATGGAAAAATCTTTGTGTTGAATGTGTTGCCGAAGATTTTATTTTTATTTCAAATGATTCCAATAAAACTTGAGAGAAAATTCTTTCAAAATTTAAATTCATTGGTTTTGAACTTTATTTGGCAGGGGAAAAAAGCTAGAATTAAGATGAAAACATTACAAGATGCTAAGGAAAATGGAGGTTTTTGGTTGCTGAAATGGACGTTGTATTACCAAGCATCTGTGTTAACATGGGATAACACTTGAAATAAAAGGTTAGTATCTAGAGGGACATGATTTACAATTGGGGTGGCACGCTTTCTTATGGTACGGGAAAAACAGAGTCCATTAAGTACTTTCAAAATCATTTTATAAGAAATGCCTTGTCAACAGTATGGGAAAAAATTAAAGCTAAAATATATTTTAAAATTCCAGGGTGGTTATCAACGATGGAGGCATTTATACATCTGAACTTGGTAGACTTTGAAAAAATATGGACATATAAAGATATTCTAGATATTGATGGGAAATTAAAATCTAAACAAGAACTGGAAAATCAGGGAATTAACTTGTCCGGGTGGGCACATTTACAGATACAAAGTAGATATGAAAAAGATGTAAAAATGTATGGATTTTATAAGGATCAAACTGTGTTTGATAAGATTTCGTTAACCTCAGATGAGAAATTAATTAAGAAAATGTATAACTTTTTGTTAATTTTGGATATGGAAAGTGAACAAGTGAAAGAAACAATGACAAGATGGGCAAAACATTTTGGCTATAATATAGAATTAGAAAAATGGCAAATGCTATGGGAGAGAAACTACAAATTAACAATGTCAACTTTATACAAAGAAAATCTGTATAAAATGTTTTATAGATGGCATCTGCCGCCAGCAAGATTAGCAAAAATGTTCAAAAATATGTCAGATAGATGTTGGAAATGTAAACATAACATAGGCACGTATTATCACATTTGCTGGACATGTAGTAAGGCAAAGGCCTATTGGAAAAAGATACATATGTGGTTAGAAAAAATATTGGGTGAACAAGTGGACTTTAAACCTGAACTGTTTTTACTAGGTATTATGCCTGAAAAGACTAATAAGCAGAAATTATATTTAATCTTACACATCACTACAGCAGCGAGAAGGGGCGTTGTCTTACCTGAACGCCTTTTCTCAGCATGAGGAATGTAGACTCCACGCATGGGTTGATTTAGTCTTCTAGCCCAATCAGACCAAACAATCAAAGTTGCCACGCCTCTGCAGGGTCTGACCATGCCCCAGTTTTCGAAAGGGCGAAGCGAATGATTGTGTGACGAGATGGCTCCGAACTGCTGACACTAACCTAGCTGCTAGTAATAATCAGGGAGGGGGTGGAGTCTACATTCCTCATGCTGAGAAAAGGTGTTCAGGTAAGACAACGCCCCTTCTCCAGCATGTAGAGGAATGTAGACTCCACGCATGGGACATACCAAAGCCCCTATGATCCCACGGGTGGGAAGCAGGTTGGTTAAGTGTCGGTGCTGAAATGGACCACTTGTTGTAAAACCCGACGGCCAAACGCAGCCTCCGCGGAAGCAAACTTGTCGAGTTTGTAGTGGTGAATGAATGGTGAAGGGGACGACCACGTAGCCGCCTTACAGATGTCCTCTATGGACGCCTGAGTCTGCCACGCCGCCGATGTGGAAGCGCTACGAGTAGAGTGCGCTGTCAGGCGGCTTGGGACAGGTAAAGAGGAAGCCTGGTAAGATTGAGCGATACAGGCCTTGATCCACCTGGCTATAGTAGAGGAGGAAACCTTCTGTCCCTTGGAAGTTGAGTGGAAAGAGACAAACAATGCCTCCGATTTGCGAAAGGAAGCTGTCCTCTTAATGTAATGACGTAATGCCCTACGTACATCTAGGCAATGCCACTGCTTTTCTAGTGTGTGAGAAGGATTGGGACAAAAGTTTGGTAGTACAATGTCCTGAGCCCGGTGAAACAGGGTATTCACCTTGGGAATGAATGAGGGATCTAACCTCAGCACCACTCTGTCCTGATAGAAGGTACACAGGTCTTCCCTAACTGAAAGAGCAGCCAGCTCTGACACGCGTCTCGCCGACGTGATGGCTACTAGGAAAGCCACCTTGTGGGACAAAATGTGAAGAGGACAAGACCTTATAGGTTCAAAGGGAGACCTAGTGAGTGCCTGCAGAACACGAGGTAGTTCCCAAGATGGATACCTGTGTACTACCGGAGGTCTGGTGTTGGAGACTCCTTTCATAAAGGATCGGACCCTGGGATGATGGGACAATGGAGTGGCGTTGGCACAGGTGAACACCGTGGAAAGAGCGGCCACCTGTCTATACAAGGTGTTGGGTGCTAAACCTTTATCCACTCCATCCATGAGGTATTCAAGAATCACTGGAATAGTGACAGAAGAGATAGACAAACCCTTACAGGTACACCAGTCACAGAAGTTCTTCCAAGTGGCATCATAGATTCGGTTCGTCGCCGGCCGTCTGGAAGCTTGGATCATAGCTATCACCCTTGAAGAGTAAGATCCGCACATCAGGAACTGGCGCTCAGATGCCAGACGGCTAGTTGTAGCCACTGTGGGTTCGGATGGCATATGGCCCCCTGTGTTAGAATTATCCTCTCTGGAGGGATTTGCCAAGGGGGGGCTACGGCGAGGTTCACGAGATCCGCGAACCATGGACGCCTCGGCCAATACGGGGCCACAAGGATTAGCTCCGCCTGTTCCTGTAACAGCTTCCTGATGACAGCCGGGATCAAGGGAAGGGGTGGAAATGCATATAGAAGACCCGCCAGCCAAGGGCTGCGGAGGGCATCTGCTCCTTCCGAACCCTGGGATGGGTACCGAGATAGAAACCGGGGAAGCTGGGTGTTCTTTGGGGATGCAAACAAGTCGACTTTGGGCCGACCGAAACGGTGAGTTATCTCCCGAAAGAGATGGGGATGTAGACGCCACTCTGAATGATCTATCGTAGATTGACTCAGAAAATCTGCCTGGTCATTTTCCACCCCTGAAATGTGTTCTACCTTTAGGGACAACAGATTCTGTTCCGTCCATGACCCCAGACACTGGGCCTCGGACATTAGAATCCGTGATCGAGTGCCGCCCTACCTGTTGACATGGGCCTTTGCCGCCACGTTGTCTGTCAGAACCAGCACGTGGTGGCCCACCAACTCCTTGTGGAAATGGCAAAGTGCTAGGTGTATGGCTCTGAGCTCTAACCAATTGATATTTTTCTTGAGATCCTGTTGAGACCACCGTCCCTGGGCGAATTGAGATTGCAGATGTGCCCCCCATCCAAACAGACTGGCATCTGTGGTCAAGGTTACCCGAGTTGGTTCTCTGAACAGGGATCCTTTGGACAGTGCTGGGGACAACCACCAGATGAGGGACGTGAGTGTCTGTGGTGGGACTCGCACCCTCTGTGGAAAACATGCTACACCCCGTTTCTGGTAAGGGAGTAGAAACCACTGTAGTTGTCTCGTATGAAGCCTGGCCCAAGGCACTATGGCAATACATGAGATCAGTTTCCCTAACAGCTGTGACAGCAGGAGCAGGGTTACACGTTTCTCCTTGCGCACCCTGGTGACCATCGTACGTATGCTGAGCTGACGCTCCTGAGACAGGAAAACTCGGCACTGGCTGGTGTCTATTATTGCGCCTAGGTGGAGCAAACGGTTTGTTGGGATCAGATGGCTCTTTGGGAAGTTGATCATAAATCCATGATCCTGGAGTGTCTTGATCGTCAGTGCCACGTCTGAATGGGCGTTCAGTGCCGAGGACGACTGGATTAGGATATGAACGCGGACTGGTACCAACCTGAGCTGTGCGGCGAGAACCGCCAGGATTTTGGTGAAAACCCTTGGAGCTGATGATAGGCCGAATGGCAGGGCCCTGTACTGATAGTGATGGTTGGAATACCTGAATCTGAGGAAACGCCTGTGATTTGGATGTATGGGAACGTGCAGGTAAGCTTCTGTCAGATCTATGGATGTAAGAAAATCCCCCGGTTGAATACTGCCCAGAATAGAATGAAGAGTTTGCATCTTGAATTTTTGGTAAATTAGGTACCGATTTAGAGCCTTGAGGTCTAGGATCGCCCTCCATCCTCCTGAGGGTTTTGGTACCACGAAAAGGATGGAGTAGAAACCCAGTCCCCATTGATCTGGGGGTACCCGCTCTATTGCCTCTATGCTTAACAGATGACAAATGGCCTCCTCCATGAGACCTTGTTTCACGGGATTTCTGGATAGGGGGCAGGAGATGAAGCGCCGAGGTGGGAGTGTGAGGAACTCCAGAGACAGTCCGTCTCTGATAGTGGTTAGAACCCAATTGTCCGTGGTGGTACTTTCCCATTTGTAGAAATATAGTGCCAGTCTTCCGCCAATGGGAGGAATCCGCCTCAAGTCACTTTGACTTTTGGAAAGGACGAGCTCCTCTGCCACGAAGGGGCCTCTTAGCCTGGAATTGTAGCTTTGGCTTGTCTCTGTAGCCGGACCGGTCCGATGAGCGGTCCGGCCCTGCTTGAAAGGGCCGATACCCGCTCCATGTAGTTCGGTCTGAGCCAGACTTGAACAACGGACGCCGGTTGTATGGAGAAAAACGTCTGCCCGTTTTTTTGACAACATGAGCTAGTACTTTCAACTTTTCTTTGTTTTCAGTCAGGTAAGGAGTGAGAGCCTCTCCAAAAAGGCGACCCTTATGATATGGTGCTGCAGCTACTCTCCATTTGTGCCTGGTATCGGCCTTCCAATTTTTTAGCCAGAACAACCGGCGTGCGGCCACGTTGGAAGCTATGGCCCAAGCCGAATATTTGGCCGACTGCAGAGACACATCCACCATGTATTCCAGTGCGGCCCTTAGTTTAGTGACATCCTGGTGAACCCTTACCTCGTCTGGGGATAATCTGGCCTGTAATTCCCTGAGCCAGATTAATGCAATTCTAGCGAAAAAGGAGTTAGATATTGAGGCTCTTATAGCCCAAGCCGATGCCTGATGGGTCCTTTTGAGGGAAATCTCAGACTTCTTGTCCTCAGCCTTAAGGGCCTCCAACATATCTCCTGGGATTTTGGTGTCTGACAGTATGGGGGCGAGAGCCTCGTCTACACTCGGAACTTCGAGGACATCATTGAGGGAAGGGACCGTATCTAAGAGCTTACGATCTAATCCCCCAAGAGCAGAGAAACTTCCAGGAGATCCCACTGATCCTGAATGGATTTGAGAAACATAGGGGGGCAAGGTATCTGTAGGTTCTTCTTGACTGGTTCCAGAAACAGTGGGTCAGAACTCTGTCCAGAGTCCTGATCGGTCGTCTGTGGTTTCACGGGTTCAATTTTTCCGGTGACATAGGCCTTTTGTAAAAGAGGATAGAAGGAATTTGGATTAAACACCCCTACCATAGGAGTGGCCTCCACCTGAATGTCTTCCCCGTCTGACCACATGCCTTCTTCCGGAATCTGAGCAGAAAAATCTGATATCTCGCTCCCTTCAGATTGAGGTGGAGAACCGTGATCTGAAATCACATACTCCCTGGGATACCTAGTTTCCGTGGGCGTAGGGGGGGTTGATGGTCCTTGGACCGGAATGGCCCTCCCTGAAGCCGCCATTGCCTGAACCACCGCCTGTGAGATCATGGCTTGGAGCTGGACAGTAAATGAAGGATGTTCGGGGCCCCGAAGACCCGCCGCCATCGGCGTGAAAGATGCTGAAGGGATTGGGGGAGGGACGACTGTAGTAACCTCCCCCTGAGACCCACAAGACACTGAGGAAGGTCCTGGCTCAGCAGCTGAAATTGAATCTTGGACCTGTAATCTCAATTCTCGGTCAAAGAGGGACAGATGGTCCCGTTCATATCCCAGCAAGGAACCCTGGTCCAGGGTCTGCTCGGGAGACCAAGCCTGTGTAAGAGGGGAAGGTCGATGCTCCCCTGATGTGGATGCAAGAGGAGGTGAGGGGATAAGCTGCGTCTCTCCTGTCTGCCGCTGGGCTTTGGAGAATTGTCGCTCCAGCACCCCATGTCTGCTATCTGCTTGCTTGTCATCGGCCTTAGAGGTCCGTTTGACCTTGGCCTTGGCTTTTGCAGGTGTATCCAGACTGGATGGCTTGTGTTTTATATTTCCACTGGAGGTGGAAGCCTGTGAAACGGTGTTATCTGCCATATTGAAATAAACAATAGGAAATAAACAACAGGTGTTCACCAGGAGATCCCTGGATCTGGCCTGTACTGCAGTAGAAGAAAAGACAGGTTGTCACCAGGAGATCCCTGGATCAGTCCTGTTCTGCAGGAGAAGAAAGGGCAGGTTTTCACCAGGAGATCCCTGGATCGGCCCTTGGTCTGCAGGAGAAAGGAAGGCCACGGTCCACCTCGGTGGTACAGGCCTGCACGAGGGTCTGTGAGGTCCGGCCCACCATTAAGCACGGAGTCACTACGCGATATAAGCCGCACTACGCTCAGGGGCTGTCCTCCCCATTCAATTTTTCAGGCCCACTGTAATAGAGACAATTTGGCCGAAAAGGTATCAATTAAAGATAAGTCTATATATGAATATAGGTATATATCTTGTTTAATTTAATTCTGTTTTATTTTAATTTTTTTTTAACCCTCGTGTCTCACTTAGTGACGGCTAGGACAGTAAGTGCCGACCACTATGCAGACAGCGGAAAACAGGCAAGGCAAGCAGCCATCCAATCTGTTGGCACTGGATATTTAAAAGGTACTGGTAAGTCACAGTCTGGAATATTACCAGATAAAATGGAGTGAGAGACTCAAGGTATTTTCCCTATGTCCACTAGGCAACCTGAGATGGTGCCTATTAAGCAGCTGAATGAAGATCTAAAGGAATGTAATTAGAACTCCTATTCCCCCCCCCACTTAGTGAGAATCACCAAATAAGTAAGTTACTTCGTGACTGAAAAGGCTGTAATTAGGACAAAGCAGTCAATTTAATGTGTGTGATCGGGCGGAGCCCAAAATGGCGGCCGGGACAATCTGATGAGAGATGAAACAAGCTGAGAGAAAAAATCCTCTCCTGCAAGTAATCTGGTAATCAGCTCTTTTAGTTAAACAGTTCACCTGCTGTTTTTTTTGGGGGGGGGGTAATTTACAGCTGACAATCAACAGTAACAAGGAAGTACTTGAGTAGTGTGAGGATCAAGCCTTCTAGAGGCTCAAAATGGCGCCCGCAGGTTGTTTGAATTGGTAACTAACCTAAGAAGGTGATTTCAGTTTTCATCTGAAAATTAGTAGTTTAGCTTCGCATTCACAGCGAAGATCTTGGGAGGGGGTGGGGGAGGTGGATTGTAATGAGGAGGCAGCAATCTACAATCAGCTGTCTGCCTCTGAAAACTCACGGAGAAGGGAATTGATTAAGAGAGAAGAAATGGTGCAGCACTGAGCTCAGAGCTGAACCAATCCCCCCCCCCAAGAGGGAAAAAAAGGATAGAGAAACCACGAATGGCAATAACTACCTTTTTGAATCTAAATTAGGAGCCAAATTCTCATGTGTCTTCAGGGCTGAGACCAAACGAAAACTGGGGCATGGTCAGACCCTGCAGAGGCGTGGCAACTTTGATTGTTTGGTCTGATTGGGCTAGAAGACTAAATCAACCCATGCGTGGAGTCTACATTCCTCTACATGCTGGAGAATAATTTTTGCACAATACTGGAAGAATGAAGGATTGCCATCAGAAGAAGAAATAATCAGGAAAATATTGGAATGTGCAGAGATGGACAGATTAACTATGAGGTTGAAAGTTAAAGAAGATACAGACTACTATCAAATTTGGAACCTATTTTATTCTTGGCTAGAGGAAAGAATGAAGGATTAGTAATTGAACATGTATTAGCATAGCAAACTCCAGACAACTTGTTGATTGGAAAAATTAACATATGTTGATAAAAAAACCAATAAAATCTTTATATATATATAAACAGAATTCTTTATATATATAAAGAATTCTGTTTAGTGATCATTTGCAGTTATAACAGTGATGAAAAAATAACTTTAGACCAGTCCTTACATTTACAGCCTTTGTAGAACTCTAAAGGAAAAGAAAGCTAAAGTAAGATATAACATCTATCTATCTATCTATCTATCTATCTATCTATCTATCTATCTATCTATCTATCTATCTATCTATCTATCTACCTACCTACCTACCTACCTACCTACCTACCTACCTACCTACCTACGTAGTCACCCAACTTACCACAGGGTAACTCTGGGTGGCTTGCAATGTTAAATTATAGTTTCACTTAACAATTGCTTCATTTAAAGACTGAGTTATTGGTCCCAATTGTGGCTGCTAACTAAATGAGGACTACCTGCAGTATTTGTGTATATTTTTTATTCATATTTCAATATCTAAAATGATGTGCAATATTTCAATCAGATACACAATACATAGCATAATTAGCAATTTTACAAACTAGAAGTATATATTGTAACATTGTTAAAGAACTTGCTGCCCCTTCCCTGTGTTATTATCTAAAGCAGCGGTTCTCAACCTGTGGGTCGCGACCCCATTTCACGGGGGTCGCCAAACAATGCAGTCCGCCATTTCCCCCCCCCTTTTCCTTAGCTGTGCTACTCCCTTTTATACTATTGTTTTTGAAAGCCAATAGAATAGACTCTCTTGAATAGAGTTTAATTCTATTGGCTTTCAAAAGCCAATAGGAATTGTCCAGGCTGTCTCTGCCCTGCTGAGCCCGTCAAAAGTCCCACTCTGCAAATGGTGCTGCAAGTTGTCTGCAGCAAAGGTGAGCTATCTGGAAGTTTCCACCCCTCCCTGCTGAGCAACTACTAAAAATGTAAGTAAAAGAGTGCCAGGGGTGGGAGGTGGGAGGCCGGCAGGCGCAGGGAGGTTTGCTGGCACGCGTGGGGCCCGGTGGGTGCCTTACCTCCCTTGGGCTGGGCCAGCTGGTGGCCCAGCCAGTGGTTGGCCTGCTCCGTCTCTGCCGCTTGCCAGCTACGCCTCGGCCGGCGCAGGGGGCGGCATCACGCATGTGTGGCGCTCCCAGGCAGGGAAAGTCCTTGACTTACGACCGGTTGGGTAGTCCTTGACTTACGACCAGTTGGGGTCGCGGCATTAAAAAGGTTGAGAACCACTGATCTAAAGCATCCAGTGGTTTTTCCCCCCTACAGATTCAGAGTTCCAATTCAGAGGCAGGTCTCAAAGATTATTTTGTAGTTCCTTTTTTAGTTTGTATTTATATTATTTTAACATTTCTTTGATACAAGCCTGAGGTTTATACTAGGATATTGCCTTTTATGAATCTTAGGAGCTGGAGAAGCAAACAGACCAAATGAACTTTAGTTACATATTCCAGACAAGCACAAGGGTTCTATTTAATTTGCTTAAGCTTACTGAATGCAGATTGATTAGCTCTGTGGGTTATAAATTTTCACTGCCACAAAGCCTCAGTGGCAAATCTTGCTTCAGCTTAGGGAAAAGAAAATTCTTCCAACAAATTCATGCTTGTAAAATATGAATATATCTTTTCAAACATTAGATATTCTGATCATTGCTTATAAAATTAAAGTAATATTAACTGGATGAATGATATTAAGGGAAAATACAGTTATGTAATCAAAGGAACTGCAAACTTGTATGGTGATATAATTACTACAAACTGACAGTCCAATTTTGTTTTCCTCTATTATGATTAAAGATAGTCCTTGACTTACAAGCACAATTGAGCCAAAATTTATGTTGCTAAGCGAGACAGTTGTTAATTGAGTTTGCCCCATTTTATGACCTTTTTTGCCACAGTTGTTAAGTGAATCACTGCAGATGTTAAATTAGTAACATGGTTGTTAAGTGAATCTGGCTTCCCTATTGACCTTGTTTGTCAGAAAATTGGAAAAGGTGACCACATGACCACAGGACACAACAACCTTCATAAATATGAATCAGTTGCCAAGCATCTACATTTTGATCACATGACCCTGGGGATGCTGCTACAGTAGTGAGAAAAACAGTCCTAAATCACTTTTTTCAGTGCAATTGTAACTTTGAGTGATCACTAAATGAACGGTTGTAAGTTGAGGACTACCTATAATTCCTTATAGCTGAGTTCATATATAGCATTAAATTATAATGTGGTTTGTCTGAATGTGACTTAGTATGTTGTTTGAATTTAGTCACTGTAGTTAATAATGTATACAATTATAATTATATATTAAGCTGTATGTTTAAGATAGGAACATTGTCTTCAGCTTTTTGAGAAAAGTCAGCATATAAATTTAATGAATTAACAGGTTAAAAAAATGAACAGATTTCAAATTTCTTACCTGGTCATTCTCCTCTTCATCACTGCTTAATTTTAGGTCATCTTCTAGCATTCTAGAAAACAACAAATCTACATTGGAATCCAAAATAGCACTTCAGATGTCATTTAAACCATAGATATTCTTTCATTGTGAGTTCTAACTAAGCTTCAGTTGGTTCAGGGCAAAACTTCAGCTGGTCCAGGACTCTATTTCCCATTAAGGCTGTGCATGTTTTATTTGGAAGAAGTGCTTTCATGAGAGGCTTTTTCAGGAGGCAAATGGACTTTCTTGTTTTTCTTTGAAGATGTTTCACTTCTCATCCAAGAAGCTTCTTTAGCTCTGACCGGATGGTAGGGAATAGAAGCATTTATATTCCTTGCAGACAGCTGGTCCTTTTAGTGAGTCATTAAGGACATTTGGAGGTTTACCTGTGTTCTCAGGGTCACCTGAGTAGTGCAAATGTGTGTGGAGCCTTCTTGGCTGCAGGATGTCTTCTGCCCTGTGTCTCTTCACTGTTGAAACAAGGCGTGGGCTGTTGGGGATGAGTCTGTGTTGTCTGCATCTCAAACTGAAGTGCAAATGGTTCCTGTAGTCTGCAATGTTTTCAAGAAATCCATTCATACTCCCGCACCATTCAAAGGGTGTTCATCCCAAACTGCATAGCTAAATGTCTATGGACATTTGCTTTCATGAGAGCACAGCACCTGCCCTTTACTCATTAAAGTAGCATGACTGCAAATTTGAAGAAAGATGTTATTGTTTTAAACAATTTATCTATTAAAACAAAGGCAACATAAGCAGCATTACTTTTTATTTCTCATAGCAGCGCATGGAAGCCTGTCAATGTTGGGTTAACCTGGAAAATAATGCAGACCATAAAGGTCTTTTTTTTTTCTATGCCTGATTTTAGCAGCTACTATTCAATGGCATTTTCTAAATCTAAAATTTCCCTGTAGGCTTCATTACTCAAAATGGTTCTGAGTGGTGATATTATTGGCCAAAAAAACAGTATTATAATGCAATCGTGCCAATACAGGTAGCTTACATTGTTTGCAAGCAATTAAGTGATAATATCAATATCATCAGTGGAATATGAATTATTAATAGTAGTACATGACATTGTGAATTCTGCCTCTTAAATAATACTAATTTTATTTAGACCAGCATGAACTGGATCTGAAATGCTTGTTTCAAAAGTTCTTAATACGAACATAATAATTTACTTTTTTAGCCAATATATTTATGTGTCTTACATCATTTCATGCATGCTTCAAAATTTATTCTACAAAAAAGAAATAGGTTTATTCTATTTATAGAATGGGATGCAGTCTCTTGTGAATAGATATTACACTGGATCTACAGAAAAAAGCTAAAGCTAATTAAAAAAGATTAAAACATCTCTACATTGGATCAAAAAGTTCATGATATTTAATCTTTTTTGCATGTTACTTCAATTTTCATTTAAATCAGTTACCATCAATATATATTGATAGGGAAATTTCCAGAGTTTTAATGTTGAAGGAATCATCTAATGCAGTTTTTTTCAACCTTGACAATTTTAAGGCATGTGGACTTCAACTCCCAGAATTCCACAGCCAGCAAAGTTGAAGTCCACATGCCTTAAAATTGTCAGGGTTGAGAAACACTGATCTAATGGAAGCTCCATCAAAAGAAAAACCCATACACATTAAGATTGATCTTTGAGACTATTAAAACCAAATTGCATTTTTATCATATTAAGAGAAGATATCTAAACTGTAAAACATAAATTCTTCATGAATAATGGGTAGACACATGTTTCAGTCTGTGTTAATGAAGTGAAATTTATTGCTATTTTTTGTTCCCCATCATGTAACAGATGGTCAACTTTGCTTAATGAATATATATATTCAAAGCATGCATTTCATTTATAAAAATCTGTCAACACTATATCAACAGAACTGTTATTTTAAACAGTTCCCCATGATATCTCTATCGCCAAATTAGTTGTATAGACTAGAAAGCTAATGTTCTGAAATCACATTGCTTATTTTTATAAATTTTAAAAAACTTAAATTGTCAAAATTAAGTAGGAAATCAAAAGAGTAAGAAATGTTCACTAAATAGATATTGTTTCAGCAAAATAATATTAGGAAAAAATAACCTGCAACATTTTTTTTTAACTATGCAGTCAAAACATTCCATTTCTACATACACATGAATTATTCTAGTCTGCTTTGTGAGATGATTTACAATTATATGCCATCAAGTCACTTAGGGACCACACAGATTTTTTCTCCATGGCAATCTTTCCCTATGAAAGAAGGTGAATATTCGTGTCCCAGGATAATGTTGCAATATGGGTCGGTCACAGGACCAGAGATTTTTTTTATTATTAAAAAGTTTTATAAAGAATTACACCCCAACCCCCCCAACCCCCCTCCCCCTCCCCCACTTCCCAGAGCTGAATACAGGGTTATTACAAATATAACAATCAAACTCTAAATAACATTAACCAACTATAAAATAACCAAATTCATAGTATACTTTAATTCCCCTTTAACATAAATATAGACAAGTAAAATAAACATAATAATATAGACAATTCCATATTATTAAACAATATCCAAGTTATTAATCTATACTAATACTAAAAACAATAATAAAACTAATAATAATTTCACTATAATATACTGTTAATAAAAATACTCTAAAATTTACTCATAAAATAAATGGAACTTTTTAGTCCCATATTTATTTTGAATATAATCTATCCATCTTCTCCATACTGAAATATACCTTTCTTGTGTATGATCCTTCAAATAAGCAGAAATTTTTGCCATTTCTGCTAGATTAGAAACCTTAAGCGTCCATTCTTCTATAGTGGGCAAAGAATCTTTCTTCCAATATTGACCTACCAATAACCTTGCCGCTGTTATTAAATTCAACATCAGGTTAGTTTCTTTAACATCAAGATCTACAATAACACCCAACAAAAATAATTGAGGAGTAAACTTTATCTTTCTTTTAAAAATCTTTTGAATGTTCCACCAAATCATAATCCAAAAAGCTTTTATATTTCTACAAGTCCACCAAATATGGAAATAAGTTGCATCTAAACCACCACATCTCCAACATTTAGGCTGTAGATTAGGATACATACAAGGCAGCTTTTTAGGGTCCAAATGCCACCTATAAAACATTTTATAAAAATTTTCCCTTAAATTTTGAGCCTGTGTAAATTTTACATTTCTAACCCAAATTATCTCCCATGTATCCAACGGAATCGGTTCCTGAATATTTTGAGCCCATTTTATCATACAATCTTTAATCCAATTCTATTAAAACATTATAAATTCTCTTTATATGCGCTCGATTTTGATCTTTAATCTGTACTACCAAAATCTCATCCATTAAGGTAATATCAACCTTTTGATCTATATACTCCACCTAGCAACTAATTGATTATACTGGAACCAAGACTGTACAATATTTTCTTGCCTTAACTCAACTAAAGATTTTAATTGCCAATCGCTGCCTAGCAGTCTAAGTAATTCTTTATAAGAAATCCTATCAAAATTCACACCCTTAGATATCCCCTCTATCGCGGGTCAGGAATCCCCCAAGGACCAGAGGTTTTGTCTTCCGAGCTTTGGACTTGTGCTGGAGCCCCCATCTTCAGGGAACCTATCACCAGTTTCTAGGCGAGAGGGAAGTTCCCTGAGGAAAGGGCCCTAGCATGAATCTGAAAGCTCAGAAGACAAAACTTCTGGTCCCGGTGACCGACCCAGATAGGATCCTGCTATCTTTCCTTAACCTAATTCTTCAGATCTTTCAATAGTCCACCCATTGACACTACAACTGAATCCACCCATCTTGCTGCTGATTGTCCTCTTCTGATTACCTTCTGTCTTTCTCAACAACATTAGAGATTTTTCCAGAGAGCAAGGCAGTGGTAAGATTCAAATAATTTAACAACCTTTTCTCTGTCTCACCTTCCCTCTGCCTTGGTCAGGGTGGGCTTCTTGGGAGTTAGCTGGGGTGGGGGCAGGAGATCCCAGCGGGGGACAGGAGGGTACAGTTGGGGGGCTGCAGGAGTTTTAGACAGAGGTGGGTGCAGGAGGGTGGGGGGACAAGCAAGTTCCAGATGGGGGAAGGTGAGGGGTCTGGCTAGGGGCAGGAGGGCCGGGATGTCTCTGTGGAGGAAAGAAACACTTCCTCACTGGCTGAGCCTCTCATCCACATCACGATCACATAGGATTGTGTAGAAGGGGTGCTGGGCAGGGCACTGGGGGGCAGCTGGTAGGGGAGATCAGAGCCGCCATCCTCTCCCTTCCACATTGCAGCCCCATCGGCACAGGCGGAGATGGCCCCGGGATGGCCAGAAGGGAGCCCTCAACTGGCCTGGGCCCTATCCCGAGCCCCTTGAGTGGCCGGCCATGCAGGGAAGCAGGAGGAGGGAGGGCGGTTGGAGGTCTGGAGCTGCTTCAGCTACCTGCTAGATGCAGATGGCCCTGCCTCATCAGCCTGATGAGGCAGCGGATCTCATGCAATGGCTGAGGCCTTGTGGGGGAACGGTGTCTGGGCAACACAAGGGCTGGGCAGGAAGCAGTGGTGGTGATCCTTACATTGCCAGGCCCAGTAGGCAGCAGCTCTGGAAACATGTGCCCACCTCACTGCTGCCACTCCACATCCTGCATGTGTCCCCAGCCCCTTGCCACTATCTCCCTTCTGCAGCGCAACATCTGCAATTCCCCGCCACCACCCCATCAGCGCGAGGATGGGCGGCACAGATTCATTTCCGGAGCTGCTGCCAGCCAGGCCTGGCGATGCAGGGATCACCACTGCCACCTACTCCTCCTGCTTAGCCCCATGTGTTGCCCAGGCACCGCTGCCCCTTAAGGATAGTCAGCTGGTGTGTGAGATCTGCTGCCTCATTGAGTGGGTGAAGCGGAGCTGGCTGCAGCCAGTGGGCAGCCAAGGCGGCTCTAGACCCCCAGCCGTCCCTCCACCTCCTCCTGCTTCCCTGCATGGCTGGCCAGTTGAGAGGCTCAGAACAGCAGGAACAGCAGCAGCCACCGCCACCCCCAGATGGGGCCTGGGCTGTGTGAGGGCTCTCTTCTGGCCATCCTGGGGCTGTCTCCGCCTGCAGTGCATGGGGCTCTGTAGCCAGTTCACCATGATGCAGGACCACACCACTTATGTTTTTGATTACAAGTGGTATCTTTCTCAACCACACAGTCTCCCTGAAAGCTATTAGTTCTAACACCAGACACAGACAGTTGGAGAAAAAATAAGTTGCCATTTAATACCTGCCTTCTTTCTATGGAACCAAAGTTAGCGGGCGGGTGGCTGAAGAGAGGGACCTCTCTGCTTTATTATGGGGCAGGCTATTAACAGGTAGCCAGCTCCATTTCATTAAAAAACCTATTTTTTATTTGAATGGAGCAGGCTGCCTATTAATAATCTGTTGCGTAATAAAGCAGGCAGAACCACAACTGTCCCCCTCTTTAACCAGCTGCTCACTACCTCGCCGAGGTCCCATGTGGTTGGATGCATCCCGGCACGGCTGGTTTTCCTTCCCCCCGGTCCCTGCCCTTCCGGGCACGAATGCTCTCCTTTTCCTGCGCACGACCCACTGTAGCACCTTCTCAGCTGTCAGCTGGCCATCCAGCTCAGAGGCGGCTTCTCTGAACTGTTGGCAATGGGCAAGATGGGGGCTAATTTTCATCTTCTCCTCTGAACGGCTTCGGCAGATTCCCCCCTCACCTCCCACCCACCCTCTTCCCTTTCACTCCCCTTCTGAGCCCTCTTCACAGCATTGCCCACGCAGCCACTAAAGCGGCAGGTGGAGCACCGGAGCTGGAAAGCATTTCTCTGCCACTACAGAGCTGGAGAGGTTGCTGCCCCCACTACCGCCCCCACCGCCCGGATGCCCTCGCTTCCCAAACCATTTCTTTTCTAACCTTCTTTCCAGCTCCTCCATCACTTCCTCTGCTGCCATGTGTAGTCCCACAAACAAAATAAGTTTGTGGGACTAAAAAAAAAGTTCAATCAATCAATTCCAACTTTGGAAGATCTTTTTTTTTTTGTGAGAAGTTGAAATTGATTGATTGATTTTTTTTTTAGTCCCACAAACTTCTTTTGTTTATGGGACTGCACATGGCGGCAGAGGAAGTGACGGAGGACCGCATCGGAGCTGGAAAGAAGTTGTCACATGGCTCCAAGCAGAGGTAGGAGGGGGGCATTTCTGCCACCCATCAACCGGTTCACTGAACTCAAAAGAAATTAGCTACTGGTTCTATTGAACTGGTGTGAACTGGCTGGATCCCACCACTGGAGCAAGGTCTTCACATAATTTGTACTTATAATATATGATAATATGAACAAAGTCAATTGTGCCTTGAGTTAGAACTCTATACAGACATATCCTACAAGGTCTTTGTGGCTACTCTACCAAGTGTTTGTTTGCAGAATATTTCTTGATTGCTGATTCCTTTATTGTTGATGTTTGACCCCTAAAGGCAGAGTCTATCTATCACTTCAATATCTTCACTGTCAATTCTAAGCCTGGCTGTTGCACCTGCTGTCATTAGGTTGATCTTTTTATATTTAATTTTAGTCCCATTTTTCACAGTACTCCCAGACTTTTATTACTAGACCTTGCAGATCCTTTGCATACAGTCATGTCAGCAGTTCAGTAAAGGGTATGATGTTTCTTCCTACAGTTTTAAAGCTATTCTCATCTTCTTCCAATTCAAAGAGTAAAATAAATATTCTTAAATATTGTAAGGGCTTGATAATATCTTGAATATGGCAACATTAACAGAAATGAAAACAGTTATCTAAAATTTTGTTAATCATTTATAGCAGGGCTTTTCAACTGGTGATACGTGTATCACCTGTGATACATTGGCACCTGGCAGGTGGTATGCGATCATCCTAGAAAAGTGGTAGTGGGGGAGGGGAATGAGCTGAACTGGTGGCAGCACCGCACAAGCCTGAGAGAGAGATGGCTGGAGCTACAGGGTTACCAGGGCTCAGCAGAACCGCCAGGATCAGTGTTGCTTTCCAGCTGATTGGCGCTTCTTCGAGGCTTTCAGGTTCAGTGGAAGTGCCAGGCTCCAGCTGGAACTCTGCGGTGATCCTGGTGCTTCTGCTGAGCCCAGAAGAAGCGCTGATCACCTGGAAAGCGGCATTGATCCTGGTGCTTCTGCTGAGCCCAGAAGAAGTGCCAATCAAAGCGGCACTGATCCTGGCTCTTCCGCTGACCCCAGAAGAAGTGCTGACCACCTGGAAAGCGGCACTGATCCTAACTCTTCCGCTGAGCCCAGAAATGCCTATCACCTAGAAAGCGGCACTGATCCTGGCGCGTCTGCTGAGCCCAGAAGAAGTGCCGATCAACTGGAATGTTGCAGCATCCCCAGGGTCTTGTGATTTACATTCAGATGCTTGGCAACTGATCATATTTATGACGGTCAAAGTGTCCCATGGTCATGTGAAGTGACCAAAACCTGCTGCAACCACCCAGATGGGGGGGAATAAAAACCAATCCCCTCTCACCAATCCTCAACAGAAATGCTCACAACAATGAAAACCTCGGATAGGAAGAAGTGCGCCGGTGGGTAGGCAGGTGTATTGCTTGGCTGTGGCTTAGGGGGCACTTTTTTCAGTGCCATTGTAACTTCAAACAGTCACTAAGCAAACTGTTGTAAGTCAAGAACTACCTGTACTTTATCACTTTTTTCCTTTTGGAGGGGGTCATCAAGTTTTTGACACCTTGCTAGGCGACTGGTGATACTCGGATGTTGCCATATTCTAAAAGTGGTACAATGGGTGAAAAGGTTGAAAAACCCTGCTCTGAGGTAATGATTTGTCTCTAGGGTTGTTTAAAAACTCTCTAAAACAGTGGTTCTCAACCTGTGGGTCGGGACCCCATTTGGGGTTGAATGACCATTTCACAGGGGTCGCCAAACAACGCAGTCCACCATTTTTTCCCCCCTTTTCCTTAGCTGTGCTACTCCCTTTTATTCTATTGGCTTTTGAAAGCCAATAGAATAGACTCTCTTGAATAGAGTCTAATTCTATTGGCTTTCAAAAGCCAATAGGAATTGTCCAGGCTGTCTCTGCCCTGCTGAGCCCGCCAAAAGTCCCATTCTGCAAACGGTGCTGCACCAGTTCAGTAGTCCTTGACTTACGACCGGTTGAATAGTCCTCAACTTACGACCGGTTGGGGGTTGCGGCATTAAAAAGGTTGAGAACCAGTGCTCTAAAAAGACATGACCTTCAATGATACAGAATGTAATTATTCTCGTAGAGCTACACAAAGAAACTATGTTTTCCATATAACTATGTTTCTCTTTTCATGATATACTCAGAGATGAATCATTCCAAACTTCTTTTTTCCCCTGTTCTGTTACTAGTTTTACTCCAGAAATTCCATTTTAAAGAGCTTGCTTTGCTTGCACAGATATCCTGTCCTTAGGTCGGGGCTTTCTGTGACATTTTTTTCCTAGAGTGATGCTTTCTCACTACTTGATATCACTTTTTTATGAATACTTGGATATTCTTCTTTAGCTATGAAGGCAATTTTTCATTTATCCAGCTTTAATCCCATCTAGGTAAAATGGAGATAAATCCTACAGGGTGTTATTTTTAAGCAAGTAGGATGAAATATTGAAATACATGATCTACACAAAATTGAACACACCAAATATAAATTTTTTTGTGAAGGCAAGCAGACTTATCTAATATGGAATGAATGACAATATGAAAGTTATTTGAAGAAGCAAATTTGCATCATTGCAGATCCAGTATCTTAAATCCTGTATTTTTTCTAAAATGCAAAATGAATATCACTATTTTGGAGGGCCTCTCACCAATCCTCAGCAGAAATGCTCACAACAATGAAAACCTCGGATAAGAGGAAGACCGCAGGCAGGTGGGCAGGCAGATGTCTTGCTCAGCTGTGGCTTGGGGGGGAGAAAGGGGACAGCTTCACCCCCCCTCAAATGCTGCCCTCTCACAAAAGCAGGATGAAAATTCCAAAAAACGACAAGGGAAAAAGGTTAAAACAGAAGAGTGTCTCCTGATGGCTTGCTTCCCCATTTCCTTCTAGCAGTTTAAATATGTAAAGACTACAAAAGAAAAAACTTTTTTTAATTCAGAAGGGAGGAATGGGAGGATTGGGGGGGGGTTTGTTTGTTTCAAAGGAAGGGAAAGAAGGGATTTGGGTCTGTGGGGAGCGCAGCAGGCGAAAGGTGATGGCGCTTCTGGTGTTGGGGGACTTCTAGTGTTGGGGGGCAGTCTTTTAAAAAGAGCAAAATGAGGCAAAAAATAAAAATGCCCCACTCTAGCCCCAAGAGCTGGATGCAGATGTGATCTTTTTTTTTCTTGTTCAGAAGAGACACTCTTCTGTTTTAACCTTTTTTCCTAGTCAATTTTCGGAGTTTTCATCCTACTTTCATGAGAGGGCAGCATTTGGGGGGGTTGAAGCTGCCCCCTTCCCCCCCCCAAGCCACCAGCTGAGCAAGATGCCCGCCTGCCTGTGCTCTTCCTCCTGTCCGAGGTTTTCATTGTTGTGAGCATTTCTGTTGATAATTGGCAGGGGGGCTGTTTGGTTTTTATTTCCCCTCCCCCATCTGCTGGGTGGTTGCAGCAGATTTTGGTCACTTCACATGACCCTGGGACACTGTGACCGTCATAAATATGAATTAGTTGCCAAGCATCTGAATGTAAATCATAAGACACTGGGGATGCTGCAACAATGATAAGTGTGAAAAATGGTCATAAGTCACTATTTCAGTGCCACTGTAACTTCGAACAGTCACTAAGCGAACTGTTGTAAGTCAAGGACTGCCTGTGCTTTATCACTTTTTTCCTCTTTTTTTGGTCATCAAGTTTTTGACACCTTGCTAGGCAACTGGTGGTACTTGAATATTGCCATATCCTAAAAGTGGTATAATGGGTGAAAAAGTTGAAAAGCCCTGATTTATAGTGTTCAAGGTGGACTTTTTTTTATTTCATATAAGTTTCTTCTTTACTCCAAAGTCTTTACAGTATATCAAGTTGCCTTTTTTCTAAATAACCATGCTGGTTATGGAACATAGAAGTTTCAATTGAATACTTCTGGAAAGAACCAGGTTGGAGAAAATGCCCTTTAGCCAAGTAGCTAAAAATTGAGAGTGTAATATTTATGATTAAATGTATGACTGTTTATAATAAATAACTTTTATAATATAATAAATAACTGAAATTTCATGATTGCTTGAATCAATCATAGCTTTTATGAACACAGATAAAACTGAAGAAAGTGCTAGATAATTCAGAATGAAAATTAATCTTTGATAAAATTGACATTACATATGACCTTAGAGTAGGAATAGAGAAGTTGGTACCTATGACAACCAGTTCCCTTAGATTCCTCTACAGGTAGTCCTCAACTTACAACAGTTCATTTAGTGACCATTCAAAGTGACATCACTGAAAAAAGTGACTTACGATCATTTCTCACACTTGTGACCACTGCAGCATCCCCAATGTCACATGATTAAAATTCAGATGCTTGGTAACTGGAACATATTTATGACGGTTGCAGTGTCCCAGACCCGTGTGATCCCCTTTTGCAACCTTCTCACAAGCAAATTCAATGGGGAAACCAGATTCACTTAACAGCTGTGTTACTAATTTAAGAACTGCAGTAATTCACTTAACAACTGTGGCAAGAAGTTGTAAAACTGGGGCAAAACTCAAATATCTCACTTAGGCTTAATTGTGATCGCAAGTTGAGGACCATCTGTATTGGAGGCCACCTAATCTTTGGCCAACTTGACTTTCTAAATACTATTTTAATTATTATAAAAGGTTCCCTGACTTGTTACAAACTAAAGTACAAATCTCTAGCATTATACCTACTTACAGTAATAGTTTTTGGTTGCACACAATCCCTTTCAGGATAATAAGAGCATTCTGGAAAAGCTTTAGTATGCCTTTGATTGAATGGGTAATTTGTAACTGGCCAAGCCCCAAAACAAAGGAGTTTCTTTCAACAAAGATGCCTTCCTCAAATCCTAAACATTCACTATTTTGATCATGTTATTAACAAAGAAGTGCTCCAAAAGTATTTTTCCTGCAAATTACATAACATAGTTGCATGCAGAAGACTCCAACTTGCAGGTTAAATACTTCATATGGAGAATAATTGAATTCCCAAGATGGCAATGAGATGGATCTACCCCAATGCTGAATGATCAAGAGAACGTCCTTGAAATAGATGGTGAAGAATGTTCATAAATGACTTAAAGACTTTAAACATCACATGAGAAGACCCTGATATACTCTCCCCAAACCAAAAATACTGGAGATCCCTTGCTGCCCAATATGCTACATAACATAGGAGGATCTAAGGCCATGATGGCGAACCTATGGCATGCATGCCACAGGCGGCATGCAGAGCTATTTCTGTGGGCATGTGCGTAACTGCTGCTGCCAGCAGCTTATGCTGGTCCATTAGGCCGCCACTGCCTAGAGCCGCAGCTCCGTCCAGCACAAAGGAGGTGAAGCAGCCAGCTAGCAAGCCCCACTTAGAGGTGCACACCCACACCCAGTAGGCAAAAGCCCACCCCGAGCGGGGAAAGTCAGATCCCCATTGGCGTCATGGCCACCCAGACCCAGCAGAGATGGGGGGAAGGCACGCAATCCTGGCTAGGACTGGGCAGCCATGGCGCCAATGGGGATCTGGCTTTCCCCGCTCAGGGTGGCCTTTGGCTTGCTGGGCATGGGCATGTTTCACTACCTCTACGCGGGGCTTGCTAGACAGCCGTTTTGCCTTTGTGCTGGGCGGGCCAGGTGTTTGGGTGGCGGTGGCAGCGTAATGGACCTGGGTGAGTTGCTTGTGCTGCTGACCTGAGGCATGGGGGGGGGGAAAGGGGAGGCAAGCGGTGCAGATTCCCCATGCATGAAACTGGGATTTTCCCCCTGCTATTGGATTTTTGCTACCAGACTGTTTAACTTGAAGCAGAAAGGGAAGGATATGCATTCTGCATCAAGTAAACTTTTAACAAGTTAAAGAGTCTTGCAGAGAAAATCCTCCCCCTCCCCCTGCCTTAGGCCGGCGCCACCAGCAGCTTGCTCAGGTCCATTAGGCTGCTGCCGCTAAGGAGAAGAGTGGTGAGTTTTGTGCCAGCCTGCTGGCCAGGCAAAGAGTAAGTCAGGGGATGGTGGCTGGCTGGTTGGGGAGGGGGAATCATGGCTGCTTGGGAGAGGGATCTGCCAAGCCTCAGGGCAGTGGCATTGGCAGCTCCCCCCACCCAGCCCATTTCCCCAGCTCCATTATCGGTAGTAGCTCTCTCAGCAAGCACCCCACGGCCCTCACTAACAAGTTTTCATTGCACAAGCTTCCTGGAGCTGAGAAGCGCAGTTACTGAGCTGCCAGGCAGATCTAGTGGGCGGCGCTGCCTTCCGCTTTTTCTGCTGCGGCATTGGCTGCTGTTGCTCTCCTGAGAGGAGGGCGTGGTGATTGGTTGGCGGCCATGCCACAAATTGGGGATTGAAGCCCTGCTGAAAAAAGCACTTCTGATCAGCTGCAGCATGCCATGGAGAGCCTAACTTATATGGGCAAGGCAAGAGCGCACATAGATTCCACTTTTTTCCTTTGACAGCGATGGGGTTAGGGGTTGCTGCAGCTGATCAGAAGCACCACCGAAAACAGTGGAGTTTGTGTGCACATCTGCTATGCGCTCACCCATCAGCCATGCTCTCCATGCCTCGGATCAGCTGCAGCGTGTTATGGAGAGCAAGGCTGATGTGGGCTAGGCAGGCTTGCAAACAGACTCCACTTTTTTCGGTGGGGTTTCAATGCCTGGCTGGTGCGGCCAATTTCCCTCTTTCTTTTCCCCATTCCTCCTCCTCCTTTGACAGTGGTGGGGTTTGGGGGATGATCAATCCCCATTTGTGGCATGACTGCCAACCAATCACCGCACCCTCCTCTCAGGAGGGCAATACCAACAGGCAATGCCACAGCAGGAAAAGTGGAAGGCAACGCCACCCACCAGACCCGCCTGTTGGCACAGTAACTGCACTTCTACTCAGCTCCAGGAAGCTTGTGCAATGGAGGCTTGACAGTGAGGGCCATGGGGCACTCGCTGAGGGAGCTGCTACCAGTAATGGAAATGGGCCGAGTGGGGAGAGCTGCCAATGCCACTGTCCTGAGGCTTGACAGATCCCCCCCAAGCAGCCATGACTCCCTCTCCCCAGTCAGCCAGACACCATCCCCTAACCTATTTCTTGCCTGGCCGGCCAACTGGCATAAAACCTCACCACTCTTCTCCTTGGCGGTGGCAGCCTAATGGACCTGAGCAAGCTGCTGGTGGCACTGGCTCAAGGCATGGGAGGAGGGGGAGGCAGGCGATGCAGCGGCTTGGGTACCTCGGCTCCATCCGAGTTGAAAGCAGAGGCACAGCAGCGGGATTGCTCTCAAACAATAAGAGCCGAGTGCATTGCTCGCTCGTGTGCACCCACCTTATTGAGAGCAATCCCGCTGCTGCGCCTTCGCTTTCTTCAACTCAGATGGAGTCAAGGAGCCGCTGGTGGCCACTTGAGTGGGGAGGACGAACTTTGCTGCTGCAGCTGGGCCACACCTGGGCTACGCCCTGCTGCTGCCTCCCAAACTCCACCTTCGCCACTGGGTGTGAGCAGCGGCGGAGTGCTCCATCCTGGGGGGAAAGCAACGAACCTTAACCCCTGCCCTGCCCCCTCCCTCCCCTCCCCTTACTCTGCAGGACAAGCCTCCTGCCCACTGCCCCACCTGCCAGAGGCACCCTGGATTTCCCCCAACCCTGCCCAGCTCACACAGGCATCCCTCCCCAGGAGCAACATTGAGGTGGCCACGCCCATCCTGGCCTTGCCCACCCAGTTGGCCATGCCCAGCCAGCACCTGGTGATACATAAGTGGGTTTTAGGTTGCAGTTTGGGCACTCGGTCTCTAAAAGGTTCACCATTACTGATCTAACGCTAATGCTAAATGCCCAGCATGGTTGTCAATTAATAGATAAGATTAGTATGGTACCATTATATAGGCATGCTCACATTATGTTCTCAAAATTCCAAATGTATTCCAGCACAAAAACCTATCCTTGACTTAAAAGCATCTCAATATGTGTATGGCTGATTGGAATTGTACCAATGATGGACTCACAAGAAAAAGTGTGCCAGTCAAATTCAGGTTAATGAAAAGTCAAACAACAAAAGAGGGAATAAAATCTAACTGTGCAATCTTCTAAAAACAGAAGAAATGAGTTGATTCTTAGTAACAAAAGTAAAGTCTATTGAAAAAACTTCAGATAGGCTCGATATAATTCAAATCAACAAAAAATTCTGAAGCTCTTTAAGAATTTGCAGGTTCATTAGAATAGAATATAACCCTAAGAAAATATGTTAATATACTCACACGTATACACATAGTGATTGGCAGAGGGATGGTCAGTGACTCAAATTAAATTTCTTAACAATGGCCACTTTGAAGCAAGTGACAGAATATTTTGGAATGTTGCATTTCTAAGCTACTTTGTCTACCAATAAGTGAAGTGTGATTTTACTGAATAAGAAAATGTATCATCCTTTGATAATCTACGTCAGTGATTCTCAGCCTTGGCTACTTTAAGATCTGTGGACTTCAACCACCAAGCTCGCTGGAGAATTGTGGGAATTGAAGTCCATACATCTTAAAATAGCCAAGGTTGAAAAACACTGGTCTAAATGTTGTTATCAGAATAACTATGGGATCAGGGCTGGCAGTTGTATTAAGAGAGTTTTTAGTTTCTGAATCTGTGCCACTATAGTGTGTCCTGTTGTTGTTGGACAGTAGCTGTTTAAAGTTGGTAGCTGACCATATGCAATTGCAAGTCTATCATTCAAAGGCCTATAAAAGGGAAATGCCATTCATTATTCCATTTATACTATACAGTAGATTACTATGACATGCTTTGATGATTTTAATTTGCAGCTGCAGGTGACAACAAGAATGTTATATATATTTTTTCTTTTGTGTCATATTAGGTGATTTCAGGGAAATAGAATAATTGTGCTAACATGCTTTTTAATTTAACTATACCAATTAAGGTGATCTGGTCTAAACTCATGATGATGGCAGGAGAAAAAAAATGTTAAGATTCTAATGGACTTGCCTAGTGCTCATACCAATGAATCCAGTATACTATCTAAGAACAGAGTTAGAGATCAAAATTTCTTATCACACTACAGATCTTACATCAGTTTATGAAAGAAGAAATGTTTGCATCATATCTAACTGTTGGTGACTATCTATAAATGTTTAATGTTTCCTCTCCTTTCCAATAACACATTCCTCTCCCCCATCTGTATTTGTGTGTGTATACTGTATATGCGTGTGCACAGATACACATATGCACACAAATAGTGGGCTTTGATGGCCTAGGCACACTCACCATTTTGATCCTGTCTGCATCTGAGACAGTTACTCTGAAAAATGCAATATCCAAAACTTCAAAGTATTATTACAGAGTTGTCAATTTTTATGACTCTAGTGATAATTATCCATGCTGTTAAATATCAATAGTGTAGATTAGGCATGAGGAACTCTTTGGGGCTGGGGAATGCAATTTAATTAAGTTTTGTTTTGGAAAACCCCTGATGGCTATACAGTATAGGAGATTGTCTTTGCTGTGGCTATATATTCAGACTGTTTTGGAGATTTAGTTGGTGGCTGGAGTGTTTCCCCCTTCCCAAAAGGGGAGTTGGGCTGCCATGCAGGCTGCCAACGTTAAGTATTTATTGTCTTATTTAATTAAAAGGCTTCTTTCAAGTTTCTAAAGAAGAGTTTCCATGGGATGAAAATAAGCCCAACCCAAAGCTTTTGGAAGTCCTCAACTATTTTTAACTACAATCTTATATTTAATTTCCTGGGAATAAGTCCTGTTTCTGAATAATGGTGCAAAGGATTGCATAGTTGGACTGCTTTAAGTAAACTTGCTGGTAAATTCTCTACCACAAAATCTTTTCTATCCAACTCTTGAGATACTTTTGTAGCAGAAAAAACTGAAGATACTAAACACATCCAAATACTGGAAAGAATCTTTGGGTTTTTTTTTTTTTTTTTTTTGCTAACAACGCCTTTGAAAACGCAATGTTTCTAATTTTTTAACCATGGCTAAAAGACTATCAGTATACAATTGTTTATCTTCCCTTATTATAATGCAGAATTTATTTTCCCCATTCACATTTGGATAGTGCATTTAATCAATTTCAAACTATGCTGCAAATCCCGACTAAAATTTTAATCAAGTACACAAATTTAATTCAGTTTTATTAGACCATTCATTTATATGTGAGTTGGTCTTTGTGTCTGGTGACATGGATATTTTCATATTGTTTTCTTTGCAAAAATATGGAAGTGGCTTGCTATTTTATTCTTTCTAGAGTTTCTTTTAACCTCCCAATTTGTCTAAAGTCTTGGCATTTGCTGGTGATTTGCCATATTTCAAATCTGATCCAATACTGCTTGGCTTTTTCCAAAACAGCTACTTGGCTAGGTGCTACCATCTGCTAAGTTCATTTAGGTACTATATATATATCAACCCTGGGGCTATTATGAACAAACTATTTAAGCCTCTTGCTTTTTTCTACAAACAAAAATTAATTACCTCATTTCAGAACTAATTGTATAGTTATTATGTAGAGACTATAATGAACAAACTAATTAAATGATATTTAGATCAAGAAATAGATTCTGCAAAATACTCATATCAGTTGACTGCTCTACTGTAACATAATTGCCTATTGTCAAACCTTCAGATATTCTGAATTCAGCCATGTTTCTTCGCTTTTTGGTTGCCACAGCAAAGGGAGGGGGGAGATGCCTTCTTTTAGTTTAGTCAAAACAAAAACTTTCTTTTGGGAACCAAGGTCAGGCAGTCTAAATGTTTGGGGGGCTGGAGCTACCGTTAGGAAGCCCGCCAAAGGTGGTAATTGGGGATTGTGATTTATGACACAATAAAGGGGTGTGGAGTTCAACTTTTATTTTGTAACCTTTTAGAGGGGGTAACTTTCCGTCTTGGTTTCACCTTTGTTCATGCTGATATTATGTAGCTATTAAAATTGTTCTTTGAGGAAAGAAACTGCCTCAAAGTTCTTATTTCTATTGGTCTCATCTATCAGAACCATGACACCTATATACTGTACAAAGGAGAAACTAAGATTGCTTTTGAATAAGCTTTTTTTCTTCTATAAATAGTTTCTTTGGAATAGTGAGGTTCATTATCAAGGTTGTTACCCAAAAAAGCTCAGTATGGTCAAAGAAACAGCCAGTTTGCAAGTTTATTTGATTGCACGTAAAAAAAGTACAGCATATTAACAGAAACAGTATTAACATTACCTATAGTGTAAGTGAATATAAGTTAAAAAGGCAACAAAAAGTGAAAGAGGAAATAGCTAGCTCTTTATAAGTCTAAATAAATATGTAATTCTTAATGCAGTAACAGAAAGAAGACTAAGGCAGAATGAGATGAACAATCGTGGATGAAAAAGGAGAGTAGCATCTGAGGCATAATAGACAAATTAGTTGTGCGTCAACAAGTTGGTGTAAATTCTTAACAAACATTTTTCCATGACAATTTGTCTCTAATCTGGGTTTCCAACAGTGTACCCATTGCCACTGCAACTCATCCATCTGGTTACCGGTTGTCATTTTCTTTTTTTCTCATTCTTTCCATCCTTCCCAGCATTAGAGCCTCTGCCAGAAAGCTGTGTCTTCACATTATGTGTCCCAAGTATGATAATTTGAGCTTGGTCATTTGTGCTTCAGGTGAAAATTCTGGTTGATTTATTTGATGATGCATTTGTTTGCTTTTTTGGCTATCCATAGTATTCTCAGAAATTTTCTCCAACACCTTCAAGATTCTTTCTACTCTACTTCTTCAAAGTTCCACTTTCACCTCCATAAAGCATCACAGAAAATACCATTGTACTGCACTATTCTGGTACCTGAATATCTTTTCCATGGCCTTCTAGCATCTCTACCAAGTGCTAGTTTGCAGCATATTTCTGTTGATAACTGATGCTAAAAAGCAGTACTATCCACCATTTCAACATCTTCCTTGTCAGTTCTAAGGCTGGTTATTGTACCAATTGCTCTTAGTTTGGTCTTCTTTGTCTTTTATTTTAGTCCATATTTTTCACTGTATTCCTTGGCTTTATTACAAGAGTATAAAGGTCCTTTGCATTTTTTGCTACTAGAGTATATCATTAGCATAGCATCTTCCAATTGAGCTTCCTTAAATATATTTTAACTATATATTTTGAATAAAGTTAAAATATATAGCCTTGGGTTTGTTTTTTTTAAAGAAAGTTAACATAATTTAAGCACATGATCACTAATGGGTAGGTTTCCAGTTTTGACGTCACATTAATGCAGGAGCAAGAAGACAGGGTTCTGTCTTTCATGTTTGATTTCACCCTGCTGGGGGACCCTTGAAAGGGTCGAAAGTCGCCCCATAGAGGCGGCAAGTAAGGAGGGGACCCTTGTTGATCAGGGGGGGGGTAGCAGCCCTCCTGTTTGATCCAAGGAAGCCCTCCAAACTGGCGGGAGAAACACTGACTACATTCGTGTAGCCAGTCCAAAACTGCTGACAACAGAATACAACAAGCACTATCAAGCAATCTTACAGCAACGTAGATGAAACTGGGTGAGACCTGATCCTCTCTTTATGATTTTAAGACCTCTTCCTAAAAATCTGCCCAAAGCACTCTCCCCGATGAGAGAGGGAAAGGGAATTTCTGCCCCATTCCCTCAGAAAAGAAAAGCGGCAAATTAATTACTTGGGGAAAATGGAGACTAATAAGACTAATTTGGAAATAATATATACATATGTCTTGGAAATTTGGGGACTAAAAGTGTTTTTAAGATTTAAAAAAAAGACTTGAAAAGTTTACAATATAAGTTTTGGATTTAAAAAATGAAAAATGGCATTGATGACATCTAGTGGTGAATTGCTGCACTACAACTTATTTATGCCTAAAAGAAACCTGGCTTGAAGCCCAGAATTAAATAAGACTTTGGCTGGCCTTGGAAGATTTTACTATTGAGAATTGCAGCTGAGAAAAAAGAAACAGACTTGGGGGCTGCTTATCTGTGTGGCAGAGACGGTAATATTACCCTAAAATTGGCCTGTCTGAATTATGATCACAAATACTGACTTTCAGAACTGTACTGTGGAACTATTTTCCTGTAGAAGAAATGTATGGAACACTTTGGATTATAAATCTTGACTGTTAAACAACTTTTAATGGTTCTTTTTTCTCCCTGGACAAAAAGGATATATTTCTCATTGGACAGAAAATTTGAATTTTACTTATATCTGCTTAGAGGAGATTTGGATAAATTTATAAAGGCTACTTACAAAAAAATAAAATGGAAGTTCCATACTTAGCTTTAAATAGTAAAAAACCATCCTTAACATATGTCTCCAGTAGCCTCAGTTTGCCATATCACCAAGAAAATACTGATGAAACACAGAAAGAAATTCTCTCCATGTTGAAATTAATACCAGAAACAATTGCTTTAGCTTGTGATCAAGTTAAAAATAACACAAAGGAAATAAAAGAACAATTTTTTAATTTAAATCTACAAACTCAGAAAACAACTACAGAGAAGGAACCAGCAACCCAGAAAATAGGAGGAAAATTAGAGAATGCTGACACAAATATTGAGGATACAAAGGAAGAAGCTAATGACCAGACTCAGATAAATGAAAACTTTAGAAGACATAATGATAATATTGGAAACGGAAAAGACATTTTACAAACCAAGGTTTCAGAACATACTGGAGGATAAGGAAGAAGAGCTGATGGAATGGAAGATAAAGCCATTAACAGAATTGTGGGGAACTGGAGAAGGAGGGAGGCTGTTTAATGAATATCAACGGGCTAGTTCTTCCAAAAATACTTTAATTGAATTGTTTCTCTTGTTTCAAATAATATATACAAAAATAGAGGAAGAATTTTTTTTAAGTTTTTATTGAGTACAAAGGAAAAAAAGGATTAAAAACATTGAACATGGTAAATCATCTTTGACTGACATCTCAGTCCATATTGTACATTAATTACATATAATATATCTATATACAACTGTACATTTCTGGTCTCTATCTTAACTTATCTCTTTGCTGTGGCCTCCATTTTTTTCCCTCCATCTATAAAATTTATTCCATATTCGATAAAATTCTGTTTCTTCCTGATTTTTTAGTCTTTTAGTTATCGTGTCTAGTTTTGCGCAATACATAATTTTCTTTATTAGTACTTCCCCACTCGGTACTTCCATTGCTTTCCACTTTTGAGCAAATAGTATCCTTGCTGCCGTAACCACGTGAATAATTAGATATGTGTCTTCTTTATTTACATTTTGCTCTAGTATTCCTAATAGTAATGTCTCAGGTTTGTATTAAATGTTTTGCCTAGTCATTTCTATTGCCCATTCCCAGACCATACGCCAATTCACCTGTGCTTCTCTACAAGTCCACCATACATGAAAAAAGGTGCCCTTTTCTTTTTTACACTTCCAGCACATAGGTGAGTATCCGTTATACATTTTGGCTAATCTGGCCGGAGGGAGATGCCATCTGTAAACCATCTTATACAGGTTTTCTTTATATGATGTCGCCAATGTGATTGTGTTATTTCGCTCCCATACTTGCTGCCATTGATCCATATTTATATTATATCCTAGATCAGTGGTTCTCAATCTGTGGGTCGGGACCCCATTTGGGGTCGAACGACCATTTCACGGGGGTCGCCAAACAAGGCTGTCCGCCATTTTTCCCCCTTTTCTTTGGCCACGCCCCTGGCACCCAGTGATGTATAAGTGGTTGGGGGTCACCACAACATGGGGAACTGTATTATGGGGTCGCGGCATTAGAAAGGTTGAGAACCACTGTCCTAGATCTATTGCCCATGTCACCATTGTTTTTTTAACCTGCTCCTCATATAGTTTATATTCCAACAGGTATTTATAAATATTCTTTATCTTGTCTGTTAATACCCCATTCTTGCTTATCCTTCATGTATCTTGCTTGTATCTGGAGATAAGACCACCATGTCTATTCCTTGTTGTCTTAGCTTTTGCTTTTGTTTTAAATAACCTTCTTCTGTCAAGATGTCTTTATATATAATAGCCTTGTCTTTCCTATACGGATTGGGATATGTGACTGCCTCCAATGGCGATAGCCAAGCCGGAATCTTTGTGTAATATTGACTTTTGACTATATTTCAGCTTTTTATTAATTCTTGCCGAACCTCATGTCTTAAAAAATACTGGTGGTTTCTGCTTTGCCCCGTCCATATGTGAGCATGCCAACCCTGCTGAAGATCATAACCCTCTAAATGTAAACATCTTTTATTTTCTAAGGTTATCCAGTCTTTAATCCATGTCAGGACCGCTGCTTGGTAATATAGCTCCCAATCTGGGAAATCTAAACCTCCCCTCTCTTTGGCATCCTATAATGCCTTTAATTTTATTCTTACCTTTTTACCGGACCACACAAATTCTAAGGTTAATTCATTCAACTCCTTGAAAATTTCTTGTCTAATTGAATTGGAATGTTCTGAAACAGGAATATCATTTTAGGTAGGATGTTCATTTTCACTGCTGCAATTCTCCCGAGTAATGAGAAATGTAAATTTTTCCAGCAGTCTAAATCTACTTTTATATTCTTTACCAATTTGCCATAATTGTCTTCTTTAATTGATGAGCAGCGTGCTGAAATAATTATCCCTAGATATTTTAATTTGGAAACTACTTGTATACCTAATTTTGCCTCGAGGTTTTCTTTTTCTATGTTAGTCATGTTTTTTGTAATAATCTTTGTTTTGTTTCCATTTATTTTCAAACCTGGCAGGTCCCCATACTCTTCCAATATTTCGCATAGTTTCTGCCCTGATTGTTCTGGGTCTTCTAATATAAATGCTAAGTTGTCTGCATAAGCTTGAAGTTTGTATATTTCTTTCTTAATCTTAAGTCCTTTAATCTGCTCTTCTTGCCTTACTACTCTAGCAAGAATTTCTTTTTTTAACAAATCTTTTTTATTAATTTTTTTTCCATCAACATATGTTAATTTTTCCAATCAACAAGTTGTCTGGTATTTGCTAAGCTAATACATGTTCACTTCCTAATCCTTCATTTTTTTCTCTAACCAAGAATAAAATAAATTCCAAATTTTATAATAGTCCGTATCTTCTTTGTTTTTCAGCCTCATAGTTAGTCTGTCCATCTCTGCACATTCCAATATTTTCGTGATTATTTCTTCTTCTGATGGCAATCCTTCATTCTTCCAGTACTGTGCAAAAATTATTCTTCTAGCAAGAATTTCTAATGTATATATGAATAACAATGGCGAGAGAGGACATCCTTGTCTTGTGCCTTTCTGTATGTTGAATTTATCAGTGGCCATAGAGGAAGAATTATTTGATGATCCAAATGCACTGACTTGGAAAGTTAGTTGGCAAAGGAAGAAAGCTAGAGTAAGATTGAAGGAAACAGAAGCTTTGACCTATTAGAGGGGATGCTAGATCAGGGGTCCCCAATCCCCGGGCCATGGACCAGTATCAGGCCATGGCATGCCAGCAATCAGTCCGCACAAACAAGGAAAGCCCCATCCACAGGATGCAGGCAGCACAAAAAACCACGCCCCCTCTGGTCCATGGAAAAACCTTTCTCCACATAACCGGTCCCTGGTGTCCAAAAAGGTTGGGGACCTCGGTGCTAGATTACTAATTAGATGTTTGAATATGGTTAAAAATAGATTATTAGAAATAGAAGTATTATTATAACTAGATAGGATTTGTAATCAGAATATCATATCTTGGTATGAAAAGGGAAATAAGAATATGCTAAGAACTTTTAATAAGGGAAGCTTTGGTTACCCAAATATAACTTGTTCTGAAATTATAAATGATTGGGATACTTTGAATATGGATGGGAAATTAAAATTTCAAAAAAACAAAAATATGATATGGATTAAATAAATGGAAATTGAGTGCAAATGCAATTAAGATATGCTTTGGTTAGAAAAGATATTCTAAACTGATATTATTGACACTATTAGAAAAATGTAACAAATATTGATATGCAATTGTATATTTACTAACAACAATAAGAATTGTATTTGCTTAGTGTGGAAAAAGGGTTATTATCAGAAGAGTGGATGTGCTGGAGGGTATAATATTGGACTTAGTTTGAAGAAGCTTACGTGTACCACGGAATCACTAATGGACTTAGTCATCACATTGTCTATTGGGCACTTGAATGTGAAAATAGAAAATTAATAAAACATTTATAAAAAGTAATGGGTGTGTGAGTAGAGGACAGTTTTAATTAAGGCTTAACACCATCCTAAAGAGGCTGATGTATATTCTATTTTATCTCTGTTCAATGATTTGTTATCTTGTGGAAGAAATCCATTTAGTACTTTTGTTTTATAACAGGGTGAAACTTTCTCTTCCATTTCAATATTTTTTATTAGATTTATACAGCTACCCATATTAGGAAATATAACTCTATGAGGCTCACAGCAATGACTGACTGACTGAATGAATGAATGAATGAAACCAACATCTGAACAGATGAACAACTGAGTGTTCTAAACCAGTGTTTCATAAAGTGTGGTCCTAGTATTCTGGATATCCCATAAAACCCTCTCAGGGCTCCTCAAATCAAAATTATTTGGCAGTCTATGTTGAAAAATAATACAATATTAAAACCCATCAAACCAATCACGAGAAGAGATAGTTGTGGCAAATGTATCAATTTTAATATGGTGAATGTCAATAAATGTTAAACATACAAACATAAGCTTTTTGGGAGTATACCATAATGTTTAAAATTGGGAAGTGGTCCTGACAGAAAAAAAATTAAGAAACACTGTTCTAAACTAGCATTTTTCAATACATAAAACCCACACCCATTGGGCTCCAACCTCAACCTAGTCCAACAGCTGGGAAAAAAGCCAATTTTATAAGGCCATCTGGAAGGACAGAAGCCTGCGGCCTTTCTAGTGGGAGGTTGTTCTACAGGTTCATATGTTCATATGTTCATATTAGTAAAGTTGGAAGGGACCTTGGAGGTCATCTAGTCCAACCCCCTGCTCGGGCAGGAAACCCTACACCATTTCGGACAAATGGCTGTCCAGTCTCTTCTTAAAAACTTCCAGTGTTGGAGCATTTACTGCTTCTGGAGGCAAGCTGGTCCACTGATTAATTGTTCTCACTGTCAGGAAGTTTCTCCTTAGTTCTAGGTTGCTTCTCTCCTTGATTAGTTTCCACCCGTTGCTTCTTGTCCTGCCTTCAGGTGCTTTGGAAAAATAGCTTAATTCCCTCTTCTTTGGGGCAGCCCCTGAGATATTGGAATACTGCTATCATGTCCCCCCTTGTCCTTCTCTTCGTTAAACTAGACATACCCAATTCTAGCAACCGTTCCTTATATGTTTTAGCCTCCAGTCCCATAATCATCTTTGTTGCTCTTCTCTGTACTCTTTCTAGAGTCTCAACATCTTTTTTGCATCATGGTGACCAAAACTGGATGCAGTATTCCAAGTGTGGCCTTACCAAGGCATTGAAGAGTGGTATTAATACTTCACGTGATCTTGATTCTATCCCTATGTTAATGCAGCCTAGCACTGTGTTGGCCTTTTTGGCAGCTGCAGCACACTGCTGGCTCATATTTAAGTGATTGTCTACTAGGACTCCGAGGTCCCTCTCACAGTTACTACTATTGAGCATGGTGCCACCTATGCTGTACTTGTGCTTTTGGTTTTTCTTGCCTAAATGTATAACCTTGCTTTTTTCACCATTGAATTTCATTTTGTTAGTTAGTGCCCAGTGTTCAAGTCTGTCCAGATCCTTCTGTATCTTAAGCCTGTCGTCTGGAGTGTTGGCTATTCCTGCCAGCTTGGTGTCGTCTGCAAATTTGATGAGTTCCCCATCTATCCCTTCATCCAAATCGTTGATGAAGATGTTGAAGAGTACTGGGCCCAGAACAGAGCCCTGGGGCACCCCACTACACACTTCATCATCCCGATAAATGACAATGTTTAAGAGAAGAGACCTAGAGCATACCTGTACTATGCAGCCTGATGCAGCAGGTAAATATCCTTAGATAGGCTGGCCCATGCTATTCAGAACTTCAAAATTGATAACCTGTACCTTTAATTTCACCTGGAAAGAAGCTGGAAACCTGAGCACCTCATGGTGTAATATGGACAAACTGAGGTGTACCCAAAAGTGTGCATGTCATTGCATTATGGACTAGTTGTAGTTTTCAGATGGTCTTTCAGCGCAGCTCCATGTAGAGCACATTGTGGAAATCAAATTAGGAAGTGACAAAGAATGAGGAACTCCAAGCAAAGCCTCACAATCCAGGTATGCAATTGGCACACAAGAAGGATCTATGCAAAGGATCTCCTAGCTACTGTTATCACCTGCTCTCAAGGAATATGGAAGAAATTTTTAGGTGTGTCAGAGTTCAATATATGTAACAAGAGCAACAGAAGGAAGGTAAACATTCCTTGTCCTTAGTTTGAATACAGTAATTATATGGGTAGCTTTCTTCAAAAGCTCCTTTCTTGGTTTGATATTTCCTCAATTTGCAAGGTTTTTGTTGTTGTTTTAAACCACATTATGTCATAGTTACAGTGAGGTTACCAAATATCCTAAGCATTACATAGTCTTTGTGTTTAAAAATATGACTTTCTATATACTACTATTAATAATTAATAAATGATACATCATTAAAGTGGAATTACAGATATATATATATATACTTATGAAATTTGACCCTCAAACTAGATAAGAATTTTGTTCTTTCATTTTTCATTAAAATATTTTTGTAATAGTTACATTGACACATTTATCTATTCTTGTTCTTGGTTGTAATATAGCACAATGAAATGATAATTTCTTTGAGCAGTCCCATCTGAAACTGAGGCCTTTGAACTATGGTGCTGGAGAAGACTCCTGCGAGTCCCTTGGGCTGCAAGGCATTCAAACCGGTCAGTCCTAGAAGAGATCAACCCCGACTGCTCTTTAGAAGACCAGATCCTGAAGTTGAAACTCAAATACTTTGGCCACCTAATGAGAAGGAAGGACTCACTGGAGAAGGGCCTAATGCTGGGAAAGATTGAGGGCAATAGAAGAAGGGGACGACAGAGAATGAGGTGGCTGGATGGAGTCACTGAAGCAGTAGGCGTGAACTTAAATGGACTCCAGAAAATGGTAGAGGACAGGAAGACCTGGAGGAACGTTGTCCATGGGGTTGCGATGGGTCGGACATAACTTCACAATTAACAACAACAACAACAATCTGAAACTGTTTTCAGATTTATTCTGAAGATCTATCTGATGATCGTATTCAGCAGTGTTATTATTAATCAAGCTGACTAATGAAGAATTAATGTGCTAAAACATTTCAAATGACAATGTAGCAATTAAAATTTAACTAATGGAAAAAGAGTATTTCATTTAAGAGTAATCTTTTTCTTCTTTTCTTTTTCCTATGCATGTCTATTCAGAAACTAATCTTACTTGGAGCAAGTCATTTGGGAACCTAGGTGTTAGCTGCTTCTGTAGCTTTATTGTGGATAAGATAGGCTCATGGTGGCGAACCTATGGCACACATGCCACAGGCGGCACAGTGAACCGTCCCTGTGGGCACGTGCGCCATTGCCCCAGAGGGAGGCAGGGCCAGGCTGCACCCCTCCGCCTCTCCACATACGCCTTCACTTTCGCTCTCTTTCTCTCTGCACTGGAAGTCAGGGAGCAGCTGCAAGAGCTGGGTGGATCCAGGCTGGATGGTGGAGGCAGCTGCCAGTGTGAGTCCAGGTATGCCTGCAGAGCAATTTCACCCCCCCGATCAGGGTGGCAGAGGCCTTTTCCAGGCTTCTGGAGGTTGGATCGGGCCACTGAGGCGCCGCAAAATTGCCCCGTGGCCATGGATGCAAGCTCCAGAGGCTTGGAAAAGGCCTTTCCCATGTGGCAGTGGCAGGGCGATCTGTGTGGGGGGTGGGGAGAAACGGCAGCGGCAGCAGGGCGATCTGTATGGTGGGTGGTGGAGAAATGGCAGCAACGACAGAGTGATCCGTGCTGTGGGTGGGAGGAAAGGTGGCGGCAGGGTGATCTGTGCAGCGGGTGGGGGGAAACTGCAACAACCGCAGGGTGATCCACACGGCGTCTGGGGGGGAAAAGGTGGCAGGGTGATCTGCGTGGCGGGTGGGGGGGGAAACCTGTCTCACTTGTTTCACGCTGGCTTTTGGCTGAGCCGCATTGCAGCAGCATTGGGTGTAATACGCGAGACGGCAAACAGTTGCATCACGTCGAAACTGGCTGTTTGCAACCTCCTCCCCAATGCGGCTGCCATGAGGCCATGGAACAAGCTGGGCCTCATGGCAGCCGCATTGTGTGTGATGCCTGAGGTGGCAAACAGCCATGTCACACCGAAACCAAGAGGCCGGCAGGCTGTGGCTACTGATGGACACAGTTGGCCCCGATGTGCTCGCTGAGTGCGGGGAGCTGAAGGTATCAGGCAGCAGTCGCCCTGGCCTCTGCCTCACCTCGCCTTGCCCTGCAGCAATGGCACCCCTGCCCTGCCACCCTGCCTCAGCTCACCTCACCCCACAGGTCGAGCCTCCTGCCCACCGTCCCACCCACCAGAGACCCCCTGGATCTCCCCCAACCCTGCCTAACCCCCACAGGCATCCCTCCCAACGAACAACATTGAGGTAGCCATGCCCACCTAGTCTGCTGTGACCACCGCAGCCATACCCACCCAATGGGCCACGCCCACCCAGCACCCAACGATACATAAATGGGTTTTGGGTTGCAGTTTGGGCACTTGATCTCTAAAATGTTCGCCATCACTGAGATAGGGTATAAATAAAAACAGTAAAAAAAGTATCTATTACAATATTTTGTTAATACACCATTGACTGAAAAAGAGCCGCATTTTAAACTGCTTAGCATATGAAGAAAAGATGTTTAGTTTGCAGTTCCATTATATATTAGTCTTGAAATAAGTTACATTATCAATCCTTCAACTATTCTCTTCAATGTATGTCAGACTTCATATTTATTGCATATTTAATATATGATGCAATTAATTTTTAACAAAAGGAAACTGTCTAAAATTCTGGCAATTATTTAGTAAGAAAACTCTCACAAGGTGGATTCAATCCTACAAAACATTGCTTTGCACCTACTTTCCTATCTTGAATGAAATAGACATCAGAGCACATAAATTCTAACCTTCCATCTAGACACATTTATAAAAATTACAAAATTAATTAAATATATTTATAAAAATATATTTAAACTCCCATGATCTGATTTATAGAAAACAACTTAAAAGTAGAGTTTACAAAAAAGTAGATCAATCAGAACAATAATTGTAAAAGGAGAAAACTTCAATATATTCTAAAATACTTCATGGCTAAACAAGCTTGAACATAAACTGTTAATAAGATCTACATTAAACTAAACATACAACTGAAAAATCCTGGATCTCATTCAATCTAAATAGTCTGCGAAACAGATTTTTTTCTAAATTATGACCTCAGCCTTAATATTTGTTTGATTATGTTTTGCTTGCCATGTGCCATTTTATTTGAACTGGACAAACGCCAACAAAAAATCATCTCCTTGTGCCTTCTGTTCCATGCATTTTTATTCTTCCAAACCTTTTAATTTACAACAGTCTGAAATTAAAGAGCAGCAACAACGGCTATAAAAGGAGAAGCATGTTACAAAAAGTTTCTTGCTCATCTTTTAAACTAATTTCATTTGAAGAATATTTGGAGATAGATAGAAAGGCAGAACAATATGATTGTGTATTCAATTTTGATTAAAAATTACAAACTGCAATCTTTTTTACAGTCCTATTACAAAGTAAAGCAGTTTGATGTATGCCTTCCACAAACCAGCAGATCTAAAAAAGATGAAAACAACAAAAAGGAATCAAAATGTTTTACAAATAACAGGTATATAGTACATGAAATAAAAATGAAAAAAGGTTTCAGTTCTATCTTATGAAGCATTCTCAGTGATTGCTGAAATTCTACTGGTAATATAAAGAATTATTATTTTAATTAATTAGTTCAAAAATAAAAGAATTGCTTCCCTAAACAACATAGATTTTGCCCTCATCCTATATTCATCAGTTACAAAAGATCCCACATTTTCATGAGGGTGTCTGTGTGTGGGTGTGTGTGTGTGAATACGAAGACTTTTTTTTCTGTAACAACTGCAATATTTTGGAATAGTCTCCCTTTGAATATCAGGATTACCTTGAATATAATAGACTTCAAGAAACTATTCAACATTGAATTGTTTTAGACCAGTGGTTCTCAACCTGTGGGTCGGGACCCCATTTGGGGTCGAACGACCATTTCACGGGGGTCGCCAAACAACGCAGTTTGCAATTTTTTTCTCCTTTTCCTTACCTGTGCTACTCCCTTTTATTCTATTGGCTTTTGAAAGCCAATAGAATAGACTCTCTTGAATAGAGTCTAATTCTATTGGCTTTCAAAAGCTAATAGGAATTGTCCAGGCTGTCTCTGCCCTGCTGAGCCCGCCAAAAGTCCCATTCTGCAAACGGTGCTGCACCAGTTGAGTCGTCCTCGACTTACGACCGGTTGAGTAGTCCTTGACTTATGACCGGTTGGGGGTCGCATTTGGCAGTTTGGTGCAGTAAAATAGAATATCAACATCAGAACTCAACTTTTTACTTTTACAAAATAATATAAACTAGACATTTTAATAACATCAAATCTATCTAATCGGTAAAGCCCAAAATCAAAGTTTCATTTTTCCCCACCTCAAGCACAAAGTCCAGAAGTGGTTTCCACATAGCAATAAAAGTATTTGTATTCTTTTCTTTAAGCAGTACAGTCAATTTAGCCATCTCTGCTAGCTCCATCAGTTTTTGCAACCCTTCCTCTGTTGTGGGAATCAAAATAGTCTTCCATCTCTGAGCGTAGAATACTCTTGCTGCTGTCAGTATATCATCAAGGTTCCATATTTTTTTCCAGGTGTTTGCCCATTAGCCCCAAAAGAAAAGTCCCTGGTTTTCTTTCTATATTCACTTTAAGAATTTTCTTAATTTCTCAATTTTGTTTCTGTTTCTTGGATTGTTAACATAGACAGTTGTTGCCGTAATGTTAATTTGATGTAAAATTTTGGGGTCCATAGGTGACTTTTGCAATTCAATTTCTTTTAGTCTAATTGCATCGAATATGTTTTGGGTCTTTTCCAGAGTTTTTTTCTTCTCTAACCGATTGTATTGTATAAAATAACCCCTCATAACTATCTTATTGGCCTCCCAGATAGTTGTTAGGTCTGTCCCTTTGCCTAGATTATCATCAACATATTCATGTAATTTCTTTTTACAGTCCTTTACAGTAGTCTCCTTTTGCAAAATAAATTCATTTAATCTTCGTCTAGAACTCAAACTCTTTTTTCTAAGAACCAAAACAACCGGGTCATGGTCAAAAAAGGATTTAGGTAGAATGTCAACTTTCAAAATTCTATTTGCTAAGTTTTTAGAGGTCTATATCATGTCAATTTTTGAAAAAGATTTGTGCCTTTCTGAAAAAAAAGTATATTCTCTTGCAGAGCCATTTTTGTGCCTCCATGTGTCTATTAACGTTAAATAGTCCATCATTTCAAAAAATGACTTTGGTAATTTATCCTGGGATGGTTTGATCCCCTTAGTGGACGTTCTATCCCAAAGTGGTGAAGTCACTCCATTCCAATCCCCCATCATAAGCCAATTTTCATATGAAAAAGGCAGGAGTTGGTCCATAAGATACTCAGAAAAATTGCTTTTTCCCTCATTTGGCACATATAGACCAATCACTATTGATTTTATTTCATTAAATTCAATTTCCACTATTACAAATCTACCATATTCATCTGATAAAAGTAGCCTAGGTTTAAATTGGGGTTTTATATATAAAATCACTCCATTGATCTTTTTTGATCCAGCACTTATTGTTTTTATTAAGACAACGTGGAAAAAAGTGTAGTAATACCTTGTCAACATCTAAAGTTAAGTAGAGATATAATTTTCACCTAAATATGAGAGCCCATTAGATGAGAGATACTGGATTTTTTACATATTATATGAAGAAAACTTTCATTTCCTTTTCTAAAACATCTAGCTTGGGGGAATAGGGATTTAAATAACTTTATAGCATATTAAAATATCTTTATAGTGAATTACTGATTTATTGTAATACTTTCCCGTGGGATTCTGGAAAACCTGCCAAAAATGAATCCAGTTTTTAAAATGAAGTTACTGCTTCTTAGAACAAGAGCCTTGAAATTTATCCTTGAGCCAAACATACAGTACGGGACTGTACAAGCTTCATTGTAATGTTTACTCACATAAACACAGGGTAAGTTAACACTTAATTCTTTCAGATTTTATTGTTTCTACTTTTTGATGCTCTAAAAAAGCTAGAACATTTTAAAAAAATCATAATATGAGTTTATTAATAACTTTTATAAAAAATCTTGTGCACAAAGTTGTATTTTACCTTAAAAATAAACAACTGTGGTAAATTCCTGTCAGATTATATTTCTTTATATGGACTCATGACAGCTTACAACTGTATTAAATCATACTCAATATAACAATATATATATAATAAAACATGCATGATGTCAGATAGGAAATCAACACCAGGAAGGCTAGAACTACTTTTATTTAGATTGGTTATAACAGTCTTTCAAATATCAATATGTGGTATGTTTTCCCATTCTTCTACTTCAGTGAAATGGACAGATGTATGCCTGAGGTGTTTCTCAATATTATCTCATTGCTCTGGACTTACAAAGATAATTCATCTCTTTTTGGTTAGGTAATGTTTTTGGTTTTTTTAGATTTCTGTCAAGGTCAGAAGGTCAGGCCAGAAGGCCTGTACTGAACCAGAATCTGGTTCTAAATCAGTTCACAACAACAAAAAAATGTCTGAAAATAGTGGTAATTATATTTAAAAAGAGAGCTTGCATTAGGGCAATTTTCATTTTAAAATTTATGTTGGGGAAATGTACTTGTTAAAGATCAAATCAGGTGATTTGAATTGTTAAAAGTTATAGGTCATTAGATTTACAGTTTTATAAATTTTCCTTCATTTCATTGAACTTTAGAAAAAAGATACGATAAAAATAAATCAATAACATGCATAGAAAGTCTCTTGTTATCTCTTGTTAGCCTATGTAAATAGCTGCACTTTTTTGTGAAGTTTTTTATTAGTTTATAGTATACAGTACATTGAAAATATCAAAGTAAATAGCAGAAAAGATAGGGAAGGGAAAAAGGAATATTTTTGGCAGTTTGACATGCCTGGACTAGAGGCAGAAGCCAAGAATGGGTCTTTCCCCACTTGCCACTAATCATCAGAGAAACTAGTCCCACCGCATCTTTCTTCTGCCATGTCCTCACAACACTATCTTCTTCTTATCCCCAGTCTATGGATTAGATTAAGCCATTATTAGCTGCATACGTGTGTGCATGCTTTCAAGTTAATCTTGATCTCCACCAACTGCTTGGACAAGTCCCTGCAATTTTATTGGCAACAGGTCTCCTTCCTAGGGCTGAGAGAGTGTGACTGGTATAAAGTCACCCAGCTGGCCTAAGGTGGGACTAGAACTCAGAATCTCCGTGTTTCTAGCCTGCTTTCTTAACCAGTGCACCATTCTGGCTCCCCTCATCATTAGCTGCCCTGGAAAGTTGTCCCGATTTCTTCTTATTTTAACACTATGCAACAGTAGTTGCTTTAAAATATATAAAATCTGTTATTTTGCCATCCTTTTCACTGGAGATGACACTGGTAACCAATTGGGAATATACATATAGAGGTGTTAATTTGCTGATTTGGCCACACCCTGTCATCTTTATCCCTGAGCAGCCTTTACTACTTTCACTCTGTGGCTGTCTCTCTGTGAGCTGGAGAGAAATGATATTAAAAATATTTAGTGGGTGTTCTTGCTAAGAACATGACATGGAGGTGTCCAGAACATAACATGGAAGTGAATTTGAATTCATGATTTATGCTTAGGACTGAAGCAAAAACAGTTATACTTTAAAAAAAGAGAAAAAATCCTACCACACAAAAAAGAAAGAACATTCTTCCTTCTTTTAAACTGTCATTATTTGAAGGAGTCGGGAAGAACAAGTTAAATCTCAAGGAGACAACCTCTCCAGAAGCCCTTAAATAGTTTACATTTACCCTGACAGTTTAGGCATTAAGAAAAAGAGTTGTCGCAATGTGGAGGAATTTGCACGTGCAGCAAACTGCCATGCATTGCCCCCCACAAACCTCATAACCTTTTGATACCCTTTGTCCCAAGGAAGCAGCCAAAAGATCACCCCCTTTTGACTTAATATCTTACCTACCTAAATAATAAGTTTCCCCTTATCTCTTCCTGTCTTTATCTCTTCTTGTCTTTATCAGTTCTTTCTCCTTTTCTAATTTACCTGTATTTGTTTTACCTGCTCTCAACAGGTAATGTGTTACTAGAAAATAATTGCTTATATGAAGGAATTTTTCAATTACTTTATGTCAACAACTAAAGGTTAAACTTCTAAATGTAAAATGTCAGCAGTTAATGGTAAAGCCTATGTATGTAAAAAGTATATAAAAACAATAAACTCAGAGTTGGAGAAGCTGTGTGAAGCTGTGTCATGCAGCTTCAAAACCTCTGCTCAAGACATGCCTGAGTTTTTTTCTTAGCATCGTTACATCGCAATGTTAAGTATCTGCAGGCTGCTGTATTAATAATAGCTTTTGGCCACTGCAGTTCATGTAGTTTAAGAGAGCTTTAGCTGTGGGCTGAGTGTTATCCAAATCTTAGGAGTTTAGAATAGCTATGCCTGGGCCTCTTTGTGTTATTTCCATTCTTCCTTCTTCAACACAGCTTTGGTGACATTTACCAAGAATTGAAAATTATCAGGAAGATGGTTTGATATTCAAGTGCTCTCTTTAATAAACAGTCAGAAATCATATTTAATTGGAAACCTAAGCAGAATCTGGCTATTATATATTTTTTAAAACAGTAGTTCTTTGATATTGAAGATTTTAATATTGCTTGTTTGGTGATGTTATATGCAGAGACACTTTTTCAATTAACCAAATAAAATAAATAGCCTCTACTCATTGCTCCTGCTTCACCAAAACATTTGATATGAAATTATTGTGAAATTATTGAAAGTATTTTCTTGTTTGCATCTGATAAGGAATTGCTGTTTATATCACAGTGTAGTAATTCATCTCAATGCTGCAATTTAGAGAGATTGTTTTTAGAAACCATGTCCAACATTCTCACAACAATATAAGTCTGTTCTCAAAACTGATTCTGCTTTGTAGCACTTGCTAGAATGATCATGTGACCTTATATATCTGCATAATCATTTAGGAAAAACAAAGGTTCACCAAAGAAAGGTTTGTATAAATACTATTATAATTGCCAGATGTCAGGTACCAGTAAAATAATACCTTACAGATTAATTCATTATAATTCAAGTGTGTTATTTTCTGAAAGATATATTCTATACCAGACATGTCAAACTTCCGACGTCACATGACGTCGCGCAACGTATCAGAGCTTTTTCGCCAGTGCCGGCAATGGGGTGGGCGCAGCTCGGGTATGATGAAACCAGCCCGCGGGCCGGCAGTTTGACACCCCTGTTCTATACCTAATATTAAATATATAATGCTTCCTTGACTCAAATTCCCATTTATATTAATAAATATATTTGCATTGCATTTGTGTCAGGAATACTGAGGTACTTCCAGGTGGAAAGGATTAGCTGGTGACATCACTGTTGCTAGGGTCCCCCACTTGGGGGATCCTTTCACGTTTCTGGCAAGAATTGGAATGAAGGGCTGGAGCTCATCCCACCCCATGGCAATATTGCGGTCTGAAATGTGGGCTTGCTAACCTTCAATCCAGCATTCTAACCACGTGAGCCACCATGCTCCTCTAATAAATATATTAAATATATACTACTTCTCAACAAATTGCTGTCATAACATAGATATTCTCTCTCTTTAGCTGTGTATAAGCTAAAATATACATGACAATTATTAATTGCCAATCAGATTCTTAATTATTTTTGCTAATCATTTTTACAGGAAATGGACCTACATAGCAATATCAAACATCACTTTAGATTTGAGATATTATTTTATTCTAAATTGTTGTTAAGAACATCTAGTGCCAAATAAACATTATTAGACCTAACTGTTCCTGGTCATAATAAAAATGGTAGGTAGCACATAGAAATTTTTTTGACATGGCAGACTACCACTAAAACCTACCATTGTTTCATTAGAATAAATCATATTTTGTAATCTATTGTACTACTGATTTTCTTAATTCAGAATCCTCAACAAATTGTGGAAATCATTAATTCTTTCAGCTGTATTTCAGCAACTAAAAGATGAAGCTGTAATCTGCAGCCACTGAAAATTACAATAATATATCATAAGCAACATATGCCATATGTTTTAGCCAGAGAGAAAAACTCCTGTTGTCATATTAAAAAAAATGTTTAAATCTTTTATAAAGTGCTGATTCAAAAATGTATATATTGGCATTACTACAGTCTCTTTAGAAATCAAGGATTTTTGCGCTATTAGCCAATTGCTTTAACTTCCACTGAAATAGTATTCTAAAGTACCAAAAGTGCAGTAATACCTTAAATCCAAAAGAGATTTGTATGGTAAACAGAAGCATCCTTGGAGGGAGGGTCCAAAAAGCAAGATGGCAGTGGTGCATGTAAATAAGGAACAGGTCTTCAATTACACAGTTGCAGCCCCCACCTTGACCTTTTTGACAAACACACCTTCAGGGACCTCAAGGAAAATTATTACCATTTAACAATCCATAAATATTAGGTTGACTTACAATGTATGCAATGTACAGTCTTCAGGATTCTTTGGCTCAGCATCATCTTTTCCTTGGAAAAATGAAAGAATAGGAATATTAACAAATGAGCCATAATTATAAATGTTAGGGTTAGGGTTAGAGTTATGGTATAGTTGTGATAAGAAGCACAGTTGAAAATGAATAGAAGTTTTTTTTATAAAAAAATCTCCATATATTTAAGTCAGCAATAAACATGAATTTTAATAAGCTAAGGATCATAAGTTATGTAACTGCGGCACTAACATTATAAAATACATTTCTCTACTTGCATTGTACCCAAGATGCTGCTTTACTGCATATTCTTTTTAAAATATAGTACATGGAGGCAGCATATTCTCCAAAGTACCAGTTGTTAGAGAACAGTTTTGTTTTACTAGATAGTTATCTCTCCATCTTTTCATTACTAGAGTGAATGGATCAGTATGATTTCCTTCTAAACGCTCCTACGTCTGTAAATTACATGAAGCTCCAGTCACCCCCCCCCCAAAAAAAAACTTGTCAAAGGACAAGTCTGCCCTCAAAAGTATTAGTTTGGGGGGTAAATTATGTAAGACAATAAAGTATTGTGGCACCTTAACAACAAACTATTATTTTACACTAAGGTCAACCTTAAATTCTTTGAAGTATTAGACATGCAGTTTCCAGGCAAAAGTTAAATATGATTTCTCAAAATATTTTTGCAAAAAAGTGAAGTAACAATAGGGAAGATAGTTCCACATGGCCTGATATGACAGTGGGATGTCTTTTAGGTCATTAAATGTGTAGAACTACATATTATGTAGAACTACAATAAACAAATTGGAATCATTGCTTTTCTTGCTTTCTTTCTTAAATACCATAAAGACAATCCATTTATACTCTTCGGTTCATCACATAAAAAACCTTCTTAGCAAAATATTCTAAGCACAATAAGTACAATAATGTCAAAGTAATCATATTGGGAGAAATGCATGCAATGTGGTTGATCAAACCAGGATTGTTCTGTAAGTTTGAAATGTCCTGTGAAGTCATGGATTTGCCCCAATTCATATCGTGTGAAGTCATTTCAGAAAGGTATCATCAAAAGGAATGTAGATGGTAATAAGGTCCAGAAGAGACATGTATAATCAAAAGTTCCAATCTCTCTCAAATGACTTGCAGTTATCCGGGAGTCTCATTAAAATAAATGGGATCTTTTGTCTAATAGGGTTAGATAAAATTTCACTACCAGTATATAAGAATGGTATGTTCAAATTTTAATCCTGTGTTTCTATTATGCATGTATTTGTTAGCCATCTATGCCTCACTTATACAATATAGGCAGCCATATAATTTAAAACATATTTTTACAAAATATTTAGACTTCTTCAGCTGAGACTATCCCTGAGAAAGTTGAAATCTGGTGTGACTACACATTTTGAAATGCCTAGGAAAACGATTGTTTGAAACATTTTAATATATGCTGGGAATTTTTTTTAAAGTACAGGGTGCCCCACATATACATTTCTCTGTAAATGTATAATTACTTATCTATTTGAAATTCAACAAATAAACAGAAAAGTCACACAGCAAACCAGAGTGTTAAGTGGTTTTCCATAAAATGAACCATCTATAAAATGAACCAAACAGTGCAGAACAAATTCCTGCTAGTCTATGCTTCCCCTAAAGAGGAAAAATTATTTCCAGAGCTAGTTCTGCTATAGCATTCATAATTGCAGAGGGTACAGAGAACAGAGTGAATGGTATAATTTCAGGAGACAGGCAGTTGCATTTATCCTACTGGAGAAATAATTCTTAAATGAGATTCAATCTTAAATTTCTCATTTTTTATGAAATGCCTTGCATTATAAAATTACTGGCTCCTGAAATATTTACCTGCACCCAGTGCTAGGATCTTAAAAAAGCGTGAAATCTCAATGTTTATTCTGAGAAATACATAGGGAATATGCATCTTTACTACACCTAACTGATTCCTGCCAAACCAGGCAGAAGCAACAAAGTGTCTCTAGATACCTCCCTGGTGCAGACTGTCTGGTCCATCAACTTAAAAATATTTTTAAAAAAGAACTAAAAAGGAAGCACACTCCCTTCTCGTATCCATATATCTAGAATAAACAATGCCTTTGGGTACTACAAAGGTCCCAGTGGAACGACAGAGATCATCCTGGAGGGCTACTTTGCTCTTAGGTAAATTGATGTTTTGCAATTGCTCTGCCCATTGGGAAAAGCCACTTTGTGAATAGAAAGCAATTGTATAAGTGCATCCAACACAAGCTTGCAAAATTTCAAATGAGTACCTAGCTTACAAAGGTTGTCTACCCATGTTCTAAACCACATTGCATTAAATGTTACTGAGATGTAGTTAGCATGTTCCCTTTCTTCTTCTGGTGCCCAGTTCATAAGAGGTGCTCACAATCAAGAAAGTTAGATTTTCATTGTCTTATTAACTAGTATTATTGAAATAGAAAGATGGAGTAGGTAGAAGGGAGAGAGAGAAGGCTGAATGATAGAAAATTTGACAATTACCGAAAATAAGACGCAGTCTATTTTTTTTTTTTTGCCTCCAAAAGAGGCAGTAGGTCTTACTTTCAGGGGATGTCTTATTTTTTCCCCAATACCTGCCTCGCCTTGCAGTGGCGGCATCAATAGCCCCATCTAGCAGAACCCTGCATGGCCGCTGGACCACTTCTGTGGCTGCTCACAGTCGCTCATGGCAAGTCACATAGCCTACTGTGCCATCCCACCACCACAGGTGAGGCAAGGTAGGGAGGGGGTGGAGCTGCCCCAGCATCCCATAGGTGTCCAAACTCTTTTCACCCAGAAGGAGACTGGAACCTTTGACTGCTGGGAAATGGGGCACTTGGAAATGGAGCAATTTGCCTGCCTCCCCCCGCCTTTGCACTGTATTTACCTGCGCTGTTTCCAAAGGGCTGGCGGGCTACTGCTGCCGCAGGACACCATCCGTCCCCATGCGCTTGCCGTCACTTGTGCTGGCTATGCCCACCCCCTGGGCTTATTTTTGGGGTAGGGCTTATATTAGGCCCACCCAAAAAAATCAGGCTACGGCTTATTTTTGGAGTGGGTGTTATTTTCGGGAAAACATAGTAAATACATATACTTTGGCATCCCATTTATCTCTAAGCTTTTTTGGAAGTTATTTGATCTTCTTGTTAATTGTCTGTTTATGCATAGGGGGTTGGACAGCATTTTTCTGATAAAGAATAGTATGCTATATTAGCACAGATAGCCCTCGATTTACAACAGTTCATTAAGTGACCATTTGAAGTTACAACAGAATGGGGAAAAATGACTTATGGCCATTTTTCACACTTCTGACCGTTGCAGCATCCCCATGGTCATGTGACATACATTCGAATGCTTGACAACTGATTCATATTTTTAAAATGTTTTATTAATTTTCTAATTTTACAATCATAAGTACTTAATAAACAACATTTTGTCTGGGTCCATTGGTAATTCAGTGGTACATATTAACTTTCTCAATCTAGTTCCAATACTACACCATCCAGTGCTTCCTTGGTCCTCTCTTCTTCCAGTGGTATGCATTTTTCCACACTGGTCAAATACAATTCTTGTTATTGTTAATACATATACAATTAAATACAGACATCTTCATCACATTTTTTAGTATTGTACATAATATCGATAGTGTCAGTTTATAATATCTTTTCCAGCCAAAACATATCTCAATTGCATTTGCACTTAAAATCCATTTGTTCAATCAATATGCTGTTTTTCCCACTTTTTAAAAATTTTAATTTTCCCTCAATGTTCAAAGAATCTCTATCGTTTATAATTTTCTCATAATAAATTATATTTGGGTAACCAAAAGCTTCCCTTATTCAAACCCTTTCAAAATTTTCATATTTCCTATTGTAGCATTACCTCCTCAGAAGCTGCAAAAACCCAGGCCCTCCCAGCCCCAGCCCCCTTTGTCAAGCCCTGCCGTAGTGTTCTCTAGGGGTTGATAAGATGTCTCTTCCAGCCGGAGCTCATGCAGAATTAGTAGGTAGCAGGCTCTTGTCATCAAGGAGGGGCTTCCAGGAACGAAAATAACCAGTCACGATAGTCAGTGCTATGATGATATCCAACAGCCCAAGGCCGGTATAGCAGCAGGAATAAAAGATTCCTCAGTGATCGTTCAGAGTCAAGTGGGATGGAGGGAAAACCCGGGCTCCAGACGGTAGTAGAAACAACAACAGTCAATGTGCTGTAGCAGTAGCCCATTCCCCCCCCCAGGCAACTCCCCCACAATGTCTTAAAACCTGTAGTAGCAGTGATAGTCACAGTCTAAATTGTTTCCAGGCTCCATAGCAGCAATAGCCACCCCCAGTCTCTCCTCTCTTTCTGTTACTTCTCCTTCAGTCAGGTTTCAGCATCAAAACCCTCCCCCCTCCTTTATCTTTATTGTTAAAATCTGAGGCTAGGAGTCTCTGCCAACTCCTCTCCACACAATCTCTCTTTTGCCTCCGTTTGAGATATCCTCCTCATGAAGGAAGCAAAAAAACTCCACTCTCTCTCCCCCTCTAGCCTCTGTTTAAAATATCCTCATTATGAAGAAAACAAATAAAACTTCCAGTCCCTTTACCTTCACTTGACGAACTGCAACCGGCCCCTCCGTCTCTCCTCTCCTTTTTTCTATCTTCTCCTCCAGCCACACCGGCCACACCCAAAGCCAGCAGCAGCTGTCCCAATCTCGCCCTTCCCAACCAAGCTTCTGCAAACACTCTCAGACAGCTTTGCTACACACTCCCCCACCTAACAATTTCTTTGGTCCCCGAAAGAATAGGTAGCTTTCCTACTCAGCGTCTATATTATCAGGAGTCGTGCATCATATGTCAACCTCTTCACCGGGCGTATCACCCGCCTCGGTCTCTGCACCTTAGGTTCAACAATATCATGGGTGCCGTCCTCTGGTGACCCCCCATCCCCGGGGTACCCGGGACTGGCAACTCTGCCTCTGACACTGGCGATTGCCAACCCCGTTGAGTAGCTGGATCCACCTCCAACCATTCCCCTGGCTCTACAATATCTGGGGGCAATGCTCCATCCTGTTCTGGCCATTCCCCAGACTGATCTCTAACCTCAACTCTCTGGGGAGTCCCCTCCTGTTCGCAAATTCTAGGCGCGAATTCCAAGCCATCGGACCCTGGCTGTTCTAACTCCACCTCACCACCCGCAGCCTGGGACACACTCCCCATGTCCCCTGATAACCATAACCAATCCATACCCCCCTCTTCTTCAGAATCTTCTACTTCCTTCTCTAGAGACGAGGCGAGTTTCGCCCTGGTTCCCACTCCCCTTCCCACTACACAGGGCTCATCTACGGGAACTGGCTGGGTAGCTCATACTGCCTTGTGTAAGGGCAATAGATGGTTCCGGTGCCATGCTTTTGAAGGTCCTGTGCTCCCCTCCCGTCGTATTCGGTATACTGGCAACCCCGGCAGTTTCTCAGTAACCACATACAATTGGGAGCCCCACTGATCAGCCAATTTGTGCCTCCCAGTGGGGCCCAAATTTCTTAACAGCACTCGATCCCCAAACTGTAAATCTTGGACCCTTACTCTAAGATCATAATTCCTCTTGTTACGCCGCTCCCAGACTCCTGTCGCCTCTGCAGCTTTTTCATAAGCCCCCTTTAAGCTCCTCCTCAACCTATCCACATAAATACGGTGAAACTTAAAAGAGATCTCGTCCATTGAGGTACCAAAAGCCAGGTCCACCGGCAGGCGAACTTCCCTGCCAAACATTAGCCATTATGGGGAATACCCGGTAATGTCACTTCTTGTGCTGTTATAGGCGTGCACGACGGTGGAGATATGTTGGGTTCGATGCTGTTTCTGCACTTCGGTGAGGGTTCCCAACATATCCAAGCAAGTGCGGTTAAATCTCTCAGGCTGCGAATCACCTTGCGGGTGGTACGGGGTGGTGCGGGACTTCCGAATACCCAACAAGCCCAGCAGTTGCTTGACCAGCCTACTTTCAAAATCCCTCCCCTGGTCAGAATGTGTGCGCTGATGTAGCCCATAGTGTACAAAGAATTTCTCCACTAATACTTTGGCCACTGTAACAGCGTGCTGATCTTTCGTTGGGAAGGCCTGGGCATAGCGAGTAAAGTGATCATCATGACCAACACATTTCCTTGTCCACTGGCATCCGGTTCTAAGGAAAGGAAATCAATGCAGACCAAGTCCAAGGGGCCATGACTCTGTAAATGGCCCATTGGCGCAGTTCTAGATGGCAAAGTTTTTTTCTGAATACAACGCAGACAAGATCTACAATAATCCCTGACTTCCTTCTTCATGCCGGGCCAGTAGAACCGATCCACTACTAAATTAAAAGTCTTTTCTGGCCCCAAGTGCCCATCCTCGTCGTGGATCGCCATCAGTACTGCTCCTCTATGTTTCTCTGGGAGCAAGAGTTGCCACTTTTCTTCAAGCCCATCCGAGAAGCCCCTTCGATAGATTACTTCATCTCGAAACTGTAGGCGGTCCCACTCCTTGTGGGACCTTGTGCTCCTCTGGATACATCAGTGAGTAGAGCCTCCCGCTGACTACCTCTTAGAGCTCTTCCGACCAAAACACAGAGGGGATCTTCCACCTGGTCCCTCCACAGATCTTTCTTAGTCAGGGCAAACCTACTCTCCCCTCTGATCTGAATAGGATTGCAGTATAATTTGGGGACACCTGCGATGGTAACCCCCACTGATTCAGCCCCAATTGCTCCCCTAGCTGGATGCTCAACCCCTCGATACAGTGCTTGGATACCATCAGGGGGCAATTGTACCCACTCCCTAGTGCCTACTCCTGGACCCTGGGGCCTCCTTGACAAAGTGTCTGCATCGATGTTCCCCACACCTGGACGATATTTTAAACCAAACCTAAACCCAGATAGGGCAGCCAGCCATCGATGCCCCCTGGCATCAAGTTTAGCAGTGGTGAGTAAATACATAGATTATTGTCCATTTTAACTTCAAACTCAGCCCCATACAAATAATCCCTCAACGTATGGCCCACTTGAGTGCCAAAAACTCCAGCTTATGGGTGGGATAATTCTTTTCCCCGGGGGTTAAACCCCTACTGATATATGCAATGGGCTTTAAACATTGATCATGCTCCTGATATAACACCCCCCCAAGGCCATCCCGACTGGCATCTACATGTAATTCATACGGCCGATTGGGGTCGGCATAAGCCAAGACTGGGGTGTTCATAAGCCTTTTCTTCATCTGGTCAAAAGCCTGTTCACAATGCTCAGTCCATTCTGCCTGAATAGATTCTCGTGACTTCCTGGGCCCCCTAGTGTTATGGATTTGATTAGAATGACCCACTGTGTTATCTACCTCCTCATTTTTTAACAACTCATTAAGCGGGCAAGCTATCTTAGCAAACCCTTCCACAAATCTCCGATAGTATGAACAAAACCCCAGAAATGACCGCAATTCAGCGACACTATGGGGCCTAGACCAAGAAATCATGGCCTCAAGTTTAGCGGGGTCCATTGCCACTCCCTTGGCCAAAACGACATGCCCTAAATAGGTGAAAGATGGCTGATAAACTTGACATTTTTCTAACGATAATTTCCTCCTGGAGCCTTGTCAATACCTTCTCTAAATGCTCCTCATGCTGCTCAAGTGTCTCCCCAAAGACAATGATGTCATCTAAATACACAAACACCTCTATCAAGTTCATGTCCCCCACTGTCCGTTCCATAAGCCTTTGAAAAGTTACTGGAGCCCCTGACAACCCTTGTGGCATTCAAATGAATTCATAAAATCCCAATGGGCAGATGAACGCAGTTTTCTCCCTATCCTCTGGATGCATGGGGATCTGATGGTAACCACTTTTTAAATCTAACACACTGAACCACTTTGCCCCTGACAAACACTGCAAAGCATCCTCTATCCGAGGAGTTGTATACTGGTCAGGGATGATCCTCCGGTTAAGGGTACGATAATCTATACACATCCTTAGGGTCCCGTTCTTCTTTCGGACACTACTATAGGGGAAGCATAAGGACTTCGAGACTCCCTAATGACCCCAGTCCTTTTTAACTCTGCTAGGTGCTCCTGAACATCATCTAAGTCATTCAAAGGGATCCGCCGGGACCTTTCCCTAAAGGGTTTATCCTCCCTCAGTCGGATTTCATGTTTGGCACTCCTATCACAGCCTACATCAAAATCATCTCGCGAGAATAAATGCCTCCACCTCCAAAGCTGATCCCTCGCTCTCTCTCGCCACTCAGGAGGAAGTTAGGTATTCCTAGGATAAAACTGATCCATCGAAACCTCTCCTTCCATCTCTACCTTACCATCTAGAGACTCAATTGGAGTAGCTGGGCTCACCTGCCCCAACAACATCCGATCCTTCAGCCGCATCGGGAGGCCTGTGATATTCCGAACTCCAACTGAGATCCGCCCCTTTTCCTGCTTCAATACCTGCGTGGAGATTACCTCTGGAATCAATTCCACTCCGCCATTCTGTCCCCTCGGGCCAGACTCAAGAATGAGATACGACCCAGGCTGCTCCCAATCTAACTTAACAGAAGCCCTCAGGCACACCACTTCCCCAGGTTGTATTACCCTCTTTCTCTTATCCAATTTCCATAACCGCCCCACTCCTTCTGCAGGGGCCTGCTGCTCCCCCACCAAACCCTGACATACTGTCTGCAGACAAGATGAACATTCCCCACTATCAGGCCATTCCCTAATGGAATGACTGGGTTAAGTAACCGCCTAACTAAATTAGTATTAGTCCCCACAATCAATGAACCCTGGCTAACTCCCGGGGGGTGAGCACATACGATAGCCAAGGTATCCAAGGTCTCTGTATGCCCAGCAACAGAGGGTCCAAACATCAGCTGTATAGGTAAACATCCATCATAGGGGAATTTTTCAGTACCAATACCACAGATCTTCAAATCACCCAACTCCTGTATGGGTATATGCGTCAAATACTTATCATAAAAATCCCTACATAATAACGTCACCTGCGCACCTGAATCCAAAACCGCCTTAGTATAAATACCCTCCACCTGCACCGGCACCAACTGGGGCCCACCAACTGCTGAGGAGCCATGGCTTTAGCTTCTACCAGTTCAAGGGGATGGGGGTTTCTTATCGGAGAGGATACCCCCATTACTCTCATTTCTGCTGAGGATTCCCAAGAAAACCCTCTCTCACCGGGGCTGACTGATATCGGGTGCCCAGCTAGCTCCTTCACCCGGGGCCCTTGACAATTTCCCAAACGCACTGAGTTCCTTGATCTTCTATACGATTTTGGACATATGCGCTTATAATGCCCCATGTCCCCACAATTATAACAGATCACTGATCTCATTGGATTATTATCCCAGGCGGGTGGGCCCATCATCCCATCGGTTATTCCAACCCGACCTCCATGCAAGGGTGGGCCACCCACTGTTGACCAAGAAGCTATCATCTTGGTTAACTCCTGTATCTGGGTTTGCATCGTGGTTATCCAGTCATTCTCCTCCCTTACCTCTCTCACTCCTGGGCCTAAGGGCTGTCCTACCGGCAATTCAGCTGTCACCCCCTTAGCCTCCTCCACAGCCTCAGTTGCCCGTACCCTCCTTATAAGCTCGTGATATCCCCAGACATTCCCTCTAGCTTCAACCTTTATTTGGCTCTAGACAGGGTCCAAAGCCAATGCAACCCGGGAGAGTTGTTCTATCCTGGTCTGTTCCACCCAGCCGGGTCCAATCCCCCCTTCTCCACTACCTGATATAATAATCTATTCAGGTGCCTTATATATTCAGACAGCTTCTCACCCCTCTTCTGATACATATGTTCCAACTGGAACAGTAAACTAGATACCGTCTCAACTGACCCAAACTCATCATGCAACAAAGAGAGGTAGTCACGCACAGTAAACTGTCTCTGACCCAATGTTAAACTTCTAATGGCCTCTGCAGCAGGGCCCTTTAAGCTCTCTCTAACCCGCTGTCTTTTCTGGGTATCCAGTATATCCCACTCCTCAACTGCTTGTATTGCCTGCTCCATCCAGGCTTCGTATTCCTCTTCTCCTTCTGGTACTGATTGCGTCCCCGAAAAAGTATGTAATTTCCTATATCCGGCCCATGTACAGCAATCCCCAGTCGGATTTTGGACAGAAACCAAATTTCCCCCGCACTTGGGTAGCCCCTACTCCTGCTACCCCCTTAGATAGGGAAACACACTTCTCTTTCTTCTGGCCTAGTGGTTTGATCAAAAATATGCCTCATACAATGGGAAAAATCACCCGGTATCTTCTGTTAATTGCAGACTTTGAGCCTGAAAACACTCTGGGACACTCTGTTTCCATTCCAGCAGTACATAAAAATGGGGGGAATCCTCATTTACCTTCATATCTATCACATATACCCTTTGGTCTGGAACAAAGCCCCTTAATGTCTGTAAAATTCGCTCCTCTGACCAAACATTACCAGGGACCTTCATTACTACACTTGTCTTCACTTCACTATTCTGCTCCTCACACCACCTGGTGGCCATATTAGAGTCCATATTGCTCTCCTGGCTCATATCCCTACACAATACTAACCCTTCCTTACTAAGGGGAGGGGCCAGGCAGGAAATCCCGGACGAGCCCCCACGTGTAGCGTTACCTCCTCAGAGGCTGCAAAAACCCAGGCCCTCCCAGCCCCATCCCCCTTTGTCAAGCCCTGCCGTAGTGTTCTCTACGGGTTAATAAGATGTATCTTCCAGCCAGAGCTCATGCAGAATTAGTAGGTAGCAGGCTCTTGTCGTCAAGGAGGGGCTTCCAGGAACGAAAATAACCATAGTCAATGTTATGATGATATCCAACAGCCCAAGGCCGGTATAGCAGCAGGAATAAAAGATTCCTCAGTGATCATCCAGAGTCAAGTGGGATAGAGAAAAACCCCCAGCTCCAGACAGTAGTAGAAACAACAACAGTCGATGTGCTGTAGCAGTAGCTCATCCCCCCCCCGGGCAACTCCCCCACAATGTCTTAAAACCTGTAGTAGCAGTGATAGTCACAGTCCAAATTGTTTCCAGGCTCCACAGCAGCAATAGCCACCCCCAGTCTCTCCTCTCTTTCTCTTACTTCTCCTTCAGTCAGGTTTCAGCGTCAAAACCCTCTCCCCTCCTTTATCTTTATTGTTAAAATCTGAGGCTAGGAGTCTCTGCCAACTCCTCTCCACACAATCTCTCTTTTGCCTCCGTTTGAGATATCCTCCTCACGAAGGAAGCAAAAAAACTCCACTCTCTCTCCCCCTCTAGCCTCTGTTTAAAATATCCTCATTATGAAGAAAACAAATAAAACTTCCAGTCCCTTTACCTTCACCTGACGAATGGCAACCGGCCCCTCCGTCTCTCCTCTCGTTCTCTTTTCTATCTTCTCCTCCAGCCATGCCGGCCACACCCAAAGCCAGCAGCAGCTGTCCCAATCTCTCCCTTCCCAACCAAGCTCCTGCAAACACTCTCAGACAGCTTCGCTACACTATCTCATAACAAAATATAATATTCTAGTTACAAATCCTATCCTTCTAATTATAATACTTTTATTTATAACAGTTATCTATTTTCTTAACCATATTCAAACATCTGTTTAATAGTATAATATCCCATATAATAGGTCAACATCTCTATTTTCTTCAGTCTTGCTCTAGTTTTCTTCCTTTGCCAAATAACTTTCCAAGTCAGTACATTTGAATCATCAAGTAATTCTTTCTCTGTTTTTGTATATATTGCTTGAAATGAGGAAAATAATTTAATTGAAATATTTTTGGAAGAACGTTCAACCCATTTATATTCATTAAACAGCCTCCATCTTTCTCCTTCAGTTTTTTTCATTTCTTGTTTTTCAATATTCAGCATTTCTCCTAACAGTTTTACTATCTGTTTGATCAGCCTTATTCTCGAATGTGTTCTGAGATCTTGACAAGTAAGATATCTTTTCTATTTCCGGTGTTACCACTGCATCTTCTAATTTTTCATTTGTCTGTATCTGTCTGTAATTCCTTCCTTTAGGTCCTCCTCTTTAGATCCATTTCTTCTAATTTTCCTTCTGTTTTCTAGGTTACTAGTTCTTTCTTTGTAGTCATTGTCTGGATTTTAAATTTAGATTAGAAAATTGTTCTTTTATCTCATTTGCATTATTTTTAGTCTCATCATGAAATAAAACAATTGTCTGTTGGATTGACTTCAACCTGGAAAGAATTTCTTTCTGAGATTCATTAACATTTTCTTTTTGATATATCAAGCTGGGAGCTTTGGATTCAGGTGTTAAAGATGATTTTTTTACCATTTGAAGCTAAGTATGAAACACTCATTTTGTTTTTGTATGTAGTCTTTATAGTCCAATAGGATCCCCAACACAGATAAGCAGCGCAAGAGTTTTTTTCTTTTTCCCAGCTACAATATTCAAAAGTAAAAGTTTCCTAACTCTGTTTCCAAATCCAATTTTATTAATTCATTGTAAATTCTTTTAATATGAGCACATTTCTGATCTTTAATCTGAATTACCAAATTTTCATCTGCTAATGTAATTCCCACTTTCTTATCTAAGGTCCACCTCTCCACTATTTGCAAATATTGAAACCATCATTGTAAAATATTTTCTTGCCTTAACACATCTGAAGACTTTAGTTGCCAATCAGTACCCAACCAAATAAGTAACTTTTTATAAGAAATATTATCAAAATTCACCCCATTAGAAACCCCCTGAATTGCTTGTCCAGGAATCCCCCAAATAGGTATTTTATAATTTAGCTTACAATAATACTTCTTCCAAACTTGAAGTAAAGCATTTCTTAAAATATGTGACTTAAAAACCTAATCTACTTTCTTATCAAAAATTAAATATGCATGCCAACCATATAATAAATCCCAACCTTCAAGAGCAAGAATATTTTTATTTGTTAAATTAAGCCAGTCACTTACTAAAGTTAAAGTGGCCGCATCATAATATAATTTCAAATTAGGTGCTTTAAGTCCACCTCTTTCTCAAGCATCTTGTAAAATCTTAAACTTTACCCTTAATTTCTTCCCACCCCAAATAAATTTATTGATACCCTTCTGCCACTCATCCAAATTAGCATCCTTTTTAAAAATGGGTATCATCTGAAACAAAAAAAGAAACTTTGGTAGAACATTCATCTTTACTACTGAGATTCTCCCCAGTAACGACAGTTGTAATTTTTGCCAATCATTTAAATCTTTTTGTACTTTTACCCATAAGCGATCACAATTATTCTTATACAATTTTCCATTAGATGTTGTAATATATATTCCCAAATACTTAACCTTATTAACTACTTCATAACCTGTTGCCTCAACTATAATATCTTTTCCCTTCGTAAACATATTTTTCAATAATATTTTAGTTTTATTCTTGTTCACCTTAAAACCAGAGACCAGTCCATACTGTGCTAAAATTTCAACCAAATCTCTGACCGAATCTGTTGGATAGGATAATGTCACAACCAAATCATCAGCAAAAGCTCTCAGCCTATAATCAATCTTACTTATTTTTATTCCTTTTAATCTAGATGAATCTCGAATTTTAATAAGTAAAATCTCCATTGTTAATACAAATAGCAAGGGGGATAAGGGACAACACTGTCTCGTACCTTTTTCTATTTTAAATACATCTGTTAATCCCCCATTAATTATAATTTGTGCCGATTGTTGCTGATATATGGCCTTGAGAGCACACAAAAATTTATCTCCAAAGTTCATTTCCTCTATGACTTTCAATAAAAATTTCCAATCCAATTGATCAAAAGCTTTCTCAGCATCTATAAATATTAAAGCAGCAGGGATTTGGTTGTTCTTATCCAAATACTCTATTAAATTAACAATTTGTCTTACATTATTTTTCATATATATTCCCATTATAAATCCAGATTGGTCGGTATGAATCAATTGTTTCAAAACCTGCATTAATCTATTTGCCAGTATCTTTGCAAAAATCTTATAATCTGTATTCAAAAGAGATATAGGCCTATAATTTCTAGATTGGGACAGATCCTGGTCTTCCTTTGGAATCAATGATATGAAGGCCCTTTTCCAAGATGCAGGTAGCTCTGCTCCTGACAAAATGTCATTAAAAAGTTCCTTTACTGGTTCTATCATTTCTTCAGATAACATCTTATAATAAATTGCTGTTAGTCCATCAGTACCTGGAGTCTTGCCAACCTTCAATTGTTTAATTGCAGAAATAATCTCTTCAGAAGTAATTAAACCATTAATCCCGTCACATTGGTCACTCGTAAGTCTAGGAAAATGTGCTTCCTGTAAATATTTTTCTATGTCTGAAATTTGTATAGTTTCACTAGCATATAATTTTGAATAAAAATCTAAAAAGGACTTTTTAATCAATTTTTGTTGATACACTTCTTTACCTTTATAAATTATTTTATCTATAGTCCTCAATTTCTGTTTCTTACGTAATTGATAAGCCAACCATCTACCAGGTTTATTTGCATTACAAAATGTATTGTGTTTCATATACCTCAAATTAGTTGCCATCTGAAATGCAGAGTTAGTAAAAGATTGTATGATTAAATGGGCTCAGAATATTCAGGAACCGATTGCATTGGATTTATGGGAGGTAATTTGGATTAGAAATGTTAAATTTACGCAGGCTCAAAACTTGAGGGAAAATTTTTATAAAATGTTTTATAGATGGCATCTGGATCCTAAAAAGTTGTTTTGTATGTACCCGAACCTGCAACCTAAATGTTGGAGATGTGGTTGCTTGGATGCAACTTATTTTCATGTTTGGTGGACTTGCAAAAATATTAAAGCTTTTTGGATTATGATTTGGTGGAACATTCAAAAGGTTTTTAAAAGGAAGATTAAGTTTACTCCCCAGTTATTTCTTTTGGGTATTTTTGTGGATTTTGATGCTAAAGAAACTATTTTAATGTTGAATTTAATAACAGCAGCGAGATTATTGGTGGGTCAATATTGGAAGAAGGATTCTCTGCCTTCTTTAGAAGAGTGGGTATTTAAGATTTCTAATTTAGCAGAAATGGCTAAAATTTCTGCTTACTTAAAGGACCATTCACAAGAGAGATATATTATTGTATGGAGAAGATGGATAGAATATGTTCAGAAGAAATATGGAACTACAATTTTCATTTATTTTATGAGTAATAGATTTGTTTATAAAATTATGATGTTAAAGTTTGAACAGAGTTAAGGGTTAATATGATTTTGGTTATTGTATAATTAGTAAACTTAAATAGATTATGTTTAATATGTTTGTATAACCCTGTACTAGGCTCTGGGAAGTCGGGGTGGGGGAGGGGGGTGGGGGGGTGGGTTGAAGGTTAAATAGCTCAGATAAGTAGAAATAGTTTCATTGTTTATAATATTATGTTTTATTTTGGAGAGAGGAATTGCTCAGGCATTTCTCCTGGACTACATCCGGAATGAGAAGATAGGAGGAAGGGGAGAAGTAAGTAGGAAGGTTGAGGAGAAGGAGGAGAGGGGGAGAGTGAAGAAGAAGAGGGAAAGAGGGAAGTGAGAGAAGAGGTTAGAGGGTAGATGTGGTTTGGGGGGAAATGGGTGAGCAATACCGAAAGTTATGTGTATAAATTTATTTTACTCTTTATCTGAAGTATTTTTTATGATGTAATGTAAAATTGAAAATAAAATTTTTTTACAAAAAAAAAAGTAAAAGTTTCTAAGGAAAACTAAAGTCTTATGTAAGTCTGGGCTTCAAGCCAAGTTTCTTCAATAATAAATTGTAGTGTCATAGTTCTCCACTAGATGTCATTAACGCCATCTTCCAGCTTTTTAAATCCAAACTTATATTACAAACTTTTTCAAGTTTTTTTTTCTAAAAAAGTCTCAAAAATACTTTTAGTCCCCAAATTTCAAAGCTATATATGTCAGGGGTGTCAAACTGCCGGCCCACGGGCCGGACGCATCATGTGGAAGCCATGCCCATCCCATTGCTGGCAATGGCAAAACTGGCCCAATACGTTGTGCGACATCACATGATGTCGCGAGTTTGACACCCCTGATATATCTGTATTGTTTCCAAATTAATCTTGTAATTTTCTCTGTTTCCCCCCAAGCAATTAGTTTGCCGCTTTTCTTTTCCTGAGAGAATGGGGTGGAATTTCCCCTATCCTCTCTCATCGGGGAGGATTCTTTGCTTTAGGCGGTTTTTTCCAGTAAAAAAATCTTAAAATCTAAAGAGAGGATATAGTCTCACCCAGTGTCATCCACGTTGCTCAAAAGTTGCTTCTTAATGCTTATTTTCTTCAGTTGTCAGCAGCTTCTGACTGGCCACAGAAGTGTAGCCAGTCTTTCCCCCACCAGTTTGGCTGCCCCTTCATGATCAACGAGGGTCCCCTCCTTCTTTGTCACCTCTCCAGGGCGACTTTCGACCCTTTTAAGGGTCCATAGCTGGACAAAATTGAATGCAGAAGATGGAGCCCCTCTCTTCCTGTGCCTGTTATGCCACAATGCCTAACTGCATATTTATGATGGTTACAGGGTCCCGGGGTCATGTGATCACCTTTTACAAACTTGTGACAAGTAAAGTCAATGGAAAAACCAGATTTACTTAAACAACCATGTTACTAATTTATCAACTGCAGTGATTCACTGAACAAATGTGGCAAGAAAAGGTATAAAATGGGGCAAAACTCACTTAACAAATTTCTCATTTAGCAACTTATGTTTTGAGCTCAATTATGGTCTTAAGTTGAGGACTACCTGTATTGTGTTTTGAAAACTAGCATCCTTTTTCTGGGGTTCTGTTACATTGGGATGGTTGAACAGAAATAAGAATCATTAGCTGATTTCTTTAAACTAAACATCTACATCTGAACCAAAAAGTTAACTATAGATTGTGAAATAATAATGTATGTTCTAGCTTATTTGAATAATGAGTTGTTAAAATCATATTTGCAATTTAAGGTTCAGATATTGTAATAAGTTTGGTCAATTGAAAATTGAAACAAGTTTTTGCAATGTTTTTCACAACTGTTTTAGTCAGAACATGAGACTGTAGAAATCCAAAGGTTGCTCACTTTTGCAAAGCTAAAATTATCATTATGTTTAAGTGTAGCCCAGGTTGTGCTTATTCATTTCTTCCCCTAATTTGTTGCAAACTAAAGGAAGATTTTTCTCTTTCTTTATATTATTTGTTTAGTTTTCATCAAAGAAAGCTCACATTCCAAGGTAATTCAATACTGAATTTCTCCACCATGTTTCTGTGCAGAACTGAGCAGCCACCTGATACTTGAAATGCTGTATAAATGAAAGAAATTATCCCAAAATCAAGAATAGGTAATCCATGCTCAAGTTACTTGCTAAATGGCCTTGTGCATAACTTGCTGTGTCAGAAATACCTTTGACCTCATATACAAGGAGGAGAATCATTTCAAACAGTATTTCATAAATTCTGGGAAGTTGATAAGTGAAGCAATTTGGAGACCAGAACCACAATTTAAAATCTGTTAGAGGTTGTGAGTAATAATAGGTTGAAAAGAGAAGGGGAAAAATACAAAGTCTCTGTAGCAACACCCTATTGCCATTTCTCAGAATCCTATGGTTTTTTTTTTCTTTATCATCAATGGAAATTATTAGTCAGGTACAAATCTCTTTGCATGTAAATTGTTATGTCCCGAGCCTTGCAAACGGCTCGGGCGTTTGCAGGCAGTCCCGGGCAGGTGCAAAGCTGCCCGGGACCAGACAGGCTGTCGCCAGCGCCGTGCGCATGCGCAGGTGCTGGTGCGGGAAAAGTATCACATTTACCCGGGAAGCGTCTATATAAGAAGCTGGGAGGTTTTGGGAGCTGCTGAAGCCATCTACTTGTAAGCTGAACGCTGAATAAAGGAAACTGAGAACTTCAACTGCTTCTCGTGTCTGCTTCCCGCCAAGGACTCAACACTGGCGACGAAGGTGGGATGCCTTGCACTACCTGGAAAGGACGAAGTGTAAGCTTACCCAAGGAGTCCTGAGCGGCGGAAAGGAACGGCGTCGACTCGGCAGCTGCCCACCAATCCGGTGCGCATTCGGGGGTAGGCTGGCTGATAAACCCGTCTCCTGAAGATCTGAAGATGGCGAAAATCGGAAGGCTTTTGGAATTCGACGTCTCACATCCAGAGCGGTGGGAGTCATACGTAGCCAGGGTGGAGAACTACTTCAAGGCAAACCAAGTGAGGGAAGAGAGCTTGAAGGCTGCCACCCTGCTTTGTGTTTGCGGCCAAGACGCCTTCGACATCGCAGAAAATCTTGCAGCACCTGTTCCAGTCGAGTCTGTAAGCTACGCAGATCTGAAGAAGCTACTGAAGGAGCACTTCCACCCCAAGATGTCCGTCATTGCATGGCGCCACACCTTCGAGCAGAGGGATCAACGGCCCGGTGAGTCGGCCAAAGAATTCATCGCTGCATTACGGAAGGCCGCCAAGCACTGTGAGTTCAAAGACCTCGAAGAACGACTGAGGGACCGATTCGTGTGCGGGTTAAGGCATCGAGATCTACAACAGAGACTTTTCGCTAAAGAAGAATTGTCCTACAAAGATGCCTTAAGGGAAGTCACCGCAGAAGAAGCAGCAGGCGGCGCTGTCAAGAACATGCGGCCGATCAGAAACAGTCCAGAGGTTGCATCCGTGCACCAGGAAGACGTCCAAAGAAACTCCGAGGAGGATCCGGACGAGGAAGTCGACCGTCTCCACCCCACGACGGAAGAAAAACAGAAGGGAAGCTCTTCAGCTCCGCTCAAGTGCATCGGCTGTGGAGGTCGCCACAGGAGAACCGACTGCAAGTTCCGCTCCGCTACCTGCCGGGCATGCGGCAAATAAGGACACATTGCAGCTGTGTGTCTGGACCGATGAAAGGTACAACCTCAGGAAGAACTGCGCCTGAAAGGTACCAGATTCCCCAGCCAGAATAGGGTAGGGTTTTGCGCTTCGCGAAGAAGCATCCTTAGGACAGGCACACACCAGCCCATTAAGAAAAAGCTGTCAAGGTGAAGCTACAAGGGGTTCCATTATCTATGGAACTAGACACAGGGTCTGCCTTTTCAATTATCTCCTTGCATACATTTAGGAAGATTTGTTCCGGTAGTGGAACTCAGGCCAGTTAAGGCCTTCTGACATTGTGTTAACAGATTTTCAAAATTCAAGAGTGTGTGTTAAGGGGGAGGCCACCCTTAACGTGCAATACAAGAGTTTTGAAGGTCCACTAGACTTATTAGTAGTAGGGGGTGAACGAACGAGTCTCATAGGACTCGATTGGTTTGAGGCCCTGGGGATACACGTCACAGGACTCAACAGCTTACAAACACTCGACCTACAGGAAGTCTGCAAAGAATTTGCAGATGTTTTCAGCCCCCAGCTGGGCACATTCAAAGGACCCCCTGTGTCCTTAAAGCTAGACCCCACTGTCACTCCCATTAGAATTAAAGCAAGAAGGGTCCCTTTTGCTTTAAAGAGTAAAATTGACACTGAGTTAGACAAACTAATCCAACAGGGAATCCTAGAACCTGTTGATTCCAGTCCTTGGGAGACCCCCAGTGTCACGCCTCTAAAGGCAAATGGGGACATTCGCATTTGTGCTGACTACAAATGCACACTGAATAAGGCATTGCAGCAACATGCCTATCCTGTTCCTGTTGTCAGTCACATCCTGGCCTCTCTCAAGGGGGGGCGTGTTTTTGCAAAGCTTGACCTAGCTCAAGCATATCAACAGCTGCCTGTTGATGATGATGCTGCTATAGCTCAGACTATTGTGACCCACAGGGGAGCCTTTAAGGTAAAAAGGCTACAGTTTGGAGTGAATGTCGCTCCTGGGATTTTCCAAAGCATAATGGAAAACACACTGGAAAACACACTGCGGGGCATACCGGGGGTTTGCCCCTACTTTGATGATGCCTTAATTGCAGGAGACTCCACACACATTCTAGCTGAAAGGCTAAGAGCTGTTCTGTTAAGATTCAGGAAATCAGGCCTCAAGCTCACAAAAGACAAATGCATGATTGGGGTGCCTTCTACTGAATTTCTGGGGTTCAAAATTGATGCTGCTGGGATTCACCCTGCTGAATCCAAACTGACTGCTATTTTAGAAGCACCTAGGCCAAAGTCCAAGGCCGAACTTCAGGCCTTCCTGGGCCTCCTGAATTTCTACAATTCTTTTCTTCCACAAAAAGCGAGTGTAGCTGAGCCTCTTCACAGGCTACTAGACAAGCAAGCAGTGTGGCAGTGGTCACAAACGCATGAGGGTTGTTTTAACAAAGTCAAGGCTTTGCTCACTTCTAACAGTGTACTTGCACATTTCAACGAGTCCCTTCCTGTGTGCATCGCTTTTGATGCGTCCCCTTACGGGGTTGGAGCTGTCCTGAGCCACCTCAGGTCTGATGGAACTCAGGTTCCTGTTGCATATTACTCCAGAACATTGTCTTCTGCTGAGCTCAACTACGCTCAGATAGACAGGGAGGCTCTGGCTGTTGTTGCTGGAATTAAAAAATTCCATGACTTTCTATATGGCAGGCACTTCACGGTCTTCACTGACCATAAGCCTCTGCTGGGACTGTTTACCACACGTAAGCAGACTCCCCAAATCATTTCCCCTAGAATGCTTAGGTGGTCTATTTTTTGTCTGCATATGATTTTTCCTTACTCCACAAGCCTGGAAAAGAAATGGCCATGCTGATGGCCTCAGTAGATTGCCTCTGCCAGTAGTAGAAGCTGACCCTGCGCCAGCTGTCAACATTCTATCAATCCAAGCCTTGCCTGAGCTCCCTCTTAGTGCCAGGGATGTTGCCGCTGAAACAGGTACAGATCACACACTTTCACGTGTCCGTTCCTGGGTTTTGTCTGGTTGGCCTGAGCACTGCCCTAGTCCTGAGTTTCAGAGTTTCTGGTCCAAAAGGAACGAACTGTCCCTTTCTCAGGGTTGTCTGCTTTGGGGAAACAGAGTTGTCATTCCCACCTCAATGAGGACTAGGGTCTTAGAATCCCTCCACGAGGGTCATCCTGGCATTGTTCGTATGAAGGCTCTTGCACGCAGCCACTTGTGGTGGCCTGTTTAGATAAAGATATTGAGGCTAAGGTACACGCATGCCACCTGTGCCAACGATCTCGCCCAGAGATGCCCCAAGCTCCGTGCATAGATGGGAGGAAACACAGTCCCCATGGTCTAGGGTGCACATTGACTACGCTGGGCCCTTTCAGGGCCAGTTCTTCTTGGTCCTTGTTGACAGCCATTCGAAATGGCTTGAGGTTGTACCTGTCTCATCCACCACCACTGCAAAGACTATTCAGGTACTGAGGGGGATTTTTGCTGCACACGGGCTGCCAGATGTCATTGTGTCCGACAACGGCCCTCAATTCACTTCCTCCGAATTCCAAGCTTTCTTACAGGCAAACATGATTCGTCATGCCACGTCTGCACCCTTCCATCCGTCCACCAACGGTATGGCTGAACATATGGTGCGCATCACAAAGGACGCATTGAAAAGACTCACCTATGAGGACTGGCATCACAGGTTGGCTGACTTTCTCCTTTCTTATCGCACCACACCGTCCACTTCTACAGGGAGAAGCCCAGCTGAACTTCATTGGGGGCGTCAACTTACTACTAAACTTGACCGGTTGCATCCGGACAGACTGCCTTCATCTACCTCACATCCTAGGGCACCTAGACAACTACTTGTGGGTGCCCCGGTTTGGGCTCGCAATTACGGGCCTGGACTGCCTTCATACTACCTCACATCCTAGGGCACCTAGACAACTACTTGTGGGTGCCCCGGTTTGGGCTCGCAATTACGGGCCTGGTCATACATGGGTCTCCGCTTCTATTTCCAGGGTCACAGGTCCTCTCTCCTACGAGGTAGCCCTGGACAACGGTCGTGTCCTGCGTCGGCACATCGACCAACTCCGCCCTCGGCGGGACTTTTCAGATGAGACTCCTGGGTCTTTTCCAGGGGGGGGAGAGGGACCCTTTGGAGCAAAGGGAAGGGCACGAGCTGCTGCCCATCTCCACTGATGGAGCCACAAACGGCCCATCCCAGGGTTCTGCGAGAGCTCCGAACAAGAATTCTATGAGCCTACCTAATTACCAGGCATCCACGCCTACTCCAGCCAGGGAGTCACCCCGGGGGCATACTCACTTTCCACACACATCACACAGCACTCCAGTCACGGAGGATACCCGGGGGCATCCCAACAAATCATTCCCCGCAAGAAAGCTGGCACACAATCCCCAAGGTTGGCCTGACCTTACCCCAAATTCTACAGGGGGTCAAACATACAGGGAGGTGGTCGAGGAACCAAGTCCCGACTACAACACCTCTAGCCCAAATCAGGGAGTAACTGAGTTTTGGGAAAGTACAGAAACCCACACAAGCCCGGACACAGAACGGGGTTCAGGGAATGGACAGCCTCCTGACAGGTCTTGGATGGACCTAGGAGGTTCAACAGTGACGCCCAGCAGTGGCTATCACTTCAAGGGGCCCGAGGGTCTACAGCTAGGCAGGTCAACCAGGTCACAAAGTGACAGAAGCCCTGGCCTGACGAGCCCGGTGGGCGAGCAAGCAGGCCAGGCAGCAGGGCACAGTCCTTGGAAGGCACCAAGGCAAAATAAGGAGAACAGGCTCACATCTCCCTCCAGTCAGGGAACTCATGCTAGTAACCCAGAGCTGAGAAGGTCACAGAGAGCAAAGAAGTCTCCTAAATACTTAGAGGATTACATAACATTGCTGGCTAAACAAAAGCCAGGTAACGATAGGAGCACTGAGAAGCAGAACACTGCATAAAATAAATGATTATATGTTGGTAGTAGTTTTAGCCCGGGGGAAAGGGGTGTTATGTCCCGAGCCTTGCAAACGGCTCGGGCGTTTGCAGGCAGTCCCGGGCAGGTGCAAAGCTGCCCGGGACCAGACAGGCTGTCGCCAGCGCCGTGCGCATGCGCGGGTGCTGGCGCGGGAAAAGTATCGCATTTACCCGGGAAATGTCTATATAAGAAGCTGGGAGGTTTTGGGAGCTGCTGAAGCCATCTACTTGTAAGCTGAACACAGAATAAAGAAAACTGAGAACTTCAACTGCTTCTCGTGTCTGCTTCCCGCCAAGGACTCAACATAAATCATTCACAAAAAGCTTAATTCCCCTATTCAGAGTAACTATGTCCCTCCTTATTCTCTGTGTGTGTGTGTCTCTCTCTCCCTCCCTCCCTCTCTCTCCTTTGTGTTCTTCATAACAATATTAAATGCTTACTGGCAATTAAACTGATCTGCACCACATTACATTTTATCAAGTGTTTTTGTTTCCCTAACCATTTTAAAGAAATATGCTAACCCACAGTAAAAAGAATGGCTCTTAACATGTTTATGTATGCTTAGCTTGCTCAGCAGAGCCCGTCTCACAAAAGAATTCTTTGCAACAGAGAGGCCCTATAGTTTTACAACATCTACATGGACCTAAATTACTGTTGTTTATATGGATATGCCTATGAGAAAATGAGAAAGACAGAATTTATAAACCTTGTGCATTCATGTCAACACAATAAGTTGGATTCCAATGTAAGTTAACCCCACAGAACAAACTGTATCTGTTTCTTCCTCTCTTGTGCCTCCATAAAACTTCTATAAAAGTCAAAGCTATCCTAAACAATATGAAAAAAGCTATTGCTTGGAGTATAGAAGATTATACAAATTGGATCTCAGGATAGTTCATATACAATAAACCTTCCATATTCCTATTCTCCAGAAGATCCATGATTATCTGGACAAGCTGTGTGCGGGGAGAGCATTAAGTACCTCCAGGACAGGGATGGAAGCTTCAGTAAACTTGTTCAAATTAAATTATCTTAGGATCGAGTTCTCTATGTTAGGAAGCTACATTGATTAAAGAAATATAATATTATTAACATCTTTTATTCCCATAATGGTGAATGTCAGCACAGCAAGGCAGATTAGACTAAGAAGCTAATACCATATGGGTCAGAATTATTATTATTTAAATATGTTTTATTGATTTTTAACATAATCACCTTAATATTTGGTAAACAGCGTGTTGTCTGGGTTAGTATTTAATTAATTTCTATAATTCTATAGTCCATATAATGGCTTTGCTTGATTTTCTCTTCTTCTAATAAAATTATCTTTTGCCAACTTTAAATTAACACAGTTCTTATTATTTTAATTAAATATAGACATTTTTCTCATGCCGCATCATAGATCCTGTTTACAGAATTCTTATTTAAATTTCCTCCCCACAATATTCAAAGCATTCTTACTGGTTAAGATTTTCTTGAAATTAGTTACACTTAAGTATTTAAGTCTTTTTTCTCATACAAGCCATCCCAATAATTTTACATTTCTCATGTCTTTAAAAAAGGGGAAAAAACAGATAAAACATTTCTTTTATATAAACCATCCCAACATTTTTCTTTTTCTCATATCAAAAACAAAACACAAAGGAAAAAAGTAAGAAAAAAGACTATGTTACTTGGGGGGTTCATCCCTCTTAAACTAATCTTCATTTATATTCAAAATCTTTCTAGTTTTTAACCATATTCAAACAGATGTTTAATTTTTAAATATTCCCTCTGGTAAATCCCATCATCTAATTTTTTAATTTTCACTTTAGCCTCTTCTTTTTTTTTGCCAAACATCTTTCCTGATCAATATGCTTCGCTGAATCAAAAAATCTTTCCATAATCTTAAAATTGTTGTTGCAGGTACAAAAGGCAAACAGGTAAGATGCTTTTATAGGAAGATTTCGTCCCTTCGTATTCATTGAGAATCTTTTCTTTTCTTTCTTTCTTGATTATATTTATCATTTTTTGTCTCTCAAGTTCTCATAGTTCTCCTGGCAGAATGCATTTTGTCAAATCTTTTTTCTTTTTTCCTCAAACTTATTTTGTAATCTTAAGGTATAGGTTACCATACTGGTTATCCATTACCAGTATTTCCTATACAGTTTTTTCCATCTGAGTTAAGTCATACTTTCTTCTATTGTTAAGTTCCATCTTGAAATCTCTTTCTTCTGTCTCGTATTCAGTTGTCTGTTTTTTCTGCTCACTCTCTGTTTTTATTTTCTGAGAATTTTTGTGTTGTAAAGTTAAATTGGAGATGTGTTCATTTATATTTTCAAAGTTATTTTTAATTTACTTGTTGTTTGAGATCATTGTTGTTTGGATTAGTTGCAACATAGCATAGATCTCCTTCTGGAAAGCATTTGTTTTTTCTTGGTATATTTTTTCTGCAGATCTCTGGTTTTCCATGATAGCTAAAAATCAGGGTTTTCCTTTCTCTGCAAACAGCTGTAGAGTCACAGTTGAGTTGATATTTGTAATTCAGAAAGGTCAATTCTTTTTTTTAGAGTTTATAATTCTCACTTTGTAGACAGCCCAAAATGTTTTCTTCTTTTTTATCACAGCTATTCTCTGTTATTAAGACACTGAAGATCACCAAAACCAAATTATCTTTTCCTGGGCTTTGCCAGTCCCTGTAATAAAGCAACTGTTGTTGTATATTTTCATCCACCACTAGATGTCAGCACCAGTCAGTAATAGACAATTGTTTACTTCTATTTTCATGATTTAAAAGGAAAATCTTAACAAATTCCACCGATTTCAAACTTATCCATATTAAGTCTTATATTCATTTCATTTCAGTACATTTCTGTTTCCCCTGAAAAATTTAAACCTCTCCCTTTCTCACTTTCAGAGGCTTTTTGCTTCTTGGGGTCCCCCTTCCAGGAAATCAATTTTCAAGTAGAAGAGAGAAAATCACTGTTCTTACCCAGTTCCAAACACATTGTTTACAGTCAGCTTAAAGTAGTGCTTTTGGGCTTTGGCTGCTTGTAGCTTAGGCTAGATTCTGAAGTTAAGCTAGCCTTTCATCTGCTGGCTTTTGGAGGGCTTTTCCCAAACCGGTTGGATTGACTGCCGTCTCTCCACAATCAGCGGGACTTCGTTCCTTCTTTGTTGCCTCTATGGGGCGACTTCAGGCCCAGTTAGGGTCCCCTGGCAGGCAGAAATCAACCGTAAGGTGCAGAGCCCTGCAATCCCTCGGCTGCTACACTACTGCGCAAAACCAGAAGCCCAGGTCAGAATTATTTTTATTATAATAGCTATAATAATAGAATTTTGCAAATCTGAGTGTGTTTCCCCTCCTTTATATACATGCAAATTAGGAAGGGGCTTCTCTGAGAAGTGTCTCTCAAGTTATTTTTTTGGATTAGCTCAAGCCTCTCTTATCTGACCACTGCCTTAGTACCTGTTCTCCCTCCTGTCCTTCAAGGCCTTTCCCTGTGCCCTGTAGAGTAAAGCATAACAGGAATTTTGGAGATGTCACTGCAGGAGAATAGAAGATATAATGAATATAGAGGATGTATTGCGATTGTTTCAGAAAATAATCTTCAAATATCTCATAAAAGCCAGAGCATTTATCTCAAGTTAAGATACATATATCCAATTTAATTTTTAGAGACCAGAACGACAATTTAAAAGTTGGCAGAGGTTGGATCAAAAGGATTTCCAGTTAAAAAAAACAGTAATGGCCACATTCAAAATATATCAAACAGTTTTCTCCCTTGCCAATTTATATTATAGTATATTCAACTATCATGATTTCCATCAAATGCAACTGTGAAGTGAAAATTATTCTTACTTTGATTGCTGTGTCTTGTAGAAACATGCTGGGAGTCCTAAAGAACAAAGACATGGAATTGGTAATTAAAAACATGGAATGGTACAGTAACAATAGTTTGACACACGTGACAGAAAGAGTAATTCTACTGTACAGAGCATTTGGACCACTCTTTTTTATCTCTAGCAACAAAGAGACTATGTACATCTTGATAATCTCTTTGAATATTCTTAGGCAGAATTTCATCCATGCTAGAAACACATCAGGGTTTTCCTCCTCTGATCCATTGCTGAAGACAATTGATATGTGAGAGAGGTCCTCATCTAAGAGGAAAACTCCAAAAAACTTCCAAAACAATCAAGCACTCCAGCTGCCACTTTATTTCTTCTCCAAATGATAACATACAGAGTATATTGTATTTTCCCAGAAATATGTAAGAGTATACAAGGTTATACAAGTAGTAATTATAACCATAGTCAGGGGTAGGCAACCTTGCCTCTTTTATGACTCATGAATTTCAACTCCCGGAATTCCTGAGCCAGGGAGAGGTGTCTAAGTTGAGCCATGCTCGCTCAGGAATTCTGGGAATTGAAGTCTACGAGCCATAAAAGAGCCAAGGTTGCCTACCCCTGACCATGGTGGATTACTATATACTAGATGAAATTGTTCTAACTGAGCACCATCTGTGGAAAGAACCCAGTTCCCTGAATATCATGTAGCAGAATTATGGGAATGCTAAATTAGTCACAATTGTACAGGCAAGTGACTGCTGACTGCACAATAGCATTTAGCTTGGATCATGACAACAGTAGCTTTAACTGAACACTGAGCAACTCACATAAACTCTTCAGGCTATTTTGTAACTTAATAAATTAAGCTGTGAGTGAGTTCACATGGTTTGGGAAATGCATGGGGCACCATGAAGCAAGTTTGGGAATCTCTGCCTTATGCTACTCTTTGCAAATTTCTGCCTTAGTAATTGATCCATAGGTCTGACCTACAACGCAATCTCCACAATAGAAAACACAGAATTTATTCCTTCCTTATTCATTTCCTGGGTTGATCCCCTAGAAGAACCTTTAAAACAAATTATCTCATCAATGGATATAGAAGCCACATAAAATGCATTAAATGACAGATCACAAACATATATATGCAAAAATGAAATGCAACAATTATTAAAATTAAATTAAATTAAAGTAACATTTAAAATTAATGTTTTAATTTTTTATAATTAAAATTAAACTAAAATGATGGCTATTAAAGGTAAAATATATTCCTAGTATAAACAAGTATAATATTGTATCAGCATAATTGCAGTCTCTCACCAGTCATCTCACACTGTACCCTCTTGGAACCAATTGTCATTGATAAATAGCAGCATTAATGTTCCCCCAGATTCCTACCTGGTGATCACATGCTAGTGCAGCACCTGTGCATGAGGCAAGGCAGGATGATGGTGCCGGAGAACAAAGGCTGGTAGAACTAGCCTAGCAGGATTTGGGGTCCAGCAGCATAGTTTTAGAGCCATTGCCAGTTTTATTTCAGCACACCAGCAATACTAGCTCAAATACAGCACTGCCAGAGCCTGAATGCTAACAGATAGAATCTGTTCTATCCAGAGCAGGCATAACATGCAAATCCTGAATATTTAGCAACAATGATTAGAAATTATGCCACACTAGGCTTCCGGTTTGTCACGTGGCCGCCATGGACAGATGGGAGTTTTGCTCTCTCTCCCCCGAAAGTCACCTCAAAGAGGCGACCAGCAAGGAGGAGCTTTCGCTGGATCACGGGAGAGCAGCAACTCTCCCATTAGAGCTGGCAATCCCTCCAAACCGGCGGACGAAAGGACCATCCATAGAAATATGGCTCATCCCTAGGCTGCTAACAGCCAAAGTTGCATTTACCATCTAGCAACTTTAAAGCAGTGTGGAAGAGACTGGGTGAGATCTGCCTCTCTTATATCCTAATTACTTAATTACCTGCATAAGCTGCTAAAATACTTTCCCCCCCCCATGGTGAGGGAAGGGGAATTTTAGCTCTCCCTCCTGAAACAGCAGCGATCAACCACTCAAGAGTTTAAAACGTTGGAAAAATACTGGGATCCTAATTGGAATTCTATTTCCTAAAATTGGTGGATTATAAGACTTGTAACTTTTTACTATTTTTTCTCTGATTTTTACTCTAACTATTATTGAAGATTTGGGGGTTTCCCCCCTTAAAATGGAGGGGGGAAACTGAAAAGATCCAACTAACTCTGAGATGACATCTGGTGGCTAAATTTGAGACTGTAACCTGCTATTCTTTAAGAGAGACTTGTTGACAGCTTTGAAAATAGATAAAATATAAAGTAACCTTGAAGCACTAACTGCAAGAAACTCAGCTCAGCTCCTCTCTTGGTGGACTTCCTGACTGTAAGTTTTTTTTTAGTTTAATATACTACAATGAAAGAAGAACAGGAATAGATTTCTCCTGTAGAGGAAGAACAGGAACAAATTATTTGTATGTTAAAAGCAATTATCCAAACTCTCTGTATAAGTCTGGATATGCAAACTCAACTATGACTTCAACCAAAGAATCATCTATACAGAATTCTATAGAGAAAGTGAAACAACCAAATGCTATGACAGATGACTTAGATACTCAACAAATACAGACAATGGAAAACACAAAAAAGAAACTGATAATAGAGAACAAGGAAAGGACTTTTCTTATAAACCAGAAAGAATTTGAAGATAAAAAAGAAAAACAGATGAAAGAGAAGTTAAATACTTCGAGACAACTGGATCGAATTGGAAAAACAAAGAGATGACCTGCTAAATCAACTAATCCTCTTAAGAAAACATCAACTGGATGCTTTTACCAACATCAAACAATAGCCACAACAATACAAAGAAATATTTTTGATGATTTAAAAGCAAAGATATGAAAGATGATTTGGCAAAGAAAAAAAAGCTAGAATAAGACTGAAAAGGATGGAGTTTTGATTTACACATGAGATCTAAAACAGAATATATCCAAATGGATAGAATATGTATTCTGAACACAAAATATTGTAATGATTTGAGATACAGAAAATTTTGGTTATATAAAATCTAGAAATATAAATATTAAAATAAGAATATTATATTGTTTTATTAGTTTGTTAAGATAGATGGTAGAATTTATATATAAGGTGCGTATTTTAAATATTAGATTGTATAAGGAATTGTGATAAAGGAATTGTGCTTAATTAAAAATTTGGAAGAAAAATATTAAACGTTAAATTAAAATATTAAGGGAAAATTAACTATCAGGTAATTAAATTCAAGATTTGAATTTAAAATATCGTTATGAGTTGAGACAAAGATTAAGTAAAACTTAGAAGTGTAAATATTAATAATTAAATTTGTATATTGGTTTATGGTACAAATGCTGATGGTTTATTTTTGTTGTTTTGCTTTGGTTTTTTCTTTTTTCTTTTGAAAGGAAGAAAGGAAGGAAGTAGAAGGAAGAAAAGAAAAAAAATTATTAGCCCCAAATATAAGATAGGAGACTTAGAAATTAGGGTCATTTAAAATTTGGAAATGATAAAGATTAAACGTTAAATTTAAATATCAATGGGAAATTAAAGTTAAGAAAAACTTACTAGGTTATTGTCTAAAAGATGGAATGTCAACTCAATTAAAATATGTATAGACTGAAGATTATTTTTTTTTATTAAAGAGTTTTATAAATTTTACAAAAAATAAGAAACAATACAAAAACAAAAAACAACATATACAAATAAAAAACAAACATTACCCAACAAAACCCCCCTTCCCCCACCCCTACCCAACCCCCCCCTTCCCCCCCCAGGACCTCCCAGAGCAGAATATAGGCTTAATTAAAGAAAAAGTTAAAAAAAATTATAAAAAAAGAATATAAAATAGAATATATATATATATATATAAAGTTAAAAATTATGAAAAAACTATATAATATTTTTTTATATCAAATTTAAATTGTATGAATTTTATCCATTTATCCCAAACAGCAAGAAATTTCTCTTGCGTTTGTCCCTTTAAGAAAGCCGAAATCTTTGCCATTTCCGCCAAATGAGACACTTTAAGAAACCATTCCTGCAATGTAGGCAAAGATTCCTTCTTCCAATATTGTCCTACTAACAGCCTCGCAGCTGTTATCAAGTTTAACATCAATATAACCTCCTTTGTGTCACAATCAGTAACTATACCTAACAAAAATAATTGTGGAGTAAATTTTACCCTCCTTTTAAAAATTCTCTGGATATTCCACCATATCTTAATCCAGAATGCTTTTATCTCTCTGCACGACCACCAAATATGATAATAAGTAGCATCCATACAACCACATCTCCAACATTTAGGTTGTAAGTCAGGGTACATAAAAGACATTTTTTGTGGATCAAGGTGCCATCTATAAAACATTTTATAAAAATTCTCCCTTAAGTTCTGTGCTTGTGTAAATTTGACATTTCTCACCCAAATAATTTCCCAGGTGTCCAATGGAACTGGCTCACCAAAATTCTGCGCCCATCTAATCATACAATCTTTAATTAGTTCCGTTTCTGAATCCAATTCAACTAAAACCCCATAGATCCTCTTAATGTGGGTTTGTCTTTGATCCTTCACTTGCTTAATAAGATTTTCATCTTTTCTGTAAAAACCCACCTTACAGTCCATCTTCCATCTATCTAATAATTGCCTATATTGGAACCAAGAATAAATAATATTTTCTTGTGCTAACTCTTCCCGTAATTTTAACTGCCAGTTTTGTCCATCCCATTTAAGTAACTGTCTATAGGACACCATATCCATTTTAACCCCTCTTTTTATTCCTTCTATTGCATGCCAAGGTACGGCCCATAATGGTACTTTAAAATCACTTTTGTAATATTTTCTCCAAACCCTAAGTAAAGAAATTCTTAAGATATGAGATTTAAAAGCCCAATCCATTTTTTTATTAAATATTAAATAGGCATGCCACCCAAAAAGTAAATTCCATCCCTCTAAGTGAAGTATATCAGAATTTGTCAAATTTACCCAGTCACTAACTAATGTTAAAACCACCGCATCATAATATAATTTCAAATTCGGCACCTTGAGTCCTCCCCTCTCACGGAAATCTTGCATAATTTTAAATTTAACCCTTGGCTTTTTCCCTGCCCAAATAAATTTATTAAGGCCTTTCTGCCACTCAGTTAAATTGATCTCATTCTTCAAAATCGGTATCATTTGGAACAAAAAGAGAAACTTGGGTAGAATATTCATTTTTATCACTGCAATTCTTCCCATGAGGGATAATTGCAACTTTTCCCAATTCTTCAAGTCTCTCTGTACCCTAACCCACAACCTTTCATAATTATTTTTAAATAATTTTGCATTAGAAACAGATAGCATCACCCCCAAATATTTTACCTTATTAACAATTTCAAAACCCGTCAAGTTAACCAAAGTCTGCTTCTCCCGACTAGTCATATTTTTAGGTAAAATTTTTGTCTTATTAACATTAATCTTAAAACCCGAAACCAAACCATAATTATGAATCAGCTGTAATAATTTTACTACAGAATAAGTAGGTTGCGACAAAGTGATGACCAAGTCATCCGCAAAAGCTCTTAACTTATACTCTTTTTTATTAACTTCTATTCCTTTAATTTCCTGCGACTCTCGAATTTTGATCAACAGTATTTCCAGTGTTAAGACAAACAGCAACGGTGATAATGGGCAGCCCTGTCTAGTACCTTTCTCTATTGTAAAAACCTCTGACAAACCTCCATTAACGATAAGTTGTGCCGTTTGTTTTTGATATATTACCTAGACTGAAGATTATTGATGAATACTAGAAAGGTATTTTTTGTTTGACTGATAGAATAAGAACTGTATTGGTCCGAATATGAGACAGTAGATATTATGGGGGAAAAAGAGGGAATTAGTTGTAATACTTTTGAGATTTGTACTGATCATATTCAAATGTAATGGAATTACTGTGCTCAGCCGCTACGTACTTTTCAAGTATGTAAATGTAATATTGGAAAATTAATAAAAAAAACTTGGGAAGAAAAAAAAATAGAAATTATGCCACACTAGGGTGTGTCAAATTTTTCAACTTTCAGTTTTCAAACATTAGGGGTGCTCAAAGGTTGTGACGTGCCACGGGGATTGTAAAATATTTTGGTTACTTTAATATAATTTAGATGCACTTGATAAATAACTTATTTTGTCTGAGAGTGTTAATACTGCTGGCCTCATTTCCTGTGAGTGTGATAACTGATCTGTAATTCTAAAAAAACAAGACTGAGAACATTCACAATAATAATAATAATAATAATAATAATAATAATAATAATAGTAATAATAAAAAAGTTGGAAGGACTTTGGAGGTCATCTAGTCCAACCTCCTGCTCAGGCAGGAAACCCTATACCATTTCGGACAAATGGCTGTCCAGTCTCTTCTTAAAAACTTCCAGTGTTGGAGCATTCATCGCTTCTGGAGGCAGGTTGTTCCACTGGTTAATTGTTCTATGAGCAACCTAATTGGGACTGGCAGAAACTTGTTGCCCAACTGAACTCCCAACACTGCGAGACATTCTCAGATATGGCCTACTGTTAAGAGAACAAAGTATGATGATGCTAGAAACTATCCAGAAGCCAGTCTTGCAAGAGACATATATCCAAAAGTGCTTGAAAAGTGGGAATGAGCGAACAACTCTTTTGTGATCACTGTTGTAAATTCATGAGTGACAATCTTGAACAAGATCCAAGAGAGCTGGGATCAAGCCAAAATATATATCTCTTGGTAGAGGAAAGCTAGATGTCAAAGATGTCACTGTGAAACTTGACAAACTGTTTGACATTCTCAACTGCAAGTGTTAAATTGTTCTGTGTGCTGCATTTGGCTGCTCTGCTGGCTGCAAAAAAGAAGCTCACATTAACTGTACCTGCCCTATGGAGACCAAGATACCACTGAAGGAATTTGCTTTTGTTAAAGGTCAGCGACAAGATTGGTTCTTTTGGATAACACCAGATTGGTTTGCCAGATCTGCCGGAGCAGAAACAACTAGTCAAAAGGCAAAAGTGGCAAGATGATGAGAGACAAAGGCTCACTAAATATAAGCAGAGAAGTATTCCAGACATTTTGATACTGGCAAATGAAGCAATTATCTCTTATGATAAAAATGAAGGACAGACGACTGATGATGAAGAGGAATGTGATGGAAGTTATGAAGAGGCCTTAGACCAGCGGTTCTCAACCTATGGGTCACGACCCCATTTGGGGTCGAACGACCATTTTACGGGGGTCGCCAAACAACGCGATCTGCCATTTTTCCCCCTCAGGGGGCACCGCCGCGCATGTGCCACGCATGCGTGCCGTGCTGCACCGCGCATGCACGGCGCATCTGTGTGACAGGGTCGCCGTCACACAAAGGTTGAGAACTGCTGCCTTAGACTAAACACACGTGCCCTCTACTTCAAAAGAAAAGACAGAATACAATAGATTAGAAATAACAAATGTTGCTATGCAGAGCATAAGATACGGTGTTGGTCTACATGCCACTGTTGCCATTACCACAGCTGCCTTTATAGATGCTGGCTTGATCACCAAAGAAGACAAGAGACTTGCAGTTGACCCAATAAAGTCAAGAGAGCCCAGGAAAAAATTATGAAGTCCTTAGATCAACAATTTGATGAGCTTTGTAAGAAAGGCGAAATAGAGTGCATCTTCTTTGAAAATACAGATAGAATTTAAACCGGAATTGTTTTTGCTAGGAATATTAAGACCTAATTATGGTAAAGAGAATGACTACTTGAAACTACATATTTTAACAGCTGCAAGGATAGTATTTGCCCAATTTTGGAAAAATGAGAATCTACCATCTGACCAGGCTATAATTACTAAAATGTTAGAGTGCGCAGAAATGGATAGATTAACATTGGAGATGAAAGAAAAAGATGAGTCATTTATTTTAAAAGGTGGGAAAAATTTTATCAATGGTTAGAGAAGCGTTAGAATCTGAAAAGGACTTAATATTTCAGAATAGATGATCGAGTTTTAACTGAGTTATAATTTATAGGTTGATAACATCTTTATTTTTAGTGATTTAGTAATTTTTAACCATTAATGTTGATAATTATGATTAGTTGAGATTTTATTATTCATGTTTATTTACATAGATGAATTTATTTGTTTATTAATTGTTAGTAATATGGTTATAGTTAATCTTATCTTAAAATGGCTGAGTATGATATTCATTATTATGATCCGGATGGTAGCTTGTTTGTTAAAGTATGTGATTAATGTACCTATCCTTATTCCATCCTAAATCCCCCATCCCCTTCCCCCCCATACCTGTATTGTTCCTATTTTTTCCTTTTTTACATAAACTTAATAAAATATTTTTTTAAAAAAGAATGCATCTTCTTTAACAGGTGTATAGATGCAACTAAAGTTATTGTCAAAAATCCGACTAGCAAATCCAAAAAAAGAATTTCTCAAGGCAATTGAGTTCTAAAAAGTAAAAGTTTATTGGAGACACCATCTTGGAACTTAAGAAGCAAAATCTGCTCTAGGTTTCCCACGTGAAAGCTTGCTTAGTTAAACAGGTAAAATATATGTACCTGGTATTGGGGAAACTTTGGCTAATGTGTTATATATACCAGAGTTAGACCATAATTTAACTTGCAATTAGTGCACACTGATTTAATTGGTCCTATGGTGCCCTCTCTTAGAAGAGCTAGGTATGTATTAATCTTAGTAGATGACTATACCAGGTTTGGATTCTGCTATTTATTACATTGCAAAACAGAAGTTCTACAACAGTTTAAGCAATGGGTGAACTTTATAGAGAAAAGGTATGGCCATAAGGTATGCCAGCTACAAACAGACAGGGGATCAGAGTTCATGTCTGATAATTTCCAAAGGTGGCTGATAAGTGTAGGTATAAAGCATAGCCATACAAACCCTTACATTCCAGCAGAAAATGGAGTAGCTGAAAGGAGAAATGGTATAATGCAGACCATGAAGGACTCACTCTTGGCAGATGCAGGAATGAATAACACGTACTGGGGAGAAGCCATAAAAACAGTCAATTATTTAGTGAACAGGATATGGAGTGTTGCTATCAATGAAACTCCATATTACATGTTGTATGGAAGGAAACCTTCATTAGCTCACCTAAGGACATTTGGCCTAGGTGCACATTCCTAGGTGCACATTCGCAAAGGCACCAGTTATGGAAAGGACAGAAAAAGGTTAGGTTTGTGGGATATGAGCCAGGTTCCAAGGGATATAGATTTTCAGATGGAACAAGTAAGTTTGTGATATCAAGGTCTGCCAGTTTAGCAGAACAAAATAATTGGGATAGGGTGCATGCTAATACTGAAGTGCTCATGCCAACAAGTAGCATTAGTTCTCAGGAAGGAGAGGTTACACAGAACACAATGAAGGAAGAACAGGATAGCAGGTCAGAAATAACAGGGATAGATGAGGATAGACCTGAAATAAAAAGAGAAGTAACAGAAACACGGGAACAGATGATCCCAAGAAGGTCTGAACATAGTAATAAAGGTATACCCCCTGATCAGTTCACAGCAAGTGGGGTTAGAGCATATAGTGTAAGGTATGAACCCTGTGATTATCAAGAAATATTAGCATTACCTAAGAAAAGGATAAATGGAAGGACACAATAATGAACTACACTATAAGGCAGGAATGTACACAGAGACAAATTGTTCAATTGTTCAAACCGATATGTTGACTAAGTGTTTAAATGCAACAGGCATCAATGCAAAAGCATTTGGTTTAACAGCTGTTTAGTTTTAAATGGGAGGAGTGTCAGGACAATTATTTAAAGGCTAAACAGCTTATGTAATGACGTAATGCAATGTAAGGTGGATCATGCAATAATAGGAATGACTCAGCAGGCGTGTGTATCCCTTTAAGAGACTGAGCATAAAAGGGAAGGCTTTTGCTACTGTGTTCTCTCTCTTGTCCATTTCCTGCTATAATTGCTGTGTATTGGACTTTGCTGAATTATCACCACGTGTATGTATTTTGTTTCTAGTATATTTGTAGATATTGTAATATAAACCACAATTTAATACAAACTACTGTTTACTGTATTTACTCCTGGGCTACCTCAGCGCAATAAGACTGTGCATAGTCTGACATTGTGGCCCCCACCCACTGAGTGTTCACATTGTCCAATAGTAATACTTCTTTTTGTTACGGGAACAATTCACTTCTCCATCAAGCACCTGCAGTAGTGACCATGGCATTGTTCAGGCTCTCACAGTTTGTGAACAGCTTCTTGGCATTCCCTTTCCTCCGTTTGGTTTCTACCCCCCTTTTCTATGGCAAGTGGATTAGAGATAGAAGCTAGCAGGCATCATAGCAAACAATTCAGACTAGTAATTCCCTAGTACCATCAAAGAAGAACATTATTCTGTGTGCAGTGAGCAGGGTGAAAGATATCTGGTCAAACTAGACCTTTACAAGTGCATGGCACCACCTTCACAGCCAGTATTAACATTTGTAGAATCTCCTCCAGTGACCTTCAAGCTTTTGTCAATGCCTTTCTTTTTCATGAAATACATCAGATTATCTGCAATCATTTGAGCAGGTTTTCCTGTTTTTGAGCCTTTCTCTGGAGTGAAATGACAAAAGCTTGAAGGTCGCTGGAGGAGATTCTACAAATGTTAATACTAGCTGTGAAGGTGGTGCCATGCATTGGTAGAGGTCAAGTTTGACCTGAAGTTGATATGGTTGGTGTGTGCACTCCACATGAAGGAGTTACCCCCTTTGACACCTAATCACAAAATTGGATAGGAAGACCTTGTCTAACAACAAATGGGCAGGTAAAATTGGCAACATGCTAGACACTGCAGCAGAACTTGACAATAATCCTTCATTCATCAGAGTTTCAATTAGTGAGCCTCTCATTTCACTCAGTGACAGTGTTGTAAAGAATCTCTCTACTGATCAAGCGTATGGATATAGGATCACACAGGCAATAAAGACAGGAAAACTTCCTACACATCTGGCTTTTCTGGAAATTGGCCCTGTAAGCCATTCATGCTGGTTGACAATTGAAAATAAGCTTTGTCGAATATGAATTTGAAAACATAGCTTTAAAGACAAAACTCTCCAAAACTTAAGAATGATAGCAGAATACATTGTTGGTGTGTACTACCCTTGCTGGTTCCACATCAAAGTAAAACATTCCTGGATTGAAGGCCCATGTCATGTGTTGTTCCAGCTGCAGCAAGTCAGACTGCAAAAAAAGGCTGTAGTACATGTTGTTTTGCCAACCATTTAGCACTCAGAATAGTACACTTTCAGATAATCCAGACACTCTTATGTTCAGATGACATTCAAGAGAGAAGAGCTGGTGTGCAAAACATCATTGACTTGAGGAGTCAGACAATGACTGTAAAGATGCTAAGAAAAAGACTCAGGCATGTCTTGAGCAGAGATTTGAAGCTGCTGCAGAGCTGCTTGTCACAGCTTGAGACAGCTTGAGAGTCTCTGTGTGTTTATTGGTTTTTATATACTTTTTACATACACAGGCTTTTACCATTAAATGCTGACATATTACATTCATAAGTTTAACCATTAGATGCTGACATAAAGTTTCTTCATTGGAAAATTCCTTCATATAAGCAACTATTTTCTAGAAACATATTACCTGATCAGAGGCCAGGTAAAAACAAATACAGATAGATCAAAAGGAGAAAGAACTGACAAAGGCAGGAAGAGATAGGAAGTAACTTAAGCATATTATCTATTTAGGTAGGTGAGGTATTAAGTCAAAAGGGGATGACCTTTTGGCTGCTTCATTGGGACAAAGGGTATCAAAAGATTATCCAAAGGGTATCAAAAGAGGTTTGTGGGGGGGCGGAAAGCATGGCAGTTTGCTGCGCGTGCATTTCCCCCCACATCTCACTTTTCTCTATTTTATTAGTGAGGACATTATCCTAAGCTGGAGTAGTTAGTGACTCTTAGTTTAGTATGGAAGATTGCAAGACATCTTATTAAGTAAAGAGAAAAGACATTGAAATAAACAACAACAGCTGATAAGGATAGCAACTATTATAATGATATATTGAACAATCTTTCCGAGAAGGCCAATGGGAACTCATGACCATAAAGCACTCCACCAATTTCCTAAGGTATCAATTTTTAAATCAGAAGTCAAGTTATGTAAAACATTAACACCAGATTGATCAGAAAGATTGAAACAACACATAAAACTGAACCTGGGACATATACACAGGTATAAGACAGGTAGAGAACAGATTTTCCATGTCATATGATTCAGAAATACAAATGTCTGTCACTTGTGTTACATTAGCTAATTGCACCCAAATATTATATTTCATTCGTGATTCTAAAGGATGAGGTGGGAGAGCTTGAGCCTCCACACAGCAATTAAGAAGGAAAGAGAGGCAAAGAATGACTAAGGAATTTGCAGTCAAAACCGCAAATATGGCAGCACATAAATTCTCTGGTGTAGGTTCTTTTCCCTGTTGCCGTAGAACCTCCTGCGCTTTGGATGTTAGGTTCTTCACATTGCCCCAGGTCATTGGCCAACTGTGATGGCGAGAGCAAAAGGGACGTTGTGCTGTCTGAAGAGTCACCTTCTTCATTTCTGGTATTGGATTCTGGATTTGATGCCACAACATCTTTAGCTGGTCGCACACACCGGGCTGGAATCCAGAGAAGGCCTGTAAGAGCAAGCACAGCAGCATAGCCTCATCCCCATGTTAGTAAGGGAACTGGACCTAACCAGGTTTTATCAGGCAAATGCCGATAATATACCAATGGATTAGGGTGCACATTTTTTTGCTGAAAGTGATGATGGTAGGCAGTAGTGTTTTGAAAAGAAATATTTAGCTGGTTTAAAGTTATTAAGACTTTATTGACTTGACGAGTTATCCATGCCAAATTAGGTACCCTTGATCCCTCCTTTTTTAATTGTTTAAGTAAGCATTCTTTAATTGAATGATTGGCTTGTTCCACAATAGTTTGGCCAGTAGAATTATAACGAAGACCATGACAAAGAAGAATATTCCATGTAGTGCAAAACTGTAGGAAGGTAGTGGAAGTGTAAGCTGGGCCATTATCTGTTTTTATAACAGCCAGTTTTCCCAAAGCTGTAATAGCAGCCATAAGATGGGAAATGACGTGATTAGAGGTTTCTCCCCGTTGGGGAGATGCCCAAATGGCACCGAAAAAAGTGTCAATTGAAAATGGAGATATTTCCAAGGTGCTAGAGATGGAACATGAGTAACATCCACTTGCCATAATTGACTGGCTTCTAAACCACATGGGTTCACACCTGTGTCTCCTATAGATAGACCTGCACATTGAGGACAAGCAGAAATGATTTGTTTCGCTTGGCTTAGAGGAATATGGCAGGATTGTGCCAGGCCACGAGCATTTTGATGGAAAAAAGAGTGACTATAAAAGGTATCAGAAAACTAAGTGGGTAAGATGTGAACAGCAGCATCCGCCTGAGTATTATCTTCAGAGAGAGGTCCAGGTAAAGAGGAATGACTTTGAATGTGTGAAACAAAATATGGATGAGTAAGATCCTGTAATAAATGCTTCAAAGTTAAAAACAAAGATAATAAATTAGCATCTAGTCTGGATGTTAGATAAGCACCAGGTAAATTAACAATAAGTTGACAGACATAGTGAGAGTCGGAAATGAGATTAAATGGTTTTTGAGCAAAAGTGTGAAAAGCAAGAATAGCCGCTGCAAGTTCCGATCGTTGCAGTGTGGGTTGCACAGCTGTGTAAGGAGTATGCCATTTCGCTGTTGATTGATCTCAATATGTGATTGCTCCTCTAGTCTTGCCGCCATCAAAAAATACAGTAATAGCATCAGATAAAGGCTGATTTGAAAGCATAGAGAAAATGCGAAAAGAGGAAGTCATTAAGAATGTAAAGCGAGGGTCTTTAGGTAAATGATAGGAAATTTTCCCTACATAGTCTATCAAAGCAATTTGTAAAGCTTGACATGTCTGAAATGCAAATTCAAAATTAGATTTAGCAACAAGGATACAAATGTCGTGGGAGGGGCAAGACCTAAAAGATCTTCGACAATTGATCTTCAGGCCATGCTTCAGAGGCTTCAGGCCAGTGGAAATGGCAAAGTTCCTGACGTGGAATGTTAATGGTCTAAACTCACCACAGAAAAGGAGAAAAGTTTTCTACTATCTGAAACAACATAATAATGACTTAATACGTTTGCAAGAGACTCATATAACTTTAAAGGATTCAAAATATTTGATAAATTTTCGTTTGGGATCACATTTCATGGCTCCAGCTCCAGGGAAAAAAGGGGGTGTTGTAATTTATATGAAGAAAAACTTATCAGCTAAATTAATAGAGGCTGATTCGGAAGGAAGATACGTTTTTGTGGAGTTATTATTACAAGGCAAGAAAGTTCTTATTGTTGGACTATATGCCCCTAATCAACAACAGAAGCAATTTTACAAGCTTTTGCATGGGAAAATATCTCATTTGGATTATAAATCTGTAATTTTGATGGGAGATTGGAATGGAGTTTTGGATTCAATGAGAGATAAAAAGAGTTCTTCTAAAACTTTTACTCAAACTAAATTACCTAAAACTTTTTTTGATTTGAAAGAAGAGTTGGAACTTATTGACATTTGGCGAGAAAGGAATATAAGTGATAGAGACTTTACTTTTTACTCGGACAGACACCAGTCATTTTCAAGGATTGATTTTTTTTTATTACTAATGATTTTCTTTCTAGGGTTAAGAAGGTAAAAACTTTTCCTAGGACGTTGTCTGACCATAGTCCGGTGTGGATGGAATTATATTTGGAAGATGGGAATAGAAGATCCTGGAGACTGAATGAGAATTTGTTTACTCGGGAAGAGTCTGTACAAAAATGTAAAGAGTATTTGAAGGAGTTTTTTGTTTTAAATATGAATAAGGGTACTTCGATGCCCATGGTTTGGGATGCCAGTAAGGCATACATGAGGGGAATTTTGATTCATTTAAATAAAGTTTCTAAGGGTAAAATGTTACAAAGACGTAGAGAAATAGAAGAAAAGATTAAATCAAAAGAAGAAGCTGTTGTTCTTAATCCAACTAATAATAAGTTAAAGGTTTCTATAAAAATGCTTAGGGAACAATTTAATATGTTGATGGCAGATCAGGTGGCTACTAATCTGCGTTATATGAGACATAATACTTTTTGTAATGCGAACAAGCCTGGGAGGTGGTTGGCTTATCAATTACGAAAGAAACAGAAGGCTAGGATTATAGAGAAAGTAAAATATAAAGGTACTGAGGTTTTTCAGCATAATTTGATTAAAAAGAGTTTTTTAGACTTTTATACAAAATTATACTCAAGTGATAATATAAAGGGAATGGATATAGATAAATATTTACAATCAGTACACTTTCCTAAACTTTCTGAGCAACAACAAAATGTGATGAATTGTTCAATTACTGTGGAGGAAATTGGTTTAGCCATTAAGCAGTTAAAGGTGGGAAAGTCTCCAGGAACAGATGGATTGACGTCAATGTATTATAAAATTTTATCTGAAGAAATAATGGAGCCATTAAAGGAGCTGTTTAATAATATTTTGTTGGGAGCTCAAGTCCCCCCTTCCTGGAAAAGAGCGTTTATATCATTGATCCCAAAGGAGGACAAGATCCTACAGAGCCTAAGAATTACAGGCCAGTATCTTTGTTAAATGTAGATTATAAGATTTTCTCTAAAATTTTGGCAAACAGACTAATTCAGGTTTTGAAGGATTTGATTCATAGTGATCAATCAGGATTTATAACAGGGCAATATATGAAATACAATGTAAGACAAATTATTAATTTAATTGAGTATTTGGATAAGAATAATCAGATTCCTGTGGCTTTTATATTTTTTGATGCTGAGAAAGCTTTTGATCAATTAGATTGACAATTTTTATTCTCATTGGTAGAGAAAATGAATTTTGGGGATAAGTTTTTATATGCGCTTAAAGCTATATATCAGCAACAATCTGCTCAAATTGTTGTTAATGGGGGACAGACTGAGACTTTTAATATTGAAAAGGGAACAAGACAAGGATGTCCATTATCTCCATTGTTATTTGTTTTAACAATGGAGATTTTGTTGATTCAGATTCGAGAATCAACGGTACTCAAGGATATAAAGATAAAAAAGAATGAGTATAAATTGCGGGCTTTTGCGGATGATTTGGTTTTAATTTTGAAACAACCGACTCAAGCAGTTGATTGTCTATTAGAACTTATAACACAGTATGGGAAAGTTTCTGGTTTTAAAGTTAATAATCACAAGACTAAAATATTATCTAAGAATATGTCAATTAAGGATAAGGAAATTTTAGTTAAATCTACAGGTTTTCAGATGGTGAAAAAGGTTAAATATTTGGGAGTATATTTAACGGCTTCAAATGGAAAATTGTATAAAAATAATTGTGAATTATTATGGGCAAAAGTACAAAAGGATTTAAATGATTGGAAAAAAATTGCAATTGTCATTGTTGGGGAGAATTTCAGTTGTAAAAATGAATGTTCTACCAAAGTTTCTTTTCTTGTTTCAGATGATACCTATTTTAAAAAAAGATGTAAATTTGGAGGAATGGCAGAAGGGTATCAATAAATTCATTTGGGCTGGGAAGAAACCAAGGGTTAAGTTTAAGATTTTGCAAGATGCCCGAGAAAGAGGAGGACTTAAAGCACCTAATGTGAAATTATATTATGATGCAGCCACCTCAACGTGGATAAGTGATTGGCTTAATTTAATAAATAAGGATATTCTTTTTCTTGAAGGGTGGGATTTAATGTATGGTTGGCATGCATATTTAATTTTTAACAAGAAAGTTGATCGGGCTTTTAAAACACATATTTTGAGGAATGCTTTACTTTGAGTTTGGAAAAAGTATTATTGTAGGTTAAATTATAAAACACCTACTGGGGGATTCCTGGACACGCAACTGAGGGAACTTCTAAGGGGATGAATTTTGATAAAATCTCGTATAAAGAATTATTAATTTGGTCAGGTTCGGACTGGCATTAAAAATCCTTAGATGTATTAAGGCAAGAAAATATTCTACAGTCATGGTTTTAATATTTACAAATAGTGGACAGGTGGACTGTAGTTAAGAAAGAGGGAATAACATTAGAAGATGAAAATTTGGTAATTCAGATTAAAGATCAAAATCAGGCTCACATAAAAAGAATTTATAATGTTTTAATAGAATTAGATTCGGAAACAGAATTGATTAAAGATTGTATGATTAAATGGGCTCAGAATATCCAGAAACCGATCCCATTGGATTTATGGGAGATAATTTGGATTAGATTTACACAAGCTCAAATTTACACAAGCTCAAAATTTGAGGGAAAATTTTTATAAAATGTTTTATAGGTGGCATTTAGATCCTAAAAAATTATCTTGTACGTATTCTAATTTACAACCCAAATGTTGGAGATGTGGTAATACGGATGCAACTTATTTTCACATTTGGTGGAATTGTAAAAAGGTAAAGGCTTTTTGGATTATGATTTGGTGGAACATTCAAAAGATTTTTAAAAGGAAGATAAAGTTTACTCCTCAATTATTTTTATTGGGTATTTTTGTGGACTTAGATGATAAAGAAACTATTTTAATGTTGAATTTATTAACTGCAGCAAGATTACTAGTAGGTTCATATTGGAAGAAAGATTCGTTGCCTACTTTAGAAGAATGGATATTTAAAGTTTCTAATTTAGCAGAAATGGCAAAAATTTCTGCTTATTTAAAGGATCATACACAAGAAAGATATATTATTGTATGGAGAAGATGGAAAGATTATATTCAGAAGAAGTATGGGACTATATTTATTTATTTATTTTATGAGTAAATTTTATAGTAAATGTTGTATAAGAGATTTGTTTATGATGATGTAATTTAAGGGGAGTTAAGGGCTAAGTATGATTTTTTTCTCTTTTCTTTTTTATTGTATATTGTTAATTTTGTTATTAATAACCCTGTACTCTGCTCTGGGAAGTGAGGGGGGGTTGAGGGTGGGTGGGTGGGTGGGTGGGTGAGTGGGTGGGTGGGTAAATAGGTAGAATAGGATAATATAGATATGGTAATTTATGAGAGAGGTGCTGCTTGGGCGTTTCCCCTACGCTGTATTCCTGCATTCGAGAGAAATGAGAGGGGAGGAAGGTGAAGGGAGGAAGTAGGATGGTAAGAGGAGAAGGGGAGGGGAAAAGAGTAGTGAGGGGAGGAGAGAAAGAGGAGGGAAGTAAGGAAGGTATTAGGGAGGGTTGATACAGCTTGGGGGGAACAAGCAAGCGGCACATATGGTTATGATTATGGTTATGATTATGAATTTATTTTACTTTGTAAAGTGAATTTTGTTGTATAACTATGTTGGATAAATGGAAAATAAAAAAAATTTATTAAAAAAAATGTCCACCAAGTCTGTGCCAGTGCGTTGAAGAGCCCGCAAACGGCCTTGTACTATTAAATCTCATATAGCAAGAAAAATGGACAAAACATTATGGGAAGGAGTGTTTGGTAAGTAGAGCCATTCAATACAATAAACTTGATTGTTCTTTATAGTAGAAAGGACTGCTGTAGGTAATTTCTCAGTGAGGAAGGTTAATAAGGTTAGTGGAGAATTTAGAACAGGAATATGGTCAACAAATTTAGTTCTTATAATTGAATTAATTTGTTTAATAACACCTTGCACTGCTGAAGGAATGGAGATTACATCTGCAGGGGATTTGCCCTGGGTGAGTAGCTCAAATAAGGGGCTTAACAGACCTGTAGGTAAGCAAAAATAAGGTCTTACCCAATTAATAGCGCCCAAAATTTGTTGTAGCTTAACCAGCGAAATAGAAGGAAAAGAAAATTGTGGAATATTAGGACTTGAATAACTTTGGAGAAGTTTATGTCCTGTAATCCACTGTTAGTGTCCTGTAATCCACTGTTGAAGTTCAGAAAGCCAATAAGATGGGATGGAAGGGGCTCCTATAAGAATATCATCCATATAATGATATATTAATGCTGTTGGATGACGCTTACGAAAATTTACAAAATATTGACACAAAGTGGGACTGTTCAACATTCCTTGTGGTAATACAGTCCAATGATAACGGCAAGTGGGTTCAGTGTGATTTATAGTTCGTACTGTAAAAGCAAATTTTTCTCTGTCTGCCATGCACAGAGGTATGGAGAAAAAACAGTATTTCAGATCTATGATCATCAATTGATGATCCTGTGGAATTAAATTTGGATTGGGGGTGCCATATTGCAGAGCTCCCATAGGCTGAATACATGCATCCATAGCATAGAGATCGTGTAGGAATCTCCATTTGCCACTTTTCTTTTTGATAACAAAAACTGGAGTGTTCCATGGACTAGTGCAGCGGTTCTCAACCTGTGGGTCGTGACCCCATTTGAGGTTGAACGACCATTTCACGGGGGTTGCCAAACAATGCAGTCCGTCATTTTTTCCCCTTTTCCTTAGCTGTGCGACTCCCTTTTATTCTATTGGCTTTTGAAAGCCAATATAATAGACTGTCTTGAATAGAGTCTAATTCTATTGGCTTTCAAAAGCCAATAGGAATTGTCCAGGCTGTCTCTGTCCTGCTGAGCCCGCCAAAAGTCCCAGTCTGCAAACGGTGCTGCAGGTTGTCTGCAGCGAAGGCGAGCTGTCTGGAAGTTTCCACCCCTCCCTGCTGAGCAACTACTAAAAATGTAAGTAAAAGAGGGCCAGGGGTGGGAGGTGGGAGGCCGGCAGGCGCAGGGAGGATTGCTGGCGCGCGTGGGGCCCGGCGGGTGCCTTACCTCCCTTGGGCTGGGCCAGCTGGTAGCCCAGCCGGTGGTCGCCCTGCACCATTGCTGCCCCTTGCCAGCTATGCCTCAGCCGGTGCAGGGGGCAGCACCACGCATGCGTGGTGCTCCTGGGCAGGGAAAGTCCTCAACTTACGACCGGTTCGGTAATCCTCAACTTACGACTGGTTGGGTAGTCCTTGACTTACGATCGGTTGGGTAGTCCTCAACTTACAACCAGTTGGGGGGCGCGGCATTAAAAAGGTTGAGAACCATTGGACTAGTGGAAGGGGCAATGTGTTTGGTTTGTAATTGTTCTTGAACAAGAATTTTTAAAGCCTGTAATTTGTACAGAGGAAGAGGCCATTGTTCCACCCAAACAGGTGTAGTAGTTAACGAAGTTAAGGGTAAGGCAGACATTTTATTCATCGAAGGTGACGGTAGCCCCCCATTTACTAAGCAAGTCTCGTTCCATAAGTTGACATGAATGTCAAGAATGAAAGGACAAAGTTGAACAGTTACAGTAGAATTGGGAAGACTTGCAGAAAGAAATTATGTACTTTGTCGTGCACCTTGTCGCCCTCCTACACACCAAACACTAGGGCATGGGTCAGTGGGCAAAGATGCAGGCCAATCTTTAGCTGAAATTACTGAAACATCAGCCCCTGTATCAATTATGCCCTCAAAAGGCTTACCCTGAAAAAAGACTATCTGACGGGGTCGCTGGGTGGTGATTGGGGTGGTTAATGCAATTACAACGGGATCCGTGGAACCAAACCCGCCATCCCCTTGATCCCTATCACGCCCCCCCTGCAGGGACAAAATAGGGCAAATGGAGTAATTGTGCAGGACTAGTATTGCTTGGCAAAGTCTGAGGCATGTTAGTCCATAATTGAATAAAGATGACACCTGTATAGTCAGAATCAATTACTCCAGGTATTACAAAAATTCCCTTTTTTCCCATGCTAGATCAAGGCAAAATTAATCCAACATATCCAGAAGACAGAGGTCCAGAAAGTTGTGAAGGAACTAAATATATCCCAGCACTCCCTCTAGTGGCTGCAGAGGTATTATTAATTGTTGATGGAATTACTGAAGGGTCTCTGTTTGGACCGGGGCCAGAGACCGGCCCATTTTGAAGTCTCCCGACCGGCATTCATCAGCCCAATGAAATCCCTTATTACACTTAGGGCATTTTGTTTTTGGATGCCTCCTAGTAATATTTTTAAATGGTCGGGAGGCATACATTCCTCCCCCAGGATTTCTGCATTCCTGTTTAAAGTGTCCAATTTTACCACAATTATAACATTTCCCCTGAGGTTTCTGAGTTTTTGTAAGAGCTGCAGCTAAGAGATTAGTTTGAAAAGAAGCAGTCCCTATATCCTGACATGCTTTTATCATTTCTGCTAAATCTGGTTTTGCTCCCAATCCAATGATGGCCCGTTTACATTCAGTGGTGGCATTTTCTTTAGCCAATTTCATAAGCAATTCAGCTTGGGCATCAGGATTATCAATTTGTCGTCTCAAGGCATCTTGCAGACGGTTAATAAAATCTGCATATAGTTCATTTGCCTTTTGACGAATATTTGAAAATGCTTGAGATGGTTTCCCAGTTATAGGAACTTTTCCAAAAGCTTTGTAAGCACATTCAGAGGATATTTGAAGAGTAGCTATAGGCAAAACAATTTGTGCATCCACTGGAGTGTAATCACCAGAGCCATATAACTGCTCTGGGAGGTAAGCACCTCCAGAAGTTCCAGCTCTTAATGCACATTGATGTCTAAACTCACTATCCCATACCACATACTGAGCTGGTGTTAATAACATACGAACTGTTGTTTTCCAATCTTCTGTACCAAAACATGATTCCTCATTGTTGCTTCTAACATAACTTGCACATAAGAACTTCCTAACCCAGTATCTCTTATACCCTTACGCAATTCTGTTAAGATTGCATAAGAAAGTGGTCAATACTCAACCACTGGGGCTCCATTCGGATCTACCTGCCCAGTCAAATGTACAGGACAAACTGAGAGCATATCTGCTATTTCCTGCATATCTCCCTCTCCTTTCGCCATTTGATTTTCTAATACATGGCAAATGGAAACATAAGATCTAGAATTCTTTTGCTCTGAAGGTGTCACATCCATCGTGGAAGATATAGGAGCTGATGGAACTGAAACCTTTTCATGATCAAAACCTGGAGAGGGAGTAGAACTTAACTGTACTGCATCAGCCCTATATTTTTCCACTGCGTGGCGACATTGATGCCAACAATGCAAAACATCCATTGAGGCTCGGGCTTCCTGATGAAGGGTGTTACCTATTCTTTCCCAATTCTTAAGTTGGAGTGTTCCCCAAAACCAAGGACAGTTTTTCCCTATCTCACTCACTAGCTTCCTAAGCTCCTTTTCAGGCATTGTCATGCCTGATTTGTGTAAGAGAAACTTTAACTATCTTACATGCTTTTGCTGATGGTAAGATATATCTCAGCCCATACTTACAGTTTGAGAAATCTCGCAGGACGAGAAGACGAGAAGGTACACCAAGGGGTCTATTCCAGACGACTGTAAGTATGTTGGTTGCTGCTTTCTCTCGGGAGGGGGTGTCCCAATTCAGGACGCCAGATGTAAAGACGCTAAGAAAAAGACTCAGGCATGTCTTCAGCAGAGATTTGAAGCTGCTGCAGAGCTGCTTGTCACAGCTTGAGACAGCTTGAAAGTCTCTGTGTGTTTATTGGTTTTTATATACTTTTTACATACATAGGCTTTTACCATTAAATGCTGACATTTTACATTCATATGTTTAACCATTAGATGCTGACATAAAGTTTCTTCATTGGAAAAATTCCTTCATATAAGCAACTATTTTCTAGTAACATATTACCTGATCAGAGACCAGGTAAAAACAAATACAGATAGATCAAAAGGAGAAAGAACTGACAAAGGCAGGAAGAGATAGGAAGTAACTTAAGCATATTATATGTTTAGGTAGGTGAGGTATTAAGTCAAAAGGGGATGACCTTTTGGCTGCTTCATTGGGACAAAGGGTATCAAAAGGTTATGAGGTTTGTGGGGGGGGAAGCATGGCAGTTTGCTGTGCGTGCATTTCCCCCCACAAATGATGGGCTGGGAGATTTTTCTGTTTGTGAAAGAAAAACGCCTTTAATCAACGCCAGAGCATCCACTCTTGGAGCCGATTGACCAGTCTGAGAGTGTATATGAGCCACCTTTGATGTACAAACTGACTACAGTGGAAATAAAAAAGTTCATTGATGAATCAATGCAAGTATCACAGTGACCCTGTCATGGCCAATCAATAGAGAGATGTGTGATAATTGCTTTCTGATTATTTTTTGCTTAGCTAGCTAAGACTCATGCAGAAAAAAACTAATTTTTGCAGCACAAGGTGTAATTCTGAGAAGATAACATTAACAGTATTTGGTTTACAAGAGGCTTTTGTGGGGTATATGATCAGACGTGGATTTACCAAGCTAAACATTATGCAATTGCAAAACTACAAAACTAATAGCAGATTTGAATTCTTGATGTAAAAACACATATGTTTAGAACCCTCACTGAAAAAAATTGCAAAAATTAATTTTCACCCAATTTAATGACACAGCCTACTGGAAACTGTTTTGATGTTTTTATGAAATAACTTCATCATCTTGGCAGTCATTGTGCTAAGTCTTCCAAGTATGTCAGCTCAAATTTGTTTTGAATAATTCAATGCAATAATGGAACTTTTAAAGATGTACAAAGAAACCTGTAATATTTTGTATTTACAAATGCCGTTGATTCTGAGAATGCATTATTGTATATTATTTATGGTTTCCTGATCTTCAGTGTCTGCCTTCAATATGTGGAAATGGCATTTCAGCTAAACATAAATACTATGAAATATCATTTTCAAAAGCCATTTTTTGTTCCACTGAAATAATTCAAACAAAACAAACTGCAACAATAAAGCTAATTAACATAAATTTTACGGTTTTAACAGTGAATAAGGATTAACAACTTTCTAAATGGCATATAACCAAAATTATGATCAATTTCAAATAAACTTGTCATTTTTAGCTGGCTGAGTCACAGAACGAAGGTGATAAATTAAAACCAACTTCCTCTTCCCTTGAGCAAGATAGATTTAACTTGTTTAGAATTATAGTCTGTTCCATCAGAGCAATAAGAATTCTGTTTTGAATTTATCACAGTTAGTCATTGTTTATTGTAGTTAATCTTCACAGATAGGAAAATAAGCCTGATATGGTGACTTACTGAGGCCACCTACTCAGTCTATGTGCAAGGAGGCATTTGAACTCCTTTTACAAAAGGTTTATCAGTTTTCCAAAAATACACAATAATTTGGGGTTTTGTTGTAAGTGAACACTTGATGTTATAGAGTTGGCAATCACTGAAATATTACTAGCTTTTTCATTTCTGGTCATTTCAACATGGGTTAGTAGTAACCCATCTGTTTAGATGTTTTTTACAGATGGCATCTGGTAAAACCTCAACATTTTTGGACAGATTTCTTATGTGTAATTTTGCACTTAATTCTGGGGCATTTAAACCAACGTTAAGTATTTCTATGGTTGATTATTTCCAATTATATTACTTTATGCTTAATACAATTGTTAGGAGCCATTTCCTACATATCTTAGTGCCCTCTCTTCTACTCATTTTATGGTTTCTGTTTTATCTGTATCAGTCTTAACCATAGATCTTTATCTAGATGCTTAAATGCCCAGGTCTTCCTCTAAAAGAACACAGATTGAAATATATAATAGGTATATATGGCTTTGAAATTTTCTCATCCAACAGAATTTACTAAGACCTATTGTTTGTATGGAAGACTTTAAACTAGATTGGCTTTACTAATTGATTGTTATTTTTTATATAAAAGATTATTACATTTGATTTTTAAAATGGCTTTATTTTATTAAGTCAAAAACAAAATAAAATAAATTGGGAAGGACTTATATTTAAAGTTTCTACGAGAAATTCAAAAATTTTAAGGAGCTGGTTTTCCCAAAGATGGAATCTTTTTTTTCTCATTTCCTTCCAATCTCAGGTTATTAAAAATCACCAGCACAGCTTCATCTACTTTACATCCTCCTGTTGCTCACTTCATTATTAAATATAGTTCCCAGACACCAAAACAGTGCCCATTCTCACACAAAAGTGCATATTCTCTGGCTGACAAGACATTCTGAAGATCCTGTCAGGCAAGGAAATCAGGTTGGCAGGGTTGGGGTGAGAAGAACCTTCTCTGCTGTGATCTTTGAAACATCTTGCCCCCTGAGGCTCCCACTCTCCTATCCTTCCAAAAGAGCCTGAAGACCTGGCTCTGCCAGTTGGCCTGGGGCCCTAATGAGAGAGTACCAAACTGGAGGTAGTTGATCAGCTAACAGCAGATCCCACCTCCTTCCCTGTACATTCCGTTAATTTTCTCCCCATCTTTTAGTTTTAGTTATAATCAGTATTTTCATTTTATACAGGGGCATGTGTTTTTACGGTTTTATTTTGATGTTATAGGTCACCCAGACTCACCTTGCAGTGAGATGGCCAGCAAACAAATAAAATAAATATTTTTATTTTACACACACAAGTGCACGTGCGCGCGCACACACACAAACACACAGAGTTATTTGCATTACCTGAGATTTGTTTTTAAATATCTCTGAAAATAGAAAGCAAAGTAAGAAAAATATTTATTATCCTATACAGCAGATATGTCAAACTCGCAATGTCATGTGACATCGCGCAGCATATCGGAGCTTTTTTGCCATTGACAGCAGTGGGGTGGGCACAGCTCCAGTATGATGAAACCAGCCCACGGGCCAGCAGTTTGACACTCCTGCTATACAGTAAAGTATAAGGTAACAAATAGCTGGTAATTAATGTTTGTGTGTGTGTGTATGTGTGTGTGTGTAAATTTATATGCCACCAATCTCACTGATAAGGCAACTCTGGGTGGCTTACAAACAAAAAGATAAATATAAAAACAATTAAAATTAATAAGAGTTACATAAGGTAAATGTCTTTCACAGTAAAAGTGATAATTTTAAGAACCTTTTGTTCAATAATTTTATTAAACATTACAGTTAGATAAAAGTGAATACAAACTAAAAAAATAAAAACCAAAAGAAAACATACAGGAAAAAAAAGATTGTGAAGAAAAATAGAAAAATAAGAAAAATAAGAATATAGTAGAGAAAAAAAGAAAAAATCTATAAATAACGTTCCCCTTCATCACAAATATAAACAATTATACTAACTTATCAACTTCTAAAATACAAGAAATGATCTCTTCTTCCCATATCTCATCTCTCATTTATAAACAAAACTTTAAGGTTTTGTCAAATGGAGATCAAATAATTGTGGGCCACATGGCAACCCAACTGTAAGCGTGAACAGGTTGCCAAGCATCCAGATTGCGATCATATGACTGTTGAAGGAGAATGCACTGTTTTGTGATGGCTGGAATTACAGATTACCTGTAATCCCTTCAAATAATGTCCTAGAACTTGATTTCTTTTCCTTTGTTCTTAGCCTTTATAAAATATCTTTTATAAATCCAATGTAGGAAAATTATCCAAGTTACTTTTCTGGTTTGTTACTTGGGTGCCCCTTTTAATTATTAAGACATTAATCATTAGTATATAGTATATGGTTATTAAACAGGTTTCATTTGCACATCCAGTTTGTCATCTTTTTCCAGATGATTCCAAAAGTTTCTCATTTTTAAATCTACTGTACATTTAAATAAATTTCAGTTTTGTCTGGCAGACTACTTCTTCCATAATATTGTTTACACACAGTCTACTTGTTCAGAGTCCTGTACTATCTACATACATTTTTAAACTAATTCAGCAGAACAACAGATGAACACTGAGCTAGGAGATGAAATCAGTAATACACACATATCCAGGAAACAATTAAAAACTTTTGTTTTAAACATATACAATATGATGAAAATAAATTCTACATGTAGCTATTTAATTTTTATGTCCCTTCTTACTGTACATCAGAACAAGTTGTCTCCAGATAGGAAAGCCCACAGTATTCTAATTGCCTACTAATATACATAATGTAAATTTTAAGCAGACACTAATAACTAAATAAAATACAGGTTGGCAGTGCTTCAGCATGCTTGAAGAATAGATCAAGATATGTTTAAACACAAATTTAAAAAGCTAATTATCTAGATGTGATTAGTTCTTCATATCACAAATGAACAGAGATAATCTGTTGAAATTTTGTATAAAGTGGAGCTGTCAAAAGATTAAAGCTGTGTATGTGTGTGACTAAAATTGATTATAAATCTTATAATTATAGATAAGTATACTGCTTGAAAGGGCTGAGATTGGCAAGGTAGGTACCAGTATCTCTCAGGTAGAGAGAATAATTTTGTAAATATATCTTAGTTATCAGAGGCCGTCAACAGATCAGACATACTTCTGTCAACTCAGAAGAGCAGGTACTGTCTATGTCAGGGGTAGGCAACCTTGGCTCTTTTATGACTCGTGGACTTCAGCTCCCAGCATGGCTCAACTTGGAAACCTCTCCCTTTCTCCTCAGCATGGCTGGCTCAGGAATTCTGGGAGTTGAAGTCCACGAGTCATAAAAGAGCCAAGGTTGCCTACCCCTGGTCTATGTCTAGAATTGGACAACTTGCCACAGCCAACTCACTACAGCCAACTCACCACAGCCAACTTGCTGCAGGACAACTCACCATAGCCAACTGCCATGGGACAACTCATTGCGGGACAATTTAATAATTTTATTTAATTATTTAAAATAAATAACAATTATTTTAATTTTTGCCATTCACATTTCATTCTGTCCCTCCTTTTGCATCCTTTCTTCAATGATTCTATTCCACTATTTCTTTGATATTAGTGTAACTCATGTCCTGCAGCGAGCTGTCCTGTGGCAAGTTGGCTGCTGCATGTTGGCTATGGCAAGTTGGCCATCGCAAATTGGCCGCCGCAAATTGTCATAGACCCATCTATGTCTTCTTATAGACATACATAAAGGCTCTTACCTTTGTGCTGCAGTAGGTGATCAGCTGTTGTATTTAAAACTTCATTCATGACAGTAATTATTATCTAGATGGCTTATATCTGAGAGCCTTCTATCAAAGAGGCTAAGTGTGGAGTAGGTATCTGAAGAGCTGTGATTTACTTCTAAACTCTAGTATGAAGCTGAGCACTGATTGCCCTTTTTATGATCTCTGTTCATTACACATTTTATTTATAAAGAAATTTCTCTCTGTGTGTATCCAATTCAGTAATATATAAATCAGAGAAGTCCAGTGTAACATGGGACCTCTACTTTGATGTATGATTGTATGATTAACAGGTATGATGGAGCAGACCTGGATTTATTTGAACCCACAACTAACAAAATTTATTCCAATCTAACACTGGAATAAAGAGCACTCCATAGAAATGTGTAATCATCAAGAAATCCCAGAGGTCCTCCTTACACATTAAAATCACTGACAGAAAAAATATGAGTGAATTCTTATTTACCCACTGCAAGCAGACATATTAAGACAATAAAGACTAGCAGTGCAGTCCTCCAAAAGCAGTATCTAAGACCTTGAAATGCCACAGTCACATATGTTGCCATATAACAACAACAAAAAATACAAGTTATGAAAGTGAAGACAACCTGCAGAAATAATTATTTTAGGGGAATGACTCCAATCCATCTAGGACACAATAATTTGGCTAGTGGTATCATAGAAAATATGCCTGTGGTTTGCAGAAGGAATTTGATGTTTAAGGTCCTGAATGAAGGAAATCTTCCAATGGAATTGACAGTTATGGAAAGATAGTACAAAGAAAATATGCTTATTCAAACAAGAAGAAAACCTAAGAAATGTCTAGATAAAAAATATACCATGTAAAGCAACATGAATCAGCTTTTTGGACACAGAGTTTTTGGATATATTGAAGAATACAAAAATGTTTTAATATCAGACCATGAGAGTATTAAGAAAGTTATAGGATTAAAAAATTGTGCCAAGACAATCATAAGGTTCCAGTAAAGGGACAGAATGATACTCAGAAAAGACAGTTGAATGAAGCCTTCACTTTTCCCAAAAGTAAAGAGAAACAGGAAAACCTGTCAACTAGAAAATTAAATACAGAAACTGATGTCATCTATATCCTAAATGATAAAACAGCCAGATTCTTGTTTCAAAGAAAGAAAAGCTGAAACACTGGTAATTATTAATAAAGGATTTTTGCAGGGTATGATCAGTAACTCGCTGTTTTTCTCATTGCAGCCAAGCATGTCTAATAGAAGGCTTGCAAAGACCATATTTCCCAGGCCATAGGTTAAGAGAAAGTCCGGAACATAATGTGAGAAAATATGCCTGGAATACAGAAGAGATTAATTTTAGTGATCGTGGAGAACTAATAATGTCAACTAAGAAGAAAACCACACAGTCAACAGACTACAGTTTATTTTGTATTTTGTACTCTTGATATAAACTTGTCATTAAGAGAGCTGAAAGATATTAAATAAATAAAAACATTAAATAAATGGATGCATGAGTGAATAGACCAGATATACTATAACTGTACTGCTGTGAACTGTTGACACACCTTTCTGGAAGTAAATACAAGGGCAATTTGGAAATAAACCTCTGTTTGGTTATCAATGACAGACAATTGCAGATACAGAACTTTTATTATACGCATTAAAAAACTACAACATTACATTACTTTTTGACATAATCACCATTCAAATTGAAGCACATATCATAATGTCTTACAAGGTTTGAAATTCCTTAGTAGTAATCGCTCGGAGCAAATCTGAGCTATAGGGGAGGGGATCAAAAACATCCCAATGGAACTGCTTCAAAAGTTCTTGGGTGCATCTAGCAGTGTGTGGGCGAGCATTATCGTGAACCAAAACCACACCGGAAGTCAGCATGCCCTGACACTTGTTATGGATGGCTCGTCTTGAGTTTTTGTAACATTTCACAGTAGACTTCTGAATTGATGGTCAAACCATGCTCCATGAACTTCACTAGCAGTATTCCTTTGGCATCTTCACATTTGGCGGGATTTTCTATGGCACCACTTCCAGTGTGTTGGTTCACAATAATGCTCATCCATACCCCGCTAGACACACCCAAGAACTTTTGAAGCAGTTCCATTGGGATGTTTTTGATCACCCTCCCCCAATAGCCCAGATTTGGCACCAAGCGTCTACTACTAAGGAATTTCAAACCTTGTAAGACATTATGACAAGTGCCTCAGTTTGAATGGTAATTATATCAATAAGTAATTTAATGTTGTAGTTTTCTGATGTGTATAATAAAAGTTCTGTATCTGTGTCTGTCATTGATAACCAAACAGAGGTTTATTTCCAAATTGCCCTCATATTTCCATCTCCTTGAATTAAGTCTTCATCATCCACTCCTTCAACATGCATACTACTCAAACTATCTAAAATAGCTATTCTGTAAGGAAAATGTTTCATAATATAAACCTGAGCCTCCATCAGGGTTAGACACTGAAATATATTATACTGAATATTTACTCTTACGTGAGACAGATACAAAACCCATGACTAAGAATTTAAGTTCACTTATGTAAAACGCCCACTCTTTATTGCTATGTACTCTAAATTCTCCATTGACTGCGATGGAATTGACCATCCTTATCAGATGACTTTACTGGCACAGTTCATTACATTTGACAAGTGAAAAAAGGAAACATCTGCATAAAATAAATCAATCCATAATAATAATGGCTCAACAATATTCAGAGAATTAAATGAATATTTGTATGGCATGTCACATATTCGACAATTCCTGAGAGAGCCAAAGCTGAAGTACTCATATTATGAGTCTAACTAAGGATCTTTCAGATCAGATCCTGAGTAAGTAGAAATAATCGGTGATAGCAGACAACCCAGATCCTCTATTTACAGAGTTTTCATTTAAAAGACCCTCCTTATTTTACCCACAAACACTGAATTCCCCTGATGGGAGATGGAAAAGTACAGGAACTAATTCAGATATGATAGCTAGTCTTCTCCAAACTAAAATTATTTTATATTGGCACACATTTTGTACTTAGGTAGTCCTCAACTTACAACAGTTCATTCAGTTACAATGGCACTGAAAAAAGTGACCTGACTGTTTTTCACACAACCATTGCGGCATCTCCATGGTCATGTGATCAAAATTCAGATGTTTGGCAATTGACTCATATTTATGATGGTTGCAATGTCCTGGGGTTGGATGATCCTCTTTTGCAACTTCCTGACAAGCAAAGTCAATTGGGAAGCCAGATTCACTCAACAACTGTATTACCAACTTAACACTTGCAATGATTCGCTCAACAAATTTGGCAAGAAAAGTCGTAAAATGGGGCAAAATTCACTTAACAAATGTCTCAGCAACAGAAATTTTGGGCTCAATTGTGGTTGTAAATCGAGGAGTGCCTGTATGTTCTAATATACAGTGATCTCAGATTAACAAATATGTTTACGTACAGAGCTTCTTGTCGTTGCTTAACAGTTTCAGTTGGTCCCTTTTAACTTACACATTTCTAAATATAGTCCCTTATTATGTTAACTACTTCAGTCAGTTTGGCAGTACTTTCCTTCTCCAGAAAGGAAGCTGGAAAGGAGGAATACTTTTTCTTTTTCCTGAGCCTCCTGGGAATGAGAAACTTGGACATACTTCCCTTAGCCAGTCTTTCCAGTGCAGCTCTAGTCCTTTCATCAGCAGGTCTCCTCTGCAGAACTCCCTTGAGTTTGCTTAACTATTAGACCTCAGTCTGCTTTCTCTGAGGATCTTTTCTTCAACTAAAGTGCCTGCAATGGCATCAGCTCTTCCTTCTTGATACACATACAGCATCTCCAATTCACAATGTAACATGCAGCATGACTATTGCACCACTTTCCCTGGCAAATCTCTCCTTTATAAATCTTACATCGGAAGGAAGATTTGCTTACTCACTGGTAACTTAATTAATCCAAGACCCTTCTAGCTTTTACATACATGGAAGACTTTATGCAGTTGGCAAACAGGAAGAAATTCCAACTTTGAGACCAAAGTACAATCCAGCCAAGTCTATCGAAACTCCCCAACAAAATACCCTCTTTCAGGAAAAGCACAGCCCATTTTGCCATGTTTAATAAGTGAAATTATAAGAAATCTCACTTGAATGCCTTCAACAATATTTGCATAAGGAAGGAAGGAAGGAAGGAAGGAAGGAAGGAAGGAAGGAAGGAAGGAAGGAAGGAAGGAAGGAAGGAAGGAAGGAAGGATCGTGTGCCAGATTTTCCACATAATTTCTCCTTTAGGTTTATATATTGTACAGCAAGGAGGCAGATAAATTGAGTAATCAGATTTCCTAGTTGCCAGATTTGGGCCTGAACACTGTAACAGCAATGTGAATAATATGAGGCCCAACTACTGTGGTATTTAATCACTGATAAGGAAAATATTTTGAAATATTTTTCATCCTTCATGCATTCAAATGAAAAATTAAGTTTATGAAAATAAATGTAAAGCAAAACAACAGATCTGGCTTTTCACGTATCAATATTCCAAATACAGTATTTAATTCAACACTGAAATACAAATGCTTCAAACAAGGTAAATCAGACATTTTTAAAAGCATTTTTTTCAGTCAAGAGAAACATTTACTAGAGAGAAAACACAGAATTCCATATAAAGACTTTGTCACAGGTTATTTTACATGTACTCAGCTTAGTAACCTCAGAGAGCCAATACAAGCACACTTGGCCTTTAGGCAACACACCAACAAGTACTAAAAGTACTGGTACTCACAGTTTACTATGCCATTTTCCCCCTTACAACTTGTTTCTTTACTACTACTTCTCTTTGTGAACTCTATTTCTGGAGAATAGTAACCACAAACTATATTTTCCTTAGGTTGTTTCAGGTTGTTTTAGTTCCCAAATGAGCACCACAACTCCAACATTGTCTGCCCCAGTTGCTTCTCTACTTAGCTATTATAGCCACCAGTTGCAGAGCTGGCTAGAGAGAGAGGTCTTAAAGGGACAGGGCACCAGCAGACCAGGTGCTGGCCATTTTGCAGGATGCTTGTCCTCTAAGACAGGAGTCCCCAGCCCCCAGTCCATGGATTGGCACCGCTCCGCAGCATACCAGAAGCCCGTCCATGCAAACAAGCAAAGTCCATTTGCTGGATACAGGAAGCACAAGAAACTACGCCCCCTTGGTCCATGGAAAAACCTCTCTCCATAGAACCAGTCCCTGGTGCCCAAAAGGTTGAGGGCCTCTGCTCTAAGATACTTCAAGCTGAATAGTTATAATTATTATGGCCCATCACTGGGCAAATTTTCAAAACATTAAGGAGATTAAAAGTTTTGATTATGCTTTTCTCAAAAATGTAAAGTTCTCTTAAGTGAAATAATTCAATAAACAAAAGCTAACCATACTTTGTAAAAATAAAAAAAAGAAACCATTAAAGGTTCTTTTTAAGCCATCTCAGTTAAAAACAGGAAAGTATTTAAACTCAACATTTCATTTTTTAAATATTGTTTTGCTCTCTTTACGGAACACAAAATGAGAGTTAAATCTTTCAGAAAGAATGTAGTCAGAATACCAATGTGGGAAGCTCCCCTCCCTTTCCTAGAGAATGAAATATTTTGGGGACTATTAAAAGAAGCAGAACATTACATTTCCCCTAAAGGAGAAAAGGAGAGATATCTTCTTAAAGGCAGAAAACTGCCCAAGTCTTCCTGCTATAGGAAAACAGTGTCAAGCAGAAACCTGAAGAAGCTAATCTTTAGGAATGGAGATTTTGTAATCCATTCAGAAAGATTGGGCCACCGTATTCATAAACAAAATGCCTTCAGCCACAGCTTCCACAGAAGATTGGAACTGATGGCATTAGAAAAACAAAGACTCCTAAAATCTACATTCCACACCCAGCTCCAAGGACAAGGCATGACCTCCCAGGCACAATGGGAGTCAGGCAACAATAATAAGAATACTAAAAGGGCACACTCAAGCTACAGGACAAAGTACATTTCACAACAAACAGGCATCTTAAACACAAAGCCCCAAAGAATGTATAAAAACCAACCTACTCTCAACTCCATTTTGTCAACTGTCCCAGAACCACATGCTGTTGTTCGTTCTGCTCATCAATAAACAGACCTTCTTTCCTAAGCAGCTAGCCTCCATTTTATTTTTCAGCGTCTTTCTCCTGGCTTGGAATCAGATTTTAAAATGGTAAAATTTGCAACTCTTACAAATATATAGAGGTTTCACAAACAATTTCTTCTAATAGAAATAGTTTTGACATAGACTTATTTTCTCTATTCTTTTATGCAGTTTCAATTATTTTTCTGAAGAAAAGTTTCTCCAATTTGTGCTTTTAACATAAAAAACAGAGGTTAAACCTCTATTTTAAGAATATCTGTAATACATACTTTTAAAAACAGAAGTATTCCTTATCTTTGTTCCTATTTTTACCTCTGTCTTCATCTATCTAAATATAAAAACATATCTCATTGATCCAGCAGGTCTTGGAAGCTAAGACTGGATAAGAAACATTAGAGATTTTCAGAGCTGCTGGCTAGAAAGTAAAATATATCCTGGAAGAAGCAGAAGCAAACTGGTTCCAGGAAAACTTCATCAATAAAATTGTGAGCAACCAAGCTCCTATTTATATAAAAATTTTCAGAAATATGGAGTCCTTGTGGTTTCTGAGTTTGCAGATGTTTCATGAGCAACATATATTCAAACTATCTGTTCTTTCTGCTATTTATTTCTTATCTAGAAACTGTGCAGAGTTTTACTACCAAAAAATGGATCCTAGCAAAATTTTCTTCAATGCTATCACACATATCATGGCAAAGTTCATAAAAACCTCTGATAATATATTTTATTTCTTTGCTTTCACAAACCATTTGTTTATATTCACATTCAAATACAAAATATAGTCATTAAACAAGGAAATGTGTTTTTATTTAAACACTTTTGACAAAACTGCCTGTCCAAAAATTACAGCAAAGTGCTCCTTGTCAGAATAGAGGAAAATGATAACTGGGTTAAAGCAATTTACCTTGTTTGTGAACAGAAACCTGTTTTTTTCCACTTTGCCAGGTGTGTGGACAGCAGAAATTGGTGGAGGCCAAGTGTGAGTCATTTCCTTAGGAAAAAATGAGAGAAATTTCAAAAATATAAGGCATTAAGATATTTTAAACTTGAAAATCTAAATTCTAAAACAAAGGATTTTGTGGCAGTTTTGTTGTCAATATATTCATTTTTTAAATAACAAAAAACCCAACCACACCAATATGCATGAAAAAATGATTCCACCCATTTTGCATTATCTCACCCTCTGTCAGCCCTCTCAGGTAAAACAGACAGGAAACATAACTAGATGAAGTGATTTTACTTCATTGTAACAGAATCTTGCAAGTCTCAAAATACATATTTTTAACTACTTGATCCAATAGGGTAGGTCCTTCCTAAGATTATTTCTCTCATTGTTAAGCCACTGAGGGCTCCTGCTTCTCTTACCTATTTGTTTCCTTCCTCTCTTTCCTCTCATTCCCCAAGATCATCCATGCATTCCTTTACACCAGACATGTCAAACACACGGCCTGGGGCCGGATGCAGCCCGCGAAGTGGTTTCATGTGGCCCGCAAAGCCATCCTGGAAACAGTGAGGGAATGACCCCCTCTGCCTTGGCCCTGGCTCAGGCCGGCTGGGAGCCAATGTACAATTTTGTGGCCATCTATGCTGAAACACACTCAGTCTTAGCTCCATAAGGCCACCTGGAAACAGCGAGGAACCAGCCCCTGCCGCGTCGCCCCACCCCCTGGGTGCATGCTGCGGAGGGGTGTCACCCTTTGTGAGGAATGAAGAAATGTACCATCACCTGGAAGTGGCCAGCAAATGCCCCTCGCCTACTTCACATATCCGGCTTGATGGGCTCCAGGGGAGGGGTTTCGGCAGGCAGCAGGGCGCTCTCCTGACAGCGCTGAGAGGCTGAGCTGGGTGGCATGAATCTGATGAGAAGCGCGAGGCCTTCCAGCTCCCAGTCTGCCCAATTTCAGCAGGCAGCAAGGTACAAAGCTGATGAGCTTCGCACCACCCGGCTCAACCTCTCGGCGTTGTGAGGAAAGTGCCCCACTGCCTGCCGAAACCAGGCAGGATGGGGGCTGGGCAGCCTCATGCTTGTTTTTGGATTCATGCCGCCTGGCTCAGCCTCTCGGCGCTGTGAGGAGAGCGCCCCACTGCCTGCTGAGACCGGGCAGGCTGGGGGCTGGGGGGCATTGTGCAGGTAATGTTGACTTTCACGCTGCTCATGGCATCCCCTCCCCCAAAGCCCACTAAGCCAGATATATGAAGTAGGTAAGGGCCATGTGCTGGCCACTTCCAGGCGATGGTGCATTTCTTCATTCCTCACAAAGGGTGACACCTCTCCAGCTGCATTTTTTGCCTGTTTTTCTCCTTCCCTCATCTCAAATATTTTCTCACTACTCTGTACTTAGGAAGGAAGGAAAGAAAGAAAGAAGGAGAGGGAGGGTCTCAGGGTACCTCTGCCTTAATCCTGCCCTGCTGCCCTTTCACCATCCCCTTGCCCCTCCTCTTGGCCTATCCTGGGGGTCTCCCATCCTATTGCTAAGGAAGCTTTGGATACAAAGCCGGGTCTCCTCCCATGGAGAGGGAATGGGTCCCCCTCTGACTTTGCCCTCGTACCCATCATGAGCAACCTGGCTAAGGAGAGCAAGCACAGCAGCAGCAGCCTTGAGGAGGAGATAAGTGCAGCTGGGCGCTCCCTTGGGGAAGTGGGGCTGGGCTTGGTGCTGCAGGTGCTCGAGCGTCAGGCTGGGTGTTTGACCTCTGCTGCCCAGGGCTCCGGGCAGCCCGCACCACCATCCAGCTCCCCCCGCATGGCCTGAGAGGAACAGTGAGGCTCATCCAGTGGACCATCCCTTGGCACTTGTCCTGGTCCCACCCCCTTCTGCCAGAGACCCTCAGATCTGTCCCACTCCTGCCCAGGCCCCCACAGGCACCCTTGACGCGAATGATGTAGAGCTGGCCACGCCCACCCAGTAGGCCACACCACTCCATCCAGCCCACCCAGTAGGCCGCACCCACCCTGGCCACACCCACCCAGCCCCCAAGTGCAACCGCAATGCTGATGCGGCCCTCAATGAAATTGAGTTTGACACCCCTGCTTTACACCTTTCCCAAAAGCATGCTTCACAACCACACAGCCACCAAAGCTTGCCTGCTGCTTATTAATTGTGTATGTCAGTGTTTTTTTACTCTTGATAACTCTAAGATGTATGGACGTCAACTCCTAGTATTCCCCAGCCAGGATAAAATCCACATATCTTAGAGTAGTCATGATTGAGAAACAGTGATGTATGTATTCAAAAGGAATCCAAAGATGCTTTTTCATGAGGCAACTGGACTTTCTTATTTTTCTTTGAAAAGATTTCGCTTCTCATCCAAGAAGCTTCTTCAGCTTGGACTGGATGATGGGGAATGAAAGTATTTATATTCCTTGCAGACAGTTATTCATTTGCATTCTTTTAGCGAGTTGTTAGTACTACCTGGAGGCTTATCTGTGTCTTCAGAGTGACCTGAGTAGTGCAAATGGGTGTGGAGCCTTCTTGGAACTATTGAAAGAAGGCTCCACACCCATTTGCACTACTCTGAAGACACAGAAAAGCTTTCAGGTAGCACTAACGACTCGCTAAAAGAATGCAAATGAACAGCTGTCTGCAAGGATTATAAATCCTTTCATTCCCCAGCTGTTAATTTAATTAATTTGATTCTTTAATTGAACTGAATTGATTTTTGATTACTTTCATATGTTTTTGGTATGTTTTTGTTTTTGTTTACATTTTGAATTCTTTGAACTGTTATAAGCTGTCCTGATTATCAAGTGATAGATAGGCTGGATGTAAATATAATAAATAAATAAATGTATCCTTTGCAGCAGCTAGTCATTTGAGCCATTTTTCATTTGTTTTTCACTAATGTCTTCTATTATTATTGAATATGAGATAGCTGACTCAGTACATAGGTAATGACAAAACAGTATACATCATACTGAATCCTTCTTTCACAGTTTTATTTTCCACTAAAATGCAGTCTTTTATTTTATTGGACGCCACAAAAATTACAGAATATCATCTCTGCAGGAGACATAAGTCAATCATTTTTCAAGCAGCTTCAGTACCTGAATAGTCTATTGGACAAGATCACGTTGTGAGAGTCTTTTTTTATAATGGTTGTGGTAATGTTAGAGGCGTGAATGCCTATGTACTTTTATGCAGATCATGCTTAGAATCTGAACAATTTGCAATGAATATTAAATAGAATGATGCAGTAAGGAGTATAGCTCTGAAAATTAATGCTTGAAAAATCAAGGTAGTAGTTTTTCATATGGAAAATAGACTGAAAACTGAAAATTATACATAAATGAGAAAATACCAGAGAAAGTATACTGTGATTTTTCCTCTAGGAACTCAAGACAGATAGAGAGTTACTGGCTCAGTTATCCAGGTTGCAGGTTCAGGTTAAAGTTGAACTTGGGTCTCTCTGGTCCTAATCCAATATGACAATGGCTTTTAGTGTATTTTTGCAGAACGTTTAGTAAAGACAAGAAATGGAGACATTTTAAGACATGCAAATACTAATAGAAAGCTAGTGAGAGATCTTGAGATCTTGCGAGAAATTAGAAAGTCTGACTGAACTCTTTTTTTTGTCCCACAAACACGCAGCGAAGGCTGAGAAGCAAACGGAGAAATGCAATGCAGTTGAAAGGCAGGTTAGTACAGTTAAAAAAAAAACGCTTGGGAGAGGCGAGGGCATCTGGGCGGTGGTGGGTGCGGTAACCTTACCCTGCGCAGGTTAGGCAGGTGTCTGGCAGGCAGAGGGAAGCAACTCCACCCCCCTGCCACCTGCCTCACCTCATGGTGGCAGCAGCAGCAGCCAGCCAAGCAGAAGGTGATCTAGCAGGAGCAGCCAGTAGAGGCCAAAAGCGCCCAGCCGGCATGAGAGCTACAGCACCTGCCAGGGCCCAAAGAACACCAAGTTCAGCCCTTAGCCCGGCAACTGCAGCACTGAGTTGTCGTGCAGGGTGGCACTCAAGCAGCCAAAGGGGTGGTTCCACTGGCGGCCACTGGCAAAGGGCCCTGGCAGGCTGGCAGTGGGGCGGCACTCCGGATCTGGGCCAACTCATCCCGTGCCAGGCTCGGTGCCCTTTCTGCCACCATCCAGCACAGCCACACTGGTACCCTACCTGGTCCACCACCACGCTCTCATTGCCGCATTGCTTCTCCACCCCATGCACAGGCCCTGTCCCATCCCCGTGCACTCGCAGCCTGTTGTTACCAGTAAGGGCAAAAGATAAGCCCTCCCCGAAAGTAAAACCTATTGCTTACTTCAGAGCCCAAAAGAAAGTAAGACAGGGACTTCCTTTCAGGGAAACACAGTAGAACATTTTATATAAATTGTCTTTATAAGTAGCTGCCCTCATTATTTTGTAGTTTCTTTCCCATAGGTTTTGCCATTTTTCTAGCTCTAAATTGTGCCCAAAGTTTTTTGCCCAAGTTATCATTGTTTCTTTAACTTGTTCATCTTCCATCTTTAAATTTAACAGAAAGCAGTACAGTTCCTTAATCAATTTGTCATCTAATGACAATAGTATCTGGTCTAACATTGTTTGGTCTTTGTAAAAATCATATATTTTTGCGTCTTTCTCATATCTCATTTGCATTTGCAGGTGTAGCCACCATGATAACTCAATGCCTTCTCATTCCAATTCTTGTTTAGTTTGTGGTTTCCCATCAGTATTCAAAATATCTTTAAAAGTCACAAGTTTCTCATAATTAAATTTGGGTGTACAAACGCCTCCATTGTCGAAATCCATCTTGGTATTTTCATGTAAGTTCTTAATTTTACCTTTTCCCATGACAAAAGCAGTACATTTTGAAAGTATTTGTGAATTTTGTTCTTCCCATGCCATCCAAGTTGTAGGTCATGCTCTTCTAGGTATAATAGTCTTTTATTTCTAAGAGTTATCCATTCTTTTAACCATGTTAGTGCAGCTGCTTGATAGTACAAGACCCAGTCTGGTAGGCCAAAGTCTCCATTTTCTTTTGCTTCTTATAACATTTTCAGTCTGATTCTAGCTTTTTTTTCCCCTTGACAGATAAATTTCAATATTGATGTATTTAATTCATCGAAAATTTTTTTGGCAATTTTTATTGGTATTGTTTGAAATAAAAAGAGTATTTTTGGTAAAATATTCATTTTCACCATTGCTATTCTTCCCAGGATTGATAGGTATAGATTTTTCCATTTTTCCAAATCTAGTTTTATTTGTGTTGCACATATTGCTGTTAAATATATCCCTACGTATTTAACTTTCTTAACTAATTGAAGATCTGTTTTTACTGATAGTTGGTTTTTTTAATTTATCTGTGAGGTTTTTAACTTTAACTTTAGTCTTTTCTCTATTAATTTTCACTCCTGCTACTTCTCCAAATTCTTCAAACTTTGCTAATAATTTAAGACTTGTCTCTAACAAATCATCCAATATAAATACCAGGTCATCTGCAAATGCTTGTAGTTTGTACTTTTCATCTTTTATTTCCATTTCTTTGATTTCTGGATCCTGTCTAACATTCCTATTCAATAATACCAAAGTTAAGATAAATAACAACAACAACAACAACAACAACAATAATAATCAAGCAAGGGTAGTACCAATAGTAATAGGTGCCTTGGCTGCAATCCCAAAACAACTGGAGCACCATTTGAACACCATTGGCATTGACAAATTCGCTATTAGTCAATTGCAAAAGGCGGCCTTACTGGGAACTGTTTCCATCCTGCGACAAGATCTGTAATACCATCAAACATCCACATCTGCCTATCCCAGGTCCTGGGTAAGGACTTGATAGGTAGACAAAATGCCAAATCCAGTCTGAACATCTGGCTGACTGTGCGATGATTAATAATAATAATAATAAACCCCAGTGAGGCACTACCTTGACGTGGTTGTGGGGCTTGTGTACTCTGAGGAAGATGAGAGCTATGCCAGAGGTTCAACCATACTGGACAGGTCTCATCATAGGAGTCAGACAAAGAGTGTCTCTCCCATAAAAAATATGGTGAGACGTAAATTTCAGAATGCCATACCGGCTCGGACATCGCCCGGGTTAACAAGGTCCGCATTAGATATTGGAGTTCCTGGATATCTGGTGAAAAATGGGTTACAGGACTCAGGACTGTTGGCTGAGCAACCAGGGCCAGCAGCTGCAGAACTACTGGAAGAAAAGGTGTTTACCCGTCGCAGATACACAGTGATGGAAAACAAAGAAATAATGATCTGTTACTACAGATCAAGTCCAACAAGAAGAGGATATCTAAAACGAATGCACCAGTTCTGGAAAGAACAACATCCAGAATCAGAAATAACAGAACAGAGACTAGCAGATCAACGCCGATTTATAACACGAAATAAAGTATTGACAGAAACAGAATTGGATGAACTGCAAAGGTTTACCCAGGGCAAAGAAATCAAAGCCTTACCAGAAGTAATTCAGAATGTAGAGGCAAACCAGGGGGAGTTGGCAGTGAAGGAATTTAACAGAGATATACAACTGTTCTCATTTGGAAACCAGGCACCTCTACCTCAGGAAGAACAAAACCCTCTAACTAAAGAAATAAAAGAATTGAAACAAAGAATAACTGAGCATCTAGAACAGCACAAAAACAACAGAATAAGGCTACCTGCATTGAAGCTTGTTCCAAAGAAACAGCTAGCACAAGCATTAAAAGATGCAAATACTGCAATATCAAGTATAAGCACCAATTCACTGCAAGAAACAAACCAACTAATGTACAGCACAGCTGCAGTTATAACAGAATACCTGGGATGCAAAATCAACAAAGAAGAGAAACAAACAAACAGTGCACCAGAAAAATGGAAGGTTAGACTAGAAAATAAGATCAGCAAGTTAAGATCACATGCAAGCAAGCTAGAACAGATGAAAGAAAAGAAGCTGAAGAACAAGAAGACCAAAGAATACCTAATCAAGAAATACCACTTAGAAACAAGGAAGATCAAGGAAGCACTGGAAATAATAAAGCAACAAATAACAGCTATAGCCAGGAAAATCAGTAGATATGAAGCTCGAATTGCAAACTATAGGCAGAACCTCCAATTTCAATCCAATCAGAAACGTTTCTACCAATCCATCAATGGAGAAACTGCAAGGAATCAGTCAGTACCTGACAAGGAAGAAACAGTGCAGTTCTGGAAGCAGATATGGGATAACCCAAAGAAATACAACAAGGATGCGGCTTGGTTAAAAGAGGTGGATGCAAATAAAACAGAGGTTGAAATGAAAGAACTAGTAATAACAACAAAAATGGTAGAAAAAAGAGCAAAGAAAATCAAAAATTGGTCAGCACCAGGTAAAGATGAACTGCATGGGTTTTGGTTGAAACATCTAACTGTTATACACCCACTCATTGCCAAGCAGTTCAACAATATACTACAAGGAGGAGAAATTGAAAAGTGGCTAACAACTGGGAAAACCTACCTAATAATGAAAAATCCAGCAAAAGGGGCAACACCAGGTAACTACAGGCCAATTACCTGCTTACCAACAACTTTCAAATTACTAACTGGTGTGGTAGCTGATGCAGTACAACAGCATCTAGTTGAAAACAATCTCTTTCCACCTGAGCAGAAAGGAAACCGCCCCAATAGCAGAGGAACAAAAGATCAACTCCTAATAGATAAAATGATCTTGGAAAACTGCAAGAAAAGGAAGACCAACCTGAATGTGGTATGGATTGACTACAAAAAGGCATTTGACTCTCTGCCACATGACTGGATAATCAAGTGCCTAGAAATAACAGGAGTCAGTAGAAACATCAGAAAATTTGTGCAAAGATCGATGGCACAATGGAAGACACAGTTGCAGATCAATGGTGAGAGCTGGGAGAGGTTAATATCAAGAGAGGAATATTTCAAGGAGATTCATTATCACCATTACTATTTGTCATTGCACTGTTTCCTCTGTCAACAATACTGAATAACTCAGGACATGGCTATCAAACATCAAAAACATCTGCCAGACTATCCCACCTCCTTTACATGGATGATCTGAAGCTGTATGGAAAAACATCATCTGAAATAGAATCGCTGCTCAACACTGTCCGTATATATAGCCAAGATATTGTAATGGAGTTTGGCTTGGACAAATGTGCCACACTTACTATCAAACAAGGAAAAATAGTGAAAACTGAAGGAATCAAGATGCCCCACGAAAATAACATTAAGAGTCTGGATGAGGAAGAGTACTACAAATACTTGGGTATCCTTCAAGCTGACAACATCAAGCACACTGAAGTCAAGAAAAAGGTTAGAGGTGAATACATCAAGAGAGTGAAGAAGATCTTAAAGTCCAAACTCAATGGAGGAAATACCATAAAGGCAATCAACACCTGGGCAATCCCAGTCATTAGGTACACAGCTGGAATAGTGGACTGGACTCAAGCAGAACTAAAAGCAATGGATAGGCAGACCAGAAAAATAATGACAATGAATCATGCCCTTCATCCACGCAGTGACATTGACAGACTTTATCTACCAAGGCAAATAGGTGGGCGTGGAATGCTACAAGTACATCAGATGGTTGAAGAAGAAAAAATGGCTTTGGAAGAATATCTGAAGAACAATGATGAAGATGCACTGAAATTAGTATATCAGGAAGGCTTACTGACTACTGGAGAGACCAAACTGGCCTACAAGAAAGACCAAATGAAGAACAGAATAGAGGCATGGGAAGACAAAGCACTACATGGCCAATACATAAAAAAATAGCTGGGAAAGCAGATAATAATAAAACCTGGCAATGGCTAAGAGCAGGAAAATTGAAGAAAGAGACCGAGGGACTAATTCTGGCTGCACAAGACCAAGCCTTAAGGACAAATGCATACAAAGTCAAAATTGAGAAGACAGCAACAGACAGTAAGTGCCGCCTATGCAAAGAAGCTGAAGAAACAGTGGACCACTTGGTAAGCTGTTGCAAGAAGATTGCACAGACTGACTACAAGCAGCGGCATGACAAAGTAGCAACAATGGTGCATTGGAAGATCTGCAAAAAATATCATTTGCCTGTAAGCAAAAACTGGTGGGATCATAAAATAGAGAAAGTCATAGAAAATGATAAAATTAAACTGCTCTGGGACTTCAGAATTCAAACAGACAAGCACCTGCAACATAACACCCCAGACTTAACAATTGTTGATAAGAAAGACAAAAAAGTCTGGATAGTGGACGTGGCAGTGCCTGGAGACAGCAGAATAGAAGGAGAAAGAACTGGAGAAGATAACAAAATACAAAGACCTACAAATAGAAATAGAAAGACTGTGGCAAAAGCAAACAAGGGTAGTACCAATAGTCATAGGCTCCTTGGGTGCAATCCCAAAACAACTGGAGCACCACTTGAACACCATTGGCACTGACAAATTCGCTATTAGTCAATTGCAAAAGGCGGCCTTACTAGGAACTGCTTCCATCCTGCGACGATATCTGTAATACCATCAAACATCCACATCTGCCTATCCCAGGTCCTGGGTAAGGACTCGATAGGTAGACAAAATGCCAAATCCAGTCTGAACATCTGGCTGACTGTGCGATGATCCATAATAATAATAATAATAATAATAATAATAATAATAATAATAATAATAAAGTTGGAAGGGAAGGTTATCTATCCAAACCCCTACTCAGGCAGGAAACCCTATACCATTCCAGACAAATGGCTGTCTCTTAAAAACTTCCAGTGTTGGAGCATTCACAGCTTCTGGAGGCAGGTTGTTCCACTGATTAATTGTTCTAACTGTCAGGAAATTTCTCCTTAGTTCTTGGTTGCTTCTCTCTTTGGTTAGTTTCCATCCGTTGCTTCTTGTCCTGCCTTCAGGTGCTTTGGAGAATAGCTTGACTCCCTCTTCTTTGTGGCAACCCTTGAGATATTGGAATACTGCTATCATGTCCCCCCTCGTCCTTCTCTTCATTAAACTAGACATACCCAATTCCAGCAACCATTCTTTATAGAGCCTCAACATTTTTTTTACATCGTGGTGACCAAAACTGGATGCAGTATTCCAAGTGTGGCCTTACCAAGGCATTGTAAAGTGGTATTAACTCTTCACATGATCTTGATTCTATCCCTCTGTTAATGCAGCCTAGCACTGTGTTGGCTTTTTTGGCAGCTGCAGCACACTGCTGGCTCATATTTAAGTGATTGTCCACTAGGACTCCAAGATCCCTCTCACAGTTGCTACTATTGAGCAAGGTACCACCTATTTTATACCTGTGCGTTTGATTTTTCGTGGCCTAAATGTAGAACCTTACTTTTTTCATCATTGAATTTCATTTTGTTAGATAGCGCCCCAATGTTCAAGTCTGTCAAGACCTTGTCTTGACATGGACATCCTTGTCTTGTGCTTTTTTTAATATGGAAACTCTTCATGCAATTTCCATTCACAATTATATTAGCTGTTTGTCTATGATAAATTGTTGAATTATATTCATAAAATTTTCTCCAAAATCCATATGGTTTAGTTGTTGAACTATAAATTGTCAATTGACATTGTCAAAAGTTTTCTGGGCTTCTAAAATAAATCAAAGCCATTTGTTTCCCTGGGTCAATTTTGTAATATTCCAATGTGTCTTAAATTGAATTATTCTTAAATTGTTCTTTATTTGTCTCTTTGGTAAAAATCCATTTTGGTCTGAATGTATAAATACAATCAAGAATCTCTTTAGTCTTTCTGCTATTATTGAAGCAAAGATTTTAAAATCCGCATTTGGTAAAGATATTGTCTGTCGTTCTTTATCAAGGTCAAGTCTGTGTCTTCTTTGGGTATCTGATAATTTGGCTTTTAGTATTACCTCATTGCACACTTCTTGCATTGGTAAAATTAATGTATCTTGTAAACATTTGTAAAATTCTGCTGGTAGTTCATCTGGGCCTGATGTCTTATCAGTTTTTTGGCTTTTTATAGCTTCTGTCAACTCCATCACTGTTATTTTCCCATTTAGCATATTTTTTAAATTCTCTTGAGATTTTTGGTAACTTAGCATTTTCTAAATATTGCCTTATTTTTTCCTGAGGAATTTCTTCTGCATTATAAAGTGTTTTATAAAATTCTATAATTATTTTCTTATTGCATCATTTTGACATTGTAGATCGCCTCTCACATCTTGCAGTTTATTTATCAATTTCTTCTCTCTTTCTTCAGTTTATAAGCCAACCATCTCCCTGGCTTATTGGCATTTTCAAAAAAGTTTTGCTTTGCTCTTTGGATTTGTTGAGGTATTTCTTCAGCTCTATTAGATTTAATTTGTGTTTTATTATCTCCATTTGTTTTTTAAGAGTTTTCTTTTGTAGGTCTCTTTATAGTTCTAGTTTTATAAGTTCTTATTTAAACTTTATTTACTCCTCTAAAATATGCTTTAGCTGTATCCCAGACATTTTGAAGTGATGTATCTTCTTTATTTTCTTTGAAGAAAAATTACATTTCCTTTATGGCTTTTTGTATACATTCTTTCTCTTTCAATAAGATTTGGTTTAAAGTCCATCTTGCTTTTTTCTTTGTTCCTCTCCAGCTCATCTTTATCAGATTATGATCCACCCATACATTAGTTTCTATCTCAATTTCTTTCTTTTTTTAAAACAAGTTTTATTAATTTTTCAAATTTTAACATCCAGATACTTAGGAAGCAGCGTGGTGCTAGGGAAATCAGTCAATAACAAAATCATTCATATATATCTCAGGTTACATCAATAACATTCCCTCACTGTTTCCCACAAATATTATATCATATTCATGTTAATAAGTTTCTAAGTAGTTTCAATCAATCAGTACATTTATCAATAGTATTTTATTTATATATATCCAAGTCCTGTTTAGAGGTTTTATTTAATTCCAATTTATATATTCCAATTTAGCCTTTTATAACCAATGTTTAAACTTCGGATAACCTTTATTTCCCTCATTTCATTATAATATAATTAACATAACTAAAATACACATTTTATTTCAAAATTTACCTTCTTTATAGACAAATATATTCTGATTCTCATTCTAATAACTCCTCCTTTAATAACAAAATATCTTTCATTATCACAAATCTATTTCCATATAACAATTAAAATTATAGTCTAACAGTTAATTTTAACTCCCATTATAAATCTAAGTGCTAAATATTAAAAAAAACATTATCTCTATAAAGCTGCTTTACCCATTAAGTAGATTTCTAAATCCCATTTTAAATCTAACTCTGGCTTTCCTTTTATGCCAAGTAGGTTTCCATGCCAGTGCCTCTAAAACCTCGGATGTATCTTCCTTCATTCTTACACCTGTTGTTTGAATCAAGGGAGAACGTTCAGTATTCAGTCTTTCAAAAGAACAGGCCCCTTTGTAATTGTTAAGTTGTTGCCCTAATGATTCAAATCTCCATGTTTGGTTTAGATTACTTATAGTTGGTTCAGTAGTCTGGTCTTCTTCTTCTTGCGATTTCATCTGAGTAAAATAGAGAGTCATATCCAGTGTTGTTGTTGTTTGGTTATCTAAAATGTCTAAGTTCTCTGCTTTTGGAGTTAATTCACCTTCTGTTATTTTTTGGGTTATAGGTTGATCAGTTTGAGTCTGAAAGTTCAATTTGTAGTTTTGTAAAAATGTCTTTGGCTTTCACTCCTGAGATGATTAGCTCTGATGCTTCACGGATTTTTTCAAGGATAAGTTTGTAATTCAGTTGTGGATAGGATTCATCCATTTCCATGGTGATTAAAGATAGTCCTTTAGTGGAGGCTATGTTTAGTAAGACTCAGCTATTGTCCACCTCCACAATTTGTAGGAATTATTGTCACCACAGCTGTTTCTATGTCTTATCTTTTTTGATAGCATGAAGGACAAATCAAAGTAATCAACAAACACAATTGAAAAAAGAAATTCCAGTTGTTATGCCAAAGCTTGCCACAAGATGCCCCCAACAGACCACAAAATCTTTTCCCACATGCCGAATAGCCTCTTATTCAGTTAAAACACACAGAAAAGCTGATATTTTGCAAAGTTAATAGTTAAAGAAGTTAAAAAAATGCTAAGTCTCTATAATAAAAAGTTTTTGGCCCCCAAGGTATCCACAAAACAAAGATCCAATTATTTAGTTGTTGAAGTTAGTAGTTCTTTCATTTTCTTTCCAAGCTGTAAAATCCCACGTATACAAACACCGCTGAATTGAGAGCGGGGAAACGAATTTCAAAAGGCTTTCACAGGAAGGGTAATTAGGGAAAAAGAAAGCTAAAAAAAGAATCTCACCCAAATCCTCCACTCCTGCTTAGCTGTTATTGGGAAATTTGGCTGGTGCGACTAAGTGATCGGCCATGTTAATGGCCGATCTTTTCTTCGTCAGTCCTAGGGACCTGCCTTGGATCAAACGAAAGGGCTGCCGCTCTTCCACGATCTTGCAAGGATCCTCCCCAACAGTAGTCGCCCCTCCAGGGTGACTTTTGACCCTTTCCAGGGTCTTCCGGCAAAGGGAAAACAGATGGCAGGGAGAAGCTTCCCCCTGCAACGTCTGAAGGCATCGTGTCTGGAACCAGAAATCTCTATCTCAATTTCTTGTATATTCCTCCTTACTTCAGGGGATATCCATATCGTGTCAATTCTAGACCATGATTTGTGGCTGTTTGAATAAAATGTATATTGGGATTTCTTAGGATTTATTTCTCTACATATATCCTGTATACAAATTTCTTCTGCCATTCTGAAAAAAGCCTTAGGCAAAATGTTTCTTCCTTTTTTCCCTATTTTACTATTCCTATAATCTAACTTTCCATCTACAATTGCGTTAAAATCTCCTACTAAACAAATATTTTGATACTCCATTTCCAGTATTTTCTTGTATAATCTTTCTTGTATAATTCTTCTTGTTTGTTATTCGGTGCGTAAATTGCTACCATCAATGTCTGTTTTTGATTTATTGTTATTTCTACCATTAGTATTCTTCCTTCTTTGTCCTAGTAGATTTGTTTAGGATTCATTGTTTCTTTGATATATAAAGCTACTCTTTTCTTTTGTTATGCTAATGAGAAATAAAGTTTCCCAATTTTTGGGTACTCCAGAGATTTATAATATTGTCTTTTAATATGTGTTTCTTGTAGGCAAACTATATCCATTTTTCTTTTTTGTAATTGTGTAAAGAGGTTTTTCCTCTTTATGGGGGAATTTAATCTGTTTATATTTATTGAGAGTATCCCATTGTCCTTTTCCATCTTCTTCAATTATATTTAGGATTTCTCCTAGTTGTTCTAGTTTTTCTGTTTTTTCCCTTTAGCCCCTTCTTCTTGGGTTATGGTTTCTGTTTCTTCCACTTCTCTTTGTTTGGCTGCTCCTTCTAATGCTGTCTCTTCCTATTTTCTAAATTCTCCTTCTGGCTGAAGTTCTGAGTTTCCTTCTTAAAGAAAAGTTCTATATCTGTCATAAAATTCCCTTGCTTTGAAAATAGAATCCAATCTGTATCTTTTTGTATCCCAATTGATTAGTATACCTTCCGGCATCAGCCATCTAAAGGTCACTCCTTTCTTAATTAGTTCTTTGGTCAAAAATTGATATTCTCTTCATGAATTCCTTATCCTCCTAGGTATCTGCTTCAGCACCACAATTTATTTTCCCTTATATTGCAATGGATCATCTCCCACTCTTCTCAATATTTCATCTCTTATTGTTCTTTTAACAAATCTGACATGAATCTCTCTGGGGACTTTGTTTCTTCTTGCGTAGCTTAAGTTAACTCTAAATATTTGATCTATTTCTCCTTCCATTTCCTGCTTCCCCACTTCCAGTGCACCAGCCAGCAGTTCTATCATCAGGTCAGCAAGGTCTTCCATCTTGTTCGGACTTCCGGTGGATCTGCGCGGGCAATGGCGGCTACTTTGTAGCCGTCCTCCTGGGTAAGTGTAATGAATCGCTATGAACAGCGGACATCAGCTGTTCAGCGGTTCAAAATCTCCCTCCCGGGTAAAGGGGGGGGGGGAAGAGGCTTGTCTGAATAGTGGTAGAGCCTCTTATGTACCCCCAATTCTTTTTTGGGGGGGGTGACAGAGTGCTCCCACGGAGTTCAGACTGTCTCCGCTTCCCAGCTGCTTTTGTCCCTAGGGAAAAAACAAGCCGTTGCAACCACCTCCGCGTTTAAAGGGATCTGGTGAGTTTTTTTTTAGAAGCGGACAGAGTTGATTAGAGGATTTGGCTTTTGCTTTCTTTGATTTTATATGCATTTTAAGTTTAAAGATGTATTTTTACGTTTATATTCTCTCCTTTTACTTTTTACTTTTTGCTGAAAGGGAAAGTAAAATGGCGATCGGCAGACTTTCCGGTGTTTTTTTGGGGGGAGGGGAGTTAGAATGGCGATCGGTAGGTGTCTTTCTTTCCCTTTCTCTTTTCTTTTTTTTTTTTGATTGGAGCATTATTATTTTTGTTGTTTAACTTTTTAGTTTTGTCTTTTGTATTTTTAAAAGGCAGGTTTCTTGGTGTTTAAGTATTATTGTTTATGTTTGATTTTTTCGCTTTGTCTTTTGTACTTTTAAAAGGCAGGCTTTTTGGTGTTTTTTTCCCCTTCTCTTTCTTTTTCTTTTTAATGATTGGAATGGATGTTTTATTTTTCCTTTTTTGTTGAAAGGGAAAATGAGATGGAGATCGGTCTTTTTGGATTCTAGAGGCATTATTTTTTTTATTTAATTCCATTTTTCTTCTTTTTCTTTTTTTAATTTTCAAGAAGGAGTAAAGATTTTTTTTTAAGATGGCTCCAAAGCGTCCAGGGATTCCTACAGTTCCTAAACCAATAGTCTCACCCTCCTCTTCGGTCCAGCCTACAATTGTGAAGGATCTGCAAGATATGATGGGAAATGCTATATCTCAAATTAGGGCAGAAATGAAAGAGATTTTAAAGGAAAATAATAAGATTTTGAGGCAAGATATAGTTTTGGCTTTAAAAGGAGTTGCCTCTGTTCTTGAAAAGTTGAATTCCCGTGTGGAAGAGGTAGGAGAAAAAGTGGAATTAATGGAGGGAAAAATTGAAAGTATGGAAAAAGAAATGGAAAATGAGATTCTTATGCTTCAATATGGACAAAGACAAGCCTTAAGAATTAGAGGCTTGGGAGAGTCCTTGCAAGGAGATCTGAAAGAGATGGTTGCAAAGGACTTTGCTGTGATTTTGAATAAAGAAAAAGAGGAAATACTTAGTGAAATTGAAAAATTATTTAGAGCTAATTCCGTGGTGGCAGTGCAAAAGAACCTGCCAAGAGATGTGGTAATTTACTTTGGGAAAAGATCTCTATGCAATGAAATTATACAAGCTTTTTATAAGAAGAGATTTCAAATTGCTTCACAAGACGTTATAATTTTAAAGGAGATCCCATCTAAAATTTTAAGAAGAAGAAAGGAGTTTGCTTTTTTAGCAGATGAACTTAAAAAGAGACGAATCTCGTTCAGATGGGATGTTCTGATTGGAATGGTGGTGAATTACCTGGGGATATGTTATAGACTTAATACTGTTTCTCAAGCAAAAGATTTTTATACTTTGGTCCTGGGGGTATGTTCATCGCAATTTATTAAGTTTAAAGTCTTGGAAGAAAAGAATGCAGAATTACAGTCTGAAGAGCCTAAAATTGGGGAACCTCAGCTTGAGAGGCCTCAACAAGTTCAGATTGAGGAGCAGAAGATAGCTTGTGCAACATATAACTGTAAAGAAAAGCAGCAACAGAAGAAGGTTAAGGAAGCCTCACATCTAGTGGTTTCTGAACCTGCGGGAGAAGCAAGATTTATAAAGCTTTTGGAGCAACCTTTAAGGGTGGAATTGCTGTCTGAAAAAATGGAAAATGGGAAATCTCAGTTTGAGGAGTTTCAACAAGCTGAGAGGAAGGGGCAGAGGTTAACTCGTGCAACATATAACTGTAAAGAAAAAGACCAACAGAAGAAGGAGTTTAAGGAATCCTCACATGTATTGGCTTCTGAGTCGGTGGGAAACTCAGGAACTTCGGAGCAATCCTTAAGGGCAGATCTCAAAGCATTTCTCTCGAGCTTGATGGATAAGAGATAAGGATGGAGATTGAAAATTATATATAGACAATTGAGACTGATAAGGACTGTGTTTTTTTTGTGGATGGAATTTGTTATTTGTAAAGATTTAAATGTTTAATGTGTTTATTGTGGATGGAATTTGTTATTGATAAAGATTTAAATGTGTATAAGGGAACTTTAATGTTTTAAGTTTTAAGTAATGTTTAAATTTGTGTTTTGGAGGGAGTTTATAAAGAATGATGGATAATAATATTTTTAAGAGGAATTTGTTACTGGTAAAGATTTAAATGCGTATAAGGGGATTCTAATGTTTTAAGCTTTAAGTAATGTTTAAATTTGTGTTTTGGAGGGAGTATAATTTGTTTAACTAAATGTATTCAGATTTGCTTATGACTCATATTAGATTTTACACTGTAGGTATGGATGTTCAAAGAAAGTAATGTTTATGATTAGAAAATGTTTAGAGCATATTATAATGTGTTTAATGATTGCAATTATTATTTTTTTTTTAGAGAAGATAATCTATTTAACTTAAGGTATTTAGATTTGTTTAGGATTTATATGTGTTTTAAGTTTTTTTTCCCTTTTTTTCGAAACATTTTAAATAAGCCTGTAATCAACTCTGGGAAGGTTGGGGGAGGGTTAGGGAGGTTTGGGGAGTTAGGGGAGAGTATGGGAGGGTGGGGGGATCGGGGAGGGGATTTGTTTTGTAAAATTTAAAAAACTTTCAATAAAAAAAAGAAAAAAGAAAAGTTCTATATCTGTCATAAAATTCCCTTGCTTTGAAAATAGAATCCAATCTGTATCTTTTTGTATCCCAATTGATTAGTATCCCTTCCGGCATCAGCCATCTAAAGGTCACTCCTTCCTTAATTAGTTCTTTGGTCAAAAATTGATATTCTCTTCATGAATTCCTTATCCTCCTAGGTATCTGCTTCAGCACCACAATTTATTTTCCCTTATATTGCAATGGATCATCTCCCACTCTTCTCAATATTTCATCTCTTATTGTTCTTTTAACAAATCTGACATGAATCTCTCTGGGGACTTTGTTTCTTCTTGCGTAGCTTAAGTTAACTCTAAATATTTAATCTATTTCTCCTTCCATTTCCTGCTTCCCCACTTCCAGTGCACCAGCCAGCAGTTCTATCATCAGGTCAGCAAGGTCTTCCATCTTGTCTTCCATTATATTCTGGAATCTTAAGAAATAGGATGCTTTTTCCATTTCTAGAACCACTAATGAATCCTCTAGTTCTCTATTTGTCTACATCAGTCTTTGGTTTTCATCTTTTGTTTCTTCCATCTTTTGATCTGTTTCTGCTGATTTGTCTTCAATTGTCTGGATCCTTTGCTCATTTTTTGAGATATTCTAATGGAAGTTTTCCATTTGAGATTTCAAGTCATGCATTTCTTCTTTCAGGTTATCAAAGATATCTTTTATTTCTTCATGGTTTCTCTTTATATCTTCTTTAAGTGATGTAATTGCCTCCTGAATGCATTGTATTGTGGTTTGCATATCCTTCTGAAAGGTATTGGTTTATTCTTGCTGTAGTATTATATCAATTGATCTCTGTTAGACAGGGCTGGGGGTAGTGGAAGATGGAGCTCAGGATGGTTTTTTGCTGGCTTTAGCTAAATTTGAGACACTCATTTTTTATTCCAACCTTAACAAGCTTTTTCAATTCTAGTATATACCCCTATTATCAATTTTGTATAAACCACAGAGGCATCTTTGGACAACAATATCTCCCTTGGCTAGGAAACAGAGATGAGCATCACCCCTTAGAGTTGGGCCTGACCAGAAAGGGGAAATCTTTACTTTTTTTTACTGATAATGAAGCAAGACTCAGGATGTCATCTATGGGATGAATATAGAAAGAGCAGGGAAGAGGAATGTATAATTCAGATATGTGATTGGATAGTGTCTCATAAGTTATAGCATCTGCAATAGGATGGACTTACTTCTTTTATAAAATATGTCAGAGACTGACCAAGCCAGGGAGAGGAGTCAAATGGAGAATTAGTCTGAAACCCCTACATGGGTATAACAGGGTGAAGTCTGACTCCCCCTATGAATGCCGTTGAACCATATATAGTCTGATCCAGATGCAAACCCCAGTTTGAGACCATTCCTATGTTGTAGGCTTGAGCAATAAAATAGTTGAGCTCTTTAAATAAAACCTCTGGAACTTCTACAATAATGGCAAACCCAAAAGTAGAATAACAAGATAGTATGAATATGAGAAGAATTTTCAAAGACTGAAGCATTACAATGTATTAATTCACTAAAACCTCTCAAAACTAATAAAGGTACTATAAATTGTCAGACTGGATGGGACCTGAATATCATGAGCATGTCTCCTTGGTGAACACAGATCGTGGGTATACTCTTGATACCTACAGTAAGTTTCAATCTCTTAAATGAATGAATGACAGAGCTGGAGGAACAGGGAGATATATACATACTAAATTAGCTAGGTATAACTTTATGCAATACTGGAAAATTAAATTAAGCAACAATGGCTCCCATCATGTTTGCTCTAAAGATATTGCAGAAATGAGGAACTTGGTACAGAATAATACAGCTCCATGGGTAAAAATTCCTCACTGGGAAAGTAAATATTGCCCAATTTGGATGTGGACAGATAAGTAGGCTAATATGTGACAGTGCTAGATATCATCATAAGAGTTGGCATTACAAAAAATGGTGGATGAACTAAATGAGAGGAAGGATATTGACATCAGGGATATTTCTTTTTCTTTATAAAATCTACCAGTTTTGGATATGGGGCAGCAAGAAAGGGACAGAAGCCATATTTATCCATCCATCCATCCAATTCATAATTCCTCCTCTGCAATTAAGGCTCAAAGAAAAACAAAATACAATGTCTAAATTCATAAAATTTCATGCACTGCTGCTGCAATCTGCTGCACCCCCTGTAGACTGCAATACAAGAGTGAGAGAATGTGGAGAGAGACTAACCTATGTGTCTCATCAAACAGACACAAGGAGGTTCTGCAGATATCCAGGTCATGAAGACTTTAAAGATGACAGCTTCTTGAATACACCTGGAAGCCAGCCAATAACCATGCCATGGTTCATAAATAGATAGAACCATCACATTTTTCTGAGCTAAAACTGAAGCTCAGTTCTATTTCCCATTCCATTTCCCTTTCCCACTAAGCCAACCGATATGTTATACCTGCAACAAACATACATTTACAGCTCCTCTCCCCACCCTTATGTCAATGCATCCTCACATATCCAATTCCTTGCAAAATGTTTGTAAAAGAAATACAGATGTATAGCCTGGAGTGTTTGGGAAATTTCCTATGTAACAAGTCTGTTAGATCAGGGAATTATTTCAAATATAATTAAGATCAGGAATGGTACTCCATCTAAAAGAAAATGAGAGCATCAGCTAAGCTGATTGTCACAGATGCTATGATACCACCATACAATGCCAATGTATAATGACATGGACTAGTACAATAGGTATCATCAAAAGAGCCCCTATTCTATTCCCCTATGAATATTATTCATCAATGAGATGAAGCTTTTTGAGGATCAGTAACATACAAAAGCAATAACAACATGAAATTAACTCGATTAGCATACTTTTACAAAATAATGGAACTGCCAATACTGATATCATATATTTCAAACATATCCCATCTGGTTACAGCTGTTCTTTACAAATTACAGTAGTAAAACACCTATGAAAGACTTTTAAAGTAAACAGTTCAGATTTATCCCTTATTCTTTGCTTTCAGCTTTATGTTATGATAGCTTTGATATAGCTACATTTAAACTTCATAGAGACGTTATAGTCTTTAGAGGGAGTTTTCATTTTTTTTTTCAGGGATTTAAAATACTTACAGGGAAAATAGAATGTTTTAATATAACTATTACATTATAATAATAATAATAATAATAATAATAATAATAATAATAATAATAGAAAACAATCTCTTTCCACCTGAGCAGAAAGGAAACCGCCCCAATAGCAGAGGAACAAAAGATCAACTCCTAATAGACAAAATGATCTTGGAAAACTGCAAGAGAAGGAAGACCAACCTGAATGTGGCATGGATTGACTACAAAAAGGCATTTGACTCTCTGCCACATGACTGGATAATAAAGTGCCTAGAAATAACAGGAGTAAGTAGAAACATCAGAAAATTTGTGCAAAGATCGATGGCACAATGGAAGACACAGTTGCAGATCAATGGTGAGAGGCTGGGAGAGGTTAATATCAAGAGAGGAATATTTCAAGGAGATTCATTATCACCATTACTATTTGTTATTGCACTGTTTCCTCTGTCAACAATACTGAATAACTCAGGACATGGCTATCAAACATCAAAAACATCTGCCAGACTATCCCACCTCCTTTACATGGATGATCTGAAGCTGTATGGAAAAACATCATCTGAAATAGAATCGCTGCTCAACACTGTCCGTATATATAGCCAAGATATTGTAATGGAGTTTGGCTTGGACAAATGTGCCACACTTACTATCAAACAAGGAAAAATAGTGAAAACTGAAGGAATCAAGATGCCCCACGAAAATAACATTAAGAGTCTGGATGAGGAAGATACTACAAATACTTGGGTATCCTTCAAGCTGACAACATCAAGCACACTGAAGTCAAGAAAAAGATTAGAGGTGAATACATCAAGAGAGTGAAGAAGATCTTAAAGTCCAAACTCAATGGAGGAAATACCATAAAGGCAATCAACACCTGGGCAATCCCAGTCATTAGGTACACAGCTGGAATAGTGGACTGGACTCAAGCAGAACTAAAAGCAATGGATAGGCAGACCAGAAAAATAATGACAATGAATCATGCCCTTCATCCACGCAGTGACATTGATAGACTTTATCTACCAAGGCAAATAGGTGGGCGTGGAATGCTACAAGTACATCAGATGGTTGAAGAAGAAAAAATGGCTTTGGAAGAATATCTGAAGAACAATGATGAAGATGCACTGAAATTAGTATATCAGGAAGGCTTACTAACTACTGGAGAGACCAAACTGGCCTACAAGAAAGACCAAATGAAGAACAGAATAGAGGCATGGGAAGACAAAGCACTACATGGCCAATACATTAAAAAAATAGCTGGGAAAGCAGATAATAATAAAACCTGGCAATGGCTAAGAGCAGGAAAATTGAAGAAAGAGACCGAGGGACTAATTCTGGCTGCACAAGACCAAACCTTAAGGACAAATGCATACAAAGTCAAAATTGAGAAGACAGCAACAGACAGTAAGTGCCGCCTATGCAAAGAAGCTGAAGAAACAGTGGACCACTTGGTAAGCTGTTGCAAGAAGATTGCACAGACTGATTACAAGCAGCGGCATGACAAAGTAGCAACAATGGTGCATTGGAAGATCTGCAAAAAATATCATTTGCCTGTAAGCAAAAACTGGTGGGATCATAAAATAGAGAAAGTCATAGAAAATGATAAAATTAAACTGCTCTGGGACTTCAGAATTCAAACAGACAAGCACCTGCAACATAACACCCCAGACTTAACAATTGTCGATAAGAAAGACAAAAAAGTCTGGATAGTGGACGTGGCAGTGCCTGGAGACAGCAGAATAGAAGAGAAAGAACTGGAGAAGATAACAAAATACAAAGACCTACAAATAGAAATAGAAAGACTGTGGCAAAAGCAAGCAAGGGTAGTACCAATAGTCATAGGCTCCTTGGGTGCAATCCCAAAACAACTGGAGCACCACTTGAACACCATTGGCATTGACAAATTCGCTATTAGTCAATTGCAAAAGGCGGCCTTATTAGGAACTGCTTCCATCCTGCGACGATACCTGTAATACCATCAAACATCCACATCTGCCTATCCCAGGTCCTGGGTAAGGACTCGATAGGTAGACAAAATGCCAAATCCAGTCTGAACATCTGGCTGACTGTGCGATGATTGAGAATAATAATAATCTAATAACAACAACAACAACTGGAGCACCACTTGAACACCATTGGCATTGACAAATTGCTATTAGTCAATTGCAAAAGGCGGCCTTACTAGGAACTGCTTCCATCCTGCGACGATATCTGTAATACCATCAAACATCCACATCTGCCTATCCCAGGTCCTGGGTAAGGACTCGATAGGTAGACAAAATGCCAAATCCAGTCTGAACATCTGGCTGACTGTGCGATGATCCATAATAATAATAATAATAAAGTTGGAAGGGACCTTGGAGGTCATCTAGTCCAACCCCCTGCTCAGGCAGGAAACCCTATACCATTTTGGACAAATGGCTGTCCAGTCTCTTCTTAAAAACTTCCAGTGTTGGAGCATTCACTGCTTCTGGAGGCAGGTTGTTCCACTGGTTAATTGTTCTAACTGTCAGGAAGTTTCTCCTTAGTTCTAGGTTGCTTCTCTCCTTGATTAGTTTCCATCCATTGCTTCTTGTCCTGCCTTCAGGCGCTTTGGAAAATAGCTTGACTCCCTCTTCTTTGTGGCAGCCCCTGAGATATTGGAACACTGCTATCATGTCCCCCCCTCGTCCTTCTCTTCGTTAAACTAGACATACCCAATTCCAGCAACCGTTCCTTATATGTTTTAGCCTCCAGTCCCCTAATCATCTTTGTTGCTCTTCTCTGTACTCTTTCTAGAGTCTCAACATCTTTTTTACATTGTGGTGACCAAAACTGGATGCAGTATTCCAAGTGTGGCCTTACCAAGGCATTGTAAAGTGGTATTAATACTTCACGTGATCTTGATTCTATCCCTCTGTTAATGCAGCCTAGCATTGTGTTGGCTTTTTTGGCAGCTGCAGCACACTGCTGGCTCATATTTAAATGATTGTCCACTAGGACTACGAGATCCCTCTCATAGTTACTACTATTGAGCAAGGTACCCCCTATACTTATATCTGTACATTTGGTTTTCTTGCTTAAATGTAGAACCTTACTTTTTTCACCACTGAATTTCATTTTGTTAGATAGCACCCAGTGTTCAAGTCTGTCCAGATCCTCCTGTATCCTAAGCCTGTCTTCTGGAGTGTTGGCTATTCCTGCCAGCTTGGTGTCGTCTGCAAATTTGATGAGTTCCCCATCTATCCCCTCGTCCAGATTGTTGATGAAGATGTTGAAGAGCACTGGGCCCAGAACAGAGCTCTGGGGTACCCCACTACACACTTCCCTCCATGTAGATACGGTTCCATTGAGGACCACATGCTGAGTACGGCCCGTCAGCCAGCTATGGATCCATCTGGTGGTGATGCTGTCTAACCCGCATTTTTCTATCTTATCAAATAGTAGGTTGTGATATACTTTGTCAAATGCCTTACTGAAGTCCAAGTAAATTATATCCACAGCATTCCTCTGGTCCACTAATTTTGTCACCTGGTCAAAGAATGCAATAAGATTTGTCTGGCATGATCTGTTTTTGACAAACCCGTGTTGGCTTTTAGTAATGACTTTGTTTGCCTCTAGGTATTCGCTGATTCGTTGTTTGATTATCTTTTCCAGAATTTTCCCAGGTATTGAGGTCAGGCTGATAGGTCTGTAATTTCCTGGGTCCTTTTCCCCCCCCTTTTTTGAATATGGGAACTACATCAGCTCTTTTCCAGTCCTCTGGTAGTTCTCAGTGCTCCAGGATCTTTGAAAAATATAGTTCAGTGGTTCTGAGATCACATCTGCCAGTTCCTTGAGAACCTTGGGTTGTAATCCTTCTGGTCCTGGTGATTTGAACTTGTCTAGGCTGGACAGGTGTTCACTTACCATTTTCTTGCCTATCTTAACTTGTATTTCTATTTTGTTTTTTATGGCACTATTTTTGATAGGTTGGTCTGTTTTTTCCCTTTGCGTAAAGAAAGATGCAAAAAACAAGTTAAATAGTTCTGCTTTCTCCCTGTTCATGTCACCTTCTTGCCACTTTCACCCACTAATGGACCAATCATTTCCTTCACTTTTTTCTTGTTTTTTACATGTTTTTTATATATACAAATTTTATTTATAATACAATTAAAAACAAACAAACATTGGATTTGACGTCACATTCCAGTATATACATTCTTATCAGATTATTCCACTTTTTACAATCAATTATTCATCTCTACATATACATCTAAGTTTTATATACAATACTTGTTCTAAAATAACATATATTTCTATCTTAACATTCATCTTTAATCCCTACTGTCTTCTTCAAATTCCTCCAGCGGTAAAATTTATCCCAGGTTTCATAATAAACTGATCCACATTTATCTTTTAATATCATTGTGAGCCTGTCCATTTCCGCACATGCTCATATTTTATGTATTAACTCTTCCTCTGTGGGAATTTCCTTGCTCTTCCATTTTTGCGTTAAAGCAAGCCTAGCTGCAGTCAGGATGTGTAGCAGGTAGATAGTTCCCTTGTCATATTTTTCTGTCATTATTCCCAGCAAGAAGAATTCAGGTTTTAACTCTAAGTCCAGTGTTAATATATCCCTCAACCAGTTTCGTGTCCTGTTCCAATACTCACGGATCTTTGGGCATTCCCACCACATATGGTAGTATGAACCTAATGCTATTTTACATTTCCAGCATAGGGGTGGAATGTTTGAACCCATTTTGGCTAACCTTATGGGTGGGAAATGCCATCTATAGAACATCTTGTAAAGATTTTCCTTATATGAGGTAGCTAAACTGAGTTTCCTATTCCTTTCCCACAGTTCTTGCCAAATATGTAGGTCGATACTAAAACCAAAATCCCTACTCCAAATTAACATGGTCTCTTTAACCTGTTCTTCATACATTGTCTAATCTAAAAGAAAATGATATATATTTTTAATCATTTTATCCTCGGGACCTAATAAAATTTTATCTAGTTCTGTCGGTTCTATCTTTATACCCCACTCTTTTTTATCTTGCCTATATCTTGCTTGTAGTTGGAGGTATGCCCACCATTCTAATTCTATCCCTGCATCTTGGAGATTCTTCCTTGATTTTAATTCTCCTCTCTCGTCTAATATGTTTTTATAGGTTATTACTTTCCCCAACTGAATAAATCTTGGGTGTACGTACATTTCTAATGTTGAGATCCAATTAGGGACCTGCCTGTAGTTCTGTTGTCGAATTTTGATCCGTTAATGCCCGTTGATCCGTTAATGCCCGTCTGATGTAGTGCCTCCGGAAGTACTGGTGAACTTTTTGCTTCTCATCCCATAACATGGCATGCCATCCCGTCTGCATGTCATAACCTTCCAGTTTTAATAATCTCCGATTTTCCACTCAAATCCAATCCTGCACCCACAGTAGAATTGTAGATTGACAGTATTTTTCCAGATCGGGGAGGCCAAAACCCCCCCTTTCCTTAACATCCTGTAATAATTTTAATTTAATCCTTGGTTTTTTCCCTTGCCAAATGAATTTAAGTATGGTTTAGTTGAAATTTCGAAAGAATTCTTTTTCTAATCTAATTGGTATACATTGAAATAGAAATAATATTTTAGGTAATATGTTCATTTTAATTACGGCAATTCTACCCATGAAAGAAAGCTGGAGATTTGTCCAGGTGTCCAAGTCTGTTTTAATCTGATCCATTAATTTCTCATAATTGTCTCTGGTAGTTCCCCGGTGCTCTAGGATCTTTGAAAGATATAGTTCAGTGGTTCTGAGATCATGTCTGCCAGGTGCTCACTTACCATTTTCTTGCCTATCTTAACTTGTGTTTTTAATCTGTTTTTTTATAGATTGGACTGTTTTTTTCCCTATGTGTAAAGACAGATGCAAAAAACAAGTTAAATAGTTCTGCTTTCTTCCTGTTGCTTGTTACCTTCTTGCCACTTTCTCCCACTAATGGACCAATCATTTCCTTAACTTTTTTCTTGTTTTTTACATGTTTAAAGAAGCTTTTTTTGTTATCTTTGACTTTGGTTGCAAGCCTTAGTTCATTTTGAGCCTTAGCTTTCCTCACTTCATCTTTGCAGGCTCGGGCTGTTTGCTGATATTTTGACTTAGTTATGTGTCCCTCGTTCCACTTTCTATACTTGTCCTTTTTATCTTTCAATTGATCAGAGAGTTCTTTATGCTGGTTTCTTTTGAGAGCTGTTATTTTTCCTCTTTGTTGGTATTGTGCTAGACTGGGCCTTTATTATCTCACTTTTCAAAATTTCTCAAGCCTCTTGAGTTGTTTTCCCCTGGAGGATTCTCATCCATGGAATCCTTCCCAAACCCTCTCTAAGTTTATTGAAATTAGCTCTCTTGAAGTCCAAGATTCTAGTTTGACTGTGTTCTATTGCTTGTGCTTCCATAATGTTGAATTCCAGTATTGCATGATCACTTCCTCCCAAGGTTCCTATGGCTTCAACACCTTCTATCTTTTCATCTCTGTTAGTGAGAATTAGGTCCGAAATGGCTAATCCCCTAGTTCCCTTCTCTACTTTTGGGGAGACAAAGTTGTCTGCTAAGTTTGTCAGGAATCTGTTTGATCTTCCACTTGGTGCAGAGTTTGTTTCCCAGTTGATGTCAGGGTAGTTAAGGTCCCCCATTACTATTGTGATGTGCTTCCTACATACCTTAGTTAGCTGACTAGCAAAAAGTTCATCTATTTCCTGTGTTTGGTTGGGTGGCTTATAGTATACACCTATGTATGGCAATGTCATCCCCCCCCTTTTATATTGACCCATATGCCTTCAGGGCAGTTGTCATCATTGTTGTGCTCTATTTCTGTAGAGATGTAGTTATTTCTTATATAGAGAGCAACTCCACCTCCTCTTTTATTTGGTCTGTTTCTTTTAAATAATTTAAATCCCTCTAGCTGTGTGTTCCATTTGTGGGTTTCATCCCACAAATTTTGTGTTTTGATGTATTAAGAGATCAGCTGAACAGTTTATTGAAGCATCTGCAGAGAATTCCAAACTCTAACATGAAAAACTTAAAACTATTTTCTCCTGCTATTACAATAAAGTCCTTTAATCAATTCGGCCAGCATGAGAAAAGGAAAAACATAGAGAGAGAGGAATGTCAATGATGCAGGAAAAAAACAGAATTAAAGTTCACAATCAAAAGTAGCTTCAGGATTTTTTCTACTTCCCAATGACTTGAAATCAACTATGCCAGATGCAAACTCATCCTGAGCATCCTGTCTAATCATTAAAAAGACCTTAAGTTCATTTTTTCTGTTTTATGCAAGAAGTCTATAACAGGTAGATGTAAATAAATAAACAGATATTGTCTTTTCTTTAATCAAACAAGTCAGTTTGAGCACTACAGTAAGTACTATCATCTTTACCAACCATTGATGTGATTAATGTATTGGTTCTAGTTCTTCAATTTTTTTTCTAAAATTTCTCTCACTGTCAGGTCCCTATTGGAACACTGCCATTCCAAGGGGAGGGGAAGCATGAGCTATTGTGGATTGAGGATGTTTCTAAATTGTTTCTGCTTTCACTTTGATGTATCTGCATGAGAAATAGGGAGGGGGGAGAAAGCCCTCAGGGATATCTGCTTTGACTCCTGCTGGCTAGCAAGGATGAGGTGCCAGGGAACAGGGTGGTTATCACTTTTTGGCTTGAAGTTCTCACAAGGCACTGCGGTGGGGCTGGGGAAATGGGAGCTTTAGCTTAATGCTTTTGGGCGGGAACTTCAGATTCTGCCTTACTTCACTGCAATCACTTTCTCTCAGTTAAAGACCCTTTTGAAATGATGCTTGTTTCAAGAGTTGTGCTTTCCTGAGGGGATAGCTGAGGCAGGACCTTACACTCGCTTTCTGCTAGAATTTGTTTGAAACCTCTGCTGTTTGAAAGTAAAAATCACTCTTTCCAGTTTCTCTCATCAAAATAGATTTTTTTTGTTAAAGTCTATCAGATTCATTCAAAAAATGGCTGCCACAATGCATGTGACCAATTTCAAAACACAATCTTCAAGAGTGTAATCTTATTAGAATACTCTATGTAATTTCCTCTTTACTGTCCACTTCATCTTTTATTTGCCACTCAGAAGATTTTGTTTTCTAAAAATGTCTACATCATGGAACCCAAAATAATTTTTGAAAATAAAGAAAATCCTGGAAGCTATTGTTTTATTCTGTAACATACCAGTGTCCTCGTGCTATGTGTCTAAAGGCCAGAAATATTTTTTAAAATAGCAGAGATAATTGTCATGCATACACAAAAATATGCCTCTTGTGCTGCCTATGGAGTGAAAATGTTTTCTACATTAAGAGAATCAAATCCATTTTTAAAGCATCTTGCTCTATGAAATAACAATGCCAAAATATATCCCCAAGTTTTATTATATCTTGGAAATGTAATCGCTTTTTTTCTGCAGTACTATTTAATTGCATAAAATGAAATGTAACTTTTTATGCAATATGCCAGGTTATCATAAATCATGTATACATTGAGAAAAATGTTCATAAAAATGGTAATGGACACCATTTCTTAGAAGGCGGTTATTAGGCAAGAAAATATTCAGATGATAATAATCTCTTCCCTCTATTTTCCTTTGGACTCTGAAACAATAATAGTTAGCACTCACACAAAGAATTATCTTCTTTTATCTGATATTTTCAAAGCCTTTTAGAATCATAGCCGCAACAGCACTAAGGTTTCTATAGAATGTTTTCTAGGGATATGGAGTTAAATTGAAACAATTTGAAAAAGATAAATACTAAATTAACATTAGTTGTACTAAACATGCTATGACTTACAGACTCTTGACTACAAAAATCATTGTTTGACACTGCAACAAATGAACTCAATTAGTGGTAGTATACAAGATAGGTCTTATATGGTCTATTTCATTTCCACAAATAACTAATTTCATTCTGAAATACTGATAGGTTACATTTGCTCTTCATGACATCTTCTTTCATTGGAAATCCTTTGCTTTTTTTTAAACAAATCGTATTGGTTTTTTATTTCTTAGAACAAAGTGCTCGAGACACTCTCTTTCATTTTAGTGCATATTTCTTCAGAGCCTCATAAATCTTTTCCAATATAAGTTTACAGTTTAATTGAGAATGAGATTTCTCCATTTTAATAGTAATTGAAGAGAGTCCCTTTTTTCTTTTAGTGGAGGATATATTTAATAAAAGTTAAGCAATATCCACCCCCACAATTCCCACAGCTGCATCAGCTTATCTTTTATCTTCAAGAGTAGTTTGAAGGTCAAATCTACCTCATCTCCAAACAATAACCAGCAGTTGCAATGTTAATTTTTCGCCACTAGATGTCCTCAAAAAATCGTTCCCAGACACCATTTTTTCCTTTTTTCTGTCTTTTAAAGAAAAAGGTGGAAAAAGAAATAATCTTTCAATATAAAATAATAGTACAGCTCTAAACAAGATTTTTTTCTGTACCCCAAAGTAGATAAAATATAAAATGTGATCATTAAAATTATTTATTCTATCAATGCTGCTAATATTGAATATTCTTGCTTTGACAAAATATGCAGAACTGTCTGGTATTTTTAGAGTTAATTCAGATAATAGAAAAAAGGGAGGAGATTAGTAAGGAAAGCCCGAGAAAATGAACAGAAGTGAATCTTTGCCCTCCAAGTTAATTGGAAGATGTGAATCATGACCCCAAAATAGGGGAGGGGAAATGCCTGGAATGTTATGTGCAAAGGGAAGGGAAATTCAGATCTTGGCATCCATCATGCCGTGCTGACACGTCTCTACACTAATAAAGGCTTTTTTAGGTTAAACCATGCCTGAAATTTCTTTGAAGTGTTTCACTATCCTTTTGTTCAACGCCTTTGTTCCCACACAAACAAAAGCTGCTTTTCCAAGACAGGGAAATAATTCCAACAAAGCTTTTACAGGGAAAAAAAGACAAAAATAGGGTGAAGAGAGAAGCAGGAGGGGTTTCACCCAGATCATCCACAGTGGGTCTTTAATGCTTAGATGTTCCTGTGACTTTCGGCTGGTGCAGCAGGGTAATCGGCCATCTTACTGGATGACCTTTGCTCTGTCGGTCCCAAGGAGATAGCTGGGGCCGCGGGAGACGCTGCCACCCTCCCGCAGTCACTAGCAAGCCTCGTCCTCGGTGGTCACCCCTCCAGGGCAACTTTCGACCCACTAGGGGTCTACTGGCGAAGAAAACACGGCCGGTGTGGAGACAAGTCTCTAAACACGACCGCGATCGCCACAATCTGGAACCATGCTTTTTTCATGATCTAATTTTACAGATTTCCTTTTATTCCCAAATTCTCATTATTTAAATTATATGGCTTTCTCATGGATCTGTTGGACATGCTTAACTTTAAATCACCATGTGAAGATTTCTGAGCACTGTGAGAGACTAAAGATGTTTAGTATATGCAATGAAAAGATATGCAAAAATTGTTCATATATTATAAGTGTTCTGGCCCATATAGCTCTATGGCCCAGCTCTATGTTGGAAGGTCTGGCAGTTATTGGGTTAAACGCTAGGTATGTGGATGGGTCAGTGGGAGGAGTTCCAAAGGTCTTTGGGAGACTTCCTGGACACAAGCCACATGGGAATCTCTTTGTCTATAAGAAGCATGGGCCATGGAAGGTCTCCCTATAAACATAAAGATGGTATAAAGAGCAATATCTTCTTACCTAAAGGAAAGATCTAAAAGATGAACAAACATGTATTCCCAGCAGCACCAATCTCAACGTGAACGCAAGTAATCTTTCTCATTAAAATATATTTGTTTATTATAAGATCGTTTCTTTTGAGTTAACTATCTGACTGGATTTGAAATATAACACTTTTAAATTTGGGTCAGAATAGGAAGAAGATATTCTCATAATTTGTGCTATCTTTTGAAAGCAAATAGTAAATTGGCAAAGATTAATTCTTCTCTCAAAGCTGCAACAGTTTGAAGAAAGAGAATCAAATTGGTTAGCCCTTTCTCTACATTAACCTTCAAGGAAGTAAAGATTCTCTTGATGCTTGTAAAAGCCTGCAAAGCAAAGCCAGCGTGTCTGTGTAAAAGACAGCTTTCAAGGAGTGATTCAAAAGTTTTGTTATGCTAATTCGCTTGCTAGCTAACCTCCAAGTTGAAAGTGCCTTGTATCTGATTCAAAATTACTTTGGACCTGTTCTCAAATTAATGTTTATAGCGGGGAGAAAGAAAAACAAAATCTACACTTTGTTCCTTGCATGAAAAGTTTGAATTCTAACACCAAAAGGAGCTTGGGCTTTTCCCCCTCCCCTCTTTGCCAGTGAATCACGCAGCCTGAAACAAAGAACTGTTTAATGACTGCCTCTAAAGTTCAGACAAAAGCAAGGTTTATTGCCTTTCAATAAACTCATCTGTTGCCATAGTGACAGCCCTAGGTATGCTCGGAATTTCAGCCAATGTTATAAGGAGGAATCATCGCAGAAGCACCCCCTGGTGGTCATGCAATTTTTTTTCTAGCTGAGTCACAACAGCCACAATTAATTCAGCACACAACAGAGCAAATCTGTTAGTTAAAGTGCAAGCTACTTAAAGTTATCCCAAGCTACCAACACCCCCCAGAGGGCACAGAGTGATCTTACCAGAAGCATTCACTCACTCACCCAAGCTGAGCACTAAGCTGTTCCAGCTTGAGGGAACTTAGGCAGAAGAAATCAAAGCCAAGTCTCTTTGCTTATTATCACAGCTGATGACCCGGAGTTCCAGCCTGCAACTGACCAGGTGGGAGTTTGTACCTCTACATTCTCTCAGTGGCTCACTAGCAGTAACGTGGTAATAGGAAGAATTTGGCTAGCTTTTTAACACCCCCTAGAGGGCACAGAGTGAACTTACCAAAAGTACTCACTCACTCACTCAAGCTGAAGGCTAAGCTATCCCAGCTTGAGAGACAGGAAGCAAGAGCCAATTGCCTTCGCCTATTATCACAGCTGATGACCTGGAGTTCCAGCCTGCAACTGACCAGGTGGGAGTTTGTACCTCTACATTCTCTCAGTGGCTCATTAGCAGTAACGTGGCAATAGGAAGAATTTGGCTAGCCTTTCTCCAGACGCCCCCTAGTGGTTAAAGGAAGCTCTACACACAAGCCTTTAACCGCACCCAGAGAAGCCCCTCTAGTGGACAAAGGGTGAACCTCGAAGCCAGAGCACCCTGGTAGCTGACCCACAGCAAGTGACCCCTAGTGGTGAAGGGGTGAACTGCACTGAAGTACCCACAAACACAGGAGAACACACCCAGTGGCATCTCCATCCACAGACAGCACCTCAGAAGCTGATCTACAAGTAGCGACCCATAGTGGTCAAAGAGAGAAGTTCTTCAAATTCTCTTCAAAATAGCTGAGAAGGACACTAAACCTATCCTAGCCATAACTCAGCATCCTACTGGTCTAGCAGAAGGGGTTCAACCTATCAGCCTAGTTGAGATACATCAACCAGCCCACAGACGCCATGCATTCACATCTGATGGAGAAATGGCACATCATCCACAGACGCCATGAACGAAGCTGGGAGAGATTATACCAACTCTACCATGGACAGAAGGAGGAACTCTCCCCAGAACGGGCACACGCAGTGGAAGGATATAAGGAAGACGCCTACGTCCAATGGATGGACTCTGAACGGCAACTCAAGGACATTCAAGAACAATTAAGAGACTCAAGAATCGATAGCAAGATGCACAACCTCAAGGTACTAAACAAGGAACGCAAGAAGTTTCTAGAGAGCTCACAGGGTTCCCCACAGCCCAAGCCTCGCCAGGAAAGCAGACTGGTCGACAGGGCCGAGTCCAAAGTCTCCCGCTATTCATATGCACCATCCCAATGGTCGCACACAGATCCATCCCACGTGTCTGAAACAGCCTCATCTTTTCGCCACATATCCAAGACACATTCCAGCATGTCCCAACAACCGCACGTCACAGGACCCTCACGCCATTCAAAGGCATCTTCTCGCCAGAGCCATGCATCTCGAGCCTCAGCAGCAGAGAGCATCGCCGCCCGTCTCAGGGAAGCACGGATCAATACCGCAATGGCTAACGTTGCTGCACAAGTAGCAGTAGACGACAAGCTACATAGAGAAGACTTGGCCAAAGCTCAGGCCAACTTTGAGATTTTCCAGCGACAACAGAAAGCAAAAGAGGCAGCCGCAATAGAAGCGATCCTGCAGAGAGAGTTAGAAGATGCCATGTCAACGCCCAATTTGGAAAGTCTAGGAAGGGAAAATTCTCACAGCCGTGTACAGGCCTATGTGGACAACCAAAGCGCATTCCAGAATGCACAGATGAGAGCACCACAGCCAGCCACAAGCCCCCCAAGACCGAGTAGACGAACAGAGGAATCTCAACGACCTGATTCGCTGGTCAACCTCAGAGTTGATGTCACGACACCTAGGTTACGAGATCCTCCCGCCGTTGCTGCCACATTGAACCTGATGGAATTACCAGCAATGGCAACAACTGCACAGCGGGGAGTGCCACAAGATCTTTCCACTGTTATTACCCCATTGAACCCCATAAAACCACACCTACAACACTGCACGCTTGTGACAACCAAACCTGTTTTGGTAGCAACAGTGTTTCAACCGCGCCTAGAACAACACTGCATGCTTGTGACAACCAAACCTGTTTTGGTAGCAACAGTGCTCCAACCGCACCTAGAGCATCGCACGTTTGTAACAACCAAACCTGTTTTGGAAGCAACCGTGTTCCAGACAAGCAAGACTTACTACAATTTAGCTTTGTCCATAAAGGACAAACAAGACAAACAACGCCCCCAAGACTGGGAGTCATGGAGCGTACTCCCAAAATGTCTCCAAAGCATGCAAGTGCAGCACACGTATGTCTCCAGCTCACCTGCCCCAGTGCAGAAGAAAGAGTTGTACGCTTCCTTAGATGTGTCTACGAAGGTGTCTGCAGCCTTAAGATACGTCTCACTCTACAGCGGGGAGAGCCACACTTACGTTATCTTGTTTGTGATCATAAGATGCATCAGAGTCTACAGCGGGGAGTGCTGCAGTCTTGCTGTCTTCTTTGGAAAAGCAAGACTAACAATGCAACAAGGCCACACCGTACCAAGGTTACAGCTATATGGCACCACTTTGGCTGTAAAGCTGACCAACTTGACAGCAAAGACGTTGTGCCTTGAACTACAGTCCACCACCTTCTACGCAGACAGCAAGGTGATGTCAAGCTACATCTGCAAACAAAGTGGACACTTCTACATCCATGTAAGCAACAGAGAGAAAAGGATTGAATCATCCTTAAACCCTGAACAATGGCAACATGTGCCAACAAATAAGAACTTTGTTAACCAAGTAAAGTGGCCCAACCTTGCCACGCAGATAACAGAACTGATCTGGCTAGAAAGTCTTCAGCTCTTGGCCTGTCCAAATAGACAGATGCTACATAGACCAAAACGTTATGCACTTCCAGCTTCAGATCAAAGTGCCAACCTTCAACCTCAGACACCCGGTAAACGTCAACCAATCCGCTTCAAAACCCTGTCTAAGCGCAGACAACTGAAGTTAGGCATAGTTTTGATCATCTTGATCACTTGTCTCAGCACCCCAAGAATTAGCCTTGTAGAAGCCTGCAAAGACTTACTGCCTTTCATGGACTCCATGTCATTAAATACACTGACACCCACACATGAAGTCCTCACCCTGACAACAACAGTAGCAGCCCTCTTCAGTACTCCACCGGTGGCTCCAGACCCTTCGGTTCTTGAGTATCCTGAGTCTTCTGCTCAAGCTGCTGTTCCTGACCCTTCAGTTCCAGCTGTTGTTCCTGATTCTTCAGCTCCGGCTGTTCCTGAGTTTCCAGATGTTCCTGATCCTGAGTTTCCAGCTCCGGCTGTTCCTGAGTTTCCAGATGTTCCTAATCCTGAGTTTCCAGCTCCAGCTGTTCCTGAGTTTCCTGATGTTCCTGATCTTGATTCTTCAGCCCCAGCTGTTCCTGAGTTTCCAGATCCAGCTGTTTATGTCTTTCCAGGTTTTTCAGTTCCTGAGTATCCTGTGCATCCAGTTCCCCTCATTCCTGAGAAGCTTGGGTTCCAGTTTTTTCTCTTCCAGATTTGGTTCCAGCTTCCTTCACAGGAAGAAGAAGACCTTGTCTCACTGGGAGACAAGACTGCATACCAGAACTATTGGCCCAAGGGACTTGCGCACTGGGCCCACCCACTTGATGAACTAGTTTGCCCAGCTGAGATCCAGATCGTGAAGCCACGTGAGTCAGGTTGTGACTCAAAGACACTTGTACCAGGCTGATCACCGATTTGGTCCATCGCTGATGAAGACTGAACCAGAAGATTAAACCTCAAATTATGTATTGTCTTATGCATTGTTTGATGTAACACTTGCCTTTTTCATAATTGTGCATGTTTTATGTTTACCTTATAGTTATGCATGTTTGATACCAAGTTTTTACCTATTTAGTCACAAGTTAACCACAATGAGTATTGCATGCCTTGATGCTATGTTTTTACTATTTTAGTAGTGGAAATATAAATTTCCAAGCGGGGAGTGTTCTGGCCCATATAGCTCTATGGCCCATATAGCTCTATGGCCCATCTCTATGTTGGAAGGTCTGGCAGTTATTGGGTTAAACGCTAGGTATGTGGATGGGTCAGTGGGAGGAGTTCCAAAGGTCTTTGGGAGACTTCCTGGACACAAGCCACATGGGAATCTCTTTGTCTGTAAGAAGCATGGGCCATGGAAGATCTCCCTATAAACATAAAGATGGTATAAAGAGCAATATCTTCTTACCTAAAGGAAAGATCTAAAAGATGAACAAACATGTATTCCCAGCAGCACCAATCTCAACGTGAACGCAAGTAATCTTTCTCATTAAAATATATTTGTTTATTATAAGATCGTTTCTTTTGAGTTAACTATCTGACTGGATTTGAAATATAACACTTTTAAATTTGGGTCAGAATAATAAGTATTTACCAAATTATGCATTTTTTCATAAATAAGCTTAAAACAACTTGATTTTCTTTAAACTATCCAAAATGGGACAAAATGTATCTGGCAATATTCCTTCTATATCCCAGCACTATTTTCCATTTATTTATTATTTTAATTTTTTATAGGTCAAAAAAGATTGCAAATCTCTTAAAGAAAAAAACTGATATAAATAATAGAAATGATAACTTAGAAGAAATAGTAATAACAATATAAGCCAGCACTGAAATAACCTATAAACTGACCTCTCCCCCCAGCAAGAAGAATTAAAAGACAAAATTATGGCAAATGAACAATTACAAGTAGAAAGATAAAGACTTCCAGTATTGAAAGTAATACTCCAAAAAGACCTGGCACCTATAATGAAGGCTGTGAATAAAGCACTTGCAAGGATTAAAATAACAACCCAGACTTAACAATTATTGATAGGAAAGACAAAAACATCTGTATAAGAGTACTTGGAGACAGCAGAACAGAGAGAAAGACCTGGAGAAAATACAAAGAACAGCAAATAGAAGTACAACTGTGGCAAAAGCAAGCAAAGATAGTACCAATTATAATAGGTGCTTTGGGTACAATCCCAAAATATATGGAGCACCACTTGAACACTATTCACAGTGAAAAAAATCCCTATCAGTCAATTGCAAAAAGCAACTTTACTTGGAATAGCTTACATCTTGCTACAGTACCATTAACTCATCTACTTTTGCCCATCACAGGTCCTTGGGAAGGACTCGATAGGTGGATAAAAATGCCAAATCCAGTCTAAACTTCTGACTGATTGTGCGACAAACCATAACAACAATAAAAACAACAACAACAAAGCAACCTTTTGTGATGATTATCAAATACCTTTTCTGAAATCCTATTTTAATTAAAAAGATTAAATAATATCAACCATCAATTTGGTCTTGGTGGCAACCATATGTGCCTACAATATATATTCTCATTCTACTCTTCTACTCAAATATAAGAGCTATTAATGGAACTTTGCAAATTGTATTCCTGTCCATAAACTTCAGTAATATTAATGCAAATTTTGAATCTTAATTGTATTTTAATAAAATTCTGTGTTAAGGTTACATTAGTGTTTTCTTCTCAAAAATGTTTTGAGGAACTGCCTTGTATATATCTACCATGTATTTTAATTAGCACAGAATTTGATTTCTCAATGAAAGATACAATTGCACAAGGAAAATTTCCTGTGGTTCTATACACAATTTATCTGCCAATTCTTTTTAAATATTTTTACTAAATTAGAAAAAGGATAACATACAACTCATATAATAGGAAAAAAGGGAAGAGGATAAAAAGGTGAAATTAAAAAGTGACAAAAAATACACAAAACAAATAAGAAAGATGATCTCCAACCTTTTCCAGTACAGAAAAATAATAAAATACAGCCTCTTTCTAGGTTTAGATGAATAACATTAATACATAACAGCCTTTAAAATGTTAATAATCAACATTAAAAAATCATATATTCTTACTTGAAGTTTAATCTAACATATAACCTATTAACTATAAAAATCATAACTATATGTTTAACAAATTTAATCCTCAAATCCCAAATTCAAAAGTTAATTTTTCTCCTTTTTCTGTAGGATATCTAACAGTAATCTCTAAACCACAAGCCTCACTATCCTGGTGCTTGGAGGCTGTGTGCATCTGGTTTGGGAACAGCAGGTTTTAGCTGAACCCTAAAAAGATTGAGTGGCTCTCGGTTTGGGGGGCACTCTAGATCTAGGATGTTACCATCTTCGGTACTGGTTGGGGTGGTTCTGCCCCAGACAGATCTGGTGTGCAATCTGAGGATCCTTGATTGGTTTGCTTTAACTTAATTTAATTTGATTATTTTTTCTTTTTGTTTTTTTTTTCTGAATTGGTCCATCTGAACATTTACAATATTGTTAGAAATACTAGGATAAGTTTTGGTTTTGTTTTGTTTTGTTATTGCATGCATGCTTCTAAAAAAATCTGCACATTGCAAAATAGGTTTGTGCATTCAGATCTCTCTGCTTAGTGACTCAGTTCTCTTAAATTTATCCAAGATTATCAAGGTTATTCAGCTTTTTGAAGATTCTCTTTTTCTGTAGCATACAACTATTTGTATTTTTTTCTCATACTTTTCTATAATTCCTGATCCATGAAGGTACAGTGCAACTGTTAGTGCTTCTTCAAATGTTCACAAAATAAAAAGAATGCTAATTTCTTCTACTCAAAGTTCCTGGGACCAAAAGCAGTAGGAGCTTTGACACATTGAGATAAGCCTGACTCGTTCCAATTATCTTTATGATTGTGGACACAACTATTCAAATCCCTGTGTAAAAACAAGAACGATTAACTAGCAAATAAGAGACTAACTTGAATACACACAGGCTAAATTACAAATACAAGATCAAATTCACAAAAATCTGATAGATCTCTTCTAAATTTAGTAGCTGAAACCTCAATCAATAAATACAAAAAGAGCCAGAAAAATATAAACAGCACTAATTTAACAGGATTAAAGAGCAACATGCACATTTCTAATGAGAAAGCAGACATCTTGTAATACCCACTCCACGATACGTTGCTAAGCAACAAGATATAAAAAGATGTGCAACAGTGGTAATTTCTTCCATATATGAAAAGAGCACCTTACAAAGCATTTATAATGCATTCCTCCAGAACAAAAATCCATAGAGACTACTTAAATTTCTATTTTTTATAATACAGATTGTTAAACAATTATGTGTTTTGTTTTTGTTTTAACTAATAGAGCAAAACTCTGATATTTATTTAATCATTAAATAAGAATTCTGTAGAAACAACGGCAGCAACAACAAATGAAGTGCCAACCACTTTTCCAATAAATCTTATAAAGAATTAAGCTTCTTAATTAAAACATTTTTATAAATGGTAAATATAATTTGATCCAGTGATAAATATGTATAGAATAACTAATGACTGAAAAGAAAAAAAGAGGAAAAGAATTTTAAGAAGCAACTAATATACAGAAGTGGAAAGTGCTACTCTTTGGGAATAAATCTTATTTTGTCATGAGAGTTTTTTTCTATAACAGGGAAAAGTAAATTATATTCAATGCAGATCAAGGTGTTGTTACAGCCATCTAGAATGGCTGTCAATTAGAATCAGCACAGAAAGGTAGCAGAATTTTTTGCCAGTTTAGTTAGAAAAGATATTCTGCAGCCAAAATATCAAGTCTAGGAGATGTTCAAAAGATCAAGAAATCATTTTATTTTATTTTATTATTTTATTGATCATCCATCTTACTCAGTGGTTGGATTCAAATATGTGAACAACCGGTTCTCTGTATGGATGCCACTTCCAGAAGTCCATTCTGGACTTTTTTTTTTTTTTTAAATAGCTACCGGTTCTGCCGAAGTGGTGCAAACGGCTGAATCCCATCACTGATCTTACCACAGGGTAACCCTGGATGGCTTGCAGTCATAAAAATCTGTCTATCTGTATCTATCTATCTATATTAAACATAAATAAGGTAAAACCAACCATTAAAATCTAAAATCATGTTGGGTATTTAGAACCAGTGAAACCAGGAAAAAAAAATCTAAACTAAATCTTATTTGTCTAAGGGTGTACTTCTTGCAGACTCCAAGTTGATGCACGTTCTATACAAAGTGATCTCCAAGTGTCTAGACCCTTACTCTACAGCTCTTACACTTTTTTCTCTCAGGAACACTTCTCACTTTTAAAAGTTATGGAGAGATTTTGTTTGGGTTATATTTATTAATATTTTAATACTGTATTATTTTTCAACATAGGCTGGAAAACATTTTTGGTTTTAGGCACCCTTAATAGGTCTTTTGAAAACCCCAGGGATTCTAGAACCACATTTTAAGAAACTGTTCTAAACAGTACCAGGAGGCAATTATTATATGACGCATAGCTTCATGACTAGCACTAAACCATTACTTGTTTTAATTCATATTTACAGATGAAGCCATAATGCCCTAGTTTTAAATAACACAATAAAACATGATTTACGAATAATTGCTAGATTAATATACCACACCAATCTAAAATGTAAAAAAAACCCTATATTTTGGCTTAGTAATATATGTGAATCAGCTCAATGTTAAAGAGCAAAATCCCATTAACTATCTCAATTTGGCTATCTTATCTGGAGACTTTTTAAAAGGTATTTTTAAAATACTATCTGCAAATTGGAGTGCACTATTAAAGTGTATAGTACATTCTTTAACTCAGGTTCATTGGAACATTTGTTTCTTATTCAAGAACATTACATACATACATACATACATACGTACATACATACACACATACACACACACATACATGCAAAAAAGCACTAATATTGTTACTAACATTGTACTGACATGTTAAATAATTTCCTAGAGAAACTGTAATTGGCTAAGGATGGCAAGTAAATAATTTTACATATCCCATTATAAAATGTTTTTATGACAATAAAAAATATTAGGCTAATGGATAGCAAAAGCACTATAAGTAGTTCTCAGTTAATGACCAGAATTCGGACTGGAAAGTGTGACATCACATGACAAATTCTGGCATTTCCACTTGTCATCATTAAGCAAATCATCATGGGACATTAAGTAAGGATATCATTTGGTTGGCATTTGCAACCTTCTGCTGATTTCCTCTTTGCTTTGCTTGTAGGAAGCCCACAAAGAACACTGCAAATGATGACCACATGACTGGGATGCTGTGACATCATAACTGTGAATCAAGCAAAAGTACTAGAACCAGTGTAGGAGATGACTAGGCTGAGCCCAAGGGCGGGGCCAAATACATTAATAGCAGTTGTTAAATGAAGATCAACTGTATTATTCATTGCTTCATCAATGAATAAAAATAAAATATTTCCAAAAATTATGAAAGGACGTTCTCTTCATCCATGTTGTGATTTGTAATGGATTGTGGGAATGACCTTGGGGAAAGGAAGAAAAAGGTGCTGTCTAGGAAACAATCAGAAAAGATTAGCAGGAGCCCACAGTGGTTTATAGGTAGAAAAAGAAACTTAGAAAGGATTTTAAAATGGAACAAGCAGTTAAAAGTGGCAATGGAAAGTTTTTCATTTTCAGGCTTGTACGATTCTATTAATGTAGCTTTAAAATAAAATAAATTTAACTAATTTAGATGTGTTTTCTGTCTGGTTTATCTGGGAAGCCTCACAGATTAACAGTTTAACAAATCTGTATATGATAATAGAAATAACATGAAATAGGGACATTTTCAATGTTACTACTTCTTAAAACGATTGTTTTAGATTGCCAGTAATTTATTTATTAGACAGAATGATGAAATAACCTAGGCAGCTAGTTACACAAAGACAAATAAAAGATGAGATACATTGTTATGTATTGAAAAATATAAAAATATGTAAATGCATAAAGGCAAGTGAAGTGTGATATAGCCTAATTGCTTAACTCAAATCCCAATCCATGCATTCATTTAAGCTCTTTTTAATAGGAATAAGAATTATAATCAGCCTACTTTCAGGTTCACATCTAAATATACTTTCTATATGATTTCATATTTTATTTAGTTAGTTAAAAAGAACCTTTAATTGTAACATGTATTGATTTTTTCTTCAAAAACATAGATAAATATTTATGTTTTAATACAGTATTTTAGCAAGTGAGAAAATCATGTTATTATTAATACATTCTTGGATGATTCTATATTTCGATTCTCTTACTCAATCATTGGTAATTATGTCTTTTCACAATTAATTATTTCATTTCCTGCAGCATAAACATTTTATTCATTAAATGTCAGAATGAAAGCCCTGACCTCCCAAAAAGTAATCAGGGAATGAAAGGTAGATATTAGATGCTTAATTTTTTGTTTTAACACATTTTATTAGTTTTTTAATTTCTTAAGAAAAAGTACTCAAAACCCACCATGGTGTTTGGGTGGTCAAACATTCAAAAGTAAAGATATATATAAACAGCTCAGCACAATACATTTTGCTATCCCCTCTCTATTTCCCTCGAATAACATAATACATTTAAAATATTTCATTTCTAATTTAAATTTCTATAATTACTCAACCTGTTTTATAACTTTATCAGTTTACAATTACCATAGTTTAGCTTTAAAACAACAAATTATCAATTCTAATTCTTAATCTCTCACAACCCTCATTTTATCACCAATCTCATTTGTTACTTCTTCCACAACACAGTAAATATCCTAATAGCAATAAAGTATTAATTAACCATATACATATAAAATCCCACAATCAATTCATCTCTTTAAAATAACAAAATAATATTAAACCTTAAGTCATTCAAGTTCATTAAACAGAATTCAAATTTTCTCCAATTACTTATCCTGTCTTATCACGTCTTTGTTGTCATACAAAAAGGTCATCTTATTAATTTAAAACACTCCATTGATTATTGAAACCATCCAATCTAAATAGTCATCATTTTTTCAATTCCAATACATAATGATTTTCATCAAATTGAGTCTATTATTCAGTACATGAATACACAAATCCAGTACATTCTTAATCTGTTTAAAATATCTATCAGCCTTTATCCTTAAAACAGTCCGTAAATCCAGCGTTGTTTTTTATTCCATTATACCATTTTAAATTTCTCTTTTCAATCTAATTTTGGCTTTTTTCCTATGCCAGATAGGTTTCCATAAAGATGCTTCCCTTTCAGCCGGTAGATCTATTTTTGTTGCTCGCAGTAAGCTTTGAAAGAATAAGAGTCCCATCCTCTGTGTCAGGTGTCTCTCCTCCTTAAAATATTGTTGCTTTGTAGTTTCAAATCTCAGTCTTTGCTTCTTCTGTTCCTCAAAGTTACAAATGAGAGATTTGTAAGGTATGATGAGTTCCTCTTTTATCTCTGTTAATTCCTCTTCTGGTGTGTTTTGATTTGTCAAATAGTCAGATGTAGTCTGAGCATCCGTTTGAATGTTTGACGTGAAATTTCTGGATTTTAGTTCTGTAATAGGTTCTTTCAATATGGCACAAATTTCTGCAGTGGCCTCATATATTTTTTCCAGTATAAGATTATAGTTTAGTTGTGAATGCGATTCCTCCATTTTAATAGTAAGTAGAAAAAATCTTTTTCTCTTTTTCTTTTTTGTGGGGACTGTATTTGATAAAGATTAGTCAGTGTCCACCCCAACAGTTCCCAACAGCTTATCTTTTTTCAAGAATAATTTGAAGGTCAAAACTTTTCAAACAATAACCAGAAATTACAATGTTAAATTTTCGCTACTAGATGTCCTCAGTACGCTTTTAAAAAGGTCTTTTCCAGTCTTTAAAAGTATAGTCTGAAAGAAGAAATAATCTTCCAACACCAGATGATAGTACAATTCTTAGAAAAAAGGAGAGAGAATTTTCTGTATCCCAAAAAGTATGAAAATAAAATATAGTCTTTAAAAAAAATGCCTTCTTTCCCAAACACGTAAAAGCTGCCTTCTCAAGCCAGGGAAATAATTCTAACAAGGCTCTTACAGGTTCCAAAAGCAAAATAAAATACAGAAAGTGACAAGAAAAAGTCTCATCCGGATTCACCACGGGGGGTTCTTACAGCTTAGATGTTCTTTGACTTGCGGTTTGAAGCAGCAGGGTGATTGGCCATTTTACTGGCCGGTTTTCTTCTCTGTCGGCCCTCAGAGATCACCTGGACAGCTGGCTCCTCCACAGCCGAGCTGAAGCCTCTACGACGGAAGTTGCACCCTCCAGGGCAACTTTCAACCCATATAAGGGTCAACCAGCGGAGGGAAAGCTAGCCGACGAGATGAGTCTCCCTGTGCAACTAGGAGTGCCGTGAACCGGAACCGGAAGTCAGATGCTTAAATTTTTCTTAAGTGCTCAATATTCTATAACATCTTAGAAAATTAAAGTACTACTCGACATACAGCATATGTCAATTCCTATGTTTATAAAACTTTTTCTATGAAAGATAAGAGCTGTCAAGTTATTCATACACAAAATCACAAAAGATTTGTATTGTAATATATTCTGAAAATACTGGATTAACTAAAACAGCAATAAAGCAGCTAAGAATTTTACATTCATTGTTCCATATCAGAATCCTTTTTCATTGTAACATTGTTATGTATAGACGTGTTTATTTTTGAGTTGAGATATAATTTATTATGTTTTAAAAATACTATTTACTTGCTCTAGGAAGCAGAACTAAACTTCCTATGCATTTCTTTTGAAAAGTCAGACAACTTTTAACTGAACTTACTAATCATTTCAGACAGTAGCAAAAAAACTTCAGTTCACTACATCCTCTCTTGAGTGGCATATTTGTAATTTTCTCAGTCTTGTGATAGATTTATTTATATTTTATAAGATTATAATTTTCTGAAATAAAAGTGACATATCCAGAATATTTTAATATTTATTCCAATGAAATTTTGGAGAGCAAAATAGAATAAAATAAAGGAAGCAAAATTATATTGCTGCCTTTGAATTGTGCGAATTCAACTTTTTTTCAACTTTTTTTTTCACTGATAAAGGTTTTCTATAATTGGAATTAATTTATCATGAATGAAGAACAAACCTGTAAGATTCTACTTTTATAAGTTTTTCCTTTTGCTACCATTTTTTCCCCATTACATTTCTGAATGTATGTGTCTTTTTAAAATATACAATGTTTTTTATCTGTGGTTTACTTCTTCACAGACTGTGTGCGTACATAAATTGTGCATTATATAAGTAGTCTATTTTTACTTTAGGGATAAACTGCAGATGAATGCAGAGATAAACTGCACTAATTTTATTGAAAAATGCCTATTTAAGTGCATAATGTTGTACATGTTCTGGTTCAACTGGCCATACGTATCATGGTGAGAGTGAAACATATTCATTCTAATTTGAATTTGAATGTAGTTTGAAACTAGCAGATCTTCCCAAATTCTTAGTGCTGTAAAGCACTGTGGAGTGGTATATAAATTGAAGTGCTATTGCTATTTAAGTCAAATATTTTTTTTTAGGAACACAAACCTTCTGCTTAGTCCATACACACTATCATGCTAATATTGCTAATAAAGTTGTACATGTTCCAGCAGACAGGAAATTCAATAATAACTTTATTTAAAGAACAGATAATCTACTCTGTTCAAGAGTTTGCCACTTTAGATAAGTTTGAAGGTATGTAATAACAAGCTCCATAATCTCTCCAATTTTAAAATTATTAAAATATAAGAAAGAAATTAGTATTGGGAAAGTTTTGGTAGTTCAAATGATCATTTCTTTATTTATAAATTATATGAGATGACTACAATGAATGAAACTTTATTATTAAATGTAACTCATTAAAGACTGAACAGGCAGTAGAAATGAGTAAATGTCTTAATTTTAATTTTGCATAGTTTCTCATTTCATTCTTTTCATATTGTTTGTATATCAATTTCCAATGTTAATACAGGGCCTAGAAGGGGCGTTGTCTTACCTGAATGCCTTTTCTCAGCATGAGGAATGTAGAATCCACGCATGGGTATTAGAAGTCCTCTAGCCCAATCAGACCAAAGAATCAAAGTTGCCACGCCCCTGCTGGGCCGGACCATGCCCCAGTTTCGAAAAGGGCAAAGCCAATGATTGTGTGACATGTTGGCTCCCAGACTGCTGATATTGACCTGACTGCGAAATTTAAAGGGAGGAAGTGGATTCTACATTCCTCATGCTGAGAAAAGGTGTTCAGGTAAGACAACGCCCCTTCTCCAGCTTGGAAGGAATGTAGAATCCACGCATGGGACATACCAAAGCCATATGACCCCATGGGTGAGACGCAGACCGGTCAAGTGTCGACGCCGGAATGGATCACCTATTATAAGACCTGGCGGCCGAAAGAGGCCTCTGCAGAAGCAAAGTTGTTGAGCTTATAATGACAGATGAAAGGGGAAGGCGATGACCACGTCACTGCCCTACAGATGTCAACTATAGAAGCTTGAGTTTGCCACGCAGCAGACATGGAAGCACTGCGTGTGGAATGAGCCGTCAGACGGCCTGGAATTGGCAAGGAACAAACCCGGTACGCCTCTGTAATGCATACTGGGCAATAGTAGAAGAAGAAACCTTCTGACCTTTGGACCACATACGAAAGTAGACAAAAAGAGTCTCAGACCTACAAAAAGAAGCAGTCCTCTCAAGGTAAAATCGTAGTGCCCAGCGCACATCCAGGGAACGCCACCGCCGCTCCAGGACGTGCAAGGGTTTTGGACAAAAGTCCGGCAACATGATCTCTTGTGCTCGATGAAACAGTGTATTTACCTTGGGGATGAACAAGGGGTCCAATCGGAGCACCACCATCATGGTGAAAGGTACACAAGTCTTCCCTAACGGAAAGAGCTGTCAGTTCCGACACATGCCTTGCCGATGTGATTGCAACCAAGAAGGCCACCTTATTAGACAAGAAACGAAGATCACAAGATCTTATGGGTTCGAAGGGGGATCCTATAAGAGCCCGTAAAACCTGAGGTAACTCTCAGGTGGGATAATGATGGACCATAGGAGGCTTGCTGTTTGCAAACCCCTTGATAAAGGATCGGACTCTAGGGTGATGAGACAATGGAACAGAATCAGAACAGGTGAACACCGTGGAGATTGCCGCCACTTGCCTGCAGATAGTGCTGGGTGCTAAGCCCATATCCATGCCGTCCATAAGATACTCTAGTATCCTCGGAACAGTGACAGAAGAAGTTGGCAAATTCTTTTGGTCACATCAGTGGCAGAAGTTTCTCCAGGTGGCATCATAAATCCTATTTGTCACCGACCATCTCGAAGCCTGAATCATTGATATTACCCTGGGGGAGTAAGATCCCCATGTCAGGAACTGGCGTTCAGATGCCAGGCGGCTAATTGGAGCCACTGCGGGTCTGGATGTCATATGGCTCCTTGTGTCAAGATTATCCGCTCTGGAGGAATTCTCCACAGAGGAGCTATGGTGAGGTTCACGAGATCCGCGAACCATGGTTGCCTCGGCCAGTGAGGGGCCACAAATATCAGCTCCGCTTGCTCCTACAACAGCTTTCTGATGATGGCCAGAATCAACGGGAAAGGTGGGAAAGCATACAGTAGTCCCTCCGGCCAAGGACTGTGAAGGGCATTCGTCCCTTCCGCCCCTTGAGACGGAAACCGAGAGAGAAACCGGGGAAGTTGGGCGTTCGCTGGAGAAGCGAAGAGGTCGACCAGGGGTAGACCGAACCGATGCGTGATCTCCCAGAAGAGGCGGGGATGCAGGCTCCACTCTGAATGATTTACAGTGGAGCGACTCAGGTAATCTGCCTGCTGATTCGCCTCCCCTGAAATGTGCTTCGCCTTCAGGGACAAAAGGTTCCGCTCTACTCATGATCCCAGTAACTGAGCCTTGGACATCACCGCCCGAGATCGAGTTCCGCCCTGTCTGTTTACATGGGCCTTTGCTGCCACATTGTCCATCAGGACCAACACGTGAAACCCGCAATCGTTTTGTGGAAGGAGCGAAGTGCCAGGTGTATAGCCCTGAGTTCTAGCCAATTGGTGTTTTGTTTAAAGTCCCACTGGAACCACCGGCCCTGGGCGAATTGAAGTTGGAGGTGTGCCCCCCACCTGAATAGACTGGCGTCTGTGGTCAAGGTCACCCGAACTGGTTCTCTGAAAAGGAATCCCTTGGACAAGGCCGGGGATAGCCACCTGAGAAGGGATGTGAGTGTCTGTGCTGCGACCTGTATGCCTCTGGCTACGCCTTGCCTCTGGTAGCTGGAGCTGTCTCGTATGGAGTCTGGCCCAGGGCATTATGGCAATGCAGGAAATCAGTTTCCCCAACAGCTGTGAGAGCAGGGCTAGGGCCACTTTGCAAACCTGATACTCTTTTTTTGTACAACAGTTTCAGTTAATTTTACTCACTGAATATTTTATTAACATATATAGCTTAGGTGAAGATATAGATCTGTGTACAAATTACTTGACTGGAGAACCTAATCAAACAGAGATCTGTTTTACTTCACATGTTAATTTTCAAACAGTAAATTAGGAAAGATTAGATTAAAATGCAATTTAGATTTATTTAACAGAAACTAAACCATTTTTCTAACTAGTATAAAAAAAGACACATTCTAAGCTATGAAATAACTGAAGGATTTATTTTAGGCCTACCTGTAAAATTTCTTCAACACAGTCATCATCACCGACCCCACTGTCCTGTAAACAAAGAGGAAATAGATATAAAGTTAGAATTAATGACCATCACATATGAATACATGCCTTATGCCAACATGTATGTAATGCTAGTGGATTTCTTACATCTGGAAATCATGGCATTTTTCTTGTATGTGTTTTAAAATAGAACAGCATATTTATTATTCTGAGAAAATGAATATATAATTATTAAATATGCCTTTTTTCAAAAATTGTAAAAGAAGATTTTTTTGAAAAAGTGTTTTATTAATTTTCTATCATTACAATTTCTTAGTGCTTAATGAAAAATGTGTTATGATTCAGCAGTTAGAAATAATGGACTTTGGACAGAATCTTACAAACATGATAAAAACAATATACAATAAACAAAAAGCGAAAGTGATTGTGAATGGAAACTATACTGAGAACTTTGAGATAAGAAAAGGAACGAGGCAAGGATGTCCTTTATCTCCATTGTTATTTATTTTTACTCTGGAAATTTTAAATAGAATTATTAGACAAGATATAGAAATTAAAAGGCTAGAATAAAAGGTGAAACATATAAATTACAAGCATTTGCTGATGATTTGGTATTTATTTTAGAAGAACCTTTGGAGATGATTCCTAAACTATTGGAAAAGATAGAATAATAGGGAGAAATGGCAGAACTGAACATAAACAGAGAAAAAACCAAAGTAATAGTTAAAAACCTTACAGATAAATAAAAAAACAAATGTCGGAAAAAACAGAATTGCAGATAGTTAAAAAGGTCAAATATCTGGGAATACATTTAACAGCAAAATGTTCAACGATAAAAGAAAATAATTACACAAAACTATTGAATCAAATAAAACTGGATCTGGAAAAATGGAAAACTTGCAATTGTCAATACTAGGAAAAATTGATACAGTGAAAATGAACATACTACCAAAAATCTTATTCTTATTCAAACAATACCTATAAAACTTGAGAAAAAAATTATTTGAAGACTTAAATTCACTAATTTTGAAATTTATTTGACAAAGAACGAAAGCTAGAATTAAGATGAAAATGTTACAAGATGCCAAGGAAAATGGAGGACTTGGTCTACCGGAGTGGGTTTTATATTATCAAGCATCTGTATTAACATGGGTAAAAGAATGGATAACTCTTAGAAATAAAAGGCTGTTATATCTGGAGGGGCATGATTTACAACTGGGGTGGCATACTTTTTTATGGTACAGGAAAAATAAAGTTCATAAATATTTCCAAAATCATTATATAAGAAATGCATTATTAACAACATAGGAAAAAAATAAAATGGAAAATATATTTGAAAATTCCAGGGTAGTTGACAACAATGGAAGCATTTGTACACCCAAATTTAGTGAACTTTGAAAAAATCTGGACATATAGAGATATTCTAAACTCTAAAGGGAATTTAAAATCTAAACAAGAAATGGAAAATCAGGGTATCAATCTATCAGGGTGGGCACGTTTACAAATGCAAGCTAGATATGATAAAGATGTTAAACTGTATGGATTTTACAAGGAACAAACTATGTTTGATAAGATATTGTTAACTTCTGATGAGAAACTAATTAAGAAATTTTCTATTAACTTTGAAAATGGAAAGTGAACAAGTGAAAGAAACAATGATAAGATGGGTAAAAATTTTTGGATATAATATAGAATTAGAAAAATGGCAAAATTTATGGGAAAGCTGTTTATTAAAGTTCTAAAAGTTTTCAAGGTCATCCAGCTGGCTGATTATCTATGTCTGGGCTCTATGCCAAGTCTATCCCAGACATAGCATACTGGAAAATTTTCTCTCCGTTTCACCACTAGATGTCATGCTTTCCCAAGTAATAAAGATTTAAACTGAAAGTTATTCGTAAGATTAGTCTTATCCTGCTATTTTTCCAAGCACAATTTAGTGGTTTTCACAATTCTTCAACTTTACCCAAACAATGTCTTTATATTAATTCTGGTTTATCATTCTGTATTCTCTGTTCCTGTCACTCTTAAGGTTTTCTTCCTGCCGCTTTTGTTTGTCTGGTAGGGCGGGGAGGGGGAATCCCCTTCCTCCAGTCACACTTGGGGAATTCTTGCCTTTGGGGAATTTATCTGTTCCAGGGAATAGTGTTAAAAAGTAGTAGAGAGGAAGACCCAGTTCCAAGACACGATGTTACTAATCCACTCGTCAGGGCTAATCTTCACCCTTCTCAACTGTCAGTAGCTCTTGGACAGATTGCATAAATGCAGTCTGTCTTTCTTCTGTCGGTTTGGAGGGGTTTCCTTGGATCAAACGGGCTGACTGCCATCTGCCCATGATCGATGACAATTCCCTCCTTTGTTGCCACTTCTCTGGGGTGACTTTTGGCCCTTTAGAGCCCCCTGGCAGAAAGAAATCAGCTGTGGGGCGAGGAGCTCCACTTTCCCCACGTCTGTATCGCTATGACATCAAGCCTTCCAAGACAAGGAATTTTTTTAAATGTTACCTTTTTTCATCAAGTATAACATTGGAAATATCATGATATGCTCTTTGCCAAACATCATTTGAATTAAAAGTGTCCTACCACAGGATGGCCATAATCCATTGGGGACTTTCTTGCAATAATAGTCATTGAAATTAAATGACTACTGTGTAATTTAGTGTCATAGATATTAAACAGGAGATGTTTAAAGTTAAATAACACTTTCATGTACTGACACAGTCTACCAAAACAGTATTGGAGATACTCAGAATCCTGCTTTTAAATGAAAGCAACAATTCAACTGCATATGAAGCTAAAAACAGCATGAAGGATTTTTTAACTCATATGATTTGGTGTAATCCAACCATCTCCATTTTGGTTTTAATTTACAGTATGCATTAACACAATTTGGCAAGTGGGGAAAAGATCTAAATTAAATGTTGTTATATTCCTATTATCTGGAATTTGTCCTTTTATGAAGAGCTTTGGCTTTATCAAGCCTGGGGCTGAGCAAACAGAATTCATGAAGACTAAGCCAAACAGGCATGAGTAAGAGAACATAATAGGAATTACATAATAGTAATAAGTGGGAAAACATCATTATTTTTTTTGCAGTTACTGCATCCAGAGATTCATTCAGTGACCTTTTTTAAAGTGACCTGTCATCTGCTGGGCAGAAATGAATCATACAACCATCTGCTTTGGAGTGTAATTTGAGGTGCTGGTTATTACCTGGAAAGCCCTGCACAGCATAGGAACTGGTTACCTAAAGCAGAGGTCCCCAACCTTTTGGGCACCAGGGACCAGTTCTGTGGAGAGAGGTTTTTCCACAGACCGGAGGGTGCGTGGTTTTGTCTGCTGCCTGTATCCCACAGATGGGGCTTTGCTTGTTTGTGCAGACTGGTTGTTAGCATGCTGCGGCCCAATACTGGTCCATTGATCAGGGGTTGGGAATCCCTGATCTAAAGCACCATCTGTCTTCCATATTCTTTGCCTGGATAGAACAACTGCTCAGAATTGTATGCTCCAATTCCCTTCCATTAAGCAGGGATACCAGAGAGGAGGAAGTCTGATTTTCTGTCACAGCCCCTATTTTTTGAAATACCATTCCCCTATTTTGTGCTTTTTCATATATGTACTTTGGAGTCATAACATATTTGCCCCTTTCCCAATTCTAAATGAATGGAAACCATGAAGAGCAGAATGTAGTATGTAGCTTCAGTACTTTCGTTGCCCCCAATTTTGTTCCTCCAAACCAGCAACACCTCCTTGATGCATTAAAAAATAAAGAAAATAAGATCTCTACTAGCAAGCTTAATAAACAACCCAACATTCTCCTCTTAACAAGGCCTGTATGCAGTGTGGGATTCAAATATGTGAACAACCGATTCTCTGTGTGGATGATGCTTCTGGAAGTCCATTCTGGGCCTTGGCAACAAGAAATTAGCTAGCGGTTCTGCCGAACTGGTGCAAACTGGCTGAAATTCACTTATATTAGGATATTTTAAAATTCATGCAATATAATTAAACTTATTACTCAGCTGTGCTGTAAAAACACGTAGCATTAATATAGGGATAATAGTCACTAATATTTAGGAGAGAAAAATGTTGATAATTTATTATGGTAAAGTTGCCATTATGTTTAATCCACACTGTTTTATATTAGGATATAACAGTTATCCTAATATATAACAGTTTTTTAAAATTTTATATTATTTATATATAATTTATAAATTATATATATATTATAAAAATAAAATATATTTGTGAAATATTAGAAAATATAACAATAACAAATGCACTACTAAATTGTATTTTAAACTTATTATTAAATCTAGATTATATGAAAACATATTTTTCTATTTTTATAATAATAACGTTATTTCAAAAGTAGATAAAAACATATATCTTAAATGTACTCCTTAACGTCAAAATGATAGGTTTCTTTCATTTATGTGATATATTTTACCTTGTCAAATTTGTAGAGCCAGCCATCTCTACAGTGACTCTTGGTGGCATACAATAAAATCAATACTAAAATATCTAAAAGAAAAGTATCCAAAAGAAAAAACAGCTATTCTAAAACAATAAAACACACTGGACCTCCATACATCTAATCCTTTATGATCTGTGGAGTTCAACCCCCAGAATTTCTGAGCCAGCTAGGAATTCTGGGGGTTGAAATCCACAGGTAGTAAAGGGGGAATAGAATAGAATAGAATAGAATAGAATAGAATAGAATAGAATAGAATAGAATAGAATAGAATAGAATATAGAATATAGAACAGGGGTGTAAAACTCAATTTCATTGAGGGCTGCATCAGCACTGCGGTTGCACTTGGGGGACCGGGTGGGTGCAGCCTACTGGGTGCGTGTGGATGGAGTGGGAGCCTCACTGTTCCTCTCAGGCCATGCGGGGGGGCTGGATAGTGGTGCGGGCTGCCCAGAGCCCTGGGCAGCAGAGGTCAAACACCCAGCCTGGCCCTTGAGCACCCGTGGCACCAAGCCCAGCCCCATTTCCCCAAGGGGGCACCCAGCTGCATTTATCTCCTCCTCAAGGCTGCTGCTGCTATGCTTGCTCTCCTTAGCCAGGTTGCTCATGATGGGTACAAGGGCAAAGTCAGAGGGAGGCCCATTCCCTCTCCATGGGAAGAGACCCGGCTTTGTATCCAAAGCTTCCTTAGCAATAGGATGGGAGTCCCCCAGGATAGACCAGGAGGAGGGGGCAAGGGGATGGTGAAAGGGCAGGAGGGCAGGATTAAGGCAGGAGTTCCCTCAGACCCTCCCTCTCTTTCTTTCCTTCCTTCCTTCCTAAGTACAGAGTGGTGAGATAATACTTGAGATGAGGGAGGGAGAAAAACAGGCAAAAAATGCAGCTGGGGAAGTGTCACCCTTTGTGAGGAATGAAGAAATGCACCATCGCCTGGAAGTGGCCAGCACATGGCCCTCACTTACTTCACATATCTGGCTTAGTGGGCTCTGGGGGAGGGGATACCATGAGCAGTGTGAGAATCAACATTACCTGCACAATGCCCCCCCAGCCCCCAGCCTGCCTGATCTCGGCAGGCAGCAAGGCACTCTCCTCATAGTGCCGAGAGGCTGAGCCAGGCGGCATGAATCCAAAAACAACCTCCTGCTCAGGCAGGAATCCCTATATCATTTCAGACGAATTGTTGTCCAGTCACTTCTTAAAAACTTCCATTGTTGGAGCATTCACAACTTCTGGAGCCAGGTTGTTTCACTGGTCAATTGTTCTAACTCAGCGGTTCTCAACCTGTGGGTCGTGACCCCATTTGGGGTCGAACGACTGTTTCACAGGGGTCGCCTAAGACCATCGGAAAACACATATTTCTGATGGTATTAGGAACCGAGACACCGCTCCTCTATCCGTCTCCAGGCGAGGGGAGCAGGAGGCGGAGAAAAGCCTGAACAGAGCAGAACAAAGCCTGGCCCAGCGAGGGCGGAGCCGCGTTCAGGCGTGCTTCGGGGTAGAGGTTGTCTGCTGTGTTGCCGTCGGGAGCCTCAGCTGGCTAAAGCGCCTTTCAGAGAAAGAGCCCTGCTTTCCCCTGCAGGGTGACCCAGCCAGCAGCGTCCTACTCTCGTCGTTTCAGGGAGAAGGAGAAGGAGAAGGAGAAGGAGAAGGAGAAGGAGAAGGAGAAGGAGAAGGAGGAGGAGGAGAAGGAGAAGGAGAAGGAGAAGAAGAAGAAGAAGAAGAAGAAGAAGAAGAAGAAGAAGAAGAAGAAGAAGAAGAAGAAGAAGAAGAATAAGAAGAAGAAGAAGAAGAAGAAGAAGAAGAAGAAGAAGAAGAAGAAGAAGAAGAAGAAGAAGAAGAAGAAGAAGAAGAAGAAGAAGAAGAAGAAGAAGGCATCCGCCCAGCAGGCTGCTACCTGTGCCTCCTCGCGACGGAGAAGTGCTTTGAGGCAAATGGCAGGTTATAAAACTGACACTTGGCTCAAAGGGGGGATGGGCGGGCCTACAAAGTCACTGCTCCTCCGTGGGCAGATGGATAGCTGGACGGCTAGGAAAGTTCCCCGACTCTTCTGCTGTGGAGGAAGAAAACCAAGCTTCGAGATCTCGCGATCAGGCACGCAGACGCGACTGAGCTTGCAACAAGCCCGGCAAGCTTTACGTTGAGGTGGGCGATTTATAAAAGGAAGAAGCAGCCTCCTCGTGCTCTGGAGTGGGGGAGGGATGGTGGTATGTTTGTTCGCTTCCCTGAAAAAGCTTCTCGGGCCATCTCCATTGCTAAAAGATAATGCCCTTGCTTTCCTATGATGTTGAAGGTGTCTTACATTAGGAAAAAAACAAAACACAATCCCCATGCAAAAACAGTCCACCCATGATAATGCAAAACCTAATGAAGAGCGTAGCTGTTTTTATTACTCTTATTACAACTCTGAGAAGTAAGTTGATGGCAGTTGCTGCACAGGAGTTAACTGAGCTCCCAGATAGCCCATCCTCACACAATTGGAAGTTTGCATTAGATCCCCTAAATTCCCAGTGATAGATCACACTAATGATAAACATGGGAACTTTGTTCCTACTTATGTGGTGGGCATAAAAGTATAGTAGTTTTTTCCTCTTTTCCCATAGCAGCTGATTCCCCCCTTCTCTGAGATCCCTGCAGCCCTCCTTAAGACAGCACATACTTTTTGATTCCTGCTGCTCATCCCTCCTCCTCCCCCCCTTTGATGGTTTCCTACTTGTGGGATGCAGGGGAAGGGAGCGCCATTTCACTACAGGTGGGAGAAGGAAAACTGGTCCAGGCAGTGAAAAGGGAAGAGATCAAGGGGGGGGCTTTGGAGATGAAAGCTGCTTTGGGTGGATGTTTTGGTCTGCAGCATGTGTTTCCCTTTCTCCTCCTGCCTGCCTTATCTCTGTTTCCTAGTGTGCCTCTAGAAAGCCAGGAAGGGGGGGGGGATGAATCTGCTCCTAGTGTGGAATCAAGAAGCTCCAAGGGCCATTTCTTGCAGTTGTTGCAGTAATGCTCCCCATTCTTCCTGGCTGCTGCACAAAAAGCAGTTGATTATTGCTCAGTGGAACCAGCAGAGGGGTGGGAGGAAGGAATGGATTTCCCTTCTGCTGCCTCTTCCTCAGTGGACAAGACCTCCTTCCAAAAATTTCTAAGATTCTGGCAAGCACAGCTCCAGAATTGAGCTATGCTGGCTCAGGAATTCTGGGAGTTGAAGTCCATGAGTCATAAAAGAGCCAAGGTTTTCCTTCTGCCTTCTTCAGAGAGAGAAGCTCTGAAGGTCATTAGGATCAATTGTCCTGGAAGGACAGGAGTCCTCTTCCACACACTCAGTGAATTTCAGCTGGAGGTAGAAAAATGGACAGTGGCTAAGGCTGAAGAGGCAAATTGTGTGGGCCACATCACACACATGGACAACAAATGTCTACAAGTATAGCTCCCCTTGAGTATCACCTCAATTAATCCTTATTTTCTCCCACCCCATAAGCACTCCCCCCCCATACACAATCATATTAATTTTTCACAGGTCATGCTTAACCTAATCAGGCAATTTCAAGGGCTCATTTAAAGAAGAGAAAAGGTCAGGTCTCCCTTCAGAGCCATAGGTGGAGCACCCATGCTTCAAGACAAAATTTCATTTATTTGTAATTAGAAATAAATATTTCACAATATATAATTAAATATTGTTTTTGTGATTAATCACTATGCTTTAATTATGTTCAATTTGTAACAATGAAAATACATCCTGCATATCAGATATTTACATTACGATTAATAACAGTAGCAAAATTACAGTTGTGAAATAGCAACGGAAATAATTTTATGGTTGGGGGTCACCACAACATGAGGAACTGTATTAAAGGTTCACGGAATTAGGAAGGTTGAGAACCACTGTTCTAACTGTCAGGAAATTTCTCCTTAGTTCTAGGTTGCTTCTCTCTTTGATTAGTTTCCATCCATTGTTTCTTGTCCTGCCTTCAGGCGCTTTGGAGAATAGCTTGACTCCTTCATTGTGGCAACCCCTGAGGTATCATGTCACTGCTCATCCTTCTCTTTGTTAGACTAGACATACCCAATTCCAGCAACCATTCTTTATATGTTTTAGCCTTCAGTCCCCTAATCATCTTTGTTGCTCTTCTCTGTACTCTTTCTAGAGTCTCAACATCTTTTTTATATCGTGGTGACCAAAACTGGATGCAGTATTCCAAGTGTGGCCTTACCAAGGAGTTATAAAGTAGTATTAACACTTCACATTTCATGGAAAGGAAATGCCAGATGCACATATTTTCCCTTCCTATTATGGGATCTCTATATCCTAGAAATAAAAACTGTCACTGTAATGTATCATGACGAGGAAGTTCCTTCAGGGGCAAGAGTTCACTCCAAGTCATCTTCTTGTTTACCAGTAGTATGCTTCTTTTTGTAGGCAAAAAATATTGAAGTTCCTTCTTCCATTTCATGTTCCCTGAACCATACAAGATCAAATTATATGGAAAAACACCAGATCCAGATTAGCTCTGCTTATAACCACACATACTGTATATGTCTGTGTGTGAATTGATGCACATTTACCAATGAGCAGTCATATTGAATTAAATAGGCCTTACTTACTTGTGAATAAGTATCTAGGTTGGATAATAATAATAACAACAACAATAATAATATAATTGCATAAATGTATTTCATCTGTTTTTAACCTTCAAATGCTCAATAATCACCTTAATACTGTATAAACACATACACCCAGAGAAGATAATAGAAAAGACATAACAAATACAATGTATGGATTGTGCAAAAAACAGCTTTGTGAGCAAGTTCTAGCATGTGGGAATTGAAATCCCAATAACAAAAGGAGACATTATGAAATAAATATAGCAATATAATGTAAACATAAAATGCACTGATCGAGTTATTGAAATTGCTTAGTTTGATTAACTGTGTAGGCAGATATGACAATTAAATAATTTTTGACATATTTGTAAAATAACAAGTGGAATAGAATAGAATAATAACTATTGTCCCTTTCAATGTATACTAATCGGCATACATTAAAATGGAATTCCGTTGCATATAGCTCTCAAAGGGTCATCACCTCTGATATATACTATATAAATATGGCAAAAATAAATAAATACAGAATTATGCATATACCCACATATATGACACAGAGAAACAACAGTCTAGTTTGGGTTATGTATACATGTGGATGGCGAGAAAAATGAATCTTGTGAGTTTATCAGACAAATTTGCATAAGAATAATCTTTATTAATTCTTAATTCTAATCCTGAATCAGGCTATTAAAATCTGCAAGATGGCAATCATCACAATTTAAGTGCCACCCTTTTGTGAGCAGGGTAGGGCTTCAGTCACAACTTGTTAGCCATCTTGCAGATTTTGACAAATCATTGTAGATGCACCTGCTCTGAATCTTGGGCAATTTTTTAGAATGTTATCATCATAATATATATGTGAGCTGAGGCAACCCTGCCTGAGATGCTTTCTATTCTGAAGAGAAATAAATCCAAACTGAACTAATTTGTATACAGCTGCCAGTAATATAAACAAACGCTGGTTAGAATTCTTTATACAGAAGATGCTTTTGTATTTCATAGTTCAATCAAGTTAATAAGCAAGTGTCAAAACTCTGAATTAAAATTCCCAGAAGAGGGAAGAACAAAGGACAATAAAAATGATTTTTAAATAATCATAGCAATAAATAGCATCTACTTCTGATAAATATAAGTGCTGATATAAAATGTTATTAGGCTACAGAGATTTTCTTTTGTTTCAGAAATAAGTTTTGTTCTTCAGCAGTGTCATTCATCATCCTAACAAGCCCTCCATATGTAAATTAAATATCAAAGTTTGATTCATTCAAATATGTCTTTGTATTGTGTTAGGTCATTTTTTAACATTTATTTCATTCCTTTCACAGCTGAATAACTCCATAGTATTTGTATAATTTAAGGATTCAGTTCATACACTGGAAATGTTTGTCATTAGTCCTTATTCAGTTTTGCTTTCACTATAAAAAATTCATTTAGGACTACAGTGCACAAATTAATATTGGAATCACCCAAATTTCCAGATAGATGTACATCTTTTGTGTTTCTTGTAAACAGAAGTGTGTGTTTTTTTTAAAAAAAGCATGCATTGTCCTTTTGTACCTTTCCCCCAAAAATTAATTTCAATGATTTTATAGTTAAATATGTACAATTAACTGACATGTCAAGTAATTTCATGATTTTTGCAGAAAAATCATGGCGGTAGAAAAATCACACTGTCTTATTGTATGTTTGTGTACTTTGGAGTAAATAAGCATTTATTTAGTATTCATTAAAGCACATCATTTTTTAATTTTATTTTCAAATTTTACCTAGCTCTCCTGGGCAGAAATAAAAACAAGTTTCGTATTTAAGTTTAATGAAAATAGCACAAAGAACACGTATAATAACATTTTTTCCAGAGAACCGGAAAATTTATAAGCATTTAGCTTGTACGGTAGTTGTCATTTAGCATATCATTTTAAAAAAATTAAAGAAAAATAAAGACAAATTTACATCAAATCCAATACAATTTAAGATTCACATTTTGCTTATTTAGCCATACATGAAAAGGACTTTAAACACTGCTTGCATTTTTACTATGGAGTTTAGACAAAACCACCCAAACTTTCTGAAACAAATGAAGTTTAATGCAGTGAGTTTCTCCAGTTATCCATACATTCTGGGACTTTACATGATACCAATGTACATGAGTAGAAATTCATGATATGTACTGTAAATTGATCCAATTCAATTGAAATAATTATGTTCAAGGAAGTTTTCAATGGTGTGCATGCAAAAAAGTTTTGACATAGGCTTGATGCTCAGAATGTGGCTCATAATTGCACCAAATATTTCATGTGGCTGAACTTGTATAGGTAATGAAACATCTGCAAGAAAACAATCAAGTTCAGAGACCATCAAGGACCCCTCAGTTAAGCCCTTCTACATGCAGCTCATGAAAAAACTTGAGTCTTACAACACTTTTTTTTTGGTCTTAAAAAGTGCTACAGACTATTTCTGATCTTCATCTGGAAAAAAGGGAGCTAAAACCATCTTTATGTTGGTAACTGAACCCTATCCCATACACCAGTGTTTCCCACCCTTAGCCATTTGGACTTCAACTTCCAGAATTCTCTAGTCAGCATCGTTCTGAAGTCCACATGTCTTCAAGAGGTTGAGGTTAAGACTTTTATGTAGTCAAAATGGTATCACTGATAACATATGATAGGCTTTGAGGAAAGACTAAAAATGTATACAAATCGTTATTTCCTTTCCCAAGTCTTTGGAATGAAATCAGATGAACTGATAAAACTTAAGGAAGACAATTAAATAGATAGGTTGTGAGCTTGTTGGTATCCAACCAATGGAAAACCAGAAAAATGTTGAACCTGAGGAAAAGGAATATAAAAACCTTTTGCAGGCTTTAGGGTCCACCTCCGGGGCACCCGTGTTTGCAAATATGTAATAAACTTTTTGCTATTTTTTGGGTACTGGGTTGCCTTTTATTGCTTACCTATTTCTACCACAGCTGATTATAGAGTATCATAGCTATGACTTCCTTAGAGAGGGAATGAGATAATCAACACTGTTCACATGTTCACTGCTCAAGAAGGTACTACTAGCACCAGATTATGGTGGCCGCAGTTATTGTTGATACTGAGCCACAAATCCTTCACTTTAATGGCACTAGTTAGGTGTAAACATCTGGAAAATGACTAATACAGTGCTTCCCAAATCTGGATTAAATTAACCAAAATTGTGCAAAAATGTTTTTATTTCAGTAACGACACACATTTTTTTTCTGTATAGTTAGTGTTTTACCTACAATGATAAAAAGGATTTTCTGATAAGTGATTTTGGAAAATGGTGAATGTTATGTCCTGAGCCTGTGCAAGCAGGCTCGGGGCATTGCAAACAGTTCCGGCAGGTGCAGGCTGCCCGGGACCAGACAGGCTGTCGCCAGTACTTGTGCGCATGCGCAAGTGCTGGCGCGCCAAAAGTTGCAGATTTACCCGGGGATGGCCTATATAAGAGGCCAGGAGTTTTGGGCGTTGTCGGCGTCTTCTAACTGTAAGCTGAACACATGAATAAAGAAGTTTCCTGAGAACTACAACTGCTTCTCGTGTCTTGCCATTTCGCGAAGGACGCAACACTGGCGACGAGGTGGGATTGCCTTACATCAACAAAAAGGTGTAAGCTTACCCGAGTGAGTCCTGAGCGGCAGGAACGGCGTTGACTCGGCAGCTACCCGCCAATCCAGCGTGCATTCGGGGGTAGGCTGGCTGATAGACCCTTCCTGATACAAAAATGGCAAAGATTGGAAGGCTTTCGGAATTCGACGTCTCACATCCAGAGAGGTGGGAGTCCTACGCAGCCAGGGTGGAAAACTACCTCAAAGTGAACCAAGTGAGGGAAGAAAGTTTGAAGGCTGCCACCCTGCTGTGCGTTTGCGGTCAAGACGCATTCGAAATCGCTGAGAACCTTGCAGCACCTGTTCCTTTAGACTCTGTCAGCTACGCAGATCTAAAAAAGCTACTGAAGGAGCACTTCCAGCCTAAGATGTCCGTCATCGTGTGGCGCCACACCTTCGAGCAGAGGGATCAACGACCCGGAGAATCGGCCAAGGAGTACATCGCCGCATTAAGGAAAGCCGCCAAACATTGCAAGTTCAAGGACCCCAAAGAACGACTGAGGGACAGATTCGTATGCGGGCTAAGGCATCGTGAGTTACAACAGAGACTTTTTGCTAAGGAGGACTTGTCTTTCCAAGATGCCTTGAGAGAGGTCACCGCAGAGGAAGCAGCGGGCGGCGCCATCAAGAACATGCGGCCGATCAGGAACAGTCCAGATGCTGCATCCGTGCACCAGGAAGAAGTCCAAAGAAACTCTGAGGAGGATCCGGACGAGGAAGTCGACCGTCTTCACCCCACAAAGGAAGAGAAACAAAAAGGAAACTCTTCAGCTCTCCCCAAGTGCATCGGCTGTGGAGGTCGCCACAGGAGAACCGACTGCAAGTTCCGCTCCGCTATCTGCAGGACGTGTGGAAAACAAGGACACATTGCAGCTGTGTGCCTGGGCCGTCTGAAGGTACAACCTCAGGAAGAATTGCGCCTGAAAAGTACCAGGGTCCCCATCCAGAATAGGGTGGGGTTTTGCGCTTCGCGAAGAAGCATCTATAGGACAGGCACACACAAGTCAATTAAGAAAAAGCTGTCACTTAAGGTGAAGCTACAAGGGGTTCCATTAGCTATGGAACTGGATACGGGGTCTCCCCTTTCAATCATTTCCATGCAAACGTTTAGGAAGATTTGTTCCGGTAGTGGAACTCAGGCCAAGCTGAGGCCTTCTGACATTGTGTTAACAGACTTTCAAAACTCCAGAGTGGGTGAACGAACGAGTCTCATAGGACTCGATTGGTTTGAGGCCTTGGGAATACACATCACAGGGCTCAACAGCCTACAAACACTCGACCTACAGGAAGTCTGCAAAGAATTTGCAGATGTTTTCAGCCCCCAGCTGGGCACATTCAAAGGACCTCCTGTGTCCTTAAAGCTAGACCCCACTGTCACTCCCATTAGAATTAAAGCAAGAAGGGTCCCTTTTGCTTTAAAGAGTAAAATTGACACTGAGTTGGATAAACTGATCCAACAAGGAATTCTGGAACCTGTTGACTCCAGTCCCTGGGAGACCCCCATTGTCATGCCTCTCAAGGCAAATGGGGACATTCGCATCTGTGCTGATTACAAATGCACTCTGAATAAGGCATTGCAGCAACATGCCTATCCTGTTCCTGTGGTCAGTCATATTCTGGCCTCCCTCAAGGGGGGGCGTGTTTTTGCAAAGCTTGACCTAGCTCAAGCATATCAACAGCTGCCTGTTGATGATGATGCTGCTATAGCTCAGACAATTGTGACCCACAGAGGAGCTTTCAAGGTAAAGAGACTTCAATTTGGAGTAAATGTCGCTCCTGAGATTTTCCAAAGCGTAATGGAAAACACACTACGGGGTATACCAGGGGTTTGCCCCTATTTTGATGATGTCTTAATTGCAGGAGACTCCACACACATTCTAGCTGAAAGGCTAAGGGCTGTCCTGTTAAGGTTCAGGAAAACGGGACTCAAACTCAAGAAGGACAAATGTAAAATTGGGGTGCCTTCCACAGAGTTTCTGGGGTTCAAAATTGATGCTGCTGGGATTCACCCTGCTGAATCCAAACTAAAAGCCATTATGCAAGCCCCTAGGCCAATGTCTAAGGCCGAACTACAGGCTTTCCTGGGCCTTCTGAATTTCTACAATTCCTTTCTCCCACATAAGGCTAGTGCAGCTGAGCCTCTTCACAGGCTATTAGATAAACAGGCAGTGTGGCAGTGGTCACAAACACATGAGGCAAGTTTCAATGAGGTCAAGGCCTTGCTCACTTCTAACAGTGTACTTGCACACTTCAATGAGTCCCTTCCTGTGTGCATTGCTTGTGATGCTTCCCCTTATGGGGTAGGAGCTGTACTGAGCCACCTCAGGTCTGATGGAACTCAGGTTCCTGTTGCATATTACTCCAGGACATTGTCTTCAGCTGAGCGCAACTATGCTCAAATAGACAGGGAGGCCTTAGCTGTTGTTGCTGGAATTAAAAAATTCCATGATTTTTTATATGGTAGGAATTTCACGGTCTTCACTGACCATAAGCCTTTGCTGGGACTGTTTACCACATGTAAACAACCCCCCCAAATCATCTCCCCCAGGATGCTCAGGTGGTCTATCTTTTTGTCTGCATCTGATTTTTCCCTACTTCACAAGCCTGGGAAGGAAATGGGCCATGCTGATGGCCTCAGTAGATTACCCCTGCCGGTAATAGAAGCTGACCCTGCGCCAGCTATCAATATTCTCTCTATCCAAGCCTTGCCCGAGTCTCCCCTGAATGCCAGGGATGTAGCCGCTGAATCAGGCACAGATCACACACTTTCACGTGTCCTTTCTTGGGTTTTGTCTGGATGGCCTGAGCACTGTCCTAGTCCTGAGTTTCAGGGTTTCTGCTCTAAAAGGAACGAGTTGTCCACCTCTCAGGGTTGTCTGCTTTGGGGAAGCAGAGTTGTCATTCCCTCCTCAATGAGGACTAGGGTCTTAGGTTCCCTCCACGAGGGTCATCCTGGCATTGTACGAATGAAGGCTCTTGTGCGCAGCCACTTGTGGTGGCCTGGCCTAGACAAAGACATTGAAGCTAAGGTGCATGCATGCCACCTTGGTCAACGCTCGCGCCCTGAAATGCCCCAAGCTCCTGTGCATAGATGGGAGGAAACACAATCTCCATGGTCTAGGGTGCACATTGACTACGCTGGGCCCTTTCAGGGTCAATTCTTCTTGGTTCTCATTGACAGCCATTAGAAATGGCTTGAGGTTGTACCTGTCTCATCCACCACCGCTGCAAAGACTATTCAGGTACTGAGGGGGATTTTTGCTGCACACGGGCTCCCAGACGTCATTGTGTCTGACAACGGCCCTCAATTCACTTCCTCCGAATTCCAAGCTTTCTTACAGGCTAACATGATTCGTCATGCCACCTCTGCACCCTTCCACCCATCCACCAACGGTATGGCTGAACGCATGGTGCGCATCACCAAGGACGCCTTGAAGAAACTCACCTACCGAGACTGGCATCACAGGTTGGCTGACTTCCTCCTTTCTTATCGCACCACACCGTCCACTTCTACAGGGAGAAGCCCAGCTGAACTTCATTGGGGGCGCAAACTGACTACCAAGCTTGACCGGTTGCATCCGGACAGACTGCCTCCTTCTGTCTCACACCCCAGGGCACCGAGGCAACTACTTGTGGGTGCCCCGGTTTGGACTCGTAATTACGGGCCTGGTCATTCATGGGTCCCCGCATCTATATCCAGGGTCACAGGTCCTCTATCCTACGAGGTATCCCTGGACAACGGTCGTGTCCTGCGTCGGCACATTGACCAACTTCGCCCTAGACGGGACCTTCCTGCTGAGACTCCTGGGCCTTTTCCAGGGGGGAGGGGGAGCCCTTTGGGCAAAGGGAGGGGCATGGAATGATGCCCATTATCAATGGGGAAGCCACAATCAGCCCATCTCAAGATTCCGCGAGTGCTCCAAACAGGAATTCAAGGAGCCCAACTAGATAACAGGCATCAACGCCTACTCCAGCCAGGGAGTCACCCCGGGGGCATGATCACTTCTCACCCGCATCACTCAGTACTCCAGTCAGGGAGAATACCCGGGAGCATCCCAATAAACCATTCCCCGCAAGAGAGCTGGCACACACTCCTTCGAGTTGGCCCGACACTACCCCTGTCCCTAGAAGGGGGCAAACACACAGGGAGGTGGTCGAGGAACCAAATCCCGACTACAACACCTCTGACTCCACTCAGGGGACAACTGAGTTTTGGGACAGTACTGAAACCCACACAAGCCCGGGCACAGAACGGGATTCAGGGGACAGACAGCCTCCTGACAGGTCTTGGACAGACCTAGGAGGTTCTACAGAAACGCCCAACAGTGACAGTCACTTAGAAGGGCCAGAGAGCCTACAGCTAGGCGGGACAACCAGGTCACATAGTGAAAGAAGCCCTGGCCTGACGAGCCCGGTGGGCAAGCAAGCAGGCCAGGCATTGGAGCACAGTCTTTGGGAATCACCAAGGCAAAACAAGGGGGACAGGCACGCATCACCCCTCAATCAGAGGGTACTCGGCAAGCACCCTGAATTTAGGAGGTCACAAAGAGCAAGGAAATCTCCTAAGTATTTGGAGGATTTTGTAACCCTCTTGGCCAAACAGAGCTAGTAGAAAAGTAGAGCACTGAGGCTGATGGAAGACCAGGAATACCTGGTATTGGGGAGCATGGCACTACACTACAGAAATTAGTTATGTGTTATTATGGTATAAGGAATAGTTTTAGCCCGGGGGGAAGGGGTGTTATGTCCTGAGCCTGTGCAAGCAGGCTCGGGGCATTGCAAACGGTTCCGGCAGGTGCAGGCTGCCCGGGACCAGACAGGCTGTCGCCAGTATTTGTGCTCATGCAAAAGTTGCAGATTTACCCGGAGATGGTAAGAGGCCAGGAGTTTTGGGCGTTGTCGGCGTCTTCTAACTGTAAGCTGAACACATGAATAAAGAAGTTTCCTGAGAACTACAGCTGCTTCTTGTGTCTTGCCATTTCGCGAAGGACTCAACAGTGAACAAGGACTTTTTGATAAGCAGGAGAATGAATGCGAAGTTTCAGAAGCACTGAATATTTTCAAACTTGCAAATGTGAATAATTGTATGTAACACAATCAGGAGTGAAAAAATTAGCATTCATAATTATATCAAGAGAAACTATTTTCTCATTTTTCATTCCTGAATTTTTACTATAGATTCTCCTCTATAAAACATAATATGCCCTTTTCTTTGTATTTTTACTTTTATTTTCTATCTTTCTATGGAAACATTTAATTAATGGATTCAAGATTTTGCTTTGCCATAAATATAATGCCATTGCTTCCATTATGTACAATTAAGAAACATGGATAAACTTCCAGGGCTATTACCCATTTCAATGTTCTGCATTTCTGTAATAACACTGTCTTGTTCATTTCACCTTTATAGTGAGCTATTCGCTAACCAAAGCTTTACATTGTGAATGTCATCATCTCTTTTTAAAAAATCACACAATATTGCACGCTCTTCCAATAAAAGGGCTTAATAAAAAACACGCTCTAGTGCACAATCTTTAATTTTAAAATAAACATACAATCTGAGGATTCTAGAATCAGTTTTCTTTTCCTTTTATATGACTTCAGTTATAGGGAGTATTTTCTTTATCAAAAATCTCATTCATTTTAGCTTCAAATAAAAATTTCAGGTATTCAACGCAAAATCAATATAAATGCTAAATATCTACGCTGATAATTCTCTAAGCTCTCTCTTGTACTCAATTCAAGGATGTCAGCTATTTATTTGAACCACTGGAATATCAGATATTTTAGAAAGGTATTGATTTTTTAGTGAAGTGTGACTAAAGAGATAAATAAACTGTTCTTGGTGTCAGTTGATCCATTTTTCTTCATTGTTATTTTAGGAGCAGTCAAAGCAGCATAGATTCTGATAAATGTTAGAATGTAAGGAATATAATTTAAAACTACCTAATTCCCTGAATTTCAAAATTGAAATATTATCCCTAGTAATGGATAGCTCCATTACCTGACTTACGATGCTTTGGTAAAGTTTTTTTCCCTAAGTTACAAGTTCTTCAAATCAAAATATACAAAAAGAATTTGAAAACTGAATTAAAATTATATGATTTTTAATGCATTTGCTCACAGATCTAAGTTTGACCAAAAATAGCATGCATTATGCATAGCTTTAATTTCTCTTTAATTATATTTTTATTAATCATTTAAAAAAGAAAAAGTAAAGAAGAGAAAAAATAAAACAATGTGATAAATAAGCATTTTATAACATTACAGGTTTAAATTTTCAGTATTTCTATAATTAGTCTTAAATAACTAAATACATTATATCATTTTGAAAACTACAGGCCATTGTTAAAATTCAAACAATGCATAATATGAACATGTGTCAACATTCAGTATTAATGGTTCACATTTTGCATTTTACAGTAAATTCTATCCAAGCTGCTCGAAGTTCTGATTTAACAAATCACTTAGAACTAGAATAGTAAGACTTTATGTTAAGAGAAATATAAATTATGGATGTGATACAAGACCATATGTATAGAATTATAAATTGAATTAAATTCACATTTACTTTTAAATCAGGTGCGAACAACCAGATCCACCAGTGTATTAAAAAAAAAGCTGATACAATCCTTCGTTATATAAACAGAGGCACAGAATCACAAATCACATGAAGTATTAGTACCACTTTATAAAACCTTAATAAGAACACACCGTTGAGACTTTGGAAAAAGTGCAGAAAATAGCAACTAGGATTGATAAAGGCTTGGAGGCTAAAATATATGAAGAATGGTTGCAAGAACTGGTATGGCTATTCTAGAGAAAAGAAGGGCTAGGGGTGACATGATAGTAGTATTCCAGTATTTGAAGGGCTGCCACAAATAAGAGGGGGTCAACTTATTTTCCAAAGCACCTGAAGGCAAGATAAGAAACAATGGATGGAAACTAATAAAGGAGAGAAGCAACCTGGAATTAAGGAGAAACTTCCTAATAGTGAGAACACTTGCCTTCCAAGCTTGTGGGTGCTTCATTAATGGAGGTTTTAAAGAAGAGACTGGACAGCCACTTGTCTCAAATGGTAAAGGATCTCCTACTTGAGAAGGGGGTTAGATTAGAAGACCTCCAAGGTCCCTTCCAGCTCTATTCTAATTGATAGATTCAAGCTAGCCATTTTATGGTTCTCTGCGTATAATACAGAAATCTCCCCAGACTGGCAACTTTCACCTGGGAAAAACTAGATAAGGTTCAAACGCATTCAAGGGGATGGGCCAAACCTTGTTCTATTGTGTTTATGTAAAAAGTCCTGGGTAATTTCCTGCTTAAGCTCTTCTCCCAACTGTTGTTGATAGTTGCGAAGTCATGTCCGAACCATCGCAACACTATGGACAACATTCCTCCAGGCCTTCTGTCCTCTGCCATCTTCTGGAGTCCTTTTAAGCTCACGCCTACTGCTTCAGTGACTCCATCCAGCCACCTCATTCTCTGGTGGGTGGGGCAGTGAGCAGGAGGCCCAAATAGATGGCGGGGAGTACGCAATCCTAGCTGGGACTGGGGGGCCATGGCGCCATTGGGGATCCGGCTTTTCCTGCTTGGGGTGGCCTTTGGCTTGCTGGGTATAGGCGTGCTCTACCACCTCTACTTTAGCTTGCTAGCTGGCTGCTTTGCCTCCTTTGTGCTGGGTGGGGCTGCTGCTCCAGGTAGCGGCGGCAGCCTAATGGACCTGCGCAAGCTGCTGGCAGCACGGCGGTGCGCATGCCCACAGAGAAGGCTCTGAGTGCCGCCTCTGGCACACATGCCATAGGTTCACCACCACTGTCTTAGGTTGTTGATATTTCTCCCGGCAATCTTAATTCCAACTTTTGATTCACCTAGCCCTGCCTTTCTTATGATGTGCTCTGCATATAAGTTAAATAGGCAGGGCGACAGAATACAGACTTGCTGGACTCCTTTCCCAATTTTGAACCAATCAGTGGTTCTGTGTCCAGTTCTCACTGTTGCTTCTTGACCCGCATATAGGTTTCTCAAGAGACAAGTAAGATGGTCTGGTACTCCCATCTCTTTAAGAACTTGCCACAATTTGTTGTGATCCACACAATCAAAGGCTTTTGCATAGTCAATGAGGCAGAAGTAGATGTTTTTCTGGAACTCCCTAGCTTTCTCCATGATCCAGTGTATGTTGGCAATTTGATCTCTAGTTCCTCTGCCTCTTCGAAATCCTGCCTGTACTTCTGGAAGTTCTTGATCCACATACTGCTGGAGTCTAGCTTGTAGGTTTTAAGCATAACTTTACTTGCATGTGAAATGAGTGCAATGGTGTGATATTTTGAACATTTTTTGGCATTGCCTTTCTTTGGAATTGGAATGTAAACTGACCTTTTCCAATCCTGTGGCCACTGTTGAGTTTTCCAAATTTGCTGGCAAATTGAGTGTAGCACTTTTACTGCATCGTCTCTTAAGATTTTGAATAGCTCAGCTAGAATACTGTCACCTCCACTAGCTTTGTTGTTGCTCAGCTTTCCTAAGGCCCATTTCACTTCACATTCTAGGATGTCTGGCTCGAGGTCAGAGACCACCCCATCGTGGTTATCAGGGACATTAAGCTCATTCTTGTATAGTTCTTCTGTGTAATTTTGCCACTTCTTCTTAATTTCTTCTGCCTTTGTTAGGTCCCTGCCATTTTGGTCCTTTATCATGCCCATCTTTGCATGAAATGTTCCCTTCATATCTCCAATTTTCTTGAAGAGATCTCTGGTTCTCCCTATGCTATTGTTCTCCTCTATTTCTTTGCACTTTCATTTAAGAAGGCATTCTTATCTCTTCTAGCTATTCTCTGGAATTCTGCATTCAGTTGGGTGTATCTTTCTCTTTCTCCCTTGCCTTTTGCTTTCCTTTTTTCCTCAGCTATTTGCAAAGCTTCCTCAGACAGCCATTTTGCTTTCTTGCATTTCTTTTTCTTTGGGATGGTTTTAGTTGCTACCTCTTGTACAATGTTGCGAACCTCTGTCCATAGTTCTTCAGGCACTCTGTTTATCAGATCTAATTTGTTAAATCTATTTGTCATCTCTACTGTATATTCATCAGGGATATGATTTAGTTCATGCCTGAGTGGCCTAGTGTTTTTCCCTACTTTCTTCAATTTAAGCCTAAATTTTGAATGAGAAGCTCATGATCTGAGCCACAGTCAGCTCCTGGTCTTGTTAAAAACTAAAACACAGATCATCAAGACTAAAGAATTTATTAAATAATGTTTTCTGAAACAGGGCAAAAGCAGCAAAGGTTCAGGCTTTCCTCCCAGGTTCCTTTTATCTGTTTGCAAAAAGCTTGTCACTGAAATTTGATGGGATGACAAGCTATTGTTATTCATAATTCCTTCACAATCACCCTTGCTTTTACAACTTTATCAAATTTCTAGTAGATTGCATAAATCAAGGTTGAAAACAGCTTCATGGCATTGAGTAAATATACTATTGTATGTTATTAATAAATAATATTTGAAATGTATTATGTATACATATAAGATATAAAACTTAAACTGGTCTTTCTTTTAAAAATATACAACTAAAATCTTATACTACCATGTTTGTAATTTTTCCTGAAACATGTTTTTCACTGAATGATGGGGATGTGTTTTAAACTTTCACTTTGAGAAAAAAAGTCCTTTAATTGAAACTAATTATATTTATCAATCACAACTCTTTAAAAAAACTATATGCAGATCTCAACTTGTATCATTATAATTATACATGCTCTGCTCATAATTTTCAAGATAATTTCAATGATATATTTTTCTAGAAAATTATTCAGAAATATTACTTTTATTAAAAGTTATGAAATTAAGCAATCCACACAGCACTCCTTTAGCCTTTGTTAGATAGTGCCACCTGAATATAAGATTGTAAACTTTAGATTACAACTTAGATTCTTTACTTTCAGAAAATATTTTTCTGAATTAGTGAAAAGACCTTCCCTATTAAACCAAGTCAAGCTAATACTGATAACTTGTTTTAATAATCACATTAGACTCTTTCTTAATCTTATTGCAGTTACAAGTAACTTGAGTTAGAATCAAATTATGGCAACCAAGATTGGTGACTATCAGGAGCCATAGTACAAAGATTCTGTAATGTGTATTAAAACTCATCATTCATTCTCAAAATGTCAATTATTCCACATCTCACTATGAGTCAAACATTAATTCCAAGAATTGCTGCTCACTTTCTCAAGCATCCTGAAAATATGGTATGAAAACAAAAAAATATTTAGTGTTTCAGATTTAATTCCAAAAGGATACCTCTAGTATAAAATCCTTCCTACAACTCCTTAATGCAACAGGATCTTTTTTTTAAGGATCATGTCGCTGTCCTCCACAAAGCTATAAGATAAACATTACTGAACAGAGAAGCTCAGAGTGATAAGAAGAAACAAAAGTGTTCAAGGCTGTGGTTCTCAAACTTAGAAAAAGTTCCACCAATCTTTTTATCAAACAAACTTGATTTCATCATGGCAACATAAATAAAAGCTTACTTTTTCTAAAAAGAACATACATACTGTAACATAATCATATAAACATATTAAACATTTAAGGTTAATTAAAAATACTTAATTAAAACTTACATGCATTCCATCTAAATCACTTCTGAATTCTATTGGTAGATGCCAATCTATTGGTGAACGATATTTTGATACAATCCTGAATTTTTCAAAAAAACTACCTATTTATTTCAGTTATATTTTCAAACTTGTTCTTTAGTTGTGCTAAATGTCTAATAATAAAACTTTACTGAAATTCTACCATATTGTACACAATAGCCCAACAATAGTATATTCAAGATTTTTTGTGGTATCTATGCTGATGTATATGTATATATGCATTCACACATGTAGAAAAATATATATCTATACTGTTTTATTTGCTTAGATTTTAGAGAAATACTGTCCCTATCCTATTTAGTAAGATTTCAAAACTTAATAGAAGTGATGAAGTTTAATGTCCTTTTTATAGCAAGGGACAGGAAATGTAATATTCTTTTAAAGTGGAATAAATTTTGATTACGCCAAGTGATTAGTCTATAAAATTCAAAATCTTCCATTTTTTAACAATCTTGCATTATTGAGGATCCAGGGCAAAGCCAGTTTGACCTGTGGAAAAGTATTGGCTCATAAAAAGAGTTGATCGATCTCTCTGTACTTAATTGGAATTTTATGTAGGATGCCAAAGGCAGTTCATAAATGTGACTTTATATTTTGCATTAGTGTAAGATTATTAACAAACGTGGTACACTATTGACATAACTAAAAATCCTGCATTAGTTGTTTCTTTCCAACAAATGTAACTGTCATTATCTAAAAACTTTTTTGTTAATTTAAACTTAAAATAACACTCATAATGAGTTGTTTCTTCAAAGCCAGGATCTTTCTCAACTGTGAGTTCATTATCTACAATAAATAACTTCTTGAGCTTAGAGTTGAGAAGATTCTTTGCTTTGAAGAAAGCAATAGTTTACAAAATCAAAGAAAAGCAATAATTTAAAAAAATATATTAAATTTAAATTAGTAAAAAAATTAAATAATGAAGCAAAATTACAGTTGTCTCATGTGCTGGATATAATCTATACCAGTGGTTCTCAACCTGTGGGTCGCGACCCCATTTGGGGTCGAACGACCATTTCAGGGCGGTCGCCAAACAATGCAGTCCACCATTTTTTCCCCTTTTCCTTAGCTGTGCTACTCCCTTTTATTCTATTGGCTTTTGAAAGCCAATAGAATAGACTCTCTTGAATAGAGTCTAATTCTGTTGGCTTTCAAAAGCCAATAGGAATTGGCCAGGCTGTCTCTGCCCTGTTGAACCCACCAAAAGTCCCAGTCTGCAAACGGTGCTGCAAGTTGTCTGCAGCGAAGCTGTCTGGAAGTTTCCACCCCTCCCTGCTGAGCAACTCCCTACTAAAAATGTAAATAAAACAGGGCCAGGGGTGGGAGGCCGGCAAGTGCAGGGAGGGTTGCTGGCGTGCGTGGGGCCCGGCGGGTGCCTTACCTCCCTTGGGCTGGGCCAGCTGGTGGCCCAGCCGGTGGTTGCCTTGCACCGTCGCTGCCCCTTGCCAGCTACGCCTTGGCCGGCACAGGGGGTGGCACCATGCATGCGCGGCGCTCCCAGGCAGGGAAAGTCCTCAACTTACGACCGGTTGGGTAGTCCTTGACTTACCACCGGTTAGGTAGTCCTCGACTTACGACCAGTTGGGTAGTCCTCGACTTATGACCGGTTGGGAGTCGCAGCATTAAAAAAGTTGAGAACCACTGATCTATACCATGCTATACCATTACCAATAATATTAATTAGAACTACTGAGACTTCCGCTTCCAGATTGCAGCACATTCAGCACTTACAATTCAATTATGAACTTACAGTAGAAACTACTGAGTAAATTAATTGTACTCAATCCTACTTACGACCTATGGAGAACATTGATGATCAAAGAATACCATTAACTGAATTATTTGATCTCCCCAAAATAACAGAGCTTGACATTCAGGTACAAGTTATTGAAAATTGGGACAATGTGGACAATCAACTAGCAACTTTAATAAGGAATAAAATTGACTATACTATTCAAACGATATTGGAAGAAAGAGAAGAGAACTTTGACTATTTTGATGTATTGAGAAATAGCTTTACTCAAATGTTGAGGTTTGATGATGCTGAGGCTTTATCTTGGAAACCGGTTTGGCATAGAAAGAAAGCTAGAGTTAGGTTTAAAAATGTGGTTTAAAATTCCACTGAATGGGTTAAGAAGGTTGTTGACACTTGGATTGCTTTAATAACAAATGAAATAGATGATTCTGTAAAAGGATATTTTTTGTAACAATACTTGGTATTAGAGATGATAAGTAGTTGGAGGGGTAAATTTTACTTAATTGATTGATAGAATATATATTCAAAATAGACAGAAATGTAGTTCTTTGGACTGATATCTTTATTTTAACCAAGATAACTATTTTGTAATAGAGGGAGAAGAGGAGGTATTTGTGATAAGAGAAATAATAGTATTAATAAATGATGTATTAGTTTAAGCAATAGGCTATATTTAAAAAAATGTAAGGATGTTGCTTTTTGGGATAATATATTTATTTTAGATAGAACCATCATGATAGGGAAAAGAGAAACGAGGGATGCCCGAAGTGTTAATATGTCTATATAAGCTTAATTGGAATATGGTAATTTCTAAAATAGTAAAGCTTAAAAACAGGACTTGGATTCTTATAATTGAAATGTGATTGATGACCGATTGGATTGATTGAGCTTTTTTTATAAATGTAATAATTTTAATTGGTAAAATAATATGTGGGAAATAGAGAGGGAACTTTTAAGGAATTAATCTGTGTGATATATGTATGATTTTGTTCTTGGATAATTGATAGCCCAATCACCATGTTGTTTCTTAAGCACTTTTATGTAAAAATGAAAAAACCAATAAAATTTCTTTATAAAAAAAAAGAACTACTGTGAGTTCAAAGATACAAACATGTGCAAGATAATCATTACTGCCTACAGAATTTATGTTCTATTTTTTTCTGTAATAGCTTTTAAATTGTGCTATAGCTTTCTTGTTTATCAGTGGAATCTCTTGAAGTCTTATATAAAGGGACAGCTCTTCTAGCATTTTTGGGGGGGGGGGAATCCTGACTTCAAAAACAATCTGTAGCTCAATATTTATGAAGGACTTCAACATTTTAAAACTGGCTACCACAAATATGAGAAGGTTGACTCAGTCTTCCATTATTCCGAGGTCGGTAAACTGAGGATTCAGATTGTTGGGGGCGATATGCTGACTTTGTAAACCCTTTAGAGAGGGCTGTAAAGCACTATGAAGTGGTATATAAGTCTAAGTGTTATTGTTATTGCTATTATTCTTCAGTTTTTCCTGGGGCCTTCACATGGTGAAAAATAAATGTATTTTCATAGCTGGCTATGTTTGTTCATCTGATATATGTTCATTTATGATATATGTTCATTTATAAATCTATCCCCTTTCTTTATTAGGTTATTTGTCTGAAATGTTATAGGATTTCCTGCCTGATCAGGGGGTTGGACTAGATGACCTCCAAGATCCCTTCCAACTTTATTATTATTGTTGTTATACTTTTAGTCAGCATAAATCTTCCTATAGCTAGCTTTCAACCTGCACTTTATAATTTAAAATATACATTTCTAAATATCTGTTATCTTAAATTTGATTAATTGATTATGTGCCATCAGGTCAATATCAACTCTGAACAACCACATGGATAGATTTTCTCCAAGTCCTCAGGTCTTCCAGTGGTGCACCTTTGCTATAACTGAGTTCATCTATCTTGCTACTGAACATGTATCTTTTTTATTTATTTATTTCCCACTATTATAGACTACTGAGTTTATAGAGAGTTCAGCCTTTGCCTTACGTGTTCAAAGTATCGTAATTTGTCTCTGTTCATTTGTGCCTTGAGTGAGACCTCTAGGTTGATTGTTCAAGGATTTTTTTTCTATGCATGATATTCTAAGGAGTCTTCTCCAATGCTAAAGATACTAAAATGTCAATACTATTTCTATCCTGCTGTTGCTGCCATAGAGTGTCAGGGGAAAAAAAATTGCATGATTTTGATTTTTGTAGATATAAAGTGTAAGGCATCCAAGTATATTGGCCAAAGCTTTAATTTCTACTCAGAGAAATGCTAATCTGCAATGCATTTCTTGATTGTTAGTCATGTTAGCTCTCTTGAAAATCTTCAATGCTGAGAAAGATAAAAAGGAACAGAAAAAGAGAATAACCAGCTGCAAGATGGATAGATTTGACTACAACGGCAATAAGTACACTGTTGAATGACCTCAAAGGTGGGAGCAGATAATTCCAGAAAAAAAATCTATCCATGTGGTTGCTAAGAGCTGACATTAGCTTGATGCCATATAATCAATCACACACAAAAATAATTTGTTTATTTAATGATGCCATTGTTTATTTCATCCCAAAAAATTAAAACCTGTAAAAATAATTGTAATTATGTGCCAATATAAATGCAGATAAAATATATATTATAAAATCTCACTAAGAAATAAAAATGCAGAACTTACTAAGTCTAAGATAAAAGTATCTGTCTTCATTTGCATTAAAAAAAAATCTAGCAGTAAACCTTCTATAGATGCAAATCTGTACCTGTACCTATATAAATTGTTTACTGGCCAATGTGATCTTGCTAGATACCTTCCATTTTAACCAACCTGAAATCTCCAAGTGCCCTTAAGCAGATTTCTCTTGTGACTTTAACTTTTATAATTTCTCTGAATATGGAGGCTCCACACTGGATCCATTCCTTTTTACAAGTTTGTATATATTATGTATGAAGCAAAATTTCACAGAGCTCAAATACATACACAGATTTATCTTCATAGAATTCCACAACCCTTAAAAATATATCTCAGTCCATTATTGCATATATCTGAATCTTCTGCCTTTGTTTTCTTAAAAAACTAAATATTTTTGGGTGTTTGTGATTATTATTTTTGTCATAATTAGTTCATAAACCATACAATAGCTATGGATGCTATGCAGAAATCATAAGACAACAATATATATATTTCTATATTTTGATATATAATTTTTTAATAGTGAACATATTTCTCTTTGTCTGCATGCATATTCTCAGTTGTCAAAGCTAGGCTCCTCGTCTGTTCCTTAAGCAGAAAATCTCCAGAAATAAAGCTCACAATTTTTGTCTTCTGGTATCCAACAGGGAGAACCCGTCTGATTTAATTGGATACCTGCAGGCAGGTCAGAAATAATTGAAACATTTATTACAAAGATTAACCTATTCAAAATTTTGGCAGAATAATCTAACAGTTGTATGACTTGAGTGTACTTTATATTTAATTCTAAATTATTAGGGAATGAATTTTAATGCAAATTATTTTTACTTCATCCATTACATTAATATTTATTATCCATTTATATTAATTTTTTACTTTATTTATATTATTCATATAGACTTGCATACACTTGCAATATCTCCTGAACAAATGCTGGAATAGCTTTGAATATTGCAGACAAATGTTCATGTTCATACAAGCTCTAAAAACCCTTTTTGTGCAGCCCTAATATACAAGTAGTCCTCAACTTGCTGCCACAACTTGAGCCCCAAATTTCCATTGCTAAGAGAGAGAGTTATTAAGTCAGTTTGGCTCCATTTTACAACCTTTCTTTCCATAGTTATTAAGTGAGTCACTGCATTTGTTAACTTCATAACACAGTTGTTCAAGTGAATCTGTCTTCCCCCTTGACTTTGCTGGTCAGAAGGTCGTAATGGGTGAATGCATGACCCCAAGACACTGCAACCGTCATAAAGTTGCCAAGTGTCAAAATTTTGATCATGTGACCATGGGGATGCTGCAACGGTTGTAAGTGTGAAAAATGGTCCTAAGTCACTTTTTTCAGTTTCATTGTAACTTTGAATGGTTACTAAATGAATGGTTGTAAGTCAAGGACTATTTGTATATACATACACAAACATATCTTTTCACTTTATTTATTAGTAGACCACAATAAATAAAATGAAAAGATATTTTTGTGTATGTATATACACAATTTCAAAAAACCTAAAAAAATGTGGGATAGACAGCAACTGTCAGAAATGATGTAGGATCTCCTGCTTGGGCAGGGGGTTGGACTAGATGACCTATAAGATCCCTTCCAACTCTGTTATTCTAATTTTAATACTAATTTATTTGATTCTGCGTAGCTTACTAGCAAAATAATCAACCATCACAATATAAAAATACCAAATGTCAATAACACAAAAATAAAACATAAAAAACATAAAGGAATAAAACATGAAAGAATCCCCAAGATGGTGAGAGGACAACTATCATTTAGTTTCAGTCAACTACTTTGAAAACTCATCATGGGATTGAAGGGAAAATTAAACTAATTTCAGGTTAGTGCCATCTCGCATTTAGGAGCCACTCTTACACAGGAAAAACACCATTTACCTTTAACAAAGAGAGTCATGTACCTTTACGCAAATGAAGCAATGATGCTTAGGTGAATTGATGACTGTCTTACTTTTTGAAGTCAATCAATGCACCTCCGTGTCTCCTTTTGAATTTCGTGCTGTTGCAGTTGGACAGAACTTTGTATAAAAATGTAGCCAATCTCCCCTCAGGTGTGGCTCTTCCCTTGCATGCTGCTGCCCGTGTTCTGGGAGGTTAACCACCCAGCTGTTTTGTTCGGCCAAATAAAAAGTTGTTTTCCCCACTCCTGAAGCTTCCATCTGAGTTCCTGTTTGGCTATTTGAGAGACTCAGATTCCTGCTGCCATCTAAAAACCTTACATTTTCTGGCACCCAACATGGGGCCTCTCAAAGGGTCTGTCCCTTCAAAGGAGCCACCCCGGCTCCCCATGGGCAAGCCCCATTGTGGAGACCTTCGGCATGGCTTTCGGGAGAAGCCAATCTGCACCGGGAATGATGTCAAGGGTGCTCCAGAACCCTCTTCATCCCAGTGACTTTGGCCCGGTTCATGACCGGCAGACCCTGCCTTCAGTCCGGAACTGAACGTCTGCAGGAGGCTTCAACTCCTCCTCATAGGAACCCTGCCAGCCTGTGTAAGTAAAAATTGGAACTTCTGAGGGAAAAGGGAGGTCGGGGAGTGTCGTGCGTGTGCATGTGTCTGTGTCTGAGAAGCGGAAAACTGCCAGCAAAGCAAGGGGGTTCGGCCTGCATCTATTTATTTATTTATTTATTTATTTGTGAGACTTATATACCACTTTAAGTGCAAGCACTCTCTAAGCGGTGTACACCAGTAAGCAATGTATATATATATATTTACATTGTCCCCAACAATCTGGGTCCTCATTTTACCTACGCTGGAAGGATGGAAGGCTGAGTCAACCTTGAGCCGGTGAGATTTGAACCGCTGACCTGCTGAACACAGTACTGCATCTCCTCTTTCACGAGGAACGCAGCTGGAGGCAACTGAGGCTAGCCCTGAGTGAAAGTTGGAAAAAAAAGTTGGAAAAAAGGGGACTTTTTTTCTTTTTTTGGTGACACTCATTTGAGATTCTCACATAGGAGGAGGATAGAGTAGGAGAGCCCTATTCCTGCCCTGAACTGAAGGAAAGGTCCAAGAAATCTCCTAAGAATCGTGGGAAACTGTAATAGTTTGCTTGAAGCAAATGAAACAGGAAGCAGGAAGTTAAGGCTGTGCACTTCACTGGCTTGCATGTTGATTCACTGGAGCACATTAAAACCCCAAGTGGCAGTAAAAACCTTATGCAATATGTGGAATGTAGTCTGGCCAAATTATTACCTTGGCTACCACCAAAAGCCTTGGCCACAAGAGGGCACCATTGACCTCGAGATCATTAACAGACTCTCTGGCCACCCAGGGAAAAACAGAAGAAGAACTTTATGCGGGCTTCTTTTTACACCTGGCCCAGAGTCCCGATATTCAAAACTTTTGCAGACTGAAAAATGATAACCTTCAGAAAGTGTGTCCGCTGGTTTCCCGGCAGCATGGGAAATACAAATCTGAAGAAGAGGAAAAGTTTCTGCCCCCCACATTCAACCACCCCACCTCCACCAGCAGTGCCACCAACCCCACTGCCATTATCACCAGTCCCCCAGGGGTCTGAGCCAGCACCTACGCTGCTCCCTGACCAGCCCAAAACAGCCCCATTAGTCCCCCCACACCCGGACGGCCGACAGCCCTACGGGGAGAGGGACCCACAACCAGAGCCATCTCTTTTGGCACCTCTCCAACAGGTCCCCATGGGTGACAGACTAGCCTTCTTCCATATACCCTTCACCACCAGTGACCTGTTCAATTAGAAGGAAGATCTGCCGCCCTATTGGGAGGCACCCCAAAAGTATGTAGACCTAGTCCAATGTATTGTCACCACCCATTGACTCACTGTTCCAGATATGTTCACCCTCTTTTCCACCCTCCTCGGAGGAGTGGACTGCTGCCAAGTCCTGAAGGCAGTCAGCACCCATTACAAGGCTGCGCAAACTTGAGGCCTGCAGGAAAGAGATCCAGCCGACCCTGATGTCATTCTTGTCCCCATTTACAAGACAGATCCGAATACCAACCATGGCATGAGGTGCTGCGCCATGTTCAGGATGCCTTCATCCATGGTCTCCAGACTGGGGTCCCTAAGTCTGTCAATTTTTACCAGGTCCACCAAATTATTCAGGAGCCCGAAGAGTCCCCTATGGACTTTCTCAACTGCCTAAGGACGGGTTCAGAAGGTTTACTGATTTGGACCCTGATGCTCCTGCCAACAAAGTAATGTTAAAAATGTCCTTCGTTGGGCAAAGTGCCCATGACATTAGGAGGAAACTCCAGATGTTTACGGCCCCAACCATGCAGAACTTCAAAATCCTCATCCAAACAGCCTTTAACAGCTGGGGAAGCTGGGAGCCACCCTTGAGTGCTGCCTAAAGGGGGTCAGCTTGAGCATTGCCCCAAACCATGCCTTTGTCTGTTTCCTACGGGGTCTGCCAAACAAAGGGTCCCCTGATTACTTGAATATCAACCCGAAGGGTTGGTACCAGGGGACCCCTGGTTTAGCATCTTTGCCATCCCACATCTTGCCTAATTGCTACCCAATGCCGAGCCGGTTTCCATCTGCCAATACCCGACGAAATGGGAGGTAAGAATGGGGATCAAACCTCAGATTGAATTGTTCCTTAGGAACAATGTCCTTTGCCCCATCCAATCGCCTTGGTCCACCCCAATTTTCCCAGCCCTGAGCTGGATGGCTTCCTGCTGGATGGCTCCTGGAGATTTGTGCATAATCTCTGGGAATCAAGCGCTCAGATTCAACTCTTGCACCCTGGTGTGGCCAACCGTTACACCCTCCTGACCACACTTTCCAGTGACCAGATGTGGTATACCATGATTGACCTTAAAGATGCCTTCTTTTACATCCCCTTGGCAAAGCAAAGCCAACCCTATTTTGCCTTTGAATGGGAAGACCCAGACACTAACTTCAAATGCCAACTTACCTGGACTCGCCTTCCCCAAAGCTACTGCAATAGTCTCACCACCTTTGCTGTTGCCCTTGCCCAGAACCTGTGTGACTTCTCTCCTGGACAAACTACCCTTCTCCAATATGTGGATAATCTCATCGCAGGCCATGACCAAGAACACACTGAGATCTCAGTAATGTTACTGAACCACCTTGCCCAGACAAGATACACAGTGCCCCCCAAAAGGTGCAATGGCTGAGGAAGTTCAATAGCTAGGCTACATTCTCAAAGAAGGCAAAAGACTCCTCCACATTAGTCGCCTACAGGCTATAGTCTCTCTCCAAATGCTTAAGAACCAGAAACAGTTAAGAACGTTCCTGGGGATCATGGGCTATGCTCGGCTCTGGATCCTCGCTAAGTCTTTGTACTAACTGAAAGGATATGGCCTGGAACTGGACCGGTGAACACCAACAGGCCTGGGAGACTCTAAAACAATCTCTGGCCATGGGCTCCAGCTTGGCCCTACCTGATCAAAGCCGTGGGTTTGAATTATTTTTAACAGAGCAGAAAGGGTGTGCCCTGGGCATTCTCCTTCAAAGATTAGTCCCTGAGAGAGTCCCAGTTGCCTATCTCTCAAAAGGACTGGACAATGTGTGAAGGGGTGGCCTGTGTGTTTGCGTGTTGTTGCTGCCACTGCCATTTTGATCCAGGAAGCTCAAAAGATCATCCTTGGAGCTTCCCTAGACATTTACACCCTTCACTCAATACAAACCTTGTTAGAGCAAAAGCTCCCTCCATGGGTCACCTCAAACTGCGTTTCCTAGTATGTTAGCCTTATACTGGAGCAAGAGCACATATGACTATATCACTGTGAACGGTTGAACCCTGCCACTTTACTGCTACTCCTCCCCAACCCTGACTGCTACTCCTCCCCAACCCACATGATTATCTTGAAGTCCTGGAGGAGGTTGCGGGAATTTGACCCGACCTCAAAGCCGACCCCCTACAACACCCAGATGGCCAACTCTGGATAGATGGCTTGTTGTTCGTGAAGGATGGGAGGAGGTACACAGGCCTGGCAGTGGTGACAGAAGATGGCCCCTTGAGTATGCAGTGACTTCCGTCCCATTATTCGGCCCAGGCTGCCGAATTAATGGCTATCATTGAGGCCTGCCAGCTGTCGAAAGGACACCATGTTAACATTTATATGGACAGCTGCTATGCCTTCCTTGCTGCTCACACCCACACTGCATTAGGAAGGCCCAGGGTTTTTCCGGGACAGACGGAAAGACATTGAAAATGAGGCCCCTCCTGGAAGAGCTTGTTACTTTTTATGAAACCCAAGGAACTGGCCATAATTCATTGTAAGGGTCACCAATCAGATGCCAATGAGGTTGCCCGAGGAAACTACTGACTATTGAGCAAAGGAAGCAGCCCTGCTAGAAGAACAAGACCCGGCGAGAAATGTTTTGCCCCTTGTTCTCACTGATCCTGCCCAAGACATGCCTCGTTTATATGACCAACGGGGTAGATTGATCCCGGAAGGGGCGTGAGAAAATGGGTGGTGGGTTGTGAATGGCCAAGTGCAATTTCCCCATACACTATTCTGGAAGGTTGTCACAAGAAGCCACCAAGTCTCCCATTCAGTACCTTGAGCTTGTAGCTAAATTGCTGCTACCGTAACTCAGACATCTGGCAGGCCTGTAGAGAAGTTGTACAGCAGTGTGAGGTTTTCCAAAGAAACAATCCCAGAGTGGGAAAAGCTGTCTCACCGGGCCACATTCGTACCACCAAACACCCAGGAGAAGCCTGGCAGGTTGATTTTACTGAAATGCCCAAGCACGGAGCAAAGTCCAACCTGCTCGTGTTTGTGGATCGTTTCATAGGATGGCCAGAGGCCATCCCAGAAGCTACCCAAAAGGCCGAGGAAGTAGTGCAGTGATTGAAATTATAATATCCAGGTTCGGAGTGCCTAAAGGCCTGGAATCTGATGGCCAGCACTTCAAATCACCCAAGATGCCAGCAAGTTCCTTAACATCCTATGGCATCTCCACTTGGCCTATCAGCCTCAGGCCTCAGCTCAGGTTGAACGCATGAATAGAACCCTCAAAAACTATGTGGCTAAACCCCTGTCAAGAAACCAGCTTACCTTGGCCAAATATTTTACCTGTTTCCCTCACTCACATAAGGGCTTTGCCCTCAGGGAAACTCGATCTTTCCCCTTATGAGAGGCCCTTAGCTGCCACCTCCCAAATGAACTGTGATGTTGGGGGAAAGAATGTGACTAAATATTTGTATATTCTGGTGCAAGTATTCTTGTCTATCTCTAAACAGGCTCAAGCTGCCCTGCCACCTGTCTTGGACAACCCTCCGCTTGCTGAACATGGAGACCGGATCTGAGTTAAAGAACTGTCACTTCCTCTGTTGATCCGAAGAGGTCTGAGCCTCAACAAGTGCTGCTCAGTACCCCCACAGCAGTAAAGGTTGAGGAGTTAAAAGCGTGGGTCCACGGATCTAGAATAAAGAAGGTGTCATCTCCATCTACCCAATGGCAAGTCCAACAGCTAGATGAACTGAAGCTGAAGCTCCGCAAGGTTCTGGTGTCACCAGCTGACCTGTTCCCATCTTCTGACAACCCAGATGACTACACGAACCATGAACTGGACTCCGTTTAGATAAACTGCCCATTTTGTTGCTCCTTTTGTGGCCTTTTTGCCTTGTGTCGTTGTCATTTCCCCCACACCTTCCTTGAAAGGGGAAGGCCGGATCTGATTTCTGGCATGGCTATACTGTTTGTCTTAATGCTTTTGGCCCTCCAAATGGTGGGATCTACTAACCCTCCATCTGACTGTTCTGCCTGTACCATTACTACCAGATCAGGGAATGAACTTACGAGGACCCTGATATACCATACTCAGATAAGCTGTTGGGACATGTGTCCATTATAGCACTGATTTTCCCTTTGTAATGGTATGGGAAAGATCACATGCATTGACCCCTCTAGTGTAAAATACTAGAAAACCATCTAGGTTCTAGCATTTCAAAGCGGGAAGGGGCAGGGGCTCTTATTAGGACAAAACACCAGCACCTTTGTTAATCACAAAAGTGAGATCTGCTTCGATGCCTGCTATGCCATGAAGTTTAGTCCTTGGACTACCTGTTGGGACCTGAGCTGGCAACAAAGCTACCTCACACAAAAGATATATGTTTTCAGTTTACAACAACAGAGAGGAAGCTCTCGTGCTCCCAAACCTATTGGTATGCAGATGGTAGGGGCCCACCCAGAGTTTGGCCAGGGCAGAACAGTTGGTTCAATCTAACCAAGGATGTCGGGCAATCCAATTGTTCTGAAGACCACTGTACCCCTATATGCTTGCATTTTGTGGATCCCGAAAAAGGATCACAAGAGTACGGATTGGGAATTGAGGGTACGGGGAGGGACCCAACTACCCGCATCACCATCAATGTGACCAGAAATAATCTGACCCCAATAGAAAGGAGATTGTTCCATTCCTTCTACGAGGAATTGGAGAACAAAAATTGAAATTCCCCCTATTACCAAGAACCTTTTTATTGATCTAGTGGAACAAATCCCTGGTTCTTTAAATGTTACCAACTACTATGTTTGTGGGGGGACCAACTTGGGAGAACAATGGCCATGGGAAGCCAGGGAGTTCAACATATCCAGTCTTGGGTCTTTGAACTTAACGTGGACTGCTCTTGACCGTCCTCCCCGATGGGTGACTGAAATGTCCATCATAGGTCAGCTCTGTTTCACGAGAGGAATCTGAGACTTTCTCCTTATAGGTAGGAATGTCATCATGTGAAAGTATGGTTGTGGCCAATGGTACAAGCTCCACCTGGTGGAGTGGAGAAAATATAACCAAACCACCCAATCCTTTTGGAAATTATGCCCAGCTCAAAGCCCTATGGGATCAACCATATAATCTCTCCTATACTTAGCTTGCTCTGGATGGATTTTATTGGATTTGTGGGAGATATGCCTATGCAACCTTTCCCCAGAATTGGGTGGGTACCTGTTTTTGTTGTGAAGTTGTGTCTGACCCATCACAACCCCATGGACAATGTTCCTCCAGGCTTTCCTGTCTTCTACCATCTTCTGGAGTCCATTTAAGCTCAAGTCTGTCTTTTAGGGACCATAAAACTTAGCTTCTTCCTTCCCCTTCTTCCCAGAGGGAGTGCCTGGGAATCCAATCTATGAGGAGATAGGTTATCGGGCAAAGCGGTTTTTGAAAATAGGAACCTGGAAAGATTATGAATGGCCTCCAGAATGAATCATTCGTGTATATGGTCCCGCAACTTGGGCCGAGGATGGGTCTTGGGGATATTGTACCCCCATCTATATGCTTAATAGAATAATTCATTTGCAAACTGTGCTAGAGATAATAATCAATGAAACTGCCCTTGCCTTGAACCTTCTTGCCCAACAAAATACAAAACTCTGGACGGCCATTTATCAAAATAGGCTCGCCCTGGACTATTTGCTCACAAAAGAAGGTGGTGTCTGTGGAAAATTTAATTTAACGAACTGCTGTTTACACATAGATGGCCAAGGTAAAACTATTGAGGAAATCACCACTAAAATGAGAAAAATTGTCCATGTCCCCATCCAGACTTGGACTGGAGTCATGGACACCAGTTGGTTCTCAGGGGTTTTCACCAATTGGAAGAGAATTGGGTTCCTTGTCCTGCTAGCTTTTGGAGGATTACTAATAATCCCCTGTCTCATTCCCCTGGTCCAGAAGCTTATAACTTCCACCTTATTAGGGATTACTGTGATAGCCTCCCCCACCAACCCAACCAAAGAGAAACTGGCAAAAGTAACGATCCTTACCAGAGTCCCAAAGGAATATGCCCCTCTAATGTCCAGATAGCAGTAAGCATATTGACAATTTAAAAAGGGAGGAAATGAAGGGAAAATTAAACTAATTTCAGGCTAGTGCCATCTCGCGTTTAGGAGCCACTCTTACACAGGAAAAACACCATTTACCTTTAACAAAGAGAGCCATGTACCTGTACGCAAATGAAGCGATGATGCTTAGGTGAACTGATGACTGTCTTACCTTTTGAACCCAATCAATGCACCTCCATGTCTCCTTTTGAATTTCATGCTGTTGCGATTAGACAGAACTTTGTACAAATACACAGCCAAACCCCCCTCAGTGTGGCTCTTCCCTTGCACGCTGCTGCCTGTGTGCCAGGAGGTTAATCACCCAACTGTTTTGTTCAGCTGAATAAAAAGTTATTTTTCCTGCTCCTGAAGCCTCCATCTGAGTTCCTGTTTGGCTGTTGAGAGAATCAAATTCCTGCTGCCACCTACAAGATCTCCAGGGTTGCGGGAAGAACCATGTTTTCCAGATTTTCCAGAAGACTAATAGAGATAGGGATAACCTCACCTCTGGGGCATGATGGGGCACAATATTTCAGAAAGCATGGGCTATAGCAGGAAAGGCACATATCCTGAGTCCAGCCAGATGGAACTCCTTCACAGATGGGACTTGGAGCATACGTCTTCTGCTGAACCTGGGATATATAGGGCTTTAAGGGTCAAACACAGCAATTTGATTACATCAAGCAAATTGGCAACCAATGCAGTGTAATGAGTGCTGTCCTGGAAGCACACATAATTGTCTGTGCAACCTTATTCCGCACTAGCTAAAGCTTCTGGATGCACTTCAAGGGCAGCCCCAAGTAGAGCGCATTCCAGAAATCCATTCTATGAGTTACCAGAGGATGAATGACAGCGAGTAGAGCCTCATGGTCCAGGAAGAAGGGTAACTGGTGCACAATGCTAGGCTGTGCAAAAGCCCTCTTAGCCACAACTGCCACAACTCAGGAGGAGTTAAGAGTTTAGGAGGACTGGGTAATGCAACCCCATCCAGTACCAAGGATTGTAAGTTTCCAGATCCAAAAGGCCTTAAAACCTAGAGCCACTCTGTCCAGATCTCCACAGCCTCCAGGCATTAGGACAAAACATCAATGACATCGCTTAATTCATCAGAGCAAAGATATTGTCAGGTCCCCATAGATTCCTATCAGGGTGCTACCATTCTGGTGGGAGGGGTAACCTCGGGGCTTCCTGTGATGTATCCATTTTTACTTTGTTCCTGTTTTGCTTTGCTGTATCTTCCTGGGAATGGGAGGGGGAAGGGATGAGCCTGTTTTGTCTCAACTCCAGGGAAACAAGATCGTAGTGCCTGAGAACAAATTCTTATCACCTTCTCAGCTCAGAGTTCTCGTAACACCTTCGCACCTCTGGATTGGTTCCCTGGACTGCGCAGGTGGGAGGGGTTTTGATAGAGCATTTATTTCTTTTAAAAAGAAGAGATGGCAATATTCTCACTGCTAGACACAAGAGCTTTATCCATCACAGCCAGTTTTATTATTAAGTATGATAAAACACTATAATCCATCATATAATCCATTTTCCTTCCTCAACCATCTCCACAAATTATGATAATGTATTTATTTATTTATTCTATTTATATAGCCGCCAGTCTCATTTTCATGTGACTCTAAGCAGCTTACAATAAAATACATAAAATACACAAAATTAGAGGCTATGCAAGCACCATTACCTAAGATATAAACAAAAGACACTTAAGTCATGGGACAGAAATTCAAATTCTGATAATTAGTAACATTAATATCCCCAAGAATAAAAAATCTGGATAACTTTGTTTTAAAAGCAGCCACAACCTTCTAAAACCAGGGCCAGAAACTGGGCCGCCCAAGTGAACATAGTCCCACCCGCACATGCAGGCAGTATGTGAAACTGCGCCCCCTCCAATCCACGGAAAACTTCTCTCCACAGAACCGGTCACTGGCACTCAAAAGGTTGGGAGGCACTGCTCTAAAAGACATAATCTGGAATATTTCATATTTTGTATAAGGGATTTTCCATTGTGAGTTTGTCCCACTTAAAAGTAACTCGTGACGTTTGAATTTATTTCTACTCACTGCACACCAGAGAGCCAGTATAGTGCAGTGATTAAGGATTCAGGCTAGAAACTCAGAGATTGTGAATCTTAGTCCTGCTTTAGGAACAAACCCAGCTGGGTGACCTCGAGCTAGACATTTTCTTCCGGTTCTAGAAAGGAGGCAATGGCAAACCATTTCTGAAAAACCTGGGAAGAAAACTGCAGTGACTTCTCCTGCAGACTCGAAGACATGATTGAACAGAAGGAGAAAAAAAACCTCCTCACATTCAACAAAAATTCCTGTGAGTATTTTCAGGATTTCTGACTTGTTAGTAACAAAGCTAAATGGACACACCAGGTACTGGAATTATTAGTAGTGAAAATGTACATGATATATTCTCTTTGTTATATAATTCTGCCTTATTTACCTTTTGTGTTTTAATTTGACTACTATTCCTTTTCAGTCCAACAGCAACTTGAATGCAGCCCAATAATTATGTTCACTGGAGAAGGACAATTTCATCATTTCCATGATACCAAACAGGCAGAAAAAAATTATCAAGCTGATAAAGGCTGGCTGTCGCTGTTCAGGATTGCATTTAACATTTTGGCTCACAAGCAGTAGATGCCAATTCTATTTTTTTTTTCACATTTACATACTGAAAACAATGCAGTCTAGCATTAGAGCAGACTAGAATTTTGTTGCAGACGCATATTCCACAAGGACAAAATATTTATTATCTAAATGTGAATTGGTTTTGCTTCACACATATATTTTTTTTCTATTTTTATTCAAAAGAAAGTTAAAATACAAAACTCCCTACCCAAAAAATACCCCAAAAGCCACAAACCCCCTCACAAAACAATCAAGACATTTAAAAAGTGCATTGAAAAGAAAAAAAAATAGCATAACATAGATGGTGTGATACTTAATCCTCAATGCTTATAAACCAGCTGGGTGGGTGACTTTAAATCAGTCACTTTCTCTCAGCCCATCTACCTCACAGGGTTGTTGTGGGAAAAATAGAGGAGGAAGGTGTATTGGATATGTTCGCCATCATGACTGTTTGTAACAGTAATAGACAAGATTCAAATAAATAAATAAATAAATAAATAAAAATTCCACCAGTTGCTGTGTCTGGATAATTACCTAGATAATCTCCCTTCTTCCCTCTCCTAAATACACATACACATATCCTAATTTGAATATTTAAATATGCATGAATTCACTCTATATGAACAAAATGAAAATAGTAAAATATAATAAAAAATGACAGCTACTATGAGAAATAATTTACTTGATGAAACACTGCATACCATAAAAAGAATTATACAAAATGATATCATTAGTAGCAACATGAGAAGATTACCAGCAAAAGAACTACAATCATACAAATGATTGCATTTGTTATTGTAGCAAAGACCTGTCCTAGGGCCTAGGACCTAGGTCACAGGTTGGCAACCTGTGGCTCCGGAGCCACATGCGGCTCTTTGGGCCTTCCCCTGTGGCTCCCAGCCTCCTCTGCCTTTGCAGAGAGAGACAGAGACAGAGAGAGGCAATTGCGCTTCCCTGCCCCCCCCCCTCTCTCTCTCTTTCTCTGTGTGTGTGTGTGTGTTTGTGTTTTTGTGTGTGTGTATGTGTAAAAAAGAGTGCACTCACAGTGTTCTCTGAGAAGCTGAAAAGCTTACTGGGCGGAGCTCCTCCCTTTGCTGCGTTTCTGCAGGAAGCAGGAAGGGCAGGAGAGAGCTAGCTAGCCCAGCTAGGCTGACTCAGGAATTCTGGGAGTTGAAGTCCATGAGTCATAAAAGAGATGCGGTTGCCTACTCCTGAGCTTGTTGGACAAGAGTTTGAAGCTTGCCAGGTGAGCAGCAGATAGGAGAGGGGGGGAGAGAAAGAGAGAGAGAGAAAGAGAGAGAGAGAGGGAGGGAGGGAGGGAGAGAGAGAGAGAGAGGAAAGAGAGAGAGAGAAAGAAAGAGAGTGGGGGAAGAGGAGTGGCAGACCAAGGGCAGATAGAGAGGGAGGGAGAGAGAGAGACAGAAAGAGAGAGACCCTTTTGACATCTAAAATGAAGATAACACTGCATATATCCTTTCTTACGTGTGTGTGTGTGTGTGTGTCGTGTTGTGTGGTGTGTGTATGAATATCATATATATATATATATATATATATATATATATATATATATATATATATATATATATATATATATATATATATATATATATATATATATATATTAAGAATTAAACTAAAAACAGAGGAATGTCGTTTCCTGGGTGTATACATACTTAAAAGATAAAAGACGATCACCAGGAAATAAAAGCAATCAAGTATTTAATAACTAAAAACCGAGCTTTCGATGGCTGTATTGCTGCCATCATCGTCAGGGTGTAAAAGCCAGAGGGTGGGGAAGGCTACTTATGAGCGCAACCGTGCCCGCATTCGGCTCATGGACCTCGTCACGGGGCCCGGTCGGAACTCCCGGAGCAGATACTAACTGCAGCCGCCCCATTGAGGGTGCGGTTACGCAGTCCTGTATGACAGCACGACGGAGGCAGGAGAGCGCAGGCGTGAAGACCGGACTCGATGCTTCCTCGGGGCATACCAAGGGGGGGAGAGTCGAACGATCTTCAGATGCTGAGCCGGCACAGACAAGTCATCGCTCACCCCACACGCGGATGTGTGACGTTTTGGGGGCTGCGGGGGGGGGATGTGGGTAGAGATATGGACATAGCTGTGTGTCCCCGGAGAATAGTGCGGCAAGCACGGGGGAAAGAGGTGGCGAGGCTTGGGACTCCATTAGATGATCGTTCTAGCGTCACACGAGTTGCTTCGATGCAAGACGATATGGAACATCCCCTCCCCAGCCTAGGAGTCGGGCTAGTAGAGAAGTAATCAACTGTAGGAACTTAGAACTTGAAAGTACGTCTGATATGAGTGGTGCAAGGATCAACCAACCAGGCCCCGTGACGAGGTCCATGAGCCGAATGCGGGCGCAGTTGCGCTCATAAGCAGCCTTCCCCACCCTCTGGCTTTTACACCCTGACGATGATGGCAGCAATACAGCCATTGAAAGCTCGGTTTTTAGTTATTAAATACTTGATTGCTTTTATTTCCTGGTGATCGTCTTTTATACACACACACACAGACACACACACACACACACATATATATATATATATATATATATATATATATATATATATATATATACACACACACATACATACACACACACAAACACACACACACACACACACACCTATAATAAAGGTAAAAAAGGATATATGCAGTATATATCTTCATTATCTTCATTTTAGATATCAAAAGGGTTTTGCGGCTCCCGGTGTTTTGTTTTTGGTGGGAAACGGGTCCAAGTGGCTCTTTGATTGTTTTGGGTTGCATACCCCTGACCTAGGTCATGTATGATTCTTTCCAATGTCAGATATGATTCTTTCTAATGTCCAACATAAAACTACTAAGATACATTACAGTTAGAGTTTTAAATTTAATACATTTTGCATCTCTTTATTAAAGATATATGGGGGGTTGTTTTATGAATCTCTGTATTCTGACCTTTCAAACAATACTGACATCAATGTGCATTAATATTAATCGGTACAGGATGTATATTTAGAATATAAATTATTAGAGTATACAGGCATTTCACCTTGCTTTGTAGTTTCAGCATATTTTCTAAGCTATAAGTTATCACACTATAATCAATTTACACCTTATCACATTGGCAACCTTAATGACAAGATACAATAGGAAAACACTCTTGTAGATTAGTTAGATTAATCAAGGCATTAAATGTTAACAACCAAATCTTCTGAAAAGAAAGTGGTTTAAACATAATGTTTTTCACAATATTAAAATGTACTGAAATCTATAGTAATTATTTAACTAGTGCCAAAATGCCTGAGAAAAACAGGAGCTTTTGCAAGGATATTTTTATTTCTACATCTAACATTATATTCTGCTTTAAGATCATTTTCAAAAACTAATAATATGTTCATGATAAAATCATTGAGATGAAACATTCAGCATATATAGACATGCGTGACCTTATTTTATTTCTAGTCTGCCCCTTTCACTTTTATTTTTAGGGCTCTTGAATTTGTTTGGTGTTTACCTACAATGCATGTGACATTTCCTCAATATGGAAATAATTATATTTTATTTTGAAATAAAGGTTCAAAAATGAAAATGAATACAAAGATATTTAATTTCAAATGTTCGCCGTATATAATTTACTTGGTAATATATACATTAGAAAACACAATATTTAATATACAAAAATAATGCCTTATTTCTATTCACTTGTGCTCTTTTTGTAGGCAGAAAGATTCAGAGGAGAATCTAAGGGCTAATAAATACTAACTTAGGAAAACTATCAACAAGAAGATCCAGCTATTAAAACAATCTCCCTAATGAGCTCCCTAATAATGTGAAAAAAAATATTAATAAGACATGGCTATACACTTGGATCAGGTTTCTGGATGAGAGAAAGAATCTTGTGAATGGGGATCTTTCTCATTAATAGCAAATATGCAGCTATCAAGGAGGGAGCAGCTAATAGTGTGAATACAGCAACTGACTGCTCTCTCCCCACCCTAAATTGTATTTGCATGGCAAAGAATATCTGAACATGCCTCAGCAGATCAACAATATATAAATGAACAAGAAAACTACGAAGAGGCTTAAGTCTACTTGGTGACAGTTTGTTCTGGTATGCAGAGAGATAGACCAATTTCCTCAGTTGTCTGAAGCATATATACACTTATCACTTAAATAAAACCTGAACTGAATATATTTTTTGAAACATCATTCTCTTAATTTTTTTGATTGGAAGATAGAATGCAGTACTGCAGGCTAACTCATTGCTCACTCCACGAGTTTGATTCTGAGCGGCTCAAGGTTGACTCAGTCTTCCATCCTTCTGAGGTCAGTAAAATGAGTACCCAGATTGTTGGGGGCAATATGCTGACTCTGTAAACCACTTAGAGAGGGCTGTAAAGCACTGTGAAGAGGTATATAAGTTTAAGTGCTGTCGCCACTGCTACCAATCAAAAATTATCTCAGAATAGTTGTCAGAACAGCCAACAATACTTTTAGGGTCTGAGTAACTCTGTGATTGTCTATAGTTTAATAACATCATCAGTGAAAAGTGGGGTTAATAGAAATGGGGAAAAAACTAAATCTCTTCACCTCCTCCTCTAGTAGCACTAACTATGGTACGTGAATATGATAAGAGTCATCTTATCTACAGATGATAACTATGCATATATGTTTGGCCCCAACCCAGCTGCCAGAATAGCAGTATGCTTGGAATAAAAAAAGATTTCAACTCTAGTATGGTCCATAAGGCTCATCTGTCAATTTCTATATATGCTAGGTCAGTTTGCCTTCGAGAAGAAAAAAATTAATAACTATGAATCTAACATATATCTACACAGAAGTAATTCCTGCTTGGTATGATAGAGCTTTGGCCCATAGTAACATGGAAGCACATCTTACGGAACTTATTTCTCAGAAAATAAACTTTTCCTAGATGGGTTTCCATAGCATTATTCCTGCACATGCACATATATAGGCTTATTCAACTTCTGTCAGACTGAGACTCATAGATCATTCAGAAAACTCAAACATTCAAGCCTTTATATACTTAATGAATGCTTTATACACACAAATCTGTTCCAGGTTCTGATAAAAGAAACTACAGATACCAAACATATACAATTTACTAAAAACAAAAATTCTTTAGTTATATATGACAAAAGGTATTTCAACAAGAGATGAGGAAAACAGTGACATTTTTTCTTAATAAATATCATGTTATTCGGCTATTCCATCTTAAAGACAACTTATTAACACCTTAAAGCCAGATATTGCGCAATCATTCCAACATTCTCAAGAAGATGAAGATGAAGAATCTTATCAAGGGACTGAGTGGAAGATGCACAAACAGTTCTCATAATTAATTCCACTACTGATTCTCAATACTAGGTTTTCTCTCATGCTTCAGGTCCAGGCTCTGTCTTAAAATCTCTTTCTCTCTGATTAGTCCAGGCCCTCATATTTCCAAGAACATCTTTGGACTTCAACTGTTCATGATAGGATCAGATAACTGCCTTATCCAGCTATTGTTGTTGTTGTTAATTGCGAAGTCGTGTCCGACCCATCGCAACCCCATGGACAACGTTCCTCCAGGTCTTCCTGTCCTCTACCATCTTCTGGAGTCCATTTAAGTTCTCACCTACTGCTTCAGTGACTCCATCCAGCCATCTCATTCTCTGTCGTCCCCTTCTTCTAGTGCCCTCAATCTTTCCCAGCATTAGGCCCTTTTCCAGTGAGTCCTTCCTTCTCATTAGGTGGCCAAAGGACTTGAGTTTCAACTTCAGGATCTGGCCTTCTAAAGAGCAGTCGGGGTTGATCTCTTCTAGGACTGACCGGTTTGAACGCCTTGCAGTCCAAGGGACTCGCAGGAGTCTTCTCCAGCACCATAGTTCAAAGGCCTCACTTCTTTGGCGCTCAGCCTTTCTTATGGTCCAACTTTCACAGCCATACATTGCAACTGGGAAAACCATGGCCTGGACTATACGCACTTTTGTTGGCAGGGTGATGTCTCTGCTTTTTAATATGCTGTCTAGATTTGCCATAGCTTTCCTCCCCAGGAGCAAGCATCTTTTAGTTTCTTGGCTGCATCCCCATCTGAGGTGATCTTGGAGCCCAGAAAAATAAAATCTGTCACTACC